>NC_047102.1:1492500-2692500 GCF_902459505.1 Geotrypetes seraphini
GGACTAGGGGAGAAAATATTTATTCATTCGGGGAAATTCTAAAAATGGTGCCTATATTTAGATGTTGATAGATGCCCTACTGGTGCCTAAGTTAATTAATAAATGCTGTTTATACTACAAATACTCTTCAAAAAGATATAAAAAGAATGGAGTTGGTCCAGAGGAAAGCTACTAAAATGGTCAGTGGTCTTTGTCATAAGGCGTATGGGGACAGACTTAAAGATCTCAATATGTATTCTTTGGAGGAAAGGCAGGAGAGAGGAGATATGATAGAGACTTTTAAATACCAATGTGGCATACATATGCATGAGGCGAGTCTCTTTCATTTAAAAGGAAGCTCTGGAATGAGAGAGCATAGGAGAAAGTTAAGAGGCGATAGGCTCAGGAGTATTCTAAGGAAATACTTTTTTACAGAAAGAGTTGTAGATGCATGGAATGGTCTCCCGGAGGATGTGGTAGAGACAGAGACTGTGTCTGAATTCAAGAAAGCCTGGGATAGGCACGTGGGATCTCTTAAAGAGAGGAGGAGACATTGGATGCTGTGGATGGGCAGACTGGATGGACCATTTGGCCTTTATCTGTGTTTGATCTGGATCATTTATTTACTAATTGATGGAAAATACCAGCATTTTGAGAAGTGAAAGGAAGGATATACTTTTTAGCATTTCTTGCTAAATGTTCTGAGTTATATAGCTGCAAACTGTTAAGTTGCTATGCCAAACCACTTAGATACATTGGAATAAATTTCAACAAATGAGTATAGCTGACACCATTTTATTGGGGTAAATCAAAACACTACTTAATTTATTACTTTTTGAAACACAGGCACAAACTGTCATGCCAACAAAGCTGTTTTTTGAATTAAATATGCAGTCGGTTCCAGAAAATGTGCTGCTGCCTGTCTTTCTCTATACACAGGTAAAGACTACGGAAAAATTCGATTTTTACTGCACCTTCATTTCTCATGGGAGGGACTAACTGCAGGTTACTCACACCTAGTGCTTGGGCCACTTATTAAAGTGGAGGATGTTTGACATCAAGAACTGTTCTCTCTTCCTCCTCCCCCAACACTATTTTGAAGCCAGCACCAGCAGGGGCAAAAGAAAATGGAGGTTTCTCCTAGATCTCAGACATAAGGCAAAGTAGGATTGGGGAGCCTGTAGAGTGGAGGTGGGGATTACGGGGAACGAGAAGTGATGAGTGAAGGAGACTCTTCAAGGCATAATGGGATGTGATTGTGGGGTCTTTCGGGTGGGAAGACTTTAAGGTGGAGAGATGTGATTTGGGTTATGGGGGGGGGGGGGTTGAATGTTGGGGTCTGCTCCTGATTTCAAGCACCAGGCCATTTAAGGAGCAACCTGAGAACATTGGACTACGATTTAGTGTCCCAGTGCTCCCTTCCAGCCAAAATAATGCCAACTTTGTTTCTGCAGGAATATTGCTGCATTCACCACAAGCTGTGTTATTCTGCTTACATAGTAATGAGGTGTTTTCCTGCACTTTCGTTATTGCCTTATAGTTCACATTAAGGGACAAATTGAGCACATTATGGCCATTTCACACCTTAGCAACACTTTCTCCCCCAGCTCTACTCATATTTCCATAGTTTGGGATCGAAGTGCAGTTTGATATATCTAGATAACTTTTAGTTACACCCTAATAACAGCATAGTTGGTTATGGGGAGGGTGATTTTGAAAGTACCTGGCAAGACTGACAGCTTATTTTCAAAGGGACTGGAGCAGATGTGCAGAATTCAGGGTTATCTGCTGGTGAAAGTGTACTAACCTTCTAGCTCCTCCCGTAAATTGACCTGCTAGCATTTTCTTGTGAAAAAGTGCACAGACTTAAAACCCAAAGAGAATATTTTCAGGACGTTGCAGCTTTGTACAATTCTTCATGTATTATTTAGCGTGAATTCTTAATGAGCCCATTTGCATGATTTATGACTCATTAGGCAATTTTGCATAAACCTTGTGAACAGGAATGTTGTCATAAATTGTGTGCACAAAGGTGCCAGTGCGTGTGGTTTAGCATTTAGGAGAGGAGATGACATTGTCTGCTTTTTTAGCACATGCTCTGAATATCGTGTGTGTGAAGGTTTCCACGAAGGAATATTGGAGGGTGGGAAGGACTATGATTTTAGCTGCTTAGGGGTCTTTTTAAGATGCCCATAGGAATAAATGGATGTCTTAGCATTTAATAAAAGAACCTCTTTATTTGCTAAACCATCTTTCAATTAAATGTGGTAACATAAGACAAGGTTTGTGTATGAAATTGGTGTCTGTATATAAAGAAAGAAACTTAAGAACATTTAAATTTCCTTTGACAACAAAGCAAATACAGGACTATTGATCCAAAAGTATTTGCAAGAAGATTAACAATCTACATTTTATTTGAAAATTGTTTTACTCCTTCCCCCCCACTATTGATTGTCTTGAAATTTTAATTTATCTTGTTGGAATTATTAAACTATATTAAATATTTTTAAAATGTGCATGAGAAGGCATTATTAAAAAAATCTAAAGGCTGTAAATTCCAAATCTGTGGGATCGGTGTTTGATAAAAGCAGACAGCATCTATATGTAGCAGAAGAACTCTCATATAATCTGAACAGAAACGTAGGAGGAAATTCTGGAAACATTTCCCACAAAAAAATCTGATGCACATTTATAAATGGGTTCTCATAAAGGTAGGTCTCATGTAAAGGTACATATGCTCCAACCTGGCATGGTGGGCACGCTGAGGGGAGGAGATCCAGTCCGAAAACTCAGTAGCCCATCCAGGTTACTAGTCCCTGGTCAAACTATTTTACAAAATATGCGTGGTCATGCTATGTGCTTCGTATTGTCATAATTGCACGGTCTGTGTTTGTATATGGCCTTTTGGTTGAGGATGGGCTGGAGTGAGCTTCAACGGAGACTTCAGCAGTTGGAACTCAAGCACAGGATTCTTGCCCAGAAATAGCTAAGAAGAAAAAAATTAAAATGGAATCAGGTTGGGCAGACTGGATGGACCATTCGGGTCTTTATCTGCCGTCATCTACTATGTTACTCTAATGTTCGCCATCTTTATCCTACTCTACTATACGTCGTATTTACCCTATTAGGTCTCTCATGCCATATCTGGCACACAACGTTTGCTGTTCCATGGCTTCCATCCTATGTTTCATCACGCGCACTGGCCTTACCGTGTTTGCCAAGTCACATGCCATATTTGTTCTTATTATGTTACCATGGTTTGTTAACTATGGGGTCTTTTTACGAAGGCACCCATTATATTTTCTGGGTTCCTTAGCATCTAGCACTTCTTAGAGAAGAACCCCTATGTTTTACCATCTCTGTCATACTATGTCTGAGAGTGTGGCACAGGGGTTCGAGCTACAGTCCTGAGATTGTGGGTTCAAATCCTCACTGTTCCTTGTGACCTTGGCAAGTCACGTAATCCCCCCATTGCCTCAGGTACATTAAAATGTGAGTCTGCCAGGACAGACAGGGAAAAATGATCAAGTACCTGAATAAATTCATGAAAACCATTCTCAGCTCCCTTAGGAGAACAGTAGAGAAAATTGAATAAAGGTAACCAGAGCTGAGAATGTGATGTCATAACGCCTGAGAGCCAACTTCATCAGTGATGTCATAATGGCTTGTCCTAGACTTGGCTCACTTTTACTACATTTCGATTTCTAGAGTGGCGTAGAGGATAAAGCTCCAGCCTGAGCACCCTGAGGTTGCGAGTTCAAACCCACACTGCGCCTTTTGACCCTGGGCAAGTCACTTAATCCCCCCATTGCCCCAGGTACATTAGATAGATTGTGAGCTCAATGCTTGAGTATATGAAAATTGAATAAATCAATAAATATTGCAGACTTAGTCATAGGCACATGCTCTCGAGTAGGCCCAAAGTCTTAGTTCTGCAGAATTTGTACGACAAATAGGTCTCTATGGGGCTCATATTGAAAAGAAAAAAATGTCCCCCAAATGACCTAAAGTGGCATTTGAATGTTTTGTATACTAAAACATCCAAATTGCTATGTTTGAAGCCCATTTTTGGAGACAGTTTTCTAAATCTCAAGGGCTGGTCTTATGATATGAATATTGTTCTGCAATAACTGAACATTGCAGAAAATGTCCAGGGCAAAAGGTGGCCAAACTGAGCAGATGACCATTGCAGGCATGAAGGCAAGGCCCCTTCTTAGTCTCCTACCTTCCAAAGATGTGAATGAAGCAGTCCATAGCAACCCGTGTGTATTGACATATACTGTAGGCATAAGGGCTATTGGGATGGTATTCTAGGTTTTAGGTGAGTTTTGGAGGGTTATGCCAAGACGTTTATCTGGGACCTTGTATATGAAATTGCAGTGCCCCCTAGGTTGCCCCCACTGCTGTCCTGGAATATCTATGTGGCCGGTCTGCTAAGAATGCTGGCCCACTCCTATGTCCCAAATGGCTGGGCTTTGTTCATTTTTATTGTGAAGGGGTTTGGGGGGGTTTTTCCCCCAAAAAAAATGGTTCAAAAAGATGGACTGAGGACAAACACATCTAGGAAATGGCCATTTCTGAAACAAAAAGTTGGATGTTTTTCAGGATTGAAAAAGATCATTTTCTCTACCAGATGTGTTTCCCAAAATCGGATTTAGATGTCATATTGAAAATGCCCCTCCAGATATCTTTATAAAATAGGACAAAATAGGCAGTTAACTTTCCTATCCTATTAACCTGTTTAAAATTACCCTCTTAAAACTTTGCCAAATTACTCAAGTCACGCAAGATACCAATGTTAACAGTGGTTATTTGAACTAAATGCATGCTCAACTTTTAACCCATGCACTATGAACTCAAAGGCCCCCTAGGACCAGCTTAACTGCCATATGGTGTAGCCCTAATGTGGGGAATCAATCTGAGATTTTAGTAACCGTCACTACTAATTCTTTTTCTGTAGTAAGGGCTAGGTGGATGTGAGTTCCCAAAATCCTAATTGATGTGCTGAGGTGGTTTTTCAGGGGTTCCGTAGAGCAAGAGGCCGTTGACTGGCCCTGAATATGTGGAGAGCAGGTGCTATCTGTAAAGCTATTGCAATATAAGTTAGGACATCCTTCTTGCTGGCCTAAATAGATCCATATATCTATATGGATAACATCTGAATATTGGCAACTGTCTATAGAGTTAGGCAAAACACCTGTGCTTTGTCCAGCTATCTGCATGGTGCCTGTGCGGCCTGTAAGAATTTTCAGCATTCCTATCCATGTAGAACGACACTTTAGAAAGGATGTCCAACAGGATCTGCCAACATAGAGCCTGTTCTAAAACATACGTTCAGCATGAAATCCATTTCAGAAACTAAAATGTCCAAATTTTGAACAGAAGAAAACAAAGGGCATGGCATGTTTGTGGCAACCTAAGAACTTCCATGTTCTAAAATGACCACCTAGACAGCTTAGTGGAGCAGAGGGATATAGGGTTACCATATTTTGCATTGTAAAATCCTGGACGCATGGCCATGCTCCGTTCCGCCCCCAAATCTGCCCTGGCTACTCCTCATTCTGCCCCAACCCTGCCCCGTTCTGTCCCCAGCCTAACCCCCAGAAAGCCTCATCTCTTCGTTCCTGACCTCCGGGCAACACCTGAGTGCCTCCGAGCAAGCGCAGACACATGTGGCATCATCCACACATGCTCAGAGGCCCTCGAAATGCAGCCAGAGTTTTCCAAAACCCGGACAAACTGCTGGGTTTTGGAAAGTCCATCCAGGCACCAGGACAATCCTCTAGCCATTTGGGAACCCTAGAGGGATGGCCTCAATGCATAGACAGTCAGGCTCCCAACAGTTCAAGCAGGGGTTTTGCAGTTACCAGGCTTTAATCTTCGCAGCTAGCAAACGTGGTGACTGTCAACTCTTACCACACTTTGGTCAAAATGTTCCAACTGCATGGAGAGAGAAATTTTTACAAGGTGTCACCTCATTAGCTTGCAGAAAGATGCATTAATGTGTGTTCTTTATCATGCATTTTAGGAAATGGGGCCTATTTGTTCATTATTTCTTAATTGTGATGTATTAACTGGGTCTATTTAGTAATAATGCATGTTAATGGTATTGGTGAATGATAATGTCGTAGCATGTGTAAGGAAATTAGCTCTAATACTATCAGCAATGACAACCGATTTGCAGTGTTGTGAAGGATTTTAAATGCTAAACTCTTCTCTGATTCTTTCCATCTTGCAGTTGGAGTTGGCTATGGACGGCCACACAGGGGAAGTCGCACAAAAGGTGATCCTCTCCATGACCAAAAAGGAAATGTGCACAGCGCACAGAGAGGTGAGGAAGGTTTTCTAAGAAACTATTGCACGACACAATGAGGGCAAACCCAGCGTCTGGTCCAAAATAAATTATTAGCAAAAAGGAAGAACTTCCTGCCTTCTGATTAGGGGGTAACTTTATAAAGCTTCTGGAGCTCAGCTTTACAAAGGCAGCTGGTAAATGTGTAAGTCCATTGGCCTGGGATTTTCAATAGCACTATGTGGATCGCAGTGGCTAAAATCTAGTTGCATTAGTAGAGGAAGGGTAGAAGTGCTGCTGTTTGGTGATCTTCAGCCGTTGCCAGTTTCATTTCATTTGAATATTGCTTCTATATAGAGAGGGCTGGATTGAGTATATGGCGGAAAAATCAGCATGGCCTGAAGCCTTGTGCGTGACTTGGGTGCACATCTCCCAAACTTGCCCCTCCCATGACCACACGCCCTTATGGCTTCAACGTCATTACAGAATCGCATGCAGCCAGATCTGTGCGCAAATTACTGCCACTTGACATCAGAAATTGATTGCTAGCAGCCAAATCTTGATGAATTTATTTGCCACGTGCAAATTTGGGTGCCATTTGTGAAACGCAGGGGATGGAGGGCAGCTCTACCACTGGGCTCCTCCATTAGCTTAACATGGTATCCATTTAGGCACTGGTGTAAGCGCAGAGCCCTGCCCGTGGCATCTATGTACTGGAATTCTAACCATGTATGTGTGCACCGTTGCGTAGATGTTAACACCTAGGTTTTAGAAAAGATTGGGTGCCGCAGCCTATCCATACAGAGGTGCAGAACGTGCGTGAGTCTCATTATTTTCACTGTGCAGACTTTGCCGAAGTTTCAAAGAAAAGATAACAGAATATTACATTTAAAGCCAGTGGTTCAAAGAATAGGAGTGTAGCTGGGTTTTAGATTCATGGAAGCATCCGTTAGATATTTCCATGATGAGGTTAAAAAGTTGCTCTTTTTTCATTAGCGGCAGAACTTAGTTATCTCTCTTTGCTTATTAGAATTCTATCAGTGCTCTCAAGAAAAAATGTTAACTAAGTTCTTTCTTTGCAAGGAAATACAGTAGTTTACAAATGTCAAGTCATAGTGTGCTAATCATAAGATCCTGCAGGAAATGTTGTAATGACGAACTATTAAATCAAGCCTTCTTCTCATGCTGTGCAGTTGACAGCATATTCCATAAATGAAATAATAACGCAAAATTGGTGCGAGACAAAAGTGGGGCATCATTTCCTGGAATGTGAGAACCCTTTTTCTCAGAGATAAAAGCAGAACCTAATAATTTCATTGCATTAGTATCGGGAAATGAGCCATACAGGCAACTGAAAATTTAACATGGAATCTGCTATTATACTTTACAATTTTATGAATAATAAGTGTAATTGATGTTTCAGTAAATGTAACGATACAGCTGGGTAATTCTCAGTTATCATGTTCCTTTTCTTATCTGCATCTTCCCTCTGTCTTGGGCTTATTTTAATGTATCCTGACCCTGCCGATAGACATCCGGGCTCGTCTGGGTTCGAAGTCTCGGGTCTTCATGTTTTGCACCTGGTTTTCCTTTTAAATTTATTTGTCAGGTTTGTTCTACAGTCTGTGTAGCATAAACCTAAAAAAGAAGACAAGATACGTCCCCTATATATAAATGCACTTTGTATATATTAAGCACATCTCTTAGATATGTCCAACGGCTGTAAAAGAAGTAGAAGTTGCATTCCTTTGTACAGCATATGTTGTTCCCATCCTAAAGTGGAAACCTCTTGGAACAACTGTCTGTTAATTCACTGTCCTGTGCGTCTACAGGCTTTTACACACATAAATCTTTAGGGACTCTTTTACTAATGTGGTACGCCACTGGTATAGGCTGAGATGTACTGGGGGGGGGGGGGGTATGCCTTAATCCCTCCAGTGGTCATCTGATCAGTTTGGGTACCTTTTTGTCCCTTTTTTGTTTTAAGACAGGTCTAGACCTAAATTTCTCTCTCTAAATGATGCCCTGGATGTATTGTAAAAGTCTGATTATCCCAAGTCCTAAGTCCACCCAAAACCTGCCTCTAATACACCCCCTTAAGATTTAGACGCATTGGAGACAAAATGGCCAGAGAGATGTCTAGAAAGTCAGTTTTGACTAGAAAGATGCCCAAGTGCTGGTTTATGCTGTCTTTTTTGAAAATAAGCCCCTCGGGGTCTGATCAAATCTTGAGAGTTGGGTGAAAAGTGACTGGACTTCAAGCTATAAAACAGGTATATGCAGAAATGAAAAAGCTTTCCAGCTTCCTTTGCACTGTTGGAGATGTGAAACAGTTTTGCTTCAATAAAGATAAAATGAAAGCTGTCAACCTTCAAGAACGCCCCCCCCCCCCATTAATAATTTAGACCAGACATATTAAATGAGATAATACGTTACTTCTGAAGTTCCTTCAATAATCAGAATTCCTTTAACTCACAGATGGTTGTGTTGGTGAAAAAGAGGAGCATCAAGAATCGTTTTCCCTGCAAATGCTTTTTTCCCCCTTTTGGAAAAGGAATTTTGAATAGGGATAAAAAGACAAAACTTGACCTTTTGTGATCTCAGCATTAATCGGTCTACCCATAATTGAATCTGTTTGTGTAAGGAGGCATCCATGTGGAAACATGGAAGCCTCAGAGCAGAAAGACGTAGCCCTAGTCACAAAAGAAAGCTTACATACACATATGTTGAAAAAGAGAAACAGAAATTCTATACATTTTACTTTTAAATCTCCAAAGAAAACTCAGCACTGACATGGGGAAACTCTAAGGCTTGGATGAAAAGTCTGTAAAACACATACAATTCTCACGCAAATGGAAAGCAGCCACGATGCTATGAAACATCATTAATATTCCATCACGAGGCTCGACGTCACTATTGTAGAAGTCCCGGGCTTGTTTTGGACATCTGAAAACCGGCATTGTAAATCCCAATTTTAGGTTCAGCTTTAACGTCTAAAACTGCAGTATGTGTGGGTATGTTTTGGGCAGGCCTAGGGAAGGACCATCATATGGGCATCCATCTCTGATCTCAGAAGGGAAAGGGACCTCTATATCTAAAATGCTGATGCGACAGTTGTTACAGAAGATTCAATCTATAGTCAAGATCCACTCATAGGCAACACGACACAGGGAGAGGAGGAAGAGGTTCATTTTCTTTTCAACACAAGTCTGTTCACTCACAGGCTTAAGAGGAAAAAAAAAATGTCTCTTCAAACAGCAGCTTGACTTCTCCGCTCCAAACATAGGAAGCTTCTTTTCCCTCTAACAAGCAGAGGAATAAAGCTCACCTCCTTAGGACTTCCTGAGGGTTAACTCCAGTTCATTCTAAAAGAGAAGGATTACTAGATGTCTGGGGAAACCCGGGTGCCCTGGGGGATTTCCAAAACCTGGCGGTTTGTAAGGGTTTTGAAAGGCCCCAAGCTCACGAGCATGTGCAGATTGATTGAGTTATTTCAAAGAACAACATACAATGATACTTTCAGTCCACACATTTAACCCACTAAAAATAGCAGGTAACTCTAGTAGGATTGCATATCATCTATTGGCTTTTCCTCCAGGAACTTGTCCAAACCTTTCTTAAAACCAGCTACGCCAGCAGCGTGCCTGATTTTAAGGCCAAATGGGATAGACACGTGGGATCTCTTCACAGAGAAAGGTAGGGGAGGGCCATTGGGGTGGGCAGACTAGATGGGCCGTGGCCCTTATCTGCCGTCTATTTCTATGTTTCTATCTACTCTTACCATCATGGTATATTTCTGAGGATTGTTTGTATATCAATTTTATCACATGTCTTATTTTATTATATATTTGTTTCTCAAGTGTTTATTTAAAATATTGTATATGTAAGTTATGTCAACTGTTTAGTGTTAAACGGTATATACATTTTTTAAATAAATTAACTATTCTCTGAGTGAAAAAAATATTTCCTCCTATTGGTTTTAAAAGAATTTCCTGCAATTTCATCGAGTGTCCCCCAAGTCTTTGCAGTTTTTGACAGAGTACAAAATGGATCTGCTTGTACCTGTTCTCCACCACTCAGGATTGTGTAGACTTCAATCATGTCTCCCCTCAGCTTTCAAGACTTCTTAAGCCTAGGCAAAGAAGTTTCCAATTTCAATGCTTTTGGAAGCGAATTCCCTAACGCTGGACCAACACACAAAAAAGCTGCTTTTCATGTGCAATTTAATTTTGCCTCATGTAATTTTGGAATTTCCAAAAGATGTTCTTGACTTGAATGCAATAATCTGGATGGACTATAAGGCTTTAGCAACTTCAAAAGCATAATCTTGTTTACTTTTTCCATTAACTAATTTTGTAGCCCCATTTTAAAGTGTAAAAACAATTTCATAAATATGGGCCATTGGACCGAAATCCTCTAGGCTTTCTGTGTTTGTATTCTCCTACATACAAATATGTGAAGCCTCTTCGGCCTTTTGAATATCAACTCCTTAATAGTCACTCGTTGTTTTGCTAAATTATGTGTATTTGGTGCCTAGTGTTCAATGGATTTAGGGCAATAGGTTCCTTTATTTGTTCTCAAAGCTTGATTACTGTTATGCCATTTACCTGGCTCTTCCATTTACCCGCTTAAAATCATTACAGATTATACAAAATTCCACGGGACGAGTCTTAATGGGAGCAGCATGATATTGGTTGCCAATCTATTTAAGATTTTGAAAATAATCCATCTAGGGATATATGACACCCTTCCAGACGATCTGACCAAATGCTTGAAAGTATATAAACCTAATAGAGTTTTGGGATCGGAAAATAGGATGCTTTTAGATGGAAGAATAAGAGACGAAATTAAGTATGCGACCACTAGAAAGCCTTGTTTTTCAATTGCTTTGGAATGGTCTGTCCGGAGCAATACATTTTTCTAACAATCTGCTGCTATTTCGAAAATTACTTAAGGCTCATTTTTTCCTCTTAGCTTTTAGCTGTCCCTCTGACATCCAACAAAATTTTGGGGTAAAATTTGACCTCTACTGTGTAAGTTAGGAGATAAGTGGATAATAAATTCTTTAAATAAATAAAAAGTAAAACACATCCCAGGTTACTTCCTAGAAGTGTCACTGTATGTCCTTTTTCTAAATGTTGCTGTGCTTAACTCCCTTTGATATACGACTCACTGGTTGCCAATTGAGGCAAGTATCCTATTCAAATTCTCTTGCTTCTGCTATAAATGGTGTGGGAAATGGCCCCCCCACTATTTACTATCTCACTTCTAAATTTTACTCCCCCACAAGGACAACCAGAAATCACAGCCTCTTTGCCTACCCGAAAATCGCAGGTTGCAGATACCGAACCTTTCTGGATAGAACACTCAAGTTTCAAGCTGGTAGGCAGCAAACTTGGCTAGGCTACTTCATTGATGGCGCCAGGTTGACATACGGCGCCTTTCGGAAAGAAATAAAGACCACCGTATCCAATAAATTCATTTCCTAGCCAGACTTCCTCCCCCCTTTTCAAAGCTACCGCTCATTATACTGAATCCACTTTTCCTCATTAACGGCATCCTGTAATCACTGACTGTTCAATGTCTCCTTCACAATTTGTATCCAGCTATTCAACCATTTCAATGTAACATGTCAAAATTATATTGTAACCAGTGTTCCCTCTAAGCTGAGCAGGAGTCCTCCACCCACAGTCTCACCAATAGAGGGTGCTGTTTTACTGTCACATTTTTCAATTGTGAGGGACAGGCAAGTTCTGCAGGACTCCAGGGAACATACCTGTCCTTAGCGACTGAAAATATTCCACCCCCTAGTGGTAGCAATGCAGCTGGAGGACACCTGCTCAGCTTAATTTGTAACCTATGTATATCTTTCCTCTTGCCAATTTGCACCATGTAACCACTGACCGCCCAGTGACCTCTTCTTTATCTGTACGCTGTAATTCGCTGACTGTACAGCTAATCTTCACTGCGAACCGCCTAGAAGTTGCAAGATTATGGCGGTATAGAAAAAATAAAGTTATTATTATTATTATTATTATTAAGGGTCACGAAAATTACCGATCCTGTAACGACAATCCCCAACCCCTATCTGATTCAGTAAACAGCTTCCCAATCAATCTCCGATCTGATCCACCCATGCAAATGAGGGGAAATGGCATGCAAAAGTAGGAAGTGATCGATTCACTAAGCAGAAGAAGAAACACCGATTGGGTTTGCCGATCCGAAAAGAAGCGACCGCTGAGGACCAATCGCTTACTTTCCTTGCCGACTCTCCTGCCCTCTTTACATATGCGTAAGAATTCCTTTTTTATATATTCTGGAAAAGCACATTGCAAGCCCGTGCTTTTAACCCGCGGGTTTAAAGCATGTTTTATTTGATAATCTGGCTACACAAAATAATTCACTGCGTCGGTCACAAATCATTCCTTTTTAAAAATGTCCAACTTGTAGGGCCAGCAAAAGTAAACTGCAGCCACCCCTCCCCCTTTCTTTTGATCTCGCTTGTGCTTTGCCGCCAATGGCGTGCAGGAATAAACCCCACCCACTAACTACATAGTAAGGATGAATAAACAACAAGGATACTCTGCACACACATTTCGATCACTCTTACAGCGATCAGTGGGCTCACTATAGGGCGTGCGTCTGATCAGATCATTTGCATGTAGAGTCTGTAGTGAATTGGTTGTGTGGCATAACTCGGCCAAGAATCGCCCAACAATGATCCAGATCGGTAAGTTTAGTGAATCTAGGCCATAGTCCTCCCTCTAATGCAAAGATAAAATCTTTCTTCCACTGTCCGTTCTCTCACTTGCTCTAGGCTGTATCTACTACCACTTTGTATTCTGAACAGTGTATTTCTTTCCACGTGTGCCAAATGTCTAATAGGTGCTACATCAACAATTACCTGGCACTAACTGCTCTTGCAATGTAATCCCTTTAGGTGAATGAGCTGATTGATGAATTACAGACAGCTATCAAGAGCTACAAAGGTCAGCTCTCCAAACTCACCCCCCAGCTACAGGCTGAGCAGGAGCAGCGTGCCACCTACATCTACCAACATATTAAAAAGCTTCCAGCAAACGCTCTTCTCCCACAGGGAATGCAGCTAAAGGTGGGTGTCAGAGAGAAAACAGAATTCAAGGTCCTGGAATCAGACATACATTTCTGAGGACTTTTATTCTGAAGTTATCTGATTCACCCCTCGAGTGACTCAGATTTCTTAGGAATTCTCTTAGCAACCACGTTAGATGTTTTTTGCAGCCCCAAAAGAAGTTAATGCATCCTCTTGAGAATGTGTGTATACACTTCCCCCTCCCCATTCGCGGTTTCCCTACTCGCGATTTCACATAATCGTGATTTTTTTTGGGGGGAGGAGGAGGGAACTACGGGAACGCCCCACAGCCATTTCTTAATGGGTATCTGCACGGGGCAGGAGCGTAGGAAGATCGCTCCTGCCCCAAAAAACAGCTAGACCACCAGGTAAGGCCAGGATGCCGGGGGAAGGTGGAAGGGAGGCGGGGGTGGGTCAGAGCCGGATATTCGCGGGTTTTCGCCATTCGCGGTCCAGCTCTGCCCCTATTCTCCGCGAATACCGAGGGAAAAGTGTACTGTCATTTTAAGCTGGTCATTTTAGTATAAACATCTCCAAGCTCAATCTCCAGGCCAGATTTTCAATTTATCCCTACTGAATATGAACGAGAGAGATGCAAATCTCTCTCATGCAGATTCATTAAAGATATTTATCTACCACTTATAACCTAAGTAGTTTACATTCAGGTACTCAAGCTCACACTACTGGGGCAATGAGAGATTAAGTGACTTGCCCAGACTCACTATTCTGAAATCTGGCTTGTTTGCAGCCCTTGGACCAGCCTGTATTAGAAGCATTATTCTTGATTTGGAGGACATGGGCCATGGCTAAGCCCATGGATATCTAAATCACAAGGGGATGTGGTCTGGGCATGTTTTGGGCAGGACTAGAGTGGAGAATTTCCCATTTCAAAAGGAAATAGCATGTGTTTGTCTGCCTATATCAACGGTGGAATTTACACCTCCAAGATCCTTCTTTTATACAGCAATCCACAGGAGGGAATAGGGGTGGTAACTCTCTTGATCCCTAGTGGTTTTTGGCCTCCCTCCTCTCTCCAAAGAGCGATACTTGCAAAAGATTTCTAAAATGGATGGCATACACATGCATGTTCTGAAATAGCAATATATAGGACTGAGGTGAGGCGGAAATGTGCCCTATGCAAAGCACCCCCTAGAGTTCCTATCCCACCCACTGCAGCACAGCTAAGCAGAGAAGGCAACAGACAGGATGCATTTTTGGAGCCCTGGCCTTCACTGCCTGCGTATAGCTGGCTACGGACCTGCCAATATCAATGTTTATGTTCCTGCACATACATATATATGTTGCTTTGTTGATGCTGTAGATGTTCATGCTTATGAAGTGGTGGAAATAGCTCCATTCCTGCAGATCCTGTTCTAAAATCCAGTCCTAGCAGAATTTGACACATCCTGACCTGCATGGCTCAGTTTTGATTTGTATCTCCTTCTAAAATCCATCTCTAAATGGTTAACATGGACATT
Organism: Geotrypetes seraphini; assembly: GCF_902459505.1. NCBI lineage: Eukaryota > Metazoa > Chordata > Amphibia > Gymnophiona > Dermophiidae > Geotrypetes > Geotrypetes seraphini. The sequence goes on from NC_047102.1 coordinate 1,507,361, forward strand.
TCAAATGGGAGTGTATGTGGAATGGCAAGGTGGGGATTGTGCTTTGCAGTTAAAGGAAACAGAGAAATATGACAGCAGATAAAGGCCTTTCCCCACCATCCGCTATCTCCTTCTCTGTTCCATGCTATTTTGAATTCAAATACAGTCTTAATCTCCACCACCTCTATTGGGAGACCATTCCACGTATCTACTCCCCTTTCTGTAAAGAAGTATTTCCTTACATTACACCTGAGTCTATAACCTCTTAACTTCATCCTATGTATGCCCTCTCCTTCCAGAACTTTCCTTAATTTGAAAAAGACTCATCTCCTGTACATTAACACTACAGAGATATTTAAATGTCTCTGTCATATTCTCTCTCTCCCGTCTTTCCTCAAGAGTATACATATTGAGGTCTCTAAGTCTGCCCCATATGATTTATGACAAAGGCCACTAACCAACATTTGTAGCAGCCCACTGGACTAACTCCCTCCTAATTCTATCTTTTTGAAGGTGGGGTCTCTAGAATTGCACACAGTATTCCAAATGGGGCCTCACCAAAGACTCACCTCCTTTTTTCTACTGGCCATTCCTCTCCTTATGCACACAAGCATCTTCCTGACTTTAACCGTCACCTTTTCTACCTGTTTCGCCACCTTGAGATCATCATATCTCACCCCCAAGTCCCGCTCTTCCACACACAGAAGCACTTCACCTTCTATACTCTACTGTTCTCCTGGATTTTTGCAGCCCAAGTGCATGACCCTTCATTTTTTAGCATTAAATCTTAGTTGCCAATTGCCTGACCATTCTTCAAGCTTCGTCAGATACTGCCTCATGTTATCCACACCCTCTGGGGTATCTACCCCATTACAAAACTTGATAGCATCCACAAAAAGACAAACTTTGCCAGACATTCGTTCCACAAGATGTCAAGTAGAGCCGGCTCAAGGACAGATCCCTGTGGCACTCCATTAACGACATCCTTTTCCTTTGAGCAAACTCCATTCACCACTACCCTTTGTCTCCTTCCACTTAACCAGCTTTTAATCCAGTTCGTCATTTTAGGGTCCATACCACATGCATTCAGTTTATTTATGAAGCTCCTATGTGGCACCGTGTTGAAAGCTTTGCTAAAGTCTAAGTACACTACATCTAGCACTCCTCCCACAGCCAACTGTTTGGCCACCCAGTCAAAGAAATCAATCAGATTCATCTGACAAGAGCTGCCTCAGGCCCTACAGTCCATTCAAGTCTAGAAATCTCACCATCCTCCACTTAAGAAGAGTTTCCATTAGTTTACTCACTACCGAGGTCAGACAAACTACAAAACAATATAATAAGCCAATTTCTAGACCGCATAACCAGGCAGTTCAATGCAGTAGCTTTCCTAATATCTATTAGCATTTCATAGTCTCTCAGCAGGCACCCCATATCCATAAACATTCCACACTGCATTTTGTTTCCGGCATAGCTTATCTTAATTCTGGAATCTGACAGTGATAACTATCCAATTAAGGTGAGGTAAGGAGTAGCCTAGTGGTGGAGCTGCTGCCTCAGTGCCCTGAGGTTGTGGGATTGAATCCCAGGCAAATCCCACCCCCTTTCCCCTTATCTATATTTGAACTCCTTAATTCACCCAGTAACTCTTAAGGCTTGAGAAGGATCTTCATATTCAGTCCAGCCACCACAATATCCCTCTCAGTCTTAAGAAATATTTTTAAAAGGCTCTTCAGAACGTGAGTGTTACGATGAAACAATCGTATACATTCACCCAGCTCTTCACAATTCCTGTTACTTTCCATAGCCATATGTGGCAAGGAGGAGGGATTCCAAGCAAGGCTCCCAGCTCCCAGCAGAAGCTCCCAAGGGAAGCAGCCTCAATCCAAGCCCCGCTGGGTTCAGAGCAGGAAAGAGGACCTGCCACAGTACAGCCCTGACGCAGTTTGAGGACCCCTGAGGAAGACTTATATTGCCGAAACATGGCCCATGTTGGGTCTAGGTTCCAGTGCTCCTGGTTCCAAGAACTGGCTCCACTTGATGTGTTTTTTAAAGAACATATATGGGCTTGATGGACCATTGGTCTGACCCAGTAAGGCTATTCTTATGTTCTCCTAAGAAAACATTTCTATAAATGATATATTTGAAAGAGTTGGTAATAAGAGCTCTTTAGTGTGAAAAAAGCAAAGTAAAAAGAATGGGACTTATGAAGAGCTGAGTGGGTGTGTACTCACGTTCTGAAGAGCCTTTTTAAAAAGATTGTGGTGGATGTAGCTTTTATCTATGCCTCAGCTGTGCTCCTTCTACCATGTCTCTGAGATGGCTTTTCATTTTCTGCCATACACTCTAACTCTCTCATCTTATTTTTTCAACTTCTGCATTTGTATACTGAATATTTTTTCTGCCATCTCTTTTGAATTCTTTGCCAAATTGTTTGCATCGTGATCAAGATTTATTTATTTAGATATTTCAAAAATTTATTTCCCACCTAACACCTAGATGGGTTACAGTCGAGCATACATAATCCATCAGAAAACAGACAAACAGTAAAAATCCATCTCCCTTTTCTATTATCAATAACTCAGCAGCAAACTAGCCTTCCTGCAGGGTCATTCCCAATGTGATAGCAGATAATCAGATTCTGCTGTGTATCTCTTTTCTTTTCTTAAATTATTAAAAGCATTTTTGAACACCTGTTTAAATATTTTTTATAGTACAGTAAAACCTTGATTTGTGAGCATAATTCATTCCAGAAGCATGCTTGTAATCCAAAACACTCGTATATCAAAGCGAATTTCCCCATAAGAAATAATGGAAACTCAGACGATTTGTTTCACAACCCAAAAACTTTAATATAAAATACGTACTCGTATTGCAAGACCTGGCTCGTTTAGAACAGTTACTACACTCCCGCAGCGTCAGAGAGAGAAGAACCATCAGCTCAATTGTAATGATGTGACGCGTGTATACTGTATGTACTTGTATTGCAAGACATTGCTTATATATCAAGTTAAAATTTAATAAAATGTTTTGCTTGTCTTGCAAATCACTTGCAAATCAAGTTACTTGCAATCCAAGGTTTTATTGTATTTGGGTTTTAAATGTTGTTTTTTGTTTTTTTTTTTAAAAATCATTACATTACATTACATTAGTGATTTCTATTCCGCCATTACCTTGCAGTTCAAGGCGGATTACATCCAAACTAAAACAAGAATTACATTCAAAATTTGAAGGAATAGAATAAGCGATGACATAAAAGTTTTAAGGTAATAAAACGTTGGGTAAAGAGTTACCAACGGGAAGTAGAGGTCTTTAGGAGATAAGAATAGGGTGAATTATGGGGTTTTAGATAACGTTTGGTAGATAGAAGAATATTAGAGAGTACTAAGGGTATAGAGAGTGTTGGATGTTGAGTTGGGATTGGTCGTGCTGGATAGGTTTTATATGTTTTTTGAAGAGTATGGTTTTAAAATCTCTCTTGAAGGTTTTGTAGTTTGTAGTTGAAGATAACAGAGTGGTGATTTGTCTGTCCAGTTTAGCTGCTTTGGAGGCTATTAGGTTGTCATAAAGGTTTTTTCGTTTGACATCTTTGAATGATGGGTGAGTGAATAGTGAGTGGGATCTTCTGTGTTTGGTTGAGGAGGATTGATTTAGTCGGTTATTCCAGTAGGTTGGGCTTTCTCCGTTGAGAGCCTTGTAAAGTAAGCGGTAGAATTTGAAGTGTACTCTCGCTTCTATTGGAAGCCAATGCGAGTCATGGTATGCCTCTGTGATATGGTCATATTTTTTTAGTGAATAGACAAGTCTTAGTGCTGTATTCTGTAATGTCTGCAATTGCTTCATCATGGTCGCGGGACATGGTAGGAATAGTATGTTGTAGTAGTCTATCATCCCAAGGATAAGAGATTGTACCAATAGTAGGAATTGCTTCTTCTCGAAGAATGTTCAGATTTTTCTTAGATTTCTCATGGTCATGAACGATGCCTTTATTATTTTGTTAATTTGGGGTTGCATAGTGCAGCCTCTGTCAATTGTGATTCCAAGCAATTTTAGTGTAGGTTGTATTGTGTTCTGCTTGTTTATTTTTATGTATGTTGTGCTGTTTTACCCCTTTTACGAAGCTGTGTTAGGCTTTTTTTTTATTTTTTTTATCACCTGCCATGGCAGTATAAGCTCTGACGCTCATTGGAATTCTATGAGTGTTGCAGCTCCAATTAAAAAGCCTAATTTGGCTTTGTAAAAGGTGGTGGATGGGGTTTTTATTTATCTCTGTCATTATATATATATTTTTTCTGTATGCAACTACAATAAGGGAAATGTAATGTTTTTTATTTGTATTTACAACCTGTGTAGCAGTTGAAGGGGTAATTTGGACTCATTTATCTCTGTTCTTATGTAAATACTCCTGGAGTACTATAGTTTTCATCATAACCTCTCTAACTTTCACCTGTTGCCAGATCACTTGAAAGATGTCTTATTCTGAACCATGTGCCCCGATTGGCCGTCAACTTTCTCTCGGCTCCTTAAAGTCACTTTTATTCCCTCTCCTAGTTAATATTTTCTTGTCACCATTGGGTGAACTTTGTCATCTTCTTGTTGGGTTTTTTTTTGTAATTTTAGCTCTCTGTGTACTGATGGCAGATACTTGTCTCTTTGAAAAGAGAGCCCGAGGGAGCAATAAGTAATTTGAATAGCTGTCAGGAGAGTCAGCTCAGATCACCTGCTTGGGTGATCTGGATTAGAACCAAATCAACCATTGAGGGTAGAATGCTGATTCTTTCTACAGACTTTCATAACTTGGAAAAGTAGGGAGATGAAAATGGATCCTTTGAGCCCAAGATATAGTCATTGTATAGAAGTATAGAACGTGACAAGGTCAACGGATTGGTGGTCAACAAAGAAATGTATATGAACAAATCGAGAGGGCTGGAATCCAGATTTCTGCTAACTTTGAATAAAATATTGATAGAATCAATGCTGGATTGTGTGAAAGACTTGGGAGTCTGGATAAGTCTGAGTTTTGATATGACAACATAGGTACAACTTGTGGTTAAAACTACTTATAGTAAGCTCTAGTGGGTGAGGAGTTTGAACCCATATTTGTCATTTCAGACTATGACTAAAGTGATTGTATTATTTGTCTTATCAATTATTGTAATGCAATATTGTTGGGGTTGTGAAAATACTTGATAAGACAAATTCAAATGAAGCAGAATACAGCAGCAAAGGCGATCAAGTGCATCTCCATTGTTGAAAGATCTACACTGGCTCCCAGTTGCCTGTAGAGTAACATTTCAGATTGTGAAATTTTATAATGGACTTGATTCCTCTCAATGATGGAAAAGAGAGTTTATACATATGAGTTGTTCTCGTGCCCGAAGATCTCATGGTGTTTAGAGATAAAGACATTAAAGGAACAAATAGTCCAGGTCAAATTTTAAAGACTCTACAGGCACATTTAAATTGAATTCTCAATCGAAACGGAAGCCAATGTAATTTCCTCAACAGAGGTGACACGTGATCACATTTTTTCTTTCCAAAAATCAGTCTGTGATACGGTAAAATGGCAGATTTCCTATTTTTCTTATTAATGACCATGCCCTAATTTCCCAATTGGTACGTGCGCTCCTACCATTACCTGATTTGTAGGTGTTAGAGACTCACATGCACTCTCTACCCCCACTGCTAAAACATACATTTTCTTTTTTAGCGCATGGGTAGCAAATTACTGAGGGGATGCTTCAACGCTCAGTGGTAGGCCATTTTTTTGCCGAGGTACACCTGTGTTAGTGCTCCCCCCTCCCCCCTGCTTTGATAAAGGACCCCTTATGGGGAAATTCTTTAAAATGTGTCTAAAAAGACAGATGCCGATCGTCTGTCAATCGCACTTAGGCACCTGTAATGTGGGCAGATTTTTAAAGGCCTACATGACAGGCCCCAAGCAGTGCCTAAGTCCTTGTCTTCTTGGGTACCATGCGATAGGTGCCTATCTTTTATAAAATCATGCTTAATGCCCAATTAATTTTTATTTTTTTCAATTATGAGCTCCTAAATAGCTACTTTACATAGCTTGATGTTAAACAAGAGAAACAGTGCCAAGTAACAAGCATTTGGAGATCTCCCAGAAGAGCCATATTGTTTCTGAGCAAGAAGGCCAAATAAAGGGCTTTGGTTTTCATGAAGTGTAAACTAGTATTTGGCGATTATAATGTCTGAGTTTCTTCATGAATTGCAGTTTCTTTCTTTCTCTTTAGTGGTTCAAGTGAATGGTGATGTGGTATCAGCAACCTGCCTTTGATGTGAATCTTTGTGGCTCTGCTTTGAAGTTATCTGTCTGTTAAATCATTTCTGCTAGTTTCTGAAATTCATTACATTTTAGCATCTTCTCTGTTACCCTGAAACTATGCTCCCTCTACACTTACCCTGGCTGCAGTCTGGTCCTCTCAACTGAGAAGAGAATCGTTATTCAACATTTATAGATCATTAATCAAAATGATTTTTTCTTAGGTGTATGAAAATGGCAAAGATACTGGAGAAACTCTTGTTTACATCAGCAGGAAAGATCTGGAAAGTAACTCAACTGATACGATGCAAAGGGTAAATTCAGATTCCTCCCAAATGGGCTGATTTTTATAGCATTTGATGATGAAAACATATTCACTTTATTCTTGTCAAATCAGGCTAAGGAGTGACTCAGCTTCCGGATTAGGTCTTCTGCTGTCAGTCTGGCCTGGGCTGGGATTCTACAGACACAGGGCTCTTGCTCTCCGGGGACAGGCGTCCAAGTTGTTATGCAGTGTTGACATGTAGCAGCTGAGTTTATTGCCCACAATTACAGGGTTTTTGAAGGAGCCCTACTGTGTGGCCCCCAGCCAAGGACTGGCACTGCTGTGATAGGAGAAATTTTCACTGATAATTGTGAATAAAGGGCATAGAGTGCCTGATTCCATTTGAACTTGAGGCCCAATGGGATAATTCCTTGAAACATAGCAGTGGCGATAGTCTCTTAGTCTAAGGTGTGATAGATTAAAGCCACCTTTCCTTGCTGACAGTGTGCTCTGAAGAACACTGAGGTTACCTATAGTCACGAGGGGAGGAATTTCAAAGATGGAGGGCTACAAAGGAGAAAGACCAAAACATGCCCTCATTCAGTTCTGAGGCCCTATAAGCTCTGAAAAGTCAAGTAAAGGTTTGTCTTCTCACTCATTGTCACGAGCTGTTGGGGACAAGATTACTAATATTTCATTTGGTTTTTGTTTTTTTTTGGGGGGTTATAACGTTTCATAAATTCAGGTTGTTTCAGTTTGCAGATTTGCATAGCTTAGAATGAAACTGTGCAAGTACTAATTAAAAGTGGTTGTGTGCCCTGGACAGTACAGCACGGTATGGCTTAAACTGGGGCTGTTTTCTAACAAATGACTAGTCTCGCATACTAATATCTATTTTCAATTCAAAATAGTTGTGGGAAAGGGGTTTGGTGCATTATTGGCTAACTATTGATTTCCTGTGGTTTTCTACGACAAGCCCTGAGTAAAGAGACTTCCTAAAATGCACTGAAGGAAAGAGGTAATCTTTGCAAGGAGAAGTGCTGCAATGCTAAAGCCTTGTTCTGTACGACTGTCACATCTGCTTTCAGTCTCAGTGCCAAGGGGTCAGAGCTCAATCATAATCCTCTTGCACCCCCTGCTGGTTAAAAGCTTCTGCTCATTTTGTTACTTTACACTGAGATAAACACTGCACTCATTTCACACTCCCTTTAACATTCTATATGAATTCAATTAGCATGTGTTTGGGTTTCATTTGTAATAGAGTCAAGAGATTTTCTTACTGATGTTCTCCCTTTAAATTATTTTTGCCTTGCCAGGTACTTCAAACCATTCACCAAAGAATTCAGGGCACAGCAGATTTCAGTCCGTCAGGCCTCAGTCTTACTCCTGCTCGGCTTTTTGACGAGAAAGGCAAAGAAATTAAAAATCCACTTTTATTGAAGAATGAGCAAAAAATTTGGGTCTCTTATGGTGAAGATTACAGGTAGGAGTTTAAATGTTTGTTATCTTTATGATTGCCAAGCTAACACAAAGGAAGACCGATTTTATTTTAGTAAAATTTCCGAGGTCTTGTTTGTGGAATATGACATCTCTGACTCTGACTTGCTGTCTTAATGCCTTGTCATACTTCTTGATGTGTGCCTGTCAGCACAGCAAGAGGGATTTTTTCATGTCTGAATAGTTACCTTAATGATAGCAGATGGAAACCCCACAGGGGTCCAAGCCCATCACACTGTCATTGTCGCATACTGCCCTGACCTGCTTCCAGTCCTCTCATTTTTTTGTCTCCTTTTTAAAGGAGAAATGGATGGTAATTGAAAAGGATCTTACACAAGATTTATGAAACGGTAGACAACATGATTCCCTGCTACCTTTCTGTTTTCACAAATAAAGTCTTAACCTTTTAAGCACCAGAGACAACAAAACTGAAGACAAATTGTTGCATTTGGAGAGTTGGTACTTTCAAATTTGATAACAAAGTTTTGCCGTATCATAGAACTCTCATTCCCAAAGAATAAGCACAGAATGAAAGGAAGACATTTGAAGGAAAGGGCCAGAGATATTTTGAAGACAAATATCTGTAAAAAAAAAATCCCAAAACACCAGTTATGTTAACTATTCTAAAATAGTTCTGTTTGAACAAGCCAAAACTAGGTCATCAGGGACTATAATAGGAATTTTGTAAGGATACTTTTCCAATTGTGGTATTTGGTTGCGATTTAGAGGTTTTATAAAAATATTTTAAAAAAAACAAAATAGTAGCTGATGGTATCTCAAGAGAAATGATGAAACGCACACCGTAAACCTCTGACATTTTAGAGAGTCATTTTTGCATGTATATGACCGTTTCTTAAATTCTGACTGGCGTGCAGCGTGTGCAGAGTTTTGAATACATGCATAGATTACAAGATATGCTATGATGTGTTTTGTACTTAATTATAGGCGCAGTTTCTGCCACGTAGGTGTCCTTTCACTACGCTGCGGTACACAGTGTTTTTTCCGTGTGTGTGTGCGCTACCCCTTACACTCAAAATAGTTTTAATTTTTAGTGCTAGGAGCGGTTCTGGGGGCAGAGAGCAGGGTAGGGCTTCAATGGCTGGGAGGGTGTAGATGGGCTGGAGTAAGTCTTAACGGAGATTTCGGCAGTAGGAACCCAAGCACAGTACAGGGTAAAGCTTTGGATTCTTGCCCAGAAATAGCTAAGAAGAAAAAAATTAAAAAAATTTTAATTGAATCAGGTTGGGCAGACTGGATGGACCATTCAGGGTCTTTATCTGCCGTCATCTACTATGTTACTATATTAGTCGATTAGCGCATGGTTAGTTCAGAAGCCCTTTCCGCCTAGAAAATAGGTGTCAGTAAGTGTTCGCGTGCTAATGGCCGTGTGTTAATGGGAAAATTAGCTTGTGGCGATTATTGCCAAAATAGAAAAATCCTTGGCATGCGGGAAATAGAGCGCAAGCTTAGCAAAAGGGCTCCTAAGGATTTTAAAAGGACAGACAGGTGCCTGTTTGTTGTTCTAGCATTGCACCTATGTAGGCAACAACTTAGCCTCTTAAATTAGACATCCTCTTATAAAGTTATCCTCTGGATGTTCTTGACATCAGCGGAAATTAAAATCTGAGCGTTACTTGTACGGTTGTGCAGTGCATTGAAAAGGGAGTATCATGGCAGCTCCGAATATGTCTGCTAGAAAGGACTACATAAGAACATAAGAATTGCCGCTGCTGGGTCAGACCAATGCTCCATCCTGCCCGGGAGTCCGGTTCTAGACGTTTAATATCACACCTCATTGTAAACATTGGAGGCAACTGGAAGGCAGCTCTAAAAGGAAGTTTATCCTCTGTGGTTTAAATGGATCTTACCAAAGGATTCAAGAGCATCTATTTGACATGATCAGCTTGCTTTTCTCCTTCTTATCGAAGGGTTAAGGTTTATGTATGACCAGGGCTAGAATGTTTCTGTAAAGCAAAAGAGAATTGAACAGTGGGAAATCAAGATGGTACATTTTCTGCTTTTTGCTGAGAGAATCTCTCTCTCTCTTCTGTGAATAACAACCATAAAACACATAATTCTAGCCAATATTCACGCTATAGGCAGAATTAGACCCAGATACTAAATGCTGGACCATGTCTTGTCACTAGCTTTGAATATCTGAGACCATGCCAGCATGTATTGGCCACTGAAGCTTACACAGGCTTGGCTGACATTCAGCCGGGACCAGCATAAGACTCTTAGGGAGGAAGTTATCAATCTGAGCTACTGCTAAAATGGATTATTTTATTGTTAACCGAGGTTCATTGAATAAACTACTATGCATTGTGGTAAAAATAAACCCATATTAATGGTAACTTACATTGATAATGTCTTTATGTGATACCCAGTGGAATATTGGCTGGGACCACCATAAGGTAAAGCAGATGCCCTCAATTCATTTGATTCCCCCCTCCCTTCCCCTAATCCTAATCTCTCCTTCCCTCCCCCCAACTGAGCTCCCTCTTCCATAGTCCCCCTCCAAGTCTTACATTTTTCATCTGTGATAATCTAGAGCAGGGGTAGACAATTCCGGTCCTCGAGAGCCGGAGAGGTCAGGTTTTCAGGATATCCATAATAAATATGCATGAGAGAGATTTGCATCTCAAGGAGGCAGTGCAAGTAAATCCATCGCATACATATTCATTGTGGATATCCTGAAAACCTGACCTGCCTGTGGCTCTCGAGGACCGGAATTGCCTACCCCTGGTGTAGAGAGCCCTATGGACAGGAGTGGTGCCCACTCACTCCCACCTGTGGTTTCAAAATGGCCTCTAGAACCCCTTGTCATGATGTGAGCAGGAGTGAGTGGGCATTGCTTCTGCCACGGAATCCCTTACACCACCATGGATGGAAATGGTAGGTCTTTCATTGTCTTCATGGTGGGAGGGAACGGAAATTGGGATTGGAGGAGAGGTAGGTACACTAGAAACCCCAGATATTGCTACCCAGAAGTTAAGTGAGCAACAATTAAAAGGTGATAGGCTTAGGAGTAATATAAGAAAATACTTTTTTACAGAAAGGGTGGTAGATGCATGGAAAAGGCTCCTGATAGAGGTGGTGGAGAGTGAGACAAAAACTATGTCTGAATTCAAGAAAGTGTGGGACAGGCACGTGGGATCTCTTAGGGAGAGGAGGAGATAGTGGATGCTGCGGATGGGCAGACTGGATGGGCCATTTGGCCTTTATCTGCCATCATGCTTCTATAACCATTAAGCTCCATGACCTCACAATGCAGGTGTAAAGAGCCTTAGACTATAGGAAGAGGAGATGCAAATGTTAAGAGCCTTAGCCAATAGGGAGAGGAGGAGATAGTGGATGCTGCGGATGGGCAGACTGGATGGGCCATTTGGTCTTTATCTGCCGTCATGCTTCTATAACCGTAAAGCTCCATGACCTCACAATGCAGGTATACAGAGCCTTAGCCTATAAAGAGAGTAGATGCTAATGTTAAGAGCCTTAGCCAATAGGGAGAGGAGGAGATAGAGGATGCTGTGGATGGGCCATTTGGCCTTTGTCTGCCGCCAGATTAGTTCAGTGGCTAAAGTTAGAATTTGTGTTTGCTTTCATTAGACAGTTACTTAACTGGTGAGAGGTCTGAATATTGCTTTTTAACTGGTTAAGTGCCAGCTTCACCCAAGCTGTGCCCATAGATCTCTCTGGCACTATCCTGACAGTTCAGGGGCTATTAGTGTTGATATTTAGCGACCCTGTCCAGTTAAGTCCCCCTGAATATCAGTGCTTAGGCAGACACAAGCAATTTATCCAGGGAGGAAACTCCCTGGCCTATTAAATCACCTTGAATATTGACCTAATCAATTGTAACCTTTGGACCCTGTTTTAGCCATATTCAATTTGAGAGGGTGGTGAGACAACCAGGTGGCAATGCTGGACAGGCAGACTGAGACTCTAAAATTGAATATGGCTAAAACAAACCCACCTCTCCGCTTCCCTCATTCTCTGTCTCCGCTTCCCTCATTCACTCTCATCCTTCCTGCTTTGTCTGCTCGTAATCTCAGGGTCATCTTTGACTCCTCTCTCTCCTTCACCGCCCAGATACAACATATCGCTAAAACCTTTCGCTTCTTCTTCTATAATATTGTCAAAATCTGACCCTTCCTCTCTGAGCATACTACTAAAACACTTATCCACAACCTCATCACCTCATGTTTAGACTACTGCAATGCGCTACTCTCAGGCCTTCCGCTTAGCCATCTTGCTCCCCTCCAATCCATCCAGAATTTGGCTGCACGACTCATATTCCGAGAGAGCCGCTTTACTCACGTTACCCCTCTCCTAAAGTCAAGTGACCAGGAAGTCATTGGCTTCCCATCCATTTCCAAATACAATTCAAACTCCTCTTACTGACCTACAAATGTACTCACTCAGCTGCCCCTTACTATCTCTGTCCCCCCCCTCCCCATGAGCTCCACTCAGCTGGTAAGTCCCTCCTATCTCAAATGCCTCCAGACTCTGACCCTTCTGCCTTGCTGTGGTGTATGCTTGGAACAAGCTGCCCGAATCCCTATGTTGGGCTCCATCTCTGGCAGTGTTCAAGGCCCAGTTAACATTTATTTATTTATTCAATTTTCTATACCGTTCTCCCAGGAAAGCTCTGAACGGTTACGGTACTCAAGCATTTTCCCCAGTCTGTCCCGGTGGGCTCACAAACTATCTAATGTACCTGGGGCAATGGGGGGGATTAAGTGACAGCGTGGGTTTGAACCCACAACTCCAGGGTGCTGAGGCTGTAGCTTTAACCACTGCGCCACACACTCCCACCTCTTTGAGAGTGCTTTCAACTCCTAACTCCTTTCACCTTGGGTTCTGCATCCCCAACCCTATATGTCATGTCTGTCTGTCCAAGTTAGATTGTAAGTTCTTCTGTACAGGGACCGTCAATAAATGTCAAAATGTATAGCGCTGCGTACGCCTTTCTATATAAGTGATAAGTGATAAGTATTAGTAGACTCTGGTCTGGTCTGGGTTTCAGTAGAGATAGTTGGTGCAGAGAGGTGATCAACAGTATCAAAGGCAGCCTGGTTGAGAGTTCAAGGTGAATCTTATTGTAGAAGAACTCTGCCATTGTCTGGGGAGAAATTGAAGGGGGGATAGGCGGCAAGGATGCTTTGAGTAGGGAGTTTAGTGTGGTAAAGAGACTGGAACGAGGTCGGCGTGCGCACGGGATTTAAGCCAGAAACATTCAGCATAACTGGCACAAGAGCACAGGTAGCAGATGCAGGGGGTGAGGAAGGAAGAGTGGGACGTATCGGGGGGTCGGTAGATGACTGCTACTTGGAGAGGTCGGGGAGCAAAAAATTCTGCAAATTTAAATTTTTTCCCCATGAATTGGATTATGCTTGATCAGAAAATAATTTTGAAAAATTGTTTAAAGCCCATCCTGGGGTCGCTCAAAGCCACTGTGATGCTTTTCAGCTCCTTGCAACAAAGCCTCACTGGAGTTGAACAGCATCACAGGCTTTATCCTGACTATCTCAAGAAGACATTGAATGTTTGATGTTTGCAACGCCATTGGTAGGTGACCACACCAAAGTATACCTTGTTGTTTTCCACAATCAAGTGCAGATAGTGAAGGTTCATTTAATAAAATACTGCTATTTTTTTGCATAAATTGCCATTGCTGAGTGTGAAAACATAAAAGTTATAACTATAATACCAAAATATTTGCTCCATTGAGCAAAAATAATAGCAAATTTAAAGAAAAACGGAGCATTATGCAATCAGTGGTTTTCAGTGACCCCAAGTTAGGCTTTAAAATTATTTTCTGATCAAATACAATGAAATTCATGGGAAAAACTTCAATTTGCAGTTTTTCCAACTTTAGGTGTTTATGGACAACCCTAATGGTACATGAGTAGCAATCACAAATAGGAACTCTTATGAGCCATAGTGAGAAGCATATAGGTAGCAAGAGTGGAATCTCGTGGTCTGCTTCTTTGCTTGCTTAAGAAAATACTTCCCTATAGAAGCTATTATAGCTTTTATTTCTATATTTCACCTAGAAATTTTTGATAGGCGATTATATCAAATTTCAACAAAACTTGATTAACCGTTCCCCTTAACTGTCTCCGTGACATCCTGTTTGTCTTGTTTGTTTAGATTGTAAGCTCTTTGGAGCAGGGACTGTCTTCTTTGTGACTCTGTACAGCGCTGCGTGCGTCTGGTAGCGCTATAGAAATAATTCATCATACTAGTGTGAAGAGTTTTTGTCTTTGGGAAGCAGAGCTGAGATTGTGATGTCATAAAGCCTCATTCCACCAATAAGAGCCAACCTCCTCAGTGATGTCACAATGGCTTGATTATCCTGTACCCAGGCGGCACATTAACCCTGCCCCTTAACTGTATCCATGACATCCTGTTTGTCTGTTTAGATTGTAAGCTCCTTGGAGCAGGGACTGTCTCCTTTGTGACTGCGTATGTCCGGTAGTGCTATAGAAATAATAGGAGCAGGAGGAGTAGATTTGGGGAGAGCTCAGCCTCCTTCATCAGGTCAGTGCAGAATGAGCTGAACTCAAATGATATGTTTTTCTTGGGAACCAAAATAATTCAAGCAAAGAAAAGAAGGTGCAGTGGAGAGATTCAGGGCTTGCACAGTTTATAAATGCAGGTTCCTGCTATCAAGTTAAGCTGACTGGGGCGAGAATTTAGACAAGCGAACACCTGAACTGAAGCCAGGGAGTCCCATGCCAGATGACTCAGTTTCTGTAGCTTTTGCTGTATTCTTAATATATTGAATGTCAGCATTTTGTGCTTTGTTCTAATTGAGCCTCATTTCAGAAGGGTTTATGCAGCTCTTTGATCAGTTTTTGACAGGGCCCCCATTTCTTTTCTAGGTCCCCCCTAAATCCTGTCCTGAATTTGACCTTGAACTGCGTTGCTGCCACAGAGAAGGATGGCATCACAGTTGTTTATAAAACTCTTTTTGATCCTGAAGTTGACCTGCTGCCATGCAAGTATGGAATATTATCTCCTGAAAACCTTAAATCAAATAAACGCAAAGAGGCAGCGGACCAGGGCAATGATGGGAATAGGAGCCCTTTATAGCTAGAGGTACCGTTGTAATGACAATGTGTAACTCAGAATAAACATTATCAGTATTCGTGTGTGAGAGTGGCTTCAGCTGTAAGTTAACTGAAAACTTTAAATAAACGCCAAAAAGTCAAAATGAATAGAAAACCCCCAATTCTTCCTGCCTGCAAGTTTGTGTTCACATGGGCAGGCTTCATACTTATCCACTTAAGATATGCATGCTTCCCTGAATTCTAGACGTGAGCATTACACAGCTCTATGGCTGGAATAAGAGCTCTTACCTAGAAAGGAAAGCAGGCACCCTCGTAATTCTCTTCCATGTGTGGAGCGAGAGACGCCTAGAACTGGGAGATGACAGTAGATAAAGACCATTTGGCCTATCCAGTCTGCTCATCCATACCATCTTTCTTGACGTCAGAGGAGGATGAATTTTAAGAAAATGCTGAAAACTCTGTTTGCCAATGCTTTCTTATGCTAAGGCATAGTTCAGTTGATAATCGCCTTTTAGAATTTTTTTTGACAGCAATGTATGATTTAAAGCTTGCTTGTATTTCTGAATTGATTGCATTTTGCCCGTTAATGATGTCTATGTTATATGTGATAACCGTAGGGAAACAAGATTTTATGGATGTGATATGGAAACCGCATAGTTGTATGCGGTATAGAAATTTTTAAATTAATTAAGGAAAGAACAGGTAAAATTCTCTATATCCATGAAATGGACCCTCTAAGGGGGCAATTTTGTGCCTGGAAGGGTTCTCTAAAGAAGACCAACATGAAAAGCTCACTTTGTGCCATGCATAGAACTGGTGGAAATGCTTGTGCTAGATTCCAGGGTATACCATCACCGTACCTAAAACCCATAGAGCCTAAATGCAGCAGTATTTTGTTTGCGCTGCCCATGCGGACGCCCCCTTGCAAATATGTGCTGTGCAAGAGAATCGTATATTAAGGAACAGCGTATAGGTAGTATGACGGCATATTATATGTCACTAGTATTCTGAACATTTATGCATGCAAAGGGAGCAGTAGCGTAGCCAGAGCTCAGTTTCTGGTTGGGCATGGCCCATATCCACCCACTAACACCCCCCCCCCCTCCGTCCCCAAGCCCTCCAACAACAATTATTTTATCAGACCATGGACTATGTGTGTTTTTGGTACAAAATCCTCTAAGTTTCTAAATTAAAAACTTCTCTAATTAGAAATGTCTTTAAATATTTCTGAAACTGAGCTAAACTCTGCAAATAATGTCTGGAAGCCAAGTTCTGCAACCATGCTCCTTCCACATAAAATATTTTAGCTCTGTATTCATCCAAGCGAATGTATCCAAATGATGGTACATCTAAAAGTAATTTAATACACTGGGGACTACGATCCTTAAGGAAGTAGATACTGGCATCCCCAAACTGAGCATGCATGGGGAGGGGAGGGGCTGGCAGAGGACTCTGACAATGTGCACTACCGCTAGGTAGGCCTCAACAGAAACTGGGGCCATCCGTGGATACACCACTGAATGGGAGTATAAAATATCCACAGCCTTTATAAACAACAAATCTCACATTATATAAAAAGTGATAGGACAGACATGAGGAAATTGTGGAGAAATTCATTTCTGTTTGTCGTCTCTCTTCCAATTCCATTCAAAGCAACCAAAGCTTTTTATTTTGTTCAGTTGGCAAGTTTGCACCGAATTTCCAGTCAACTACACATGCATGAATCTGCAAATACATCCTGAGTATGAAGAGGTAGAACCAGGGAGCCATTTTTTGCAATCCAAGGTTTGTATCTTGTATATGTATTGCTTTAGAAGAGGTATTGTATGGAAAAGCAAAATGGGTGCCTTGATTTTATTTGCCATTATGTTCTGCGATTGTTATAGGAACTGGGTTGGGAGCTTGGAAAAGCTTTTCTAACGCCATGGTTTAATGATGTGTGAGAAATGGAAGTTGTGGCCTGCAGTATAGAAATCGCCTTAAGGAGAGAGGTGAAAAATATCAACAACATGCTCTTGGCACATGGAATGCTAGAGACGAATGACTCTGTCAGCAGCTATAACAGTTAGATTGTATTTGGTTTTCAGCGAGACCGTCTCAGTGGATGTTGAGGTCTCAAATGTCATGTGGTACAGTCTCATGAGAATTAACCCTAAATAACACCTGAATTTGATATAGTGATCGATGAAGAACCCCAACACTGTAGAAAAAAACAAACAAACTGCGTTAATCCGCATTCTGATTTCTGATTGAATAGTTTTTCTTAAAAGTCACAGTCTTCCCAGTCTTTGATTTCGCTGTTGATAAGCAGAATATTAGCCATACACATGAGCTACACACTTCTGATAGCACTAGAGGCTTTTTCCGAGTACAAACATCATAGGCCAATTCAAATCTTCTTGGTCTTTTTCTGTGTTACAGGCCCTCCTCGTTCATTTTGAACTCATGAAAAACATCTATCCCAACCCTCAGCTAGATATTCTCCTACTTATCAATGGAGAAAGCAAGTTTTTGGTACCTGTAATAGGAGTTCTCTGGAGCCAGTGGATTAAGTTGGCTTGGCATTCCCTTCTACTTGCTTAGCTTAGTACAAGACTAAGGAGGCAATTGTGCAGGAACTGGCAAAATACTCAGAAAACCTTTTACCGGTACATTTTTTTTAGCTCTCAGAGAGCTGTTTTGTCTCAGTGCCACTGGGTAATAAGAGCAAATGTTTGTTCAGCTAGGTAGTTGGTGGAATTAAAAGTGAAATATGGTTGAGATTTCTACTTAAGAAAGTGTAATAACCATTAGTAGTGATACTTGGTTTCTGTGGCATTACCTGATCAACAATGACAGTCTGATAAGTAAGGATGCCTGGTTTAGGCAGTAGAAAGAGAATTGCATGTGAGTAGCAGGTTCTTTTAGCTAGTGGTCTAATGTGAACACGACTCTCTGTTATCTTTAGGTTGATCCTCAACTGGTTCTCTGTGCTTCAGTTGGCACTGAGAAAAAGAGCAGGTCGGGGGGCAAACTACCTCAGAAGAAAGACCTGCAGGATGGCCCAGTGACATCAGCTTGTCATCTGACCGATGTGTGGCTGCTCACAAAGGTATTGGAGTTCTAGGGGAATGTGAAATGCAAACGTTGCCAAACTGATCAATTGTGGACTTGCCAGTAGAAACGGAGAATAACATTAAAAAATTATCACCAAGGATACTTTCATAAATTTAAAGCAAGATGTGTGAATCACTGCATATTTGTAAATCGAGGGTACACTCGGAGAGTTTACAAAGTGATATCAGAAAAAAAAGGAAAAAAGAATGCCATCAATGAATATAAGAATATAAGAATTGTCACTGCTGGGTCAGACCAATGGTCCATCGTGCCCAGCCGCTCATGCAGCGATCCCTACGGCATAGACCAGTGCCCTAACTGACACCAGCCCTACCTGTGTATGTTCTGGTTCAGCAGGAACTTGTCTAACTTTGTCTTGAATCCCTGCAGGGTATTTTCCCCTATAACAGCTTCCGGAAGAGCGTTCCAGTTTTCCACCACTCTCTGGGTGAAGAAGAACTTCCTTACGTTTTTTTGTAAGGAATCTTTTCCCTTCTAACTTTAGCAAGTGCCCTATCATTCTCTCTACCTTGGAGAGGGTGAACAACCTGTCCTTATCTACTAAGTCTATTCCCTTCAGTATCTTGAATGTTTCGATCATGTCTCCTCTTTTCAAGAGAGAAGAGGCCCAGTTTCTCTAACCTCTCACTGTACGGTAACTCCTCCAGCCCCTTAACCATTTCAGTTGCTCTTCTCTGGACCCTTTTGAGTAGTATTGTGTCTTTCTTCATGTACGGCGACCAGTGCTGGACGCCGTATTCCAGGTGAGGGTGTACCATGATAACCTTCTCCGATCTATTCGTGATCACCTTCTTAATCATTCCCAGCATTCTGTTCGCCCTTTTTGCTGCTGCCACGCATTGTGTGGACGGCTTCATTG
The DNA here is from genome assembly GCF_902459505.1 of Geotrypetes seraphini. Taxonomy (NCBI): domain Eukaryota; kingdom Metazoa; phylum Chordata; class Amphibia; order Gymnophiona; family Dermophiidae; genus Geotrypetes; species Geotrypetes seraphini. The sequence continues at coordinate 1,526,440 of NC_047102.1, forward strand.
ACTTGTCGACCAATACACCCAAATCTCTTTCCTGGGAGGTCTCCCCAAGTACTACACTTATGCACGTTAAACCTCATTTGCCATGTCGCGGCCCTTTTCTCGAGGGTGTTTATGTCATGCGCATCCAAAAGTGATCCAATTAAGTCAGCAGACCTCTTTTCTGTTTTTGAGTGCCAGAGTTCGACTCGTCTGACTCTTGCCTTTCAAAGTACTTATAAAGACTGCATTTCTGCTCTCCCTTCAGATCAGTGTTTCCCAAACGGGCACGTCTGATGATCAGGTCCATACCAATGCTTTGCAGCAGCTGGAGGTGTCTGGCCTAGCACTTAAACCCCCAGATTCTGTATTTGGTGCCTTGAGTTGTGTACAAAGATTAATTGGCCACCAGTAAGCAATTATTGGTGCTGATTAGACTTTACCCGCCTGTATTTTTATCTTCTTCAGGAGAGGCAGAAGAAAAGCAACTCCACCACTCAAAAGTGTTCCTGAAAAAACATTTGCTTCTTTCTTGGAATCTACAAGTTATTAACCAGTTAAATGTCTGTAACCCCCACCATCTTCTCAATGCAAATGAAAGCTGAAAGACATCCAATTTCAAAGTTCCACTTTTGCCTTCACTGGCTGTGTGGATGATTTGAAAATAGTGATCCATTCATTTCTCCAAGACTTCTAAGCCCTTCTCTCTCCGCTATGTTATCAGCTTAAGAACCCTTCACTAACGCACTGCAGGTGAGATCTTGCTGTTTACTCTACAGCTGGAATGCTAATGAAAAATCCATAAGAAATAGGGCAGAAGAATGCTACAAGATTTCTGCCTTTTATGTGAAATCAATTTAGAACCCTACATTTTTAAACATTTTTCTTTGGAATTCGGTCATAGTATACTTATTTAAATTTGGGAAAAATAGCCTGAACCATTTTCCGTGAAGCAAAATTTGGCAAAATCACTGAATTTGAAAATCCAGTATTGTACAAATACGTGCTGGACCGCCTGCTCCAACAGGTTGGTTCCAGCTGTTTGCATTGGTGTCCACTGTGCTACACCTCTCTGTGTATCATTTAGCCACTGGGCTGAGAGTGGCTTTTCGCATACAAGCCACAATTATAACACATTTAGAATGATTGTGGAAATGTCACTAATCCTTAGGTAGTGGTGGAGACAACCTTAGAGGATAGTTGGATAAGGGAATTTAGCAGCTGGAAGTCAGCAGGCGCAGTGACGACAAAAAATCCAGATGTTTCCAAATACAATTCAAACTCCTCTTACTGAGCTACAAATGCCCTCATTCAGCTGCCCCTCACTATCTCTCTTCACTTGATCCCCCCCTCCCCTCTCCGTGAGCTCCGCTCAGCTGCTGTGCCCTTCTCTTCAACTGCCAACTCCAGACTCCGTCGCTTCTGCCTTGGCGGGCTCTGTCTCTGGCAGTGTTCAAGGCCCGCTTAAAAGCCCACCTCTTCGAGAGTGCTTTTGACTCTCAATTCCTCTCACCTTGGGTTCTGCATCCCTGACCCTATATGTTCAAGTTAGACTGTAAGCGCTTCCGAGCAGGGACCGTCTTTCAGCACTATATAAGTAATAAATTGTACTTGTACTGTGACAGGATTGTCTTGTAAAATGATTAACCAGTATTGCTCCAGAGCAAAACTTTAAATTGACTTAGAAAATATGAATTTGTTGCCATCTTTGCAGGTCAATGATTTGTTTTTCCCTGTGCATGCTTGTTTGAAGTAAAACTCAATTGTTATCTACACAACAAGTGACACGTTATGGACCCTAAATCATCGCACTGTGAAATATGCACAAAAAATACACTGAGACATTTGAAGGCTCAGTTCCGCTCTGCACTGAACTGTGAAATGCCTCCCTTGTTATAAGCAAGATCTCAGGTTCTAAGTAAGGCTCCATGACTTCTAAGCTGAGGATGGCAGTTCACTGTCTAGGGCGGTTAATGTCCTGGCTTATCCAGGCATGCTGACCTCACTATTATGACATGACTCTGTGTTTCATTTACGGCTTCCTTTCGCTTATTCACTTCTATTGTTCCTGTTCTTCATTGGCAGGCAGGAATGATCTTAAGCCGAGCTCTGACACAGATCTGTCTAGCTGTTGGTCATCCAGTCACATTTAACACTGATGATGGATCATCACTAGGAGGATATAAATTAATACTGCAGAAAAGGTAATGCTTCCCAAGAAGCCCCTGTTGCGAAAACGTAATTTGCCAGTTTAGGCTTTTTCTCGGAATAAAGTCCTGCAATGCAGCTTTGCTTCATTACTCTTAAAGCCAGAGCAGGGCAAAAAGGATCAAAATACCGACCTGATTTAGCCCCCTTTTTACCAAGGCCCAGAGCACTACATGCTCCAACACTCTTCGAATTCCTGTGAGCCTTGGAGCATTTAGAAAACATTTTCAAATCATTTCAGAATTCATAGAAATAAGACAGCATTTAAAGGCATCTTTTATAACCATTTATAATCATAAATAGTATAGTTTAGGAATGTACATGCTTGCGCAGTCCCATACTCACAACCCGCTGCTTCTGCCATACCCGCCACTAGGTGGTGCACATCATCCTCTGCTACATAGCATAGAGATTTTGATAGTTTAATGAATGAGATTCATATATGTTGTAACTTCTCAAGTGTTTTAAACACATGTAATACTTGTAATCCACTTTGGATGAAAGCGGAATAGAAATAATAAACTATATAAACCATGGTGCAAGGGAAGAGTGACTGAGGCTCTACCAGAGGGAGGGTAAATGGGGGGACATGGCACAGGTCAACAAGTTATTTACCTAGGATTCAATATAGTGTTAATAGTTAGTTGTTAAGGCCAGTCAGCAACTAATTAATTTGTGTGTGCAAACTGACCGTATTCTATAACTTCTGGGCACAAATTTGCACACTATTCAGAGATTGTGGTGCAGAACTTTCTAGAATTATGGGGTTGTGATTTAAATTTTCCATCCCTCTGATAAACCCTCTTCCTGTCCTTTCATTTCAGAGACAAAAGCAATCTTCAGCAACTGTGGGGTTTTGGAAATGAAGGCTTTATCTTTTCCCAGGTTTGTCGACTTATGAGTATTTCTTCATTTGTCTATGACAGATTTTTTTTTTTGTAGATTTTATTCTTGCGCCAGAGCTTTAGTAAGTCATTCCATGCAACCTTTTCTCTTCTTGAGTCATGATAGTGGCGGATTCCAATTAGTACAGTATTAATTGGGTAACTGCCGCACTGGGATCTGTCAGGAAGGTAAGGCTTCTAAGTAGGGTTACCAGATGTTGGGGTAAACCTGGACATGTCCTCTTTTTAGTGGACTGTCCAGGAGCCTGGCCGGATTTCCCAAACCTGAGCTTACATGTATGTCATGTCATCCTGTTGCACCCACACGTGCTCGGAGGCCTCCAGACACAGCCTGGACTTGGGGAAGAAGAGACGAGGTTTGTGTAGGGGCGGTGCTGGGGTGGGCAGGGTGGGGCCACATGGCCTCTTTTTCTAGATTCCAGAAATGACTGCTTCATGGAGCAGCTGATCCTGGAACTAGGGAATTGCCATCTAAATGGCACAAGAGAACCTAGGGAAAAATAATTCCAAGTATGGGTTCTGATGGGTAGACTCAAAAATAATGTAAGGGTGGTAGATGTGTGGAATAACCTCCCAGTGGAGGTAGTCAAGACAAGGACTGTATTTGAATTCAAGAAAGCATGGGGCAGACATGTGGGATCTCTTAAAGATAGTGGATGATTTGGATGGGCCACTTGGCCTTTATCTGCTGTCATTTTCTCTGCTTTTATATCAGCATCTATTCAAAACTCTGAAGTGGTAGACTGAATTAGAAATTGATTGACGACAAAGTTGTGATGGTAAATGGAAAGAAAGTGGAATAGTGGAGAACCTCAAGGATGAGTACTGTGATTTTGTTGATAGGGCCACGAGCTAATGCTAGAAATGGGCTTAGCACACAGGGAAGGCCCAGGTGTGGACAATGCTACGCCCAGCTTATACCCTTGTTATCTCCTACAGGCATACCCTGAGTTTGTTCTGACCTACCTAGAGGGACTAAACATCACCATTCACCAAGAACCACCAAGGACCACTCCTCCTCGCAAAACAGAGAGCACTGCATCCATAGAGGTTAGTGCTTCCTAGAGAAGTGTGCAAAAAGGCTTTTGCTTCATTCTTGGATTTATGGCCTCTTTCTACCTATTTATTTAATGCTGTGGGTCTCAATATTCACTGAATGCAAATTCTGGAGTTTCACACATTTGTGTTAGGTACAAAGTTATTTAGCATATGTTAAATAAAATGATACTATTAATTCAATTGTGTGCACACTAAGGGGGAAGGGGGAGTTATCAATATGGGCTACCTTTAAGTTATGCTCTTTTCTGTTTGGCCCTTCTACAGTGAAAAAAGGATACTAGGCTAGATGGACCATTGGTCTGACCCAGTAGGACTAGAAATTCCATAAACGGCACCTAAACAAAAGACACTGAAATCGCACTTCCGGAGAAGCCTACTGGTGTAGGTGTGGCAAATGCCAGAAATGACAGTAGGCACCGAAAAGTGCTTGCCTAGGTACAATTCATGTCAAAGATAGGTCTTGAAAACCGTGGCCTACATTTCCCAGAGATGCAATTCTGTAAACGGCACCATCGCGCGATTGACACCCGATTGGTGGCTGCTTTCAGAGAATCCGGCAGTTAATCTCCATTTAATGGAGGAAAATGGGCTACCGGAAACATATTCAAGTGGATTGCAGTATTTTCCTCTTTTTTCTGGCTAAACACGCGTTAACAATTAAAAATTTTTTTGTTGTTGTTGTGGGTGGAGAATGGTGTGGAAGCGTTAACCAGCTGGCGTGTTCAGATTACCAGATGCTAACTGGATACTGCAAGAGCACTTAGGCCCAGATTCTAAATGTAGTGCCATAATTGGCAGGTGCCTGAAAAAAAGGGCAACGGTTCCACCATGGCCTGCGTCAAAGATAGGGGCTTTCAGATTTTCCATTGATCAGTCTTTATAAGAAAAGGAATTGCATATTTTAGTGAACATCATATATGTGGCCATGTTTGACTTCATTTCTTAGGTTTTGCAAAATAATGCCAGCATTTCCAGTGAAAAACAACATTCCCAGCCCACAGATCCTCTTGGGGAGGTTAAGCAGTTGACAGTAGCACTGATGAGAAAACTGGGTAAAAAACATCCCAAGGCCTCGGCTCAACGGTAAGCCACTGACAAAGCTGATCTTTGTTCTTTAATGGCATAATGTGTTTTCCCTCAGTTTCATATAAGAGTCTGGCAAACTTTTTTAGCTCTGGCACACTAATGAAGCAAATGTTTTTCTGTGGCCCTGCTCTGCTCCGCCCACAACCCCACTCCATTGCACCCCAGCCCCGCCCCTGCACAAACCTCATTTCATCTTCCCTGAGCTTGGGGCTGTGTCTAGAGGGCCTCTGAGCATGCACGGACATTGATGAAATGACTTTGCACGCATGCGCACACTGATATAAATGAAATATCTCAGAAGACCTCCTTCCCTCCCTCCACCAGTCTGCAGTTTGGCACTTCAATTCCTCCCTCCCCCCATACCTTCAAACATTTCTTCCATAGAGCAATGGCATGCATAATGATACATCTAGGTCGCCTGTGGGTTGCTCCGGAGCAGTCCTTCTGGCTTGTCCCACCCATGAGGAAACAGGAAGTTGAATCAGAGGGAGTGCTGTGGAGCAATAGTGCTGCATGACTGCTGATCTATAGAAGACAAGTTTGAAGGTATATGGGGGAAGGTTGAAATGCTGAACTGCAGGCTGGCAGAGAAAGGGGGAAGAGAGATGCTAGACCACACACCAGGGAGGAGCGGGAGAAGCAGAGAGAGATTGATGCTGGTTAATGGGAGGGAAGGATGAAGGGGAAGCAGTGTTGGATCCAGAGGTGGAGGGGAGGGAGAGGGAACAATGTTGGACATATACATAGGTCACAGCATTTTTGGTTATTTTTAGTCCCAAAATTACCCTTAACTTATAATGAGATTGCTTTTTCCAAATCTGAGCTCCAGGGCAGTGAGACATTCAGGCCCCAATCTAACAGGCCTTACAACCTAAGCTGAAAGTAATGCAACAGAAGATGAAATGGCTTGTCCAAAGGGCAAGTGATTAAATCTAAAATCAAATTTCAAATCAGCTAACAGAGCTGGCCGTGAGATGCTGAGTGTTGGCTGGTTTGGAGACATCACCTGCTGACCTTGGCTTGACAGTTTAACAGAATCACACTGTAAACCTGGCCTCTAAACTTTAAGCTCCACAGGAGAAAATGTTTAGTAAATAGATCCTTAGGGGGAAATTGTATGAGTTCAGTTTTGAGCTTTAACAAGCTCATAATTGAAAAAAAATAACAGAAGATAGGTGCCTATTGCATGCTATCTAATGGCAGCAAACTCCAAAGGAGGCCTCTTTAGGGATGGAGGAGGACTTAGGCACTGCTTGGCATCATGTCAAAACCAGCTACGCTCTCCGCTCTTACCACAACCTCTGGCAATGCGTTCCAGAGCCTCCTAATACTTTGAAAACCAATCGGAGGAAATATGTTTTCATTCAGAGAATAGCTCAATAAGCCACGTTCACCAAGAAGATGCCACTGTTGTATGGAGTGTAATGTATGAGCTTCATTCGTAAAAAAGAGGCACAACAAATTCTGTGTAAATGAGAAAAAGTCTTGCATGATAAACGCGTCTATGACAGGGAAATTGAGGGATTTTAACTGAAACCCACAGAGGCCTTTGTCTTCCAGGACTTCTGGACAATACGTTGGTCTTGAAGTTAAATGTCCCTAAACTCTTTTCCGCCCGGGTCAGCCTACACGCACTCTCTTCATGGCAATGTCGTGCTTCGGCAGGGAGAAGTGAAGCGCACAAACCATGCTCAGTGGCATTTCCAAATGCAGATCAGCTGGGAGCCTCTGCTTATTGCATCAGTCGCACATCCTGCGAAGAAAAGGAACTACATAATTTGGTCAAAGAAGTGGATCCCGCTCTTCCCCTTCAAAGCCATCACTAATGGCGCTAATAAACAGAGGCTTTATGCATATTTCAGTCACAGCAGTATTTCTAATGCATATGTGAAAGGCTCCTTAATTTATGTCTGCCACTGTGTGCTGCCCTTCTTTTGGGTAATGTCATCATCCTAATGGTGTTTCTATTATAGTCAAAGGTAGTAAATGAGGCTTATTGCAGGAAGGTAATTGATTTTCACTGAGTGAAAATGTAAATAGCCGTAAGAAATCCTATGAAAGAGAAGCCTGAAATTGCTAGCAAAATTATTCAGACACATGACTTGTTGGTCCCAGCATCTGAAAATATTGCCTTTATTTCAAATTCAAGGAACCATTTTGATTTTGTGTATGTAGAAAGGCTTACGTAGATTTTTCTGAAATGGGAAACCTGTGAATGCATTTGGTTCCCTAGGATCTGGGGATGGAGCTGATGAGATGAAAAGCCTCCTTTCTGAGGCATGTTGCTGTCCGCAGTTCCTGGGCCCTTGTCTTCCGTTCCATTCAAATCAAAGTCTATCAACATTGCCTAGATCTGTAGGGTCAGGGCAGACTTAACTGTACAGCTTTATGCAGGTAGCATTATTCACATATTACCCCTTCCCCCCTCCCAAAAAAAAAGACACGAATGAAAGGTTAGTGGAGCATCACACAGGTGTCTTAAGTAGCCTGGTGGGTGGGCTAATGAGCCAAAGAGAGGAGGAGCCAGGCCCATAAAACACTCTTAACAACTCCATTTATGGTGAAAACTGTGAGTCCACCAAAATCCTACTCTACTTCCATATACGTTTAACAAGCAAACGAATGGGTTATGATACCCCTCTTCTCAGACTGACTTGTAACATTTTGCTTCTTACTTTTCAATCCAGACAAAAACATTCACCGGCATTTATTCCCTATAGTCCTTTTAATCGAGATCATTACGTTCCAGTGGTCAAAGCCTTCTTGCTGGTCCTTCTTTGAGTCATATTCTTATTTAAATATTTACTTGTTTTAAATGTATTCCTCCATCCCTAATGTGATTCCTCTTTTACTACTGTCTTTTTCAAATATTGTATTTCAACCCTCTTAACCATTTGTATCATTTTGCGTCTTTGTCTCTTCCTGTTTTTCGTGATTAATTTTTATTTATATATTTTTAATGTAAACCACTTAGATATCTAATGTGCAGTATATAAAATTTTAAATAAACCCTAAAGCCATAAGGGCTATTGAGGTGGGAGGCAGGTGGGTATAGCAGGTTTGGGGGGAGTTTTGGAGGGGTCACCATATTTTATAAGGGGGTTATGGTGAGATGTGCCCCACTGTTCTATTGGATTGTCTATGCGGCCAGTCCATTCCAACGCTGGCCCCTCCCACTTCCAAATGGTCCAGATTTGGACTTTTTCAACTTGGATGTTTCTGTTGCCTCACACTTTCCACAATAGATGTAATTGTTATGGGCCCGGCTCCTCCTCTCTGTGGTTCAGTAGCCCACTTAAGACACCTGTGAGCTGCTCTAGAAGGAGTCTGTTCTAGAAACAGGATGTACTATTTTAGGGAAAGGGATTGCCTTTTTGTAGTTACACAACCACACTCACAGGTACTTCAAGCATTTTCCCTCTCTGTCCTGGTGGGCAGTGGAGGATTAAGTGACTTGCCCAGGATCACAGGGAGCAGTGCGGGGTTTGAACCCACAACCTCAGGGTGCTGAGGCTGTCACTATAACCACTGCGCCACACTCTCCTCCTGTTGTATTTATATTTATGGGGGGGGGGGGAGTTGAAGGGGGTTAGTGACTACTGGGAAAGTGTAGGAGGATCATTACTTAATCATTTCAGTAGTTGTCTAGTCAGTTTGGGTACCTTTGTGGCACGAAGGCACTTTTGAAGCAGATCTAGCTCAGAATGTCTAAGTTCCATCTAGGGTCCTGCAAAAGGTTCAATTATGGCTGCAAAATGTCCAAGTTTCCAAGTTTATTATAAAATTTGATTTATCACCTATTCAAAATTCTAAGCGATGTACAATTAAAAGTTACAGAGTTGAGGGAAACAGACATAACTAACAAAAACTCATACTACTAAAGATATTAAAATTCAAGAAATACATACAAGGTCAAACATAAGGAGAGTTAGAGAAGAAATACAATTTAGTTATAAAAGAGACAATTAAGGTAAAAAACACATTGGGAAAGGGAAGAGACAAGTCATTAAAATATTATGGATAAATTAAAGGCATAGGCAGTTCATTTAATCCTTGAATGCATCTTTAAAAAGAAAACCCTTAAGTTTGCTCTTAAATTTTTCCAAAACCCTTTCTTCTCTTAAATAAATTGGAAGGGCATTCCAAGCTTGAGGGGCCGTAACTGAGAAGATGGATTGCCGCCGTGTCCAAGTCTAATCCGGCCCAAAACACGCCACTAACATGCCCATCTCTAAGTTTGATGTTTTGGAGTTCTTTGTTTCGATTATTGGCACTTGGACATTTTGCATAGAAAACCGTCCAAGTGCCGTTTGGGGGTTTTGAAAATGCTTGGTTGTTAGAAGCTTGTTTTAAAAGTTACGACATCTGAGTCAACTGCAGCCATTGCTATTGTAGGCGGATTTCTGTAAAGTTCTCTAGAGTCTACTTTTGAGTGGGATAGACTATGACAGTGTTGTTTATGTAGGCCGGCCTGCTTCTTTGATAGGATTTTGACAGGTTGGACAGAATTCTTTTGGGTGTTTGCTTTTTGGACCCGAGAAACGAACATACCACACTTTTAAATCAGAAGTTGAGGACAGAATTCAGTTCAAATTGTTAGTGATGGTGCATAAGTGCCCGGATCAGCAATGTTGCTCATACTCACTGGTATGTTCCAAAGAGTCCTCTTTATTTGGAGATTCATGTAAGCCTTGAGTTCACTCTTCAAATAAGCTCTTCGGTGGCAGGTCCTATTGCGGCGTTTGAAGAGGGATTTGTTTATGGGACTTTGAGATATTAATTCTCCTACTGTTACTCTGTTTAATTTGGTTTTGTAAGGGTTGTTAATTATGTATACCACCGTGAAATAAGGTGGTTAATACATTTTAATACATGAAAATGAAATGAAATATATGTTACCCCAGTAAAAGTACAAGGTGGCGGATACATACAATTCTCTTTAGAATGCAACATTTAGAAGAAGCAAAAGTTCCACAGGAGGACATTAGGATTTTGTAGTGGCATCGATCAAAAGGACACTGGTCAGATGCACAAGTTATAGGTTTAAAACTCATGCATTATGCTTGCCGAAGATATCCTATGTGATTCGATTGAATGCTGACTCCCTGTTTGGTCAGTGAATTAATCAAAGTTTTAGTAACTTTTAACTTCTTCTGACTTCTTCTTTAATCCTGAATTGTGCACTTGCCTATGAAGATTTGTTCTCTTCTATTTTCATTTAAATATATTTTAGCAAATTTTGGTTAGGTCTAGTAAAGCCAGCTACTAAATGGTCTTAGCATTTGCTAATAAGAACATAAGAACATAAGTAGTCGCTTCCGCCGGGGCAGACCAGAGGTCCATCCCGCCCAGTGGTCCGCTCACGCGGCGGCCCATCAGGCATATTGCCTGAGCAGCGGTCCCTGACTAATTTTATACCTACCTCTACACTAATGCGGGAGTTCCCAGCACACGAACCCCCTTTTCTAGTGCTCCCAGGAAATAGGGCCTTTTCAGTCATTTCATTTTTGATATACTGCAGATCACAAAGTTAAAAATATAAAAAGGGAGCAAATAGGGTAAGAAAAAGAAAAGACGAAAGGCAGAAGGAATCATATTTACTGGATGGTGAGGGTAAGGCATTGGGATTCAGGATTGGAAATGGCTTTGCCTGTACTCAGATGAGACACTAACCTCCACTCCTTACCCTGGGCAGATGTTTCTTCCAAATTTATTGAAGTATGTTACAAGTAAATATTGGAATAGCTTTTAAGAATGTTGGGGGCTCAGCATTCAAATTTTGTAGCTGAATTAGGTTTGGAGATGGTATTGTTATTTTCTTTTGTTTCATTTAAAATTCAATAAAATTGTTTGAAAGTGGAGACACTCAGGGGAATGTAGACATCCAAATCCATAAATCTCTTCTAGAAATTGCTTTGATTATAGGCAACAGTGTCTTGAGATTGAAGTGGTATGGCTGATGGGAATTTCAAGAGGATACAGAGTCTGCTTACAGGCGCAGAATGTCAGTGCTGTGTATCGCATGGAGCCCAAGCACAGAGGGTAAGATGTATTGAGGCTATAAGTATATATAAGCCGAATGTGAATGCCCAAAAACACAGGCTTAATGGAAAGAGCTTCTTCATTTTTTTCTACCAAACTATGATCCACTAGACTTATTATTAGATCAAGTGAGGCTCTGGGGGTTAAAGGGAAAGGTGCAAGATTATTCAGGAAGGCTAACCTAGCAGGGGAAAAGTGTATCTTATGATACGAGATTCAAGAAGAGGCCACATACTATTATAGTTAACATTTACAAGGCTCACAAAAGCTGATAAAAATGGCTGAAAGAAGTAAATAAGCAATAAAAAGCACCTCAAAGCAGTTATGATGAGACAGCCAGATGGCAGAGAATTGCAGTTCTTGCTATAATTTTATCAAAATTACTATTGTCATGCTATGTTACTTTTCATAAGAATTTGTACAGTCACTGATCTTCTACAGACAAATTAATTTCGGGTTCTCTCATGTGTAGTCACATAACAGCTAGACTGGAGCAGGCACAAAAGGAAATTAAATAATCATAGTCACATAGATTTGAAAAGCAGCACAATCTCTTGAGCTTAGTACTCCATAGCATCTTGGGATCAGTGATCAGTTCTGTTATTTTAGTCTCAAATTGATCTACAGCAGTGCCGACCTTATCTACTTTTCTCTGCATTTAATGCTCATTATGAAAAAAGATGCAGAGCTAGCAAAGAAAGATGGTAATTCCTATGGCTTCTGTTTGTTCAGGAAGATCTGTCCTTTTTTAAAATTATTATTTCTGTACAGTATTTCATGATTTCTGGTACTAAATCTGTTTTCATGACCAGATTTCTTAAAATCCAAAAGATCACATCTGTGAGCATTTCCATATGTAAATCAGTAGTCGTTTTATTGAAATGAGGTGGCTGGGGATAGAAACATAGAAAATTGACGGCAGATAAGGGCCATAGCCCATCAAGTCTGCCCACTCTGCTGACCCACCCCCATAGTCTACTCTCCTAGAGATCCCACTCCTAATGACCCATCTCGTTAACTCTACCCTCTTAGGGATCCCACATGGGCATCCCATTTACTCTTAAAATCTTGCACGCTGTTGGCCTCGATTGCCTGTACTGGAAGCTCGTTCCAATGATCAACCACTCTTTCGGTGAAGAAATACTTCCTGGTGTCGCCATGAAATTTCCCGCCCCTAAGTTTGAGCGGATGCCCTCTTGTGGCTGAGGGTCCCTTGAGAAAGAAAATATCTTCTTCCACCTCTATACGTCCGGTGATATATTTAAACGTCTCAATCATGTCTCCCCTCTCCCTACGTTCTTCGAGAAAATAGAGCCGTAAATTGTTCAGCCTCTCTTCATAAGAGAAATCCTTGAGCCCCGAGACCATCCTGTTGGCCATCCATTGAATCAACTCTACTCTCAGCACATCTTTACATGGCCTCCAGAATTGCACACAGTATTCCAGATGAGGTCTCACCATGGCAGTATGACTTCAGGCTTCCAGCTGATGAAACTTCTGTGGATACAACCCAACATCTGTCTTGCCTTAGATGAAGCCTTCTCCACTTGATTGGCAGTTTTCATGTCTGCACTGATGGTCACTCCTAAATCTCGTTCTGTTGAAGTCCTAGCTAAGGTCTCACCATTTAAGGTGTAAGTTCTGCACGGATTTCTGCTGCCGAGGTACATGACCTTACATTTCTTAGCGGTGAAGCCCAGCTGCCAGGTCGAGGACCAATGTTCTAACAAAAGCAGGTCCTGCCCCATACTATCGTGTAAATTATTTGCTCACTATATTACATAGTTTGGCGTCATACATTCTGTCTCTTAGAACGACAACTCATGAGTAGCCTTTTGGCATTTACACCTTATTGGAGTCACTTTGGGCTAAACTTTCTTTTTAGATTCTTTGCTATACCATCGTTCTACAGTACAATCAGAGTGGTTTTACATTTTGCTTTCAGACACTTCCTCTATGCCTAGTGGGTTCAGAATCTAAGTTTTAAACCTGGGGCAATGACTTTAGCCAGTATCACAAGGAGTTCCAGTGGGAATCAAAGCCAGTTCCTTGGCGTCTCAGCCCATTACGCTCCCATTTGTGCCTGGGCTTGAGCCTTTTCTAATATATTCTTTTTTTTTTTTTCAACGTACAGATCTAAATTTCCAATTTTATAACTAGGCATCCTATGTAAAGTTGTTCCCATTAATTCATAGGAAAGATGAGAGATTAAAGATCCTAATTGCATTTGCATATGTAAAAACAGGATCCCAACAGAATGGTGCAAGAAAACTGTCATTTTGAATAGAGTGCAGATAAGCTGCCATTTTTCTAGTTCACGTCTATCGAAGGACTATTTCTTCCCATTTTCCATCCTTTTATGCAACAAAATCTGCAGCTTGTTTTCCTTATGCTTACTGTACAAAGTCCATTCTACTAACAGCTCCCAAGAATGACAGACTGTAGCTAGCATACGTTCTTATAACTAACAATGTTCAGCTTGTCTGACCATGAGAACAATGTAAGGCCCATTAATCCATGAAAGAATGGCCAGATAAGTAGACATAGAATTTATTTCTGCTTGACCTACTAGCACTGAGGTTTCAAAGTGGCAATTCCAACAGAAAACTGCAAGTGCACCATGCTGGCAGCACCACCTATTAAATCTGGGGGCCTGGAAATCTTTTCTCGTAATGGAAAGGAGAAGATAGTTCAGGTCCTGATCTGAATCAAGAGGTGGAAAATCTTGGAACTGGGCTCCTACTACCCTCTGCTAATCTGGTTTGCATTCATGTACGGTATGTCATAAGTTATACTCAATGGCTGTCCTACTCATATGGATAAAATTAAGAATGATAATTCCATTTTTCATAGGTATCTCAGACAGGAAAGAATAGCACACCTGTGAAACTGACTCTTAAAATAGAGCTTTGTAAATCAGCTCTGCCTTTTTAATTTGAGTTTCCCTACATCTGACAAAACGGATTTGTCGAATATCGGCTGGTGAACGGTAGGGATGGACTCTTGTTTGAAGCGAATGTCATTTGCTGATAACAAGGTAACCTATAGAGAGGAATGCACACTTTCTGCAGATCCCCCCAATTCTATATATCGTGCCCCGTGGTTGCATGCCCAATTAGCACAAATAAGTGGCAATAATTTGGATTTGTGCAGGCTTCTTGCTTTGTAAAGATACTTGCATAAACTGTCTAGCATGTACCTGAAAAGGGGGCACGGCCACAGGAGGGTGGGGACGTCACTATAGATGTAGGCAGAGGGGGTTGTCACCTAATTTATGCTTGAGGATTTACACCAGTGTTCAGCTGGGCCCAAAGTTGGGCGTGGATCACGGCACTCGGCATCATTTTGTAAACACCACCCAAACTTGCAGTGCCTAAATTATGGAACCAACTCCTCCCTGCCATCAGGGCAATTGGCAATCTCCTGCCCTTCTGGAAGGCAGTGAAGACATTACTATTCACGAACCAGCAAGCTCCTGGTCTCAAACTATAACCAATCAAGACACGGCGCTCCTGAGACTTTCTGTCAACCACTACTTGTTCTCCTATCTCCCGTAGCCACGCTGAAACCATTCTTAGATTCTCCTTAAATTCTATGTAACTTATGCGTTGTGAATCCTGATGACTACTGTGTATGTATCCTTGTAACCGATGGGCTATAAAATGAAATCAATTTGTAGAATGGCACTCAGCGCCATTTACTGAAGCTAGTCCACAATGTATACTCTTTCCTACTAGGGAGCATGTGCGCACACCATCTGGATCGAGTGCGTACTGTCCCCCAGATTGGGTTTAGGGAGGCGTGGAGCCCAGATCCACTGACAATCAACTGAAGTTAACAGTAATGAAGAATTGCATGTGGATCCATCCTACAGCCTCTTCTGGAACATGGGTGCCATTCAAAGGAGGGCGTGGCCATGGGAAGGGCATCAAATACCAGGATGTGCACAAATCCAGCCTTTTGTAAAATACCACCAAGTGAATGTACATCTGCCACCGCCTACATTTGCAATTTATGAAAGCCTAAGAATAGAAGTCCTAAATATAATACGAGTTATCCCAATAGAAGACAATTGCTCACCTGCAACACCTTTTTTAGTTTCATTAGTAAAGTATAATGTATATGTTTGAGAATTGAAAAGCGTATGTGTATTTCAAACTCTGCCACCAAGAGCACATCTCCCTACTGCAAGTTAATGTACGGCACAAACAGTGGCCGACCAGAGAATATTGGGCCCAAGATGTTCTACTTGCAGAGATGCAAAGCAACTTTGAGAGTCAGGCACATAAATTGACCTCCAGGCTCAGGGCCTAAATGTCTACTCAAAATCTCTTAAATGTAGGAGCTTAAAAAGTGGATGGATTAAGGGCGAAACATTTTTGCTTCTAAATTTGGCTGAAAATTTAAGAGCTCAGCATCATATGTGCAACTTTCCAAATGCCCTCATGAAGGAAGCCAAGATACTGTTGTACGTACGGAACGGAATTCACAGTGCTTGCCTTTGGGCAAAATGTTATTTTATAGAATTTAGGTGTAATTTACAGATCAGTCTTGTGCTTTAAGTTCCATTTGCCACTTAGTCTTGGAAGGTTATGGCTGGCACTAATTTTCCATGTTGGAACTGACAGATTAAGTATACACACAATTTGGGTGTTTAAGAAACTGGGAATAATTCATTAGAATTAAGTGGGTGAGCCAAGAAGCTGTGTTGTAGCTATTTCTTTAATTCTTGCAAAGGGCAAACAAGCTTGTAAAAACTTGCTAAATGCTGTGTATTAAAATGTCACCTTCAGTGTACCTTTGAAATAATCATTTTTAACGGAGCTGGTAGGAAACAGAAACACGTGTGCTTTCATGCACACAGACTTTGTCAGAAAGTAGGACTGTGCTATGGTGTCTGGCACTGAAATTTCTCTGCCTTTACTCTCTACTGGGTGATGAGACATGCTGTCTTGTCACATAACATTTGAGTTCACTCACTACCTGTTTGTTGACTACAGCAGCAAGTGGCTCTGCCGGCACTTGAAGCCTTGAGGCTACACAGCATCTGTCTTGGCCTATAATTAGTGGCAGTCTTGTGCTGTGAGAGAGGAAGTGCAAATTGTAGTCATTTCCATTTTTCTGCTTTTGCAAAAATCACAAGGTTTTCCAGTGTACTAGTCCAGGAGCTCTCAACCCAGACCAAACCAGTCATGTTTTCGGGATATCTGCAATGAACCTCAAAGCGACAGTGTGCTTAGAACATGCAAATGTATTTAATGCGTATATTTTATGGATATCCTGAAAGTCAATACTAAGAGATGGGGAATTGTTTTCTTCACTGAAGGATTTGGCCACTGCTAAAACATTGTCTTTGAATCGTGTACTTTATGTCACTAAAGCTGTGCATTCATTCAAAACGTCTGTGCTTTTCCAGATCATTTTTAAAGAGAAGCAAAATGATGTGAAAAATGACATTTTAAGTTAGAATGTAAACCACTGAGATAGAATTACCAGACAGGGACATATCAAATGCAGTAAGCTAAGGTGGCATCAATTACTGCACACTTCCCTCAATTCTGTATACGGTGCCTTAAGCTGGGCGGGCAGCGTGCATGTATAACAATTGATTAATTGGCGCTAATTAAAAGTTACATGTACAACTCGGAAAGCATGGCCAGGGTCAGATCATGTTCTAGACTACGCCTGGCGCTAAGCACGATTCGGTAAAAGGTATGTGTAGCTTGTACAATCACGCTAAGCGCTGTTCTGGTCATCCGTGATTTTGGGGGCCTTTTCTCAACATGGCTCATTATTCGTCATTCAGAAATAGTTTGTGCTTGTGAAAGAGTTGCAAACTACTGAGAGCACTTAGACCCAAAAAGAAGAAATAAATTAACAAAATGAACAATGAAAATGTTCTGCCTCTTTAAAATATCTCATTGTCTTATGGCTAGCAAAACGCTTAGGTTCACTTTCTTGAAATAAAGTTTACATTTAGAAATTTTGCAGGTCATAAACAAAAAGAATACTGCACCCAAATCAAAATCATAAGAACATCATATACTGGGCTCGATGGACCTTGTTTCCAACAGTGGCCAACCCAGGCCCCCAAGTACCTGGCGGAAACCCAAAGAGTAGCAACATTCCAGAGCTGAGATTGTGATGTCATAATGCCTCATTCCACCAATGCCTAAGAGCCAAACTCAGCAGTGATGTCACAATGGCTTCATTGTCCTATACTTGATTCACAAGAACTTAAGAATTGCCATACTGGGTCAGACCTCATATGGAATTCCACAGGGCTCTATTCTTTCTCCTCTTCTCTTCAATATTTTTTTGTCCCCTCTTCTAAACATCTGTCAATCTATCGGTTTTACATCCTTCGCTTATGCCGACGATATTCAATTATTGCACCCCCATCGATCCAGGAAACCCAGATGAAATTTCTATAATCAATAAGAAATTAAACTCAATAAAAGAATGGTTGAACACCAACAAATTGGCATTAAATATCAAAAAAAGAAAATCTATGATATTCCCCTGGAAAAAGGACATTTCACTGGACACTGCCTTTGTCCTGACCTAGACATTATTCCTTTAGACTCTGTTTCCTCATTAAAAATTTTAGGTATTATCGTGGATGACAAGCTTTCATTTCACGAGAACATAGGGAACACCGTTAAATCATGCTTCTATAAATTACGTATGATTCGTTCTATATCCAAATTTCTTAAACCTAAGTCTATAAATATATTGATCCATTCGTTGATTATTTCCAAAATCGATTACTGCAATTCCCTTTTTTTCAATATACCGCAAAAAGAAAAAAAGGAGGCTACAAATCATTCAAAACACTGCAATCAAACGAATTTATAACGCAAAAAAATTTGACCATGTCACCCCTCTGTTGATAGACTCCCACTGGCTTCCCATTGCTCATCGAATCCCGTATAAAATATTACTGCTAGTTTTTAAATCTTTGAACTATAATGAACCTCAGTTCATCACCAGACTGCTCATTCCTTAGATCAGCATCAAAAAATTTGTTAACTGTTCCATCTTTAAAAATTATTGGTACGAGAAGACAAGACATGTTTTCAATTATCGCCCCTACCTTATGGAACTCAATACCGCAATACATTAGAGATATAAAGGACCTCATTTCTTTTAAAAGAGCTTTAAAAACCTATTTTTTTAAGGAAGCTTTTAACATATGAATCTTAGATTTATAAAATTTGTTTTATTAATACTAGGCTTAATATCCCTTAATTTCGCTTTTTTCCCTTCCCTGAGTTATTTTCTCCCTTAAATGTATATTTTCCTCTACAAATATATTGTAACTTTTCCCCTCTACCCCCTTGTTTCATGTGTGTTAACCCAGTATGTTTTGTTTTTTTTTAGTTTAAATGTTAATGTATTTGTATTTATATTTTACCTGAATTGTACATCGCTTAGGTATCTAATAAGCGATTTATCAAGCACTAATAAAACTTGGAAACTTGGACCAGAGGTCCATCAAGCCCAGTATCCTTTTTACAACAGTGGCCAACCCAGGTCCCAAGTCCCAGGCAGAAACCCAAAGAGCAGCAACATTCCAGAGCTGAGATTGTGATGTCATAATGCCTCATCCCACCAATGCCTAAGAGCCAACCTCAGCAGTGATGTCACAATGCCTTGGTTCACATAAGAGCTGCCACACTAGGACAGACTGAAGGTGTGGCTCACTGGTAGAGCTGCTGCCTCACATCGTTGGTGAGGTTAACACGCTCTACCAACCGAAAATCACAGGCAAAAAAAACACATTTGCCAAATGATATATGTAGTGAGAATTTTACCTTCAATTTAAAATACAGCTTTTGACACATATAGGACCTCCCCCCCCCCTCCTTTTACTAAACAGCCTTACTGGGTCAGACCAATGGTCCATCAAGCTCAGTAGCCCATTCTCACGGTGGCCAATCCAGGTCACTAGTACCTGGCAACATTCCATGCTACCGATCCAGGGCAAGCAGTGGCTTCCCCCCATGTCTTTCTCAATAACCGACTATGGACTTTTCCTCCAGGAACTTGTACAAACCTTTCTTAAAACTTGAATGCTCTGTGCTGCTCCCAACACTCATAGAATTCCTATCAGCGCAAAGCCTGTGCTAAAAAACTCCTATCACAGTTTTATAAAAGGGGGAGGGGGGGGCTGATTTGGCAAGTCTTCCTTCCATTCTATATCTTTTGAGAAAACCTTTGGGAATCGATATCAGAGTACAAATTTTAATGTATCCTGAACTCAAAATTTTATATAGCAGTTCATTTTTATTTTTTACCGTCAAAATATATAGAAGGGCAAAGAGTAGAACGTTGTCTTTCAAATGATATTTAGAAATTTGTTAAGTTCCATGTTTACAGCCTTGTACAAAAAAAGAGGAAAGAGGCCTATTTTTCTGCTCGGAAAGTTCATGGCCCTGCTTTTAGCATTTTCCAACACAGCTGTAGAGAAGTGCAAAGCCTATTTTAGAAATAAGTGATGCTCAATTTATCTTTGTTGATCCGCATGATTCAGGTGAGATAGGAGCATGGTCGGGCTCTTATTTGCATAAAAATTAATCACCGAAAAATGTAAATTGATAAAATTTTGCCTGGCTTTTCCCCCCTATTCAAGAACCCATGGATGGCTCCCAGAAGCAATCATCTCCGCAGGGGGCCACACTGGGGGCTCTACAAATGATCACATTTCTCTGCAAAACTCACTCATTTACATGTCAGCACTGACGGGTGCTGCATCCTGGAAAAATAATGAAAAATAAATATACAGCAGCTGAAGACAATCAAATCTGCTCTGTCTTTACAGATATGATCTAATGTGAAGAAATTACAGATTAATTATCTTTTTTTCAAGCTGGTAATTGTTTTCCTATCGTACTTGAAAAATCTTGTAAATTATTTGGAATCAAACAAAAAAAACAGCATCATTACATCATTCTGTGCATTAGGAGTCTACAATTAATCCTTAAAGCTCCTTCTGAGAGCAGACGTGAATAATACGGAGCAGAAAGCCTCGCCGTTCATTTGTAAGCAGTTGATCAGCTTCCTGACTATTTTTGCACAGCCAACAAAACAAAATTCTCTTCCTCCTGTGACTCTCATTTGTAACGTTATTCTTGCCAACACAGTCACTTATGTTACATCTTGGAAGCAGGTTTAACGCAGATTTCAGTGTATTTTCCCGGTTAATATGTCAATCAGGGTCTGCACCTAGCCTACCTCTGGTAGACGGAATGGCTGAATGACTAGGCAGTGAGGCAAATAAGTAACTCCCCTCTAGGTTTTTGCCTTCTTCTGAGCAACCACTCTGAATTTCAATCATCAGACCTATGTATTACTATTAAACAACATTTTATTATCATAGCTTTTCTACCTACTGATTTTAGTGCGTTCAAAATATTCGAGCTAAAAATGCAGTAAAAACATCTTTCATTTGATACAGTTAATGTGTCCGAATTTCACAGTCACCAATCGCTTTGGGAACTTCATATCAGTCTTGTCCGATTGATCCCTGTGTCATTCTGTACCGGATTTGCCGACATCTTGCCCATGATTGCCGTTCTGAACCAAAATATTTTCAAATAAATTATAAACGATCACAATATCAAATACAAAAATGATTGAAGTCTACATCACTGCATCATCGTTATCCGTAAACTGGAACCCTATTTCTGTGTATATGGAGGGGGGGGAGGAGGGTTCACTGCAAAAATTGCAGGGTGGTCACACTAAAAAGTCTTTAAATTTACTATGTTTAAAAATAATCTCATTCCACTCACCACATAAATGTAGATAGGAACAACATTGAAATTCCAAGCGATTGCTGAGAAACAGCAAAAAACTCACTCACATATACTGCATATAGGTGTAGATAGATAGATTTGGATGAAATATATATATATATATGTTTTGTAATGTAATTAAAATATTATTGCTTACCTATTGAGATAAGTAGAGCAATGGATGGAGCACATAGATACTGATAACAAAGAGTAGATAATCACCTCTTGAAATAACAGATACAAGAAATCCTTTGTAGTTTTAATTCTCTATCTTGTTTCAGTTTTTTGTTTGACCTGTTAAAATTATTTTTTTCCCATCTCTCAGGAAGGAGCCTCTTGTATTAGGTTTATCTTCAAGCTAAGGGGTTCATATCCAAACCGATATAACCAGCCAGAAACTTCTCCTGGCCAGATAAATTGCTTGTTGGAGGTTATCCACTTAAGCCAGCGCTGTTGGACATCGCCACTGACCGCTAAACGTAAAGCCAGGGAGGATTTGGCACTTATGCGATATTCATTACTACGTTACGTGGCCGTATTGGACCGAATGAAAGTCAGTTTTATCTTTATGCAGCCGGCTACATAAGCCCAGACAGTCAATGCAAATACCCAGACATGGCCAGGCACTGATCATATAGGTATAATGGTTACCTCTGCTTCCTGAACAGAGTTCCCTAAATGTATATTCAAGCCAGTCAATACAGCAAAAGACAAATAGGACTCACAGCTCAGGCAGAATATACTTGAATGCAGAGGAGGAAAAGCAGGAGAAGGGAGATATGATAGAGATATTTAAATACGCATAAGGGCTCTGGAGTAATCTAAGGAAATGCTTTTTTACAGATGCGTGGAACAGTCTCCCAGAAGAGGTGGTGGAGACAGAGACTGTGTTTAAATTCAATAAAGTGTGGGATCTCTTTGAGAGAGGAGGAGATAATGGTTACTGGATGGGTCATTTGGCCTTTTTCTGCCATCATGTTTCTAAATGTGCACCTAGTAAGCTGAAGATAACCATTTTCCCTCCATATTCAGAGCACTCAACTTGTCTTAATTTCCAGTCTTTTGAGAGACTTAAGGTTTTGGAGTTGTAGGTGACCACAGGAAAAAGCCTCTTGTCTAGTCCTGGAAACTAGGTTTGAAGGGAGCAGTTGTATGATCAGACACCTGCATTTGGCGACAGGGTGTCCAGATTCATGCACGTGGAACTGCAGCTATGTGGAGGTGTGGAATTGGGAGTCCTGCCCATTGCCTGTCTGTACTCTGCCTCTGCGTAAACCCTGGTTGCATTCTATGCATGGAAACCTAGATATGCCTGCCAAAATTTGGCTAATAAGGAAGTGAATCGGTACTCATTGAAATTTCTACTAGCATGGCCTTGGGCAGGTTGGGGTGTTCCAAAATCTTGCACGCACACGTACTTACAGAATACTAGCTCAGTGCACCAGGACTTTCCGTCTCTCCCAGTAAGGCAATTCTTGTGTTGAGCGTAGGAATCAGTGCTAACCTTTTATAGAATCACCCCTGGGCCACTTGCGTGCGCTTAAGTACTCAGGAAGCACTTTCACAGGGAAGCGCTTAAGTCCTACTGTAGCAATTGCCCTATTTAAAATGGCTCTTAATGCATTATTTTGCAAATAGCAAAATATAGACTGGACATTGCTGCATGGCTGTATCTTTTCAGGACTCTATTCCCAGATAGCTCTGGGGGCTGCTATTCAGATATACCCAGGAAAGGATAGAACATGTCCATGCGTCAAGGCCTTCCATTCATAAAATAATACACAGGACCTTTTTGTATCATCGATCGCTGCTCATCTCACAGAATAGCCACCAAAACACACTGCTTATACATTCATTCTTATCTTCTTGCCCTCTGTGGAGATAAACCGAGCTCACCTCAGAGCAGGAGTCTTATGGAAAGATTTCCAGGCTCCCTGACTCAGTCACTGGCATATAAACTTCCCCTCTGGTACTTAAAAGACTCAATTATTACAAAAAATATTTTCAAACAATATCAATACTTCTTCATTTCACTTTCCTCTTAGTTCATAGCAGTTTTATAACAATCCATCGGGAAAAGTGTCAGAAGGCTTGATAGACCTTCAAACAAACTTTAAGCCATATATTACACATAAATGTTTACTTGCTGTGGTTGTGATAAACCTTTCACCAAGAATCTTCACAGGCTTCCTACTCTCCGACACTGGTTGTGAATGCCACTGCATCAGGGAAATGACAAGTTCTCTCCATTAGAGGTAGTTTCCAGTTCAGTATCACTTCACACAATATCCTCTAGCCATAACCCAGGGGTGTCCAATGTCGGTCCTCGAGGGCCGCAATCCAGTCGGGTTTTTAGGATTTCCCCAATGAATATGCATGAGATCTATATACATGCACTGCTTTCAATGCATATTCATTGGGGAAATCCTAAAAACCCGACTGGATTGCAGCCCTCGAGGACCGACATTGGACACCCCTGCCATAACCCTTTAAAATAGACCTTTAGTAATCCATTGTCCTTGTCAAATCCTGTAGGCTGCTATGTAAGTTCTAGATTACTGTATGGAAATTAAATATGTTGTGTTTTGCACCAGCAGCTGAGAGCACTTTTACATTAATTACAACATTGTCTTGTTTCCACTGGGATTTTCTTTGTCTATGCTGTTTATATTAATGTTATTTGCTTTGCGACGCCAGTAATTCAACTTTTAATAAATAATTGTAGCACAACAATAAAGTAATAGATTTCAGGCAGCCAGCATTGCATGAAACACTGTCTCCATCTAGTGGTGATTAAAATTATATATTTCTCGAAAGGTAGTGAACATATGTGCTGCTCATTTACTCCCTTAGGCACAACAGGGAAAAATCTGTAATACGTCAGACATCTTACAGATCATAGAACACAATAAAATAATTGGTGTTTATACCATTGTATAAGAGGGGAGAATTTTTTAACAGAGCACTTAGGTTAGTAGGGTAAGAAGATGCCTATTTGTAACCTGTATATTTAGAAAATATTGCATCTAGATGCCCTAATTCAATAAAGACGAGCAACGATTGTACATGTACGCTCAGATTCTAGGTACAGCGACTAAAGTTTCATGAGCAAATATGCGTATTCTGATTTGTGTGTGCATCTGGGTTAACCAACCAATCTGCACTAATTAGAATTTACACACACAACTTTCTAAGTATGTTTTTTCTCAAAAGGGGGTGTTGCCAGGGGAAGAGCTTGGCTGGAACTTGGGTGTGCCTAAAACTTAGGCTCAGTCTGTGCTACTAATAAGGTTTATTCAGCACTATACATTCAACATATAATAGATGGTCTCTACTCAGAAGAGCTTACAATCTAATTATTGATTTTAGGTATTTATATACCACCTATCAAAGTTATCTAAGCAGTTTACAATCAGGTAGTCAAGCATTTTCCCTATCTGTCCCAGTGGGCTCACTATCTGGGCAATGCAGGATTGAGGGCAATCCAGGGTTGCAAGGAGCAGTGTGGGATTTGAATCCAGAAGCTCAGGGTGCTGAGGCTGTTGCTCCATCCACTACGCCACAGACAGACACAACAAATGGGACAGATAGGGGTTGGGGAGTTTCTTGTAGAGACGATGATAGGTGAGTGGTAATGAGGAGTTGAAAGGAGCCTGGAAAAAGTGGGCTTTTAGCTTGGATTTCAATTCTGCTAAAGAAGGAGCTTGACATATTGCTCCAGGCATATGGAGCAGCAAGATCGAAAGGAGAGAGGATCAGATGCACTAAAGCCAGCAATCGGCACTAAATCTGTTTTAACAGCTTTAGCGACGATCGCATTTGCCGACCTGAGGCTGAAAATGACTCTCCACCTGGTTTTCTGTACGATCGCTCATTCCATGCAAATAAGCTCGTTAATATTAAAATGGCATGTAAACTAGTAGAGCGACTAATGCTCTAACATGGCTTCTAGCAATCCAAATAAAGCGACTGGTCAAGACCAGTCGCTTACCTGTCTAACCTTTCTTTTTTTAATGAGCACAGATGCTGTGCATATGAACAATATCTGCCCCATTAGAAAAAAAAAGACCCTCTCCCCCCAATGATGACCCTCCCTGGTGAACCGGCATTGGGAACTGACCCCCACCCAGCCAGCGAAAATGACAGGAGGAATGCCCACTTACTCCTGCCATGCCAACCCCACCTCCTCCATGTGAGAAAAATTGGCAGGGTCTTGGTATAAGATGCCCAGTCTTGGTATAAGATGGTTCTAAGGTGTATTGATTAGCTTTTGTAAAACTTATATAAAATAGACAATGTAGAAACTCTGTTCTAAAGTTACACATTACTTCCCCATTGTATGAGCGCCTAAATGTTTGCACCCTTTTTGCGCTGAGATGATAGAACATACTAGCAAAAGTGCTCGTTGGATGCTAAACAGTGTCCTATAATGTTATCACACCTCTTGTATGGCACCCAAGTGCGAGGGGCATTTATGTGGGTGGGGAATGGATGTCTCCCACAATTCCACGTGCTAAAGTACAGCATTTGCTCTGCCATAGTCATGGCGTAAGTGGGCACCCCTAAATGTTGGTGATTTACGTTAGCATATTAGAATGCAATCTGCGGATCCCTATCCCTGTTATAGAATTTGTGCTCAGCGCCCAGCATTGGGCCCTTCCATGTGTTGATCAGAATAATTTCCTCTTTATGAGAAATGGAGCTAAGGAATGTCCACTTATCTGTTTTGTCAGATGGGCCATAAAGCATGAAAGTACATTGAAACCTGGACAGTGGAAACATTCAAAGGTCGAGAATCCCTTATGGAACAAATTAACCTACATGTGGCCTATTCTTCCCAGTGGAGAAATAAATGAGGTAATTGGATTCAATCATGTTAACTGATAAATATCATTCTAGGCCATACTTGCAGTTGTGCAAAGCTGATAAATTGTACCATGAATTATAATGTTATTAAATACACTTTATTTATTTACCAAATATACTCGAATATAAATCGGGGGTCTTGGTTTATATTTAGGTCATTGCCCATCCGCTCACCTCTCAGACTCGTTGCAGACCTCCGCCAGGCCTGCCATATGGCCTGATGGGGTGGGCCGAGACAGGAGGGATCCCTCTCATATCCCCCTGCGTACCCCTGATGGTCCAGTGGTATAATGGGCAGGAGTGAGCTTTCCATACTCCTGCCCCACGCTGAGCCCCTCCCTGAATGGTTATCTCAAGTTCTGGTGGCCCAGTGGCGTACCAGGCATTAGCGAACTATTCTCACTCCTGCCCGGCACTGAGTTGGTTGCTGAATGGCTGCCCCAAGTTCTCGTGGGACTCGTGAAAATTTGTGGCAGCCATTTAGTGAGTGGCTCAGCACTGGGCAGGAGCAAGGATAGCTCGCTCCTGCCTCGTACACCGCTGGCCCATCAGGGATTCAAAACAGTATGTGGGGAAAGGTGAGAGCCTGGCAGGGCAGGGAGGAAGGGAGGTGGGCAGGGCTCCCCCATCTTATATTCGAGTCAACCTCTTTTCTTCCTTTTTTGGGGGAAAAAGGGTATCTCATTTTATACTTGGATCAACATATATTCAAGTATATACAGTATTTATTTATTTGACATTAACCCCAAAACTACAACTAATCCAAAATACAGCAATTAGACTTATTTTCAAGCTGAAAAAATATGACCCAATCTCCAACTATCTCAAATAGCTACACTGACTACCTGTCACTACTCGAATAAACTTCAGTATCACATCTTACATGGAAACTGAACTATGTCTCTTATAAATGTTTTCACTTCATCATAGTCCACCTCGACCATAAATCTTAGTAAGCTTCTGATGAGCTACCCCTCAATAAAAGGACTCAAATACAAATGTATTTTCAACACTATGTGCGCTAGACGCTAATGCCTCCATAGAGTTTGCGTTAGTATTTTCTGTGTAGCGCGGGGTTTGTGCGTGCTAATCTTCAGCACACACTAAAAATGCTAGCGCACCTTAGTAAAAGGAGTCCTATTTTTACGTATATCGGCACAAAGATACCGGAACAACCTCCCAATAATTATCAGATCTGAATCGAACAACCTCACATTCCGAAAGAAACTAAAGACTTCTCTTCGACACCATATCCACAACAACCTCCCAACAATCATCATATCTAAACCAATCTACTTCATGTTCCGAAAGAAACTAAAGACTTCTCTTCGACACCATACCCACAACAACCTCCCAACAATCATCATATCTAAACCAATCTACTTCATGTTCCGAAAGAAACTAAAGACTTCTCTTCGACACCATACCCACAACAACCTCTCAACAATCATCATATCTAAACCAATCTACTTCATGCTCCGAAAGAAACTAAAGACTTCTCTTAGACACCATACCCACCAAGAAAACTGACCCTGAGCCTACAAAACACCTTACAACCTCTAATACACTGCACACACTGTCATCTACCTGCCTTTGGACTATAAATTATCTCCACCTTCTACCTCATAGAAACACTCCTTAAACCATGATACTTTATCTTCTTGTGTTGTACCTTCCCTCAAACCGTTTTTGTAACGTGTCTCCTGTAGCTGCCTTTGTACCATTTTAAATTGTAACTCTTCACATTGCTAGATTTATGAAATGTTTATCTTGTGTTATAAAAGCTGTTTTTAAAATTAAAGTCTTTATATATCTAGTTATGTAGATAACTTAATTCTGTTTGTTGACTTGACCTAACCCTCTGTTAAAAGAAAAAAAAGGAGTATGGGGTGAAAGACGTAGTAAGATATAAAGTGTCTTGGACCTCTTTAGACATAGTGCGACTCATAAATCCCAGATTAGATTAGATTAAGATGTCGTACAGAAGTGTCCAAGACACATCATCAAGTAACTATATAAATCCATATGGTATCCCCCAGGGTTCAATTCTGTCTCCCCTTTTATTCAATATTTTCCTTGCTCCTCTTCTCACACTAAGCCAGTCCATAGGATTTTCTGTTTAGGCTTATGCAGATGATATCCAGCTATTACATCCGCTAAACACTGCTGATTCTACTGAGATAATGAACATAAATAACAAGTTAAAACAAATTAGTCAATGGTTAAAAGACAACATGCTGGCACTAAATCCATCTAAATCTTCAATAATGTTCCTACCATGGAAAAAGGACATTACATTTGCAGCACAAATTTTTTGGGACAATTTTCCACTACAAAAAGTGACAACGACAAAAATATTGGGAATATTATTGGACCATGAACTATCATATCATGATCAGATCAGTTCTGTAGTTAAAAGTTTTTTCTATAAACTACGCCTCATCAGATCCTTAGCCAAAGTCTTAGAACCAAAAGCTCTTAATGTCCTAATTCGCTCTTTGATCATTTCTAAGCTAGATTATTGTAATACATTATATCAAGGCATAACACAGAAAGAAATATGAAGACTACAAATTATACAAAACACAGCAATAAAAATTATTACTAACTCTAAAAAATGATCACGTCACTCCTCTTTTGCAAGAAGCACACTGGCTACCTATTTCATGTAGAATAACATATAAAATCGCATTGTTAACATTCAAAATTCAGAAAACTAATACTCCAATATTCTTATATCGATACTTAATACCCTACTCCCCAGTTAAATCTCTTAGATCAACAGATCAGTATTTGTTGACCATTCCATCATTGAAAGTAATTGGCACCAGAAGAACCACAACCTTTTCTATTTTCGGACTTCAGCTTTGGAACAAACTTCCAATCTATCTGCGCGCTGAAACCTCCCTAGAAAAATTTAAAAGTAATCTAAAAAGCATAAAGATGTATAAAGATGCTTATGAATCTTAGATCAGACAATCCTTTTGATTCTCCTATTTACTTTTAGATCAGGTCTCTCCTTAACAATTACTCTTAGACTAAGTCTTCATAAAAAATTGTTCTTCCCTAATTGTTATTCTATTTTAATTGCTTATTTTAAATCAAATGTAATTTAACCTCTCATTCTTTATGAATCTTTAATGTAACTATGGATAAAATTGTATGTTTATGGTTTTAAACTGTTTTATTTGTCCCCCCCCCCCAAATTATTATTGTTATACGCATTGAAAATACTTGATATTGCGTTTAAATCAAAATCTCAATAAACTTGATAAACTCCAATGCATGTCAACATGCTATTTTGGTATGTCTAGTTCTTCATCTGATTGTTGCAAATATTAATCAAGATCAGGACCATCATGAAATTAGTGAGTCATTCTAAGTCTCATAGAAGACATAGATACCAATTTATAAGACAGAATCCCTAAGAAGATCCTCCCACAAAGCTGTGGCTTGTAATCTGCCCCTGCGTGTTGCCTGCTTTGGATCTTGAAACACATTTTTAAGGAACTATATATATCCCAATAAACAAAGATCATAGACTCAGGACAGGAAAAAGCTTATTTTTGGCACTGTTGAATTTGACACTGTGCTATGAGGGTCAACAAAACAAAATCTTTCATTTCATGTTTTGGTTTTCTTTCTTTTAGCACATGCTACATAATGTATGTACTGAAGGGTGCTAAGGTTTCGCACTTAAAGCATGTTAATAGCCAAAGTTAAACTGTTCAAACCCTCTTTTGTGGGAAGGCAGCCATGCTTCTAATCCAAGGTAATTGTCACTGTTACACACTTACAGCACACCTGCCAACAAAGAAGGTGGTTAGCTAGAACTCTTAGGCCCAGATTCTCAAAAATAAAATCAGCATTCAACTCGGTCGCTAAATTTTAGAGGCAGATTATGCCTTATGTGTCTGGGCCAATCAGAGCCCCAGTTGCATCCAGGGAGGGGCCTAAGGCTCTGATTGACCCAGATGCATAAGGACTCTCCTATGGGTGGGGCCTTATGCACCTGGGTCAATCAGAGCCTTAGGTCCCTCCCCAGATGCAACCAGGGTTCTGATTGGCCCAGACGCATAAGGTCTCACCCTTAAGAGGGGGCCTTAAACAACCTGGCTCCTCCCCGGTACATCCCTAATGGTCAGTGAGCTGGGATCCTGGGGAATTGGGTTTGAGTCTCACTGCAGTTCCTTATGACCCTGGGCAAGTCACTTAACCCTAATTGACTCAGGTACGAAAAACTCCTTAGATTTTGAGCCCATTAGGGACAAAGAAAGTATGTACAGCACTGAGTGTGTCTAGTAGCACTATACGTAGAAATAAGAAGTAATGGATTCCAGCAGCGGAGGGAAGTTCCTGAAGGCATT
Organism: Geotrypetes seraphini; assembly: GCF_902459505.1. Taxonomy (NCBI): domain Eukaryota; kingdom Metazoa; phylum Chordata; class Amphibia; order Gymnophiona; family Dermophiidae; genus Geotrypetes; species Geotrypetes seraphini. The sequence continues at coordinate 1,556,749 of NC_047102.1, forward strand.
TCTGTGTGTCACTAAACACAGACATCTCTCTCAGTCCGCCAGGAAGGCAGGTCACAGCGATGCACATTAGGAACACCAGCAGTATGTTTGTACCTGGGGCACTGTAGTGTTTGCAGAGTAAGAACATAAGAACATAAGAAGTTGCCACCACTAGGTCAGACCATTGGTCCATCGCGCCCAGCGGTCCGCTCTCGCGGCGGCCCGTCAGGTCTATGACCTGTAATGTGGTTCCTGTCCATTTCTGTAACCTACCTCTTCTTTTTTATCTGTAACCTTCAATCCCCTTTTCTTTTAGGAACTTGTCTAAACCTTCCTTGAAACCCTGTAGTGTGCTCTGGGCTATCACAACCTCCGGAAGCGCGTTCCATGTGTCCACCACCCTCTGGGTAAAAAAGAACCTCCTAGCATTTGTTCTAAACCTGTCCCCTCTCAATTTCTCTGAGTGACCCCTTGTGTTAGTGGTTCCCCACAGTCTGAAAAATCTGTCCCTGTCCACTTTCTCTATGCCCCTCAGGATTTTGAAGGTTTCTATCATGTCTCCTCTAAGTCTCCGCTTTTCCAGGGAGAAGAGCCCCAACATCTTCAACCTGTCAGCATACGAATAGTTTTCCATACCTTTTATCAATTTAGTTGCTCTCCTCTGGACCCCCTCGAGTACTGCCATGTCCTTCTGAGGTACGGCGACCAGTATTGGACACAGTACTCCAGATGTGGGCGCACCATTGCACGATACAGCGGCATGATGACTTCCTTTGTCCTGGTCGTGATACCCTTTTTAATGATACCCAACATTCTGTTCGCTTTCTTTGAGGCCGTTGCGCACTGAGTTGATGCTTTCAATGTTGTGTCCATCATCACCCCCAGGTCTCTTTCAAGGTTGCTCGTGATCCCCCCATTTTGTAGCTAAACATCGGGTTCTTCTTCCCTACATGCATGACCTTACATTTCTCTATATTAAAACTCATTTGCCATTTTTTTGCCCACTCTTCCAGTCTTGTTAGGTCTCTTTGCAGGACCTCACAGTCTTCCGCGTTTCTAACCCTGCTGCAAAGCTTGGTGTCATCAGCAAATTTGATAACCTCACATGTCGTCCCCGTCTCCAGGTCGTTGATGAATATATTGAACAGAATTGGTCCCAGCACTGACCCCTGTGGAACTCCACTCGTGACCCATTGCCAGTCTGAGTAATGGCCCTTTACATCAGTTTTGCATCTCATTACTTTGTTGTTCACCGTGACTTACAAGACAGCCTGCATTAATGCTCTTCAAGTTACACTGAGGGCCAAATATGTGTGTTATTGCCCTAACACAGCGTGATAACTACCCTCCTAAATGTTCCCCCACCCCTTTGTTGGGTCCAGTCTCTTTTTCATGTATTTATAATATTATTTCTATTGTATGTGAAACATAAAATCTAGAAAAATATATTCTGAAAATGTTTATAACACTCTTTATTGAATTGATGACCTTTTTAAAAATATTTCTTCTTTGAAAGGATTTTGATTGGCCAATTGAAGGACAACTGATTCCAAATAGTCCTCTGCTGAGTAAACCTCCTAAAAAGAAAGCAGACAGGGACAGGCCTGTGAGAGTGCGAGTGTTAAGAAACGGAGACTGTGAGAAGCAGAATCCCTCCATCGTTGTTACTCCTGAAGTCTCAACCATGCTGACTAAAGAGTAAGGGATACCTATGCAATTGTCTGATAGGGTTTTTCAAGATTGTTAATACTGGAGTTTCAGGACACAACGGTGAGGTCTACTGCCAATGGCTACCTTTGGGCTTCCTATGGGAAGCCACACATCAGCTCTTCTTTGACTAGAAATGCTACCTGCTTCATTTCTGAAAAACACAGTCTAAAAGAATCTCTAAATTACAAATTGATTGTAGTTTTTATCTTATAATTTTTAATTTTATAAATATTGGAGTCATTTATATTTTTTGATTTTAGGCTCATAATACAAAAAAAAGTACAAAGGCCCAATGTTCAAAATGATTTAACTTGACGGAAAAGGCTCCCATCTAGTTAAATCCTGTTCCACAGCTCGGGAGGGAGCAGGAAGTACCACTGAACATCCCTTCGGATTGCTGTGGCATGGGGAGGGGCAGAGTCAGAGCAATCCCAAAAGTTATGCCAGCACTGGCATAGCTAACTGGGCACAGGGTTACCAGATTTCCTTTTTTAAAAAAAGAGGACATATAGCCCCACCACACACGAACCTCCTTCCCTGAGCTCCAGCCCGTGACTACACCTCTGCGCATGTGTGGACATTGACACGATGATGTCACGCTCATACATGCGTGTGTGTGATATCACATTGACGTCCAGATGGGGGTCTTCCAAAACCTGGACAAACTGCCGACAGATATCTTCCTACTTGGGGTCATGACACCAATAACACTTCACCACATTCATTCCTACCAGAACACCTGGCCTTGGTCACACATGCAGGACACAGAAAAATCCTATGCAAATACAGGACCACAAACTAAAAGTCCTAATATACACAAACAAAATCCTATGATGCCAGACTGCATGCAGTACAACCCCAGAGAAATAGAAACAAATGCATTTCTTCCTGAACTGTGCAAAATATAGACAGCACAGGTAAATTCTGAAAACTGACACATTTCAATCACTAAATTGAAAATAAAATCACCCAGTCACATCCCCTCACCACTGAAAAGATCTCCCCACCATAATCTGGGGCCTATCAGCTCTGTACTGGTAGTAGAGTAGTCCTAAGACAGGAATGATCCCCTGTTGCTCCTGCTCTGTCTTTAAACCGATGCCTCTAGTGGTAGTGTCATGCTACTGTTGCTGGGGTCATGTTTGCTTTTACTGCACCTTGACAACTTCAAAACTATAAAAATGATGCAATTTGTAGGTGATATTTCTAAGGCAATTTAGCATATTTTTGCCACTACTACCAGTTTCCAGGAGAAATCCATTTGGAAATTTGCTGAAAACATGAATCTTTTCTATTTTCTTTTACAAGTGTTGTCAAACAAAAGAAACAGAGAGCGAAGGATAAAACTGATGTCAGTACTGGTGAAGATGTTGAATTGAAAGTGTGTAACATTGACATACAGCCATTTCTGGAAAGGTAAAATCTTGAGATCATCTTTTTCTAAATGTCATTAATATGGGAATGGGGCTTGTATGTTGTCTTTTTGTGCTTCAACATTCGAAGTGGTTTACATATAGGCAATGGAGGGTCACAAGGAGCAAATCCCACAACCTCAGGGTGCTGAGCTAGCAGTTCTACCACTAGGCCACGCCTCACCTCCATGTACTACTGCAATGTATTTGCGTTAGTTTACAAGCAGTGTCATGGCATATTATAAAAAAATGGTACCACAAGCACATTAAGCATAGCGTGGGCACACAGCACCTCACATGGCGCCATTACATTTAATATAGCCACAAAACACCCACGTTAGTCTTACTCCAGATAATTTGATTTGAGAGAGATTTTTGAAGTTTGCCTTTTTGCGGATGACATGAAAGTAGCCAATAGAGTGGACAGAAACTATGAGAAGAGATCTCCTAAAATTAGAAAATAGTCAAAGGTCTGGCAGTTAAAACTGAATGCAAAAAAGTGCAGAGTGGTGCACTTGGGGTAGAGAAATCCAAAGGAGATGTTTGAGATAGGTGAGAGGTTACTAAGCCCAGCCCAGGAGTGATGGTGTCCGAGGATCTCAAGGTGGCAAAAAACTTGTGACAAGGCTGTGGCCAGAGCCAGAAGGATGCTAGGCTGCAGAACTTGCAGAACAAGGAAGATGTTGATGCACTTGGACAAGCCATTGGGGAGGCCCCACTTGGAATATTGTGTTTCGTTTTGGAGGCCGTGTCTTGCTAAGGATGTAAACAGAAGCTGTTCAGAAAAAAAAAAAAACCAAAAATGGTGACTTGATGATCTGACGATGTACACCCTGGAGGAAAGGAGAGACAGTTGTGAATTGATACAGCCATCCAAATATTTGAAAGGTAAGATACCTTTTGAAGGTATCTATATACAAACAAATCCTTTCCAGAGGAGAGAAGCTGGTAGAACTAGACCACATGGATATAGATAACAGGGGTGGAGGGGGGGGGGGGCTGACTCAGGAATAATGTCAGGGTGCTAGATGCTTGGAATGCCCTCTCTTGGGAGGTGGTGGAGAAAAACGGTAACAGAATTCAAAAATGCACTGGATAAACTCAAAGGAACCCCGTATGGAAGACACGGAGCCAAAGAAGCTTAATAGCAGTAATTGAGAAGCAAAGCCAGTGTTGGGCAGACCTTTGTGGTCTGTTCCTAAACTAAACTAACTAAACTAAGCCTTAAGTTTATATACCGCATCATCTCCACGCAAGCGGAGCTCGACACGGTTTACAAAGCTTAAAAATACAAGAAGAGGGGAGAGAGAGTTTACAAGGGCATATGAAAAGGGGGAAGTAGGAAGGAGATGTTATATATTAGAGAAAAGCCAGGTTTTCAGTTGTTTCCGGAACAGCTGGAGGGAGCCCAGGTTTCGCAGCGGGATAGTGAGATCGTTCCAAAGGCCCGTGATTTTGGAGAGGAGGGATCTTCCCAGTTTGCCTGCGTGGGGGATGCCACGTAGAGAGGGGAAGGCTAGTTTATGTCTGTGGGCGGATCTGGTGGTAGCAGGCGTTTGGGCGAGGAAGGATAGAGGGATTAGTGGCGGAAGGATGCCATGAATTATCTTGAAAGCTAGACAGGAGCATTTGAAGTGAATTCTGGAAAGTACAGGGAGCCAGTGAAGCTTGGTAAGTAAGGGGGAGACGTGATCAAATTTGCGTTTAGCAAAAATCAATTTGGCCGCAGTATTCTGGATGAGCTGGAGTCTGTGAAGACTTTTTTTTGTTAGGCACAGGTAAATGGCATTACAGTAATCGATTTTGGATAAGATGATGGATTGTACCAGGACGGTAAAGTGTTTTTGGTGGAAATAGGATCTAACTTTCCTAAGCATGTGGAGGCTGAAAAAACATGATTTTGCCAAGGAGTTCAGGTGATCGTTTAGGGAGAGGGAGGAATCGATAATGATGCCGAGGACCTTGCTTGAGAATTCAAGGCGAAGAGCGGGACCTGTGGGTAGAGTGAAGAGGGTGGGCAGGTGTGCTAACTTTGGGCCGAGCCAGAGTAGTTTTGTCTTTGATTCATTTAATTTCATCTGAACAGAGAGGGACCAGGCATGAAGTCTCATTATGCATGAGGTGATGTTCTCTTGGAGGTTTGTAAGGTTCTGGTCTGTTTCGAGGAGGATAAGGATATCGTCTGCATATGTGTAAATTGTTTCAAGGGGGGATAGTATGAGAAGCTTCAGGGAGGTCATATACATGTTGAAGAGGATAGGGGATAGGGGAGAGCCCTGTGGGACCCCGCAGGATGGTGTCCACGAGGTGGATTTGGAGCCGTTTGCGTTGACAGTGTAGGAGCGTGCGCGAAGGAAGTTTGAGAACCATTTTAGGACAAAGGAGTCTATTCCTATCTCGGAAAGTTGGTAGATTAGTATGTCGTGGTGCACGACGTCGAAAGCTGCGGAGAGATCGAACTGTAGGAGTACAGCAAATTTATTTCGGGCGTGTAGTTGTTGCACCTTTGAGATTAGGGAAACTAGGAGGGACTCGGTGCTGAAGTTGGGCCTAAATCCGAATTGGTAGTGTTGGAGGATGGAGAATCTCTCTAGGTAAGAGGAGAACTGGGTAGCGACTATGGTCTCCAGAAGTTTTGTTAAAAGAGGGATGTTGGCTATGGGGCGGTAGTTCGATGGTAAGGAAGGGTCGAGATCGGCTTTTTTCAGAAGAGGGGACAAGGCAATGTGGCCCATTTCTGAGGAGAACAGGCCCGATAGTAAAGCTTTGTTTATAAGGTTTGTAAGGGAAGAGATGGCCTGCGCTGGGATGTTTTCGTAGAGGTAGGATGGGAAAGGGTCTAGGATGCACTTGCAGGATTTAAGTTTCAGGCAGAGTTTAGAGATCTGGGGCTCGGATACAGGTTCGAAAGTAGTCCATGATCTGTCAGCAGGGATAGGGTCGGAGTCTTTCAGAGGAAGAGAGTTGTAAGAGATAGCTGGGGGGAACGAACTCTTTATGGTAGAGATCTTCTCGTTGAAAAAATTGGCTAAGTCATTTGGAGATGGGAGGGTGGGGGAGGGGGAGGAGTCGTTTTTAGAAGTTAGGTTTCGCCAGATGTGGAAGAGTGTACTGTTTTGGTTTTTTGATCTGGAGATTTTATCTCCATAGAAGATCTTCCTAGCTTTTTTTAGTATGGAGTTGTAGGATTTGATGTTTTCTCTCCAGGATTGCCTATCTGAAGGGGATTTCGATTTTTTCCATCTTCGCTCGAGGGCTCGGCATTTCTGTTTTAGTTCCCTGTGGTATGGGAGATACCAGGGGGCCTTGTGAGAGTAGGAGATGGATTTAGTGGCTAGCGGGGCAAGAGCACGGTACGTGGTTTCCGAAAGAGTCACCCAGTTGTGCCAGAATGCGTCTGGGTCCATGAGAGTGGGAAGAGGAGGGAATTTGTTGAGGAACTGGGACCAGAATAGTTCACTAGTGATTTTTTTGCGGTAGGTGATGGAGTTTGAGGCTCGGGTAGGGGTACCAAGGACTGACATGAAGACAGGGAGGCAAAAATGGCCTAGGAGGTGATCAGACCAGGGAACAGATTCCCAACGGGTCTCAACAGTGGAGGTTTTGTGCTCAGTCAGGTCAAGAAAGCTGATGATGTCGATGGAGTGCCCCTTTTCGTGGGTAGGGGTGGGTGGTGGGGCGGTGAAGCCTAAAGAAATGAGGAAGTCTTTGAAATCAGTTGTGTCCTTGTTGGTGTTGTCCTCTAGGTGAAGGTTTATGTCGCCAATGATCAGTAGTCTTTGGAATTTTAGATAGGCCCTTGTTATGGTCTCAAGAACAATTTCGGAGGATTTGTTCCAGGGGGAAGGAGGGCGGTAGAGTAACAGGATGCCTAATGGGTGGGGATGAAGTTCGTCATTTATTGAAGCTAACATGAATTCTAAGGAGGGATGGCTGCCCTTTTCAAGAAGTTCAACATTAAAGAATGATTTGTAGAGAAGGGCAAGACCTCCTCCTTTTCGGTTTATTCTAGGGGAGAAAAGACCATGGTAGCCTTGGGGACAGAGTTCATTTTGAGTGTGTAAGTCGTCTTTTTCGATCCATGATTCAGAGATGCACAGAAAACCCGGATCATGATCCTCGAGTAAATCTCTTATTATTTGGGTCTTATTTCTGACGGATCTGGCGTTACAATAGAGGGTAGGGACTGGGGTGAGAGAGTCTGAGGTAAGGTTGGGTAGGTTTGCTGGGGGAACAGGTTTCAAGGAGGTGAGGTTAACTCCTCGGTGTTTTTTGAAGTGATGGGGTCTGGTGGGTATTAGCGTGGGGATTCTGAGGCCAGGACAGGTGTTGTTGATGAATGTGGTCTCGGGAGAGTTTGGGGGGAGAGGTTTTTGAGAGTGGGAAGTGTTTGTGAGGGAGAGGAGAAGGAGGATAAGGGGCCAGAGTGAAGGCTTCATGGTTGGGGTCAGGTGGGCCAATATGAAGGGGTTAGAGAATTTGCCAGGAGGAGGGAAAGGGGAAGAGAGAGTTGGAAGAAACAGGCAGTGCAGTTAAGATAAGACAGGAGTATGTCCAGGGGTCGGTTATAAATAGGTTTTTTTTTTTTATTTTTTTTGTATATAATAAATTTATATTTTTTATTTTTTTATTTTTTTTTTTATTTTTTTTTCCGTGATTGTGGCTGGAGTGAGGCTTCAGTAGTTGGAGAACATCATACCTTATGGACAGTACAGGCCTTTTTATCTGCTCTCATCTCCTAGGTTACCATCATTTTTGGTCTTGCACAAATGTATATGTATTATTTATTTTTATTTGAAGCAGGTTACAATCACGTATATATTCAGTCCTGTAAAACAGACATTCTTAATGATAAATTATCCACATAATACATGACAGGAGAATCATTCACTGGGGCTTTGGCTGGCATACAGTACATTAAAACTGCTCCTAATTAATCAAGAATGCTTTCATGAACAAGGGAGTTTGCAGATGTTTTTTAAATTGCCACATTATTGTACTGGGTATAGTGACTTTTGCTGATCAAGACATAGCATTTTTTAGCACACGTTAACCCTGCGCTACACGAAAAATGCTAATGTAAGCTCTATGGAGGTGTTAGAGTGTAAAAGGAGCCCATAGTTTCATTTTCAATATGTTCACAAATGTGTCTTGAACCACTACACTTGATTTCTTTATTTCTCTATCAGACTTTTTTTCATTAATTAGATTTTAGCCATCAACTAATCATGTAGTAATTGAGTTTGAGTGGATGACTTTGTCAAGGTCAGTGGGATTTGAACTCTGGTTATGCTAATAGAGGGCATTTCAGGTGTGATCAGGGCACTCATTCTTCTAGGAAGTCTCTAAGTCCCCAGGCTCCTCTCTAGTTTCGATTATTATGTTCATTTTTCATTAATTGACTTGATACAGGGCTAAATCTTTTTTCTTAAAGGTGTACAGTAGTTCTGAACTTACCTTCTGCAGCTCGGAGACTATTTGATGAAAAGGGCCATGAAATCTTTCTTCTGAGAAACCTTGAAAGAGATCAACTGGTAAAAAAATCCATTCTTGATTTCCCTTCGGCCCTTTGTGGGCCATGTCTGACTGTCCGTATTTCATATCATCAATATTAGTCCTGCTTAGTTTTGAAAGAAAGGATTCAAATACTTCTGGCCACAAAGAGAATTAATATGAATGTTGACGAGAGGATTCTAGAAAGGGCACCCAAATATTTGGGCACAATCCTTAGGTGCACGTGCAACTAAAGTGGGGAACGAGCCAATTAAGATCAATAATTGGGTGCTTACAGTTAATTAACGCCATTCTGGATTTGCGCAGGCATCTTGCTTTTCGTTATTCTATAAAACTTTACACCTAAATCCTAGGCCTGTCTTGTTTAGAGAGCAGGACTGTAGCTTTTTATTACTTCCCAGGGATGCAATGAATCGCATGATCCAAGTTTCATATTAGCATCCAAGAAGTCTGATATGTGATGTGGTGGTTTTGTCATGTTTTGAGTAATTTTTATAACAAAACACCCCCATATTTATGGTTATGGACCATTAGAATGTAAGCAACTCATGAATAAATCCTTTCTCAGTTCTTTAACGGTCTGATTTTTTTTCTTTTTTCATTTCTTTCATTTCACTTTTCATTTTTTCATTCTGTAATCTTGTAATGTTTTTAAAAAAAAAGATCAACACATTTCAAAATGTCTTCAGTCTTCAATTTTAAGAATAAAGTATCCAGTGTTAAAGTGGTGGAGTAACCTAATGGTTAGTACAGCAAACTTTGATCCTAAGAAACTGGGTTCAATTCCCACTGCAGCTGCTTGTGACCCTGGGCAAGCATGGAACCCTCCATTGCCCCAGGTACAAAACCACTGGGGCTCTGCACGTATCTAGTAGCACTATAGAAATGATGGATTGGATTTGATTTTAATACGTGATATAGCACTCAAACCAATCATAAAAACATCATATGATACAAGAAAATCATCATGCTAAAAACGATCACAACTACTCAATTCCCCAATAATTATCCCTCTCATTACAATATTCAGTGTCAAACATCCATTACCATATCATTCGCTTTATAACTTTGTAACAGTCCGATTCAATTTACACTGCAAAACTCTCAGTAAAAAGCCAAGTTTTTAATAATTTCCGGAAACTCAAATAACTTTGCATACATTGTATTTCAATTGGCAAACTAGAACCTGCATAACAAAAAGCCCTTTTTTGTGTCTTAGTCAAGTTCTCTTTATCCACAGGTGGAAACTGAAGTAGTGATAGCTCCTGACATAGTGCTATATTTTGTTGGATTGCTGCATCATAAGAACGTAAGAATAGCCTTACTGGGTCAGACCAGTTGCCCGTTCTCACGGTGGCCAATCCAGGTCCCTAGTATCTGGCCAAACCCCAAGGAGTAGCAACCCAGGGCAAGCAGTGGCTTCCCCATGTCTTTCTCATTAACAGACTATGGACTTTTCCTCCAGGAACTTGTCCAACCCTTTCTTAAAACCAGCTACACTATCTGCTCTTACCACAACCTCTGGCATCACGTTCCAGAGCTTAACTTTTCTATGAGTCAAAAAATCTCCTCCTATTGGTTTTAAAAAGTATTTCCCTGTAACTTCATCGAGTGTCCCCTAGTCCTTGTAATTTTTGATGGAGTGAATAATCGATCCTCTTGTACCCGTTCTACTCTACTCAAGGAAGCACCATTCTATGGGTAAAACTTTCATGAAAAAAGGAAAAGTGGAATAAAAAAGAAGAAGAAAAGTCAGACCTATGAGTGTACTTGAAGGATTTATTCATGAGCTGCTCACATTCTGATGGTCCACACCAATATTGAAACATAATGTAGACGTGGTGATGGTTTGATGTAATGCTTGATTGATCCCCACAGTATAAGTTTTTGGGGTTTTGTTTTTTTTTTTAAAAAAAAAAAGCATTTTGTGGCAATTTGTGAGTCATTTTTACACATTTCAGGCAATTTGAGCCAGGTACTTGTGACTTGGATTGGCCCCGCGAAGACAGGATCCTGGCCTAGATGGACCATTGGTATGACCCAATAAGGCTATTCTTAGGTTCTTAAGTCACACTCTTTTTCCAAGGCAGGTTGCATTCAAGATAATCAGATATTTTTGCCTTTCATGCAAAGAGGAAGCACAGTGATCTTTCACTCTTGTGACAGGTATATGCATCATGTGGAGATCCATGGATTAACCCTCAGCTAATTGCGGCTCAGCACAAGAAGCGTCTTCTGCTTAGTAACCTGGCATCTGATGTATCCTTAATTCAGGCCTACTGTAATGCCAGCAATCCTGAAAGTAAGACTTGTGGCTATTCTTAATCACAGCTTGATGTTTCAGATGGCTGTCTATCACCTGCCCCCTAAGTAGCATACGTACATGTAAGGGTTGTTCATAGGGGGAGACCCATGGGTGGACATGGGCATGTCACAATTTTATGCACTTAGATTACGTACTGAGGTGATACTCCTCCGGTGCTTAGCAGTTCTGGGTGTAATATACTGTAATTCAGTGCCAAATAGGAAGTTTTCTCTAAAGGAATGTAGGTGCCTAATTTTCATCATAGAAACAGCACTGATACAAATACTTACTCTAACCTAAGTGCTGGTGAAAGACTCGTAACTTATGTGCATAAGTGTGAATCCCATCTGTGTTCTGCTCAGACTCCGCCTATCCATGTACTGGTAAGATATGTGCATATTTACAGAACAACAGTGGAATTTTGGCACTTACACACATACCTGCTGACATGTGTGCATATATGTGCCATTAATCTTTTGCTTTGCACACATAATCGGTGCCTGTCAGTGCAAATCTAGAATTAGCCTCCACAGGTTTGGGTGGAGAGGCTCAGACTTTGACTTCAGTTTGTAGAAGAACTTCTAGAGGGGGGGTCACATAATGAAAGAGGCAGGTGGCACTTTACAGATTAACCAAGTGATTAAGGCTCGGGCATTCAAGGTCAAGCTGCACAGGGAAGGGAACTGCTGGGACAGTAAGTTTAAATCTAGTCCTAGACTTTTAAACCTCCTTCTTCTAGATCTTGTTCTAGAGGTGTGTGGCGATATCATCAATGGAGCCAAATTGTCTGTGAATACATCAGTCACATTTGAAGAGGAAACAGATACGATAGACTCTAATGAAGATGCACAGATAGATGAAGCTGATCCAGTACCAGAAGCCTTCTCCCAGGAGTTCTTGTGAGTCTAATGTGGTGATGATCCTTGCCACCTACCCAAGAGTATAGGCCCAGTCCTCATGGTCACTCTGGTCATTCGCTTCCCACCTTAGAGTGTAGGCCCAATCCTCATGGTCATTCAATGCTTACCTGAAAGTGTAGGCTTTGGTCACTACATGTCACACTAGTCATATAGGGACTCTGTCACTAAAGGTAAGAATGCTATTGGCTCTACTTTGACCATGACAAACTCTTCTTATCACAGAAAGAGTCCAGAAGTCCTTTTGGAAGCCCTCTTAAATGATCAGGGTGAGTCCAAAAATCATCATAATAACAAAAGTCTTTTCCCCTTCTGTGTGCAGTCTTTCATCCGCCAGGTGGGTTCACAACTTCTCTTTTCTGTATACATTTCCCCAAGAGTACTTTATGCTCCAAAACTAGTGCTTTCTTGGTCCACAACTAGGTATGCAAATTAGGTCCCATGCTAGGAATCCTGGTCAAACCCAAATTGTCTTCTTGTTGGCCTCCTGGTTAATGGGTGACGGTACATACACCCCCATCACAAATGTTCATATTGAACTGAATGAACTAAATAATGTGCCATTCATCCATTGTTAAAGCATCCATCTAACAGCCAGAAGAGTCGAGATCCAGAGGTATCTGGTTTAAGTCCCACTGCAGCTTTATGTTTCTTTTTTTTTTTTTTTTTTCTAATTGTGAGCACTCCAGGGACAGAAAAATGCCTACTGTGACTTCCTTTATCTCCATTCGGTGGAGAACTACTCAATCAGAGCACCTTTCTGTAACCTGGACATACCAAGTACCAGGTGTAAATATGGTTGTCAATTTTTTGGACATCCCTTCTCCTTCTGTAATTGAAGTTAGACATCCATATTTTGGGCTCTCTGTAGTCCTGCCCAGATCATGCCCCCTTGCCATATGGGTGTACTGCAGATTGTGTCTGAATTCAAAAGGGCTTGGGATAGGCACGTGGGATCTCTCAGAGAGAGAAAGAGATAATGGTTACTGCGGATGGCCATTTGGTCTTTTATCTGTCATCATGTTTCTATAACCATAAAGCTCTATGACCTCACAATGCAGGTGTAAAGAGCCTTAGCCTATAGGAAGAGGAGATGCAAATGTTAAGAGCCTTAGCCAATAGGGAGAGGAGGAGATAGTGGATGCTGCGGATGGGCCATTTGGCCTTTATCTGCCATCATGCTTCTATAATCAGAAAGTTCTATGACATCACAATGCAGGTGTAAAGAGCCTTAGCCTATAGGAAGAGGAGATGCAAATGTTAAGAGCCTTAGCCAATAGGGAGAGAAGGAGATAGTGGATGCTGCGGATGGGCCACTTGGCCTTTATCTGTCATCATGTTTCTCTAACTCTAAAGCTCTATGACCTCACAATGCAGGTGTAAAGAGCCTTAGCCAATAGGAAGAGGAGATGCAAATGTTAAGAGCCTTAGCCAATAGGGAGAAGAGGAGATAGTGGATGCTGCGGATGGACCATTTGGCCTTTATATGCCATCATGTTTCTATGTTTCATAACCTGCCTTAGTAAAATTGAGATTTTGATGTCCAAGAATAGAGTTTCTAAAACAACCACCTCTGTGCCTTGGTCTTGTCCTTTGTAAGTGCTCCTTTTATTTCTTGATCTAATCTAATCTAATCCTTAGGTTTGTATACCGCATCATCTCCACGTTCGTAAAGCTCGACGCGGTTTACAGTAGGAGAAATCGGAAGGAACTACAACAGAGGGTTAGAGGTAGAAGTGTGAAGAAAATTTAGAGGACTTGGGATGCCAAGATATAAGAGTTTCCTTGATTCCTAAGTTGGAGGGAGACTTACATTTTTTGAGAAAAGCCAGGTTTTCAGATGTTTGTATTGCTTTAATTTTCCTGGTGCCAGAAGCATCATGAACTTGCTGCCCACGTCGGTGTCGGCTCTCTCTGATGTCACTTCTGAGTCCCGCGCCTAGAAATTGACGTCAGAGGGAGAGCTTATACGACACGGGCAACAAGTTCGTAATGCTGCTCATGCTGGGACAATTAAAGAGGTATGAGGGAAGGGGGGGTCGGGAAAGAGCGGGGGTGGGTGGGGTGGGGAGGACCAATGCCCTGGGTGCCACTTACCCTTGCTTCGCCACTGGATCTAAAGGTCCAACTGACTCCCTCACATCTTTCTGCTTTCATTTTTATTTGTAAAAATTTGGAATGACCTTCCTTCTATAGTTGAGTTCTCTCTCATTTACCCATTTTTCGTAAAACATTGAAGACATGACTTCTTCCCCAAATAATCAATCATAAAAGATAAAAATTTTTGGCATAAAAGTTACAGTTTCTGCTCTAATCTCTTGTATATTTCATTAATATTTTGTTAACTGAGTTGAGCCCTCTTGTAGGGATGAATCTGTATGTAAAAATCAAAGATTCGATTCGATTCGATTCAGTGTACCTGAAAATGCAAGGCCAAGAATTATTTGACTGTAAACCTTTTCAGGTACATGCTTCTCAAGCAGGGAGCATGTGCATGCAGCTTGGAGAAGAGTGGACTTTTCCGATAAAATTAGCCCAAAGAAACAAAGATATCATAGAAAAAGGTCCTTTGTGAAGGATAAAACCTGTTATTTTCCAGGCTTAATTTCCATCCTCTTTCCAGGCCACTTTTTAAAATGGTGCCTGTTACCTTTAATTATTATTGTGAGTACAGAAAAAGTCAATTTATCATTTAAAATATAAGAGCTTTCCTTTATGAATTAATCTTTGAAATGAGAATACTTTGTGTTGTTTCAAATCCTTGCAGAAATTCACATGCAAAATCACATCATAAATTGGATTTCCAGGCTGCAACGGTCAAATATCCTTGGCAGCAAAGTTCTGCTCCACAGTTTGAAGAGAAGGACAGTGTGCCGAAAGAGAAAGATGAGATCTTCTTCAGAAAGATGGAATTCTTCACCTCTAGGTTGGGAATGTATTCAGTTTTGGAAGTAGCCCTCAGCGCTGATTGTGTAAATGAAGCAGGTAGGGCCTTTAATCGTGGCCTCTTCAAGAGGAATTAAGTACCATTGATTGATTGATAATGGGCAGGACATTACTCCTATGAACATGTAACTCCCAGTAAAATGATTGTGTTTTGGTGCCGCGTTCTGCGTGCCATGATCAACATATGAGGCTACTTACGTCTTTGGGAGAATGGTGTAACTGGCCAACCTGCGCACTTCGGAGCCTTCATTGGTAGTTTCACTTTGAACATTCTCCCAGACTTGCACAGATATTTTCCCTATAATACAACTCCACACATACTTTAGAAATTGTAAAATTATACCCTGTCCTCAGCACTGCCCCATCTCCTACCCTTAGCAGCTCAAAATAAATTCAAATTAGCTCTACGTCAAAGTGCCGCTGTGAAGGAGCCGCCTTCTATCCATGAAGAAAAGAGTCTTGGCGGTCCTACTGACCGCTAGTTTAAAACGGCAAGGAGTTTGCCGTATATAAAAAAATTCTCTTTTCCTTTCTTTTTTTTAGAGTCTGAATAGACAGAAAAATTTGGTGACACTTTCTGAAGAATCCTTTTTTTAAAAATTATTATTAAGCTATGAAATGAATAATGTTCTCTCTCTGAAGAGGCAAGGAGAGGGGAGAGCTGCGACCTAGGAGGAGCTTTGGAAGGTGGGAGTCTCTGCACAAGCCCAGGAAGCCAAAAGCTTACTGTAGCTAGTGGAGAGCACTTCACCGTCAAATGTGGCTGCCTTCCCCTGCAGCACTCCTCCATGGAGAAAAATGGCCCTTTAACCAACCCTACCCTTTGCTTTTTAATCCTAATCCACAACTGAACTTTGACTCCTATCCCATGACCCAGTTTTCTAGAAGCCCATTTTCACAGGGGAAACAACTTTTTGCCCACAGAAAATAACTTTGAAAATTATTTTGTCCAATAAATTTGTCCTAGATACTGAGCAACTCTGAGAAAGTAAATGAGAAGCTAAAGTCAATTGTTGATGTTAAAAACAGGATGCACTGAAAAGATGGCCTAGAGATGTTTGAGGACCCATCTTCATTGCAAAAGAGCCCAAAATAATCTCCGCAGGTGGGAACAGCCATTGAGTAGGAAGCCAGGTGCCGAGTCTGAGAAATAGTGTAGGCTTCAACTGAGTTGTTTGAGTGGGAGGTTAACTTCGGATATGAGAAAATGATGAAGTAGGGGGAGAAGAAACAATTTATTAGAATGAATAAAACGAAATGGAAAGGGAAGGAGCAGTAAAAAGAGGAAATTAAACAAACTGAAGAGGAAGCATTAGTGTTTCTAATTGGACTAGTAAACAGCTGTGGATTCAGATTTATAACTGCTCTGAAAGGCAGACGAGTCAATTCCTGACTAATTAATTCTGTGCTCAGGTTTGAAGCTTCAGGCTATAATGCTCCATTTTATATCGTGCACCGAGATCCAAGTGTAGACGCAGAAAAACGAAGGGAGATAAAGACCTTCTGCCCATCAGAAAGATCTAAACTTATTGCTCTGATCGGAAGCATTTCCCTGCTATCCGGATAGTGTTGCAAGCTGATTTAGGTTGATTTAAGATTTGACTGACCTAAGTGGTTTACAATGGATCAAACTAAAATGAAAAACCACCCTCTCTGTCTAGCAATTTAGAGCAGCCCTTTCTGGGTTGTGCTTCTGGAAACCATTACTGATCACCCCTGCACAGTATTATTCAAAAATCAACCATTCCATCTCCAATCTTATGACAATATCAGACAACTTCAAAACATTCCGAAAAGAAATCAAAACCCTGCTTTTCAAAAAATTCATCCAAATATCTTAACCCCTCCTCTTTTACCTCCAGAAGATTCACCTACCTTCAGATAACCTTCCCCCAAATTACCCACCTTAACACCTTCCAATTAAACAAATACCATAAATAGATTGTAACCTACCCTCTCTAACTGCATTCCATATGTATTTTTCATACAGTTCTTCACTGTCAGTTTAATTTCCATCCTATAAGTTCACATAGAATTTTTCTTTTTTCAACCATCTTTATTTTCTCTTCTTTATTAATTTCCAGGTACTTTAGTTAGATTGTGAGCCTTCGGGACAGTAAGGGAATTTTTTAAGTACCTTCTCACTTCTCATTTATAATCTTAATGTATATTTTCTTCAAACCGCTTAGAACCTAACGGATGTAGCGGTATATAAGAAATAAATTACATTACATTACATATTAACACAAAATAAAGAGTTAAATAAATGCTGTGGATTACTCTTTGCCTTTTCTGTTTACTTCAGCTACCAACCAAATCCTGCTACCTTGCCCCAGATCCACTATCAACAGTTTAACTTCCAGGATGGGCAGCTTAGTAGCTGCATCTCCCCAGGGCTTGTCCTGGGACTGGCAGACAATGAAGTCCATTCAGGGGTTGAGCTGCGGTTAGTGGAAAAGAGACCTGATGATACTAATCAACGCTGGATATACAGAGAAGAAGAGAGGTACATGCAGATAGTTAGTAACTTCAATAACCCATGGTCTACTTCCCTGGTCAGATCATAAGAATTGCCGCTGCTGGGTCAGACCAGAGGACCATCGTGGCCAGCAGTCCGTTTTCATTTAAGTAGGAATGAGTTGTGTAATGGATCGATTCAGAAATAGTTAACCTCTCTTTGTGAAGAATATTTCAGAGTCGCTTGCCCTGTGGCATGATACTCATTCTCCCACTCATTGGATAGCCAGTTAGAAGCTCGATACACCAGGCTGAACGGCACTGGTGTAAAAGCCAGATGGACAAATTACTAAAGCAAAAGAAAAGCCAGACAGTATTGATCCAGCCCTTGATACACAAACACCGCAATCGACGTAGCTTTAAAATGCCAACTCTGGCATATTTATTGATTTCATATATTATTGGAACTTATAAATGTCTTTTTCATGAAGAGATTCACCCAAAGCGGTGTAATCAGGTACTCTGAAGTATTTTTCCCTATCGTCCTGGCAAGCTCGTAATCTAACTGTGATACCTGGGGCAAAAGAGTAAAGCTATTCCTGAATATTCAGCACTTGGACCCAAGTTAGGACAGGAGAATTGATGCCCTGACGTGAGTGGATAACAGTCTGGGGACCGATGCTGAAAATCAGTGCTCATACCTAGTTATTCAGTGTCAGGAACCTGCCATTGGCTTGCCAGCCACTTAATTGCAGGGGCTAAATATCGAGCCCTAGGGCTGCACTGATAGTAACAGTGCTTGTGTTTAGTAAACGTGCATGAAATCACATCAGCACATTAAAATATCAAATCTAGCTCTACGTTTGTAGCAAGGTGACAAGAAGCAACACAAGAGACATGGGATTTGGACCTTGGCTTCCCACGCCTCCACTCTGGGCTCTGTTCACTAGGCAAGGGGAGGGGAGGGTCATTGGGGTGGGCAGACTAGATGGGCCGTGGCCCTTATCTGCCGTCTATTTCTATGTTTCTATGTTTCACTCCAGAATGATACACAACACTGCCACAAGTAAACTCTAATTAGTTATAAAATATTGTGCCTTTCCCTTTTTAGAACATTTCATTTGATGAGTAATCCTCGTCTGGTTCTAGCTGTGTCAATGCCCCAAACTCACCCTGGCATGTTGGAGAAAGCTGCTAAAGTCCAAGGATGCCCTGTGATTCTCCAGGTAAATGTTTTCTGCTGTCCTTCCTTTCGTCGCTTCATACCATGCTTTGTATCTGAAGGACATCTGTCACCTGCCGGGGTCTCGGTAAGGTTAAGAAGACCCCCGGTAGAGGGTAGCACACTCCTGACGTGGCTCCCAAAGGGGGAGACCTCACTGGTGTCTCACTATCTTGGGCTTTGCTAAAAATAAAGCACCGTGAGTCAAGTTGAACCAAAAATAATGTGTAAAGTTTAATTAGTCACTTAACACATAAATCATATCAGATATTATTATAGTCCAAGTCCCCTTTCTTCCCAAACAAGGGCAAAACAGAAAACAAAAAGACTTTTAACTTTCACCCAGTCCAGTGAAAGCACAGCAAGCTTTCTATCAGGTATGCTTCCAGTCCAGGTTTTAGGGCTTGCTCTACCTGATCACAGTCTCTGAAAAACACAGCACAATTAGTCTCTTAAGCACTTATCCAGCCGTGAGCTGGAGTCCTGGGCTTACTAACCAACACAGTCCAGTTTCTTCACCAGGTATTTACACTCTTGGATATAAAGTAAACTTTAAGCAGGAACAAAAGACAAAAACTGAAGCCTTCCTGCAGGCTCCTAAACTTCCAGCCCTGATTAGCTCACAGTCCTTTGGCTTCTCTTGAGCCTCTGCACAGCTGCAGTGTAGCCAGATAATCAGGCTGCTGCAGCACTGCTCTAAGCTTGTGTTACAGCACAAACAATCAAAATTAGTCCTTCCAAAATTCCTCTCCGCTATTATTCCTGTGCAGCTCCGTACCTGCAGTGTTTAGTGGCAAGTTGTCAAGCCCACATCCATGGCTTCTCCCATAACGGACTCCGGCATACTCCCTTCATCCAGGTCCATGCTTTCTGGTGTATCCAGCGGCTCTGCTGGCTCCTGAGGCATTGGAGCCTCACACTCCATTGGCTCTGGAGTGAGGTCTGGCCTTCTCCTGGCCCAGAGAACTCTCTCTGCCAGCCTCTCTTGGGCAGCCTCCTTTAATGCTCGGGAGAGCTGCTTAACAGGCTTAGGGCCACGCCCTACACTGGGTGAACGTGTGCCTAGCTTGTGTGTTCTTGGGCTCCCCCTCAGGCTACAGGGCAGAATATCACTGGGAGCTTGATTAAACCTCTTAGTGTGACTGGAAGCTTTTCTGGGCAGGGCAGTTAACCTATCCTCAGGGTACTGCTCTAGGCTAGAAGACTCAGGATAGGCAGCTAGGCTTTCAGGATCCTTCTCAGGGAGAGTCTGGTCTCGAGTAAGAGACTGAGACCGGGGTTTCACTCTGACATGACCGTCTCGGGGAGCGGAAATGTCACACATCACACTTGATTTCATATAAAAAACGACTTTTACTTTTTATATAATCCTACTCTGGCCTCCTTAAAACTGTGAGAGATTTAGGAGTTCAGAATTCAAACTCTGCAGCTGTTCTTGGGCTCTGGTCCACACCAATTTATCGTGTTTAAATGTAATAAAAAAAGCAATTGTAGATATCACGGGAGTGACTGAGAGATCAATCTTAGAATTCAATGGCTTTTTAGGTTTGTTTGATTTAGAAATGTCAGCGGGAGGTTTATTCTCCTAATAAGACTGCAGGCCACAATAAGGCTTAATGACTTCTATTTTGCCTTAAGCGCCCTCTTCTTCCTGCCAGGGAATGGTACTTCTTCGTTATTACAGAGTCTTATCATTTGTAAAAGCTTTTCCGTCATCCTTGCTATTTGCAAATAGACACATTATTTGAGAATGAAAAAAACAAAGAAAAGTCCTATAAACAGCACAGGAAACAAAGCAAACAATTTTAGACAGTCCCTTTCCCTCCCAAATATTTAAAGCAATTTAACCAGCTAGAAATGACCTCTGACCAGTTAAATAACATTTAACTGTCTAACACTGAATATTCAGCACGAGGTAACTGATTATTTTGTGCTGAATATTGACGGTTAGTGGCTAAATCATGCGATAACCATCAATATTCAGCACTGACCAGCTAAATTAGACCACCAGTTAAGCTATAGCCAGTCAAAAAACGTTGGCTATTCATATGCCGGACACTAGAAACAGTCCAGCACTGAATATCCAGGCTCACCATCGAGCTGCCTTCTGTGGTTTGAATATCAGATCCAATGCGCTTGCTGAATAAAATGGTGTGGAGTGCCACGAGGACCTATACTGGGACTTTTTTAATATTTATAAATGGTCGGCAAATGGGATTAATGAGGTGATCAAATTTACAAACAACACAAAACTAATCAAAGCTGTCCAACCACATGTTGACTGTGAGAAAGTGCAGGTGGACCTTGGGAGATTGGAAGACCGGGCATCCAAGCAGCAGATGAAATGAAATGTGGCCAGCCATTGGGAAGAGCCATTCAGATTATAGATACATGATGTTAAGTTCTAGGTGTCATGGTGGACAATACCTTGAAATCTTCGGTGTGGTGTGTGGGTGGAGCCTCCAAAATGTTAGGAATTATTAAGAAAGGATTAGAGAAAACAGTTGATTTGCATTTATCTGCTGTCCTCCAATGAGGATTTTGTAGATACGTATCATATCTCTAAGCTGGAAATACCTTTGAATATTTATTGTTTCCAATTAGAGAATAACATGGGGACAAATTTTTCACCATCCCCACAGGAACTCAATTTTCCCACAAGTTTTGTCGCTGACAGGGAAAAATTTGTCCCCGTGTCATTCTCTATTTCCAATGTTACTAGACCAATAGAAATGCTTTTAGGTTCTGCAAGTGTTGAAACTCCAGTTATTTCATATTATGGTACAACCTGTTATTCCCTCTCTATTATGATAGACATACAGAGAAGCCAGTGCTGGAGCTGCCAATCAGAAGTGGCTGTACCTGTCCAACAGGAAGGCTCTTCTTGCCTTCTATAGCACAGTATTGGATCAAGAGGTCACAGCCGCAAATCAAGCTGCTATTTGCACTTTCTGCATCACGAACACAGAAGGAATAAATCAGTCAGTAAGTAACACATTCATCCATTTTCCTTCATTGCTCTAGGTTAAGGAAAGATGCATGGGTTGGTGTTCCACAAACTGGAAACTATTTTTTCGTACAGTAGTTGAAACCGGGCACTTATTTGTAAAAATTGTAATTTTGATACAGGTGGAATATTATTATACATACAAAAAAACAAAACAAAACATGAAGTATTGTGGGGTTTTTACAATTTATTTTTGACCAATCTTGTGTAGACCAAGAAGAAGCATTACTGAAATATTCTGATGTGACACGGACAAGAGGACATAGCCTGAAACTGAGTGGCAGCAGGTTTAGGACAAATGTCAGGAAATTCTATTTCACACAGCGCGTGGTGGGTGCTTGGAATGCACTCCCGGAGGAGGTTGTGGAGGAGACTACTGTTCTGGGATGCACACCTTCTTGCATATCATATTGAGGGATACGGTAAATCCGGGTCTCCAAAAAGGAGTACCTAAATGGGCCACCGCGTGTGCGGATCGCCGGACTAGATGGACCTCGGTCTGATCCGGTGAGGGCGTTTCTTATGTTCTTATGTAGTCTAAACAGGCAATTTTGAAGATTTGTATGTATATAGTTTCAAGTTTCAAGTTTATTGGTTTTTAATATACCGACCATCAAAGAATATCTGGACGGTTTACAATAAATCTAAAAAGAGATAAGTAGGATAAAATGTTAAGCATTAAAAATTAAAAATTATTAGGTGAACATAAATAACATCGACTGGACAGACTTGAAAGTGAGGGTAAAAGGGAAGGGAAGGGAAAAGTTACATGTTGGAGAAGAAATGGAGACAGTGGGAAAGGGGGAAAAACGTATAGGGAGGATCGATTTATTAAAGCGGTTGGTTGTTTTAGAAAAGGAAAAGAGAGAGAGAATAGAAAGAAAAAGAAAAAAAAAATTATAAAAAAAAAGGAAATAAAAAAAAGAAACAAAAGGGGAGAGTTAAAGGTAAGTCTAAATGTGGCCAAAGGCGTCACGAAATAAAAAAGTCTTTAGGCTTATCTTAAATTTGTCTAAATGTTGTTCATCGCAAAGTTGCTGTGGTAAAGAGTTCCATAATGTTGGGGCAGTTACAGCGAAATTTGTTTTCCGGGTATAGTAAAAGTCTTTTATGGAGGGAATAAAGAGAAGTTTTTGATCAGTTGACCTTAGAATGCGTGGGGAACATTGGGGAATGAGAAGTTTGTCGAGAAATAAGGGTTGGTGAAAGTGTTTTATTTTGAAGGAGAGTAGTACGATTTTATAGGTGATACGGTGGGTAACGGGGAGCCAGTGTGCTTCTTTGAGAAGAGGAGTAACATGCTCAAATTTGCCTATTTTGTGAATGAGTTTTATTGCTGTGTTTTGTATTAATTGTAGGCGTCGGACTTCTTTTTGGGGGAGACCATTGAGAAGAGAATTGCAATAATCTAAGTGAGAAATGACTAAGGAGTGGATTAAGATATTGATTGAATCGGTCTCTAAGATTGAGAGTAGTGACCGAATAATGCGAAGTTTGAAGAAACAAATTTTTGCTATTGAACTGATATGGTCATGGTAGGTGAGGTCTTTATCAATGATGACGCCTAATAGTTTTATTTTTGTTACTATTTGTATTGGAATGGAATTAATGGAAAGTTGTCCCGGTAAGGGGGCACAGTTTTTAGTTGGAATTAGGATGGCACGAGATTTATCGATATTAAGGGAGAGTTTATTTGAGAAAAGCCAATCATGTATAGTGTCTAATTTATTGTTTAAGTCTTTTATGTCTGAGATATTTGCGGTGTTGACTGGGTGAAGGAGTTGTATATCATCAGCATAGGCAAAAATTGTAAATCCAATAGATTGTGCTAAAGTAAGTAGAGGAGACAGGAAGATATTAAATAATAGTGGAGAGAGAATCGAACCTTGTGGGACACCGTAAGTTAGAGATATAGGTTGCGAAGTTTCGTTCTTTACATGGACTTTAGAGCTGCGTTCCTTGAAGTAGGATGTGAACCAAGAAAGAGCTGGGCCTGTGATACCACAGTCTTTAAGTCTATCGATAAGAAGAAAGTGGTCGATAGTGTTAAAGGCTGCGGACAGGTCCAGAGAGATGAGAATAACAGATTTTTGATGGTCATGGTAATAATGTATTGTTGAGATAAGGCCTAATACCTTCGCCTACCAGGCCGCCAAACTAAACCCATGGATAGCCCAATTAATCCTCGATGCTCCCTCCTACCTCAGTTTTAGAAAATTACTCAAAACTCACCTCTTCCAAGGCCAGGACACTTAATTCCCCCCCTCAAAGAACCTAATCCTCTTCCGCCCGTTATTCCACCTCCATCCCCCCCCCCCGATCCACTCCCTCCTGCCCCCCAACCCCATCCACTTCGTTTCCTGCAACTCTGTTCAATTAATTCTTAACTGTATGTAACTATGTTTAAATTAATGTGAACCGCCTAGAACTCACTGGGTATGGCGGTATACAAAAATAAAGTTATTATTATTATTATTATTATTAATAATAATAGAGACAATTCTGTTGAATGTGAAGCGCAAAAGCCAGTTTGGCATGGATGTAGAACATGGGTTTTTTCAATGAATTCTGTAAGTTGGGTATGAATAATTTTTTCCATTAGTTTCGAGATTAGAGGTAGATTGGCTGTAGGGCGGTAATTTTTAGGCAAAGAAGGATCTGAATTATGTTGTTTGAGTTTTGGGAAAACAAGAGCTGTTTTCCAAGCAGTAGGTACTAGACTGTCAGAGAGAGACTTGGATATCATTTCCCAAATATAAGGGCCAAAGAAAGAAAAGTATTTTTTAAGGAGCAAAGGGGGAATGCTTTCCAAAAGATTATTGGAAGTGTTTAAAGATTGAAAAATGAGGAGAAGATTTGCTAATGAGGGCATTTTGAAGTTTGAGAAAGAGCTGAATGATATTTGAATAGAAACATTGGGAATATGAATGTGAGGAGAGGAAGCAGGAGGTGAAGGTCCAAGATGTGATCTGATGTCCTTAATTTTTCTGTCGAAGAAAAGTGATAGTTCGTCTGCAGATGGCTGGGTAGTAGGGGGTGGGTTTTTTTTCTTCGAATATTTTGAAAGGAACTGGGCGAGGTTGAAAAGGGTGGAAGAGTTACGAGTGGTAGTAATGAGTTTCGAGTAATATTCTTTTTTTGTTTGTTGAATGGCTTTTTTGTAATGAGAAGCTTTTTCCTTGAACAGAAGAAGGAAATTATTGAGGCGTGTTGAACGCCATTTATGTTCTATGGAACGAAGTTGTTTACGAAGGAGAGAGAGTTTTTCGTTATACCAAGGTTGTTGTTTTGATTTTTGAGTTTGATTTGAGATGGGATTTTTTTCTAATGGAGGTGCTAGAGAATCTAGTAAGGATTTAGTGGAAGTTTCCCAAAGAGAAAATTGGTCTGTAATGGGGAGAGCAGAGAAGTCTTTGAGGTTTAGGTCGAAGGAGGTCTGAATAGCCAAAAAGTCATTTACACATGTCAGTAGCAAGAAAACCCATCTGCCAGTCTCAAGTCCTTTGGGACAATCTCTGACTCTAAAGAAGCATTGGAAAGGTCAGACAATCTTAGTAATCTTGGGGATGTTCCATCTGGTTTTAGCACTTTGCCTACTTTTAATTTAGATAACTACTCACAAACACCGTCTTCTGAAAATAGTTTGAGACCTATCTCACTTCCTTTCCTATATGTGTCAAATTTCTGTGCTGCTGCTTCCAGCCTTTCCTTGGTGAAGAAAAAAAAAACAGAAATGGGGGGGGGGGGGGGAATCGCTAGGGAGTCCATTCAAGATGGAGGATCTGTGCCCCGTTCAAACCAGATCGACATCAAACACACCTACCAAAAAACAAAAATACAAACACTAAAATGCACAGACAATCTCATACCCTGTATTTCATCTGGCAAAAAAGATAGAAGGTAAGAACTGGTTAAAACATAGACCTAGATAGTAGGGTTAAATGGTCAATATTCTCAATGGAGAAGGGTTCCTCAAAGGTTTTTGCTGGGACCACTAATTTTTATCATATTTATAAGTGATCTAGAGATGGGAATAACTAGTGAGAGGATTTAATTTGCTGATGACACAAAGTTATTCAAAGTTGTCAAATTACAACTGGGCATCAAAATGGCAGATGACGTTTAATGTGAGCAGATGCAAAGTAATGCATGTTGGAAAGAGGAACTCGATGCAGGGTTCCACGTTAGGAAAAGGTTCTAGGTGTCATCATTGAATTCAAACACTTTTTATGATTACGGAACATCAAGAAATAGAACAAAAGAAAAATAAACCCTTCTTAATCCTGATTTGATTGATTTGGCAAGTTGATTTTTCTTTTATAATGAACACAACGTAGCTCTTGTTACCATCAATCTCAAATTATTCCATAAGGGACATTTCTGCTCTGTGTAGTTCATGTAATCCTTTTTCTTCTTCTCTACCCACTATTTTAAGTTCTTGTAAACCGTGTCGAGCTCCATTCTCATGGAGATGATGCGTTATATAAACTTAAGGTTTAGATTAGATTAGATTAGATGAATCTGAAAAGCCAGAGGATAACTGGGAGGACGCAAAATGCAAGCGAGATCTAAAATAAGAAAAACAATTGTGTATCTTCTTTTTTTCTAGGGCTATTTCTTTGTGTCGCCTAATAGCAAAGAGAAAATAATGTTATGTCTGGCTTGTGCAAGAGCCAGAAGAGGAAGGAAGAAATTGAGCAAGTTACCAGGGGACAGTGTCTTCTCCTGTGCGTCTGGCAGCAGGAAACCCTGTGTTAACCCTTTAGGACCCTTCAAATGTCTGGATGTCAGGAAGGTTTGGAATGATTTCTTGTACGTTGATCCTATCTTGGAATGTATTTTACACACACCCTTTCCATATATGTTCAAATGTTCTGTCTTTGTCTATGTTTCAATATGTTGATACCCTGAAATTTTACAATTTTATTTATTTATTTAAAAACTTAATATACCACTTGGAGTCATAGCGGTTTCCAAATGTTACAAAAATGCCCAAACAATGTTAGGAAAGACAGATCAAAAGTATGCGCCTACAAACAGCTTGGTTTTCAACATTTTCTTAAAGCTGTAGTGCTCTGCACATAGTCTTTTAAGTAAACTTGGAAACTTGGTTTTCATTTCTGCAGATTTAGGCTGTAATTGTGGTATATGCATCACAGAACACTTTAGTGCCTTCCACATTCTTTCTAGGCTGGAATATATTTCCAAATCATTTCATATGGTCCACTTGGATTTCTGCCTCTAGTGGTAATACCATGCAATGACTGCAACGGGTGAACTGGGATCATTTTGAACCCAGAGCCCAATGGGGCAGGAGCAACTGGTCCTCACCAGGTCCTGAGGAGGGGGGGAGTGCACGGGGGTAGGGTGACTTCAGGGGGGCAGGGGTGGGAGTCAGTTATAGAGGGTAGGAGAACTCTCTGCTAGGAGACTAGGGAAGAGGCTTGTAGGGCAGAAAAATGACACGAAACCCTCTTTTGTTGCTTAGAATCTATAGCTTTATGATTTCTCTGTAAAGCTTAGTAAAATGCCTTTTTTCCAGTACCAGACACTGTTTACTGGTTCTTTTTTGCACTGCAAGTAAGCCTTCATTTAATATGGCTCAAGAGATTGACTATACTTCTCATCCTAACTTGCTTCGGAGAAGGACCGTTGAACGCTATAATCTCTTATGGCCGCTGCATTTTGCAACTAAAATGCCATAATCTTCAGCTATTTAAATGATGCATTTAAGAAACTAAAAATATATATTTACTGTATTATTTTATTATTGCATAGATAGATTTATCCACTTCTGAAGTACACAGTACTTTGACTTATTTTGTGGAATGTCTAAGACTGTTGCAAATGGAAAACTCCATGCGAACCATCTCAGAAGAACAAACTGCTACAAGGATCCAGCCTTCAGTAAAAATAATTGCATTCAAAAACGGAGCAGGCTGCAAAGATGGGCAGTTAATTATTGCCAGAACATTCACACTGGTAAGTGACAATTTATCATTTTAAAAGCTGCGTGTACCTCTAGGGAAAGGATAATGACTCGAGTAATAGCAAGGACAAACAGTTGCTAACAGAGCTGACAGTCCTGGGCGACCTTACACAGCTAATAGAATAATGAAGCCAGTGAGTCAGAAAAACAAGACTGCAAGTTTGGACTCATTTACATCATTTGGTGGTATCAGGCAGAGAACTACCTGTAGGTGAACTACCAAGTGTCAGGGATCATTAGATATGGGTTGTATTTGAGAGACATCATTGATCAAGAGAGATGAAATTACTGCATCGATGAACTAGTCAATGATCTAACGACTGGTACAAAATTCATGCTAGGATTAAAGCAAAGTTGAAATGCAAGTGGGAAAAAGCCAGCAAAGGTTCTGTGGGCAGAGCAAAACTGGTGGAGAAAGACAGATTTTATGGAGAAACTTGACATACCGATGGATATACTTACCAGGAAGTACGGAATAAAGAGTTGTACTGATATGGGATGCAATTCTGCCTTTGTCAGTGTGACTGCAGAAGAGAGAAGAAGATTCCAGTGATTTGAGTTAGCCTTTCTAAAAGGTCAAAGAGAGAAGCTTGGGGGTTTTGGAGCTCATCAGATTGGACTTGTCAACCTCCCTGAAACCAGAAGGAAAGGAAGGCGGATGGAAGAAAAGTGGAGAATGAAGAATGAAATAGGAAGAGTAGAAGAACAAGAGAAGATGGAGAGATGGAAGATGTGGTAGAAGAACCAATGGAGGAAGCTTTAGAGAAAGCTAGGAATAGGCCAATATATAACACTGAAAATATAACCTACATAGCCCTTGACAGTTTAGGACCCTATGCTGGACTGAGAGAATCATCAGAACTTGCCCAGATTGATGTAGAACTTATCACTCACTGGGCATTGCTTTGGTGATTGATCAAAACAAGGTGAAGAGGGCTCAGGTGAGAATCCTGAAAAAAATTAGATGTACAGTTTGAGAAGGAACTACAGCAGAATGGCTTCTGTTGTATTTTCTTTGATGATCATTATGATGATATCAGGGTCATGTTAAAGGCAGAAGAGAATGGCAAAATGTATCCAAGTATGCTGAAAGAGGAACATTACATAGTTTGTATGGAGCCAGGAGGCAGATATCTGAACATAAGAATAGCCTTACTGGATCAGACCAATAGTCCATCAAGCACAGTAGCCCATTCTCCAGGCCCCTAGTACCTGGCCAAAACCCAAAGAGCAGCAACATTCCATGCTACCGATCCAAGGTAAGCAGTGGATTCCCCCCATGTCTTTCTCAATAACAGACTATTGACTTTTCCTCCAGGAACTTGTCACTAGACGGCAATCTCATTTTTTGTAAATTTTAGAAACATAGAAACATGACGGTAGATAAAGACCAAATGGCCCAACTAGTCTGTCCATCCGCAATAACCATTATCTCTTGTGCCTATCCCAGGCCCTCTTGAATTCAGACACAGTCTCTGTCTCCACCACCTCTTCTGGGAGACTGATCCATGCATCTACCACCCTTTCCCGTAAAAAAGTATTTCCTCAGATTACTCCGGAGCCTATCACCTCTTAACTTCATCCTATGTCCTCTCATTCCAGAATTTCCTTTCAAATGAAAGAGACTTGACTAATGCCCATTTATTACGTAGGTATTTAAACGTCTCTTTCATATCTCCCCTTTCCCACCTTTCCTCCAAAGTATACAGATTGAGATCTTTAAGTCTGTCCCCATACGCCTTATCATGAAGACCACACACCATTTTAGTAGCCTTCCTCTGGACCGACTCCATCCTTTTTATATCTTTTTGAAGGTGCGGCCTCCAGAATTGTACACAATATTTTAAATGAGGTCTCACCAGAATCTTATACAGAGGCATCAATACCTTCTTTTTCCTATTGACCATACCTCTCCCTATGCAACCAATCATACTTCTAGCTTTTGCCATCACCTTTTCAACCTGTTTGTCCACCTTAAGATCATAACATACAAGTCCCGCTCTTCCGTCGTACACATAAGTTCTTCACCCCCTAAACTGTACCATTCCCACGGGTTTGTGCAGTCCAAATACATGACCTTGCATTTCTTAGCATTAAATTTTAGCTGCCAAATTTCAGACCACTCTTCAAGCTTCGCCATCTGGTGTGTCTACTCTATTGCAGATTTTAGTATCATCCACAAAGAGGCAAATCTTACCCGACAACCCTTCAGCAATATCGTTTAGAAAAACAGGCCCAAGAACAGTACCTTGAGGCACACCACTGGTAACATCCCTTTCCTCAGATCGATCTCCATTGATCACTACCTTCTGTTGCCTTCCACTCAACCAGTTCCTGACCCAGCCCGTCACTTTGGGACCCATCTCAAGGGCACTCAGTTTATTTATTAGACATCTGTGTGGAACACTGTCAAAAGCTTTGCTAAAATCTAAATACACCACATTCAGCGCACATCCTCTATCCAATTCTCTGGTCACCCAGTCAAAGAAATTGATCAGATTTTATTAAATATTCCTGGTTGGTGGCTTCTCTTCCTCACAACCTATGTGCTTGGATTGTATAAAATTTTTTATACGCATATATTTAACCTTACACTCACCAAAGCTGCCGCTGTCATCCGACTCCATATCTAAGTGAGAAAAGATGGCGGCGGCGTCTAGGTGTTGACTGAGATAAGTACTACTTACTTTTAAACTATAAACTATACACTACGACACTGAGAATGTTTGGTGTTAAGGAAATATTTATTTCTTTAAATTATTGAGATATAAAAATTAAAAAATTTAAAAGAAAATATACATATATATAAAAAAATAACAAAAAACAACAGTGCAAAAACAAAAAGTGACAGCCAATGATGAAGCACCACAATTTGCTTCCCGCTATAGAAATTATTACATGCGGTGGAGTGGTGGGGCTGAGGTGTCCTTTTTGAACTTATCACAAGTTATTAAAATCTTATATTGATCCAGACACACTTTTTGAACATTGATAGTGAATTGTATAAAAGGCTTCATATTCTGAGAGTCTTTTGTAAAATACACTGAGAATTATCTGTTCAAACTTAGAGGTCCCTTTTCCTACCTAGTTGACCTAAAGAAACAAATGCCATTGTGCCCCTGATTCATCACCCACATAAATAGGAAGTGCAAGGTAGGGATGACATTTTTACATGGTTACTTTCCGTTCAAAATTGGCTGAAAAGTCTCCAAACTGTGCCGCAAGTTCATTAGTATGTTTTCTAGAACATGTTGGGGACTTTCATTCTTGTATCTTGCAGTTGCTTGCCATGTGTACCAGGAGGCTGGACCTTCCAAGGCCGGCCTGCAGACTGTATACAAAGGATGGTGCTCTAATGCTGACACTGCCTGGTCTGGTGGCCTGGGCTGTGAATGAGTATCTCACACAAAGCGACTTGGAGGAGCAGCACTATATAGGCAACGGCTGCCTTGAAAGCCAAGCAGGTACTTCTTCTATAGCAGATATTAAATAGACAGTCCCTGCTCGGAAGAGCTTACAATCTAACCCAAGGAGGAGAGTTAGGAGTTGAACACTGCCAGAGTAACGTTGCTTCTTCTTATATAAGATGCTTTTAGCAGAAAGACTGTTTGTTATTGTTCAGATTAAGTTATGGCATTTAAGCACATAAACAGCGAAAGCCTGTAGGTGAAGTATAGAACTAATGGCAAGAGACATGACAAAGTATCAACAAAATAGTGCCAGGAAGTACAGGAAGCTGGCATCTTGGGCTGTGACGTGATTTGCATTTGGAACCCTACTTTCATCTTTGAAGCCCCAAATGGCCACATTTCACAAAAAAATTAACCAAAATGGAAAATTGCTTATATATAATTTTGCATAGAGTGTTTCATGTATATCACCCCAAAACAGAAAGTAGGTTTTGTTAAAATAGCATAGATAAAACCTAGGAAAAAAGGTCATATTTATTTGGTACCATTATTTCTCTGAACTCCAGCGGAGCAGACGGAGCGTGAGAAAAGCAGATGCTCTGCCTCCCGGGTGACTCCAGAAGACCTGATCCACATGGATGACTCTCTGCTATCCTTCATTCTTGAGAGACCGATTGAGGTCTGGGTCTCGGGTGGAGAACCTTTTAGACCTTTGGATGGTAAGCTAGTTCTCTTTCTGAACTGCAAATAAGATGCATGCAAGACCTGTATTTGCTGATAATACAATAATTAATGCCTCAGCACTTAGAGAGTGCTCATTTCAGTGTTAACATTTAATTTGGAAAGGGGGAATGAACATAACATAAGAACATAAGCAATGCCTCTGCTGGGTCAGACCTGAGGTCCATCGCGCCCAGAAGTCCGCTCACGCGGCAGCCCAACAGGTCCAGGACCTGTGCAGTAATCCTCTATATGTACCCTTCTATCCCCTTTTCCAGCAGGAAACTGTCCGATCCTTTCTTAAACCCCATTACCGTACTCTGCCCTATTACGCCCTCTGGAAGCGCATTCCAGGTGTCCACCACACGGGTAAAGAAGAACTTCCTAGCATTCGTTTTGAATCTGTCCCCTTTCAACTTTTCCGAGTGCCCTCTTGTTCTTTTATTTTTTCAAAGTTTGAAGAATCTGTCCCTCTCTATTCTCTCTATGCCCCTCATGATCTTATAAGTCTCTATCATATCCCCTCTAAGTCTCCTCTTCTCCAGGGAAAAGAGACCCAGTTTCTCCAATCTCTCAGCCCACAAATATCATGCCACCTGGGTCTGCTCTTAGCTGCTTTGTGAATTATAGTTTTGGAAATGAACTGTTAGTACTAACAATGATTTGTGTAATGATAGGAACTTTGTTGAAGCTGTTTAAATCCTAACCCTACCAACTTGTAAAGCCGCTATATCTGTTTGTCATTCCATACCTGATGAACATATGTAGATTCACCTTTGTCCTGTATGTCTGTTTTAATTAGATTGTAAGCTCTTTCGAGCAGGGACCGTCTTGTGCGTATTGTGTCTAGTAGCGCTATAGAAATCCTAAATATTGGTAGTAGTAGTCGTTTGATTAGTTTATTCACTAACATTGATGAGATCTTGAGCAGGTCGCTGAAGGGCCAATGGCAGACTTAACCCTCTTGTACAGAGCTTTCTTGGGTTATAGAACTCTGTGAGGAGGAAGATTTTCCTTCAAAGCAAAACATTTTGTCACTAGACATTACTTGGACTACCTATACCTTTGTTAATGGCTTCTAAATATAAATGAAATGGGTTTTTTGTAAGTTATTTGTAATACCCTAGTTGTTTCCTATATCATATATTGTTTTATAAAGGCCACCTAGGCACCAGAGGGCCTTTATATGCTTGGCTTCTAGAATAATCCTCAAGAACCCACAAATTTACATATGCACCAGATTAGTTGTACATTCTGCTTATTTCTGCAGGGACCCAGAGGTGGACTGGGTGAGGGCCATGTTAAAATGAATACTTTAGCAACAGGTGGGGATGCCCAAGTCCTGGCAGCAGAAGACGTCTTCTCCCTGAGCCCCCCTACCCGCCCATGCCATGCCTTGGACATTTACCCTTCGAGATTTCCATTTTTATGTTTGTCCCTTCCTTGTCTCCAGGAAATATGTTTATTGTCCTACTGAAGGGTGTTTAAATGCTGAATCTTCTATGTTAACACGATACATACGTCTGTTCATTACCTTCTATTTTAGTCGTACAGAAGGCTGAGAGGATAGAGAGAAAAAATTGGCTGAAGAAGGAAAAGATTTTGACTGATGTTAATACCCTGAGACATAAAATACGACACTTGCAAGGTCAGTAAGTAAAGTTTTAAGTGAAACTGAAGTAGATTGTGAAGAATGTGGTTTTGTCTAATGATATTGTGAATCACTTAGTTTATTAAGCAGATTATAAATATTTTAAATAAATAAGAGAAGGTTTGTGCTCATGATCCATCTAAGGGCTGTGATTTGGGAATCCAACTGCCAGCATCAGTTCAAGTGTTTTGATTCAAAAGCCACATCCAAAAATCTACAATACCTGATTTACCATGGAAGGTATTTTGGAGAAACGGCAGATTTTGCATTTTCCCTGATCCTTGTTTAAGAGCGTCAACTGCTTTTATGGTAACACGGTAAATTTCGGCAACTGAGATAGGCTCAAGGGGTTTCTTTTCCCTATGGAGATAAACACATATTTCAAAGCTTCACTAACCGAGAAATCACTGAACAAATCTCTCCTACATGTAAACCTGTTCTCACACAGTCTTTAGGTTCCCAAGGTCTGTGGTTCAAAAACATTTGAGAAATTAATGAACATTTAGCATTTTAGGAGTTATGGTGGAAATTGTTCTTGGGTGTAGGGTTACCATATGGCTCCAGAAGAAGAAGGACAGATTAAGACATCTGGATTTTACTTACATTGAAAGCAATGGAGATAGAAACATAGAAGATGACGGCAGAAAAGAGCTACAGCCCATCAAGTCTGCCCACTCTGCTTACCCACCCCCTGTCTATGCCCTAATGACCCAATTTTCTTATCTTGACCCTCGTAGGGATCCCACATGGGTATCCCATTTATTCTTAAAGTCTGGCACGCTGTCTGCCTCGATCACCTGCACTGGAAGCTTGTTCCAATGATCAACCACTCTCTCTGTGAAGAAATACTTTCTGGTGTCGCCATGAAATTTTCCGCCCCTGAGTTTGAGCAGGTGCCCTCTTGTGGCCGAGGGTCCCTTGAGAAAGAAAATACCATCTTCCACTTCGATACGTCCCGTGAGGTACTTAAATGTTTCAATTATGTCTCCCCTCTCCCTACGTTCCTCGAGAGTGTAGAGCTGCAATTTGTTCAGTCTCTCTTCGTACGAGAGACCCTTGAGCCCCGAGATCATCCTGGTGGCCGTCCGTTGAACTGATTCAATTCTGCGCACATCTTTACTGTAATGTGGCCTCCAGAATTGCACACAGTACTCCAGATGAGGTCTCACCATGGCCCTGTACAACGGCATTATGACTTCAGGCTTTCGGCTGACGAAACTTCTATTGATACAACCCAATATCTGCCTTGCCTTAGATGAAGCCTTCTCCACTTGATTGGCAGTTTTCATGTCTGCACTGATGATTACTCCTAAATCTCGTTCTGCTGAAGTCCTAGTTAAAGTTTCTCCGTTCAAGAAGTATGCTTCCGAGGTGCATGACCTTACATTTCTTAGCATTGAAGCCTAGCTGCCAGGTTGAGGACCAACTTTTCAATGTAAGCAGGTCCTGCGCCATATAATTCTGTAAACTGCATTCACTTACTATATTACATAGTTTGGCGTCATTGGCGAATAGTGTTATTTTACCTTGAAGCCCTTCAGTCAGATCCCCTATGAATATGTTGAAAAGGAGTGGACCCAGGACCGAGCCCTGCGGCACTCCACTGGTCACCTCCGATGTTTTAGAGAGGGTACCATTAACCCAGATGTCTTAATCCATCCTCTTTTTTCTGGATTGTCATTGTTTAAAGTCCACTATGCTGACCACTAGGCTAGCCCTCTGATCTTCAGAAACATCTGTGTGGCCATTTATCTCAAAATGATTCCAGACAGACATTCTTGTGTTTGGTTGTTTAGCATCTATACATTGAATGTGTCAGTTTGGAAAACAGCTACATAAGAACTGCCCTACTGGGACAGACCGAAGGTCCATCAAGCCCAGTCTCCTGTTTCCAACAGTGGCCAACCCAGGTCCCAAGCACCAGACAGAAACCCAAAGAGTAGCAACATTCCAGAGCTGAGATTGTGATGTCATAACACCTCATTCCACCAATGCCTAAGAGCCAACCTCAGCAGTGATGTCACAATGGCTTCATTGTCCTATACTTGGCTCACATAAGAATATAAGAGCTGCCATACTGGGATATACCAAAGGTCCACCAAGCCCAGTATCCTGTTTCCAACAGTGGCCAACCCAGGTTCCAAGTACCTGGCTAGATCCCAAGTAGTAAAACAGATTTTATGCTGCTTATCCTAGGAATAAGCTGTGGATTTCCCCAAGTCATCTCAATAATGGCCTATGGACTTCTCTGTGCAAGAACATATATCCTTGTGCTATTTTTGAAACATAAACCCAGACATTTTTCTGTTCTAAAATGGCTCTTGCACAGGTTATTTTTGGACATGAGCAAAATGTCCCAATTCAGACTTGGACAACTTATCAATAATGCCCCTCTACAAAAACAATAAACATAAATACCTAATCATCAGAGGGACCCCAGCATCTATACAGACTTCAATGCACATCTTAAAACAACTTGGACTTTATGGGCCTGAATGGCATCCCAATTGTAGTGGCGGTAGGTGTCAAACCGCCATCTAATGGACCAATCGGGATACACTTAAAAAAAAAAAAATAGATGAGGTGAAGGATGCCTACATTGTAGGCGTTCGCACATGTATGGAGTCATCTAGGTATACCTATGGATGCCTAAGGCCGGCGAATATCTAACTACTTCCTCAGATGGTGATATGGTAATATGAATGATATTATAACTATATACGCATCATGTTAGGGATTTTCAGACATCCACCTGAGTAACATAGCTCATGGTGGTAGAGATCCTCATTACTCCCAGCCTAGTGTTTTAACGATTTTTTCTTTTCTATTCTTTTTCTCAATAAATACTTTTTTCAATAAATATTCTTTCAATATACTTCATATAAAAATGATTTATGTGAAGCTTAACTTAGCTTTAATGTGTAGTTAATATCCCCTTGTCGATGCGTTTCGCATTTACTTCTTCAAGGACGGGGGAATCTTAATTCATATTTGCTACTTGATTCACATTGCCGCTTGCGTGTGGGAAGTAGTTAGATATTGGTTCTGGTTAAGTGAAAAAGAAAAGATAAAGTGTATTGTTAAGGCCGGCGAAAGCATGGTTTATACCGGAAGTGGCCTTAGGCATCTGTAGACGTGCCTAGATATTTTTCATAGGCATGTAAAATGCTGGCCTACATTTAAGGCATCTGTAGAAGAAAATATACTTCTCCCTCCATATTTGCGGGGGTTATGGGCAAAGCCAGTCTGCGAATACCAAAAACCGCAAATTTTATCTTATTTGCGGTATTTTTGTTAAATCCCTCTCAAACACTGTGTAATCGTGAATAAAACTTTACCAGCTCCTTTAGTTTGCCCAACCACGCTGAAGCAAGTGCTGAAAAAAAGTGCCAAACTTCTTGTCCGCATTCCAGGATGACATCATTTGGGGGCTGGAGCCAGCAAGATAAAAACTGAGAATAATCAAAGTCGCACGTCCTGAACCCACGAATATAGAGGGAGAAGTGTAGACTGTAGCGGGGCCGGTTCCTATGACTCCGTTAGGCCCTTATCCCCGCTCACGATAGCGCTCCTTCCGCGTGCTTCCCGTAAAAAAAGGAAGTCCTGCTGGTCCGAATTCACTCTCAGGCATGGAACACAAAATCAAAAAAAAGTCAGTTTACATCTCAAATACCAATCACTTTATTGGGATTTGATGCCCAGGGTTGACTTTCAATAAGCCTCAGCTCCCAATCAAAACATAAGTCCAGCAAACAAAAATAGAGCTGATAGTAAAAAACAAAGTCAGAACTCAGCTCTCACCTTCATCAGGTAATTATATAAAAGTATCATAAACACCCTCTGCAATACTATTGACTTGAGAAGGAAAGGGTCAAGTCCAAAGTACTACTGCTGTAAAGTCCGTCAAGTAAGCAGAGTCAATGCTAACAAGCACTACTGTGCT
Source organism: Geotrypetes seraphini (assembly GCF_902459505.1). NCBI lineage: Eukaryota > Metazoa > Chordata > Amphibia > Gymnophiona > Dermophiidae > Geotrypetes > Geotrypetes seraphini. Next base: position 1,593,931 of record NC_047102.1, read on the forward strand.
GTGTCCAAGCCTTAGAAGTAGGCAGGCTTGGTCCCAACCAGTTCAATCGCAGCTGGTGGGGGAGGGGAGTAAGTGAATCCACAATTAAACTTTCTGTTAGTACAGAATGCCACAAATGGCCCCACAAACCCAACCAGTATGGAAAGTGGATTCTCCCCATAGATTACTTCCCTCCTGCACACTATAACAGTCACAGTCCATGCAACCCTCAATGTCCTAGAACCTTTAGTTCAGCAAACAAAAACGTTTTTTTTCCCTTCTTTTTTTTTCTTTAAATAAACAAGCCAGCACAAGTCCCTTTCAGTTCCCAGCAGAACACCTTTCCTAAACCATATACCAGCAAAGAGCTACTGTTCTATTTCACACTACCCAGCCCTGCCACTTAACTCTCTTCCATGAAGATATCTTCAGGCAGTCCGGTAGGCTCTAAACAGTCCATGGGTTCTGGCACTGCTGACTGGCTGGCCATAGGGTCTGTGTCTGCTTCGATCATTTCTACGTCCTGGAACTCAGGAGAACAATCAGGAGAGACCTCTCTCTGGGCTGGCTTGGAGTACACTGCCTTTCTCCTTCTCAGAGCAGCCTCTAAATTCTCAAGGTAGCTTTCCTGGGGCTTTTAATTATTCCCTTCAGCTGAGAGTTCACAGAGGGAGGAGAATTCCTCCTGGGCTGTTCTAAGCTGTTCTCCTCGCCTTCCTCTATTCCCTGGAGATCAGTTCCATCAGGAAACAAGGGCAACATAGATTTCTCTCTAGGTTTGGTCACAATCCTATCCCCGTGGTTGGCTCTCTGTATGGCTAACCCAGGTTTAGCAAAAGCCTGTTCTGGCACAAGCTGCACCTTCGGGATAGGACTGTGACAAGACACAATTTTGGACAAGGTGCTACCGGTGAATGACACGTGGTAGGTGCCCTTTTTGCAGGCCCCGTTTCCAGAATCAGGCCCTATCTGGCTGTTTGTTATGTGGCGCACAGATAGACCGACCTAAAAAGCAAGTGTGTTGCTGGTGTCTTATTCACAGAGAGGTTTTGTTCTTCTGGTAACTCTATTGTGAAAGGTTAGATTCTTCCATCTAGTCCCAGATTCTCTTCTCAAGACAGAAAAAGTGAAGTGGTGGATTTGAAGAACCAACAGGCGCAAAAGTATCTTTTCTTTCCAAACTCTTCAGTAGGGTTGGCTTTTCCTTCTTTGATAGGCCCGCATTAAAATGTGCTAAAACCTTTTGAAAATGGACCCATTAGAGTGTTCTTTATTGCCAGTGATCAAATGGTAAACATTCAGAGCTCCTTGATCACAGTATACAAAGCAGAAACACATAGCTGAGTGACAAGTATGAAAATCCCAATAGAACCTCAAAGCCACTTTATTAGCCACAGTGTGGCAGTGTTGCCCTGTGAATTCACATGCAAACAATCTCAGGTGCTAAACGTACACTCTGGAAGATACCAGCGGCTTCAGGAGGGAGAATCTGTGGCTCATGCTGGTTTTCAACTTATATTGAAAAGCAAAATGTTACGTGTATTTCCTTGAAATCCATCACTTGCCTAAAATCTCCTTTCTCTGGATAACTCTGCACACACCAGATAGTTTTTGATTCTAGGAATTTTCAATTCAATTAAAAAAACCCACCACTGAGTAAAAATACATTATTTTGCAAATAGCACATCAATTGAGAATACAATGTTGTAACATTTCTTGTGCACCCATGCCTCAGAAGTTTATATTTTAGGAAATGTAAATATTCGGTTCTGTAGATGATTGGTATTTGACAAAACAAGAATTTGCTGATTACCTTCAAAACTAAAGGTGCCTTCAGAGATCCTCTTTCTTGTATTATTATTCTAACTGTCCATCCTTTCATCCTCATTCCAAGAATACCTCATCCTCTGCATTACCAACGTAGCATAATGGTAGGTTTCTCTCAACCTTCCCCCTTCCCATTCTTTCCTTGTTTTGGGGGTGAGCTTTCAGGTCTTACCCAAACCACTGAGGACAGCAGATAGGAAATGGGGTTTGTCTGGCCAGTGAGCATTTCACAGATCCTTCTGACCTTTCTTCTTTGTTTATTTCATGTAGCTTTTAATCCATGTCACTTTTTTGAGGCTACTTTGAACTCCTAACTCCCTAACCCCTGTTGGTTCTGTTTTGATTAGATTGTAAGCTCTATTGAGCAGGGATTGTCTCTTACCTGCTTAATGTACAGTGCTGTGTAGCTGTCTTTTAGTCTAGTCTGTATCGCTGTATCTTTTTCTGAGCTGGGTTGGGAACCGAGACTTCCTTGAAAAAACTGATAAGGCAGTATATCAAATTAATAAGAAACTTGGAAACTACTCAGAAGCAGATTCTAAGCAACCAGAAAGTTGAACTCCTTCAGTGAGTCTCTGTCCTTCAACACTGCCAGTGAAGGGTGGAGTTCGAGCAAAGCCAGGAGATGCCTGGGACCACTGGCATCATTTGGCTTAAGTCTGGCCCTGATTCTCAGGATCTCATTTAGCTGGCGATGGGCACCGTTTAAAGAAACCCTGGCTGCCACTGGCCAAATAGTGTCTCCTAAGTTTATACCCAAAGCCATGGAAAGTTAAGTGAATACTCAAGGTCACCAGAAGATCAGTAGGATTTGAATCCTACTTTTCGGCTTCACTTCCAGTCCATATTGAACATTAGGTTACGGCCCTGAAGAGTATTTATTAATTTATTTGTTTAAAAAATGGTATTATTCGCTTCTCCAAACAATCTAAGTGGGACAATTTCTAGGAATTCATCAAGGGCACCAATCAACTTCATTATATTTCTAAGAGGGTCTTAGCGTTTAGGGCATGCTAAATTAGTTAGCGCCTCTTCATGACTTCCCCCTTTTGTGAGAGACCATTCTGAGTTTTGTAGGACTGACAAAATCATACATTAGGAGCATTACTGGCACATTATGATGGGGGTGTGAGGCCTGGATACTAAGCTTTATTCACGTACACAGAATTGAAGAATTGGGCAGACAGTGAAGGCTTTTCTGGAACTTTTTTATGAACATTAAAGTGCCACATTGAGGTTAAATCTAGAGAAAGTACCACAATTGCTCTGAGTAAATTAATGTCTTTTCTCCAGGCCGTCGTATCACAATGCTGAAACCAGCCAAGATGTTCTCTACCAAAAGTCCCATTCAGCCTGTAGTTGTGGAGGGTGGATGGACCGAAGAAACTCCAGAGGAGATGAAGATTCTGGAGTCTATACAGCAGATTGAGGTAGTCAGAATGTTCTTAGACTCTTCCATATTATTTCATGCCTATATGTCAAGAGAACTCAGGCCATACCTTGCAAAGTCTGATTCAAATGTATTTCCTTAGAAAATGCATCAAAGAACAATAAAGCTATCTCAATATAATCTTCTTATCTAACAAATGAGAAAAGCATAAAGAGCATGGCACTGGTGGTGGTGGGGAGGTGTTTTTGTGGGCAGGGCAGGGCAGTTTGCAAGGCCATAAGGCTGTTGTAGGAGTTAAATTTATAACCATGGGGCAGTTTGTGGGGTGGTCGGGGTCAGGCACTGGGGGCAGTAGAGAAAGGGGATAATGTATAGGGGTGGGGTAGTTTGCGAGATGGTGTGTAAGTTTTTGTGGGCCCTTTTTGGGAGAACTTATTCCTTTGGAGTTCACAGCCCATCCGGCCGACTTTGAACTCAGTTTTCCATATGCCAAATTTCATCCCATTCCATTTCTTAAACTATTATTTTGCTCCCAGAGAGAAAGAGAAATTCTCAACCTCTTTTGTATAACCTTTTCTCACTTTTGTTGGGTTGGAATGAATAAAAAGAGAAAAGGCAATGCACTTTTCATGCTGTGTACGTAAGCATTTATCAATGTATAATATTCCGCATTCCTTTTCATCCTTCTAAACCAGTTCAGACCAGTGGGTTGTGACCTTACCAGCAGATGGCGCTAGAGATACTACCTGGAACTTTCCAGTATTTCTCTACCTCCAGTAGATAGTGAAGGTTGAGTAAGTGATGCAAGCCTGTCTTCCCTAGACGCAGTCCTTTGGCTGATGCAACTCCAAGGGTTTAGACAGCTGCCCTTACCCTAGTTATTTAATTTTTCATTTATTTATGTACTTATTAGGTTTTATTTACTGCTGTAATGAGGAAATTCACCCAAAGTGAAGTACAGCAAGAATAAGTCAAACATAGACAGTTGACAGTTACAGCAATAAACATATTCAGATTTAGCAAGATTCATTTGCAGGGCAAGGCTTGCTGGCGCAGCTAGGTGCTAGGGGGAATAAAGTTGGTCAAAAAAAAGAAAGAAACCACATAGAGCCAGCAGGCTCAAAAGAGGAAACTGTATGCCCAAGAGCCCCCTTGAGCCTGTGACTATTTCCAGTTCCTTGGGTCTAAAGTGGTAGCCCTTGAAGTGGTAACCCAGGTGAAGGACCCCATGTGCTGTTGTTCAATTGGACTGTGCCTCCAGGAGCTTGGACTATCCCAAGTAGGCGGTGGTGACCATTGACTGGACAGGTTCACTTGAGCAGAGGTGTTATGGTCCTTCAGTTGCTTAGGGGCAAGATAGCCTTTCCCCTAATGCTTCTACAGTTCCTCCTCTGTCTTTATGGCAAGGCAGTTTGAGCGATATCTGACAGCCCCACTACAGTGGCTTATATCACCAAGCAGGCAGTTCTACTACTGCCGCTACTAGTATTTCTAGAGCGCTACCAGACATACGCAGCGCTGTACAGAGTCACGAAGAAGGCAGTCCCTGCTCAATCAAGACCGACAAACGGGTGGTTAAACTCCTGGCTAAGGTGGTGAGCAGAGGGAAGTGGGGAGTAGGGTTATGAGTTGAAGGCTGTCTCAAAAAGTTGGGTTTTCAGCTTACTTTTGACAAGGGAAGGGTCGTTTGTTCTAGGCATGCGGGGAAGCAAGATAAAAGGAATGAAGTCTGGTACTGGCAATGGAGGAGAAGGGTACAGATAATAGCAGCTTATCTGAGGAACAGACAAGAGAGGTCCGCTGAGTTGGTTGTCGTTCCTGGAGGTGGGTTGGTCTGCCAAAGGGTACAGCAGCACCTCCTAGCAATTTGGTCTTTCTCAGACTGAACTCTGTGGAGTGGTGTGCTAGGGCCTTCCATGCTTCAACATCATAGTGTCCCACCAGAATGCAAAGTGATACTTCTTCAGTTGTAGGAAAGAAGAAGTTATTGACACTGACTACAACAGGAACTCTGGGTTTTTGAAGGATTATGCCCTGGGCTATTTTTGTAATAATCAAGTGACGCAGTGGTTAGAGCTTCAGTCTCAACACCCTGAGGTTCTAGGTTCAAACCCTGCTCTGCTCAAGTCACTTAATCCTCCACTGCCCACCAGGACAGAGAGGGAAAATGCTTGAAGTACCTGTATGTAAACCGCTTTGAGTGTGGTTGTAAAGCTACAATAAGGCGGTCTACGAGTCCCAATCCCTTTGGGAGAAATCACTGATGTTTTTGCAAATAATATTAAGCAAAGCTCCCTGAGAAATTAGCCATTTGTGAGATTTTCTATATGAAATTAACTGTATGCAAATGGGTTCAAAGCGAATAATAACAGATGCAAAAATGCAGAAAAGTTAAAATTTGCAACATAACAAATGCAATTCGACATTTTCCTGTTTGTGAACAACTTGCGTGTCACCCACTTTACATTAATATAGTTAATGGGCTTCTTTTAACTGTTCTTTTCTCATATCTGTAAATAGTCTTTGTTTATTTCTGCAATAATTACATAGTTGAACTGGCTAAATGACATTGTAATCTTTTTAATTTTTTTACTGTAGACACACCTGTCAGAAGTTGAAACGCTACAACTTAAAAAGCACCATTCAGCCTTAGGAAAGGTACCCAGTACCCAGAAATCCCTGTATAGTCAACCAGCAACAAAGCGAGTCCTGGTTTACTTGAATGGGGGCAAAGCAGAGGAAGGAATTTTTGCTTGGGGTAAAACAATTGAAGAGGTAACACAGTCCACTGAATGAATTTGATACTTATAATATGTCCTGTATGCAAAGACCTTAAGCACCTTATAGCTTGTGAACAGATTTACTTTTAACTTATTTGTAACTAAATATATCTAGAAACGTAGAATCATGATGACAGATAAAGCCAAATGGCCCATCCAGTCTGCCCATCTGCATTAACCATTATCTCTTCCTCTCTCTAAGAGATCCCACGTGCCTGTCCCACGCTTTCTTGAATTCAGATACAGTCTCTGTCTCCACCACCTCTTCCGGGAGACTTCCATGCATCTACCATCCTTTCTGTGTGTTTTTATAGTACCAAGCAATTCAAGTGGTCGCCAGCAATAGTTCAGAAATGTGCCCAAGGGATATTTTAAAAGTGCTTTATTCGACAGCTGTTCCAACAAAACCAGGTGGGAGGGCTGCGGGATGCACATGGGAGCCACCGCCCATTGCTTTGTGCAGAGAGATGGCTGGAGGGAGGAGGGAGCCAGCCTGAAGAGGATGGACAACCCCCCAGGGAAGGCATGTACATGGGGTACAGAATGGAGGGAGAGAGAGGGACTCGTGGGACGATGGAGGGAGGAAGGAAGGGAGAGGGGCACAAACTTGGGACACAGAAGGGAGGAAGGGGAGCATGAGCCATAGGATGGAAGAATGGAGTGAGTGAGAGATACTGAGGTGGAGGAGGGAATAGAAAGGGAGAATTGGGTGTCTGAGTGAGAAGGAAAGAGAGAGTGTGTACATGGGGAGATGTATAAAGAGGAGAATTATTGGACATTGTGTTGGAAGAGGAGTGAGGTAGAGATGCATGGGGAAGAGAGATATTGAAGGGAATTGACTTAGTAGAGAAAGAGAGTTGAAGAGAACGAGAGAGCACTCACTAAAGTTAGAAGGGAAAAGATTCTTTACAAACGTAAGGAAGTTCTTCACCGAGTGGTAGAAATGTGGAACGCTCTTCCGGAGGCTGTTATAGGGGAAAACACCCTTCAGGGATTCAAGACAAGGTTGGATAAGTTCCTACTGGAACAGAACGTAAGGCTAGACTCAAATAGGGCACTGGTCTTTGACCTAAGGGCTGTCGTATGAGCGGACGGCTGGGCACGATGGACCACTGGTCTGACCCAGCAGCGTCAATTCTTATGTTCTTATATCTTGGTGTTTATTTTAATGCTTTCTAGTTTTACCTTCCAATCTTGCAATGGGTTTGTTTGGGACGGGAGGGATTCTGTTAAATCAAACGTACAGCTTTGCAAAAATATGGCTGGAATTCTCAGAACAGCCAAAGATAAATAAACTCAATACAATGAAAGTAGGAGCCATAAACCTGGATATCGGATATTATTTGAAAAGAACAAAATAATAAACAGGAGGCATAAAAAGATAAGACCTAGTTCAAATAAGTTTGTGACCTAGCTGAAAGCCAGAGTCCGCGTCAGCTCTCTCCCACTAAATCTTCCAGTTCTGGCCAGGCATGTGTCAGTGATAACGCCATGACCTGGTCTCTTCTCCTCTTGTAAGTGATCCTGAGAAAATGTTTAAGTATATAATGACCTAGTTAATTTTCTAAGGCAAAAACCAGCGATAGGAGTAGTTTCATTTTCAGCTGATGAAATTTGGATCCATTGAAATGGGTTGATAAAATGGATTTCTTAATCCTTTTGTGAGATATTCTTCCACTCTTTGATGAGCTGGGAATGAAATTGCAACCGCTGTGGCCTCCGTAATGTTTTCAAGGCAGAAAGCCTTATGGAATGGCCTCTTCTTCACCGAGGGGGGCTGCGGAGAAGTTTGTGGCTTGTGCCCAGTGCGACGCCAGGTTAAAAGACTGAAATGGATGTCTGTGCCGCCCCGACTCTCCTGTTCTCTGCCGCCCTTCCCCGCAGCGCAACCTGGGGGTTAAAATCATGGGCTTGCACTGTGGGGAAGGGTGGCAGAGAGTAGGAGAGTTGGGGCGGCAAGAGCAGGGCTTTTGAAGGGAAGGGCGGTGATGTATCCCTGTTCGAGTAGAGCAGCAGAGAGCTGGAGGCTTTTTTGATGGTTTTATGGGCTGCAGGGCTGAGATTTCAGGGCAAGGACACTCAGAAAGGACATGAGCGACTGGTCCCCAGCAGTCACTTCTTTTGTTGATCGGCCAGCCCAGTCGGTGTCCCAGATTTGTTTAGTGAATCGCTGCCTGCCTACTTTGCATACTGTTTCCCCTCATTTGCATGCGTGGATCAGGATTGGTTCGGAGGATGATCGGAACAGAGGTTAGTGAATCGGGTCGGTACACAATCGCAAACACGATCGGTAGGCTTAATGAATCTAGCCCATAGAGTCATATGACCGAGCCATTGGGCATCTCCTGGTGTCATTAGGCCATCATCTGAGAAGAAGTGACATTGTTATATTAACCCCCTAATATCTTCAGGCACCCATCTGTCCACTGGATTGAGGTTGTGGGGGCAGACTGTGACAGGGTGGAGTACCTGTCACTGGTCAGTGGAGGGAGCCTGAGCAGTGGAGCTCATTGAGCCTGAGAAGCGAGATGATTTGCACAAGAGCTGCAAGTGTTGCTGGGAGCTGTCCACTTACCCTGAGTGAATTCTGGTGCTGAAAACAAAAGCTTCCAGCACACAGAGCTCAGATGGCAAGAAGTTCCTTCGGGAGTTGAGTGACCCTCAGGAGGACGAATGCTGGCCTTTGGCTTAACTCCTAATAATATTCTCGTATATGTTATCACTATAATCCACACAGTGAAAGAAGTACTTATCTTGAGGACGTTAGGAATAGCGCCAGTTTCGATCTGAGATCCTCTCTTCATGATCGTCCTTCCCGGCTGGAACAGTACGATTGCTCCCGAAGAAGGAGGCCGTGTCCTCTGAAACGGAGCTCTGTAAAGCAGAGTGATTATTTAACACATCACGGACATTGAATTTTGTTATTCCTAACATCTTCAAGATAAGTACTTCTTTCACTGTGTGGATTATAGTGATAACGTATACGGGAATATTATTAGGAAACTGGACTCTCATTTATGCATATAATTATTATGAGATTTTTACAAGCGTTGATTTTTGGTTTAAGAAACACACTTTAAAAGGTCCAAGGATGTTTCACGCTTATTTGCCCTTTTCGGCATAATATAAAATTAAGAACTCTCTGGAGCAGGAAGTTCCTGCAAATGAGTTGCCAATACTGAGGACCTTCACCTATACATAATTTTTTGTTATACAAAATGTCAGTGTGGTCATCAATTAACAACATCTCGTAGTGAGCTCAGTTTGAAAGAATACTTATATATGGTTCTAGACATTCTTTCTATTCAGGGTTTTTGTGCTTTGAAAGTCCATTAATCCTTTGATATCACTTCATAAGCAGCCATATGAGGCTTCTCCTCAGATGCAGCAACTCCAGGCGCATCCTCTCTGGGAACGACCGATGTAATGAGGGAAAGCTACCTCCTTTAGGGCTCCTTTTACAAAGCCATGGTAGCGTTTCCCGTGTGACAAATGCGACGAAGCCCATTCAGTTCCTATGGGCTTTGTAACAGGAGCCCTTAAGGCGCAGTATGGTTTTAGTCTTTTTAAGAACTGTGGAATACGTAGTGATGATAATTCAGGGCAGGAAATGATGGTACAAATTATGTGGCTTAAGACTAGCTGTAGTACAGCTGAAATGTAAACACTGGCCACTTTGTTTCAGCTGCTGGCAAACTGCACCTCCAGGTTACACATGCGACAGCCTGCTAAAGTGTGTTACACTTGTGATGGAGAAGAGGTGAAATCCTGGGACGGGATAGAGAGAGACATGATTCTGTGCATTTCTGCAGGAGAACCTTTCCTTAACAGAAACGGTCAGTAGTCGAGTCCCATCAAGCTTCCAGACCCTGCTAGATAATATCCGTCACAGGCCTCTGTGTTAGGAAGTTTGTAGCTGCAAAGGATAGTTTCTGCTAAATTGTCCTTACTAAATAAGAGGTTTTGCTTTCAAATCATTTATACTTTGTGCATTCAAAGTTCTTGGTGAGCAAATTCTATAAAGGACACCTAAAGTTATGGACGTCCAGTAAATTAGATAATAAGCCCAATTAATGACTTTAACAAGCAATAATTGAAAGTTAGATGTCCAAAGGCTGTGCGTGATTCACAAAATAAGCATCCAGTAGGAAAAGCAGCGCCAAACGGGATAGTTTTAATATGGACATCCACTTATAGAATCGCAGAGCGCTGGGCATCCTAAAGCATCTATATTTTCACCTATAATGTAGGCGTTGCAAAACCAGGCCTACTTTTGGGTGTTAGTTGGGCGTAAGTTAGGTGGACGCGACTTAGGCATCACTTAGGCGTGTCGGAGGCATCCACATATAGGTGAACGAGGTTTCTATTTTTGGGGGTAAAGAAGACTCCCCTTGAATAATAATGGAAAAAGATGTTTAATAGTGCATTATTTAAGCAAAGCACATGATATATATATACATTGCATACTAAACCTTCTATTTTTTGGTGTAAAGAGGACTCCTCTTTGATAATAATGTAAAAAGATGTTTAATAATGCATTACTCAAGCAAAGCACATGAATAAATGTACTGCATACTAAACCTCATTCCCAAAGTTTAAGAAAATAAGAAGAGCAAGTAGACATGTCTGATGCCCAATCTTGACATCATTGTGACATCATCGATATGCACCTAGATGACAGAATGTGACTAAAAAAATAATAGGAACCCCTGTCTAATAGGAAGCTCCTGTGGCTCAGTGGTTAAAGGCACTTCTTCCATCTTCCACAGCTCATGGATTCAAATCCCTAGGATGGTCAGGTACCCCGGCACATATTCCTCTTTTTCTAGTGACAATTTGCCTTTCTTGGTGCATATTGATGATGTTAAGATTATCTTTCCAGCACTACAAGCCATACAAGTAGAACTTATTTGTTTTCCTTCCCAAACCCAAATCATTTCAAGCTGGTAAATGGAACAAATGTTTAAGCAAATTTATCTTAAATGTCTTCTTTTATCAAACTGTTAGAAGATCAGTTAAATTTTTTAATAAATTTGATTAATTCTATACCCTGCTGATGTATTTCTGAATCCCTCATGTAACATCACTGTTTGTATGCAGTCTCTTTTTTGCTGTAAACCGCTTTGAATTGTTTGAGGTACTGTGGTATATAAAAATAAAGTTATTATTATTATTTTCTTTATCTTTGGGAATGAGGTTTAGTATGCAATAATTTGTTCATGTACTTTGCTTGAGTAATGCATTATTAAACTTCATTTTCCATTATTATCAAAGAGGAGTCCTCTTTACATTAAAAAATAGAAGGTTTAGTATGCAATATATTTATATTTTTTTTTCCCCATGTGCTTTGATTGAGGAACACAAAGGCCAAAAGAAGAACTGGACAAGTGTCGAAGGTACTTGTTTGATAGAGAAATGACTGCTTATGAATCAAGAGCATATAAGCTTGGCTTTTTAACTGACATGTGGTTTAATGTCTGAGTTTGGGTGGTGCAATTCACTCAATCTGTAACATTTCTAATCATTGTAAACCGCATAGAATTTCACGGTCCTGTGGTATATAAACTGTTATTATTATTTACCCTAAGGTTTTGGGTTCAAACCCTTCACTGCTCTTTGTGACCCCAGGCAAGTCATTTAATCCCCTTGAGCCCACCAGCATAAAATCGCTGTTCTAATGACATCATAATGCTAAAACGCGATAGCATTATAGACATTGTGAAGACATCTGTGCGATGGTTAAAAGGCGATTCTATAAAGCACACATAACTATATAGATGCACTTAAATTTGCTGAGCACAATTCTCTTATGTATTTCTTGGTATAAATTAATTGAATACAAAGCCTTATAACCCGCTACCTTCAGTGTAAGTTTGAGAGGTCTGATCATTTTTGAAAGTTTTCTAGGCCTCAGTGCATACATTTTTTCTCCAAAATTCAATTTAAATTACCAAGAGAGGCTTCTAACTACTGTCGCCAATGATTATCTTTATGGCAAAGATCTTTTCTATGCTACTGTCTCTCACCTAGAAGATTCATTAATCAATTCTCAAGGTCACACTCAGAATGTGTGACCCCTGATGCCGGCGCTAGTAGCCAAAACACTGTCCAGTGTCAGGTGTTAGTGTTCTTGCCTTGTGGAGACGTCCATAAACTTAGAAACTCACCTGTGGCTCTCCTCTGGTCATCATTGCAAGTCCATCGTTCCACTCCATTTATTGTCAGGCTGAAACCAGCTGTATTTTGAGGGCTTTCTGGGGTGGAGTCGGCACTTAACCGGTTAAGTGCCAAATTTCAGCATTTAACCTGCTAAGATAGCCAACAGAACCACATAAAACACAGCCCTACCTTTATGTTCGTCTTCATAGTCAGTGAAATGCCAAATATCATGCTTAACTGGTTGTGTTTTCACCGGCTTTTAATACCTGGGAATTCTGTGCCGGAGCATTGAATTTTGGGGTATAATGTTGGCTGAATATCAAGCCCAAAATGTCACTAAACTGCTAAATTTAGGAGCATAAAAAGTGGGTGGTAACGGAGGCAGATTAGGGAGGGACAAAAGAGTTAAGAGTTTAGCACTGATTTTCAATACTAGGCTCATAAATTCAGACAAATGAAGATCAGGACTAAGTTTATGAGCATCAATGTTAAAATGCCTAAATTAATATGAATATTTTGTATTTATTTAAAACATTTATATTTCACACATCCTACAATTCTATGCGGATTACAATAAAACATCCAAAATTATTATAAAAATACACTAATAACATATAAACAAACATAAAACAGTATAAAATAAAATGTCCCAGCCTCCCCTGTCTTAATTGAGAACGAACTCTGAGCAAATCAGTAACTGCTATAAGTAAGTTGAAAAGTTGTGTTTCTAACTTAGGAGCTGAGCATAACTTTCCAATTTAGGAACTTAAATCCTTTAAATACCAGGCGTCAAGTTTTTACAAAAAGGACTGATACGTCAGAACAAACACATTTCTGTGCTCTGACATCGCTGTTTGGGGCATTTATTTCTTCCCTGTGAGTTATGTTGTGTTATCTGGAAAAGTATTATATTGAACTAAACATAGGACTTTCCTTCCAGTATGTTTCAGCATAAATAAATTCAGCTCATCGTCCCTGGCTGTTTGGCTGGACATGTTTATATCCCACCAGAGGGGGATGGATATGATATAAATGTACCCATCTCATCTTTATTTTATAGTCTGTGAATCTTCTGTGTATCTTATGCCCTCCGTCAGAGAATAGTAGAAAAACAATTTGCCCCAAGATGGTGAATTATTTTCTTTCAAAGTAGACATTCACAGATGGGATGTACAGACTAAATCACGGAATTGTTCAGTCTGATTCCCTTGTTCTCACACATAAAAATGCTGCTAAACATTTAAAGTGAATCAATTAATGTAAAAGGAAGCATTCTGAATGGTGAAATCTTGTAAAAAAAAAAAAAAAATTGCAAGCATGAGTTAAAAAAGAAACATGGTACAAGCAGCACCAAATGTACCAAAGGGGAAGAATGCTAGTGATATAACATAATATAACATAACCTAAAATTTTATTTATATACCACAATACTCTGTGAAGTTCAATGTGGTTAACAGGGGTAATAAGATAGAGGATCGTACATAAGAGGGGAGGGCAAAACGACAAGTAACAAAGGATCGTGGCAGGTCAGAGTCAAATACAATACAGGTGAGACAATAAATGACGAACTCAAGAAATAAACAGATTGGATCGCGGGACAAATTCAGATACAGTAAGGGAGGAATGAGTCTGTAAATAGAGCCTTCCTTTGTTTTGAGGAGAATAAGAGACATAGAAAGAGGGCACAGGGTTTAGTTTTTAATTTTCACCTGAAAAGCACATATGACGAGGACGACCCAATAAAGGGGAGTAGCTCCTGGCTATAGTGAGCTGCTTCCTATGGTACTAGTTAGATATGATAGATATGAACTATGGCTCAGCACAAGTGATGCTCAAATAACCCTCTCACAAAGTCACTCAAATTGTATTCAAAAAATATATTATTTACTCCATAATTCAATATCCAAAATGTCAGACTTTAACAGCAGCTAAAAAGCCGTTCTCTCAGGGCTTCCGCAGCTGGCATTGTGCTTGTTGCAGGTTTATCAGGTAGAAACTGACGTTTCAGCTTTGTTCAGGGTGACTCTGGAAATAGTGGATTCACTGACCTGATTGGGAACAGGCCAATCCACCAATTTGAAAGTCCATAGAATGGAAAAGTCTTTGGTAGGTTTAAAGTTGTTCTCCCTGTGGAGCTGGGTGAAGCCATCCACAAAATAAACAGTTGAAAGCTTTAGATGTTCTCCTATAAATCTGTTGGAAAGTTCTCTTTACAAAGGTCAATTGCATTAGTAAAAAAAATCCCAAAAAGTTTTATTTACTAGCTCATTATGTTCTCTTGCCTTAGTTTTGGCATAACACACAGGACTTCTTCAGAGCAGCAAAATTGGCAAGAACAGAAAATAAATGAATCAAACTTTAAAAGTACATAAATACATCCGAATCCTCCATAATAAAACCCTAAGCACACATGCGCACTTAGGAGGCCGTGATCCCTGCCGCTATGATGTGTGCCTCCGTGCCGAATTCAATTTGAGGCGCGTGGGGTGGCTTGCGGCAGTTTCCCCTTCAGTAGAAGCCTGCGATGGTTTAAACATTGCCTTTCTTCCACGACGCTGGGACCCCGAAACCACTTCAGACCACCACAAGAACCGGGTAAAAGGTAAAAGGAAGGGAGAAGGGTTACTGCTGAACAGGGGGAGCAGGGACGGGGTGCTGCTGGACAGGGGGAGCAGGGAAGGGGTGGTGGTGGACAGCTGAGGAAAGAGAGAGACAGAAAGAAAGAAAGAAAGACAGACAGCGGCCAAGGAGAGAGAGAGAAAGCAAGAAAGAAAGACAGACACACACATCTATTCTAGCATCCATTAATGTAATGGGCTTAAAGACTAGTAAACCATAAAATGGTAAAATCAATTTCAAACAACTAAACAAAAAGTCAATAGAAAATGTTTGTACAATCTAAAAGTCTTCATCAGGAGAGAATCGAAGAACCATCCCAAAATAAGGGCCCCTTCTATCAAGCTGCACCAGGTTTTTAGCACGAGCTGGTGCGGTAAATGCCCCGACGCTCATCAAATTCACTTGCCTCGCCGGCCCATGCTAAAAGCTTCTAGCACAGCTTGATAAAAGAGAGGGGACAACACATTTTATTGGGGATTAGACACCAGCCATGTATGAGTGACACCCATAACTAACAGTATTCGGAGAGGCAGCCACATGTGTCCCTCCCCTGTGCACCCCACTTTCATATGTGCGCTGTAGGATTTTTCAGAATAGAGACTGGGTACCTTCCTGACACAGTTTTCTCAATATTTGTGCACATTCAGAACCATGACAGGATTAATTACACTTTTTGGTGGGTAAATGTGTTTATGAAAGAATGATGGTGGAACGTTTGGGACTAGCAAGTCCTTTAATGATGCATGGAGTCCATTGACTACTTTTGTTGCATTACAATAAGGGTCATGTTTCTTCCCTTTTCATTAGATTTCTTTACACATCCAGGGAGGGAAATGTACTTTGAGGAGTTAAATTATTTAATTATAATATTGAAATCGCATCATATGTATTATTGTATTAATAATTAAGATGAGGATGGGAGTAAATGATTGTTTAATGTAATAATTAGTGCATTCTATGCAATATTTTATGATTTACCAATTGTATTGCACTATCAAAGTTTGAAAATCAATAAAGATTTAAACAATAAATATTTGTGCATTACACATCTGCAGATATCTGAGTTACCCAAGTTACATATCTGCCCTTTATGACTCTAATTTGCTGATGTAACAGGATGTTGTTCTGAATTTAGGATGTAATAACAGCATAACATACCTAGACAGAAATCTGTTACCATGAAAGTATTTAAATGCAGATTTAATCATTATTCTCTAAAATTTGCATTACAGCCAGCAAGCAGAAGGTGGAAGTGAGAGCTAATTATGCCCGAATCAGAAAGCAGCAGGGGCCCAATGCCACAAACATCATTGTTTCTCCTTCCAAGAACCTTAACATGCAGGTTTGGTATAAGCATAAAGAGCCATTTTTAAATATGCAAATGATACCAAATTATTCAAAGTTGTTACATTGCATGTGAAATGTGAGAAATTTAATGTATACAATTGCGAAGGGATGCATATAGGGAAGAGCAACCCAAATCACCGTTAACATGGTGATAACTTCCACCCAAGAAAAGGATCCAAGTGTTATGGACAATACGTTGAAATTTCTGCTCACTGTGCAGCGGTGGCCCAAAAAACTACAAAATGTTAGATGTAAAACAAAAAATAGCTTAATGAATCCAAGGTGAAATCATACCATGTCAAAAAGATATAGTAGAGAGAAGGCGGCCAAAATAATAAAGGGGATGAAATTACATTACATTACAATTACATTACATTTGTGATTTCTATTCTGCCTGTGCCTTGCGGTTCTAAGCGGATTACAGTTAAAAGAGATCAGGACATTACCGAGAGAATTACATTACAAGTATAAGAAATACAAGTATAAGATATCTGGATTTATCGATAGAATAACTTGACAGGGTTCAAGTAGTTACAAGGTTCAGTGGGGAAAACAATATAGGCAACTGAAGAAAGATACCTAACTTTGAAGGAATCAGTTAAGTGGATACCTAAGGGAGATGCTTTTTTAGGAGAAGGTTAAATGGATACCTAAGGGAGATGCTTATTTAGGAGTTTGGATATTTTTCATAAATGAGGTTCAAGGGGATGACTAGTGTGTTATTTGCTGGGGAGAGTGCATGTGCTATTGGGGAGGGGAATATTAAGTAAGGACGTGTTTTTTGAAAAGAAATGTTTTGATTTCTTTCCGAAACACTTTGATGTCTGTTGTTTTGATCATCAGTTTGGTGATGGTGGGGTCAATTTTCGCTGCCTGAGTTGCTAGAAGGCTGTCGTAAAGTTTCTTACGTCGGGTACCATTATGAGGGGGGAAGGTGAAAAGATTCTGAGTTCTTCTTGATCTGGGTAGTCGGTAGCGGCAAAGACGGTTGTTCAGGTAATTGGGGGCCATACCATGGGTTACTTTGAAAAGTAAGCAGTAGAGTTTGAATTGAGTTCTTGCTTTTATCGGAAGCCAGTGAGAGTCTACATAGGCGGGTGTGACGTGGTCGAATTTGCTAAGCGAGTAGATGAGTCTGATAGCTGTGTTCTGAATGGTCTGTAGTTGTTTTATCATAGTATTTGGGCAAGGTAGGTAGAGGCTGTTGCAGTAATCTAAGGAGCTGAGTATGAGGGATTGTACAATGATCTTGAAGTGTTCTTTGGAAAAGAACTTTCTTATTTTTCTTAGGTTTCGCATGGTGAAGAATGCTTTTTTTATGGTTTTGTGTATTTGTGTTTGCATTGTGCAGCCTCTGTCTAGGTGTGTTCCCAGAATTTTGAGAGTATTCTGTATTGGATATTTGATTGTGTTTACATCTAGTTCTGTTAGGGATGGTTTTTGTTCCTTCTCTAGTAGTAGGAATTTGATTTTCTCCGCATTCAGTTTTAACTTGTGGTTCGTCATCCATTTTTCTACAGTTTCTAATGTTGTTTTCAGGCGTCCGTTGGAGGTGGGGTCTTGGATGTCGAAGGGGAGGAGGATGGTTATATCATCCGCGTAGCTGAAGGATGTAATGTTTAGGGCATCTAGGGCCTTGCCTAGGGATGCTATGAAGAGGTTGAAAAGTATGGGCGATAGAGGGGATCCTTGTGAAACTCCGCAGGGGTTTGACCATGAGTCGGATAGAAGATCATTTGACTTGACTCTGTATGATCTTGTTTTGAGGAATCCTTGGAACCAGTTGAGAACATTACCTGATATTCCTATGGCATCTAATATCTGGAGTAGTATGGAATGGTCAACTAAGTCGAATGCTGCTGAAAGATCGAGTTGGATGATTAGTAACTTATTTCCTTTGCTGAGGTGCTGACGGGCTATGTCTAGTAGGGAAACCAGAAGTGTTTCAGTACTGTGATTGGTTCTGAATCCGGATTGAGTAGGGTGTAGGATGTGGTGGTCTTCTAGGTAATTGGCGAGATATTGTGCTACTAGACCCTCTATGAGTTTGACGTATAGAGGTATAGAAGCGATTGGTCTATAATTTGTTGGGCTGTCTATTGGGCCTTTGGGGTCTTTTAGTATGGGAGTAATTATGATTTCGCCAAGTTCCGGGGGGAACTGACCTTCCCTTAGGGTAGTTTGCAGCCATAGCGTGAGACCAGCTGTGAATTTAGTGGACGCTGTAGCTAGTAGATAAGGAGGACAATTGTTCAAATCACATGAAGATTTGCTGTATTTTTTATACAGCCGGTCTAGGTCTGACCATTGTGTCGTTGGGAAGTCGGTCCAGATCCTATCTGCTGAGGTGGCTTCGTCTTTTGTGGGTTTCTGCCAGGTATGTGTGACTTGGGTTGGCCACTGTGGAAACAGGAGACTGAACTAGATGGACCATTGGACGACCCAGTAGGGCTATTTTTATGTTCTTATGGTTAAGGCTCTTCAGCTTGCAAAAAAGACATGATTGAGGTCTATGAAATAATGAGTGGAGTAGCATGGGTATCAATTATTTGTTCATTAATCAGCCTTTTGAAACAAACCATTGTTTGAAAGCAATGGAAGTAAAACCCGGATGTCTCAATCGATCCTCCTTTTTCTGGAGCCATATGGTGACCCTATTCATGTGTATACAAGATCTCTTTGGATTCATGAACTTCAAAGGATAAACTAGCATCACAGGGGCTTTAGCCAGCCTTCTGAAGTCAACTGTGGGAGGGTGTGGTGGAGAGGTTAAAGCTACAGCCCCAGCACTCTGAGGTTATGGGTTCAAATCCCTCACTGCTCCTTGTAACCCTGGGTAAGTCACTTAATCCCCTCATTGCCCCGGGTACACTAGATAGAGTTTGAGGGAAATATGATAAAGTACCTGAATGCAAACCACTTGGAATATAAGCGGTATATAAATAAATAAATAAACTGCAGTCTAATCTTTTGATAATATCACAAGGAAAAGTATAAAACGCCTACAGTACCTGAGTGTACACCAATAGCTTTCCAGCTTGTTGGACTTATAAAATCAAGAAATAAAAAATGAACAGAGCAAATATTTCTGTGATTTTTCTAATTTAGATGAAACTTCCAGATTTACTCCTGGCTCTTCCCAGCTCAGCCCTCAGGTAGGTGGAACTTCCTGGTTCATCTAAATTAGCATCCCGTTCATCCTTTCAATAGATTGTTCTGCATATCTGCTATGTGTGAATTTGTAACTTTCGTGCTATCCTTTCATTACGTATGTTAAATTGTAAACCGTTCTGAGCTCTTCTGGGAGGACGGGCTAGAAAATCGACTAAATAGGGTACCTAAGCACTTGGGCCACTGAAAACCAAAACTTAACTGGCCAGGTTAACTGCTTAAAAGTCAGTCCTATCTTTAGGTGGTAACCGGTTAAGTGTTGAGTATCGCACTTTACTGACTATATGTTTGCCAGCTCCAGAAACCCAGAAAATCGGTGCCCGTGCCCAGACTGATGGCTGCTGACTGTAGAACAGACCCTCTATTCCTTAGGTCAAGGGGCTGCCAGCTGCATGTAGAACATCATTGGACAAGCAGAAAAGGCTAATGACACTGGAAAGAGTTAAAGGAAATATAGAAAAGTAAATGGGGCAAATATAAACTATTTTATTTTTACAAATGAGGTTGAAAGTAATAGCGGTTCTTGCAGGAAAAGCCGTTGTAAAACTCTGATGCTATGTGGAGAGAATGAAAGCGAAAGGCCTACGGAACGATCCATGACTTCATTGTAGAACTAACTAGTTCCAGGCTTCTCTGGAACAACCTCACATCCCCGCTCAGAAATTCAAGCTCCCTCCAACTCTTCCGAAAACTCCTGAAAACCTGGCTCTTTTCAAACATCTAACACCTCCCGCACTCTGGTACCTTTGTCCCTCTCTATCTTCTTAGCTCCTTTCCTTTAACCCTTCATTGGAGTTCCTTTCAATCCTAACTCTGTAAACCGTGCCGAGCTCTATGCTTGTGGAGATGGCGCGGTATACAAACCTAAGGTTTAGTTTAGTTTAGTTTCTCTAGATGACTGGATAACCTTCAATCAATTAATACAAGGACTTGAGTGAATGAGATCATGTTTCACAGAACCTACCTCACACTTTCAATATACAATATAGTCTATTAAATTATTCTAAAATCCTACACATTGTAAGACATTTTTTGTTTTATTTCTTACAGGGAAAATGCTTTCTGAAGAGATGATTTCACCCAAAATATGAAGAGATTGACAATCAACATTTGAAAATAAGTTACTAGAACACCTTCTTCTATATAGAAAGAATATGATAACATAATTGAATATATCCAGCTGCTTCAAATGATTTGCATGCTCAGTGATGCTAGAGCTGGCAGGGATGTGTTGAACGCACATATTCTGTAAGAGAGAGCTCTTGTCCTTTCGCTCCATGCACGCCTCTTTGCAAATGTCTGCTGACTGAGTTAAGTGGGCATCTGCAGAACCATGCTTAGGTGCCAGTCTGGAAGTGCAGACATACATGAGTGACCAGTGAGGTTCAGCTGTAGAAGCCAGACAGTGTCGCTGGATATCGTTCTCAGCAACATTTAATCAAATAGCATAAATACGATTGAATGCTGACCAATATACAAAGGTCAGGATCATGTCTCTGACCTCAAATAAATATAGAATCCAGAAGAGTATAGGAATGAATTGATTTCACTTAGAAGGTACATCAAATGTAGATGAAGAAGACAAGACCAAAGGGAAGGAAAACATGTCTGCATAACATATGAACTTCATAGTCTTAATTAGTGAAAGTCAGGCAAGGTCAGGAAGATGTGTACTGTACCTGGCAGATGTTTCATATTGTAACTCCTATTATTTCATGTAGTTTGAGACTAGAAAAGAGATTATGGGAATGAAATGAGCATTGAAGAATACAGCACACTCAATTGTGTAGGTGTCAGGCGTGACTTGAGATGAAATGTGTGGCCAACACAAGACAATAGGACAAGGTTTAGAGGATGACATCATAGCTCAGCTAACAAATGAAAGAAATTGGCTTTATTGTCACTGAGTCCTCAACAGAGCTTTTCTAGACTGAATCTTCAACAAGGAGAAGGGAGCGATGGTGGTTCAGTTCTGATTCTTCTATTAATTTGATCTCCATTTCGATTTATTAAACAGATTGTAGGTGGACTTGATCTTAAGGAAGCCCTAGAGGGCTTTGCCAGTTGCCTTCTGCTTCGATCATCACATTGGGACTACTGTGACTGGAGGAAATAAAGTTGATTTGTTACAATTTTATAAACTCCTTGTGAAAGGCAGAAATCATTTGATAGACATTTAGGCCTTTCTTTATCAAGTGTCTTAAGGGGACGCTAGAACCCACTATTTGAATATAATAATTCAAGCCCCTGAGGCGAAGGCTAGCTCGGCAGCAAATTGGTTAAAACATCTTTCTATATGATGTAATATGGGACAAACTGGTAAAGCTGGAATTACAGAATCCTCTAATTTGTGTAAATCAGCTCCCTGTGAGCTGGACGTTAAAGGGAATATATTACAGCTTTTTAGAGTCTCAGAACTGCTGAATTCACAAGTTCATGATTTGTTTCCATTCCCTTGAAGCTTAGAGAGATTTTATGACCTTTTCTGTAAACCTCTCTGCTTTCTCCAGATGCACGAAAGTGAGCAATTGTGATGATTCCATCCATTCTCTATAGAATTTTCCTTTTTTTCAGGCATTTTATTGGCAAAATGTCCAATAAAAGGGTATCACCTTTTTTTTGTTGTTTTTTTCCCAGGTGTCTGTCTGGACTTGGGAAAAAAACCAACAAAAAAAAAGGTGATACCCTTTTATTGGACATTTTGCCACAGCTTAGTAAAAGGGGTTCTAAGTGATTTTCAGCATTTCGTGCACTATCAGAGTACCATGTTATGGGGGTGAGGGGGGGGGGGAGTTATCAACGTGGATACTGTTAAGAGGTGTTATTTTACTCTTAAACCAGGTTCTTAGTACCTAGGCCTCATTACAAAAAAAGGGAACCATGCTAAAACAGAGTTAGTGGTAAAATAACCTTCCCCCCCTTACTAAACTGTGCTAAGTAGCTGGAGCAGACATTAGTGTTAGCACAAATCCACTCTAATAACCTGGTTAAAAATCCCATGCTTACTAAGCAGGGGTAGGGGTGGGATCCAGGCGGGCTAGAAAAGAAACATTTGTGTCGATTCTGTATTCCCTCTTCCCCTTGGAAAAATACCTCTCCTCAATCTAGTTCCAACCCCCTGAGTAGAGTAGAGCTGGTTGCAGAGGAAATGGTAGGAATGTATATCTGTTAGCATGAATTATATTGTGTGCACAGTCAGATTCCAGATTAGACCGTTTTTGTTAACAAGAATGTGTGTCAGGAACCACAAATATTAGTGAAAAATGATGAGGGGAAAAACCATAAGAACTGTGTACATTCCAAGTAAATGGCTTTGAAAAGTGTCTTCTAAAAATCTACCCATGGTATAGTCACAGTTCTGAAATTCTACTTGATTCTAGTAAAAGTTGTGTAATCCAATGTAGAATACTGGTTCCAGTATCTCAGAAAGAGATAGATTACAAATAATAATAATAATAATAACAGCTTATATACCGCAATACCGTGAAGTTCTATGCGGTTTACAAAAGATTAAGCAAAGGTACAAATTGACTGACTTCAAGAGGGGAAGAAGAAAGAGAAGTAATTAGACAGGAAATTCATTGTTGAGGAGAAAAGTGATCAAAGTAGGTCGCTATTGAGAGGAAAGAGATAAGTGGATCAGTTGTCAAGATGTTTTAGGAACAGGTGTGTTTTTAGACGTTTCCTAAATTCCTCATAAGTAGAGGGCGAAAGTAATTGTTCTAGGTCTTTACCCCATGATGCTGCTTGGTGTGAGAGAAGGAATTCATGGTGTTTTTTCAGTTTGCAACCTCTCACTGGGGGGCGAAACGAAGTTGGAATGTGAACTTCTCTTGTATCTGTTGGTTGAGAAGGAGAAAAGGTCAGTAATGTATTTGGGGGCAAGTCCGTGTAATGCTTTAAAGCAGAACCAGGCAAATTTGAACTTTACGCGTGCCTTCATCGGCAGCCAATGTAGCCAAATACCAGAGAAAAACAACCCAAATGGTATGGGGTGTGCCCAAGGACATATGAAATGAGATACAAGGATTTCAGTAGGTACATCCTAGAGAAGAAAGGAAAGAAGGATGGATACGATAGAGATACTGGGCTAGACTGATGTTCCATCTTGCTTCCAACAATGGCCAATCCAAGTCACAAGTTCCTGGCAAAATCCCAAAGAGTAGCAACATTCCATGCTACTGATCCACAACAAGCAGTGACTTCCCCCATGTCTATCTCAATAGCAGACTAAGGACTTTTCCTCCAGGAACTTGTCTAAACCTTTTTTAAACCCAGATATGCTAATCATTGTTACCACATCCAGAGCTTGACTATTCATTCAGTGAAAGCACATTTCCTCCTATTTGTTTTAAAAATATTACCATGTAACATCATTGAGTGCTCCCTAGTCTTTTTTGAAAGAGTAAAAAAAAATCAATTCATATTTACCTGTTCTACTCCACTCAGGATTTTATAGATATCTATCCTATCCCCCTTCAGCCATCTGTTTTCCAAGCTGAAGAGCCCTAACCTCCTTAGCCTTTCCTCATATGAGAGGAGTTCCATCCCCTTTATCATCTTGGTCCCTCCTCCTTGGTATTAATGATGCAGAATAAGCAGATCATTTTCAATTGAAATTGTAGACCCAGGGTTTATGATATGAAACTCAAGACTGACTCAAGAACAACATCAGAAAAATATGTTTTCACAGAAAAGGGTGATGATTGCCTGGAATACCATATTAGGATTGACTTCCATTGTTGAGCAGTTGGTATTAGGGTGGTTACAATACAGCAAAATCCCATTTGCCTGGTTGGCTATTCGGTTTGGGATACATTACAATCGTATCCAGGTATTGGTGAGACTTGGTCGAATGTAAGATTCGTGCTCATGAAAGCTCTGCTGGTTGACATACTGTAACTTGCAACCTTTAGGTGCGGGTGGAGTTAACCTATGAAATGTGCTTTTCGGTGAGCTGCCACCAAGGACAGCATTGTACAATGCATCTCTGAATTCGGGAATTCAGTTAATTAACCACATCAGTTTCTCAACGTGATCAATTTTAATTAAACAGAATTTTAATAGAGATCGGTGTAGTCTGCAGAGAGCAGTTGCTAATTCTGCAGAGCGTGTGCTCTCTCTCACTTCACATTTGCTTCCATCTAATTAATATGGATAGGGCATTAAGTCTTTTGGACTCTGGTGGTTTTCATTTCAAGACTATTAATGATTTTAATGAACTGGACTAATTCACTAGTTTTCATCCCAGTGTTTCAGAGCTTTGTTCATCACAAATTTCAGCTTTATAATTGGTTTCCAGGTCTTAACAGTGGTCATTGATCAGCTTCAGCACAATAAAGGTTTTAACCCTTTAGTGGGATGAGTACAGAGGAGGTTGAGTTTATTACTGTAGAATAAAGAGATTGTAGATATCTGAGGAAGAGAAAAGATAAAGGAAGCAGATCTGAGGTTGTAGAGGTCATTCAAGCAATTTTATATGATCCAATTGTAGGACAGTCAAGCCATTGTGACATCACTGCTGAGGTTGACTCTTAGGCATTGGTGGAATGAGGCATTATGACATCACAATCGCATCTCTGGAATGTTGCTACTCTTTGGGTTTCTGCCATTGTGACATCACTGCTGAGGTTGGCTCTTAGGCATTGGTGGAATGAGGCATTATGACATCACAATCGCATCTCTGGAATGTTGCTACTCTTTGGGTTTCTGCCATTGTGACATCACTGCTGAGGTTGGCTCTTAGGCATTGGTGGAATGAGGCATTATGACATCACAATCGCATCTCTGGAATGTTGCTACTCTTTGGGTTTCTGCCATTGTGACATCACTGCTGAGGTTGGCTCTTAGGCATTGGTGGAATGAGGCATTATGACATCACAATCGCATCTCTGGAATGTTGCTACTCTTTGGGTTTCTGCCATTGTGACATCACTGCTGAGGTTGGCTCTTAGGCATTGGTGGAATGAGGCATTATGACATCACAATCGCATCTCTGGAATGTTGCTACTCTTTGGGTTTCTGCCAGGCATTATGACATCAGGGAAAGGGATTGGGACTTGTATAAGGCCTTTTTGTAGTTTTACAAATACCTTCAAAGTGGTTTCAAGCATTTTCCCTGTCTGTCCCGGTGGTCTCACAATCTATCTAATGTACCTGGAGCAGTGGAGGATTAAGTGACTTGCCCAGGGTCATAAGGAGCAGTGTGGGGTTGAAACCCACAACCTCTGGGTGCTGAGGCTGTAACTACTATTCCACAGTCTCCTCCCTATGTACCTGTGAATTTTCTAATGCCAACGTCACTGACACTATGCCACCAGGAAAGCAGACAAAATCTTTTGGCACCTGTACCCTTCTGCAACATCCGCAGCCTATTGTCAAGGTAAAGTCTGCCTAAAGAGCAGCTCTTTTTGGATTGCAAGGACTTGCATGTTATCAGGTCCAGAGATCCTCTTTCTTGGATCCTCGTATTAATCAGAATAAATGTTTGTTTATAATTTCTCAAAGACATCCTGAAATGAATCTCCATCATTTAGAGCAGCTTTCCTGGCATAAATAATAGCCCAATTTCATCTGAGTCCCTGACCTTGCTAGTCATGCTGGAGGAAAAACCTTTCCCTTTTTAAATAAATGAACCTTGCTAGATGGGGAGAAAGAGCAAAAACACACTGCACTTAATTGCAGCAGAAGAGTTGAAGGCAATTTATCGATGCATCTTGACAAATAAATTCTTGCCTCTATGTAGATACTTGTGATCCAAGGTCAGTAGGCAATCTATAAAGAAGAAACATTATTTTGGAAAGTGATAGACTGGTATCCCATCCAGTCA
Source organism: Geotrypetes seraphini (assembly GCF_902459505.1). Classification (NCBI taxonomy): domain Eukaryota; kingdom Metazoa; phylum Chordata; class Amphibia; order Gymnophiona; family Dermophiidae; genus Geotrypetes; species Geotrypetes seraphini. The sequence continues at coordinate 1,620,032 of NC_047102.1, forward strand.
CTGAACTTTATCTATTTAAAACAGGAACATAAAATGAAAGGCCAATGCGCCACATTATGGCCAAGAAATAGGAGCAGAAACACTTGCTTTTTATTCCATCCACAATAGCATGCTAATTGTAAATAAAATCCTTAGTGGCCGTTAGCATTGAAATTAATCATGGACAGCTCTGTAAATTGTGGTCTGCAATCAAAGCAGTCGCAGAGACTGTCTTCAGCATACCAAATGCCTCTGAGGAAACTAAAGACCATTATCTCAATTAGAATATTGCATCAGTAGTGAAACAGGCTCAGGGTTCAGTCCCTGATAGTTAAGGCCAAGGCCTTTGTTTGAGAAGTCCAAGTAAACACCAAAATGTCCAACAGGACAGAGAACCCACGGGTATAAAACAGTAGAAAAGGAAGTGGGAACGGACAATGAACACTCCACTGAAGATCACTGATGGAAAACCAGAAAAGGACACAAGCAGAAGCTGTGGACCCAAGGACACAAGCAGAAGCTTCTGCTTGTAACCTTTTCCAAAATAAACAAGTTGTTTTACATCACAGATCTTCAGTGGAGTGTTCATTGTCCATTCCCATTTCCTTTTGTACTACTTTGTTTGAGAAGCCCGTCTTCCCCGACTATATTGTCATCTATCTGTGGAAATGTCTTTACAAAATGATCCCCAACTGATTAATAAATGTGTAGAACATGGCCAACTTTGTTCAACAAGGTCCTTGCATCGTTACAAACACACATTTCCCTCCATTCCTGGGTGAAATCAAGCAGCAGTTTTGTATACTAAGACTAGAAAAGGGTGAGATGGGAGACTGCAGTCAATTTAGATGAGGAACCTCTGTGTTTCCTTTCCCTTATATCACATTCAACAAGAGTTGAAAGGATTTTGAAAAAGGTTGGACAAGTTCATAAGCCATTGTTGGGAAAATCACACAGTAATACAATAAACGATGGCAGAGCCATCCAGTGTCTGCCCAACATGAAGGCCAGACCCCAGCCACCCGTACATGATGACCACAGATCAGTTGAGATGTCTTCCCCTCCCCCTGAGCTCCACACTACTTCAGTCATAGTTGCCAAATACGGTCTTTTGCCATGTGTGAGACACAGATCACAGAAGCCCAACCTCTGCTTATTCTGAGTTAAGCAGTAGGAAATCTACTTTAATCTTTGAGATTCTTGGCCACTGTTGGAGAAGAGTGTGGCGCAGTGGTTAAAGGTACACCCTCAGCACCCTGAGGCTGTGGGTTCAAACCCACACTGCTCCTTGTGACCCTGGGCAAGTCACTTAATCCCCCCATTGCCTCAGGTACATTAGATAGATTGTGAGCAGGGAAAAACGCTCAAGTACCTGAATAAATTCATGTAAACCATTCTGAGCTCCCCTAAGAGAATGGTATAGAAAATTGAAAAAATAAATAAAAAGGATATTGACCTTCACAGACCTTTGCTTATGTATTTGTGGTTGCTGCTAGACTTATAGCATTTTCTGTGAGGTATCATGAAATGGAAGAGAGAAAAAAAAAAAGAATCCAACATACAGTGGTGCCTCGCATAATGAACGCCTCGCACAGCGAACGCTGCGCACAACGAACTTCATGTCTTGCTTCCCACAACGAACTTCGTTTCACACAACGAAGTCGCCCGAGCTGCATCCTTCCGCGCAGGCACCGCGCTTAACTGCCCTCTCTCCGCCTGGCTCCCTGTGAAACAAGCACTGGCGCTACAGCCAACACCCCGCCGAGAAGAGAAAGTGATTTCAGCAGGGAAAGAAGCACGGTATCAAGCAGCTGTGGGTCCTGCACCGCCGATGCGGCTGCATCCACTGAGAGAGCCAGCGAAACTGAATGCACATCATTCGGGCGGGAAAATGCCAACTCAACCGCCGCCATGACTACATTTTCCCCCGAAGCGTCCACATACCCTGCAGCGCATAACTCCGATGGTGTTTGCCGCTTCCCACACCGGAAACAACTTTTAACCACCTCTGCTGCCATGTTACTGCACCGAAAAAGAGAAAAAACTAACACCACAGAACATGAAAACCACCAAAAATAAGCCAAGAAAAAAAAAATGAACAGTTAAGTCCCAGTTTTTGCCGCTGAGACTCTGCCCTCTCTCACTGTAAAATTAGACTCTACTTAGTCTGTCTTTAAATTTAAAAAATGTGTGTTGTTTTAAAAAACAATTATGTTTTTAGATGTATCTAAATAAAAATAATAACAAAAAATTTATCTTTTTTTATGTCATCTTAGCATATTTTATGCTACAGAACGAATTATTTTTTTTAACATGTATTGTTGTGGGAAAACGCGTTTCCCATAACGAACTTTTCGCATAACAAACTTGCTCCTGGAACCAATTAAGTTCGTTGTGTGAGGCACCACTGTACTATATTTTTTTCCCCTTTTAGCCCCTCATGGGAGAAAACATTTCACTTAAATGGTCCCAGAATTAATGCTAAAGTATAAATTACCCCAAACTTCAGACCTAATATATAACTGGACAAACTAAAAATAACATCACCAGGACTGGATGAAATTCATTCCAGAATTCTAAAGAAGCTGAGGCATAAAATTGCTACCCTCCCCCATGGGGGGGGGGGGGAAGGGGGTTTGGAGGTGCCAGTCGTACTATATACATATGTATTTACTGCTATTTACATGGGAAAGTACCATAGTTGTTTTCACAAAACTTTACATAACATAACATCATACTTATAAACTGCATAACCATAAGTTTAATGCGGTGAACAAAAGATTAAAAGTAACATAACCTAAGGATGATTTAAATTAATTTGCTAAATACAGTGGTGCCTCGCATAACGGACGCCTCGCACAGCGAACGCTGCGCATAACGAACTTTTTGTCTTGCTCCCTATAACGAACTTCGTTTCACACAACGAAGTCGCCCGAGGGGCCCGGGGGGGGGGGGGCGGAACTACTCTCGCCGCTTCCTAATGTGAGCCGGGAACAGCAGCACCCTCCTGTCTGAATGCAGTGTTCCATCATCTCCCTCCACCTTACCTTAGATGCCGAGTTTTCCGGCTTTCTTTTTCGGCCAGCCACACACTTTCAAAGAGCAGCACATGCGCGCATGCTCTGTTGTTCAATCTTCTCCTCTGACGCAACCGGAAACCGGAAGTTGCAGGAGAGGAGAACATTGATCAACTTCAGCAGCTGCGCGTGCACAGCTTTTTGAAAGCGTGCGGCTGGGTGAAAAAGAAAGCTGGCAAACTCTGCATATAAGGTGAGGTGGAGGGAGGGAAATGTAGGGCTGCAGAACGAATTATTTTGTTTTACATGTATTCTTATGGGAAAACGCGTTTCACACAACGAACTTTTCGCATAACAAACTTGCTCCTGGAACGAATTAAGTTCGTTGTGTGAGGCACCACTGTATTTTGAAAAAAGATGAGTTTTCAATTGAGTTCTAAAGTGCTTGTAAGAGCAAGCACTACGCAACAGTGGCCTCAATTCCATGTCATAGAAATGCTAGTGTATGTTCCAAGGATTTCTTCCTCTTACAACCTTGAGCAGACGGAAAATTAAACAATGCATGTGATTCTCTCCTATGTTTATGGAATGCTATGAGAAATCTATCGGTCATATAATTTGGAGCAACTTTGTAACAAAGACAGCCCAGCTTAAACAAAACACGCGCCTCCACTGGAAGCCAATGCAACTCACGGTAGAAAGGAGTCACATGATCATATTTCTTTAGACCATGAAAGAAGCCAAGGAAGTAACTCTTTTGTTTGTCATTTATCAGATGTATTAGAAAGCACATAGATCAGTACATTTACACTGTCAATTCCCTGGTGGAGATCCCAGGTAAAAATGAGCAGCCAGCTAACACATACACCTGCCTCAAAGCAGGATTTTTGAAGAAATATATCTCCCATTGTAAAATTGCTTCAAACCAAGGACACGACACCTTTGAACCTGTGCCTCCACACTATATCTGCATTTCTCCATTCTGTAGATTCACGTGTATCTTTCTAAGGTGCTATTACCTTTGACACTGTTTATCTGTCTTAGGCTTGCTTCAGTCCTACTAGTGCTTTGACTTTTCTGCCCTTTATTTGAATCCTAGTCCTGGTGTTCTTTCAGTGAAAAAGTGATTCTTCATCTTTCTTGTGAACTTATGGCCTTCCGTTATCTGTGATGACTACTGAGATCCTCCTATGGAAAATGTTTCTAGTATCCCATGAAACTGGTAGAAGACTTGCAGCAAGAGAGAGAGTCAACACTGACAATTCAATGCCAAAGACATCCTGTTCTACCGTACTACAGTCTCTTATTAGCAAAGATTCATCTTAGAGAAGTCAAGCCTCATCAATTTGCTTCATTTCTTTGAAGGCATGAATAAACATGTAGATAAAGATGATCCAGTTGATGTAGTATATCTAGATTTTTATAAAGCTGTTGATAAAATATCTCATGAGATACTTCTGATAAAATTAAAAAGCAATAGGTTAGGAAGCAATGTTTTATTGTGGATTAGGATCTAGTTAATGGATAGAAAACAGAGGATAGGGTTGAATGGTCCTTTTGCTCAGTGGAGGAGGGTGAATAGGGGAGTGCCAGAGGGATCTGTACTGGTACTGGAGCTATTTAAGATATTCATAAATAATCTGGAAATCAGAACAAGTGAGGTGATTAAATTTGCAGTTAACACAAAACTAATTCCAGTTGTTAAAACACATGTGGATTATGAAAAATTGCAGGAAGACCTTAGGAAATTGGAAGGCTGGGCATCCAAATGACAGGTGAAATTTAATGTGGACAAATGCAAAGTGATGCACATATTCTGATCCCTCTTAATACTGTTATTGCTGAAATTACAAATCAAATTTCATCTATAATGATCCAGATTGAATAGTGAACTATAAACTTCAAGCTGAAACTCAATACTGAAAAGACAAAATTTTTCCTAGCCAGTCCCAATGATAAAATCTCAGATACATCTCTTCATCTCAATGACTACCCGATAGCAACATCCATTAAAATTCTGGGAGTCACATTAGATCGTCATTTAACTCTGGTTGAGCATACTGATTTACTAATGAAAAAATGCTTTTTTTGTTCTGTGGACCATTAAAAAGTATTTTGACCCAGTATCATTTAGATTACTGGTACAGTCACTAATTCTGTCCATTTTGGATTACTGTAATATCTACTAGGGATCTTATAAGAAAATCTTAAGTAGACTGAGGATAATCCAAAACATAGCTGTCCGATTGATCTTTAAAGAAAAACGATCATGTCAGCCCGTACTATCATCAATTGCACTGGTTGCCTGTAGAGGCAAGAGTATTATTTAAATTTGCCTGTATTTGTTTTAAATTGATCTTGGGATTGTCTCCAATCGATCTTTTCCCTCACTTTGAATTCTATAGATTTCAATTATTCACCTATCCTAAGGTAAAAGCTTATCGATATAAGACTTTTCTAGATAGGTCATTGGCATTTCAAGCAGGCAAACTGCAATCTTGGTTGGGGAAATGTATACACCATGCTATGTCTTCTTGTTCTTTTCGAAAACCAGTTAAGACTACTTTGGTTGACAAATTCATTACCTAACTTAGGAGCTTTTAAGATTGTAACTAGGATGCTCTAAGTGATTGTACAGCTTCTCTTGGTGCAAACCGCCTAGAATTAGTATATCTTTCTGGATTTTTTACTGATTCAAAAAGTACAAGTGGGAGGCACTCAATGAAGTTACATGGTAATACTTAAAAAAAAAAACCCAAATAGGAGGAAATATGTTTTCATGCAACAAATAGTTAAACTCTGGAACTCATTATCCCTCTATCCTGGAACTCCCCAACCCCTACTTCCTCCAGATCCTCCCAAATTTTTAAACTATCCTTCCCTTCCATAAAAAGTATTTCCCATGTAGGCAAACTTGGGTCATCCCTCCCCTTTAGAATCACTGAGATCTGGAATAACCTCCCCTCCCCTCTCCGAACCTCAAGCTCCCTCCAACTCTTCCGCAAACACCTAAAAACCTGGCTATTCTCAAAACTGTAACACTTTCCCCTTCTTAGGCCTCTCACCTTCCCCTTTACACCTAACTCTTTAATCTCTCCACTGTAGTTCCTCTCTCATCTTTCTTCCTGTAAACCGTGCCGAGCTCCGCATTCGTGGAGATGGTGCGGTATATAAACCCAAGGTTTAGTTTAGTTTAGTTTAGGATATGATTACAGTGGTTAGCAAATCTGGGTTTTAAAAAAGTTTGGACAAGTTCCTGGAGGAAAAGTCCATTGCCTGCTATTAAATAGACATGGGGGAAGCCACACTGCTTGACCTGGATCGGTAGCATGAAATGCTGCTACTATTTGGGTTTCTGCCAGGTACTCATGAGCTGGATTGGCCACGGTAGAAACAGGATTCTGGGCTAGATGGACCATTGGTCTGTTCTAATGTTCTTATGGAACATTTTCAAAAGAAATTCAAATAACTATTTGGTATAATTGCAGGAAAAATTATTTTAAGCGCAAATAAACTTGAAAGGTTAAAGCTCTAGAGTTCAAGTGTCCCCACCCAATCTCCTCTTTATAAACCTTCATGCTTCATCTTGGCTTGTAGATTTCATTTTAAACTAATCCTTGGAAAGGTAACATTTGGAAGGGAAATGCCCTCGTCACATTCTTCTAATTTATCAGAGAATGGTAATGATTTTCTGCTATGGTCTCTTCTTGTTTCATGCAATATTAACATGACAAATTATAAACATTTGGATGGCGAGTTTCAATAGATTTATCCTGACTTATAAAACATAACCCTTTCTTATTTTTCAGCAGCTCAGTAAAAGAGTGTTGTATAATGCAAATCTCTTTCCAGAATGTTAAGATTGTAAATTATTTAAACTGTACTAAAAATGATCAAAACTAGCACATCATGAAAGCAATTATTCTCTAGCACATCAGATGAATAGGAGAAAGAGGCACTTTGGCAGACCATTCAAACAGAAGAAAGGGAGGCCTTTGGAGGGAAGAGCGGCATTTGTGTGGAGCATTTGGGGGCTGACATGATGAAAAAAAAAGTCACAGTACAACCATTTCCAGTCGATATGGGAATCATGATAATCCACATTGTGGTTCTGGGCTGATAATCGGGATTGGGGGAACAGGAGGAAAAGGGGGTTGTGGCCAATATTTGGAGCTTCAGATTATAATCCTCTTTTATTTACATCTGGCCTGAATTCACAATTTTAAGCTGGCCTTTGGACTTTAAGCAGAAATTGATTTGTGAAGACATAAACTAACTGGATGACAAATTAATATTAATATGAATATGTGATTGCATCAATAAGCTTGTCAATGTTTTTATATATTATTTGCTGCTTCGCTATAAGCTACCAGAAACTCCCCAACCCTGAGATATCCTGTGTCTGTCCAAATTAGATTGTAAGCTCTTCTGAGCAGGGACTGTCTATTGAATGATAAATGTACAGCTCTGTGCACTCTTTTCAGCGCTATAGAAATGATAAATAGCAGTAGGTGACTGCTAGTGTAAGAGTTCACATCCGCAGTCTTCATTGTAGACGTACTCGGTTTCTTTTTCAGTAAAAATTATTTTCAAAACATGTAGATTGCAAACACTTGTAGGAACAATTTCAGAAAGTCATTATTTGTACACGTGGAAGTCAAGGGGAAGTGGTGTAGCCATGATTTGGGGGAATCACGTATAATTAATGTCCGCACTGGCTTTTGTCCCCACTTCAAAGAGTGTGCAAGTCTCTGCTACTTAACTATTTGGATGTGGAGTCTCCAGCAGTGATTGGGGGGGTTATTTCAGGATGTCCGGAGCTATACTTGGAGAGAGCCCCCAGGAAAGAGACTTGGGAGTACTTGTAGACAAGTCAATGAAACCGTCCGCGCAACGTGCGGCAGCGGTGAAAAGGACAGAATGCTAGGAATGATTAAGAAGGGGATCACAAACAGATCTGAAAAGGTTATCATGCAGTTGTACTGAGCCATGGAATACTGCGTCCAACACTGGTCGCCATACATGAAAAAGGACATAGTACTACTGGAAAGGGTCCAGAGAAGAGCGACAAAAAATGGTTAAGGGACTGGGGGAGTTGCTGTACAACGAGAGGCTAGAGAAACTGGGCCTCTTCTCCCTTGAGAAGAGAAGACTGAGAGGAGACATGATTGAAACATTCAAGATATTGAAGGGAATTGACTTAGTAGAGAAAGAGAGACTGTTCACCCTTTCCAGGGTGAAGAGAATGAGAGGGCACTTACTGAAGTTAGAAGGGAAAAGATTCCGTACAAACGTAAGGAAGTTTTTCTTCACCCAGAGAGTGATAGAAATCTGGAACGCTCTTCCGGAGGCTGTTATAGGGGAAAACACCTTTCAGGGATTCAAGACAAGGTTGGATAAGTTCCTACTGGAACAGAACATACACAAGTAAGGCTAGACTCAAATAGGGCACTGGTCTTTGACCTAAGGGCCGCCGCGTGAGTGGACTGGTGGGCACGATGGACCACTGGTCTGATCCAGAAGCGGCAATTCTTATGTTCTTATGTTGTCTTGCACATGCATCTTCCTAAAATATAAAGAAATAATGCAATCATATGTTAGTAAATCAATTTTTCTTTCTTTTTTGGGGATCCTCAGAGTTGAGTGCAGCAATTTGTCATATTGTTTGAAGAGAGCTGCTCAGATCGTATATTTTTACTTGTTATGAATAAATATATTTTTCTTAAATAGTCATTCAATTTCTTTTAAACTGTTCAAAACGCCCACAGGCCACTTATCTTATTGCTCTTAAAGTTCTATCAACTCGGGACACTTATCTTATTGCTCTTAAAGTTCTATCAACTCGGGACTCGGGACACTTATCTTATTGCTCTTAAAGTTCTATCAACTCGGGACTTGGGACACTTATCTTATTGCTCTTAAAGTTCTATCAACTCGGGACTCGGGACACTTATCTTATTGCTCTTAAAGTTCTATCAACTCGGGACTCGGGACACTTATCTTATTGCTCTTAAAGTTCTATCAACTCGGGACACTTATCTTATTGCTCTTGCTATTAAAGTCCCGAGTCTGAGTCCGAGTCCCAAGCCGACAGAACTTTAAGAGCAATAAGATAAGTGGCCTGTGGGCGTTTTAAACAGTTTAAAAGAAATTGAATGACTATTTAAGAAAAATATACGATCTGAGCACTATGACAGATTGCTGCGCTGAACTCTGAGGATCCCCCAAAAGGAAGAAAATGATTTACTAACATATGATTGCAGAGCGGACCCGTTATTTCTTTATATTAGTTTTGCAATCATAGAGTAATTCTTCCTAAAATATGACACATGAATGCTTGAGCTTCAACATGGCCTAAAGGACCAGATGATAGGGCTCTTCTTCCTCACATGTTGGTTTAGGAAATGGATTCTTACAGATTTGTGTGTAACTTTTTGTCCTTCCTATCACAATTAGATTGTAAGTTCTTTTGAGCAGGGATTGTGTCTTCCATGTGTCTGGTAAAAATCATAAATAGTAGTAGTATTTGACGAAAGGCTCTGCATTCAGCACAGCCTTTGGTAAAATACTTTGACGTTCCATTTCACAGTCAGATCCCTTCTTTTTGCTTATCTATTTGATAGGAAAGGAACAGATCAACCCTCTGCTTCCACATCTCTGGTGGGTCAGACACGGAGGAAATAAAGCATCACTCCAGCTGTTTGATTACTAGCTGGACTGATGCTGTCTGCTGCTGCAGCTCCTCTCCACTTTCTGAATGAGTCGCCCCTGTCTTTTGCACTTGCCATAAGCTGTGACCTTCCCCACAGAGGGACACATGGTTTTGGTAAGTGAGAAGGATCCTATCGGCTCCAACTGCAGTCCCTGGCACCAAAATAAACAGCTCATTCTAGCTGAAGAGACATTCATATATATCACAAAAGAAACCTTCCATATTTTGAGATTTACAGCCCTGAACCAACTGACGTATCTCTATATATATTAAGGAGAGCACACAATCTGGCTTCCTTAATTCTCTTGATAAACCTCCCCTGACAAGGCGTCTGATTAATGATGGTTAAAAGACCTGAATCAAGAGTGGAAAAGACAGGGACAAAAAGCAGACTGCAGAGCTGATGGAAAATAATGTCTCTCCAGAAATATGTGATGAAACCTCCCTTTTGCCATGCCAGGTAATTACTCGTGTAGCCTCTTGTAATAATTCCTATTACAGTCAAAAGGGAAAAGTCGGTAACTCACAGCCCTGGGATAAGGTGAAGGCAAGGCCAGCACAGTGTGGATCAATATTTCATTTACTCACTCTCGTTTGCTTCTATCCCTGTATCAAATTCTTTTACAGAAAGCTGTGAAAGAAATGAGGTTTTGCTGAGAATCACCAATACTGGACCCTAATTTCCTTGGGGTGCGTAGCATGTAAGCAGAACAACCAAACCTATCAGCAAAAGAGAGTGACTCAAGGTCACTCGTTCCTGGAAAACAAAGTGCCATTAGGCTGGATCTGAGCAATGCACATCAATCAGCTCAGAGTCCGAAACTGCTTCTCAAAAAGGGGGCGTCATACAGGAGCAGGTTTTCCTTTCTTACTGCAAAAACATTTGTTTGAAAGTTTTGCTGAGACTTAACTTCATTCCTCTTGGCACAGAAAACAGGCAGCGCAACTCATAAATCTTTTAAGCTAGAAGGATGCTAGGGTGCTTAGGGAGAGGTATGGCCAGTAGGAAAAAGGAAGTATTGAGGCCTCTGTATCAGACTCTGGTGAGACCTCATTTAGAATATTGTGTACAATTCTGGAGGCCGCACCTTCAAAAAGATATAAAAAGGATGGAGAGGAAGGCTACTAAAATGGTGTGTGGTCTTCATGATAAGGCGTATGAGGACAGACTTAAAGGTCTCAAGATGTATACTTTGGAGGAAAGGCGGAAGAGGGGAGATATGATAGAGACTTTTAAATACCTACATGGCGTAAATGCGCATAAGTTGAGCCTCTCTCATTTGAAAGGAAGCTCTGGAGTAACAGGGCATAGGATGAAGTTAAGCGGTGGTAGGCTCAGGATTAATCTAAGGAAATACTTTTTTACAGAAAGGGCGGTAGATGCATGGAACAGTCTCCCAGAAGAGGTGGTAGAGATAGAGACTGTGTCTGAATTCAAGAGGGCCTGGGAGAGGCACATGGGATCTCTCGGAGAGAGAAAGTGATAATGGTTACTGCAGATGGACAGACTAGATGGGCCGTTTGGCCTTTATCTGCTGTCATGTTTTGATGTTTCTAAAAGTTACAAAAAATGAGATTGCCTTCTAGTGAACTTTCTAATGGTTTTTTGTGTTTTATAAGGAGGAAGCCGGACCCCCACCCCACTGGAGGGAACATTTTCTGGGTTCCCTTTTTGAGCAAATTCTCCGTGTTGACTAAGGGGCTTTTCTTTCCTGCTTCTACCTAATATAAAGAAATAAAACAAAAAAAAGGTGATACTTTTATTATTGGACTAACTCAATACATCTTCCTCCTACCATTTCACTTCTGCTTCTAGCTGTCAGTGTGGCTGCCAGGCAGAACAGCCACTTTCATGAGCCCTTACAAAATAGGTACATTCCTTACGCACAAATATCTTTGAAAGTGACCGTATTCTGTCCTCTTATATGTCTTAATGCGATTTCAAGCAGAACTGGATTCTTCTTGTTACTCTTAATGCTATGATGAATTATTGATGTCCTTTTAAATATTATTTTGGTTTGTAATTAAGTGCAATACAGGATCACAGAGAACTGCAAAAGCTTCAAGCAGAGCTCAATTATTAATGCAACGGGTTGTGTTAAAGCCCTGAGCCCTCTGACAAGTGTTATAAGACATTCTGTTGTATTTCTCTGTGTAATGAAGCTTAAGCCAAGCCATGTCTCCATGTGACTTTTTTGTGGACATGTTTTCTTTTCATTTATTTGTATAGCAGTTTCATAAGAACATAAGCATTGCCCCTGCCGGGTCAGACCAGGGGTCCATCGTGCCTGGCAGTCTGCTTCCGCGGCGGCCCCCCAGGTCCATGTCCTGTAAGTGCTCCTAACCTACAACTTCCATACCCTGTTCACCTAATGCCCAGTGAAGTAACCCTCTATCTGTACCCTGCTATCTCCTTTGCTTCCAGGAAGTCATCCAGTCCCTTTTTGAACCCCATTATTGAACTCTGTTTTATCACCTCTCCTGGAAGCGAGCTCCAGGTGTCCACCACCCGTTGAGTGAAGAAGAACTTCCTTGCATTTGTTTTGAATCTGTCTCCTTTCAGTTTTTCTGAATGACCGCTTGTTTTTGTTGTCCCCGCTAGTCTAAAGAATCTGTCCCTCTCCACCTTCTCTATGCCTTTCATGATTTTATAAATCTCTATCGTGTCCCCTCTCAGTCTCCGCTTTTCCAGGGTAAAGAGTCCCAGCTTGACCAACCGTTCGGCATATGAAAGGTTCTCCATGCCCTTTATCATCCTTGTTGCTCTCCTCTGGACCCTCTCGAGTATTGCCATGTCCTTCTTAAGGTATGGTGACCAGTATTGGATGCAGTATTCCAGATGTGGGCGCACCATTGCTCGATACAGTGGCAGGATGACTTCCTTTGTTCTGGTAGTGATACCTTTTTTGATAATGCCCAACATTCTGTTCGCTTTCTTTGAGGCCACTGCACATTGCGCCGCCGGCTTCATTGATTTGTCCACCAATACCCCCAGGTCTTTTTCTAGGTTGCCTTCCCCCAGTACCCTCCCTCCATTGGGTTCCCCTTCCCTATGTGCAAGACCTTACATTTCTCCACATTGAAGCTCATCTGTCATAATTGCAAAACGCTAGCATCGTCATGCATTCTATAATATTTTTATCTGTACTGCATTAGAAATGAAGAGCACTGCTCCCAAATCCTTTTTTTATGGGAGTCACAGCACTTTAATTCTGAATTGCAGCAAGCTCCAGTGAAACCCCCCCAAGATCAGAAACAATAGATCAAGCCAATGTCTGCAAAGAGGCCTGAGGGCAGAGCAGAGCCTCTGGCTCCAGTGCCGAAGGGCCCACATCCCTCAGGTTGTCTCAATACAGCACTTCCTTCCTCTCAGGAAACAATACCTGCAGTCCAGACACTTTCTCTGGCCTTTGCTTGCTCCTCTCTGCCCTGTTTCTGATCAGCAGCCAAGAGGTTTGAAGAGAGCCAAATCAAATAGCACTCCATCTCTCTACAGCCCTTTTGGCAATTAAAGGAGAGCTGAAGTCAGAGAAGGTACAAACTGATCCGGTTTCCCCCAGTCCAGCTGCAGGGGATATCAGACCACTGCCAGAGAGGGGGTTCAGTCTCCTGGAAGTCCCCTGCCTCTGGTTTCCAAGACTTCTGCTCTGCTCTGTACAGAGAATGAAGCACTGAGGTGAAGATGACCTGGCCAGGAACCTAACACACCTCATTTCTGAAATTCGGAGGCTAAATTCCCTCTACTTGCTCGCCCCCATTCTTCTGAGTTCCTTCCCTGTGGTTGCTGCAAGAAAGACTCATTAGCATACAGAGAGGAGCATTGATTTCTTAATGGTGTTTTGCATATATATTTGATTTTTTTTAAGAAGCCCAATTCCTATTACTTTATTTAATTTAATTGCATTGCAAAATAAGATATTACACCTTAATTTGACGACTGTCATCCAGTGGACGTTACTGAGACATTAGTGTACTAGTTACTCACATGATTTTATATATAACTGTATCACGCATACAATCTGCATTTATTATTTAAATAAAGACAAAGCTAGCAACCTGTAAAATTTAACATAAATATAGATATTTTATCAAATTATCAGCTATACTTCACATTTTTGTCTATTTACCTTTTCACTGAAAATTAGGCATTGGCAGATGTCTAGATCATGCCCAACTTAAGTGTTTTAATTGGTTTTAAGTGGCACAATAATTGGTCACACCATTAAAAATGCGGAGGTTTGTAGAATGGGAATGACCAGATTGAAAGCAGAAATCCTTGATATAATTTCTTAAATTCATTAGGCAGAGGAAAATCTAGGTTCACACAGAATGGGAAGGATAGTAAAAGCGGTTTTCCAGTGGAGCTTTCTCTTTGTGCATGATTTAAGTGTTGAGAAGGAACCACTGCTGCAGGCGATCAATACAAGATTTGCTGGCATTTGCAGGGCTAACTCCGAGGCTTGTCTGCACGTAGAGGTCAGTGCAGCTGGAAATGTTTGAGAATGACATACATCGAGGCTACCTGTTCCAGCTGAAGTGCAGAATGGCACAGGAACACCTCTTTCTCTACAGGCAGGCTTGTTTTTTCTTCAAGTTTCTTTAATCTTTGATATACCATTTATCAAAAGGTTTACACTTATCAGAATATTGTTAAAATAAAATTTAAAAAACCTTTAAAATCAAAAAGTGGGGGGTACGACAAAACAAATAGACTTACTGGAATCAAAAGGGGAAGTGGTAAAAGCTTAAATACAATGGCAAAAATAAAATGTTAAAAGGGAGGGACGAAACGGGAGGGCATTAGCACACCAGGTTATGGGTCGCTTCAAAAGAAGCATTTTAATTCGGTCCTGCCGATTACAAGGATGCTGTTAGGGCTCGGGGAGAATAGAGTCAAACTGAAAAAGCCTTTTTGAAAAGGAATGTTTTAAAAAGTACTTTTCAAGAGATGTTTCTTGTCTGAGATCTGACGGAAGGTTGTTCCATAACGTGGGAGCAATGACTGGGAAAATGGTTTTGCGGGTAGAATCAAGGAATAGTTGACGAATAGGAGGAACAGAGATTAGGTTTTGAGTGGTGGAACGCAGATTCCGGGAAGGGGTATATGGAATAAGTAGCTTATTGATGAATGCTGGTGAATTGGACTGCTTGGTTTTAAATAAGAGATAAATTATTATTATTATTATTAAATGTTAGCAGAAGTATTTTATAAGTGATGCAGTGAGGAATGGATAACCCGTGAGCTTTGCGCAAGATGGGAGTCACACCGACAAATTTCTTTTTTTTTTTTTTTTAGTTCAAATATTTTATTGATTTTAATATATAATGTACATTAAGTACAGAAAGAGAAATGTTAACGAGGCAAGATACAGACATGTTGAACATATAAATGAAATGCATACAATAATATCCACGTGATACAACAAGCTGATCTAAGCCTATTCAAGTTTCAAGTTTATTAGGATTTTATATACCGCCTATCAAGGTTATCTAAGCGGTTTTTACAATCAGGTACAAGCCTATATATATAGAAGAGGAATGTCGACACAAGACGCAGCCATAGTTACTAGAGCGTTCAAGGTACAGAGAGACAACGTGACTATAGACCGAAACATGAGCCAAAACGTGTGAGAGTTTCTGTTGTGGAGCACAGTTCTTATCTCAATAACTGAATGCCATCATTCGATATTGCAAAAGGTGTGGACCAGGCTCCAAATCTTAGTATAGGAGCAAATGGATCTGAGCTTTTCTGCTATAACACTTTCATATTTCACTGTGAGGCATATCGTGTTCCACCATGTAGTATAATTCGTCTGGGATAAGTCCTTCCAACAGTGTAGTTTGTTTCTGAGGGCCAACAAATTTATTTTTGAGTAATTCCTTGATGCAAGGCTTTGCAGTAGTCAATATTGGAAATAACAAAGGAGTGAATTAGAATATTGATGGAGGGGGATCTAATAAAGAAAGAATAGAACGGATGAGTCTTAATTTGTAAAATCATTTCTGAGTGACGTTGCTGATTTGGTGGTGAAAGTTAAGGCCTAGGAGTTAGATTTTATTGTCATGTTGGATAGTGCATGAATCAGATTATCTGGCCCTGGTTGGGAAAGTGTGCTATCCTGTAACCAGAGGAAGCCATCATTTCATAGGATCCAGGGGTAATTTGGATTGTGTGTGGCTTCCCAGTCATTTGGAAACGTTGACACCTATGCATCATTTGTTCTCCTGGTCCTCCCTAGCCGAGAAAAGGAGATTTCTTGCCTGTGGCTCTGTAAAAATATCTAGCCCCCCCCCCCCTCCTTTACAAAGCTGAACTGGCTGCGGCGGTAAGAACTCTGGCATCAGAGTTCTTACCGCCGTGACTTAGAAACACTAGTGTAGCCTTGTAAAGGAGGGGGTAAAACAGAATTATAAGGATCCATCTGTCCATCAGTCTCCAGAGGGCAACACAGCAAATATTCAAATTTTGTTTAGGCGATATTAATTGAAAACGAGATAAAGATATTGGGCATGAGCATGAAATGACCTGCAGGTTAAAAAGTTACCCCAAAGTAGGCAACATTTTGAAAAAGTACCTTACAAATTTACCCCTGCTTTACGAAGCTGCACTAGCGTTTTTGCGCCGGCTGCCACAGTAACAGCTCAGACACACATAGGCATTCTATGAGCGTCTTACCACGGCAGCCGATGCTAAAAATGCTAGTGTAGCTTTGAAAAGGAGTTGGTTAGTATTGTCATTATTATAAATAGCCACATTGTCAAGTTAGCTGATAACATTTTGTCTTCTTGAAAAGCAGGAACAGAGCAACTGCCCCAAGGAATCCAGATGAGGTAAGGCATGGAAGGGGGAACGGCATTCAACTTTGCACGCTGTGGTATTCATGGCGCTGGTGTTATTTTTCTTTCCTGGTCCTGAGTGCCAACTTAAAGGGACCTGTGCATGAAACAAGACCTCCCTCGCAAAGACACCCCCTAACTCCCCAGCAAAGATTCCTATCCCTCAGGCCTACCTCCACATTGATGGGCGCACACTGGTCTGAATGAGCGCCAGTGAGATTTCTAATCGGAAGGGAGGACATTCTTGCATATGAGCCGATGAAAAAAAATGTCCCGATAATTTCTAAACTTGGAGTTACGTTGAACAGAGCATCATCTGAAGATATGCAGAGTGAACACATAAACTCATTCATGGTTGACCCTTCCTTATTTCTGTTTTGTGGTTTGGCTGAAATCCTGAAGTATTGCATTACAATCACACTCGAATCGAACTTTACATCTTAGAAGCAGTTAAATGGAGTGATGTAATATTTCATCCATCTATTATTCACAATAGTAACACTTAAGTGTCTCACTTGCACCTCAGGTAATTGCAAGGTTTAAGGTTTATGAATCAAATGATTAGGGCTGGCAATGAATGAAAGAGTAAGATAATATTAATACTGAAACATTTGCTGATGCCAAAATGTCAGGTCCTCTACTAAAATGTCAACATGTTTCTCATTCAGCAGCCTTTGGAGCTGGAGACTCCGATGCTCTGCTTCCAATTGAGAACTTCTGAAGGAGGAAACCACTTTGAGTTTTGTCCTCAACCCTATCCTAGGGGACCCCCAGCCAGTTGGGTTTTCCGGATATCCCTAATGAATATGCATGAGAGAGATTTGCATATAATGGAGGAGACAGGCTTGCAAATATGGCTGGGACAGGGTTGAGAACCACTGCTCTAAACCATTGCTATGGCCTGAATCATCCAGGAAAGTTCCAAACCTAATTCTTGTTTCATCTCTAAAGAAATGCCTCTGTTTGATCATTTTTGGACGGTGTCATTTATTCTGGTCTGCCTTTCTTTCGGCTTTATTTGCATCAAAAAATGTCCAGAGCTCTTTTATTTAAATAATTATCTTGCCATGGTGCAACTGTAAATGCTTTGCTTTGGGGTAAGACATATACGACCCTTACACCCCTCCCTCCCCCTATATTGAGCCTGGATGGTCAGTGAATTTTTGACCTTTGCCGGTGCTCTGTTAAGTTTTGTTTTTGACCATTGTCCTCATTTTATCACAGCGTCCTTTTTGAAAGTTAAATGTTAACATATTAGATTTCCTATCTGTATTTACTCGTTATTAAATTAAATCTGGCCCATCCAGTCTGCCCATCCGCAGTAACCATTATCTCTTCCTCTCTCTGAGATATCCCATGTGCCTATCCCATACCTTCTTGAATTCAGACACAGTTTCTGTCTCCACCACTTCTTCTCGGAGACTGTTCCACTCATCTACCACCCTTTCTGTAAAAAAGTATTTCCTTCCTGAGCCTATCACCTCTTAACTTCATCCTATGCCTTCTCATTGCAGAGTTTACTTTCAAATGAAAGAGACTTGACTCATGAGCATTTATGCCACGTAGGTATGTAAACGTCTCCATCATATCTCCCCTTTCCTGCCTTTCTTCCAAAGTATACAGATGGAGATCTTTAAGTCTGTCCCCATACGCCTTATGACGAAAACCACACACCATTTTAGTAGCCTTCCTCCGGACCGACTCCATCCTTTTTAGATCTTTTTGAAGATGGGTCTCCAGAACCAAACACAATATTCTAAATGAGGTCTCACTAGAGTTTTAAAATTCACTGACCACTGAGGGCTGATTTATACTTCTAAGAGTTAGTTACTAGTTGATATAGGTGTCCCAATTAAAATTTCTATACATAGAATTAGGTGCAAAGCCTATAAAATAAATATTTAAGCCTGAGAGTGAGTGAGAACACTATACAGTGACTTTAATAACTGTTCTGCTGGAGTCGGACTTGGAAGCAATTTGGGGTCTATTAATCCTAATTTTATACATTTCTCTTAGTAGGAGGCAGAGCCAAACTAGTTGAAGGTTTATTTTAAGCACCTTCCACAGAGCTTCTGTTCCAGAATTCCAAGACTGGTGAAAGAAACCTTCAGCCTTTTTTCCTTCACCCCACTTAACTTTTAAGTCCCTAGCCGCCCCCCCCCCCCCAAAGACCATGAACACCCCAACGCTACCTCTCCCAAAATAATCTTGGTGAATGGACTATGCTGCTAAAAGACCCCATTGTCTCTTTGAGTTTCTGTGGTGGTCCTAATCTTTCTGTTTTGCTTTGGTGCCCTCCTCCCCCCCAATAAGCTGCTTCCAACTGATGGCTAGTCTGGTACCACAGAACACAGCACCTAGGGACAAATTCCTAACCCTGCACAGTAATAAGTTCCCTTCCCAGACTGATTAGCAAAGAGATTTCTTTCACCAGGTCCCATAACAAATTTGCTGTGAGGCAAACAGTCCCTTGCAGTCCACGCTCCCATCCCTGGCCCTATCACCCATACAGAGGTTGCTCCCCCAGGACCGACCCCCTCATCCATCCTCTTAGTTATTCTGATCCAATTCTTCCTCAGGTGACAAGAAGAATCGAATCAGATGAATAAGAAGAATTGTTGACTTTTGCCAATTATTAGATAAGCTTTCAATCATTTGAATTATCCATTTGTTAAATTTTTGGAAAACTGATGATTTGTTTTTTTGCTATGAATTATTCAGTCCTCTTTTAGATCCTCCTACACAAAGCCGTGCTAGCATTTTTAGCGCCGGTCACGGGGTAAGAACTCCGACCCTCATAGGAATTCTATGAATGTCGGAGTTCTTACCACTGCAGCTAGCGCAGCTTTGTAAAGGAGGAGGTTATTTTGTTAACCGCACTGATAAGAACATAAGAACATAAGCAGTGCCTCTGCCGGGTCAGACCACAGGTCCATCCTGCCCAGCAGTCCGCTCCCGCGGCGGCCAAAAACAGGTCAAGGCCTGTCTGAATCATCAGAAGGGGCTCCCCTGCCACCTTGGTTTCCCATTTAAGTTCTGCCCTCCTATCGAAGTCCTAGCCCTCCGGTCTTGCACATGCACGACCAGGTTGGTTTACTCAGTACCCCACGATCCCTCTATCCCTCAGGAATCCATCCAATCCCTGCTTGAATCCCTGTACCGTACTCTGCCTGATCACTTCCTCCGGTAGCGCATTCCAAGTGTCCACTACCCTTTGGGTGAAAAAGAACTTCCTTGCATTTGTTTTGAACCTGTCTCCCTTCAGTTTCTCAGAATGCCCCCTCGTATTTGCTGTCCCCTTCAGTCTGAAGAATCTGTCCCTATCCACCCTCTCTATGCCCCTCATGATCTTGAAGGTCTCTATCATATCTCCCCTGAGTCTCCTTTTCTCCAGAGAGAAGAGCCCCAGCCTATCCAGCCTCTCGGCGTACGAGCAGTGTTCCAGCCCTTTTACCATTTTTGTTGCTCTCCTTTGGAGGTATTGCAGTATATAAATCAATTTTCTGTTTTGTTTTACATAATGTCATTGGAAAACTGAGCTGGAAATTTGTAGAAGCCTTTGTAAATCTCATCCACCAGCAAAGTGTGTGACTTTATGCCAACATGTGCATGTTGCAATGCCCTCTGAAGTCTGCTGAGTGATTTCCCTGCCAACTTCCTTCTGTCTGGCTCACTCTTAGCTTAGAGATAAAAGTAGACGGTAGTTCAGCCAGAGGTCAGATGTTAATGTGCTGAGGTATTCCTGACATATGGTTATTTCTTGTCCTACAGCCTCCTTCCTTCCATACACTTTCCTGGCAGTCCTCGGGAGTTTTCCACTTCCGCTGATAAGAGCAGATAAACTGCATTTCAACCCATATCATATTCTTCACAGTCTATCAGATCCAGGGTTTTCTTATAGGTTTCTAACATCGTGTCATGTCAGAAAAGGTTATCATAGAGGTGAACAGCACACAGGGCTTGCTGGAAGTTTAAGCTTAATGAGTATCTTTGACAAGACGGTAAAGGAGTGGGAAAAGAACCCTAAAGGAGATTTCAGGAAGAAATATTCAGGAAAGATTCTGGAAGAAACTGTGGACTTTGAAGTGGGGTAATTTCATCAAGAGACAATGGTTCCTGGTTGTCTAAATAGCGCTAAGCTGGCTAGCTATCAATATTTAGATCTACCTTTTGATAAATTTGCAAACGCAGAATCTGAGCTATGAGCGGAGTCTGATTCCATCTTGGCCTATCGGTAAAGACTGAGCTTAACCTCTTGTTTGGTTAATATTTGTTGTAATCTGCTTTTAAATTGCATTTTTCTTTTAAATCATATTTTCTACTGTAGGACCAATTCTAATTTATTGTATTTTGTTTTGAATTGTTTTTTTCCTTTTAAAATTACTCTCCACTGTATGGCTTGTGCTTATTTGTTATAAACCGCCTAGAACCATTATTATTATTGTCACCTGAGCCCACTGGGAGGAAGATCATGGTAGGACTCTTTTAAACCTCCTGTTTAAAAAAACAAAACTTAATGAGTGCGTAATAGAGAGTGGCAAAATGCAGAGAAGCAGAGAGATTTTTCAGTTAAGGTGCTTATTTTTGTGCTAAGAGCATTTTAAATGTTCATAATCCAGCAACTGAATATGGTAACACAGATTGGTTCCCAATCAAACGTGGAGCATTTTGTCACCACCTCCTCTTCTGAGTTTCTGAATGGCCCGGCACCCTCGGCTCACCCACAGCTAAGCCTCGCTCTTCTTCCTCCTTTTGCTGTGACATCAGAAGTAGATCCAATGCTGCCAGCTCTTCCTTTGCTGGCAGCAAGTGTGATCTCTTCGATGCTCTGTGCCCCCCCCCCCATGATGTTGGCGACCCCCTCCTCCCACAGGGGAAGGAGGATCACGGTGAAGGCTACCTTTTTTCTATATCTACACTAGCCAAGGATAGTGGGCTGTACGTCAGAGTCAGAAAACATATGCATGCATGTTTCTTTGTATATTTTATGTGTAATTTGGTTCTTGCTAAAACCATGTTTTAAGAAGTCAACAAGATATTTACAGACTAAGTTTAAGGATAGGACAGGAAGAGAATATAAAGATTAGAAAAAGACAATAAGGTTTATGACAATAGCAGAGTCAGCACAAAATGTGGATGTTTTAAAATACAGGCACATATACTGCCATGTTGTGCCCATGGAAACTGACGTCCTTTAGGTTTCTGAAATAAATTCGCCTGCGGCATGAGCATCCATTTCTCCGTGTGTCTTAGAACAGCGCAACGCTGGCGGATCCTGTTCCAAAATACGAGCAGAACTTGGACATCTCAAGTCCGATGTGTTCATCTTTTCTTAAATTCCACTCAAAATAAATAGCATGGCAGACCTCTCCCCCCCAAAAAAAAAAGTCTGTTCCACCCTCGATGCATTGAGCTCTGGACAGTCCTTGCAAGCTTCACTCATTGAACTTCATACCAGGTCTTCTAACTTTCTCGTATATATCAAAAGCAGGTATCTTCATATTTTCTTCCTGGTACATTTCCTAACCTGAATTCCCCCCTTCTCCCCCCAACCATGTTTTAAGATGTGAATTTGGTATATTGTGATGAGAAAAAAAAGCTACTGTTTCATGATGCTTTAAGAGAAATCTTGAGACAGTGATACTGGTTTTTGTGCAAATTTACTAGCTGAGAAAATAACAGCTTAGGCTTTGGCGAGAGAATAGCATTGTTCGCAGAAGTCTGCAGCTTGCTCGGGCTCTGAAGCCCTCTTGCATTTCTGCAGGAAAAGAGTTTCCGATCATCTGCATTCCATGCCCGAGTCATGGCCCTAGAACCAATAATTGCCTCTGACAGGATTTAATTACCTTCTCCAGGACCTTTTCTCTGTTTGATTGGAGACCACCTCCTGCCTCCGATCAAATCAGACAGTAATAACAGACTGAAGCCCAGCAGCCAATCAGGAGGCCGGTCACAACGCTGACCTTGGAGAGTAGAAGCTGATTGGCGGTGCCACTCATGTCAATGATGTCAGCTGGGTTGGGGAGGGGGGGGGAGAGACTGAGAGAGGAGGGAAGAAAGAAAGCGCAGGAGAGAGATGGGAAGAGATACAGAAGGAGAAAACATGAGAGAAAGAAAACACAGGAGAGAGATGGGACGAGATACAGAAAGAGGAAAAAGACCCTGACAGGAGGGGAGAAAACATGAGAGAAAGAACCTAACAAAGGTGGCGAGAAATATAGGAAGAGAAAGAAAGAAGCTGACAGAGATAAACAAAGAAAATGTTGACTTTTCCAATGAAAATCAAAGCAGCTTACAGTAAAAAAACAACAACCCCAAAAGAGTGACAGAAATCAGAAAAGAATACACACGTGTTACAAATAGGAGAAAGAGACAGAGAGGCAACTTCAAACTGCTGCTGTTCTGAAAGTGGACAGAGATGGGGAGAAATGAGATGAAAGAGAAACATACACAGAGCTGAGGGAAGGACAGAGCCCAATAGAAATGGGAAGGGGTAGAAAGAAAGAATGAGCAACTGGAGAGATGCAGAGAGAAATGAAAATTAGAATAGAGATGGGAAGAGAAGAGAAAGAAAGATCTGGATAAATATGAGGAGAGAGACAGAGCCTAATTAATGTATAAATAGCACGACAAAAAAATACGAATCTTCTTATGTAGACTTCTTTATCATCAGTGATTCTTAACCTTTTTTGAGTCACAAAGACCCCTTTAAGAATCTGAGGAAAGCTTTGCACCCCTTTCCCCAGAAATATTCCCAGAAACACTACTTTGCATGCAATGAATATAATGTACTTGATTTATCGAGATTTGATTGTCTCATACATATATGACATATACAAAGTATTATTAAACTTTAAAGTAAACAATCTAAAAAAAAACCCACTCCTTTCTATGCAAAAAGTAACAGCCACTCATTCTAATTATGAAATACAATCCTCTTGTGCAAATTAAAACAGCTCTACCATGACTACATCTACTCTCTCGTTATCTGCGAGAAAAATCAACAGTACTGGACTGTATAGTGAACATAAATGTTCATTTTTATCTTACCCTTAAGGACCCCCTGAAACCCATACATAGACCCCCTAGGAGGGGTTGGAGGCGGGTGTGTGTGTGTTATGATGTAGCAGGAGAGAATGGGCATCTCTCCCACTGGGGGCAGCTTGTGTTTCTGCCTTTTTTCTGCACACGTGCCCATCGCTAGGGGTCCATGGACCCTGGTGTAGATGATTCAGAGCTCCACGTATTTCTGACTTAGAGAGTGAAATGGTGTGATGGCCGTCTTAGTCCACTTTCCAAGGTAATATAAAGAAATAAAACAATAAACCAAGGAAATAAGGTAATAACTTTTTTTATTGTACTAACTCAATGCATTTTATGATTTCTGTTTTATTTCTTTATATTACCTTGATTTAGAGAGAGATACAGAGAGTCCAATAGAGATGGGAAGAGCAGGACAGAGACGGGACAGTGGACAGAGAGAGAAAGAAGGAACTCTGCCCCAGATTCTCAAAACTTTAACGCCGTCGCTAAACTGCCTTCACGCATTTAAGTGGCGGATTATCAAAATGGCTTAGCTCTGTTTTTACTGAGGTTTCTAGCAGTCTCCAACACTGACATGCAAATGGGCTCTTCAACATTAAAATGAACACTCTGGTGAGTTTCTTTAAAATGGCATCAGCTTTTGGCCACAAAAATGGGCAATTGGTCCAGGGGTGCCAGTACAGTGACAGCACTGTTTAAAACCTCGGCATGACATAAGAGGTGTCAGGCAAAGTGGGGTGCATTTCTGTATTGCACAAGTTGCAACACACAAAGCAGTTAAAGCTCTTCATAAAATCATAAGATGACACTAGTTGATTACTTACCTACGAAATGGAAATTTGAATTTGCTCAGACGTCTAATTCTAGCCTGTCTCCAGCAAGGCCTACAGCGACTGTCCCAGGAATGAGCATCTGTATGGGATCAAGCTGTTTCCCATTATTCCCATTTAGGTGCAGACAAGCACAATCCAGATCTCCATAGGTGAATAGGGAGATAACAAACCAAGACAGGGCAGTGAGTTACCCCAGGAAATGCCTGGAATAGGGCTGGGGATCTGGATCACTGCAGACTGCGTTGAATCTATTTACCTGAGAGGCGAGCACGCTTTGCTCCAGTGTTTCATGCTGTGAATTTGGCAGAATAACTCTCCAGCTCCTCGTCCAGACGTGGCTTGGTTGAAATGCCTCTTTGATTCGGAAACAAAGATTTCCTTGTGCAGTAAAAAAGGAAGCTCATTGTAAGGACTGTCCCGCATCAACCGCCAACCGGGAAATTTCAGCACGCTCAGAATAAATGTTACTGGTGAAGCCTCAGAAACATTTTCCTTTGAAACTTTATTTGCAAAATGAGCAAACAGAGCAGTCATGATATGCTGACAAGAATCCCCCAGCTTAAATTTGCTAATGCAACAGTTCATCCCAGGTTTGACCAAAGGCTCTACAGAGATGTAAATGTTATTTAATAACTGTACAAAACACCCCATACTAGCATTTTGGATACTTTTAATATTGTTGAGGTCTCAATACAGCTCTAAGCTCTGGTGATATTATCCACTTGCTCAGTGCCAACAAAATGGTCGGTATCTTCTGCAGAATAAGAAGTGCTTGAAGCAGATACAAAAGTACAATCACTTTGGTGTGGTTGACAATAGAGAGTGACATGGTAATTGTCACTGCGGGAATTCTGTGGTTACCGTGGGAATTACTGCGGTAATGGAAAAACCTGAAGGTATTTACCTAGTGTTACCGTGGTAGCGGTAGGCTATTTTGAAATGGTGCCAGGGGAATATTGCAGTAATGCGGACACCAGCTGGCCCTCCTCACTCTGTACCTTTAGACCTGGTGGTCTAGTGCAGTGTTTCTCAACTCAGTCAGTCAGGTTTTCAGGATATCCACAACGAATATGCATAAACTTGATTTGCATACACTGCCTCCATGATATGCAAATTTCTTTCATGCATATTCATTGAGTATATCCTGAAAACCAGACTGAATTGAGAAACACTGGTCTAGTGACCTCTTTGGTTGGTGTAGATGGTCGTGCCTAAAATTAGACCTGGCTCCCAGCACTACGGACTATTCTACAAGCGGTGACTAACTTTGGTGTCTTTCATGGAACAAACCTAAGCACTTTTTTTTTCAGCACCATTTATAGAATCTGGAGGGGACAATTTTTTTGTAGTACACAATACAAGGCAAATCAACCCCCGGTTAGTATGTAACAAAAGGAAAGTGGGAAAGGGACTGTAGACATCAACCTTGGGATATGACAGTCAGTTATTACAATATAAACTAACCAAACTCTCTTATGGTTCCTTCCAGACCCGACAAATATTACTCTGTCAATACTACTTAAATTACATCACCCGGATTTCTAAGAGGGATGTACCCATGGGTAGGGCTACCAATTTCACTCATAACATAAGATCCATGTGCTCCTACTGCATTTAAGGGACCACGCTTATGTCAGCTCTGTGACTGCTGTAAGCGCTGGTGCCCAGAACGTGATACATAGTACACAATATTAGTATTATATGTGTATATACATAGGATGATTGACTATAGTATAAATGTATTGAAAACCATCTCAGAAAACGCTAACTCTGTATTGTAACACCATTTCAGAAGCTCTGAATTGACTCCCCAGTCATTAGTAGCGGTAGAGAAGCTTTCAATAAACAATTTAGATGCAACAATACCAGTTTCCATTATAGAATAGGCTCCTCCCACTTAGCCTCGGGGCATCTAAAACAAGACCTGCCCCCATAGCCACTAGTTGCAACTGCAGTGCTGAATAGATGTGGGGGTGTTTGTAAATGTCATGCATATTTTTTTTTAAGAATTGCAATTGTCACAGCTCTGAACTTTACCTGATCATTAACCGATGATGGATTATTTAGCTGTAGGAACATCAATTCATAATCCATGCAAACTAGGTGAACAGCTATACTCTTATGCAAATCAGCTCATTACCTGGAAATGCATAGTAAATGCCATGCATTCAGAGACATGAATGTTAACACAGACCCTGCATATAACCTGGAAAGAAATCCTTAGGTCTCTGTTTTGTGTCCAAGACAAAGAACTTAAAATAATGTAATCAACATATTCAGAAAGATAAGAGAGAGTTAAAATTCCAGTTCAATAATAACATAACAAAAGACCCCTCAAATATAAAATCCCAGTTCCATCACTAAAATTAAACAAAGAAAAGGAACAAAGACCGCAAAACTCATGGTGTGCTTAAGTGATAAGTTTAATGCAAGAGCTTATACCTCTAAAGTCATTAACATGGGCCATTAATGCAAGATAATTAATTCGAGTTAAGAGCCCATGTTACAGCACAGACAACATTGGCCTCTTTCTTTGGTATAATCTGAATCTGTCACTTGTCCTACAAGCCCAGAGCAATTCCCAGAATAAAGATGAAAATGTTATAATGCTCTTGCAATGCTCTATGGTACAGAGTAGGGCAACAACAATGATCAAAGGGATGGGACGACTTCCCTGTGAGGAAAGGCTAAAATGTCTAGGGCTCTTCAGCTTGGAGAAGAGACAATTCAGGGGTGTTATGATAGAGATCTATAAAATACTAAGGGGAGGTGTCAATCGCTTGTTTACTCTTTACAAAAATACTAGGACTAGGGGCCCGATGCACTAAAGCCAGCAATTGTCTAACGATTGTTGCTAAACCAGTTTACCGACCTGATGCAGAAAACAGCTCACCGCGTGGTTTTCTGCACGATCTCTCATTCTCCGATTTGACCATGCAAATAAGCTCATTAATATTGAAATGCCATGTAAGCTAGCAGAGCGGTTGATGCTCTAACATGGCTTCCCGATGCACAAAAAAATGCGATCGCTTTTAGCAATCAAAAAAAAGCGACTGGTCAAGATTAGTCACTTACATCTCTAACCTTTTCTTGTAATGGACACAGATGCTGAGTGTGTTACACATGCACAATATCTGCTCCATTAAAAAGAAAGAAAAAAAAGCATCCCCTGCCGATGATGGTCCTCCCCAATGGCACTGGGATCCAACCACCCCCCTAAAGGTAGTAATTACTGTATTTTTCGCTCCATAAGATGCACTTTTCCACCCCCCAAAAAAAAGTGGGTGCATCTTATGGAGCAAATACAATTTTTTTAACACCTCCCCCCACCCCAGTACCTTTTTTTTTTAATGCCGGTGGTCAATGTGGTCTCGCCAGGAGCTTTCCACGCTCCTGCTGGATGGCTGCAGAGCGGCGCATATGGCAAGAGCGCAAGCATTTTGCTTCCTGCCTGGTCCCGTACCGCTCCGTGAACAGCTGCCGTCAGTTCTCGCCATTCGCGAGAACTATAAACTATAAAAATATTTTCAGGAACTTCCTGAACCTCAGTCATTCTTCTTGAAGTCTCATTTTTCAGGGGAGATTGTTTTTGTTATGTATGCTTTCTTTAAAACCACCTTGGATAAAGGAGGGCAATACATTTCATAATAAACAAAATAAATACAA
Organism: Geotrypetes seraphini; assembly: GCF_902459505.1. Lineage (NCBI taxonomy): Eukaryota > Metazoa > Chordata > Amphibia > Gymnophiona > Dermophiidae > Geotrypetes > Geotrypetes seraphini. The sequence goes on from NC_047102.1 coordinate 1,648,120, forward strand.
ATATTCCAAACTAGGGAAGGATGCTCGGTTTTCGAAAAGCCCATTTCTTTTCCTAAAGCAGCAAAATGTATGTTGTACAGTCCCACAACTAAGCACAAACAGGAAGATTAAATGGGTGAAGATGACTTTCAATGCCTCGTAACTCTGAGATCACTTTTCTTCAACTTCATAAATGACGTTGTAAACACAGGTAGACCACACCCTGAGCTAAAAGACATTTCTTTATTTGGATTTATCTTCCTCTGTTTTGAAGGGATTCCTCAAGGCGACGTACAACAAGAATAAGTCAAACAAACAATAGACAATTACAATCAAAGTATGCTACGTTACAATGGTCATACAATATATGCTAAAAATATTTTAGTAGACAGCATAGGGTGTGAGCCAAGATGGAGTAAGAAAATTTGGGCACAAATTTCAAGAAGTTGCCTATGAGGTCAGAATGGTGCTTGAGATTAGAGAATGACATGGGTTCGGGATGGATAAAGACAGAGCCCACGGGGACAGGGACAAACTTTATCCCGTGTCATGCTCTAAAAACTTGAGACTAGTTTCAATATGTAAAAACTTAACACATCTTAAGACAATTGGCAACTGAATTCAATGATTAAAAAAACTTTTGGATTTCAATGAATTTCTGTTAATGACATCATTTGTGCCTTGTCTGCCCTCTGCAACATCCTTCCATCTTACTGCAACAGATTCATCTATTGTTGCTGGAATCAAGGAACATTTCTACCATTTAATAGACACTTATTTTCTGGGCCATCTACTTCACAGTTTAGGTTCTCTTCTACACCCAAGTCTGAAAGACAATCCAATTCCCTTCGCAGATGATGTAAAAACATAGGCAACCGAATCTTTGGCAAGGTTGTACCAAACCAGATATAAATCAGAAATGTTCAAGGCTTGTGCAAATGAGGACAGAGTCCATGGAGCCTGCAGGGGCAGGGACAGTGCTCACAGGGATGCCTTTATCTACTTGAGAATTCTGAGCTACGGTAGGAGTGGATAAACAATGACACAAGACCTTTCTCTCTACCCAGCTTGCAAAACTCGTGGTCCTTGGAACTTATCTTGGTATGAGCCCTGACAGTAACTTCCCCCTTCATTGTCATAGTGAGCCTAAAGGTTGGTGAACTGAACTAGGGTCTCCACGTTTCAAGATCTGTATTATAGCTACTGTACCTTTCTGCTTAGCTGCAGTTGACAAAGTTGCTGGCGTGTGATGGGTCATGTTCCACAAACATTTTCTTTGCCTTTTACATCAAATGTTTCCTGAATACTTTCTGCAACTGTCAATGACCTAATACATAGAACTAAAGGGAAACCTTACATTCTCAGATGTTAATTTTGTAGTGTTCAGTAGGACGGGATTATAAAGAGACAAGCACAAGATAAATTACAGTCTGCATAAACAATGCCAACCAAAGGGGCAACGTAGGTTTCTTTTTTAGCCGTAAATTAGAACACCTGTGAATGTGACACCATAGTTAACGATCACTGGTCAGAATTGAACAGATTATAGTAATAGAGGCAGAAAAAAGCACGTGCTAATGAGTGCCTCACAGCTCAGTTGTCAGTCAACACTGGGCATTTATATATATTTTTTAAAGGGGAATATTCGGGGGGAGGGGGGGGGAGGGTCCTCCCGAAGATAGACAGTAGAACGGAGGTAAAATGTTCATAGTTTTGCGGGACTGAAAGTATGTGTCTACTTTCATAATGAGTTCAAAGTTGGCCTCACAAAACAGAAAATACATTGCCAGGATGGCTTCTGGGCAGGGTGTGAGAAGAGTCGTGATTTCTGCATGCACTTTTATGTTACTCTAGTGGAAGAGGTGGCTTATGGGTAGAATGTGATAAGAACCATGATTTATATACTTATTTTATGAGTACAAGTCCACAGGTTCATTAGAATTGGAATTTTTGCAACTTTTCCGAGGGAGGTGATGTTGAAGAAAACGGTGACAGAGTTCAAACAGGTGTGGGATGAACACAGAGGATCTCAAATCAGAAAATAATGGGTACACATTGAAGGAACTAAGGCCAGGACTGGGCAGGTTTGCACGGCCTGTGTCCCATATATGGACATTCAGTTGAGGATGGGCTGGGGAGGGTTTCAATGGCTGGGATGGTTTAGATGGGCTGGAGTGAGCTTTGATGGAGACTCCAGTAGAGGGAACCTAAGCAGACTACTGGGCAGGGCTCTGGGTTTCTGGCCCAGAAAAATCTAAGAAAAAGGACCATTTAAACTAAATGATTAATTTATGGAGCATGTATGGTGGGGCAGACTGGATAGACCACTTGGGTCTTTATCTGCCATCATTTACTTCATAAAATAAGTCCATCTACAGTAGGTATTGTGGTTAAGTAAGTGTCAATGTGCTTAAACTCTATCCCTTTTCAGAAGTGTGGAATCTATGCATATACTGTATATTTGGAAACACAATAACACAATTATAAAATTCTATGTAGGTGCCTCTTTGTTGCTTAAAGCTGCTTTTTAAAAAGTCCGCATGTAACTGTACACTTTGTAGCATTTTGTTTCATGTCTTTGGTTTCAGTTATACCTCGTTCAATTATAATGGATGTTTGATTTATGGAAACTATGTTGGGTCATTGTAAAGAAGCACGATGAAGCACTAGACTTTTTATATATTTGATAAGTTTTCTTTTATGTTTTAATTACACATGTATGATTGTTCTCTGCTCTGGTGGGCTAGAAATAAACTATAAATAACTATAACGGTGGTAACGTGACTGTGGCTGGCTGCAGGACTCACAGACAAGGCAACAGGGGGTAAGAGTAAAGAGAAGAGTATTTTATTACTCAAGCCTATAGCTCAGGCCATGCTATCGCTAGGACTGTGTTCAGGCCACGCCCCAAACACAATGTTACAATCCAAGTGCAACCAATGTACTCCACCCCAATCAAACTGGCTTCCGTTATTGCCATTCTACAGAGCTTTCCCTGCTGGGACTTACCACCAAAATATTATACTACCTCGATCACCATCAATTGGTATTACTCATATCCTTAGATCTTTCTTCTGCATTTGACACTATAGACCACAGTTTACTCTTAACACGACTCTAGGAAATTGGTATATCAGACCAGGTCCTGGATTGGTTCATATCCTACTTTAAAGATAGATCCTCTAAAGTTATCTTCAACGACACTTCGTCCGAATCTTTTTCTTCTAAATATGGTATCCCATAGGGTTCTATACTGTCCCCACTTCTTTTCAATATCTTTTTATCGCCTCTCTTGACAGTTTCTCAATCTATTGGCTTTTCCACATTTGCTTACGCGGATGATGTCCAACTCCTTCATCCCATCAATCTTAATAATAAGGAAGAAGTCGTCTTCATTAATCGTAAATTAGAAAAAATCAAATCTTGGTTAGATTTAAATAAACTATCCCTCAATATCAATAAATCTAAACATGATTTTTTTGCTTAAAGAAGGAACAACATTCCAAGCCCCTTTGAAACTTGAATCGTCACCCATCAAAACTGTTCCAACTTTGAAATTATTGGGAGTTACTTTCGATAGTAAATTTTCCTATCATTCTCACATTAGTACAGTCGTCCAGAAATGTTTCTATCGACTAAGAATGATACGTTCCCTATCAAAGTTACTCGAACCAGCTGCACTAAATAAATTAATTCACTCTCTGGTAATTTCATGCATAGATTATTGTAATGCTCTGTATAAGGGCATCACAAAAAAGGAGATTAGACGACTACAAATCGTCCGAAACACTGCTATTAAGATCATTAGCGGGGCAAAAAACTATGATCATGTCTCCCCCCTCTTGATCAACGCTCATTGGTTACCAGTCGAACACAGAATTAGCTACAAAATTTTACTTTTAACACTCACAACTAAACTGAATAATCAACCTGATTTTATTAATAGACTTCTAATCCCGTATAGCACTCCAAAATCTCTCCGTTCAACTTCCCAAAATCTCTTATTTATACCTTCCTTAAAATCGATTAATACGTTGTGCTCCAATAACTTCGCTGTTACTGCCCCTACTCTGTGGAATTCATTACCGATCCATCTGCACTACGAATCTGATAAAAAACAATTTAAAACTAAATTATAAACATTTTTATTCCAAGATGCTTTTGGATAACAATTGCCCTTTAAGGGCTAAATTTAAAATTTAAATTTCTGCTACTTTTTACTCAACCGATTGTTTATCCTTTTATGTCTCGCCTTTTCTATATTAATTGTAGTTCATCCCTACTATCCCATTGTTGTGTAGTCTGTATGTCTCTGACTTATCCATTATCCTGTTTTTATAAGTTTCTATGTAATTTATTATTTGTTTCTATGTAATTTTATATTGTTAACCGCTTAGAAACCAGAATAAGCGGTCTAAAAAATATTTTAATAAACTTGAAACTTGACATACAACACACGAGTCTTCCAAGCTTGAAGGCCACGCAGCTTCTCTGAGCCTCCCTTATGTCCTACAGCCCAACCACCTCCTGGAAAGGATTCCTTCCCTCACAGTCTTCCTCCAAGAGACCTCTGTTCTTGGGTCTCACTCCTGGACACCACTTGCCTAAGAAAATGACACGGTGACAAAATTCATCATTTTTCCCGGCTCTGCAGGAAACCATCCCGTGTCATTCTTTAGGGTCTGTCTCAACCTCAGTCCTTCTACACCAGCATTCATCAATGCAAGGCTTTAGGGTCAGTAGCTGAAAACCATCCCGTCTCATTCTTTAGTGTCCATCTCAACCTCAGTCCTTCTACACCTGCATTCATCAATGCAAGGCTTGAGGGTCAGTAGCTGAAAACCATCCCGTGTCATTCTTTAGTGTCTATCTCAACCTCAGTCCCTATACACCACATTCTTCAATGCAAGGCTTGAGGGTCAGTTGTTTTTACATAAACCACTTTTGTTGGTAGACCCTGAAGCATAAACTTTTGGTACCTGAGTAACTTGCAACCGTGAAAAGCTATGTATGAAGTGTAATCTGTGCAGGTAGCAAGTGCCAGTTGCAGATCCTACTCCTATTTCTTTCTTTAGATTTACATCCCATCCTCCCCAAAGAGCCCAGGATGGGTTAGAGTTTGCATTCCAAAATCCTGGAGTCAACTGCCTCCCCGGTCCACACATCAAATCCTTTGAAGGACTTTGAAGCTTTAGGAAAGCAATAAAAACCTACCTCTTCCCTCAACCCCTTAGCCTAGTATCCGGATGGTACAGCACCTGGACTCCAGCACCCTCTACACATCATCGGTGTTAAACTGTTTATCAAAGCATCCAACCCACTATCTTCCTCTTTCAGTGAAAGTCTGTAAGACACAAACTAATGTATTCCTCACTTATGTTAAACTAGACTCTTTCTGTTCACGATTCAAGTCGATCAAACTACGGTATATGTGAAACTAGCTCATCTCTGGATTTGCTAATGTACGATGAACTATCCGTAGGCCATAAATCCTCCTTCTGTTCTAGACGAATACCACTGTAGCCCCTATTGCTTTAATTGTCTGTATCTTGTTTGCTTCTTATGTATGTTACCTTGTAACCCGTTCTGAGCTTTCTGGGGAGGATGGGATGAAAAACGAATTTAAAAAAATGAATAATATTGCTGTAGCAGTGTGGAATATTAGGCTGGTAGAATCACTTGTAGCACAGGCAGACACTATGCTGTGGGATCATTAATTCACATTCCCCAGAACTCCTGCCTGGTCTGGGATGGAGAAACTGAACTCGGGCCCTTTTCCCATCCAACCGGGCAAGGTTTAGGATAGAGGAAACCAACTCCAACCGTACATGAACTCTGTATAACATGGAACAGGGCAATTGACGTGCCTTTTCTTCCATTTATAATTATAACCCTGCTTTCTAATATTTTCTCTATAGCTCCAATTGTGGCACAAGAGCTGCCAAAGCAAACACAGTTTTTCTAAAGACACAAAGACACACCATTGTCCTTATTGTGAGCAGGTTTCCAGGTCACCTTAAGCAAATCAAACTAATTTCCTGAGGAAGGTGCTTGAAGGGATGGTTGTATGTGTCTCTCTTTCTGTACATCTGTCCACATGCCTTGACCTCTACCACTGCTTATTCCTAGGATAAGCAGCATTAAATCTGTTTTACTCCTTGAGATCTTGCCAGGTACTTGGGACCTGGGTTGGCCATTGCTGGAAACAGGATACTGGGCTTGATGGACCTTCCGTCTATCCCAGTATGGCTGTTCTTATGTGAGCCAAGTCTAGGACAATCGTGCCATTGTGACATCACTGACGAGGTTGACTGTTAGCCATTGGTGGAATGAGGCATTATGACATCACAATCTCAGCTCTGGAATGTTGCTACTCTTTGGGTTTCTGCCAGGCACTTGGGACCTGGGTTGGCCACTGCTGGAAACAGGAGACTGGGCTTGATGGACCTTCAGTCTGTCCCAGTAGGGCAGCTCTTATCTTCTTATGTGTGTCTGTATTTCTAATTGCTAGTGTGTATCTGTGGGTCTCTATCAGGTGCAATTCTAGAGATGACCACTCAAGCGCATCATTGATGCCAATAAACATGCTATTCTAGCACCCAAGTGCCATAGTGGTCAACTGCAAGGGATGGGGGGCGATGAGGACATGAGAGAAGCAAGGGCATGCCAAGGATGTGTCAGCAAACAATGTGCACAACTCATAGAACACTACCAGTGGCACATGTTGATGGGTATGCCTAGGCCATGAGTGATGACGCCTACATTTTGGAGTGCCAATGTGGGTTTTCTTTGCACTAGTATTGTATAATGACAAAGGCACACCTAAGCATCATCAGAGAATTGGCACTAAGCCCGCCCTATTGTGGCCCCACTCTGTATATCTGTGAGTCTTCGTCTCCAGGTGTAGGTGGGGTGGGGTACCATTTATTTGTTTATGTGTGTCTGTTCCCCTTAACTGTATGCATGACATCCTGTTTGTCTGACTTGTCTGTTTAGATTGTAAGCTCTTTTGAGCAGGGGCTGTCTCCTTCGTGACTCTGTACAGCGCTGCGTGCGTCTGGTAGCGCTATAAAAATAATTTGTAGTAGTAGTGTGAAGAGTTTCTGGGAAGCAGAGCTGAGATTGTGATGTCATAAAGCCTCATTCCACCAATAAGAGCCAACCTCATCAGTGATGTCACAGTGGCTCGATTGTCCTGTACTCTCCTCTGCCCTTAATTGTATCCATGACATCCTGTCTTACCAAACTTTTAGGAAGTCAATCAAAACTTATTTCTTTGATAAATTTCTCTGACTCCATTTCTACAATGATGTACTTCTAAAACACTTCCAGGAAAAATTTGATTAATCTTCCCATGCAAAGTAATTTTGAAAGTTTTTTGTAATATCGCTGTCTGTATATAGTCTCTTCCTCTGTAAATCGCTCTGAACTGTTTGTGGTATTGTGGTATATAAAAATAAAGTTGTTATTATTATTTGTCTGTCTTGCCTACTTAGATTAAGCTCTTTCGAGCAGGGACTGTTTCTTACTCTTTGAAACTCTGTACAGTGCTGCGTGCGTCTGGTAGCGCTGTAGAAATAATTCATTGTAGTTTCTACATCTGTGACTTTCTCTGTCTCTGCCCCATGTGTGCACATGGTTTTGTCCCTATGTCAATGTCTTTTGTGTCTGTCTCCCTTACTGTTTATCTAAAGATGCCAAGAATGGCCCATGCAAAACCTGGAGTACTGCTATTCTTCTGAACCCCCAACCATGTCTTTTTTTTTTTTTTTGTAACTCTTTATTTAAACACTGCGATACAAGTACAACATGTACCATGTTAACAAAACCACATATTCTGGAATACAGTGTATACATTAGAATACCCCCCCCCATACACACCCTAACATCAATTTGGACAGATGTACATTCCAAAAACTGACATTTTAATCACATATTCTAATTCTTTTTTAAAACTATGTTCTCTGGTCATTTTATTATTCTAATTGGTCTCAGTCTCTAGCTTCTGCTTTTCTCTGTCCAGCATCTCCCTACTCCTCTCCTTCCACTATGTTTAGCATTTCCCCTCTCTGTGTTCCTATCCTTGCCCCTCTCCAGTATTGCTCTTCTGTGTCCTTATCTCCCCTCACATTTCTGGCACTGTGTCTTTTATCTCTCGTGTCCAGCATAGCCGTTCTACTACCATGGAATCGAGGGTGAAATATGCCAAAAACTGGTTGGCGGATAGGAAACAGAAAGTGGGGGGTAAATGGACAATACACGGATTGGAAAAGCGTCACTAGTGGAGCAGGGATCGATTCTTGGACCCGTGTTCTTCAACATATCTATTCATCACCTAAACAGACCGACCTTTGCTCACCACGCTTTTCCCCCTACAAACCCGAAGCAATCTCTCAGGCCCCCCCCCCACCTCACTTCCCTTCCCTTACAACCCCTCTTACTTTTTCTCCCCTTACTACCCTTTTCTTCTGTAACTTTCCCCTCATGCATTTGTGATTCGCTGAATGTCCAGCCTTCTTTCGATGTGAACTGCCTAGAAGTCATCTGACTATGGCGGTATAGGAAAATAAAGTTATTATTATATTTATAAACGACCTAAAAATTGGTACGACAAGCAAAGTGATTAAATTTGCGGATGATACGAAGTTATTCATAGTGAAGATGCAGAAGGATTGCGAAGACCTGCAACGTGACATAAACACGCTTGAGAAATGGGCCGCGACATAGCAAATGAGGTTCAACGTGGATAAGTGTAAGGTGATGCATGTCGGTAACAAAAATCTTATACACGAATACAGGATGTATGGTGTGGTACTTGGAGAGACCCCCCCAGGAAAGAGACCTGGGAGTACTGGTCGACAAGTCGATGAAGCCGTCTGCGCAATGTGTGGCGGCTCTGAAAAAAGCAAACAGAATGTTAGGAATGATTAAGAAGGGGATCACAAGCAGATCGGAGAAGGTTATCATGCCGCTGTACTGGGCCATGGTACGCCCTCACCTGGAATACTGCGTCCAGCACTGGTCGCCTTACATGAAGCAGGACATGGTACTACTCGAAAGGGTCCAGAGAAGAGCGACTAAAATGGTTAAGGGGTTGGAGGAGTTGTACAATGAGAGATTAGAGAAACTGGGCCTCTTCTCCCTTGAAAAGAGGAGACTGAGAGGGGACATGATTGAAACATTCAAGATAATGAAGGGATTAGATTCAGTAGATAAAGACAGGTTGTTCACCCTCTCCAAGGTAGGGAGAACGAGAGGACACTCTCTAAAGCTGAAAGGAGATAGATTCCGTACAAACGTAAGGAAGTTCTTCTTCGCCCAGAGAGTGGTAGAAAAGTGGAACGCTCTTCTGGAAGCTGTTATAGGGGAAAACACCCTCCAGGGATTCAAGACAAGCTTAGACAAGTTCCTGCTGGTTAGGCTAGACTCAGTTAGGGCACTGGACAGCTGGGCACGATGGACCACTGGTCTGACTCAGCAGCGGCATTTCTTATGTTCTTTACTATTAATTATTTCTACAACACTACCAGACGTGCGCAGCGCTGTACAGAGTCCCAAAGAGTAAGAAAACAGTCCCTGCTCAGAAGAGCTTACAATCTAAACAGCCAAGACTGACAAACAGGATGTCACGGATCCAGTTAAGGGGAAGGGTTAATCAGCTGCCTGGGTTGGAGGGCAGAGGTGGGTTTTCAGCCTGCTTTGAAACATGGGAAGGGGCTGTGTCGGTGTCGAGCATCAGCCCGCTGTGTCCTGTCCCTTTTCTTCCAGCCCCGGCACCAGTATCCCTCCCTCTCTCCCTTTCCAAGCAGAAACAGGCAGCTGAAAGGTGGACTGTGGCCAGAGTCAGTGACCTGGGGAGGGGGCGATCTCGCCTTCGTGCTGCATTTCGGGGTGGGGGGGATCTTGGCAGGGCTGCTGCCTGCCCCCTCGCAACCCCAGCGCCTTTGTCTGGCCGCCCTTGGTGCTCCACTGTCTCTCTGCCTTGGCGCCCCCTCCCCGCGGCTGTCTCGCCTCTCTCCCCCTCCCCTGACCCCCGCTCTCTCTCTGCGGCTCAGATCGAGGCTGCCTGGCTCCTTTCCTCTCTCCTCCCCTCCTCTGCCCTCCTCCCCGGCTGCGCTCCGTGTCTCGCCCGGGCCCCCCGGGTCGGAGGTTCTGCCCTGCAGCGGCGGCGCCGGCAGCAGCCGAAGCCCGGGGAGCGGCCGCCCTTGTTGCCGTCGGCGTCCCGGGGCCGGAGCGCGCAGGCCGGAGCCCGGGGGTCGGAACAATAGGACGGAGGAGGAGGCGGCGCCGGCACCGGGGGCAGCTCGTCGGGAGGCTGCAGGTAAGGAGGGTTCCTGCTCCCGGGAGCTTACGCGGGTCCTGAATGTTCCGGCACAGGGAAAAGTCGCCGTGGGGGAAGAAGCTGCAAAGTTTGGGGCAGCTTTTCAGGGCAAATGAAGTCAAGGCCTTGGCCTTAAGTCAGGCTTTCAGGATCTCCCCAATGAATATGCAAATCTCTGGTTGTGGGTTCTAAGCCCGCCCCGCTCCTTATGACCCTATAGAATTGTAGGATATGCGGAATAGAAACGGGAAAAAAAGAACAAGTTCAGGTCTCAGGTTTGCTCCTGAAAACCTGAGTGGATGGAAGCAAGAGAAATGGGGATCCAATCCCCTCCTGAACCCCTTCACAGTCCACATGCAAATCCAACTCCTGCATAGCCAGTCTGGCCCTGATCATTTTACATTTCCCAAATATGTCTCTTGTGGGTTCTGGGCAAACAGGCCCCCTGCGGTCAATGCAGACAACTGAAGACCGGGGGGGGGGGGGGGGGAGGGGGAGGAGATCCATTCAGCACCTTTCCTAGCCCTCCTCTGCAACATTCAGATGCAAGCAGAGAAACACTTCTGCCCAGCATGGAATCATTTGGAGAGGCTGAGAATCTTCATTTGCCTCTTTTGGGGGCTGAGGCTCAAACCCCAGGTGCTATAATGCAACAGCACCGAAAACTGCTTAACCAGGGCTCGAAACAAAGGACAGGGACATTTGACACAAGGATAATTCACACCAGTAAACCAAAAGCAAGTGCATGCCTAGACAAAGCCGGAAGTGGCAACCCTGAAATGTTTGAAAGGCTCCTATTGAAGTGCACACAGACTTCCTTCCACTTCCAAAAGAAGACCAAACTGGCAGTTTTAACCCTCTCCTCAAGCCCCTCTATGCTACCGCTGAGCTGAGCGTTTTAGACCATCATTTGCACCCATTTCAATGCACATTTTCACACCTGCACAGACTAATTTATGCGCAAACTGCTTGTTGGCGCTGGCATTTTGAGCATCAATCCATGGTCAGGTAGAAAATAAGCTATAGGTGACTTCTAATTGGGGTTGTCATGTGGCTCTTAATTTTCTGTATGGACAAGGAGTCTAGGAAGGAGGGAGGGAAAAGGAGCAGATTGAGGGCGTACACTGGTAGGGCTGCCGCGTGAACGCACTGCTGGGCACGATGGACCACTGGTCTGACCCAGCAGTGCAACTCTTATGTTCTTATGAAGTGATAGCCGATGATAATGTGATGATGCAGCGCTGGCTGTAGTTTTGTGTGTCGCAGTTGAAGGAGCTGAGACGGCATTCCTCTGTCCATCAGAGCAGTCGGTTGCGTGCGCACCAGCGAGGACTGAGCTCCCGTAATACTGAGCAAGCTCCTTCATTGTGTCCAGGAATGGGCAATTTGCATTGGAGTTGGCAGCAATCATTTTGAAATGCTGGCACTTATGATCGCCGGTACCTGCTGCGCTGGACCTGTTGTGGCTAGAGGGGTGGGGAGGAAGGAGCCAACAGAGAGACAAGATGCAGATGGCAACAGGGGTGTTGCACAGGTTCTCGGGGAAACAGGCGTGCTGGTTTGTTTACTCAGCGGCTCGGCATGTACGTGTTTCGGCCAATCCGTCCTGCATCAGGAGTCTTTTCTTACAGAAACGCTTAGCCAACTTTTTGTGGTAAAACTCTGCTTTTGCGCAGTGAGACGAGCTTGCGTGCCCAGCAGTCGCAAAGACTGTTTAAAAACTGTTTTCTTGCGATTGGCCTGTGGAGGTGATTCTCCTGTTCTGTACACGAGAGGTTTTCGGGGGTCACCCTGTGGTTTTGGTGTCATGAGAGCTGGGATCAAGCTTGTGAGTAGAACAAAGAAAAGTCAGGCCAGTGCGCATTCACTGCACGCCGTGTTGGAGGGCAGGAACTGGGCAGAGACTGCGCTTGGCAGCATATGGCGCCTGCCACATGCTGCCAACTGGGCAGTTAACGTGTACATTTTCCATATCTAGGCCTGGGTACTCCCCCAAGAGCATTTGCAGTAATTGTGAGTAGTCTTAATGTGTGCAGTAGGTTCAGATGCCATGCTGGGCACGCCCTTCCCCCCACACTTACCACGCAGTCTCTGCCCACTAATGTAAGTGGAAAACCTTAGTGCCCTTTAAGAAAGGGAGTCTGCCCTGTCATTCTGGACACGTTGGCAAGGATAAGCACCAAGGCAGCCAAGCTGTTGCAGGTCAGCACCTGCCAGACATCGCTCCTTCGCCGTGAACAAGATCCCCACTTAGCTCATTCCAGCCTCAACTTTTCCACACCTGAACACAAGAGATTTAATCTACCTATCCAGCAATACTACAGCCAAAATTTAGCCCTTCTATTACGGAACTAGAGCCAGCAGTTAGCGGATCCTTCCATTATCCCAGGCCAAGCGGACAGGATTATTCTCACAAACGGGTGACGTCTCTGACGGAGTCCTGGTGCGGACTTTCAAAAAGTGCAGTGCACCCTTAAGAGGCCCACGCCTCAGCTCCCGGTTCACTCACAAGCCAAGAAGGGGAGGCGGGAGGGTTGTGAGAAGAGCTGCCTGCTGTCGTTGCATAGATAAGTAATTGTGCTTTTTAGGCTGGCAGGTAACAAAATAGATCAGTAGATCGGGCAGTCGTGTTGCGTTTATGTTGATTTCTATACTGCTCTTCGTTATAACATCAGTTAAAAAGGAAAAGAACGCCAAAAGAAAGAGAATACATTAAAAAAAAAATCATTTAGTTGCTCTATTGAGAGATGCCTAATTGGGAATTAAAACCAAATCCTAAAAAAGAAAATAAAATTAAAAACTAAGAGGGAAATGCCACTCCAAATAACATCTGTAAGTTTTTAGTTTGGCTCTAAATGTTCACCACAAAATGAGTTCCACAAGAAAAATGCAGAATTTCGAGCTGACTTAAGTTTAACCAGGTGACTTGATGGCGCTCTCAAGCTATGCAAGGTTGACGACCTCAATGATCGCGGAGGTTTATTCGGGACAAGAAGTTAGGGGAAAAGGCAGCTAAATTACTGTTGCTGATATATTTCGGCTCAGTCTGCCCTATCAGAGCCTCATCTGAACACTTTTTGTTCGGTAAATCCCATCCATGTTTTGTGTGGTCAATATCTTGCAGGTATTTGAATGTCTAGCGTATCTGTCTCCTCTGGGGGAAGTGTGCCAGGTGAGGTCACCTGATGGGTGGCGGAAACATACAGTGATATCGTTAGTTTATAAGCTCAGACTAGTTGGCAGGTCAGAGCGGTTTACAATTTTTTAAATTCCATAAAATACAGTAGGAAAGGGACGTTACATTCCTAAAAATAGGATAGATCTCAATGATACGTACTAGCCAGCAAGCTGCAATCATGAAGGAAGGAGGAGGCAAGGAGTTAGGGGATAAGCACTGTTGGAAGAAGAACGTCAGCCTCCGGGGATTAAGTAGGCTGGTTGGAAAAGCCAAGATGTTAAGCCGAGCTAAACTTCTTGAAGGATGGTTCTGTGCAAATATTGAGGGACCAGGGGCTGCAAAATGGAGGTGTCGGGTCATCTACACCAGCAAACCCAAGGCAGAGAAGCGGGAGCTGAACTTTTGCTGGATTGACTGGCCTCCCTCTTTGCTCGGGGTCAGAGCACCACATCCCTCCGGTGGCAGCCTAGAAGTGCGATCTTGTAATCAGTCAGGGGGAGGGGGAGGGGCAGAGAGATGGAGCCAGCACCAGGCAGCAAAGAGCGAGCAGCCAGTGCTGGAGCCCTCCCAGCAGAGGAAGCTCTCTGGAGAGACTGGAGTGCGGCATGCGGTGGAAGGCAGCAGCTCCATGTGGGCTTTCTCTTTCTTGGCACACTCACCTTCATCTGGATCGCTTCAATGAGGCTTTTGCTAGAGGGACCCGAAGGTTGGTGAATTGAGAGCAGTGCATGCTCGCTTGCCTTGTTTCTCAACGCTGGAAGGGCTGATGCCTTGGTCTGGCACAACCCGCTAATTAATAATCTCTGAAGACATTCAGATCGAGTCTTTTCATAGCATTTCGCTGAAGGATTATTTACTGCCTGCTTGAATGTCACTTGTGCATGTTGGTCGCTGGGAGCAGAGAGTTCTTAATGCTCGATTCCTCTCCAAAACTCTTTAAGGGATTAAAATAACATTTCCATTTTGTGCAGGCTGTTGTTGATTATGCTAGGGGATGCGTAAGTGGTTTAGCAAGTGTTAACCTATGGCTGGACACACATTCAGTTGATTAGTCTGTGTTAAAATTAAGGTGTGAAATGAAACAAAACTTCATGCATTTAAAGGTTTGTACGCAGATCTCAACATTGTTTGAAGTTTACAAGGTAAACATTTACAATAAGATAAGATAAAAAACCAGATAACAACTCTTCTATATTCCTGATGTTACAAATCAGCTGCTCCTTCCCTAAAGTATTCCATAATCTTGGCCCAGTTGCAATGAAACTCTTGTCTGGATTTCTGCAGCATCTCAAATATTATTGCATTGGTGGCTGAGCTGTGTCTGGTGGGTATTTGTGGGTGTAACATTTATTCTGCTTTGGAGAGAAAGTTAGTTGCAGTTACGGAAAATCACACCATTTTTTTACCACATTTTTATTTACGTCTGTTGTGGCTTTTCTGTTTGTTCTTTTAGTGTTATGGAAAGGGTAGATGTGAATCGCTTGTTCACTCTTTCTCAAAATACTAGGACTAGGGGACATGCGATGAAGCTATTAAATAGTAGATTTAAAACAAACCGGAGAAAATATTTCTTCACACAATGTGTAATTCAATTCTGGAATTTGTTGCCGGAGAATGTGGTGAAATCAGCTTAGCGGGGTTTAAAAGAGGTTTGGCTAATTTCCTAAAAGAGAAGTCCATAGGCCATTATTGAGATGACTTGTGGAAATCCACTGCTTATATTCCTAGGATAAGCAGCATAAAATCTGTTTTATTACTAGCTAGGGACTTGGGACCTGGCTTGACCACTGTTGGAAACAGGATACAAGGCTTGATGGACCTTTGGTCTGTCCCAGTACGGCAACTCATACGTTCTTAATTAAAAGATTCAGGAAAGAAGTCAGGATTTTCAAACTTTCCCTTCATTGCTGTGGATGAAACCATAAGATTGTGACTTGTTTCTGTTCTGTTAAATGACCACTGGGTTGCTGGACAGAAGGATATTTCCAGGTTGATCAGATGATACGTCTTTGGAAATTTGCACCTTACAGCTGTCATTTTGCTGATAGTAGATGAGGAATTTGGGGCAAATTGAGCCTGGCGGCTGCCACCTGACTCTTTGGTGCTTCTGCGTCTTCCTTACCCCCGTCTGGCTGCAGTTCCTTTGCTTACATTCCCAAAACTAAACGAAACACAACTTTCCTGTTCTCCTGAGACCAGGCAATGCCTGCCCTGGCAGGAACATTCCAGCGTCCCTGGTTCAGTAAAATGCAATTCAAATGACTAATATGGCAGACCAAGAAATTTGGAACGTATGGTGGCAGTAAACCTAGGCCTGAGGTTTAAAACCATTACACTAAAGACTACGCGATAAACCATCTGCCTTTTAACAGCTCATTTCTGTACTGTTTGCAGAGCCGAAATGTAGTCTTGGTATTCCAAACATCCACTAGGTTCTGCTTGAGGGTTTCTGCAGATGAAAATAGCTTTCTTTTCAGGAAGGAAGGGATGAGTGGAGAACAGGCTTTGGCAGTAGAGATGGGGGAACAATTTAAGCTGAATCCGAATCAGGCAGGGGACACAATTTCAGGTCCATTGGCAAACTCAGGTGTGCCTGGGTGGAGAGATGGATGGTGTCTCCCCACTGTCGTCCGTCATTAACAGCTTCAGGGCTGAACCTTCCCCTTTATTCTCTCGGGGGTAAGCATCAGCGAGATCCTGTGGCTCAAAAACAAGCAACTTTTCCCCAGACTTTGATCTTGCGTTTGCTGTAGTCAAGCCTGTAACTCATATTGTTCAAATCTGGGGGAAAAAAACCTAAACTTTTCTGCTGAATTGGGTCTTGAATTTACAGCGTTTCGAGCAGGTTCTTGGGGAGCTACAGAAAGGAACAACAGAAGTGTTGGGCATTCATTTTGCCTTTTGCTTTTAAGTATTTCTTCAGTAGCAGAAGTGACGGGTTCCATCAGAGTGAGTTGCGATTGATTTTATAACCCCTGAGTTCATGGAAGAATAATTTGACCCGCATGCAAATAATAAATAGATCTTTTGCTGTCTCATTATCTGTAATTATCCTGGAATGCATTTTATTACACAGCAGTGCTTTATCCAGACTCAGACTGACTTCAAATGGGAGACCTTCCAAATGATTCCAGTTTCCAGACAAACCCAGCCCATGTCCGTTTCAAGGAACGAGGACCACAATTTTCATTGAGCTTTACACCTTGTTTTTCTCTTTCTCCATGTAGAAGTCTGGAGTGTTGATGACTGCACTGAGAAGTTGACAGGAACAGGATGCCCTCGTTGATGCTGTATTCTGGAAAGCTGTAAGGAGAAAGGATGGCTCATGGAATTCCTTCGCAAGGCAAAGTTACAATAACTGTGGATGAGTACAGCTCGAATCCCACCCAGGCGTTTACACACTACAACATCAATCAGAGCAGGTTCCAACCTCCGCACGTCCACATGTAAGTTGAACCATTTCTAGAAGCTTTTAGATGTGTTACTGTTGCACAGAAAGTGTGCATTTAAAATTCAAAGCTCCTTCTCTTAAAATGAGAAACTCCATTTAGAATGTCAACTTTATTGTAGACTCTGGTGTACTGGGAAAACCCAGGCTCCTGGCTGGGAGGGGGGTCTTTTTAATTCCCCGATCTCTTTCAACTGCATCTTACAGCTGTGGCAAGGGCTTTCATTATTAAGGGAATCGGAACCTGTCCTAAAACGAGTTTATGGGTCAAACTGGACCATTGAACGCTAAGAAATGAAGCTGGAGCATGATTTCCGGGCAGATGTGCTTCTCTGCGTTTAGCTTCCCAGCAGGGGGAATGCACAATGTCACGGAGAGCGAAGAGCAGACGACAGTCCTCTTTCCCTGTTACTGCAGCATCCGGAAAGTGCCAGTGCTTTAGACAGCTTCAGTCTCTGTACTCACAGCCTTGTTTTCGTCCATTATATTATAGAAACATAGAAACGTGATGGCAGATAAAGGCCAAATGGCCCATCTAGTCTGCCCATCCGCAGTAACCATTATCTCTTTCTCTCTCCGAGAGATCCCACGTGCCTGTCCCAGGCCCTTTTGAATTCAGACACAGTCTCTGTCTCCATCACCTCTTCTGGGAGACTGTTCCACGCATCTACCACCCTTTCCATAAAAAAGTATTTCCTCAGATTACGCCGGAGCCTGTCACCTCTTAACTTCATCCTATGCCCTCTCATTGCAGAGTTTCCTTTCAAATGAAAGAGGCTCGACTCATGTGCATTTACATTAGGTAGGTATTTAAATGTCTCTAGCATATCTCCCCTCTCCCGCCTTTCCTCCAAAGTATACGGATTGAGATGTTTAAGTCTGTCCCCATACGCCTTATCACGAAGACCACACACCATTTTAGTAGCCTTCCTCTGGACCGACTCCATCCTTTTATATCTTTTTGAAGGTAAGGCCCCCAGAATTGTACACAGTATTCTAAATGAGACTTACACAGGGGCATCAATACCTCCTTTTTCCTACTGGCCATACCTCTCCCTATGCAACCTAGCATCCTTCTAGTTTTTGCCGTCACCTTTTCAACCTGTTTGGCCACCTTAAGATCATCACAAACAATCGCACCCAAGTCCCACTCTTCCGTCGTGCACATAAGTTCTTCACTCCCAAAACTGTACCGTTCCTTCGGGTTTTTGCAGCCCAAATGCATGAGTTTGCATTTCTTAGCATTAAATTTTAGCTGCCAAATTTCAGACCATTCTTCAAGCTTCGCCAGGTCTTCCTTCATGTTATTCACAACATCCTGGGTGTCTACTCTATTGCAGATTTTGGTATCATCCACAAAGAGGCAAATCTTACCCGACAGCCCTGCAGCAATATCGTTTACAAAAATGTTAAAAAGAACAGGCCCAAGAACAGGCCACTATTCACTCTTTTCCATGGCTATGGAAGTGTCAGGGGCGTTCCAAAAAGTTGCAAGGGTAGGTACAGAATGCTGCCTCAGCATACCTAACTTGTTTTCAGCAGGTGCACGTCTGGCGCCTATTCCATACATAGTTTCTGCCATTTTTTTCGGTGCCTGTTTTTGACTGCCATTTATAGAATTTCCCCAATAGCAGCTCGTAGTAGATGGAGCATTTAAACATTGCAGCTGGTGTTTAGAAAAACAAAGAAACCAACTGCGACCTTTGATTGTGTGGATAGGGACATCGGGCTCTACGTTGTCAAACTGATTCAGTCTTCTATATAGTGACTCTCGCACAATGAGAAATCTGGTGACTTTTGTATGAAAAAAGGAACAGCCTTCATTTCGGTCATAAATTCTAGCTGTTCCATCCATCACCGTTGAAAGCCGTGACTTTTGGAGGAATGTGAAATGTTGGTTTCATTACAGTTCAGTGCCTACTTTTTATCGTTAGTGGACTAGGCTAGGTATTTATTGGACTGTCCCTCTAGAGCAGAGTTGCCCTTAGGTCTCTTCCCCAACCCCCTGTCCTGCCCTTTCCAGACCTATTCCTTCCTGTATGTGGAAATTCTGATTTTTAACACTTGGATGACTCAGCATTTGTTATTAATTTCATCCCTGGTGTTGATCTTCACCTCCTAACAGTTTGTCATCTTTTATTTTTATTTATATACTGTCTATCAGATTATCTAAGCGGTTTTATAAACGCATAATCTATCTAACGTACCTGGAGCAATGGAGGTCCCAAGGAGCAGCATGGGATTTGAACCCACAACCTCAGCGTGCAGAGGCTTTAGCTCTAACCACCAGGCCACTCCTTCTCCCGCTTCCTCTCCGAAGAGTGTTATCTTATTTGCAGAAACAAAAGTCTATGTTTTGACAATGTTTCAGATCATTGATTGAACCATTTGTCATTCTCTTCTTGGCTGGGCTGGGAACTTTTCAGCATAAATATTTGTGGTTTTTCTTTTTCTTTTGTGGACAGACCATATAGGAAACAGTATACCTTAGAAATCCAGTAGTTATACCATGATGGCCCTTGCCAGCAATTGAAGGAAATGTCTCAGAAACAGCAGCATAAAATATGGAAATTCAGAATCGATGGAGAGCTTCTATTTGTAGGTATTAAGTCAGGTGTTGTTCCAAGCCCTGCATCTCCTAGTAGGAAACATTAAGGTTTGAGTCTATAAACAGCGCTGGAAGTTAGGTGACAGTAGACGCCCTACCATTGCCTAACCTAATTGTTTTAATTGGTTTTAATTGTTGCGGTAATTGGCCAATTAATGCTCATCGTTATTGTGTCTACATGAAGCCGGTTAATGGCTCCTAAGGTCACAGTAGGTGGGGTTAGCGGCAGAGAAGAACTTAGGTGTTGGCATTGTAGGCGAGTGAAACCGTGGCCTGCGTTTTGTGGCAGGCGCTGTTAACTGTGATTCTTGAGATGGTGTCTAAGCTGGTCTCTGAATTGTTTGA
The DNA here is from genome assembly GCF_902459505.1 of Geotrypetes seraphini. Taxonomy (NCBI): domain Eukaryota; kingdom Metazoa; phylum Chordata; class Amphibia; order Gymnophiona; family Dermophiidae; genus Geotrypetes; species Geotrypetes seraphini. The sequence goes on from NC_047102.1 coordinate 1,667,999, forward strand.
GACGTTTGGGGTAAATGCTGAGAGCGATGGGAATCTTCAGATGTCGAAAGTGCAGCACCTTTACGTCTTTCTCTTTTCCTGACAGGTTGGGTGACTCCTGATCATGGTCGTAGGTGTGATTTCTGACACATCGTAGACCTGAGAACAGGAGAAATGACACATACTCTGAGACACCCTGGAGTTGCGATTCTTGGCTCCGCGGTACTTTACTTCTGTGATCTCGCAAGAGCTGCTCACTTTTTCATTCATTGCAGCCATTTTCCTTTGTTGATCCCGTCCTCTGGAGACTGTTTTGATGTGTCTTGAGCCCTCTTGTTTTGGGGGATTTCAGAAGAGATGTTTGCTAATGTTGCTCGTTCTTGTGGATGTGATGATTAGACTGATGCTGTGTTGTTTTTATTTGAGTGTTTTAAGTGGTTTTGATGTAGCATGGGATCCAATGGGCTCTTGGTTTTAGGTGTTGCTACTTTCTCTTGTATGTTACATTATTATTATCTTGTTCTGTTTGTGCTTTTCTTGCTTTTTTTTTTTTTTTGTATTGTACTTAGCGCTATAGTTTGGCAAATTCGAAATAAACTTCCCTAGATTACTGCAACTCCCCCAAAACACAGCAGCCAGACTCATTTTTCATTTGAGAGGGTTAATCCACTGCAGGAAAAATGACATTGGTTACCAGGGAAGAAGAGGATACACTAGGATTTCTTGTCTGTTGCTTATTTAAAGCTTTTATACTGCTATCCAATGACGGTGAAGTTCAGTCCATGAGTTACAATCTATGAACTCTACTGTAGACAAGGAGCAACACTGCCCTGACAGAAGAGCTTAGTAATGGTGTTACAGACAGAATTAGATCTCTTCTGAAATGTCCAACAATAAAGAATCCACTAACTCTCTATCCATTCATTAACCTTTATAAATATACATACTAAGGCCCACTTTTACTAAGGTGTGTGCATGTTAGTCTATGGACGCATTAGCGGTTGGCACACGCTAATCGGTTGGCGCACCTTAGTAAAAGAGGGGGCAAACCTTTAAGAGAAAATATTTTTTTACTCAGAGAATAGTTAAGCTCTGGAATGCGTGGTAGGAGCGGATAGCGGAGCTGGTTTTAAGAAAGGTTTGGACAAGTTCCTGGAGGAAAAGTCCATAGTCTGTTATTGGGAAGTCCCTGCTTGCCCTGGATCAATAGCGTGGAATGTTGCTACTCTTTGGGCTTTTGCCAGGTACTAGGGACCCGGATTGGCCACCGTGAGGACAGGCTACTGGCCCAGATGGACCATTGGTCTGACCCAGGAAGGCTATTCTCATGCTCTTTTAGTTGTCATTTCAATGTATGGTTTACAGAGCTATCTATGGAGAGAACTCTAATGGACTCTAATGTAGGTCTTCCTCAACTAAAGACCTACATAGCGCTTCAAGATACCTCCCATCTTCTTTCGAATCCTCCTTTCAGAGCCCATCCATTTGGAATAATCTCCCAACATACTCACTTCACGAAACAACTAAAGACATGTCTATTCCCCTTATAACTCCATTCATGGTCGGGTCTCTCAGCCTGGTTTTCGGTCCTTTTCGTATCTCTATGTCATGAGTTATTAATGTAAAAATCTCTCACTATAAGCCGCATTGATTCCTCAAATCTCCAACCTATTGACAACAACCCCAGACTACAAGATGTTCAGAAAGGAAATAAAAACTATACTCTTCAAGAAATCCCTTAATAAAGCTTAATACCATGATAAAGCTTAACCCCCCTCTTACCATCCCCTCCCTAACCCCAGATCCTACTTTTCCCTCTCTTGGAAACCTTCTCTGATCTAACGTTGTAACCCTTCTTCCATAACTCTTTTTGTAATCCGCTTTGAACCGAAAGGTAATGGCGGAATAGAAATCTGTAATGTAATGTAATATAAGAAGCCATGTTGTATTGTTTGTATTGTATTGTAAAACTCAAACACTAGAGCTGGCAAATGAAAGGAAACAGTGCATCTTCTAGAGAAGCAGTTCAGGGTTGGTGATAGCATGGATTTGAGATGATAGGCTTGTTTTTATAAGTTTTTGGTATTACTGGTCTAGAAAATTTGTTTAGCATTTCTGCCCCAAACCACCCAAAAGGCAATAAGTACTGAGGTGAGTAAGCCAGCAGACTGTCAGTGTGTCCAGAACAATAAACGATCCCAGTGACCCCCTGACCTAGCAATTATCATCTCAGCAGGTCCCATCAGAAGAGGACCCAAGAGCAGTGTCTGTTGGCAGCATGGGGCTTGCTTTGTGAGGGGATTTTCCAGCCTTATCCTATTTGCATCCTGCCTCCCTAGCACAAACTATTCCTTCATCTTTAGCTCGTAAATGCATTCATTTTGATTTCTCTATCAGATTATGCTTGTGGTACTCAACAGTTTCTAAAACACCATCATGAGCGTTTAACATTACTTAATAAGAAAGAAACATGATCTACTGAAAATTAACTTAAAAGCTAGAATTTAAATCCAGTTCCTTAAACTGACCGAATTCAGTTCCATAAAATTCCAAGGCCACGATCAACCTCCCATAGCTCTGTCCTTCCTTATTCACTAATATTCAATCAGCCCCTCCTGGCTCCTCTCTTACTTTCTTCTCGATGTCTGTGGAGGGATTTTAAAAACAGAAATATTCTGACTCCTGACATAAAAATGTTGCAGCAGGAGTTAACCTGAGTGACTTGGGTCTAGTTTGATTCCAGCTTGGTTGGAGCCATGAGCCTTTCATTCATGTTACCTGGTTTCAGATCTCCGTCCTCCCTCACACAATTTTTTAGTTGGGCCATTGAGGTGATAATCCCATGTAACTTGATGCTCTCTGTGACCTGACAATCGTGAACCTTTACATGGGGCTTTGTAAGGATCATCTAGGCAATCCCACAACTTCCTTGCTCCCTGGGGCTGTGTCATCTTGACCATCATCTTTTCTTCCCAGCATCTTTCCAAGACCTGGCCCCAGCCTGCTATTCTTGTTAAAGAGAATTATTTTGTTTTAAAAGTTATATTCTACACTATCTGAACATTCTCAGCAGATTACGACTTGAAGTATATATAATTTTTAAATAACTTATAAACAAACAATAGGCAGCCACTTTGGGCCCCTGTACACTCTTAAGAGGGCCTCCCCTGCCATGGAAGGCCATATTTGGGGTGAAATTCAGGTGGTTGTTGAAAGTATAAGTGCTGCCAGGATAGACTATTGGAGGGAAAGTTTGGGGTGCCAATGCTAGGCTGTCACTGTTGTTTTTTTTGGGGGGGAGCACTGGAATTGCAGAGGAGCTGAACACGGGGTGTTTCACTGCGGTGACATTTCTTTCTCCATACAGATGTGGAATAGGGAATTCAGCTCTGTATTGTAGGGCAGCCCAGATCCTTTCCCTGCCCTCCCCCCCAAACCCCCTTGCCATGTAGAGGAATAGCCCCTGTTTTAAAATGGTATTTACACATAAACATATTTCTAAAGTAACTGAAATAATGAAAATTGTATTGAATCTATCTGAAGTACAAAGAGTGCCAAATGCTCATGACGATGGCAACATATATCATATAAACAGAAACATATATTGGTTACCCATACAACAAAGAGTTCAGTTTACGATTCTTGCGATTATCCATCAGACATTGTACCATGTTTCTCCAAAGATACTACAGGAGTTCTTTGAAATTTATAAACCGAGAAGATATCTTAGATCTGAAATTAAGTTTGGAGGGTAGGATGTCCGTGGCCGGTGTAAAACTCTGGAATGCCCTGCCTGGTAGCTTACGATTCTGTACTAGGAAGATTAATAAATAATTGCGTTTTCAACATTTTTTTAAAGCTTTCCTATGCTAATGTTTATTCCATTTGAAAATATCATTCTCTGAATATTCTGATTTAATATCTCTTTGCATTCTTAACTTGTTTATCTTTGAGCTCATTTGGTATTTCGTCATCTATCATGGAATGGATCGTTTGATCTCATTCCTTTCTGCTTCTTTAACTATTGAAAATTGATCTGATATGCCTATATATGCTGATTTGGTGTATTAATATCTGTCATGGGGGGATGTCCAGTTACGTCTGTGTTACATGTACGGAGATCATAGGGAGCACAAGATGTAAACCGCATAGTTGTATGCGGTATATAAATTTTTAAATAAATAAATAACATCTATGTAGCCATCATCATGAGCATGTGGCCCTCTTTGTACTTCAGATAGATTCAATACAATTGTCATTATTTCCAGAAGCCATTGTTTTGAATTTTCCTGCACTTTTCTTCATTCCTGTCATTCTTCTAAAGGAAAGAAATGGGACTAGATACCAAATTTTTTTTCCATAGAGTAATGCGTTCTTGAGTTGATTTAAATCATATCTGAAAGGCAGGTCTGGGCCTCACGTCACACCTCAGGTGCTCTCTTCACTTGGGAGCAGGTTGGGTGACATTAAGTACCATGACCAGAAGTTGAACCCGAGACACTGTGAATGGAAATGTTTTGTGAGGGAAAAGGATTTCCAGATGCTTCTTCCAGGCACCATTAGTCTCCTGTTTAATGCCTTCATTCAGCCTGTATTTGGCATTCCCACCTTATCACGATCCCCTGTTATAAGACTAGGCTACATTTGCTCCACTAATAAAACGCAGAACATCAGAATAATCTTTTTTTTTAATTCTAAATAAAAGTTTAGAAGATTGTCTCTGTGGTATGATGATACCCTTTTGGGGAGAAAGGGATTAGGACTTGTATACCACTTTTTTGCAGTTTTACCCCCACACTCAGAGCGGTTCAATACAGGTGCTTCAAGCATTTTCTCTAGGTTTACCTGGGGTAGTGGAGGATTAAGTGACTTGCCCAGGGTGGGTTTGAACCCACAACCTCAGAGTGCTGCGTCTGTAGCTCTAACCACTGCACCACACTCTCCTCACCTTTTTGCTCTATATATGATCAGTGAGACCCGTGGAATGGGATATAATCCAGACTGAGAAAATTTTGTGATTAACGGGTCTAGAAAGATATTTGTGAGAGAAATATCACTCTTAGAAGGGGACTCACCCAGAATTTCAAGCTTTCTACATCCTGACACAGTTAGCTTCAAATGACTACCTCCAGTTTTTGAATGGTCTTCTATAAATGTCCCTTTGAAAATGGCAGGAGGCATATAAGTTACCGCAAACAGCAATTCCTGTGACTCGAGTGAGACCCGCTGTGGAAGCATTTGGAAACCCCAGAGAGACTAATGTTTGTTGAGACAGTTCAGGAGTTCATTTCTGGCTTGAATTTTCAGACTTGGCTTGTGAAATGAGGGAAATAGCTCCATCTCAGCCTCTGCTACAGTAGCTGCCCAGGCTTCCTGCTGAAAGTGGAAGTTGTTTTCTTTCTTGTAATCGTATATACAGGAAGAGAAGAAGCTTTAGAAATAACTTTTAGGTCTTCGTAATTGTTTGAAACTAGTCTACATGAATTTTAATCCACATCTGGTTCCTGGTGCTGACCGGGCAATGCTGTGGAGACCAGAGTCATAGCTCCTAGCAAGGTGACCCAGTCTGTCGCTGAATAGTGACACCTACTGACTGGGTCAAGCATATCGATGCCCAGAGAAGGAGCATGCAGTGTAGTAAGTTTCCTCTTTTGTTCATTCTTTATTCTGGGATGGACTCCTCTACTGCAAGCAAAATGGCAGTTAGGTGTAAAGAAAACAGCTTAGACATTTGAACAGGATACTTGGCTGCATCTGCTTGTGCTCTACCCTGATCACCAGGTGGTATCAAGATACTTCTTAGAGTAGGATTACTAGATGTCTGGGAAAACCCGGACATGTCCTCTTTTCAGAGGACTGTCTAGGTGCCTGGACAGACTTTCCAAAACCCAGCAGTTTGTCCAGGTTTTGGAAATCTCCAGCCGCATCTGTTGGGCCTCTGAGCATGCACGGATGATGTCGAACGCGTCCGCGCATACTTGGAGGCCCTCAGACATAGCTCAGAGGTCAGGAATGAAGAGACGAGGCTTTCTGGGGGGCGGGACTGGAGCAGAACAAGGCAGAGCTAGGGGCGGAACAGGGTGTGGCCAGGTTACCCTAGCTTAGGGTGATTTTGACTAGCGCAAAGTCGTCTAAAGTGCACCTGGATTACATGCAAGCACTTCATGACGGCCTTAGTGCATATAGTTTGAAGGTGGGTGTGCAAAAGGTCAGAGAGTGAGTGGTGTAGATTCATTTTTCTGTATTGATACGCTGTCGAATGCTGATATGAAGGACCTGTTGTTACTTGTATAATATGTATTGTATGTTTTTTTAATTTTATATGATTATTTTTTGTAAAACCGCCTAGTTTTAGGCGGTTAAGAAATCTTATAAATAAATAAATTACATGTTATGTAGGCGCAAGTAGGGCTCGTGTACTTGTCCGCACCTGAAATACGAGTACACACCTCTGCTATGCCAAGCACTTACTTTCCTTTATAGAACAGACCCCAAATAGGCCCCCTTTTATCCAGTCACCCCAGTGTCGCATGTACATCACAGCTCTTCAGCGACTCCTTCTGAGCTGTATCCCAGGAAACACCTCAATGGGATCATTTATATGTGTGGTCTGGTTGCACAATTTTATTAAAGTTCTGCATCTAAAACAGACTTTACATATAGAAAAGGGTTTATAAAATCAGCCCCATGAGGGTAATTTTCATGAGCATTTCTGCAGTGAAGTACAAAAGCTTATGCTGGTAAAGTCTGTCTATGAAAGCTTAGCTGAGCTGAGTCAAAGACATAGGTTTGGATAGAGAATGACACGGTGACAGAATTCATCACTTTTCCCATCCCTATGGATAACCACAGGAAACCATCCCGTGTCATTCTTTAGTGTCCGTCTCAACCTCAGTCCTTCTACACCAACTTTCTTCAATGCAAGGCTCGAGGGTCAGTGACTGGAAACCCTCCCGTGTCATTCTCTAGTGTCTATCTCAACCTCAGTCCTTCTACACCAGCATTCATCAATGCAAGGCTTGAGGGTCAGTGGCTGGAAACCATCCCGTGTTATTCTCTAGTGTCCATCTCAACCTCAGTCCTTCTACATCAGCATTCTTCAATGCAAGGCTTGAGGGTCAGTGGTTGGAAACCATCCCATGTCATTCTTTAGTGTCCATCTCAACCTCAGTCCTTCTACACCAACTTTCTTCAATGCAAGGCTCGAGGGTCAGTGACTGGAAACCATCCTGTGTCATTCTCTAGTGTCCATCTCAACCTAAGTCCCTCTACACCAACTTTCTTCAATGCAAGGCTCGAGGGTCAGTGACTGGAAACCCTCCCGTGTCATTCTCTAGTGTCTATCTCAACCTCCGTCCAATGCAAGGCTCGAGGGTCAGTGGCTGGGCCCATTCATACTTTGATTCTCCCTCTCTCCTTAAAGAATGACCTGGAGGTGGTTTCCCATGATTATCCGCTGGAAGGAAACAGTGATGAATTCTGTCATAGTGTCATAGAGATATGTGTGTGATCAACCCAGACCTCTGTGTGTGGATAGGACTCCTAGTACCATTTATCATTTCTAGAGCGCTGAAAAGTATACGCAGCATTGCACATGTAACAAGCAATAGACAATCCCTACTCAAGGGTAATAGTCAGCACACAAACTCCCTGGTATAAATTTCAAAGAACTTCACATATAGGTTCATTTTAAAAATTCTCTGCAGGATAAAAGTGTGCATTTCTAAAATGAATTCCCTGCATATCAAACTGAGGTTGACTGTCTAGAAGAGGTTTTGTTTTTATTTGCATTTTTTCTTGACTGATTGGTTATTCAACAAGAACTGATGCTCTCCTGTCAAAAGAAGAGTTTCTTTCAATTTTTAGTTTGACGTGGAAAGACTCTCTCAGGGGATTATAGAGAATTAACAGCCCACTTTGCAAGACATACACAGCACTTGAAGATGGACCCTTATTTAGATGCCTTGAAATTTGGGAACTAAACAGATAAGTTATTTGAGGAGGGGTCTTACTTCTCTTCCCATTACATGAAAAATGCAGAGGAAACAGATTCAGCATTCTTCACTTAAGAGTTTTAAAGGTTATAAGAGAGTGAAATGATAAGAATTATTTTTCACGTGGTGGTTACTTTTTGGTCTTTCTGCAGCTTGTGTTTCTGTAGGAGACACAAACAAAGCTTCACTGTGGAACTAGACTGAAGAGACTCCATTTCCGATACCCTCATGTGGATTCTCTGGACAGGTTGGTCTGTGCACTTGAGAAAAACACATCCAGGTGGTTGTTATATTCAGAGTAAAAACCTTCTCGTAATTCTAGGTTTGTAAACAATTGATTTAAACCGGGGAAGATAACACCATTTCAGTTTTTCATGGAAGAACATTTTTTAAAATCAATGAATGAAGTCAGAATATCTGTGCGTAGGTTGCTTGTTTTTTCAGACTCCTTTGAAAGTGATTTGATTTGATTTTTGTCTGTCCTCTGAGGTGCTCACAGGTCAGTGTCCTTACAACCTGTGAATGCTGCTAATCCACCTAGGGGATGGTGGTGTTAAGCCCTTGTCATTGTACTCATTAAACACAGGGTTAGGAAAAGCTGAAACCATTTTCTGCTGCTTTGTACTGTAACTTCCCTGTGGTTATTTACATTACTTTTATTATTTTTCACAAAATAAATCACTGATCTCGATACCCAAACTTTAGTGAAATTTTAGTCAAAAGTAGGCCCCTGAGTTTTAGAATAAAAATTCATGTAACCAAGGAACTAAAATTTAGGACTGCTCTTCTTGCATATAGGAGCTGCCAGTTGAGTGTCCCCCTAGTCTTTGAAAATCTTGTTGCAGAAAAAATCAATCCACTTGTACCCGATTTTGTAGACTTCAATCCTATCTCCCCTCAGCCATCTCTTTTCCAAGCTGAAGAGTCTTTCCTCATACGAGAGGAGTTCCATCCCCTTTATCAACTTGTTCGCTCTTCTTTGAACCTTTTCTAATGCCGCTATATCTTTTTTGAGATAGGGAGACCAGAATGCAATACTCAAGGTGAGGTCACACCATTGAGCAGTACAGAGGCATTATAACATTCTTAGTCTTGTTTACCATCCCTTTTTTAATAATTCCTAGTATCTTGTTTGCTTTTGTGGCCGCCGCCACACATTGGGCAGAAGGTTTCATCATAATGTCTACGATGACCCTCAAATCTTTTTCTTGAGTGCTGACCCCCCCCAAGGTGGATCCTGGCATCCGGTAACTTTCCAATGTGCATCACTTTGCATTTGTCCACATTAAATTTCATCTGCCACTTGGACGCCCAGTCTTCCAATTTCCTACGGTCTTCCTGCAGTTTTTCACAGTCCGCATGCGTTTTAACAACTTTGAACAGTTTAGTGTCATCTGCAAATTTAATCGCCTCACTTGTCATTCCAATTTCCAGATCATTTATAAATAAATTAAATAACACCAGTACAGATCCCTGTGACACTGCACTATTTATCCTCCTCAACTGAGAAAAATGACCATTTAACCCACCCTCTGTTTTCTGTCCGATAACCAATTCTTAATCCACAATTGAACATTGCCTCCTATCCCATGACTCTTTAATTTTTTCAGGAGCCCCTCATGAGAAACTTTGTCAAAAGCTTTTTACATCAACTGGCTCACCTCTATCCACGTTTATTCATACCTTCAAAAAGTCAAGCAAATTAGTGAGGCAAGATCTCCCTCGGCTGAACCCATGCTGACTCTGTCTCATTCAATCATGTTTCTCTACATGTTCCACAATTTTTATTTTTTATAATTGTTTCCACTATTTTGCTTGGCACTGAGGTCAGGCTTACTAGTCTGTAATTCCCCGGATCTCCCTTGGAACCCTTTTTAAAAATCAACGTAACATTGACTACCCTCCAATCTTCAGGTACTACAGATGATTTTAGCAACAGATTACAGATCACTAATAACATATCAGCAATTTCATGTTTGAGTTTTCCCTGGGATGTATACCATCCAGTCCAGGTGATTTATCACTCTTTAACTTGTCAATTTGGCTTAGTACGTCTTCCAGGTTCACTGAGATTTCTTTCAATTCCTCCACATCATCACCCTTGAAAACTATTTCTGGTTCAGGTAGATCTTCCAGAGGACGCAATAGGACAGAGTACGGTACTGGAGTTCAAGAAAGGATTGGACAATTTCCTGCTGGAAAAAGGGATAGAGGGGTATAGATAGAGGGCTACTGCACAGGTCCTGGACCTGTTGGGCCGCCGCGTGGGTGGACTGCTGGGCACGATGGACCTCGGGTCTGACCCAGTGGAGGCATTGCTTATGTTCTTATCTCTGCACTTGACCACCAGCAGTTGTACAGGAGAGGAGGGGGGGGAGGGGTAGGAGGATCCTTGTATAAAGTTTTGGTTTCAGTCAAAAGTAAAACAATGCTGAATACAAATGTTGAGCTGGTTTTGGTGTCAAAACTGAAATTTGGTTGGTCTATACACGTGGGATCTATTCACAATAAAAGGTAGGGGAGGGTCTTTGAGGTGGGCAGACTGGATGGGCCGTGGCCCTTATCTGTCGTCTATTTCTATGTATGTTTCTATGTTTCTATACTCCTTCACATTTCTGCCTGAAACTTGCCTATACTCTGGTCATGTACAAGTAAGCAACTGTTTGTCACATGTGGGTGGAAATTTTATAAGAGGCATTTTATATATAAGAAATTCTTGAAAAAATTACTCTATAAAGTTGAATGTCTAACTAATCCAGTGTCAAAGTATATAAAGGCATTAAATGATGTATTTGTCCTGGCTTTGACAAACCATTTCGAAAACTGAATAATTTAGAACAAACAGAGGTTTGCAGAACTTGTCTCTGTCCGAGTTACTATGGAACCCTATGCGATTCCTCACCGTAGTCCGTCTTCTGTTGCCTATAGTATTCACAGTACACCTCTCCTCTCTTGCTATTTCTCTGGCATGTATTTAAATACTTCTTGCACAGATATTATAATTAGATTGGTAGCCCAGAGGGACAGAGAGGGAAAATGTTCTAATGATTGAAAATGTAGCCCTCATTGCTAATGTATTAGTATTGTAAAGTGGTCTATCAAATAGAATCAATCCAAGCCAAATCTAGTCTTCTTCCGTAAAGACCAAAGCAAAGAATTCCCTCAGTCTCTCCACTTTGGCCTTATCCTCCCTAAGCATACTCCTAAGGACTCCCTGTTGCGATGAGTTTTTGCCTCTTTGGCAAGTTCTTCTTCATATTCTTGTTTAGCTTTCTTGTCAAATGCAGTGAATGCCAGCCAGAAAGTGCCTAGCTTGAAGGTTGGTGAGTACGTGGGAGGGAATAAAGGGGGGGGGGGGAGTTGAGGCCAACGAGCACACATCTTAGCCAGTTAAATCATACACATTTAACTATAGCAGTTTTTAGCGTATGCCAATGCGTTGAATGCTCTGCGCTGCTCCCAACGCTCATAGCCTGTTTTGTGTTTAGTAGTTAAGTCCCAAATATTTAATTTAAGAACTTACCCCCCCTCTTACTAAGCCGCAGTAGAGTGGCCTGGGGAGTTAAACGTTCCGACACTGCTCCAACGCTTACAGGAATTCTATGGATGTAGGAGCAACATCGGAGCAAAGTAGAAACCTCTACCATGGCTTAGTAAAAGGGGGTTTGGTAATTAAGTGGCAATTACGCTAATCAAAGCGAAGGATGGCAGGGAGCTCTGTGACTCAAGGGTGCCCTGTAGGAAGCCCTGGCTTTGTACATACCACAGTATTTTTGGAGCAGTAGCCAGTTGAAAATAGCTTTCCTGTGATGACACCGATTGTGTCCCTAAACGGCCAGAAACAAATCTCAGTGACTGATTGTAGCAGGTTTCCGGGTCTCGCCGCGTCTATGTAGAAAGGACCGACGTTTCTTCAGGGTATGCTGTGAGGTCTGCAATGTGTCTTTAAAGACACGGTGAGACCTGGAAACCTGCTACAATCACGATGCCAGTCGTGGAAGCCTAAGAGAGCAAATCTCAGCTACTGTTTTTCAAGATGCAAGTTGTAGTGTGAGTGCAACATTCGTAGACAGGATGCTCCTTACATTATCACTGCTTGCAATTTCTGTCTGCTTTTTGTGCCAAATGATGCTGGATATCTTCTTTCTGATTCTCTAATTGTCCTTCTTTTCTTCATTTATGGTCTGCTTGGTTTTCTTTCCCATTCTCAGTGTTCCTTGTCAATTTAACTTCGCTTACCAAACTTATTAACCATCGAGCCAGGAAAGCTCCAAATGGTGTACAGAAGATGACATGGAACAGAGCACTGAACACTGAGGACCTGACTAGGTTAACAAGCTTAATTGGCGTGATAATTGACCACACCCATGATCTTTCATTTAAAAAAAAAAATCAATAAATTTGCTAGGCACCACGTGGAATTCCACGCGGTGCCTAGCAAGGCCTAAGTCGAAGCCCCTTGGATGCCTACCTGAAAAGTAGGCCTGGTCAGGGAAGGTTAACTTAGGCATTGTTAGGTGTTCAAGGTAGGGGCCTGTAAATTAGGCCTAATATTCGCATCTACCTCCATGATGCCTAGCAACGCATAAGGATGCCTGAGTACCACTAGGAGTGGTTCTATAAAGGATGCCTAGCGGTTGATTGACAACTAAAAGTTAGGCGCTGTTTGTAGAATCAGGCCCTGAGAGTACAAGGAAAACACAAAACCTCTGTGTTTTGGCTACTTCAGTTCCAGCCACAAAGGGGCCTTCCTAGCTCTGGCTTCTCGTACTGTAATGGGATGTCTTCTGTCTCCCTCAGGGTCGACCCCATCCCTTATGACACTCCGAAGCCGGCAGGGCACACGCGGTTTGTCTGTGTCTCGGACACACACTCCCGGACCGATGGTATTCAGATGCCTTACGGGGACATCCTTCTGCACACCGGTGACTTCACTGAACTGGGGCTACCTTCCGAGGTGAAGAAGTTTAACGACTGGTTAGGTAAGAGCTTACTTCCTCATTTAATTTAAGCGCTTGGAACTCTGTTCATTCTATTAAAAGTGAATTTCTGTGTAAAATTTTTCTGTTTTGCTTGTAATAGCTTTGGAGACACGTCTACTGCTGTGCACTAATAGTCCTTTGTATTTACGTTGGTTTAAAGTTGATTCTCTTTTGAGGCTTTTAGAAGATGTCGTGCTGGTGGGCTCTTCCTAGGGTGATACTTTTCTAGTTCCCCTTGCCTTGGTACCCCTCCCTGATGCTGAGTCCACTGTCAGTTCTGTGCTTTTCTATCTGGTTTGATGGGTGGAGGAGTGTCACGGGACTTTAAGGCCATTACAATCATGTTTTCAGCACGCTCATGTTACCATAGTTTTTGGTATGTCTATCTGTTGAGTATTGGATTTTGGTGCACTTCCTGTATTCCCAGAAAAGCCAAGGTGCTGGTTTTCCCCTTTCAAAGGCTTTTTGTTAACCCTTGAGGGGGAGTAAATCTAGAAAGTGGGCAGAAATGTATGTAGCTGCCCAAAATCCAGATAATTCATTTGTGATACTCCAAATATTTAAATAGCACAGGGGAAAATGACAGGTCACTCCATCAATGTTCCAGCGCTAGAGAATGTCACATGCCGCTGATGGGATCTGGGCACTGTCCCTACGTAATACACCCTACATCTGTTTCCTGCCAAAGCAGCTCTTATCTTCGGCCAACATCCTTACCCCTCTCCTCAAAGCACTTCACTGGCTCCCTGTCCGCCTTCGCATACAGTTCAAACTCCTACTACTAACCTACGAGTGTGTTCTTTCTGCAGCCCCTGGTCTCTCCTTATGCACCTCCCCGAGAACTCCTTTTCTCAGACAAATTGCTTTTATCTGTGCCCTTCTCCCAGACTGTGTTCCTTTCATCTCGCCGCCCCCCTATGCCTGGAATAAACTACCTGAATCTGTTTGCCACGCCCTTTCCCTTCCCTTGATCAAAAGTAAGCTGAAAACCCACCTTTTTGAGACAGCCTTCAACTCATAACCCTACTCCCCATCCTAGCCAGTCGTTTAACCATCCCCTTGACTGTATCCCCCACCCTGGCATCATGTTTAGATTGTAAGTTCTATTGAGCAGGGACTGTCTCTTTTGTGACTCTGGTAGAACTCTAGACATAATTAATAGTAGTAGTAGCTTAATCACCCTCAATTAGAATTAGTAACTTGGTAGGCGTGATTCTCTAAAAGTGCCTACCTAACAATGAGCGTGGTTAGGGGGCGTGCTTTGGATTTAGGTGCTGTTGAGTGCCTAACTTAGGCCAAGAAAATCATGTCATAAATACGGTGTGCCTAAAAGGATGCCTAGTGATGCCGAAGACTGCTTAGGTAGCGTATAACTAACTTTTATAGAATCACGCACAGCGCCACAGTAGTCGGCGCTGATATTTTAGGCAACATATATAGACTCGGAGCCTAATTTGCTGTGATGAAAGTAATTCTGTACTAAGTTATTTTAGCATATAAATAATGAGAAAACTTGAGATCCTTTAGATTTCCTAATTTTCTAGATAAGCTGATCGGCAAAGATCAGACAGATGAGAGTAATCTGGTTTCTCTGTGCTCTTCTCTGACAGTTTCCCAGCACGTGGTACACATACCTTGAGAGCTGCAAAAGACCTTGCCAAGGGGTCTGCAGTCGGCTCTTGCTCCCTTCCCCCATCCTTTCTGTGGTCTTTAGGCAAGGCAGTTGACCTGGAGCAGGCCCAGGCTACGAGATATCCATAAGATCCGTTCCACTACAGAACTAATACTATACAAAAATAAAAATCCAAACGATAATGCTCAGTCAATTAAGACCTAACACACCGGCAGCAGAGTCCTTCACAGTGTAATAAATAACATCATAACCCCCCCCCCAGTAATATTAATAAGCAAATATTGATATAGAACATCATTTATCTTGCTGGAATCATCGCCACAAGATTACAATCACCGCTTTTCAATTAATCAGGCTGCCAGTGTATATATTTCCTTCAGCCATATGTCCCAGTGCAAAAATACGAAACATATATCCCAGAATGCAAAAAAAATCTAAAGCTCATGTTCTTCTTCAAACCAAGCCAAAAGCTTCTATAAAATTATCCCCAAATCCAGTCTTTCCTGATAAAGCTCTGCAATCCTCTTCCCCAACACGAAATTGTGTTTCACCTTTGATTCAGCAGGAAACGTGTTATTTTTTCACATTTTCCAAATCAACAAAAATTTATTTCATTATAATCCACAACAATAACTAATCTTCATACCGGGAATGACAAGAAAAATGGGAATATCAGCATGCTTAAGAAATGCCCTACTTAAGACGTGATGACATCATCAACGATGACCTCATGGCATCTGTTATCACAGCACAGTTCATTGTCTCTTTATTCGGCCCAACTAGGCTAAGAGGGTGCCAAGCGTAGATCACATGTTGCTCATGATAAGTCAGATCTTGAGAAATATCACCCCATGAAAAAAAAATGAAACTGCCTGATCACCAAAAACTTTAGATCTCTTAAGGAATGATTATATTCCTGACTTACCATGAGGTCATCATTGATGATGTCATCACGTCTTAAGTAGAGCGTTTCTTGTCCATTTCAAAATCTCTGCTGGTTGGTAGTCAAGGGGACTTGGTTGATATGTGTTAGGAGTACTTGGCTTGGAGAATTTGGGAAACACTGTTGTAAGCTCTTCTGAGCTGGGACCGTCTACTAAATGTATGCCTTTCTGCGCTATAGCAGTGATAACTAGTAGTAGTATTATCATTTTTTGGCCTAGTATTCGCACACCTTCCACGGATTCAAGACAAAGTTAGACAAGTTCCTGCTGAACTGGAACGTACGCAGGTGAGGCTGGACTCATTTAGAGCACTGGTCTTTGACCTAAGGGCAGCGGCAATTCCTTGGCAGCTTGTATGCCATCCCATTAGACTGCACTTTGTAACACTGCTTCCTGTCCTCTTTCCAGGATCTTGTCATTTTAAAAGAACATTTCACAGTGAATCTTCCACCGCCTCCTGTGCTATTCAAAGGCACCTCAGGGCTTGCCTCTGTCAGCACCAGGTTGTTGGGGCTTATTCTAGGGAGTTTCCTCTCATTAGCAGATCTGTTTTTCTGCAGGAAAATCTCAGCTGATTTATGTCCCAGGTGACCTTTGTGACCCCTTGGGCCTGCCCACAGAATTTATTAGCATTATTTTGGTGTGAAGGTGTCCCAGGGGTCTTGTAACTGCAGAACCACTTGACCTGGTGATTGCTAAGTGCTTTAAACACTGTTCATTCAAATTTATAATTGTTTTCATTCAAAGTCTCCTCTATGAAGTTGCGTGACCCTTCGGTGCAAAGAGCCATGTTCATCGGTGGCAGTCTTGTCAATCAAGAACAAATGTGGCTGAACGCTGCATCTGTTCGTCGGGACGCATCTGAAGAGGAGTCGGGGTGTGAAAGGCATCTAATGTCAAGTGCCAATAGTGGAGGAGAAAGCCAACTGGTTAATGCAATGGCCTGTGAGCCGGGTTCAGTTCCCCTTAACTCTCCATCGCCCCAGCTATAGGGTTACCATATTTGGAGCCTCACAAACCCGGATGCATGGCCCCGACCCGTTCCGCCTCTAGTCTTGCCTCTCAAAGCCTCCTCTTCATAGTTTCATTAAATTTTGATGAAACGCTAATCATAAAATTCAAAGCATTCTACAGTAAAATAAAGCTTTAAAAATTGGGGGGGGGGGGGACTAAGAAAAGGGTGGAGGTAAAGGTAAAGAGGCCTCAAAAGAGCAGAAAGGATCAATTACTCGTAGGCATCTTCCAAAAGAAAGCACTTTTGTCTGTATTTTGTTCTGCAATGATATAAGATGGATGGGCGTTCTAGGTCATGGGTGCTGTAACAGAAAAAATGGAGGCACGACGGGTACCGATAATTTTTAGTGAGGGGACAGAGTGTTTGTGGAAAGACGGATCGTAGAGCTCAGGGAGCATCATATGGAATAAGAAGTCTGTCTATAAAGGCGGGTTCGTTGGTTTTTAGATTTTTAAATGTTAACAGCGCAACTTAACGAGTCCAATGAGGAATAGGCAACCAGTGCGCTTTTTTTAATAGGGGAGTGACGTGAGCTCTGGCCGCGTCTGGAGGCCTCGAGCCTGCGTGAATGGGTGCGACATCATCTGTGCATGCTCAGAGCTTGACGAGGCTTTCCAAAACCTGGACAAACTGCTGGGTTTTGGAAAGTCCATCCGGGAACCCAGATAGTCCTCTAAAAAGAGGACATGTCCAGGTTTCCTACCCAGCTACAAAATAAGTGTCTGTAGAATATGTCAAGCGCAGTATCTAAAAATCTCACCACCTTTTCCTATGCAATTGATAGAATAATAGCGCTCACGCGCGTGATTGGAGCAAGTACCGTACTTGGCGTAGGCAGCACTATATATTGTACATGCAAGAGATGGTCAGAGCTGACACACTCCGAACAAGTGCTCGTGTAGGGGGGGCTGAAGGGGTGGTAGATTGGTGCATTTTCTACCAAGGACACGACTGGAACCGATTAGATGCACAAGTGGTTGTTGCAGCAGCTGTAGATGTGGTGTAAGTGTTTGCACCCATAGCACAGGGATTGGGACTTGTGAACCGCCTTTCTGTAGTTTTGCAACCACACTCAAAGCGCTTTACATCCAGGCACTTCAAGCATGTTCTCTCTCTCTCCTGGTTGGAGGATTAAGTGACTTGCCCAGGGTCACAAGGAGCAGTGTGGCGTTTGAACCCACAACTCAGGGTGCTGAAGCTATAGCTCTAACCACAGAGACACACTAAATTATGACTGGGTTCTATATATGGCAGCAAACCAAATGGTGCTGGTAAAAAGTTAGAGCTAAGTGCTATTCCATAAACAGCACTCAGAGTGTGTATTGCGTCCGCGCCCAATTTTGGTCCTGAGGATATTCAGACTAGTGCCTGGCATAAATTCTCACAGCTCAAATTGGCATGGATCCCCCTTATCCTGTATCAAATTCCAGGAATGCATGCGCCTAAAGATGCATGCACTAATTACTGGCGCTGATTGGCTTGTTTATCAATCGAATTGCATGTGAAGCCCTGCCCAGACTTTGCCCTTGTGTGCACCCATCTGTCGTATGTTCACTTGGTAAGATATCTTAGGCGGAATTTTGACTTTTACGCATGTATTCATTGCCTAAATGTCAGAGCCGGGGGTAGGCAATTCCGGTCCTCGAGAGCCACAGGCAGGTCAGGCTTTCAGGATATCCACAATAAATATGCATGAGATCGATTTGCATCTCAAGGAGGCAGAGCAGTGCATGCCTACTCCTGCTCTAGAGCATTGCTCCTAAGCTTAGTCAGAAAATAATGGGAAATCAGAGGCTACGAGGGCTTGTAAACTTTTTGGTGAAGGTCTCGCCACATTCGTAGGGGCAGCTTATTGCACATTTTCTGGAGTCCCTCTCCTTCATTCCGTTTGCTGGTGCAAGAAGGGAAGAGGAATTTTATTTCTGTTAGGGTAGGTTATTGGGGAGAAGCCCTGGCGCAGGCATGGCTGGCATTCAGTGCAGTGTACTACATTTTGCATCAAACAATGGTTTTGGGGTGAGGAAGCAGCTTGGAATGCTGGGAAGGAAAATGCAAAGCTGATCTGGGTGGAATGTGCTCAAGGAATATTTATCTAGTCATAAAGATTAGTAGGCTGTGTAATTCAATTTAAAGCTAGCTGGCTGGCACTGGCCTATTGTGGACTGCTTCTGCTTGTCTTTTTCTCCTTATGCGGCAGTAAGACCCACACGTAGCTGCTTGTGACGCTTCTACACATTGGAGAAATTCTTCCTGAGTGGGGGAAATGGAGTGCTTGGGTTCTTTGTTGTATTTACTTCTGGTGTTTGTTAGCTTTAGGGCTTAATTCCCAAAATGTTAATTTGGCATTTGCTCAGGATCACAGCCATTAATGTGCCCTTGGAAACAAGCATACAGGAATGTAGGTTAGCAGGGACCAGGAAACAGTACACTGTGATAATTACCTGTACTAGGGTGTTAATAAATGTTCCTCTAATTACTGCCTTTATTACTGCAGGACTGGCAGCCTCTGGACCAATGTGCTGCCAGATAATTAACCCCTTTGCTACTGGCAAATCAAAGCTTTTACCGTCTGTTATTGAGAGAGACCTGGGGGAGGCCATTTCTTGACCTGGGTTGGTCTCTGTGGAAACAGGATTCTGGGCTAGATGGACCATTGGTCTGACCCAATAAAGCTAGTCTTATGTTCTTAAGCCTGAATTAAGTTTTACAGTTGTTTTTCACCATCTGAGGGGTAAAAGGCAAGAGAGGTAGAAATTGACATCAGATAAAGACAGCGTTTTCCTCCGCTAGGGGGATCATAAGGACTACAAGATCTGTCTCACCTGCCCAGTTTCCAAGCCAGTCCTTTTCTCAGTCTTGTCTTCTTCTTGGGCCCCTTGTTTTTCTTCTGGTGGTAAAGTAGAGCTTTTCTGGATGCTGCTTCAGGACTGGCGTGTTTCACGCAGTTCAGAATGTGTGTCTGCCACTAACTACATGGATAAAAAGCTTGGCCAGTGACTTATGTGTGACCCAGATCAGGTCACTTTACTGAATGTGGGACAAGGTGAAAACCAGCTATTTGTCTGGCATTTCTGGCCACTTTGGGGACCTTTTAACCAAAGCTTAGCAGGCATTTAAAAGCCAAGAAGTCCATTTTATTCCTATAAGCTTCTTTGCATTTAGCATGGCCTAAGCTTTTGTAAAAAGGGCCTCTTAATTCATTAACTTTTATGTTGTAGATCTCGGACCCTTTTTGTTAAAAAGGTGATTAAAATGTCCGTTGGTGGATCATCAAAAACCAGCGCTTCTAACCATGAATTTTTTGATCTGGGCAAGTCCACTGAATCCGTAGTTTGCATTTGGCCTTCATTACTATTTGATGCAAAAAGAAACCTGCACAGCCCTAGAGGAGGTGGTCTCCACGCAGAGTGTGAGCAGGTGCTGTGTACAGATACGTCCCCACCCGGTTGTGCACATGGATTATCTCCTGTAGTCAAGTGCAAAGGCTCCTTTGAGCTGAGATCCAAATTAGACTAAATCCACCAGAGATAGAGAAAAAGGCTTGACCTAGTTAAAACAACTATACTTCCTTTCTGAGGTAGCTTTTTGTCATGTGACCAACTAGGCAGTGTTTGGTCCTAGAGAGGAAACCTCCACGTCCAGGTGTGGCAGTTTTCATGCTTTCTAAATCTGAATGTAGCGTTGAAGTGTTTGGGCTGTGAGAGTCTGTTTGGTGGCAAATGGAATACAACAGCCCAAGGTTTAAATATCCATTTCTGGTTTGGGAAGAGGATTGCACTTCTGTCTCTACATCCTCCTGGCGTCTGGAACCGAGCATGAACCCTGCAGAGCTGCTGAGAAACAGACCTTGAGGCAGGACTGTTATTGTTTGGCACTGTCAAAACGCAAGTATTCTTTCAAATTTCAGGCTTTTGTTTAATCATTGCATGGCCGTAGCTTGTGCTTTGTTTTCCATTTCAAACAGCCATTCAACTCTGTTGAAATAAGCTTGCTTATAAGCAGTATTGTTCCAGATGCTTTTCTGAAGAAGAGATCATTTGTGAGTCTTCATTTTCTACTGCTAATAATGGGAATCACTACAGTTGAAAATGGACTTTATATTGGAATAGTAAATTCTAGAAAACTCATGAGGCATTCAAAAAAGTCCAGTTAAAGCCTGCATTCAGCTCAGTTGCTAATAACTCTCAGGGATGGATTTAGCTTCTGGTATACTTTCAAGCCAAACAAAGGGAGACTTTAGGAATCTCGATACAAATAAAGAAGAGACAATTTTTGTTCCTAAGGAAGATCCCGAAGTTGATCAAGCAAAACCTGTGCTCGCATATGTATGCGTGGAAATAAAAGCAAAACAGTGCGGCTGAGGCTACATTTTGTGTGTGTTCCTTGTTAATTTGCTGCTTTTCAGGACTGTCTCTTTTCCAATGAGAGAACTTGATTACAGTTGTAAGGGAAGGAAACAAAAGGGGCTGTTACTAGCACTGAGACACGAGAGATTGCTGGACCATGATTATTGGTTTGGCTGTTCCTGCTAAGGTACAAATTATTAAAATTGTCACCAGATGTGTGAGCTTTGATACTGACTGCTCCAGCATCAGCTCAGAATCAGGAGATTTTCTGCATGGCAGATTAAATTACGCTGTGAGTGGGTCTCTGAAAAGAAAATAGAATTGTGGATTGAAATGCTTTCAGAAATATTATTTGATGGCAATAAAATGTTCTCTGGAAAATTCCCTTTTGAGTGGAGCAAATGGAGTTTGTTTGCAGTAATTGTATTTTGGAGTGTTTGCTTTCACACTTTCCAATATGGGTTAAGTCAATTGGAACCTATGATTTTGTTTGGCTTATTGAGGAAAATACCATGTAAATTGATCTATGATGGATTGGAAGAAAATGCATTTGAAAGTCTGGAAATGGAGATGGCTTTTGCTTATTTGATTAGGATTCATTTTTTGCGTTTTAGCTTAATACAATACCAATGTGGTTTGCTTTTGCTTTTTCAATTTAGTTTTAATCGAATTGCAGAAGGACTGTCGCATTCCAAACTTTGCATATGATGCATATAACAGCAAAAGCAATCAAAAAAGATTGAATATCTTTCTGTACCGCTACATAAATTCTTCTGGCACAGTTCCTGTTTCCAGCACTGAAAATGAGTGTTTTGCTGTATTGGTGAGATGTGTGGACACCCTAAAATAGATCTATCTTATTACCCATGTAATAAGTTGAGAAATTTAGATTTTAAAATGGCTTCATTAAACCAGGATTGTCAGCTGCTGCCATCAGCAACCTCTAAAGAGAGAGAGGAAGCCATTTTAAGGTAGAGCTGTGGGACAGGAACAGGGGTTGGAGAGAGAGGGGAATATGCTGAACTCGGGAGTGGAAGGGAGGGAGGGAGAGAAGGCTGGAAAGGGTCACAGCAGTCTTGGGCCATTTTTTGTCCCAAAATTGCCTTCGACATGTAGAGGAGATACAGTAGACGTCCATCCTGACTGTTCCAGTTTGCATTTACACACCACATCTTTGAATTTTTTTCTCTTACTAAGACTTGCTAATTTCTCACTACCTGTAAACATTCTGGATGGAGTCTCATACAGGCCATTTAGATGATCACATAGGATGGTATTTTGCAAACACCTCCACACAGAAATAGCCTGATGCAGCTTGAGGTCACATCTTGGCAGTCACCCAAAAGGGCCCAAAACAGAGCCGCCATTTTCCATTCCAGGTTTCCAAGTTTTATTGCAATTTGATATATGGTGCATGGAGGTTCCATTTAGGCAGCTTACGATGAAAAGCTATAATAAAAATCTGAAAAGAACTACAGAATTGGTGATAGATGGTAGGAGAAAGGTAGTTCATAAGAACAAGGAGTAGCTGTGTATTGAGATCTTTGAATTTTGGAAGAGAGGTGTAAGGAAAACATTCTATGGAGATGGCCCATTTACAGCGAAAATGTTGACTTGGACAAAGTCCATCATCAATAGAAAGATAAACAGAGTGAGAAATGTGCTCTGCTAGTCTGACTGTGCTGGCTGGCTGGATCACTCTTGGTGTTCCTCACCTCAAACCAACAGGTATTTGTCTGTGGCTAGTAAGTGCGTATGCACACACTCTGAGTTTGCTTGAGGGCATTGCCCCCCCTTTGACCACCCTAAACCACACCATGTAATGTTTTGAACTGGTTTAGAGGCTTTTTATCAAATCGCTCTTACCAAGTTCCTTTAGATAATTCTTTCTCTCACACATGGAAGAATTCATGTGGAGTCCCTCAGGGCTCCCCATTATCACCCACGCTGTTTAATCTATACTTGGCTCCACTTGGAACTCAAATTTCATCTTTGGGTGTAAAGCTATATAGTTATGCAGATGACATCACCATAGTAGAACCTTTGACAGCTCTTACAAATGACACTTTGATTCTAATTCAGTCGATCCTTGCAGTTGTAGAAGAATGGATGAATGACTTTAGGTTGAAACTCAACCCAGATAAGACAAAATCTTTTCTGATATGATCAAGGAGGACTCAATAAATCTAAACGGCACTATGTAGTCCATCTTGCCGACTATAAAAATCTTGGGAGTCTACCTTGATTGTAAACTGTCTTTCGATTTCCATATTACTTCTTTAGTTAAAAAAATCTCACTTCTTATTATGGAAATTAAGAACAATTAAGCCATACTTTGATTTTTTTCTCATTCAGATTGCTGGTACAATCTCTCTTTCTCAGTACAATGGATTACTGCAATATTCTTTATCTGTCGATTTCTAAGAAAAATGTAAAAAGGTTGCAGAATATTCAAAATACTAAGGTACGGCTGATTTTCGGATTGAAAAGATCAGATCACGTATCACAGTATTACTGTAGACTTCACTGGCTGACAATAGAAGTCAGAATAGTTTTCAAATTTGGTTGTGTATGTTTTAAGGCTTTGAATGGACTCTTACCCAGCTATCTTTTGGATCGCTTCAATTGTACTACTAGAAAACACTTGCGCGAGATATGATTTTTTTGACTTTCCATCTGAAAAGATACGTGTTTATAAACAATTTCTTAGTAAAACTTTGGCATATTTGGCTGCTATGTGGGACAAACAAGTTAGTTTTTATATATCAATGCCAACCACTTATCTAGTCTTTAGAAAATTGCTGAAAAACCACTTGTTTGGTAAATATTTTGATTAATTTATTACTACAAATGGTTAGTATCTCTTAGCTGTTAACTGCACTGAACCACAAGGTAGATGCGGTATAAAGAATTTATGCAATGTAATGTAACTATTGTATTTTTGTAACCCAAGGGTAGGGAACTCCGGTCCTTGAGAGTCATATTCCAGTCGGGTTTTCAGGATTTCCCCAATGAATATGCATGAGATCTATTTGCATGCACTGCTTTCAATGCATATTCATTGGGGAAATCCTGAAAACCCAACTGGAATACGGCTCTCGAGGACCGGAGTTTCCTACCCCTCTTGTAAGCCAACCTGACCTTTTCAATGGATGGAATACTGAGGTTCTAGAAACAGAGAACATGTAGGCTGATAAAGACCATATGGCCCATCCAGTCTGCCTACTCATGCCGTGTCCTATTCCTTCCTCCCCTTTAGAGATCTAATGCATCTGTGCCAAGCTTTCTTAAATTCAGATAAAGTCTTCACTCCCACCACCTCCATTGGGAGGCCATTCCACGAATATCAATTACCCTCTTTCCATGAAAGAAGTATTTCCTCAGGAAACTCCTTAGTCTATCCTCCCCCCCCCCCTGAAACAGAGGTTTCCTAGGTCAGTGATTCCCAACCCTGTCCTGGAGGAACACCAGGCCAATTGGGTTTTCAGGCTAG
The DNA here is from genome assembly GCF_902459505.1 of Geotrypetes seraphini. Classification (NCBI taxonomy): domain Eukaryota; kingdom Metazoa; phylum Chordata; class Amphibia; order Gymnophiona; family Dermophiidae; genus Geotrypetes; species Geotrypetes seraphini. The sequence goes on from NC_047102.1 coordinate 1,692,385, forward strand.
CCCTAATGAATATGCATGAGAGAGATTTGCATATAATGCAAGTGATAGGCATGCAAATCTGCTCAATGCATATTCATTAGGGCTAGCCTGAAAACCCAATTGGCCTGGTGGTCTCCAGGACAGGGTTGGGAACCACTGCCCTAATGAATATGCATGAGAGAGATTTGCATAGGATGAAAACCCAATTGGCCTGGTGGTCCTCCAGGACAGGGTTGGGAACCACTGCCCTAATGAATATGCATGAGAGAGATTTGCATAGGATGAAAACCCAATTGGCCTGGTGGTCCTCCAGGACAGGGTTGGGAACCACTGCCCTAATGAATATGCATGAGAGAGATTTGCATAGGATGAAAACCCAATTGGCCTGGTGGTCCTCCAGGACAGGGTTGGGAACCACTGCCCTAATGAATATGCATGAGAGAGATTTGCATAGGGGGCTGCTCTGCTGATACCAGGAATTCTGAACCTTCATATAATAAATGTATGATGCTTTGGTTGCACCATAGAAAGGTGGTATATCAAACCCATGACACTCCCCCCTTTTTAAATGTAAACTCCCTCCAAATATAGAGAATGTTGATTGAAAGGACAAAATTTTAAGTTTCTTAAATTTAGCCCAAAATTTAGGGAATTCTATTAGCGTTGGAGCTAGTACCGCCACTGCTGGCAATCAAAAAGCCTAATGTGGCTTTGTAAAAAAGCCCTTAGTTAAAGAATTGTAAGGACATCTTTTTATCCAAGGGAAGGGGTTGTATTTTCTGACTTTTAAAAAATCTAGATCGCTTTGAATTAAAATGCTATTAGTGCGATTCAGAAATCTTGTATTAGATCCATTTTTCCAAGAATTCCACCATATCAGGGTCCCTGAAGCCCAGAACCCTCAGTTTGCTCGGTGACTGCAAAAGCGAGGTCTTCCGCCTATCTCTCCGGCCACTCTGCTTTCTGCATCAGCCTGAATATACAGCACTAGTGTTTTTGTAGGCTCAACTTGCAAATGGAAATTGATAACCTTGAAGGTAAGCTCTTGTCACTTGAATGTTGATTTTGCAAGTCTTCTCAAAGTGTATTGGAATAAGGTCTTGGAGATGAACAGGTCAGAGTCAGCCTGTGTTGGCTTTTCAGCTGCCATTTTTCCCTGGTGCCGGCAGGTCATGCTTCAATTATTTAAGACTAGAAGAAACTTGATAAGGCTAGTTGTTTTTCACAGATCTTGATGTAGACATTGTTTCTTACCTTGATTTATGTTCAATACTTAATAAAGTTAAGAGACTAGAGGGTGCTTGATTGAGTTTCTTTTTTTTTTGTGAGGGAAGGAGCTCCCTTACTCTGCATCCATGCTTCATGACAGGCTTAGAGCTCTTTCCTCTGTATGTGCATTCACAACTTAGCCGAAAGTGCCACTCCTTTCTTTAAAAACTCTACTCTCTCCTGTTTGAACTCTTCTCTGCTTTCTTACCTTCATTGCAGGAGCAAAGCTTATCTTCCTGTGATGCCATTACAATCATGTAAAACCTCTCTCTCTCCTCAAATCACTACATGATGTATAATTCTGCCCATGGAAATGTGTATATGATTGTATTTATCTACTGTTGTGAACCGCCTGGAACTAATGGCAGGGCGGTATACAAGAAATAAATGATTATTATTATTACATTGGCTGTGTATATTCTTTTGCAGAAAATTCAGACTTTTGGTCTTGTCTGCACCTCATTACCTCTCCTCTGTTGTTGTTTTATGATTTCTCTCTTCTTTTCTTCATACCCTTTTCCCCTGATGCTTCTCTGCTCTGAAACTTCCAGCTTGCTGCCCCCAAGCACCTGAATATGTTTATTAAATTTTGATCTACCGCCATAGCATACAACTGTTCATAGTGGCTTACAATAAAATATAGCATAGAAAAGAGCTCCATCAATATATAGAAACAGATCTATCTAAAATCTAAATAATCATTAGATACAATTTTGTATTACTGTTTTACAGAATTAGTTCAAATTAAGAACATAAGATTAGCCTTACTGGGTCAGACCAATGGTCCATCAAGCCCAGTAGCCCGTTCTCATGGTGGCCAATCCAGGTCACTAGCACCTGGCAAAAAACCAAAGAGTAGCAATATTCCATGCTACCGATCCAGGGCAAGCAGTGGCTTCCCCCATTTATTTCTCAATAACAGACTGTGGACTTTTCCTCCAGGAGATTGTCCAAACCTCTTAAATATGAACATTAATTGTTCTTCTATGTGGCCTCCTCTAATCTAATACCAGAAGAGCTGCCATGAGATCATCTTAGGGTTCTATTTCAGGTTTTTTTTCTATTGTTTGCGGGTTTTGGAACGTTGACATTTCCTGTGTTGTTTCAAATTAATATACATCCCTATGTAAATTTACTGCAATGATTTGCTAATACTACATCAAGTTCATGTTTCAAGTTTTATTAAAATTTGATTTGATGGCTTAATATACAATAAGTAAAAAAAAAACGTACAATTAAAATTTATAACATGCACTATATAAAATACAATATACTGGAAAGACACGTCAACAAAACTAATACAAAAGGGTAGAAGGAGTAGAACTACAATTTGAGTTTTTTAAAGGCTAATGAGATAACATATAGGGGAGGTAGGATAAAGGAGGGGAGACAGTATTAATGGAAGCTTATGGGGGACTATCTACTGAATAGTCAAAGCTAAAAGTGACGTCTTTTATGCATATAATCCAAAAGGTTGGTTGAGTCAGCCCAGGATTTCCTTTTCCCTTTTCTTGATTATTGATTGACCTTCTTTCGGGGTGGGGTGGTCATCCTCTGGAGTACCACAAAGCAGAAATTGATCAAGCCTGGGCAGTACATAACAGGTTCAGCTTAGATTTATGTCTGTTTTTCTGCCAAACTGCTACATACCTTATGTACAGACTCAGCATGGCAACCTTTCACATGCCTTGGGTTATTTCCCAAAATACTTTTGCTTTACCAAACATTAATCTTAATAGCATTTGGCTTTTTTTTTTTTAAGGAGAAACTCCAGGAGATGAGAAATTTTAATAAATATGAAAAAATTTTTGTTACCCGAGAGATGAAATGAATTGTGAAAGGGATATTCATTTTTGCTGTAGGCAGTGCAAAACAAAACATTTTTTATGGTGGATCGTGTTGCACGCTTCAAGGTGTGCTGAACTAATATACTTCAGTTACTGAGGTGTGGGTGGGCAAGATGACCCTAAGGAAGCAGAAGTTGTCCCTGGGGGTGACCCGCCATGTTGCTCCAGCAAGTGCGAACATGGCCTGACATTATAGAGTGAGAGGTCAGAGACAGGCTGTTCTCTTAAGTACCAGTCTCTCTTCTTTTCTTCTCTCGGACAGTGGCTGGAACAAAAGAGGCCTTTTGTGCGGACCTGAGATTTGTGACATTGTTGCTCATCGTTCCCTGTTGTGCCTCCAAAAAGAAAGAGTAAAACTCTATGTATCATAATCCAAGAAATGAGACCAAGTCTTGGAAATTGAGTTATGCAGCTGGCTAAGTAATCAAGAAGATGCCGATTCAAATGCAACAAACCACATCTTTCTATCGTTTCATTTGCCAAAGATCTACTGTTTCAAAAGTATTAAAACCCAACTGACATTGTTGCCTTGTTTATCAAGTAAGCGTGCACTAAGACTTGGTACTTTTTCTTAGATTGCGACACATATTAATTTCAAGCCCACCTTCCTCCATTTCACACTTATTCCTCTTGCTCATTGCAGTGTTTTGAGGAATGATTTCTGCAAATTGAGCGGGTCTAACATGGTAGAAGAAGTAGATTTTTTTAACCAAAACGACAGCATTTGCTGGTTGGAACTTGGCAAGCTGAAAGTTAATGTTTCCTCAAATGAGTCTGGAATGTTTTCCATGTCTATTTCACTGGGATTTGCCTGTGCAACTATGAGGGTTCAGCTTGCCTATGTCGATTTTCAAAGTGGAAACATATGCATGTGCCCACCATTTTGAAGAGGTGGGCCCAGAGGCAGGATGGAGTGGGCATCCCTCCTGCTGATCTTCTAAAATAATGTACGGGATGTGGAGGAGGGGGCCTTGAGGTAGGAACGTTGCTGTCGAACTCCATAAAAGTGATTCGCACTCAGCGTTTTTTCAGCAAAGTGTCCCCTGAGGAAGGCGTTCACCATGCGCCAAAAGTTGGATCCTTGTTGCGACCACTGGTTTAATAAAGACTTGGTCATTGGTTGAAAAGATGCCTCCCTTGCCTTTTGTTAGACTGTCTTCTGAGGAAGTGCCAGGTACAGTTTCTCCCCCTTTTACTGACGATGCTCCGCACGAATGGCGTGCATATAATTTGCATGCTACTATGCTGAGCATCGCTGATAAAAGAAAAATCGCTCCCACCACAGTATTTTTTACTGAGGTGTCTGGAGATTTGTGCATCGGGGCTTTAATCCTCAGTTACCTCAGCTACAAAATTAAGACTGTAAGCCTTCCAGGGACAGGGAAATACATAGAGCACCTGAACGTAATTCCCTAGAGCAACTACGGAAAACAGGTGTGAGCAAAATGCAAATTAACAATTGTACTAAAAAGCAAAGGCTGCAGACTTGTGAATAAGATGCCCGACGACAAAATCTTAGGAACCTTGGTGCTTCAGGTGAATTGTGATGTACCTCTTAGATCAAAGGGAATGACAGCTATCCTCCCCCCTCCCCCCAGGCCAATGCACAAACTGATTTCAATAGGGTCTTTGGCCAGGACTGGATACCACTCCCACAAACCTTTTCCCAGTGCACATAGACTAACAAAGGGTTCCCTAATGACAGGCATTAATAGGAACAGCTCACGTTACATAGGCGCAGGAAGGTCAAAGGAAAACATGTAGCTTGGAGACAGCAAAAGACTCATTTATTGGGCTCTCCAGCAGTCTAAAATGGCTGTTGCCAGTGGTGGGAAAAGAGCTGCGTGGCAAATTAGACAGGGAGAAAAGGGAGTTTGGTTACGAGTTAATCCATTTTCCCAAAATGCAAGAGGGTAACAAAAAGTAAATTCACTGTCCAGCAATTAGCCACCATCATATTTAGGTTAAACTAGCCCGTCACCCCATCAGACAGACGACAGAAATGTGTTAACAAATGGATAAGGGGTTTATGGACACATCTACAGAGCTCACAAGGGACAGAAAACAGCTGCAGTCTGCATAATCTACGAAAGCCGCTTTGGTTGTGTCCAAATCCACGACCAAGGGACCAGATCTCAGCTGAGCAATGGATGAGCCATTTTGCTCTTATTTGCCGTCATGTACTGTTATAATACTAAATACACGTTTCTGTATGTTCCTAGAAGCAGGCTGAGCTATTTAACAATGGGAGATTTGCGGGAGACTGTGTTTCGCCTTTTAGATAAAGGGGGCCACTGAGGAAAGAGAGGTTTGTTGGCTGTGATACAGAAAAATCTTTGGGCATCCTGCTAATTGAGGACACAGTAGACGTATTCAGAAGAGAACCTGGTCTGAGCTGCAAGGCTGGCGGTGTCTCTTGAACTGGTAACAATGACACAAGCCAATGGCTTTAATAGTGCCAGAAATTTAAGGAAAGAGCAATTTTCTCTCATGCCTGATGCCACAGAGTGGGAGCTCGGCTGACTATTCCCGCCTTGTAGATAATGGGCTGCTGAAAATTGAGACCCTCCCCTTCTCCCACTCCCCCGGGACTCGTTCAAATGGCTCTCGGAGAAGCTCAGGCATCCCCTCCAAGTTGAAGTCTCATTATAGAACTCTTGTGCCATAACACGTAATCTCTTTAAAATAGGAAACTTGAATTTATTTAGCAGTAAATCTTGTGATATCCACGGAAGTCAAAATAGTCTATTCTGTGCAGTCCATTTGTAATCAAGCTTTCATTTTGGGATATATTACTGAGGAGAGAAATTTTCAAAAGCCACCGTGGAATACATTCTTCCCCTTTTCCATCTGCATTCACCTTGCTGGGGTACAGTTACCATATTTGGGAAGTCAAAAAAGAGGACACATGGCCCCGCCCCTGCAACACCTCCTATCAGTCTTTCCCCTGCCCAGGCCCTGGCTGCACCTCTGCCTCCCACCAGTCTCCTTCCTGCTCTATCCCACCCCTCACCCTATGAACTTAAGAATTGCCATATGTTCCTGGGGCATGTTAGGTTGGGGGGAGGGAAAATGCGCATCAGTTACATTTCCAGATCTAAAACATGTTATTTTTATGGGACAAATGGACACATCAAAGGTAGGTGTAAATTTTATATCACCTTTTCATTCTATTGGGTGTGCAAAGTAGTTTACCAACAAATAATCCAAAAGCGGTACGCATATTATAAATAATATTTCAAATTCTGTTAAAAGTTTGCAATGTTTAAGAATCTCCTTATGCTCATCCGCTACCTTGATCTACCCTCCTCACTAGCATATTCCCTTATCATCATAACCTGCTCCCAGACCTTTACGCTGGTAAAATGAATGTCTTCAACTTTTCCTGTGTTGTGAAGAGCCTTTTCGTAATAATACAAATATGTGCTATCTCAGGCCACCGTAGTGTAAACTTCGTAGGCATGACTTCGGTGGTATTCAAGATGCTACAATCTGTGTACTCACTGGGGCTTCTTTAAAGGAACAGTTCCCCAGGTAGAGAGAAAATGGATCTTTCTGCTGATTTATCTTTCATTTTCTTTCAGGAAACCTGCCGTATGAATACAAGATAGTGATTGCGGGGAATCATGAACTGACCTTTGATAAGGAATTCATGGCTGACCTAGTTAAGCAGGATTATTATCGCTTTCCCTCTGTCTCCAAGCTGAAACCAGAGGACTTTGATAATGTTCAGTCACTTCTAACAAACACAATTTACTTGCAAGACTCAGAAATAACCGTGAAAGGATTTCGGATATATGGTGCTCCTTGGTAAGTGTCACTCTGAGCATCTTCATTTTTGATACAAGCTAAAAGAGTGAGAACTGTTTATTTGGAGTTGGGTTGAATACTGTGGATTGGGTTCATGAGGTTCTTCTTATCTGTGTGGGAGTGAAAGTCGCAGGTTTTTTAGATTGGGGTTTTAAAAAAAACAAAACTGCAGTAGTGAGGATTTACTAGAAAGTGAGTCTCATTTTGAGGTCATCCATAAGTAAGAGAAAGTCTGCTGTTGAAAAGTGCTCAGTACAGGCTTTTGATTGGATTTGTGTGAAATATTGTTTTGAGAGCAGATTGCAGCCACTTAGGTTTCAGGATCTCCACAATGAATATCCATGAGCTCGATTTGCATGCACTGCCTCTTTGGTATGCAAATCGATCTCTTGCATATTCAGTGTGGACATCCTTGCCAGTTCCTCAGTCAAAATGGCTGCTAGGACCTCACGCAGAAGTCTTGTGATTAAGGGCAGTTCACAGATGACCTCCTGTGTATTAATCAGTAATCAGTCGTCTAACTTCATGCTTGTATTGTGCGTATGTGAAATTTTATCTACCAGAATTCCCATAATTGGGATTCTTGATTTGGTTTTTGAAGTTACCTATGTCTTGCTTACCCACCTTTCTAAATCTGAGCTGAAGGCAAGTTAAAGGAAGGAAGAGCAAGTAGTTTCCTGTTTTGTACTTGAAGTAATGAAGATTAGGTGACGTGCTCATGAGGAAAGTGAGATTCCTTTGTTCTTAGTCTGCTGCTCTAGGGTACCTGTAGGGTTAAAGCCAGCAAGAGCCAGGCAGTTTCCGTAAGAGTTAATGTTGGAACTGTTGGGCTATCCTGTAACCATAGCAGTGAAATCCAGCTGCTGTTGTCTCCAGTAATTTAACTTCTCTTTGGAGGAAGACTGGCTTATCCAGGCCCAATCAAGTTGTATTTGCCCGACAGAGTTGAGTTGAATGTGTAGAGTCTGAAAGCTCGGATTCCTTCGCAGACCTTTGCTGTAATGTGGTTCATTTGTAAAAGAAAAATCTATCTCCTGCTTGCTGGTTGACCTGGAACCTGTCGATAAATAACCTAGAGAAGGCTGGCTGCCTTTTCTGACTGTATTTGAGATTGGGGTGGGGGAGGGTTCCATAGCTCATGCTTTACCCACATTTATCAGTCAGTTTATTGAAGAATGTAAAGAAAGATGAAAAGTTTTAAAGTTCTACAAGGTCTGTTCAAAAAGTTCCAGGACTGATTTTATAAAAATTTATGAAACAATTTTACCACTTATTCCATTGGGTCCCCTTCCTTACGTATACACTATTCCCAACGTCATTTCTACTTCTTGAAACGGTCCTTAAATGTATCTTCAGGAATCACCAAAGTTGCCATGTCAACTTTTGCTTTATGTCTTCAACGGTGTAGAATCACTTTCCTTTCAGCATGGATTTAAATTTAGGAAAGAAGGAGAAATCAGCAGGGGCCAAGTCAGGAGCGTAAGGTGACTGGGGAAGAACTGCCACCCAAAATTCATGAGTTTTCACTAGTTCAAAACACCTTCCACAACTCATGACATGTTCCCCTAAGCCACTTTCAACATTTCATAAGTTTCTGTAGCGGTCTTACCCAATTTAAAACAGAACTTCACGCTGTATAAGAACTGCCGCTGCTGGGTCAGACCAGTGGTCCATCATGCCCAGAAGTCCACTCACACGTGTCAAAGCAGCTCCTGATTGGTGAGGCTCAACTTTAGTACTGGAAGAGGCGGTCGGAGCATACCGTGAGTGATTTCCTTCACTCACCGGCGCTCCGGCTACCCTCTCCTGCCTCTCCTACCGCAAATGACCAGGACCACGAATCCGCGGGGGAGCACTGTATAACTTTATTTCAGGTTACAATTGAAGTGTGTGACATTTTCTTTAATAAGCCATACTGTACCAGGTTCTTACTGTTATATTATAGGGTTTTGGCTGTTTCTTGTTGTCATAGATGAGGAGCAAGTCTACTGGAATAGGTATCTGTGAATTGGAAGGGGGGATCTATTATTGCAGACCTCCAGCGTGAATTCACTTTGGTTGTCTACTCTTGGTCAATCTTCACTGAACGAGCCACATTTTCTGGGATTCTTCGGTTACCTCTTTCACCAACCTAAATGATTGTTTATGGACAAGGAGAACGAGTTCCTTGCAAGAAAATTCCTGGTTCTCCCTTCTTTTGTGATTTACTATTTATTATTGAGGTTCCAGTTTATTCTTCTGCTTGTTGTTGGCAGGTGGATTTTCACAATCTCAAAACTGTTTGGTTAATCACAAAAATGACATGAATCATGCCTCGGTATTGAGACACCTACAGAGGCATTTGGTGCCTTAAAGCGCCTACAGTGGTGCTATTCTGAAGCCACTTTTTTAGATGCCGGTAAGCGCCTTGAAAATTGGTTTAAAATGTCGTATAAACTGCATTTTTTCACTTAGTTTAGGTGTCTGTAGGATGCCTACCTGCGCCTGATGCCATTTATAGAATATGGACCTGAATGTCCCGTGGTTAGGGTAGATTTGAGCAAGGAGACTGAGCCATTTCCCTTCCTTGTGAAGGTGAGACTAGAGGTCCTGGGCTGAGGGATGAAGAAATGCCTCCTTCCCCCTCCTGAGAGCACTTTTCTAAGTGACCTGCATGGAGAATTGGAAGATGTCAGCAGAAAACTTTGTAGGATATCTTGTTCTCGTCACTTTTTTCCCCATTTTGTTTCCAGGCGATAACTCTGAAGGTGGGATTCTCTTTGTGATTTTGAAGGTTTCTGTATTAGTACCTTTTGGGAGGTCATTTTTATAAAGTCATCCTTGTATGGATGTGGCCTCTCGTAAAATATCGACAGGCATAAAAGTGAGTTCTAGGACATGATGGCGTATGCTGGCACCGGGGTGGACTAAGTACCTAGGCACATAGATGACAAAATAACCGTAATCTCTGCGTGTACCTGCATAATGCGTGCAACTTCATCTACATCTGATCTTGATAGGGTTACCAGATTTTACTTTAGTAAAATCCAACCCCCCTAGACACACCCCCAGGCCTCCTGCCTGACACAATTTTGAGGAAGCTTTTACATAGAAACATAGAAATAGACGGCAGATAAGGGCCACGGCCCATCAAGCCTGCCCACTCCAATAACCCTCCCCTACCTTTCTCTGTGAAGAGATCCCATGTGACGATCCCATTTTGTCTTAAAATCAGGCACGCTGCTGGCCTCGATTACCTGTAGTGGAAGATTATTCCAGTGATCAACCACCCTATCGGTGAAGAAGTATTTCCTGGTGTCACCGTGTAGTTTCCCGCCTCTGATTTTCCATGGATGCCCTCTTGTTGCCGTGGGGTCTTTGAAAAAGAAGATATCCTCTTCCACCTCGATACGGCCCGTGAGATATTTGAACGTCTCATAGAAACATAGAAACATAGAAAGATGACGGCAGATAAGGGCCATATAGCCCATCAAGTCTGCCCACACTATTTACCCACCCCCTTAAGTCTTCTGACCCCTTAAGTATAATTGTAATTATACTGTCACTCTACTGACCCGCTCGATCATGTCTCCCCTCTCTCTGCGTTCCTCGAGTGAGTATAGCTGCAATTTTTTCAGCCGTTCCTCATCCTTGAGTCCCGAGACCATCCGGGTGGCCATTCGCTGGACTGACTCAAGTCTCAGCACAAAGTGCTGGGTTTTGAAAAGCCATCCAAACCCCCCGGACCTGTCCTCGAAAAGGAGGACACATCCAGGAGAATCCGAACGTCTGTCAACCCTAGGTCTTGAGCTGGTGTGAATGATCGTGCATGTGTGATTTCTGCCATCCAATGTGCACTTGTCTTACAAAGTAGCCTCTAGGCACACCCTACGTTAGCCAGAAATGAAACGAGAAACATCTACCACAGACAGAAGATGAGATTTGTAGCTGAATCGGAATAGTAAAGGGGAAATTATCCCCTTTGCTAAAGCAGTGAGTGCTTTTAATTTAAGAGGGAGGGGGATGGCGGGATTGAAGTAAGAGCTTTGATTCTGAGTGTTTCAACCTGCCAAGGGGTTCTAACAAGTAATTGCCATCAACTTGGGAGCAGAGTTATAAATCATGCATTTGGAAAATAGAAATAGCATTCCACATTCATTACGCTTTATTACCCAGAGTGCATCTGAAAGCTTTCCAGAGACTTAGCAGATTTCAAGTAGCATCTACTGAGCTCCAATTTAGCAGCATTTGTATATAAATAATAATAAGAAGAAATAAAGCCTCCATTTGCACTTCCATGGGAGAAGTCTTGAGATTCAGTTTCATACCAAATGAATATCCCCCATCCCTCAGACTAACTGTTGCCTTCCTGGAGGTTATGAAGAAAAGCTTACCCTTGAGAAAAGCTCCAGATCAAACACAACCTCCCCCCTCCCTCCTTTTTTTTAAGCCTTGCTAGAGGTTTCTACCGCAGCCTGGGACCCTAAATGCTCTGACGATCATACGACAGGCTTATCGAGGCTTAGTAAAAAGGGGGAGGGGGAGGGGAAGTGAGCTGGTGCTGGTTTTGATCTGAGCAGTTGAGCTGTCAGGGATCCAGTTGGTTTGCAGCTGGAGCAGCTCTTTGGGGTGGGGAGAGGGTCAGTTGGCTATGTTGAAATAGCTCCTTTTGGTGGATAGCTTTAACTCCTTCAGACTGAAAATTTCCACTGTAGTTCTGATAGAAAGAGACTGCTTATTCCAGAAGTCAATCCTCAGTTATAAAAGCAATTCATTTTCTCATGTCTTTTGGAGGTGTTTTAAGTGCCACACACCCCTGATTGGTGGTGGGGAATGCATTTTAATTGTACTTTTTTGAGATAGACTTTCACATTTTCTCTTTAAAGCCGGTGTACTTAAACCTATCCTAGGACTCCACAGGCCAGTCAAGTTTTCAGGATATCCCTAATGAATATGCATGAGAGAGATGTGTATGCCTCTTACCTCCATTATATGCAAATCTCTGTCATGTCTAGGGACCCCTTTGAAGACCCCTACTTAAAAAAAAAACTCCAGAGAGTAAGGGACTCGTAATCGAAAGAGAAAAATGTCCAAAAACCGGCCTAAGTCGGCACTTGGACGAACATTTCTCAAAAACGTCCAAGCGCCAATAATAAAACCGGGTTTTGGACATATTTCTAAACGACCTAGGCCTTCATAGTGCCACTCAATGTCCAAAGCTAAACGGGGTGGGAGTTGGGCGGGACGTGGACTGGCGTAGACTTAGTCGTACAGCATGTATAAACGATAGTTTAACAACAGAGCCTAGACGGAACTTGGACGTTGTGACTTAGACCATGTAAAACATGGTCTAAGTCACAAACACCCACCTAATCTCATCAGATAAGCACTAAAAACACATAACACAGACCCCCACACACTACCCCAGTGATCACCAACCCCCCCTAAAAATTGTATTCACAACTTTAAATTTCAGCCTCCAGACCATCATCACCTGGCCGCCTGGCATAGGAAAGCCTAGTCATCCAGCCCAGAGGCAGCTGAAGTCGTCTTGGGGCTGGGTTAGAGACCCATAGAGAGGAGGACCCATGCCCATAAGCCCCTGTAATCACTGCATTGATACTTAAACATGTGCACTGCCCTATACACCCCCAAAACCCTTTTTTACTGGCATATAAGTGGCTCCTTCAGCCATAAGGGCTATTGGGGTGGTAGATAAGCGGGTCTAGGGGATTCGGGAGGTGGTTTGGGGGCTCACCTTCACCTATAAGAGAGCTGTAGTGAGGAGAAGCCATGGCACTCTTTTTATGAAGTTCACAGCAGTGCCCTGTAAGGTACCCCACTATTTAGGTGGCATGTCTGGGTGTGTAGTCCATCACTTTGCAGACCCCTCCCACGTCCAAAGGGCTTGTTCTTGGCTTTTTGGATTTGGACGGAAGGTTGGACGGAAATGTGGTATAAAGATAGACGATTTAGTGGCTTGGACGATCTGATCGGCAGGACTTATACTTAGACGATTTTCGAAAGTAAAAAAAAGTTGAATGTATCTTTAGAAAATGTGTCTTAGGCTCTTTTTAACTTTGGATGACTTGCGAGATGGATGTAAACGGACTTAGACGTCCCTTTCGATTATGCCCCTCTAAATGTCTTACAGAGATGCCAAGGGTGGACTATTTGAAAGAGAAAGATTAACAAGACTTTTTCTAAGTACATTAGAAGATGGAAGTGGGATTGTGAGACTGAAAGGTGCTGAGAACTGCTATGTAGAGAGTGATGAGTTAAAGGTGAACTTGCTAACAAATACATATTTGTTCATAGAGAGCCTTAGTCCGCTGACAAAGGTATGTGTGAAAATGGAGTAGATAACCACTGTTCATATAAGAAACTTCAGAATCTGAAAGTGGGCAAAACCATGGGACCAGACAAGTTCCATCCTAGGGTATTGAAGGAGCTCAGAGAAGTTCTGGCAGATCCTCTTAAAGGTTTGTTTAATAAATCCTTAGATATAGGAGTGGTTCCACAGGATTAGAGAAGGTGACAGAGAAAAAGTGGAAAAGAAAGGTCCAGTGAGCCTGAGGCTCTGCTGAAGGACATGATTGTGAACTTCTAAAGTCTTAGAATCCAAGGCAACATTGTTTTACCAAAGGAAACTCATGCCAAATAAACCTGATTAATTTCTTTAAATTGGTAACCAGAGAATTGGATTGAGGACAATGTGCTAGATGTAATCTGTTTGGGATTTCAGAAAAGCCTTTGACATGGTTCCTCAAGGTTCATGAATAAACTCACTGGGTTGAAATTAGGTCACAAAGTGGTTGATATCAGGGGTAAGAAAGATGAATAGTGGGGTGTCTCAAGGATCAGTTTTGAGGCTGATTCTATTCAATATATTTGTCAGCAATATTACTGATGTGTTAAAAGGAAAAGTTTACCTTGATACAGATGCTACAAAGAATTGCAACAAAGTGGACAACATGAGAAGTGATCTACCAAAAGAATCAGAAGAAAGGTCTTATGTTTGGTACTTAAACTTATGTGAAGAAGTGCAAAGTGATGCACTTTGGGGTATAGAAGTCAAAAGGGGGCGAGGGGCAGACATTGACAGCAGGTGAGGGACCTTGGGGTGAGGATCTCAAGGCAGTGAAACAATGTGATAAGGCCCATGGTAGTAGCCTGAAGGATGCTTGTTTGCATAGAAAGAGGTATAGCCAACAGAGGAAAGGAGGTGTTGATGCCCCTGTACAAGTCATTGGCGAGATCCACTTATTTATTTATTTATTCATTTTGAATTTGAAAAGACTAGAGCAGTGGTCTCCAGTGCAAGGCCCGGGGGATGGTGGCAGCCCCCAGAGACCTCTTGCATGGCCTTTATTGTCTATCCAGGCTCAGGACAGGAAGGGAAAAGTAGATGGGGGAGGAGTGCATGCTCGAAGAACGACAACTTTCTCAACAGACAGAAAAGATTGCCTGTGGAAATGCTCACAACCATTGAAAATACACCTCAATGAAGTCTGAAGGTGGACTGTGGGGATGGATGTCATTGACACACACTTGGGCAGCACTCCTTTGGCTCAAAGTGGCCCCAGAGCCGTGGTCTCCAATGCATGGCCCTCAAAATCTTCCATTGCGGCCCTCAAACAGTTAGTTGAAATGCTCTTGAAATCCTGTGAATCCGTTAATTTCAGTGTTGCCAACTTGATACAATAACTGCAAACAATCTCTTAAGTGTTACTCAGATGTCTCATTTATCGAATTTTCTACTGTTAACAATCCAAAATAAAACTGAGTTTTTAAAATATATCCTTGATGTGTTGTATAACTTTTAATGTTTAACACCCAGTCTGAACATGCAGGTCAAGGTGGTTTATATGTAGGCTTGAAATCTTTTGGTGGTTCACAGAGCTTTCTCGTAATCACACTGCCACCCTTTACATGACAAAATGGTTGGCGACCACTGCCCAGGGCGGGGTGGTGGTGGTGGGGGCAGCTGTCTTCTTTTTGCAGAAGAAATCTGGTAACCCTAGACTGGATGGACCATGTAGGACTTTATCTGCTTTTATCTACTACGTTACTTTACTTTTTACCACTCCAAGAGTAAGATTTTTTCAAATAAGAACATAAGATTTTTGCAGAAATGGTATAAAGCTAGAAAGATTTAAGTGTCATATACTTTTAAGGATATCGATGGAGTGGAGGCAATAGGAGAGAATTTTCCAAGAAATTTGCCCACGTAATCTGAACTACTCAAGAGCTCATATAGTAATAGGTAGTGAGGGACAGGGATGGGCAGACGGAGGTAGTGCACAGGAAGGTGAGTTGGCTTTCTCCTCGAAAATGCAACAAAATTAGTCTTATGCCCAACTGTAACTTATTGTGAGCTAAGATCCAAATAAACAAGCCTTTTTCCCAGGACTGGGGCTTTGAATGCTCTCATTAGAGAGCAGCTACTGAGCCACAGCACGGCCACTGTGCTAGGCCGTATTTCACTCTTTGTCACGCCGATGAGTGTTTGGCCTCTCAGGAAAACTACAAATTAAATGTGTTTGAGGAGCCGTTCCTGCTCTGAGCTGGAAAAAAATCCTCTTCCTCTCAAGAGGGACAAAGGCTTGGTTTAGCAGGACCCTGCACTCTGCCCCCTGCCCAAGAAAAGAGCCAGTCTGTGGTTTCTCTCCAAAGACTAGGGGGGACACTCGATAAAAATGCAGGGAAATACTTTTAAAACCAATTGGAGGAAATAGTTTTTCACTCAGAGAATAGTTAAGCTCTGGAACACGTTGTCAGAGGATGTGGTTAAGAGCGGATAGCGTAGCTGGTTTTAAGAAAGGTTCCTGGAGGAAAAGGCCATAGTCTGTTATTGAGAAAGACATGGGGGAAGCCACTGCTTGCATGGAATGTTGCTACTCTTTGGGATTCTAGAATCTTGTTACTCTCTGGGATTCCGGAATCTTGCTATTCTTTGAGATTCTGCATGGAATGTTGCTACCCTCTGGGATTCCGGAATCTTGCTATTCTTTGAGATTCTGCATGGAATGTTGCTACTCTTTGGGTTTTGGCCAGGCACTAGGGACCATGAGAAGGGGCTACTGGGCTTGATGGACCCAGGAAGGCTATTCTTAGGTTCTTAGGCGAATGCTGGCAGCTTTCTCATGCTTTAAGGTAATCCAGTGTTCAGAATAGCCCACCTCTGTTCATTCCCCCTCCGTAATAATAGCAGAGGAATGGCCTTCATATGTGTAGACAGGAAAAGCAGTAATAGCCTTTTTTCTTTCTTTTGATTGACGCTTCATCACTGTCTAAATTTCTTTCCATCTCACAACTACCATTTGAATTTTCCCCATTTCTGTGAAAATGCAGATTAAAAGTGTTTACGGCTTTCCTGTCCTAATCCGAGTTGAAAATATATTTTGTTTATCCTGACAGGAGGCTGTTTGGGGTTTTTTTTTTCCAATTACAAGATTTGTAATGCATCACAGATTTTGCTGACAGGCTTCAGGGCTCTGGAAGTAGCATAAAATGAAGAGAAGATATTGAAGTTTGTGGATTAGAAAAGCCAATTGGCAGCTCACGAGATGGAATTGAGATACTTATGGGCTAAAATGGGCTCATTTTCTTTACGCTCCTAGTCTTGTTTGGTAATTAACTTGAGCCTTAAAAAAGATATTAAATGTCCCTGCTCAGCATTAAAGTTTTTCGTTGCTGTTTCTGCTGAAAAGTTGGGCAATAGTTGGTCCAAGGCTTCGTTGGCTAATTTGGTCACTGGCAAGGAATATGATGTTTATCCAGTGTATTAAATAAAATTGCATCACTGCACTTGTGTCTGAACCTTAGCTCTCCTGGCCTAAGATTCGTATCTCCAGCTGTTCGGGAACTAATCTGAGAAATTCTCTAATCCTTTTGGAATACGTTTGCTTTCTAATTCTTTATTTTTACAAATACATTTACAAGATTCACTCTTGAAACAGAAACACGGATACAGCTGAAAGCCAGGAAACTTTCCATCAATGAATATACAAAGTATTTATCTGATCCTCTTTAGACCACAAATTAAGAATATGGGGCGTAGAATAAGTCAAGAGAGAAGAAATATCAGAAAGGAAAAGGCTAATAACTGAGAACTGTTGAACAATTATTTTCATATCATCCTTTAGGCTGGTTCTACACCCCTCGTGATCTTTTTCAAGTCTATAAAGGCCTTCAAATATTTCAACCCAAGGTATTTCACTACACATTTGCAAGGGTAAATTAAAAGAAATGAGGCCCCCAAAGATCTAACCTCCTCCCGCATAGCTAGAAACATGTTTCTTTTATCCTGAGTGGTCTTTGTGACATCTGGATACATCCAAATGTTTTGTCCCATAAATAAAGACTGTGATTTTCGAAGAAAAAAAAAAACTTTTCATGACCAAATTTAGGTCATTCTCAAAAACAAATGAGATTAGAAATGTATTTCTCTCTGTAACCTCCATCGATGATTCTTCTAATATAGCTGACAAGTCCTGAATCAAATCTCGTTTTTCCTTAAATTGACTATAATTCTCCTTTTCCTGAAAGAGTAGCCGGTATTTCTTTTTTTGAGGAATATGGTAGACAATACACCTTATTTAAAGGAGGTATATTCGTAGGGGAAAAATTCAAAATTTCCACCAAATATTTTCTAAGTAAATCAACCGGTGTCATCTCAGTCATTATAGGGAAATTAAGAAGTCTCAAATTTAGCCATCAATTAAAATTTTCAATTCTTCCAAGTTTTTGATGAATAATATTATTATCCTTGATTATAGCAGAGGTTAAATCCTTTAAAGCTGTAACATCCTTATCTACTTGTTCAAAATGAGCCAGAGTTTCTTGTTTATTCGCTTCCAAAGACTTAGTTAAATTATCCACCTTACTCATGATTAATGTTGTCTCTTGGGTCGATTTGAAGACCAAATCCGTCAGGTTTTGAATTGCCTTCTAGACAATATTGAGGGTTACCACAGTGCTTCCCTTGGCTGCTGGTTCAGTAGAGCGCTGATGATCTTACGGTTCTACGGGTGAGACTCCACCTTCGAGGCTCTCGGGCTCAGCGTCTTCAGCTAGGCCTAAGAGGGTCATCTCTTCCTGTTCACCAGCTGGGCACGGTGGAGCAAGATTCGCTGGTGGGGGCAACGACGCATCCAGTCCCAATGCGGTAGAGGCCCCTCCTCCAAACCGCCTGCAGGACAAACAGCCAGCGCTTGGTTCAACAGTTTGACTGTATAGCGGTCGAGGGACTGCTGGGTTGGAAACGATGTTTGTGAAGGCGTTCAGGACGGATTCGCCTTCACTGTCCCTTCACACTTGGTATGAGGAAATAGGACAACTCAGCAGCTTCTCTACCTCAAACCGCTGACAGCTTCAGTCCGCCATCTTGCCACGCCCCTCCCAACTCACCGAATATGTTTGCTTTCTCACTGAACCGTCACTATTTTTCCCCAAAATCTGTGTGCACTGGGTTCTACGGTATCCATCATAATCATGAAAATAAAATTACGGTATGTATATCATTACATTACATTAGGGATTTCTATTCCGCCATTACCTTGCAGTAATGTACATGTAAATCGATGTACATAATCTCTGTTCCGACTCTCTTATTCTTTAATTGTCTCCTAAGTTAGGACTCAAGTGTTTCCACTCTGCAGACTTCATTCTCCTACGTAGTTGCATGCATTGATCCTCGGCCCCTTGAATCTCACTCCCTAAATGCTTGTCTTGGCTTGCTAAATACTGTTTTAAGGGAGATTCTCGGAGATGTGGTTGTGGATTACCAGCAGACAGTTTAATCCCTCAGCCTGTCCTCGACCTGAGGGCTCATTTACTGTCCTGATGGATGCTCTCAGCTATCTCTGTGTTACTGACCACTACCGGCTAAAGTTTCAGGGATTGCAATGGCATTTCCCTGTGGACACTGAGGCCCCATGACTTGAAATGTCCCAGAGGGTGGAGTGGACTAGTGGACCAGAGTGGTACCCCACCACCTTAATATAATTTATCTAAGAGTTGTCCCTCTCCCTCGAACCCCAACTCACTTCAACCAGCCACCTGGGATTAGAGGCCCCCCCCCCAGGGAGAAGGAATGAGATGGGAAGTGGGATCTTCCACTGCTCCTGTCTGCTGCTGCCCCAAAGGAGGAGTGAGATCCTCTAGCGGCTCGGCTACCACCTCCTCTTCAAGATCTCCTGCTGATTCCTGAGCCCTGCTGCCTCTTCACCAATGGAAGAACTTCCTTCCCATGAATAGTCAATTCTGATGTCGGAGAGAAGGTTCTGGGCCAGTCAAACAGTGATTGTGACATTTTTCCCTGCCTGTTCCAGTGGGCTCACAATCTATCTAATGTACCTGGGGCAATGGGAGGATTTAGTGACTTGCCCATAGTCACAAGGAGCAGAGTTGGTTTGAACCCACAACCTCAGGATGTAGCTTTAACCACTGTCTCCCATTGAATTTTGATTGCCAGATATTAGACCATTCCTCTAACTTTTGCAGATCCTTTTTCATGTTTTCCACTCCCTTCTCGGTGTCTATTCTGTCACAAATATTGGTATCATCCACAAAGAGGCAATCCTTCAGCAATGTCACTCACAAACATATTGAACAGGATCGGCCCCATCATCAATCCTTGAGGGACTCTACTACTCACCTTTCCTTCCTCCGAGCGAATTCCATTAACCACCACCCTTTGGCGTCAACCAGTTTCTAATCCAGTTCACCACTTTGGGACCTAACTTTAGCCTATCAAGTGTATTCAAAGAACCGTATCAAAGGCTTTGCTGAAATCTAAGTAAATTAAATCCTTGATCCAATTCTCCGGTCACCCAATCCAAAAATTTCATCAGATTCATTTGGCATGATTTACCTTTAGTAAAACCATGTTGCCTGTAACCCATTAGATTCTAGGAACGTCATTATCCTTTCTTTCAGCGACGCTTCCACTATTTTTCCAATAACTGAAGTGAAGCTAATCGGTCTGTCGTTTCCTGCTTCATCTCTGTGACCACTTGAAGACAAGCACTGAGCTTCTATTCTGTGGCAGAACTTGAACATTTGCCCACCTGCTTTATACCTACTATGGTGGCGCATGGAGATTTTGAACTTGACCTGCCATTTCGGGCCCCTGTACGTGTGCATTTATTTATACCTCCTAGGAATGCCTCCTTTCAGCTGTATGAAGAGGCCCAGGAAGCGTGATTAAGATTGTAGAAAAGAAACGGTGAAGTTCTGATCTTCACTGCTCTCCCGATTTAAGGACCCATTTTTTCTCTCCCTTGCCAAAGACATCTGGCAGTGTAACTTTTCTATATCTCATAGCCTAACGCAATAACTCATGGTGCAGCTCACAATGTTTTAAATCCATCACGGTGCACGTTGAGCATGCAGTGCTTTGAATGCATCCCAAAAGCCCCACTAAGAAGTACGGATCTAGAACCCAAGAGGGCAATGGAGCAGAATGTGCACCTCCTTTCTCTCTCTCACTGCAAGTACGGGTATTTCACTTTAACCCTTTTCTCTCTGCATCCATGTGCTGTAGCTCAGAGCAGACCTGCTGAAGCATTAGTGCATTTTGTTGAGATCAGTTTTTGGCTGTTCTGAATCCACAGATTTCAGGTGGGTGATCTGTTATCCTCTCCAGAGAGTCCCACTGCTACAAGGGTCCTGCTCACTCAGCAGAGGCTTGACCTGGACTGTACATTGTCAGAATTCTGCCGTGGGACCTGTCAGTAACTTGCTAAATGGTCAAGAGCGTTTTGGACCAGATCAGACTCTGCAATGGGTGGGAAGGGTTGGAACAACTTGGGGACAGGGATGAAGGCAGATGATGGCACTACTGGCACCAGCACACTGGAGAATCACAGCGGGGACCATCCTCTCATGGGTTGTAACTCATATCAGAAGCCCTCAAGAGGGGAACACAACAGCTGACAAAAAAAAGATTAGTTTACAGCCAGGCTGGGAAGGAGACACCTGGTACAAGGTCTCTGTGAATAGAGGGCTTGAGGCACTTCCTGGTTTCCCTCCTATAAGGTGTAGTACATGATTTGGTAATGCCACATCACTGGTAGTTGTATCTCTTACAACACGCTTGTATCATGTTGCTATACTTCCATCCTTCCCATTTTCTCTTAGAGCTGCTTGAAAATATGCAACAGATTTTTAACTGTTAGAAAAAAAAAAAAAAAGGCATTGCATTAAGGTAAAAGTTCTGGCCAAAGATATGTCGAGGAAAGAGAGCGTGTGCTGAAGGAATCCTTTTGCCCTGCCACAGGAATTGAAACATAGCTACTGTATGTTGGCCACTGACTTTCCTGCATAGTGTCTAAGATAAGTGTTGTTTGTTTGATAAATGTTGATGTTTTGTGTGAAGAAAATTGCTCTTTGGATGTATGAGGAGGCGACAGTTGGCCATTAGTTGATGGCTGTGAATGTTTGCTAGCTATGGTCACCTCTGAACGGTCCAAGAATCAGCAAAAGTAACATAGAAACATAGAAGATGACGGCAGAAAAGGGCCACAGCCCATCAAGTCTGCCCACTCCAACAACCCTACCCCCTTGAATTTACCCCCCTAGAGATCCCACATGTGTATCCCATTTCCTTTTAAAATCCTTCACGCTGCTGGCCTGAATCACCTGAGGTGGAAGTTCATTCCAACGATCGACCACCCTTTCGGTGAAGAAGAACTTCCTGGTGTCGCCATGAAATTTCCCACCCCTGATTTTCAGCGGATGGCCTCTTGTGGCAGAGGGGCCTTTAAAAAAGAAGATATCATCTTCCACCTCAATACGGCCGGTGATATATTTAAACGTCTCTATCATGTCTCCTCTCTCTCTACGTTCTTCAAGTGAATATAGCTGCAATTTATTCAGCCTTTCTTCATACGGGAGGTCTTTGAGTCCCGAGACCATTTTGGTGGCCATTCTTTGAACTGACTCAACTCTCAGCACATCCTTTTGATAATGTGGCCTCCAGAATTGTACACAATACTCCAGATGAGGCCTCACCATGGATCTGTACAATTAGTACTGTAATTAGTTGGATGAACGGTTATTTGACTCCCCATCAAAGCATTCCCTTCCTACCTCTCTACCCAGCATGCTCTGAAATGCCCACGACGGCCACTCACGTGAGAGGAAAGAGATGCGAATCTTCCACAGAGATTTATTTATTGAATTAAGCGGTTTACATTCAGGCACTTTATCATATTTCCCTCAAACTCTATCTAGTGTACCTGGGGCAATGAGGGGATTAAGTGACTTGCCCAGGGTCACAAGGAGCAAGTTTCAAGTTTTATTATTTTTAATATACCGACCATCAACAAGTATCTAGCCAGTTTACAATGCTATGTTAAAATAATACTTATAAAAGGGGGAAATTAAAGACTTTACAAATACAAACATGAAATTGGGGGTTGAAGAAGAAAGGGGGGGTAGAGTTACATTGTTAGGAGTTGAGAAAAAAAAAAAAAAAAGCAGTGAGGGATTTGAACCCACAGTCTCAAGGCGCTGAGGCTGTAGCTCTTAACCCCTGTGCCACACACTCCCCAAAATCCTTCATGTCTTGACTCAATGTTTGCCTCAGGAATGACAAGGTCATAAAAATGTTGGATTCTTGGGTTTTTTTATTGCTTGAAATAGTGCAGTACTTATGTACTAATGCCCAAAATTAAATTCAGCCACATTCGCTAAATGACTCAGTGAAATATTATCTTCTGTAGTTCTGTAGTTTCAGCCTTCTCCCCTCACACACACACGCACATTTCTAATAAGCACATATGACACATTCTGGTAATATAAAATAAATACCAAATACACAATAAAATTAACCAACTAAGGGGTCCTTTTATTAAGATTTAACGCATGCTATAATGCGCATAGGAATATAAAAGATGTCTTAGCATTTAGTGCACAGAACACAATGCATTCCCAAAAGCCTGAACTGCCCGATCGATGCCACTGTGCTGGTCTTGCAGAGATCTCCATTCCAGACATCCTGGCCTCTCTTTTAACCCCTTTCCTTTGCTTGACCAATGGCTGCCCAGAGCACCTTCTTTTTCTGAGGCCTTAGTTCTGAAATTCTCTTTTACCCCTTCTTAGTCCTGGTGGAATTCAAAATTCTGCAAGTTTATTTGTCAAAATGTAAACAATATTTTGCTAATTATGATCCATGTTTCATTTAAAATGTTTTTCCTTTCCTAAAAAAAAAAAAAAGAAAAAACAACAGGTGGGCAGAGTGGAGGAATGACCTAATAGTCAGAGCAGCAAGCTGAAAACCAAGGAAGTCAGGGTTCAAACCCCATGAAATTCCTTGTAACCTAGAAGTCTCTTCACCCTGACTTGCCTCAGGAATTGTCTCCCTTCTCCACTGCAAATTCCAGACTTTGTTCCTTTCATTTAGCTGCCCCGGAATAAATTACCCGAGTTTGTCCGTCAAGCCCCTTCCCTTCCCTTGTTTAAAAGCAGATTGAAAGCTATATCAAAAAGGTGGGCTTTCAAACCTTAACCCTACTCCTCTGCCCTCCAACCCAGCCAGTTGATTAACCGTTCCCCTTAATTGTATCCATGACATCTTGTTTGTCTGTCTTGCCTGTTTAGATTGTAAGCTCTTTCGAGCAGGGACTGTATTCTTTTTGACTCTGTACAGCACCGGGTACATCTGTTAGCGTTATAGAAATAATTCATAGTAGTAGTGTAAAGAGTTTCAGTCTTTGGGAACCAGAGCTGAGATTGTGATGTCATAATGCCTCATTCCACCAATCAGGGCCAGCCTCAGCAGTGATGTCACAAAGGCTTCATTGTCCTAGACTTGGCTCACATAAAAATTGATGTACTGGGATAAACTGAAGGTCCATCAAGTCCAGTATCCTGTTTCCAACAATGGCGGGCAAAAGGTGACCATGTCAGGAATATGTACATAAGAACATAAGAACATAAGCAGTGCCTCTGTCGGGTCAGACCACAGGTCCATCCTGCCCAGCAGTCCGCTCCCGCGGCGGCCCAAAAACAGGTCAAGACCTGTCTGAATCATCAGAAGGGGCTCCCCTGCCACCTTGGTTTCCCATCTAAGTCCTGCCTTCCTATCAAAGTCCTAGCCCTCCGGTCTACCCATGCACGACCAGGTTGGTTTACTCATTTCCTGGCTAACTTCCTACACCCGTGTTACATCCCAGGTCCTCCCTCAGTATCCCACGATCCCTCTATCTCTCAGGAATCCATCCAATCCCTGCTTGAATCCCTGTACCGTGCTCTGCCTGATCACCTCCTCCGGTAGCGCATTCCAAGTGTCCACGACTCTTTGGGTGAAAAAAAACTTCCTTGCATTTGTTTTGAACCTGTCTCCCTTCAGTATCTCAGAATGCCCCCTCGTATTTGCTGTCCCCTTCAGCCTGAAGAATCTGTCCCTATCCACCCTCTCT
This sequence comes from Geotrypetes seraphini, assembly GCF_902459505.1. Lineage (NCBI taxonomy): Eukaryota > Metazoa > Chordata > Amphibia > Gymnophiona > Dermophiidae > Geotrypetes > Geotrypetes seraphini. Next base: position 1,716,698 of record NC_047102.1, read on the forward strand.
ATGCCCCTCATGATCTTGAAGGTCTCTATCATATCTCCCCTGAGTCTCCTTTTCTCCAGAGAGAAGAGCCCCAGCCTATCCAGCCTCTCAGCGTATGAGCAGTGTTCCAACCCTTTTACCATTTTCGTTGCTCTCCTTTGGACTCTCTCAAGTACCGCCATGTCCTTCTTGAGGTGCGGCGACCAATACTGAACGCAGTATTCCAGATGCGGACGTACCATCGCTCGATACAATGGCATGATGACTTCCCATTAAATTTCCTTTTGCTCCTTAGACCTGTTTGGTCTGTTCTTTGTTCTACCCCTACACAAAAAAGAAAGAAAGAAATAATGTTATCCTCCCCTCCCCCTCTTCCCAGATGCAGTTAAACAAAATGGAAAGCGCTCACTGTTCATATTCATCACACTGATTGCTTGGAGGCTTCATTAGAGCTTTTCCATGCCTTGATTCATAATTGTCACAAGGAAAATTAATATTCAGTAGGAGCACCAGACCTTGAGCAACTGAGCAAGAACATTTAAAGTGCACCTTCAAATTGTTGCCATTTCAACCATTTGTGCTGGGGCTAATATATTCAGCACTTAAGTAATGATGTTTCATCGTTTTGTTTTGTTCCAGCACCAAATCAAGTCCCCAACACTGCTTGAGGTTCCCAACATGAAACCATAGAAGCATAGAAAACTATATGGCCTCTCTAGTCTGCCTAACCATGCTATCCACTAACCCTCCTCTCCCTTAGAGATCCAACATACTTGTCCCAAGCTGTCTTTCTGTCTGCACCACTTCCAAGGGGAGGCCGTTCCAAGCATTCACCACCCTTTCCGTAAAAAAGTATTTTCTGAGGTTACTTCTGACTATATCCCTTTTCTCCTTCATCCTATGCCCCCTCATTCCAGAGCTTCCTTTCCAATGAAGGAGACTCAACTCATGCGCATTTACGCCATGTAGATATTTAAATGTCTCTTATCATATCTCCTGCTTTTCCTCCCAAAAAGTGTGGGATGAACACAGAGGATCTCGATTGAGAAAATGGTATATAAGAACTAAGGCCGGTACTGGCATACTTTGCACGGTCTGTGTCCGTATAAGGCTGTTTGGTTGATGATGGACTGGAGAGGGCTTCAACGGCTGGGATGATTTAGATGGGCTGAAGATAGGTTTGGTGGAGAATTCAATAGATGGAACCTAAGCACAGTACCGGGCAAAGCTTTGGGTTCTGGGCCAGAAATAGCTAAGAAGAAAAATGTAAATTAAATCAGTAATTTAAAGAGAGAGTAAGGTTGGGCAGACTGGATGGACCATTCAGGTCTTTATCTGCCCTCATTACATTATATTATATTATATTGGTGTCTTTTATTCTGCCAATACCTTGCGGTTCTAGGCGGATTACAATAATAGGAGATTCTGGTCATATCCAGAAGATTAAAAGATAGCTATTTGGTTGGAACGATTGGGCTCTGGAGATAGATTGAAGTAACCGGTTATATCATGAGCTTGTCTTAATAAATTTCTTAAATCTACGATGTTACTATAAATATACATATTGAGATAAGTCTGTCCCCATACGCCTTATCACGAAGACCACACACTATTTTAGTAGCTTTCCTCTGGACCGCCTCCATCCTTTTTAGATCTTTTTGAAGGTGCGGCCTCCAGAAATATACACAATATTTTAAATGAGATCTCACCAAAGTCTTCTACAGGGGCATCAATACCTCCTTTTTCCTACTGGCCATACCTCTCCCTATGCAACCTAGCATCCTTCTAGCTTTCGCCGTCACCTTTTCAACCTGTTTGGCCACTCCCAAGTCCCGCTCCTCTTTTGTGCACAAAAATTCTTCACCCCCTAAACTCCCCAAACTATCTGAAAATCAGTCCACTATGCAATTATTATACCTCTGCTAGTAGCTAAAGACAAAGAGGAAAATGAATATGAAGCAGTTAGGCCTGTTTCTGAAAGACTGCGAGGCAGAGCTGCCAAGTTTCCAGGTACCAGGAAGGAGACTTTTTGACTAGTTCTGGTTTTGAACCACTGCTGAAGGATGAGATTATCAGAAATCCAGGACTGCCTAAAATCTTCCCTCTTGAACTGGGTAACCTGAGAGCACTGTCATTTTCAGTTCCTGGATCCAGGTGAAATGGGATGCTGGTCTTAAATACAGCTAAAATATGTGCAGCCTTTCATAGCTCAGGCTTTTATAAGCTGCAATAGAAGGAGTTTATGTTATATGCAGTGGAGTAGCGAGGGTAGATAAGAACATAAGAATAGCCTTACTGGGTCAGACCAAGCTCAGTAGCCCGTTCTCACAGTGGCCAATCCAGGTCACCAGTACTCGGCTAAAACCCAAGGAGTAGCAACATTCCATACAGAATCCCAAAGAGTAGCAACATTCCATACAGAATCCCAAAGAGTAACAAGATTCCAGAATCCCAAAGAGTAGCAACATTCCATACAGAATCCCAAAGAGTAGCAACATTCCATACAGAATCCCAAAGAGTAACAAGATTCCAGAATCCCAAAGAGTAGCAACATTCCATACAGAATCCCAAAGAGTAACAAGATTCCAGAATCCCAAAGAGTAGCAACATTCCATACAGAATCCCAAAGAGTAACAAGATTCCAGAATCCCAAAGAGTAGCAACATTCCATACAGAATCCCAAAGAGTAACAAGATTCCAGAATCCCAAAGAGTAGCAACATTCCATGCTACCGATCCAGGGCAAGCAGTGGCTTCCCCTGTGTCTTTCTCAATAACAGACTATGGACTTTTCCTCCAGGAACTTGTCCAAACCTTTCTTAAAACCAGCTACGCTATCCGCTCTTACCACAACCTCTGGCAATGCGGTCCAGAGATTCTCTATTCTCTGAGTGAAAAAATATTTCCTCCTATTGGTTTTAAAAGTATTTCCCTGTAACTTCATCGAGTGTCCCCTAGTCTTTGGAGTAGAACGGGTAGAAGTGGATCGATTTTTCACTCCGTCAAAAATTACACTCAGGATTTTGTAGGCTTCAATCCTATCTCCCCTCAGCCGTCTCTTTTCCAAGCTGAAGAGCCCTAACCTTTTTAGTCTTTCCTCATATGAGAGGAGTTCCATCCCCTTTACCATCTTGGTCGCTCTTCTTTGAACCTTTTCTAGCACCACTATATCTTTCTTGATATAAGGAGACCAGAATTGAACGCAATACTCCAGATGAGGTCGCACCATGGAGCGATACAGGGGCATTATAACATTCTTAGTCTTGTTAGCCATCCCTTTTTTAATAATTCCCAGCATCCTGTTTGCATTTTTGGCCGCTGCCGCACATTGGGCGGAAGATTTCATCTTATTGTCTACGATGATACCCAGATCCTTTTCTTGGGCGCTAATCCCCAAGGTGGACCCTAGAATCCGGTAACTGTGATTCAGGTTATTCTTCCCAATGTGCATCACTTTTCCCCGTCACTTAAAGAATGAGCAATTGCAAAACTAATGGATGCTTATAAAATATGTCCTACGTAGTTGAAGATTTTCAAAATAAAACAGCAATGCAGATGGTGCATCTTTGCAATCATTCCTAAAGTTTAATCAGTTACATTGTTTTCTCCCTTGAAGAAAGAATTCAGTGCAGCAGACTGAAAAATGTCAACTCCGTTGAAATGCTCTTGGAGGATCTCCAGTGGCCTACCACAGATATGGTTAAGAACAGTGATAACATTAGATAAACGTACTTTAAATAATCCTTAGTGAGAGCAGGAAGTGTGTCAGCAGCAAAGGTCAGCTCGCTGGTTACATATACAGTATATGCCACTTTTAAGATTAATTCAATAGTCTACCTCCCACATTGAACAGCAAAGTGGATTAGAATTAAGCACAACAATAAAAATAAAAGCAAGGAACATGAACACAAAATGAATTGCACAAATGCTCCTCATTTTTCCATTAGGATTCCCATATGACTCCACTGATGGAAGTAAAACCCGGATGTCTCAATCTGTCATCCTTTTTCTGGAGCCATATGGTAACCCTCTATAACAGGGGTAGGCAGTTCCGGTCCTCGAGAGCCGGAGCCAGGTCAGGTTTTCAGGATCTGCACAATAAATATGCATGAGATAGATTTGCATCTCAAGGAGGCAGTGCATGCAAATCCATCTCATACATATTCATTGCAGATATCCTGAAAACCTGACCTGCCTGTGGCTCTCGAGGACCGGAATTGCCTACCCCTGCTCTACAACATTCAGTAAGCCTACTGTCCCCCAATCAGGGTCTTTGTAAAGTGTGAGGTCCTTTCAGGTCACTAGACTAGGGGGCGCCATGATGCCACTGGCATTCTGGTGCTGGAATAAATTCCTGTGAGCTAGGTTGCTATTGGGAGACCTGCTAGCCCACAGATTTGGCAGGGAACCTCTTCTCTTCCTGTCTGCTGGGGGCGCCATTTAGCTCTGTAATAGTTCTGTTTCCTGAAAGGCCAACCTGAGTCTGTTTTCCACTTCCAAGCCCACATCAAGCACTGAGGCTCATTTCCAAAGTGCGGTTGCATTATTTCTTCTTTGTGGGAAATTGCCCAGTTTAACTCTACAGTATGTGTAACATTTTGCGTCAAGTCAACTTTCACGTTTTCACTTTCTGCATGATAAGTTACATGTCGGGGATTATCATAGATTGGAGAAAATAAAAGCAAGAGGAATCCTGGTGCTTTGTTCTTCCTGAGCCTAGAGGAGAGGATGAGGTGACGTTCAGGGCCGAAGGTCATTCTTACATGTAGCATGAACAAAAACGGTGGGTTTTGATTTTTTCCACATCTCAATGATTGCACAACAAGCAATTATGAAGTGAAAGCAAATAATTAGCAAACTGGTTCTCTTTGCAAATGTTTTGAAGGGGCGCACGCAGCAGCTGCAGGGAAGAAAACGCCTGCCCTTGGCAGCTAGCTTGTCTGTGGCTATCCCAGACCCTTAAAATAGCCCAGGCGGAGGTCAGAAATCTCTTAATGGATTTGGTTTGATGATATGAAGGCAAGGTGTGGAAAGAGAGCCTCCAGACAGGGTCATGGCGTACTTGCGCAGAGCTAAGTTTGAAAGCTACCAGATGTCGATGTCTTTCCCACTCGGCTGGAAATAGAGGGTCCCAAATGTAGCTGCCCCTGACTCCTGCATTTCAGAATGGTAATCAATCAGGACTGGGAATTTTTATGAGACCTGCCTTACCCTCACCTTTTAATTGTATGTTACAATTGAGACTTTTTGTGTGTGTAGTAAAATAGTAACATAGTAGATGATGGCAACCTTACCTACTCTTTAAATTACTGATTTCATTTAAATTTTTCTTCTTCTTAGCTATTTCTGGGAAAGAATCCAAAGCTTTGCCCGGTACTGTGCTTAGGTTCCATCTACCGGAGTCTCTGTCGAAGCTCACTCATAGAAACATAGAATATGACGGCAGAAAAGGGCTATAGCCCATCAAGTCTGCCCACTCTAATGACCCACCCCCCTGTCTTTACTCCCTTAGAGATCCCACGTGAATATCCCATTTTCTCTTAAAATCTGACACACTGCTGGCCTCAATCACCTGCAGAGGTAGACTGTTCCAATGATCGACCACCCTTTCTGTGAAGAAGTATTTCCTGGAATCACCACGAAATTTCCCTCCCCTGATTTTCAGTGGATGCCCTCTGGTGGTCAAAGGACCTATAGGACAGAAGATATCATCTTCCACCTCGATACGGCCCGTAACATATTTGAACGTCTCAATCATGTCCCCCCTCTCTCTTCGTTCCTCTTCACTCCAGCCCATCCTCCCCCAAACGGCCATATAAAGACACTGGCCTTAGTTCTTCAATATATACCAATATTTTTTGATTAGAGCTCCTCTGTGTTCATCCCACGCTTTTTTGAACTCTGTCACCGTTTTCCTCTCTACCACCTCTCTTGGGAGCACATTCCAGGCATCCACCACCCTCTCCGTAAAGAAGAATTTCCTTACATTGCTCTTGAGTCTACCACCCCTCAGCCTCAAATTATGCCCTCTGGTTTAAAGATTGAGAACTAGTTAGGCCCAACGAGTTGCATGAAAATAGAGGTGGGGGGGGGGGAGTTATCAACATGTGCTATGTCAAGATGAATTATCTTACTAGAACCTGTGCTTTTGTACCCAAGCCCTGAGACTCAGTTAATAATAACCCACGTTGACTGGTAGAGATGTCCTTCAATTAACTGACCGGTGTTGGAAATGAAGGACTAGGTTTGGAGCTTGGAGTAAAATTAGACAGTGGAGCAACGGTTGTTTTCCTTTGATGAGGGCTTTGATAAGAGAAACATTGCTTCCGACTTGTCTGCGTGACATCAGTAATGTTTCATGCTGGTTTACTGAAATTGTTGTTCAGGAAATACCAACGGTTGCGGAAGGGCTGCTGGGACAGTGGAGTAGAGAGAGTTTTGTTTTAAGGCCATAAACTGCAGCTTATAAAATCTTCCATGATTGAGGGCAACAGCATTTCAAATCTGAATTCAGATTTCAGCATATGTTCCTTCTCGTTCCCTGCACTCCTTAGAGTGCCAGGTGGAAAATCTGGAAAATCAGTGATAGCTATGAAAAAAGCTTTGGATTATGTGATTCCTTCCTTAGAGAATGAATCCCGGCGAGTTGTTTTCCTGTCCCTGCCCCTTTCCTGCAAGCTCCGTCCTCATCTGCACAAGCCTCAAACGCTTTAAAATCCTAAGTGTTCGAGGCTTGTGCGGTTAAGGCAGAGCTTACAGGAATGAGGACGAGGAAATTGAGTTCCTATAGAGACAAATTTGTCCCTGTATCATTCTCTACACAGGGATAATTCAGGCATCTGATAATGTGAGGGATTTTAGACATAACCTGAAGAGCCGAGAATGAACTACTCAGATAGCATTTCCTTGATTTACATGCTGTGATCTTCTCATTTTGTATAGTAAGTTATAGACGCCAAATATTCTAACATCAGCAGCTGATGGTTCAGCTAACCCCCCCCCCCCCCAATTTCTGGCCTCTGTTCTTCTTTAAAACAACTTTTGCTACTATCGTGACGTGAGCGGGGTTTGATGGTAGCACGTTTTGCCTCCTCAATGGCTTCCTGTGCTAACCTCAGGCAGTTCAAATGGACCAGCCGCTCGGCCTTGCCAGTCGAGTAGATGGAGCTGTGGCTTCTTCTTCCTGATCAGAGACCGTAGTGTACTGCCTTGAGATGCCTGTCTTGACTTCCATTGCCCTCACTTTGTCTATCTTCCTTATGTGTTCTGGCTTCACCTCGTGCTGTCTATTAAGATGACAATTTAAGTCGTGCAAGTCCCACACAAAAGTTCTTCATCCCAGCCTAAACTGTGCTGTTCTCTCAGGTTTATGTAGCCCAAATGCATGACCCTGCACTTCTTAGCATGAAATCTTAGCTGCCAAATTGCTGGATGCGACATATCAGAAATCTTTCCTTGTTCTCTGTTGTAGCTTAAAGGCTTGGGTCAGTTGCCCTTAGTTTATTGATCTGTGAGCTCTCTTTGCTCAGATGGTAAAAGATGGTAAAATCTCCTGGCAGATCCACCCTATGGCGTATGTTTCATGCACTAATGGTGAACTGTGCTTCCCCAGTTCTAAACACTGGGTGGTAATATGGTTCCGGCTTCTCTTGGACAGTGTAACGCAGGTGGTCTTCAGCAGATGAAACAGATGCAGACAGCAGGATGAGATGAAAGTGATGAGAAATGGGGGGGGGGAGGGTGGATTTCTCTTCTGCTTGTGGCTTCATAAGGGCTAGTCTTTGAATCAAAATGGGCAGATTCAATTACAAAGACTCTAACTTAGTCTAAACGATTCCACTCCCTCATTCCTAGACCGAATAGAGCCATCTCTATAAAACTCAATCTCACCCTGTCTGCTCCAGCTGTTGAATTCCTGCCTTTCCCTCCTCCTCGAGACCCTTCCAGTCCATATACTGCAGGCTGTCCTTTTACTAGGATCCAGCCTTCCTATGGGGTTAAGACCAAGTGCATTCTTGGTTTTTCTCAATTAGAATGCATGAATAACTGAATTAAGGAGGCAGTTTTGAATTTGTCCTCACAGAACTGCAAGCTAACATTGAAAAGGAATCACATCTTACTACGTGGTTTTGTACATTGAGGAAATTTATGGACGTAGGAATTCTCTTCAAAAACAAACACAATACGAGGTTGGATTGCTGTAAAATAAATTTCATTTCTAAATAAACTATTTCCATCAGCTACTTTTTATGCAGAAGCTTGACCTCTGTTTGTGAAAGGAAAATGCCCTGAAAATCTGCCACCAGGCACGGGGGTAGGTCCCCATCCCTTGCCGAGCTTTCAAACGCTTTCCGAATGCCATGGCGACCAGACTTCCTCGGTTCATCACATTGACAGGTGGAGCTGCCTCTGCGGAGAGATCGATGGCTCTGGAGAACCTTGATTGAATAGATTTCTAGTCCTGGAAGAATAGGCTGCACTGAGGACATTAGTTTCATTGCCGACAGGTTTAAGACATTGAGAAGCCTGTATTGTGCCACCGGTAAGAAGTGTCAGTCACTGTCAGACACGAGAGATATCTGGTTACAAGAAAAACCATTTCTAAGAGGTAAATGCTGTGGATTTACTCAGGAAAGTAGGCTATAAGTGGTTTTATAAACTTACATTTACTTAACAAATGAGGTACATCATTTAAATAGACCATATACTAAACTATTTTGGTTCTCTTTTTTGACACTGTAGATCTGATAGTTTTACTGAAGGAAACAGAATATTAGGAATTATTAGGAAGGAGAAAAAAACCCCATGTCATTTTTGGTCCCATCCAAACAAAGTTCCCTTGTCGTGTACTACACTTTACACCCAGCTTTTTAATTGTTTTCAGTTTTTCTTTGCAGTAAATCATTTTCGTAATAAGGAAAAGTAGCCTGCCTCCTAACACCGGTGCCAGAAAGATGGCGTTCTCCCTGGAACAGTTAATAGCGACTGTGGAAGGCTCTGTGCGAATACCGCAGCTTACATGGACATCTTGAACAATTTTACGACCAACTAACACCAGAAGAAAAAATGTACTGCTTTTTCCAACAAGATGGGGGCAACATGGGAAAAGTGGATACCGTAGCTAGTTTTAAGAAAGGTATGGACAAATTCCTGGAGGAAAAGTCCATAGTCTGTTATTGAGAAAGATACGGAGGAAGCCACTGCGTGCCCTGGATCGGTAGCCTGGAATGTTGCTACTCTTTGGGTTTTGGCCAGGCACTAGTGACCTGGATTGGCCACCATGAGAACAGGCTACTGGGCTTGATGGACCTAGTAAGGCTGGTCTTATCTTCTTATACCACATCTCATGCGACTCACTGGCATGGGTTCAGGAACAGTTTACAGAGAAGCGACTTGTCCACATGTGATTTTTATCTGTGGGGAAATTTAAAGCTGAAAGTGTACGCCAACAATCCACATAACCCTGGATGAACTCAAGGAAAGCATCACTGTTGAAGAGGTGCGAGCAGTATCAGCCAACATGATCCAATGGGCCCAAAGGTGCGTAGACATGAACGGGACCACTTTCCGTTTGGAAACTCTTGCCATATACGAGACACGTCCAGCATCGGCTTCACCCATGTTGCATTAAGTTGCACCACGTAGGAGCTCACACAGCTTGCTAAGCTGTTCACCACACCGGACCCGACCCCTGAGGAAGGAGTGTTTCTTTGAAACACGGACCGTATCGGGTCACGGTTCACCAACCTTTGTGGATACAAATGTCCATGATTATATCTATGTTTGTTCATTAAAGACTTGGCGTTTCTTCTTTTGTTCTCCGATTTGACATATCACTGCAGTTTTGTTGGATTCCTCGCTTGTGTTGTGAGCACGGTGTGACTTTATTCTGGTCCCCATTGCCCCGAAGCAGCTTGAATTAGTGAAACGCTTGCTGTCATTGGAACGAGGACAACGCATTAAACATTAGTTATGCATTAGAAGAACATAAGACTTGCCGCTGCTGGGTCAGACCAGTGGCCCATCGTGCCCACCATTCCGCTCACGCGGTGGCCCCTAGGTCAAAGACCAGCGCTCCCACCGAGACCAGCCCTACCTGTGTACGTTCTGGTTCAGCAAGAACCTGTCCAACTTTGTCTTGAATCCCTGGAGGGTGTTCTCCCCTATAACAGCCTCCGGAAGAGCGTTCCAGTTCTCTACCATTCTCTGGATGAAGAAGAACTTCCTTACGTTTGTACGGAATCTATCCCCTTTTAACTTTAGACAGCAGTTAAGTTCTGATTTGGATTTATTGAAATACTGAATCTTGATTGAAGCAATAATTTTGAATGATTTAATTCTTAGTTTCACTTTGGAAAGGAAGAGAGGTTTTCTGCCTATGAGCAGGAGTTCTGGACCATGCCCTGTGGCTTTTCCTCTTTCTTTTTCAACTTTCCTAGTACATATGAGATAGACATTTGATCTCTTTGATTGCCGCCCTAGATGTTTGTTTGTGGAATTTAATGAGGTTATAAGGTTTATTTTGGGTTGGCTTGTTCCTTTTTGTCTATCCCATATATTTTCAAAACTCCTTCACTGGTTTTGTCTCCACCGCCTCTATCGGGAGGGCATTCCATTCCAGGCATCTTCTACCATTGTCATGGAAAGGTATTTCCTGATGTTACTCTACACCCCTGCAACCTCATGTTATGTACAGTTTAATAGGGCCAGTCCCACTGAATATGAAACCTAGGTGGCACTTGGGACACCTGGCAGAGCACCAAGGGAGTACCACAGATTAGATACTCTCTTTACACAAGCTATGAGCCCGTTCATACGCATGACTGGTCATTGATATAGATCAACACAGGAATTATCAGGTTGTTGATACAGGTCTGTGACCTGTGAAGTGGTTCATGACCATTTCTGTAACCTACCTCTACATCTATCTGTAACCCTCAATCCCCTCATCCTTTAGGAACCTATCTAAACCTTCCTTGAAACCCTGTAGTGTGCTCTGGCCTATCACAACCTCCAGAAGCACGTTCTATGTGTCCACCACCCTCTGGGTAAAAAAGAACTTCCTCGCATTTGTTCTAAACCTGTCCCCTCTCAATTTCTCCGAGTGACCCCTTGTACTTGTGGTTCCCCACCGTCTGAAGAATCTGTCCCTGTCCACCTTCTCTATGCCCCTCAGGATTTTGAAGGTTTCTATCATGTCTCCTCTAAGTCTCCGCTTTTCCAGGGAGAACAGCCCCAGCATTTTCAACCTGTCAGCGTATGAAAAGTTTTCCATACCATTTACCAATTTAGTTGCTCTCCTCTGGACCCCCTCAAGTACTGCCATGTCCTTCTTGAGGTACGGCGACCAGTACTGGACACAATACTCCAGATGTGGGTGCACCATTGCACGATATAGCGGCATGATGACTTCCTTCGTCCTGGTCGTGATACCCTTTTTAATGATACCCAACATTCTGTTCGCTTTCTTTGAGGCTGTCGCACATTGGGTCCTGCATTCCCAGCCCTATATGCCGTGTCTTTCTGTCCAAGTTAGATTGTAAGCTCTTCCAAGCAGGGACCGTCTATAAATGTCAGCCCACCTCTTTGAGAGTGCTTTCGACTCCTAACTCCTCTCACTTGGGTTCTGCATCCCCAACCCTCTATGTCATGTCTGTCTGTCCAAGTTAGATTGAAAATATTTTTTGTCAGTGACCAGTCAGGCTGTGGAATGGTTGCCAGAGGATGGCGTGATGACTGCTGTGTGGCTCTGGTTGCTATAAGGTTTGGACAAATCCCTAGAGGAGAAGTCTGTAAACATTTCAGATTATTCCAGAGAAGGAGCCACAAGAAATGGATCTTTGCTGCTAGAGGCAGGTGCTGGTTGCAGAGACCTTTGCTCTGACCCAGTGTGACAGGCTAGCGAACAGAGAATTTTTCTTAACCTGAAATGAAGAGCCATCTTTCTTTCCTCTGCCTGCTCATCTGTCACTGGGCAAATAGATAGCGACATTTTGAACTATAATCATGGAAAGAAAGTAAAACTGTTTGGGACAAGTGGGAAATTTCATTTAGATATAATTCCTGACCCTGATCTCCAGTGTAAAGAGTATACAGTTTTTGTGCATCTGGCTTTGAGATATCATTAAAGGATTATGAGATGTGGAAATGACATAGATGTCTCTTTTATACTGCTGTGTTTTTGCCTTAAATACTGCAGGCTTTTGTTAGGGTTACAGATGGAGGAAGATGTGCTCCTTACTGGGTCTGACAGCGTTTGACTAATCATGCTCCACTGAGGGGTTGGAGCACAGATCAAGCGTTTCCTGGCCTTCCTGCCCCCTACCCCCATCCTAGCTGTCGGCAGTATGCACACAGGAGATAGCTAAGAAATCAAATACAATCACTGCAGAACATGTTGGTATGTTGATGGCTCAGCTTTGCTGCAGGGCAGACAGGAAAAAACCTTGACCAGACTTTTCCAAACTTTTGGCTACTTGCTTTGATGTTATGTTATACCAGGTCTTCTATTCCACACGCTCCGGATCATTTCATCCAGAAATTACAAAGCACTATTAGTGAAATGGTGCGGTGGCCGTGTTAGTCCGCTCTTCAAGGTAATATGTAGAAATGAAACAAAGGAAAATAAATATAATACCTTTTTTATTGGACTAACTTACACCCTCCCCCCCCTTTTTACAAAACCGTAGTGCGGTTTTCAGCACTGGCCGTAGCGGTAACAGCTCCGAGGCTGGCACTAAAAACAGCATTACGGTTTTGTAAAAGGGGGGGGGGGGAGTTAATGTAGTTTATGATTAGCTTTTGAAGGTAACCCCTTCTTCAGATCAGAAAAAACACTACTATTAAAACAGATTAATTGATCAAAAGGTCAAATGAGCATTTCTGGTATTTTAGCAGCCAGAAAATGTTTGTGTCGTCTTGGCTCCTGTGCCGTTTCTGTAACTATTTGTTTTGACCATTTTCTTGTCACGGGAACAAACTCGTATACCTCCATATTCAATGCATGGTGCCCGAAATTGGGTGCCAATCCAAGATGTGCATGCAAGTTCAAATTGGTGCCAATTGGCACCCAATTAGTATCGCTAATTGGCTCATCTTGATACATGCTAGTCTTTAACAATGTACACCCAGATCCCATAGCACGTAACCCAAAAGGGGGAGCATGGGCGGGTCAGAGGTATTCCTAAAATCAGTGTACAGTATTATGGAATACTGGAGATGTGGGCCCACATTGGGCGCCGGGAATTACACCTGCTTTTTCAGCAGGCTGAGTCCTGGCATTCAATTCTATTCTATAACAGGCATTCATCTTCGATTGCCCATTTTAGCATATCATTGCTGATCAATTTTTTAGCTCGATTTATGGAATCTAGCCCATAGAGGGTACTCTTTCAAAGAGCGTGCACTGTCAGGAAAGTTTTCTGTTTTGTCTGCTCCTTTTTGGGTTTTAATGACATGCAAAAAACATGGGATATGTAGTTGAGGTTTACTATGGGGCTCATTTTCAAAAAAGGTAGACGTCCAAGAGATGGTATAAACCGGCACTTAGACATCTTACTAAACATCCAAGTGGGCATTTTCAAAACTGACTTTTTAGATATCTTTCTGGTCATTTTGTTTCCAGGGGGCATGTTAGAGATATGTTTTGGGCAGGATTAGAGCAAGCTTAGCACTTGGACAATTTACATTGATAAACATTTTACAAAATGTCCAGGACACAATTTGGACGTTTTGGGCTAGATCTGTTATGAAAATTAATAAGGGCCAAATAGGTACCCAAGCTGACCCGATGATCATTGAAGGACTGAAAGTATGGCCTCACACACTACTCTAGTGGTCACTGACCCCTTTCCCAAAAATATCTGCATGAAACAGTACATATCTGTCTCTATGACAGCTGCAGATACTATGGCAGGTCTCTGGAGTAGCCTGGTGGGGAGAGCAGTGGGCTGCAGAGAAGGGGACCCAGGCCCATATGACACCCTAACTAGTACATTTGTGGGGGAAAGTGTGAGCCCTCCAAAACCTAACTGTACTGCCATATAGGTAACACCTGCAGGCAAAAGGGCTATTGGGGTGGTAGACAGGTGGGTACAGTAGGTTTTGTGGGAGTTTTGGAGGTCTCTCCTGGCTCCCTTAATGTGGAGTTCACAGCGGTGCCCCACTACTCTGCTAGCATGTTTCTCTAAACGTCCAAAGTTGGACTTAGACATCCTGTTAAAAATGCCCCTCCATGTCATTGCAAACAACAGCCCAGCCCTACTCTACATTGCTGAGTTGACAAATATTGAATCTTCCCTATTAACCATTTTGCTGTCTATCAATAATGTGTCAATTGTACCCTGTGAAAAGCTTAACTGAGCGTGAAGTGATTCTGATACTGTACACCGTGCTAAAAAAGAGAAAGGGATTGGGGCTTGTATACCGCCTGGGGCAGTGGAGGATTAAGTGACTTGCCCAGGGTCATAGTGAGCAGCATGGGGTTTGAACCCAGACTCTCGGGGTACTGAGACTGTAGCTCTAACCACTACACCACACTCTCCTCCAATAAAATGTCAGAAGTGAGCCAAGTATAGAACAATGAAGCCATTGTGACATCACTGATGACGTTGGCTCTTAGGCATTGGTGGAATGAGGCATTATGACATCAGGGAAAGGGATTGGGACTTGTATTTTTACAACCACACTCAAAGCGGTTTATATACAGGTACTTCAAGCATTTTCCCTCTCTGTCTATCTAAAGTTCCACAGATGCTTTCTCCTTGTTTCTCCTGGTGGGGATATGCCTGGGAACACCTCATCAACTCCCCATTGTCCTTGTGCAACGAGTAGTCTGTTGATAACCCAACCCTGAGATTTGGGGGTACACTGCCACTTGTACTCAGCTCTGACTTGGAGAGGAAGGCTAATCTGCTTTCTTCTGGCCATGACTCTTACCTTTAAGGAATCAGATTGCAAGAAAGCCATCAAAGGTCTGCTGCTTTTAGAAATTTCACTATACATAGAAATATATATATTACAGTAGTGCTTTGTTTTCCCACAAAACCTGGCCAGAACTGCACTTCCTGCTATTGAGAACCGTGCATTGTTAGATGTAATACAGTGTTTATATGCGCTCTGGTCACGGCATTGTTGAAAGATGTTGTACAGCTATTTATCACGGTGTGTCAGCAAACCCATTGTAGAAATGTCCAGCTAGTTAAATGAGGCTTAGATTTAATGAGGCTGCAAGAATGGAATGAGGTTTTTTTTCTTAAATTAATAAATAAGGTTCCTATGGCAATGTCGGTAAGGTGCAGATTTGTTTGTTTTAAAAGACTCGTCTATGGAAAGGTAAAGAGACAGGCAGAGAGCGTACCGGCCACCCATGAACAGCTGCTTAGCCCAGGACCTCTTAAATACCACGCATAAAATACGTGACAAACCAGTTGTGGAGATGGTGAAGGGATGGAATGTGTGTTCTATAAATGGATTGTACAGTTTTCCTCGTACACTGCTCGCCAAACTGAAAAGGGGGTACATGTTTTCTGCAGTTGCCTGTCCACTTAAGAATCGCTGATCTAAGAGACCATTAGGCAATTAGACAGACCTATCATTACTCTTTTCAAGGTTGCTTTCAAATCTTAAACGCTGCCTTACCTTGATGTGAATCACATGTAGTGCGACATTTATGAAGGGACATAGAACTCGTAATTGAGATGTCCAGGTCAGGATGGCTCTATTCTTGCAGTATCATAGAAGAAGAGCTCCCAGGGAGGGAATGATGAAGGGAGCAACCTCCCCTAATCCCTCCACTGGAACACTGCACAAAATATGGACCTTTCTGTAACCTAGATGTCCCAGGAAAATACTTTTAAAACCAATAGGAGGAAATATTTTTTCACTCAGAGAATAGTTAAGCTCTGGAACACGTTGCCGCTGACTCCTCCTTGTATTGTTTGTGACAGGAAGTCCCTGAATTCAGCTGGAACAATGACAGTAGAGGCTTGCTCAGTCGCTTTCCCAAACCAGCCACATAATTTGAGGGGGACCCATTTTTGGAGGGAATGGAAGCCATTTTGCCATTGTACTGACTGTACCTGAATATGTAGCCTTCAGGTTTGCAGGTCTCTTATCTATTTAAGTACAGGAGGTATTTTTCCATTCTGGGGGGGTGGGGGGAGGCTCACAATTCAAAAAGAAAGAGTTGAAGTTGGGTTTGAACCTGGGTCCTTTGGTTCACATTAAGCTACCCCTCCGACCTGTTTGCTACTTTAAGAAATTCTATAATTCCTGATGCTGTCATACAGCCCGGTGGTATCTCTTGCCAGTTTTACTTTCAGGGGAGAGAGAAGGGGACAGAGATTAAGGAAGTGTTGTGCCTTAATGCCTTCAGTGGACAGCTGCTCCAAAAGAGCAACCTTCTGTAAACCAGACTTGCGTATATCAGGCCTAAATAACATCTTTCTTCATTTTAGACATGGATGTCCCTTCCCCTTCTGTGATCATAGTTGGATGTACATATTTTGGGCCTTCTCTAGTCTCACCCAAAACATGCCCATAACTCACCCCTTGATAAATGAACATTCTGCAGTGTTGGATACCCATATCCTACCTTTGAGTATCTAAGCTATATGAATATTTTAATGCCAGTTTTCAGACGTCTAAAACACGAACAGAGCTTAGAAAATAATTGCTCCAATATCTCTACTTCCATTTGCTGGTAATGGGACTCAACTCACTTGTCTGGACTGGTCTAGCAGGACTCAGTAAAAGGAAATTAACAGATATGAATAAATTTTAGCTCTCTTTGTACAATAGGCAACCATTTATAGAATTATTCTCAAACTGCAAATAAAATGTTCTTTAATAAAATGACCACCTTAGATTTTTCATCTTCTAAGGGTAATGGTCATACATTTGATTTACCACCTTTCTGTGGTATAACCAAAGTAGTTTACTTAGGTATGCCACTGTTGGAAACAGATACTGGATGTGATGGACCTTCAGTCTGTTCCAGTCTGGCAATTAATATGTTCTTTTGTGAGCCAAGTAAGGAGCAATCAAGCCATTGTGACATCACTGATGAGGTTGGCTCTTAGGCATTGGTGGAATGAGGAATTATGACATCACAAAGCTCTGGAATGTTGCTACTGTTTGGGTTTCTGCCAGGACCTGGGTTGGCCACTGTGGGAAACAGGATTCTGGGCTTGATGGACCTTGGGTCTGTCATAGTATGTAATGTAATTTATTTCTTATATACCGCTACATCCGTTAGGTTCTAAGCGGTTTGAAGAAAATATACATTAAGATTATAAATGAGAAGTAAGAAGGTACTTAAAAAATTCCCTTACTGTCCCGAAGGCTCACAATCTAACTAAAGTACCTGGAAATTAATAAAGAAGAGAAAATAAAGATGGTTGAAAAAAGAAAAATTCTATATGAACTTATAGGATGGAAATTAAACTGACAGTGAAGAACTGTATGAAAAATACATATGGAATGCAGTTAGAGAGGGTAGGTTACAATCTATTTATGGTATTTGTTTAATTGGAAGGTGTTAAGGTGGGTAATTTGGGGGAAGGTTATCTGAAGGTAGGTGAATCTTCTGGAGGTAAAAGAGGAGGGGTTAAGATATTTGGATGATTTTTTTGAAAAGCAGGGTTTTGATTTCTTTTCTGAATGTTTTGAAGTTGTCTGATATTGTCATAAGATTGGAGATGGAATGGTCGAGTTTTGCTGCTTGTGTTGCCAGAAGGTTGTCAAACATTTTCTTGCGTTGTGTGCCTTTGAGTGGGGGGAAGGCGAAAGGGTTCGAGGTTCTTCTGTGTCTTGAGGTGGAGATTTGGTTTAAGCGGTTGTTTAGATAGGAGGGGGAAGAGCCGTGTAACGCTTTGAATACTAGGCAGTGGAATTTGAATTGGATTTGTGCTTGTATGGGTAGCCAGTGGGAGTCTAAGAAGGCAGTTGTTATGTGATCATATTTTTTGAGTGAGTAGATCAATCTGAGGGCGGTGTTTTGTATGGTCTGGAGTTGTTTTATCATTTCTTATGCTCTTATTCTTATATACAACTATGTTCTCTCTCCCTAATTTTGTACCTGGGTCAGTGGAGGATTAGGTGACATACCCAGAGTTACAAAAAGCCACAGAGGGAATTGAACCCAGTTGCCCTGGTTCTCAGCCCATTAGGCTACCCCTCCACTCCACTACTACTCCAGATTTTTAAAAGAAATAGTCATCGCTTCGTTTATGTAAAATGATGAAGTAGTTACTAATCCACATCACATTTACTCCTTGTAGTACAGGTATATTTGGGTTTGTTTGCTTGTATGTGTGATGAATATGTCTCGTCAGCAATCATGGACATTTGACAACATATTGGATCAAGGTATTGAACTGAGACACTTTGTGCTCATGATTGTGTGTACCAGTGTCATCCAGATGTGAAATGTGTTGCCTATTTATCAGTTGGCAATAACTGGAAGAGTCTTGCCTCTTGTCAGTCTAATTTCTGCTTGCCGCTGCTTCTTGACACCCAGTGCTCCATCAAGCAGAAGCCGCCTGCGTCCTGTCTCACCACTGCTAATAAACAGCAACATCCAGGCCATATTTTCCTGTTCCTGTCAGCCGGCTGCTTTCCTGGGTGAAATAAAAGTCCTATTAACATGCTCTTCCTCATTGACTCTGACAGTGTGATCAATTAGGCTCCCTCCATGGATGGCCTCTGCACTGCTGTGAGAAGAAGGTGAATATAAAGTGAATACTTTACCCTGGTAATGGCTTACCTTGGACTCCGATTTTGATCAGATCAGACTGTCGGATAAGTTGTGTCTGAATCGGGGACCTGTTTAAAATTTTTATTGCAGAATAGTGTGTGGAAGGTTAGAAACCAAGAACAAAGTCAACATAGAGCAAGGAGAGAAGAGTTAAATATTCAATGTGCAGCAAGACGATATGTGGATCTAGGGTTGTGTGAGCTGTATTTGTTGATCTGCTTTCCATTTATCGGCATCTAAGTGGATCTCAATAACATAATTTGCATGTTCATATTGTATGAAAATATCCAGTAGCAGTAAATGTCTGGTGCTATTGACGTCCTTCTCTTTGCTGACCTGGATTGGCCACCGTGAGAATAGGCTACTGAGCTTGATGGACCATTCGTCTGACCCAGTAAGGCTAGTCTTAGGTTCTTAGAGCAGCAGAGTCTTTCTTTCAGTTTAATAATGAGTTTTAGGAGGAGAGTGTGGTGTAGTGTATTTGTATTTCTTTATTTATACCCTGCCTTTCCCAAGGCGGGTCACAGTAAAGTACATACAATACAACAATTCAACCATCAATATAACATCATAATAATCATGTAAAGCCTCCTAAAATGACAAAGAGGCTACCAGCGCCTCGCATCCAAAACTGTCAGTCAAGTCCCATATTTCATCTTACAGAAGAAGTGTTTCTTCAACATTTTCTTAAAACTACTCAAATGAGATTGCTGTCATAAATATCCGGTTAAAGCTACGGCCTCAGCACCCTCAGGTTGTGGGTTTAGGGTTACTTTAGTAAAATATGGACCCCCGTGCTCTCGTCGGGCAGGAAAGCATCTGCGTATGCATGGATGCGACGTAATGATGCCATCGCATGGCATGCAAGGATGTCCTTCTGCCTGACGTGATTTCGAGGTTTTGAAAAGCCGTCCGGACCCCAGACATGTCCACTTCTCCTTGTGACCCTGGGCAAGTCACTCAATCCTCGAGTCCACTGGGACAGACAGGGAAAATGCTTGAAGTACCTGTATGTGAACCGCTTTGAGTGTGGTGGTATACAAGTCCCAATCCCTTTCGCCAGTGTATTGAGGACGATGGGAGTCATTGGCGTGCATCTTCTTGGGTTGAAATTAGTGTTTGAGATTTTCCTTCTTGGGATTTACATCCCACTTAGTAAGGCTTGCTTCCAGATGATCACAAACTCCTGGGCACCTCCCATCTGCAGCCAGTTTAGTCCTTTCACCAGTTCAAGCAACTCAAAGACCCTCCGATAAAGGTAAGGAAAGCCTTCTCCGTTGCCCAAAGTGATGGCGATCTCATTTCTAACCCTCTGAAAATTATGCACAGAGAAACATCCAGTCGTGTGTAACCATTTTTGCCCAATGACAAGCTCAAGTCGTTTCCGGATGAAGGATATTCTTGGAATTGTTCTGGTGTTTAATTACTGACAGGAAGTAGTCTTGAATCAGAGTAAGGAGAGAGACTCCGTAGCTCCAGTGTTGGTGCTGATACTCTGCTTTAACATAAAAGAAACCTTGTCTGCGTTGAACTATTGTAGAGGACAGGAACACATTGACAATCTAAAGAAGCCATTTAGAGTAGAGAAAATGAATACGCTTTTTAAATAATTGTGTCTCCAGAAACAAAGCCTTTCATTTTGCGGCAGGAATCGGAACTTAAATATTTTCCTTTCTTATGTAGACTCCTGCAAACAATGGATTCCTTTATTGACTCCGTGGCCTTGAGCTGCCCAGTAGCTGGCTGACCTTTAGTCATAGAGGTTGTCCAGATGAAATAGCACTTGACGGGAGCTTGTCTGTTCCAGGGAAGAACTTTTCTTGCTAACTGTTCTGCTTGACAAACGTAAAGTTGAACACAGGTCAAGCTGTCTATTAGATGAAGGCTGCAGTGTTTGCATTCACAGATTCCTGGAGCACAGAGAGCTCTTTAATCCTCCACTAAGGAGGATTCTCTCTAATGAAATTCAAAGCCATGGATTAAAAATCAATTTTTTCACTTTGCATTTCTCGTCTTGATTTTCATCCCTTTAGCAAAGGGATTAATTTGGCATTCACATTATTGCAGTAAGTAGTCGAACCTCCCTCAGACACTCCGAAAATAATGCACTTTCAGATCGGGCTGAGAATTTTCCTGCAGTTAATGTCTTTCGTAAATGGTTATTTCTCCTAAATTTATTGAGATCGGTATCCAGATGTTGTAGATGGCTTCATAGCTCAGTGTTTGCCTCACATTTTTTTCCTTGAGTTGACAGCATGGAAATTTATTAGGCAGAGTCCAAAATGCTACTTAAAATCCTAAAGAAAATTAGGCTCAGTAAGTGGTGTAAATTTTAATTAGTTTTAGGACTACTCAAGAGTGACTTAATGGCTGAGTTTGAACATAAAAACGTGTGCATTTATTTTAATAAAACTTGATTAGTTTATAATGTTTTCTTTGCTAACTTAAAATAAAATTCAATATATCCACATTCTATAGTGGCAGGGTAAAGGGTTTTAGAATTGTGTGGGTTTGGGGGGGGGGGAATGGGATATTATCCTCCCATGTATTAGTGTAGAAGGGGCTAGTCCCCTCCCCCCCCCTTTTAATCCTTGCCCATATCGCACACCATTACAGCCTGTACCAAAAAGTCCAGACAGGAACAGAGTTAACCAAACAGCGCTATCTTGGAATTACTCCGCGCAGAGTTGCTGCAGCAGGTCAGTTCTCCTCTGCCGGAGAGCATTTGAAAGCCAGTCTTGTGATAAGGAATATAGGGCGGTCGAGGTAAATGCTCTCTATTTAGAGATGAACCAAGGAAATGCCAAACGGAGTCGTAACTAAGAACCGCTTTGACGAAGCGCTATTCCCACCCTCTTACCTCCCTTTTCGTTTATTTTATCTCCTCCTTACCCATGGACCCCTTTGTTACCATGTCTGATCTGTTCTCGATATTTTAACTATAAAATGCCCCCATTTAAAATTTAGTATTGCAAACCGTCTAGGTAACCATTGATAGGCGGTATATCAAGGAAACTGGGATGAGCGCTGCAGTCGAAACCTCTACCGCGGCTGAGTAATTCTTTAAAGTGTTAGCTGTTACCCGCTGATTACGTGCAGAGCTTATTAGCATAAAACATGTATGTACCCCAAAATTCGACCTAGGCATTATTCCATAAATATACTCACTTCTTACATAGGCAGCGAATGACCAGAACTGTGGCGCGTACAGGGTGTATAGCTCACGCCTAACACCGAGGAGCTAATTTCACTGTTATGTTGGCACCTACATTCCTTTATAGAGGCACCCAGTACTGCTTTTCTCACGGGGAGGCTTTGCTTCTCATGCTTTGGTGCCTGTCAGTAGTGAGATTACAAGGATATTACTGAAAGCTACTGCCAGGAAAGCTTTCAGATTTATTGACTGAAGGGGGTGGCAGTGGCTAAACCTCACATGTAGCACTCTACACCCAGAAAATGTCTTTGAAATTAAGTGCTTGCTGTGCTTGAAGACAGTTGCTGTGTCTCTCTGGCGGCCTTTCAAACCCCACACACTGACTATCAGCAAGCTGGCCGAGCCCAGAAACGGAGCCTCAAAGGCAGGATTGCAGAATGGACTGAGCTGTCCCTTGCTCCAGCCTTCAGACTGTGCATGAGAAGAAAAGACCTCCACCGAAATCCACAAAGCGGATATTGCAAAGAATGGAAGCGTGGAACAAGACAAAAGTGCAAGATCTTTATTAGCTGACCTGACACAGCCATGTGTCAGCACAATACCTGTGTCAGGGGTCGTTGGCTGTCTGAGAACATATAACAGCACTCCCCATACCGGAGCATACTCAGAATATAGCCTTCCTTCCGGCTGATTTTCAATTTGAAAAAATTTGATCATGTGAGTAAATATTTTCGGAAATTACACTGGCATCCAGTCGAGGCGGGAATACTGTTTAAACTAGGCTGCATTTGCTACAAGACACTAAATTATTTTGTTGATCATTTTAAATTTGCAGATAGAAAGCGCACTTCCCGACATTTATTTATTTAAAAATTTATATTCTACATATCTGACAATTCTATGCGGACTACAAAATAACATAGTTTAAGTTTCAAGTTTATTTTAAAAAAATTTATACCTCTGTATTTATTGAAAGGGGGTATAGATAGAGGATTACTGCACAAGTCCTGGACCTGTTGGGCTGCCGCGTGAGCGGACAGCTGGGCACGATGGACCTCAGGTCTGACCCAGGGGAGGCATTGCTTATGTTCTTATGAAAGGTCACTTTGGTCAGCCACAAAACTTAGAGACTTGAAGAAAGTGATGGGTATATTTTATTCATCATATGCAGACCCCTGGTCGCTTCAGAAGGAAGTTACAGAGATATTTATTCATTTTTCTGGCTCTACAACTGAATTCTAGAAAAACCTTTTCTTACCAATGGTTGGTCCTAAGCTCACACTAGCAGGTCCCTTTTCTAAGCCCAGGAGGGCAGAATAACCATAAGAAGCTAAAATGGCCAGAACATGAGCTCAACAGAATTCAGCATTTTATTAAAGAGAAAACTTAATTTAAAACTCAGGAAAACCAATCCCAGACTCCTTCATTTAAAAGCAATTTTTTTCACAGAATTTTATCCTATCAGGCTGGAACTTGGGATAAGGACTTTAGTATTTTCATAGGGAGCTCTAGTTCCTAGCACGTTTATAGAAAATTGTTAAAGGCTTGTTTATTTGCCAAATGTTTTTTCGATTGGATTGTATTTCTCTATGTATGTACAGTATCCTCTTGGTTTTTGTAAACCGCACTGAACTGAGATGTTATGATGAGGTTTTCTAATCATTTCCCACGAGGAAACAAATATTCCGCTTTGAGGTGCCGACAGAACTGCTCTCCGGAACAAAGTAAAAATAAGCAGGAGTAAGAAACATGATTTTATTAACTCCTTTGTTCTGGTAGCGCCAGCCATCGAGTGTTTCCTGTCTAAACAGCGTTATAGTTAGCGCACCAAAAACGGCTTACTGCAGAATGTGTTAAAGCATTTTATGGCAATTTGCCGGTTTGTGCTATTTTTTTCAGTGGCGTGGCCTGGTCAGGGGTTGAGCATTCCAGTGCGTTCTGATTAGTGCATGTTAATTAGATAATGTAGAATTAACCCTGGAGCAATCATTGTTTCCGAAACAGTTTTCCTCTTTTTTGTTGACCTTCAACCTTGCAAAGTATGATGTTTTTCTTTAATGATCGTTCTCTCCGCATGTTGTGTCTGAAGTGTGAAAGTCGAAGTCTTGTCACTTGAACTTCCAAGGGATGAATTATATGGCCCTTACTGCGACCCTGGAATTGCAGAGACTGGAGGCCTTGGTTATGATCTAGTCTTGACAGATGGATTTTGAGCTAAAGTGGCAAGGCCATGGCTTGGAAGGACTGGAGTAGATGAAACTGAGAATATGAATTGAGTATCATCAATCTCACTAGGGCTGATTTATATAGATTCTTACATTTTGAAAGCACGGACAGCTTTCTATGTCTAGATGGGGTTTGGTATAAAGTCTGGCCTGTTTGCTAAGGAGTGAAATGAGGCCTAGCTTAAAAGTTCTACTCAACAAGACAGTTTGAGCTGTATTTCTTCTTGGGGTTTTTTAAGTGCCTTTCACTGGTGCTGAGGGCTTATTGCTTTCATTGTGTCTGTTCAGCTGTGCACAAAGATCAGATGTCTTTGTTGAGCACAAGCCCTTAGAGTTTTATGAACATAAGAGGTGAAATGAAGTGTTACACTTTTCCCTGATGTGAATTGCAGTGGTCTTGGCAGCTATCTGTATATGATTTTCTCTGGGCTGCCACGACCTGCCACTAGAGAAGATGAATGAAGGTATATTTCTACCTGCCTGGACAATAGCATAGAAAATCCTTACAGATGAATATTCACTGGGAAAATCGACATTTCACTTTTTATAAGTGGGGGAAAAGGAGAGGGATAGAAGAGGTGGTTTTAAGAATTCTGGACTGGGACACTGTCACATATAGGTGGTACTGTTTCTTTATTAGTTAAGAGGGGATGCTGAAAAGTTCTCAGCCTAACCAAGAAGAGAATGAGGTGGATATATAGTTCAATCATCTGAAACAAGGTCTAAATATAAAATTTCATTTCTGAAAATTGG
The DNA here is from genome assembly GCF_902459505.1 of Geotrypetes seraphini. NCBI lineage: Eukaryota > Metazoa > Chordata > Amphibia > Gymnophiona > Dermophiidae > Geotrypetes > Geotrypetes seraphini. The sequence continues at coordinate 1,741,565 of NC_047102.1, forward strand.
CACTTAACGAAATAAGATAATACTCTTTTCAGCTCCAGTGGCAAAATAACGCTCAGAATTTAGGTTGGTTGGTTGGTTGGGCTGAGAACTTTTCAGCACCCCCTTGTATGTGATAAAAGTGTAGGACAATCAAGCCATTGTGACCTCACTGATGAGGTTGGCTCTCTTATTGGTGGAACGAGGCACTGTGACATCACCATATCAGCTGTGGTTACCAGACACTGAAACTCTTCACACTGAAAAGATCTCAGCCCAACCAAGAAGAGAACGAAGTGGATATGGTTCAATCAATGATCTGAAACAATGTCGAAAACAGAGAATTTTGTTTCTGCAAATTGGCACTTAATGAAATAAGATAACCCTCTTTTCAGCTACAGAGGCAAAATGACACTCAGAATGTAGGAAGTTGGTTGGTTGGGCTGAGAACTTTTCAACATCCCCTCATATTTGAGGATTAGCTCAAGGTAAGATACAGCGGGGATTTTCTTGTCCTCAGGCTTACAATCTAAGAGCCAGATTTATTAATGGCAGTTCAGTGCCAATAGATCCCATTGCATAAAAACGTGCACTGGGGCCCCTTATCAAATAAAAGGATCTGCAAAAGTTAGAGGAATGGTCTAATGCCTGGCAACTAAAATTCAATGCAAAGAAATGCAGAGTAATGCATTTGGGGATTAATAATAGGAAGGAACCGTATATGCTGGGTGGTGAGAAGCTGATATGCACGGACGGGGTGAGGGACTTTGGGGTGATAGTGTCCGAAGATCTAAAGGCGAAGAAACAGTGTGACAAGGCAGTGGCTGCTGCCAGAAGGATGCTGGGTTGTTTAAAGAGAGGCGTAGTCAGTAGAAGGAAGAAGGTGTTGACGCCCCTGTACAGGTCATTGGTGAGGCCCCACTTGGGAGTATTGTGTTCAGTTTTGGAGACCATATCTGGCGAAAGACGTAAGAAGACTTGAGGCGGTCCAGAGGAGGGTGACGAAAATGATAGGAGGCTTGCGCCAGAAGATCTAGAGGAAAGGAGAGACAGGGGAGATATGATTCAGACGTTCAAATACTTGAAGAGTATTAACGTAGAACAAAATATTTTCCAGAGAAAGGAAAATGGTAAAACCAGAGGACATAATTTGAGGTTGAGGGGTGATAGATTCAGGGGCAATGTTAGGAAATTCTACTTTATGGAGAGGGTAGTGGATGCCTGGAATGCGCTCCTGAGAGAGGTGGTGGAGAGTAAAACTGTGACTGAGTTCAAAGAAGCGTGGGATGAACACAGAAGATTTAGAATCAGAAAATAATATGAAATATTGAACTAGGCCAGTTACTGGGCAGACTTGTACGGTCTGTGTCTGTGTATGGCCGTTTGGTGGAGGATGGGCAGGGGAGGGCTTCAATGGCTGGGAGGGTGTAGATGGGCTGGAGTAAGTCTTAACAGAGATTTTGGCAGTTGGAACCCAAGCACAGTACCGGGTAAAGCTTTGGATTCTTGCCCAGAAATAGCTAAGAAGAAAAATTTAAAAAAAATAAAATAAAATAAAAAAAATTTAAATTGAATCAGGTTGGGCAGACTGGATGGACCATTCGGGTCTTTATCTGCCGTCATCTACTATGTAACTATGTTACTAAGGATGTGCGGGTGAAGGAACTTATCAGAGCTCCCAAGGAGCATGCGAGGGAGGCAGTGCCCTTTTCTGGATGGCAAATTGGAAGGAGCTTTGATAGGTTTGACATAGTGCACTATGCAGAATTTGGGTTTGAAGTTCTCTAGCAGCCGAAGGGAAAGGCCATAGAGCTGTGACCTGGGCTGTCATTTTTGATCTGGTGCACCAATGAGCTTTTGCTATCACTATGAAGTTAGAGGCTATTTGTAGGTACTGTTTTTCATTTGTTCAGAGGTTTATTGCCTCAGATTATAAAATTTCAAGGACTTTTCTCAAGTGGGTGGAGGGTCTCACAGGGCCCACCATTTTCCCCAACCCTCGTTAACATTCTTAGGAGTTTGCTCATTCTGGTTATAAAGTTTCCATTCGGGCAGGTGAAATTCCAGTCCCACTTCCCTTAGAAAAGTCTCAGTTTGAGAGGTCTTTGGATTTCTTGAAATTGAATAAGTTTTTGATAACTGGTCAACATCTACTTAGATTAGGCAATTCTAATTTCAAACTTGAGATGATTCTGGGTCAATAGGTTGCTTAAGTGATCATTTTTTGGATACCTCAGACTTTCGGTGCGGTGTAGCGAGGGTAAGTGATGGCCAGCGTGGTGGCACCCCTTCCCCGTACCTTTTTAATCTTCCAGGCGAGAGCAACAGCACGAACTTGCTGTCCGCGTTGTGTCAGCTGTCAGTTCCTAGGCGAGGGACCCGGAAGTGATGTCACAGAGAGGCGACATTGACACGGGCAGCAAGTTCACAATGTTGGTCACACACCTCCCTTAGGATGCCGCTGGCATTATTTGAATGTGCAAAGTGGTAGTGCTTTATTTGAAATCCACCCACTAACCCCAAACTATGCTCTGATAACTCTCAAAGGTGCAAAATGTAGCAACAGGAAACTGTGTTCAATTTCAATAGCAACTCAAACTAATACAGTGGTGCCTCGCATAACGAACGCCTCGCACAGCGAACGCTGCACACAACGAACTTCATGTCTTGATTCATACAACGAACTTCGTTTCACACAACGAAGTCGCCCGAGCTGCGTTACTCACTGCGCTTAACTGCCCTCTCTCACAGCCCTTCGCCTGGCTCCCTGTGCAGTGGCGGACCGTCGGCTCGCCTCCTTTTATGGAGGGGCGGAGCTACTCTCGCCGCTTCCCCAATGCTAGAAAAAAAAAAAAAAGAAAAGTTAAGTCCCAGTTTTTGCCGCTGAGACTCTGCCCTCTCTCACTGTATACAGTCGTCCTTTTAAGATAAACTCAATATTTTTTATATACTGTATAGTCTGTCTTAAAATTTAAAAAATGTGTGTTTGTTTAAAAAAAAATTATGTTTTTAGATGTATCTAAATAAAAATAATAACAAAAAATTTAACTTTTTTTATGTCATCTTAGCATATTTTATGCTACAGAACGAATTATTTTTTTTAACATGTATTGTTATGGGAAAACGCGTTTCACATAACGAACTTTTTGCATAACAAACTTGCTCCTGGAACCAATTAAGTTCGTTGTGTGAGGCACCACTGTATAAGAATCTTGAGTGGAATAAAGAGCTATAAGAAACCAGTCCCTCAGCTTGGCTCTGGCAAGAGGCTTAACTCTCCGTTTCAGCCGCACACCATCATAGGGATTCACGTGCGTGCTGACACAAATGTGATTAATTTTAGTGACAATCAATAAGTGATAGATTCCCGTGAAGTTTCTTTCAAAGTCCACAAACACAGCCCCATGATAGTAGCCCAAATTCAAAGTCAAGTATGAGTAAAATTACACTTGGTAACTTTTGCCAATGATTCTTTCCTCCGTCGTTAAAGCACAAAGATAATGGTTCGACCAGGCTTGGTTTCAAGGCAAAACACTCCTTCTTCAGGGACCCTATAAAGCAATTTAACTTTTGTTTAAGGAAAAAAATTCAAGAGTGCTAAGATAGGAGCTCTTGCTGACCACGGGCTGTAGAGCATGTTTGCTTAAAATATCCATGTGCTCTACTCCTCTTAATTGCGTCTTGGCCAGTCTGGCACATGCACTGTTTTATTCCTCAGTCTAACTCAGTAGAAATTACATGACAGAAAGGCAGAGGAGAGCAATTGTCAGCTAAACCATGTTGTCTAGTAAGTGGTTTTCAAATTTCTCCTTACTAAGAAAACATGAGAGTGTGAGAAACCTCTGCGAAAGGAAATGCTGGGTGGTCCTGAATCGATCTTCCTTGAAATGGGGTCGTTTAGCCTGACAGAATTACCATCTTCCAGTTTATGCTCAATGAAAAAACCTGTAACTGGAACTGTGCGATTCTGTCTGTGAATCCTTTTTTCTTTATCATTTAATTGACTCCTGTTAAATGGCTACAATATTCTGAATAGAAAATATTTCCAGATGTTGCATCGTCTGGCTTTTAGATTGGTGGGAACAGCAGTTTTGGAGTTGGAGCAGGAGGCTGAGACCCAGGTCACAAGTACCCTAAAACAGATCTGTTGCTATATTGGGGTGGGGGCAAGGTCATTTCTCTGCTTGGTATTCTTGTATGATACTTGCATTCAAGGCAAAGAGTGTTTTAATATTCGGCTTAGTATCCAGCTCTGCTTTTGGAAAGGCTTTTTGGCGCTTCACTCTCGTATAATCTTGATTTTCTTTTTTCCTCTAAGTTAAAAATTGTTTCTTAAATTTGAAAAAATCCCCCCTTATCCCCTGGGACACAATCATCTTTCCCCTCGTCAATTCCCAAAAATGATTTACATGCAAGAGATGTCCACATTTTTAGAAATGTCTGTGCGTAGTAACATAGTAGATGAGGGCAGATAAAGACCCAAACGGTCCATCCAGTCTGCCCAGCCTTACCCTGTCTTGAAATTGACCTTCTTAGCTATTTCTGGGCCAGAACCCAAAGCTCTGCCCGGTCCTGTGCTTAGGACCATCTACTGAATTCTCCATCAAAGCTCACTCCAGCCCCATCCCAGCAACCTCTTCGTGCTTCCTTACAAGACACTCCTCGACAGCACAGTATTATCCTTCCACTCAGACAAAATGACTTGAGCACCCAACCCCATCAGTTTAGCTCCTACGTTTATGCATGAGGTGGGCCAGAATTGCAGATCTCAGTAGAACAATTTTATACGTAAGCTCAACCTGAATTCCACATACTTCTGTAACCTCCTCCAAGCCATGTCCCAATATCCCCATAAGTTCAAACAGGCAAACAGTATATGCTGAAATGTTCCTACAGCCAGCTTGCACGACCCACACTGGTGTGACCTATTTTCAGACAACTTTGAAACATTATAAGGAGTCCATAACGCCCCTACGTGCTAAATAAACCTGCAAATCTTTACCCCAAACTTCTCCCGTACCAAACCTGAAAAACTTTCCCCTAAATCATGCAGAACCTTTTTTCACATTTCGTTTTAGCCACTGGCACATTGTACAGAATGACATGTGAATGATAAAACTGAAATGGCTACAGAGAGTATCAACTTGACAAGAGGTTTTATTCTGTTTTTCTTCCAGGACACCCTGGTTTAACGGATGGGGCTTTAACCTCCCCAGAGGTCAGTCCTTACTAGACAAGTGGAACCAGATCCCCGAGGGTATCGATCTGCTAATGACACATGGGCCACCTCTCGGTATGTAACGTAAAGACCAGGACAAGAGCTCGCCGTAAGGGAACGCAGTCAATTCCATCTCACGCTGAACTATGAAGAAAATAAGATAGCTATGTCTTAAGATTAAACTCTGGACCTCCACAGGGCTCCCAGGTGTTCTGTAAATTAAATTTTCTGATTTAATGGAGCCAAGGATAATTGGATAATATGTACAGCAGTTTAGCAGCTTTTTGAACTTGATAATTTATTTTCTTAATGGAACTTCCCTGACAGGCAAAAATGGTTATTTCAAAGGCTTTATAATTTTCACTGATTTAGTAAGCGTTCAATTTCAGCTTTTTTACTGAAACTGGGTTCCTGCAGCCCTCGGTCCTTCAAGCACAAGTTAATTTGCTGATTCAGGCTTCTCTGTCATGAAATGCACTGCATCAGGACCATATTCATCCTATGGATTTTAGCCCTGGGCACCAAATAACAAATACGCCTCTTATTAATGCTTTTCTGCAGCTGAACAGCTGAGGGTGAATGTTTGTTGGGTTGGTTGTTGTGGTTTTTTTTTTTTTTTTGGGGGGAGAGGGGGAAACAATGACCATGGGCTGGTATCTGCCCTCATTCCACCAATGTCTAAGCTCCGTCCTCATCTGCACAAGCCTCAAACACTTGAAAATCCTAAGTAGCAACATTCTAGAGCTCAGATTGTGATGTCATAATGCCTCATTCCACCAATGCCTAAGCTCCGCCTCATCCGCACAAGCCTCAAACGCTTTAAAATCCTAAGTAGCAACATTCTAGAGCTCAGATTGTGATGTCATAACGCCTCATTCCACCAATGCCTAAGCTCCGCCTCATCCGCACAAGCCTCAAACGCTTTAAAATCCTAAGTAGCAACATTCTAGAGCTCAGATTGTGATGTCATAATGCCTCATTCCACCAATGCCTAAGCTCCGCCTCATCTGCACAAGCCTCAAAACACTTTAACATCATATGTAGCAACATTCTAGAGCTCAGATTGTGATGTCATAATGCCTCATTCCACCAATGCCTAAGCTCCGCCTCATCCGCACAAGCCTCAAACGCTTTAAAATCCTAAGTAGCAACATTCTAGAGCTGAGATTGTGATGTCATAATGCCTCATTCCACCAATGCCTAAGCTCCGTCCTCATCCGCACAAGCCTCAAACCCTTTAAAATCCTAAGTAGCAACATTCTAGAGCTCAGATTGTGATGTCATAACGCCTCATTCCACCAATGCCTAAGCTCCGTCCTCATCTGCACAAGCCTCAACCGCTTTAAAATCATAAGTGTTCGAGACTTGTGTGGTTAAGGCAGAGCTTTCAGGAATGGGGTAGGGACAGGGAAATTGAGTTCCTGGTGGTACTGGGACACATCATTCTCTACATGTAACAGAAATGGGACTTTGTGTGGTACCATCAAAGCGGTTTACATTTTGTATAAACATATTTCTTTTGTACCTTGGGCAATGAAGGGTTAAGTGACCTGCCCAGCAACTAAACCCTGTTCCCCAGATTTTCAGGCCGCTGCACCAGCCAACTAGGGCTTATTCCTCCATAAAGGTCAGTCCAGCAGAACTGATATATGAATGTTCTGTCTATTATGATGCAACGGCCGCAGAATACGAATAGAAGAGCTGATAGACGTTCACGTAAAGGGGGGAGGCAGGGGCAGGGGTTATAGAATAGTAGCAGTGGAAGAGCATGATGCTTTTCAGGTATTAAAGATACACATATTGGGGTGCTATTGTCCTTCTCCTTGTGCATTGCTCAGATTTGAAGAGCTTAGGAGTTACTGCAGACTGCATAGGCCACTCGCTCTTTACCTGCTGTCATTTTTCTGTGTCTCTTTTCCGCTGAGCACCTTTCATAATAAAACCCTTTTAACTTTCTTAAAGAAGAGCTGTTGCTCTAGTTCCCTTCCTTGTGCTGGGGCTTTCTCTCTCGAGGTCTCCCCACCATCTGATGAATACCACTCCACAGCTAATTCCTAATAATTAATGGCCTTCCTTATGGATTTCCTATATTAACGGTAGGACTAAGTGCCTTTTACTTTAAGGTACTCAATGGGCACAGGATGGACGCTTTGACTGGTCTCTTTCCTGGGGCTTTGGCCCACTGGAGATTGAGGCCAAGTGATCTCAGGGGGAAGACTGAATGTGTTAAACTCCGACCTGAGGAATAGCCCGCATGCTTTTACTCTTCCTGGCCAGCTACTGGAACTAAAGGGCCATTAAACAGCGGCAAAGCGCTAGAGAACAAGTGGGAGAGGGGCTGAAAGTAATGAGAATCCTTTCAGAAAGAGTCAGGCTGCACTTTCAACTCATTTATTTCGAAGGTTCTTAACCCAGATTCAATAAATCTAATCAGAGACAGAAAAATGCAAATTAAGAGAAGGGGAAGGCTGAAACACTTCTTCAAAGCAATTGTAGGCTTTACTAAAAGGTTGAGATTAGAGCTAACCTAATAAGCTTTCGGTGAATTATGGCTTCCTGAAAGCTTAAATGAAACTTTACCTGAATTGGGAAAATGACTCGCATCGATTGCATTCTGCTGCAGGTTTTCGAGACTGGGTTCCAAAGGAGCTCCAGCGAGTCGGCTGTGTTGAGCTGTTGAACACCGTACAAAGGCGAGTTCGACCGAAACTGCACGTGTTTGGCGGAATTCATGAAGGTAAGAAAAATGCAGCTGAAAAGAGAAATAAATCTCATCCGTGTAATTGATAAAAGATAGCGTGAAGAAGAGAAACCACATCCTTGGCTATGCAAATTGTTTGCAGGTCTTAAGTAGGTCTCCGTGGTCCTTACAACCTCCCCCACTTCATTGACTGTCATTTCCTGATCTCAAATACTACTGTGGGCTTCCTCCTCCGCCCCTGATTAACAGCACACAATCTCTCATCCTTTCCGAAGATCCTGAAAGCATTTTCCCCATGGCAGACACATACGTCCCACCTCTGCTCCTCCAGCTACTGGAAGGCCTTTATCCTCATGCAGAGTTCTAACAGGTGAGCACCAGAGATTTTAGAAAGATATCCACACGTAAATAACAGCATTTCACACATGCCTTTTGCATACATGTGTAAATACTGATTTCAAGAAGCCACATGGAGAACCACGCTGCTCAGAGATTCCACAGTTGCGTTCCGCAATCTCTGATCTCACCCTAATTTCTTTCATCTTACAGATGCTAATTTCCCCAACCAAGTTCCCCATTTTACAGACAGAATGCCCATGAGTGGGGAAAAATTTCCACATCTGCTTTTCCTCTAGCTCAAAGTCATGCACAGATTTAAAAAAATGTCCACATTGGATTCAAAAAAGTAAATCTCCGAAATCCAGTGGTCCATCTAGCCCCGTATCCTGTCTTCGCAGAGGCCAATCCAAATCACAAAGCATAAATAGTAGCAACATTCCATGCTATTGATCCAGGGACAGCAGTGGCTTCTCCCATGTTTGCCTCGACAGCAGTTTATAGACTTTTCCTCCAGGAACATGTCCAAACCTTAACCACCCAAAATAAAACCATGTTAAAATGTGGCCTCTTTACTGAACTGGTGGCACTTACACACATTACCGTTGTAAAATGGAGTAGCCACACATGCAAATTATGAAATTGCTACTTCCACATTCACGCAGTGGCACCTTCACTCGGAGTTGCTGGGTCATTTCTTCAAGTGGCTGCTCCTTTTGTAAAACACCAATGCTAACCTGGCCATTTCACTTCTGATCTCTGTGTTCTGTTTTCAGAATGCAAGACAGTCAAAGCACAAGGGGCCTTCAAGTTCTGAGTAGTCAAACTTCCATTTATTGAAGGACCTGACATGGTCCATGTTTCGGTGTATCTGCCTGCGTCAGGGGTCATTCAATGTAATCCATACAAAGAACAATGGAAAGATAGCCAAACAGATAACACCAAACCTTGACTCTGTCAACAATCCGTATGCAAGGTGAAGTTACACCTGCATATTAACTCTTGCTATACCATGTCGAGTCCTTCAATAAATGGAAGTTTGACTGCTCAGAACTTGAAGGCCTCTCGTGCTTCTTGGTTGTTTTGTACTTTGACTCCCTCTCAAAATGCAATGCCGTGTGTTCAAAATTATTCAGTGATAACTACTTAGTGCAGACCTGAGGGTGAGCAGAAGTTCAGGTTCCAAATTTTTTGACTGTTTTCAACTGTGTTTGTACGCAATGCAGGTTATGAAAGTTCAAAATCGATCAAGATAAATCTGTATTAATTCTCTAGCAGATTTGCACGTCACAATGACCTTAAGAGAAGTACAGCTGTTGAAGAGTGAAAACACTGGGCAGAGAAGATCAGCTCTGTGTGGAGATTCATTTAAGGGCCATCGCGCATAGAATCCCTTCCAGAGCTGCCAAGGAGACCCCATCCCTGCCCACTCTGACCCCCTTGTCCCCTACAATTCAATGGCTTTGGCGCCAGCAGAAGGACACGATGTCTTATTAATGGAGAGTTGCCAGATTTCTTCTTGAATAAAAGAGGACATCTGGCCCCCCTGTTCCACTCCCCAGCCCCACCCCTGGGGTTGTGTCTTGAGTGGTCTCTGTGCATGCGTAGACGTCAACACTATGATGTCGCACATGTGATGTCATCGCGTTGACGTACGCTCATGCACAGGGGGACTGCCGGCACCTGGACATAGAGGACATGTCCGGGTTTTCCCCTGATGTCTGGTAACCCTGTATTAATGCAAGGGGAGGCTGCTGAGCGGGAGTTCTTTGCTCCCCAGTGGAAGTGGGAGTCTTCCACTAAATGTGGGAGACTTGGCAGGTCTGATCTTCTCAACTGCTTTCAACAGTCCTTGCTCAGCTGTATGGAATATAGTTTTCATGGCTTCCATAGAGCTTCAGTAAAGGAACCTCTCTCTCTGCTGCACTTAAAAGTTTTTAAATTGTATTTATCTTGTAAAAATTTACCCTGGCTTTTATTAAACCGTGATAGGGCTTTTTAACTTGGGCTGGTGAGTTGAATGCTCTGACGTTCCTGGAACCGAATGAGTGTCGGAGCATTTACCCTACCGCGGTTTGATGAAAAAAGCCCTTGGGGAAACTCCTGCCTAATAAGAGGATTCCAGCTCCTAGTCAGCCTGTGTTTGTTTCTTGCTTGAGGCATTGGGTTCAGCTTTTTGGTCTGGTAAATGTGAAACCCTCTTCCCACAGGTTACGGCATCATGACAGACGGTTATACCACATACATCAATGCCTCAACCTGTACAGTCAGCTTCCAGCCTACCAATCCACCAATTATTTTTGACCTTCCGAATCCCCAAGGATCATGAAAGCAGCAAGATGCACTTGAAAAGGAGGGTTGTAAACTGCCATTTAAAAAAAAAAAAAAATAATATTAATAATATCCACATGTTAATGTACTTGTTTCTTTCCAGATACTGTGGAGTTTGGTTTTGAGGTTTTTATTTGTAAATTTATGGTACAAGGTCTGAGAGACTATTCTGGGATGTGTCTTCTCTCTTTTAAATTGATCTAAGCATGGAATCGTCGTGAAATTGTACAATTACTTTTTTGGTTTCTGATCAAATTTGCCATTGTACATTTTCTGTGGTCTCAAGAGGATGGCCATACTTTCTCTTAAGAAGTATATGTGTAAAACAAACAGGTAGCATCTTAAATCTCCTGAATTTGCACAAGTTTAAAATATTATTTGAATTTAGGTTTGGGGTAAATTGTTTCTTATTGTTATAACGTCAGTGTTGTCCTTACGCATCGCAATTCTTTCTAAAAATGAACCTCTGGGTTTGTTTGCTTTGTTTTTTTTTAATGTTTTTGTAAGTTGGACTAGATTTGCTACCTACATTTTACCTGTAATTATCCTTATTTTTGTTTAAATTATTTTTTACATAAAATGTTATGGAGCTGCAAACTGTACAAAGCAGGTATTTCATGCCGTTAAACGTGTAAATGCAAACTCCTTTTAAATATGGATTTATAAATGTGTAAATAGATGTATTTTTTGCGCAGTATGGCAGATTGGGGGGGGGAGCTGGGTGTTGCATGCCGGAGTGAAATGCTGCTGATACATCCAGCTGGTGAGCAGCTTGAGGCGTTCCTGGATGGGTGTGGTCTATGCACACCTTTTGGCATGTCAACTGAAATGAATACAATCAAGGCGGACTGAAATGAGGTTTAATTGTCTTTTTATATTTAAATATTCTGGAATTTTTTAAAATATTATTATTATTATTTTGCACTGTGTGTAAAGGCAGTCGTGCTCGCACAAAATATCCAGGCAGATAGATTTTCCTTTTGCACCTGTACAATGCTGTTCTGCTTTTCTCTTTCTGTTGCCTTCTTCATAGCCTGTAGAAGAACAGCTTTGCTTTAAATTTATTGTGATATTATATATCTAGCAGCCTTTGTATGCAAATAAAATTGCAAGATTTTTAAATACCTGTTTTAATTTTCAAAGAATTTCTCCTATGGCGTCAGTGAATTTTCCTTTCTGTCCATCACCGTTTCAAAGTGTAGGGATGGTGACTTCAGACGCAGACTGGGCTCACTTTATCTACCTTGCATGAGGGGGGAAAGTCTTGGTTCTTCAACCTGTGCTCTGTTGCTCTGTAATGTCATCAAGCAAAGTGTGGGTCGCTGGAAGAGAAGAACCAACACGTCTTCATTTATTTTTGTGTTCCAATTTGTTATGAAAGCAGAAGCATTTGTCCTCCTTTAGAAGGGAAAAAAATGCTTTGGCCTTTGTAAACTGTTGCTGGACGCCACCTGGATGAGAATGAATCAAATGCAGTGGGGGAGAGATGAGGGGGGGCGGTTTGCCCCAGGTGCCACATTGGTGGGGGCGCCAGGACCCCACCTCCTCTCCACCCCTTCTGCCTCTTCCCACGCACTTCTAGTGTTCACCGCCACAAGCAACAGCTTCCGTTTTAATGGGCTCCTACCAGGTGCCCAATTAAAGACTTCTCCAATGACATAACACATCTTCTTGAGGAGGTGATGAAGGCGCCTACATGAACAGCACACGGGACAATGCACTGGAAGGTACCACCTGCTAATTGCAATCCTCCAGGGTCTTATCTGGAGTTTATAGACCATCCTTTTCATTGAGCAAAGGACCACCCCCCAAAACGAGCAAAACCAAAATACATACTGGAAAATAAATAACACATAGTCAAATGCCTAAAAGATGGCCAGGTCAATATTTAGCGAACATTGAAAGATATTAATGAGCAAATAAACTTTTTCCAAAAATAGGGAAACCATAGATCTACAGGGGATGAAATGAAGCTTTTTGGTTTGGTTTTGTTATAATCTGCTTTTAACCAAGCGGAGTACAGCATAAGAAACACAATAAAATGAACTACAACATTACAATGATCATAGATCGATTAAAAATTCCACACAGTCATAAACCCAAAACATAACAGCAATAATAGGAGTCCCCAGTCTTTCTAAACAGGAGCTTGCAGCATTGGTCACACGACAGAACAGCCTCCAGCTCAACTCATGTATCTCATAATGCAAACAAATGACATTTCAATCATTTTTTTTTTAAACACCGAAACCCCTCTGCTGTTTATTATAAGATGGAAGCTTATTCCATTCTTCTGGTCCTAAGCATGTAAAAAATCCCAGCTCTAACAGTCTGCAACCTAAGCCCCCTTCTAGAGGGAATTGGGAAGAGAAACTGAAAAGAGTGGTGGGTGCCTGGAATGTTCTTCCATAGAAGGTGATGAGGGGATAAACAGTAGAGAATCAACTCAGCAGAAGGAATGAAAATAGAATATTTCCACTCACAATAAAACTTACTGTATATACTCGATTATAAACCAGATTTTTGGGCCAAAAAAAATGGCCCAAAAATGGGGTTCTCGGTTTATATTTTAGCCTCCTTTGGATGATGGTGCTTTTTTTCCTCCCTCCCCCTGGCCCAGACCAACATCGAACTCTCTGTGTTGGTTTGAAGAGCCTTGAGCGTCTGAGCATGCTCAAGGCTTGCTGGCTCCCGCCCTCTCCGGGATTCTCAATGGTAGTCCAGGAAGCCTTGAGCAAGCGCAGACGCTCAATCAAGGCCCTTCACCAGCCCAGCCAAGAGCATCGGGTTGTAAGTGCAATGTCGGTCTGGGATAGGGAGGAGCGGGTAGTGGAGGATAGAAGTACATAAGTCATTGGCCTCCTCTGTACTTTTCACTTACCGCGGTCCACCCCCCTCTGATGCAACTTCCTGTTTCTGCTTGGGTGGATCGCAGCAAAGGAACGGTGCAGGGGAGACAGGAGAAAGCAAGAGGAAGGAGATGATAATAATAATAATAACTTTATTTTTCTATACCGCCATAGTCAAAGTGACTTCTAGGCAGTTCACATAGAAAGAAGGCTGGACAATCAGCGAATTACAAAATGCAAGAAGAAGGATGTTACATAATAAATTGGAGAAACATGGAGAAAGAATACATGAGAGAAGAAAAATGTTACATAATAAATTGGGGTTATAAGGGGAAAGAATACCTGAGAGAGGTCATCTGATTAGGCAAGGAATTGGGCAAATAGAGCGGTTTTAATTGATTTTCGGAATGTGTTGTGTTTTAGAATGGAGGGAAGGGGAGGAGATGGAAGCAGAAAAATGAATATGAAAATCAGTGCCAAAGAAGGACGTAGTGCAAAAAGTGAAGAAGAGGAGCATATGGAGGCCTTGGAAACGGCGTTAAGAGCACAGATAGAACAAGATGATCAGAAAAATAAAATCGCCAGATAACAAAGATAGGAAAAATGCTTTTATTTTAAATTTAGTGATTGAAATATGTCAATTTCAAAAATTTATATTTTGGACTGTTCAGGACATAAGAAGTTGCCCCCGCTGAGTCAGACCAGAGGTCCATCTTGCTCAGCGGTCCGCTCCCGCCGCGGCCCATCAGGCCTAGTGCCTGAACAGTGGTCCCTGATTAATTTTGTAACTTACCTCTAATCCCATCCCTATAATCTACCTCTACTCTTATCTGTATCCCTCAATCCGTTTGTCTTCCAAGTACCTATCCAAAGCTTCTTTGAACCCCTGTAGCGTGCTCCTGCTTATCACATCCTCCGGTAGCGCGTTCCATGTATCCACCACCCTCTGTGTGAAAAAGAACTTCCTGGCGTTTGTTCTAAACTTCTCCCCTTTCAATTTCTCTGAGTGCCCCCTTGTACTTATTGATCCCCTTAATTTGAAAAATCTGTCCCTGTCTATTTTTTCTATGTCCTTCATGATCTTGAAGGTTTCTATCATGTCTCCTCTAAGTCTCCGCTTTTTTAGGGAGAAAAGCCCTAGCTTTTTCAGTCTGTCAGTATATGAGAGGTCCTCCATGCCCTTTACATTAGTACTTTTAGTTTATATGTGGAAAGGTTTTTTTTCCTGTTTTCTGCATGTGTTATAGTCGAGTCAACCTTTTTTCCTCAGTATTTGGATCGGTTTATATTCGAGTATAAGGTAAATGGTGGCTTTCAATATAAAAGGAATGTTATGTGTGTGTGTGGAGGCCTTTATAAAGTAGTATTTACAACCCTTGAGACAAAGTGTGGGGTGGAGGACGTAGCCTACAGGTACAAGCCTGGCCATTGTTTATACTCGGGCTATGCTGGTTTTTGACAGTGCTATTAGGTTGCTCTTTAAAGGCTCCAGATTCTCCTTCACTGCTACCCCTCTTTCTGGGGGGGACCCTGCGTGGACTGTGCTGGTCTTGAACTGTTTACTGTGTTAACGTACAACATTTTTCTCCTTCTTTCAGCTGAAAAATTCCTTTTTGAACTGTGCCCTGACGGATGTGGTGGTGACACGGAGACTTCTCTTGCGCAGATGATTTAAGGTTCACTCAGCCAGTATTAGAAACAGTCGCCGATCCGCTTTTTTGTGGCACTTTTTTGTGAGACGGTCTATTGTGTGCTCTGCCTGCAACAGACTTGTCCAAAGAAATGAGTGATGTCTCTCTCGAGTCGTCACCACGTGCAGGGAACCTCGGCTACAACTGTGGAATCAGCAATATCTTGTTTTCAAGCACTCTATGAATATTTATATCCACGCTAGTTAAGCTGAGGTAACATTATCTGCAAAGAAAGATTGTGGTGATTGGTCCCAGGTCAGTTCATTCTTCTCTTTTTGAATACTCAGCTCTCTTTGCATCACAAACCACCTTTAGGAAGAGACTCATGAGTCTGGGATAATGACCTGCTTGCAAGAAACCGCTGAAAGCTCTGGCATCTGAGTGGAAGGCCAAGTTCTTGCCTGTGTTTTCTGTGCATGCTGAGTTTTTTGGTTTTTTTTTTTAAACAGAATTGGAAGTGCTTCTGAACCTTGCTGACGAGGTGACTCTGAAGACCATTAACAAGGTTTTTCTCAGTGGACTAACCCAGAAATGCAATTTTTGCTAGCCAATAGCCTCTTCTCGTGGAAGAGCAATTCCTTGCATAGTAAATGAGGTCGGAAAGGCAGTCTTGGTTGAGACCCTTCTCGTTCTCAGAAGCAGATGAAGGCTGGGGCATTACATTATATTACATTTCTAGACCGCAAAACCTCGCGGATCGATGCAGTTCACAAAACTGGACATTCAATTCAATTTTCTAGAAATTTTACCTGGAAAGCAAATAGGCGTTGCTGGAACTTCTTATACATGCAACCTCGAACTGGGGGGAAAACAAATAAAGCAGTATTACATAGTGGATGGTTTGTTGTGAATAAAGTAAATAATTCTCACAGGTACTCAGGTGCTGGATCTCTGGTGTGAACATTGCCAGTATTGGAAAATAATCAAGCAATGCTCGTCATGAGTTTTTAGATGTTGTGATATTGTAGAGGGTCTGGTTGTATATGCCTAGTTTGAACATCACATGAGCCTCAAATGGAAGCCAGTGGAGCTCCCTGTGATCTGATCTGATTTTTTAAAATCAGACATTCTGTATTCTTCGTAATCTAAATATATTTGTACGATGCCCGGCAATGTGAACTGAATTGCAATAGTCCAAAGTACTGCGTATCAAAGACGGAACAGTTCTGTGCATGTTCGGTGCTTAATAAGGTGCCATCATACATTAAATTAATGCAATGGTATCCAACCTCTTGAGCATTTCCAGCTGTTTAAGATAGTCCCAGTCTGTATTGTTAATAAGATTATATTGTGTGTATATGATGAATGAATGGAAGAAATGCCAGTACAATTAGAACTATTATTCTGGGGGTGGGGTCTAGGGTGGAGGTTTTGGGGCTCCCTGAGCAAAAAAGCATTCCGTTGCCTTTGCCACTGGAACTGAACAGGGTCTCAAGTCTGATTTCTATGTTCTGTCTGCAGCTGGGTTTCTCCAGAGAGCTTAAATTAAGGACCAGGGAGGTGGTTGCAATGTAAGGCAGCTGTTCTGTGACTCAGAGAGAGGAGGAAGGTAGAGTGCTGGGTGGATTCTGTAGCACAGTTTGTGAATGTTCCATCTGCCTAGACAATCCCAGAGCAAAGCAACGCAACCTCTGCAAAATCCTCCTAAAACATTCAAATTGTATCTAATTTTTCACACCTGGTTAAATAGCGTGCATTCAACAGAGAGGCATCATCTCTTATTTATAGGCATCATCAGTGTGGTCTTGCGTTAGATAAATTGCATGGTTACAAGGTCAGTCCTGGAAGAAACTGTACACATCATTGAATAATACCAGTCGCATGGATACAGGCCAGAAGAACTAATATTTACTATTTTTAGAATGCTGACAGTATACACAGTATTAACAGATAATAAATCTGCAGGGTCTCAGTTCAAATACCTTGCATTTTGCAGCACTGTGCTCTGGGAATTTGTCAGAGCGTGGGTACGAACTTGGTGCAGAATGGGCATCCTGTGACATTTACCAGCTCCAGTTTGAGAGACAGAAGTTTAGGTAGGAAAGGGGACTTTGGCATTTCAAAGCAGTGGGAGCAGAGGCAGTGAACCTCAGCACCTCTTCAATCTTAGCCCACGGTGGCTGCCCAGATCAGTTCATGATTGGTCTCGGACATTGTCGGGAACTTCAGCTTAAAGCGATCTGTTTAAAACCCAAGATTTGACTTGGTCTGAATTCAGATATAATCCTCATCACTGTGAAGACATTTCATGCATCTGCCTCTCGTTCCATACAGAAACATTTCCTTCGATGTCTCCTGAATCTGTCCCCTTTCACTTTTATTCTATGCTTTGTTTCAGAAAGAAAGAGGCTGCCTCCTATACTTTTATCACCTATTGGTGCAAATACAGTATCAACAGATATGTTTATTCATTTACACTCGCTAGCTCTTCAGAAGCGCTACCTACGAGCTGTATTTGTGCTCATTTGATCAAGCGGTTCTTTAGCTCTCTTCTATTATAATTGTTTTTTCAAACTATTATTTGCATAAACCTGTTTTTCATTTATGCTTATATCAAACATACATTTATGACATTCTGGTAATTAAATGTCTCTCCCAATAAAATGTATAAACGCTTGAAGATCTGGGACATATATTTATTTATTCCAGAGGAAGGAGACCCGACACTGTCAGTGTTTCGGCTCTTAGCCTGCCTCAGGGGTCTTTTGAATAACCATGTAGTTACTCTTTTTCTTTTGTCCCAATCTTTGATTGAACTATTTGTAGAATTTTTAGAGTTTCACGGTGGCAGATCTTCTGCTTCTTCTCTGTTCAAACTTTCCAAAAATGAAATATCTCTATCATATCTGTTCTCCCTTTTCTCCCAAAGAACATAAGAATATAAAAATAACCTTAATGGGTCAGACCAATGGTCCATCAAGCCCAGTAGCTCATTCTCACAATGGCCAATCCAGGTCCCTAGTACCTGGCCAAAACCCAAGGACTAGCAACATTCCATGCTACCGATCCAGGGCAAGCAGAGGCTTCCCCCATGTCTGTCTCAATAACAGACTATGGATATGCATTGAGATCTTTAAGTCTGTCTCCTTATGCTTTACGACAAAGACCTAGATATCAGCTTCCTAGCGACTACGAAGCATGGTAAATGAGAGCTGAGAAAGACCAACCGACCCGTGCATGCTGCCCAGACTGAGCAGCTTCTTAGCCGGTACTCCCCCGTGGGCAAATTGGGCGAGAACTCCACAAAGGAAAACTCTTTTATTACCTTCATTTTCTGAAGCAAATTAGTTTATAAGGAGATTAAAGTCTCTAATGTCAGATATAATAAAGTATGTGAAAAAATGATAATCTGGCTTTCTTGGCTACAGGAAAAGACTCAGAAGATTTGACATTCTCTTTGGCAATGGATCTGTGTTACCTGCTGTGCTGGGGATGATTATCCTGCTGGAACCATTTCTTCTTTAATGTGCTATAAAACCATCCTGATTGTTCTTGCTGTACTTTGTACATTTATAAAATACTGGCTGGCAGAGTTCTGATAAATATGGAAACCTATTACCTAAATATGCAAATAGTCCTGGACTTTCCAGGCTTTCACCTTAGTAACATGTCCTTGAGAACAGAACTGGAGACTTTGCACTCTGCTTGACTTCGGGCTGGATTTCATTTCACTAAAACATGAATTATTTTTCCCACATGGTACATTACCGGGAAACTTGGACCGATTTCGATTTTTTTTCCTTTTAGGGAGACTCCAGTCTTGATTTACTCCACTGCTGCTATCACTGGTCACATCCTTGCTGATCTCGGTAGTCTGATTATTTGCAAAGAGAATTTTGCTGCTTTTCTCCATCTTTCTCTCTCTGAAAGTGCACGAAGTTAAAAATTTCCAGTGTTTATAGGAGCTGCCGGTGTTGAATGCGGAGATATTCTATCATCACTTCACTGTTGTGACCCAGCATTTGGGATTGCAAGGCTTCCGAGTGCCTACGCAGTAGAGACGAATGCAATTCGCACTCTTTGAAAAGCACATGCTCAGAGTAAATGTCAAGTGCTTTGATTGTCCCTTTGCTTTATAGTGTGAAGTTCTCTTACAATCCATACAGTCCCCTAATTCGATAAATTTGAACGGTGTCAGTTAGGTGTGTAACATAATGATTGGCTGCTAATTGGTGCTCACTGGCTTTAATTAGCAGTTATGCGTGCAGATGAGCTAGGCTGGGATTCTGAAAATTGTACACGCAAAATCCATAGTGCAACTGCAAGGGGGCGTGGCTGACACTTGCGTAGGTTACAGAATAGTAAGAGTTATGCACTTAAGTGTCTGGTGTGAGCGTCTGCAGCCGTCTTTGAGCTAGCATAGGTGCATGTATGTAACCATCCCACAATTTATATCATCCTGGTGCCTAACTTTTGAGAATTGCCCCATGGAAAGGGTGGTCTGAGATGAGCCCCCTCTCTGGAATAAGGCCTTGAGGGGATTCTGGAACCTGGGTAAAACCTTGCGTACAACCAGTGGCGTAGAGAGGTCCCCGGGGGGGGTGGCACCCCTCCCCAACCCCTCACCATTCCTTCCCCGATCCTGCCTGTCGCATGCTCCCCCTTCCTAGTTGAATTTGTTGTTTGCGGTGGTCAAGCACGTGCTCCTCGCAACCCCTCTGATGCCACTCCTAAGCGCGGCAGCCGGAAGTGACATCAGCAGGAGAGCCCATTGTTGTAAACATTGGCAGATGAAAGCCTGCCTGGCCCGTCCAGTCTGCCCAACAAGGAGGCTAGAGCTGAATCTGGGGCTCTGCATAGGTTCCACTTCTTCATGATTAAATACTAACAGACTGTGCCCCAAAATTGGCAAAGAGGGAGGGAGTAACAGTCTGCCTGGCACCGGTCTTTCATCTCAGCCATAATTCTGATTATTACCATATTAATATCCGTTTACTGAATGATGTCTTCTAGTTCACTTTGGGATCTCTCAAATACTTATTTCCACAAAGATGGTCTGGTGGATTTATAATGTCTGTCATTTTTCAGCTGTGTTTTATGGAGCATTAAACCGGTACTGAATCTCCTCAGTTCTGAACTGCCCCTATGTAGGACAAACCAACTATCATTTCTGGTCATGTCTACTTTGCATGGAAGCTCTCGTGCAGAATGGCTGGCTTTTCTTAAATAACTCTGTGCTAATCTGGACAGAGAGAGAGACGTCAGACTTTTTGCAGTGCTGACGCTTCTGCTTCCATTGGAGACCTGTTAGGAGGTGGAACGGCCTCGGTAATGCTTTCAGCACTCTGTACTCTGCCAGATTGTAGAGTCTATCAATTATAGCAGCATTGACAGTCTGCTGAATTAATTGCAGCATTTGACAAGGACAGCCTATTACCCTATGTTGTTCTGACAGCTGGCTTTGATATTGGAAATTTGTCAACCTTCCCCTTCATGTCAGCTGCTGGTTGAATGGCTTCTGCTAGAATATTTCAAGATTTTTTTCCATTGCAGGTGATAAGCTAAACCATATGTCAGACGTATAATATTTGATGTGCATACATCCATTAAAACCATTGAAATGTCAGCTGATACCTTTCTGCGAAAGCAAAATATACTTCTTTGGTTGCTAAATTTAAAAAAAAAAAAAAAAAGTAACTTCTGAAGTTAGAACCTCAGTACAGTCAGCTGTAGCTGCCATTTAGACGTGCTTTTTCTTGGATTTAGACGGATGAAGCAGAGGAGACGGCAGGTATGAGATAAAAAGAGGAAGGTGGAGAAGGGCATGAATTGAGGTTGTGGGGTGACAGACTTAGCAGCAATATTAGGAAATTCCCAAGTAGAGAATGACACGGGGAGAAATTTATCCCCATCCCAGTGGGAACTCATTCCATTCCTGGAAGCTCTGCCCTCGCCTGCACAAGCCTCGAACACTTTAAAATCCTAAGTAGCAACGTTCTAGAGCTCAGTTTGTGATGTCATAATGCCTCATTCCACCAATGCCTAAGCTCTGTCCTCATCTGCACAAGCCTCGAACGCTTTAAAATCCTAAGTAGCAACATTGTAGAGCTCAGTTTGTGATGTCATAATGCCTCATTCCACCAATGCCTAAGCACCGTCCTCATCTGCACAAGCCTCAAACCCTTTAAAATCATAAGTAGCAACGTTCTAGAGCTCAGTTTGTGATGTCATAATGCCTCATTCCACCAATGCCTAAGCACCGTCCTCATCTGCACAAGCCTCAAACCCTTTAAAATCATAAGTAGCAACGTTCTAGAGCTCAGTTTGTGATGTCATAATGCCTCATTCCACCAATGCCTAAGCTCTGTCCTCATCTGCACAAGCCTCGAACGCTTTAAAATCCTAAGTAGCAACATTGTAGAGCTCAGTTTGTGATGTCATAATGCCTCATTCCACCAATGTCTAAGCGCCGTCCTCATCTGCACAAGCCTCAAACCCTTTAAAATCATAAGTAGCAACGTTCTAGAGCTCAGTTTGTGATGTCATAATGCCTCATTCCACCAATGCCTAAGCACCGTCCTCATCTGCACAAGCCTCAAACCCTTTAAAATCATAAGTAGCAACGTTCTAGAGCTCAGTTTGTGATGTCATAATGCCTCATTCCACCAATGCCTAAGCTCCGTCCTCATCTGCACAAGCCTCGAACGCTTTAAAATCCTAAGTAGCAACATTGTAGAGCTCAGTTTGTGATGTCATAATGCCTCATTCCACCAATGTCTAAGCGCCGTCCTCATCTGCACAAGCCTCAAACCCTTTAAAATCATAAGTAGCAACGTTCTAGAGCTCAGTTTGTGATGTCATAATGCCTCATTCCACCAATGCCTAAGCTCCGTCCTCATCTGCACAAGCCTCAAACCCTTTAAAATCATAAGTAGCGACGTTCTAGAGCTCAGTTTGTGATGTCATAATGCCTCATTCCACCAATGCCTAAGCTCCGTCCTCATCTGCACAAGCCTCAAACCCTTTAAAATCATAAGTAGCGACGTTCTAGAGCTCAGTTTCTGATGTCATAATGCCTCATTCCACCAATGCCTAAGCTCCGTCCTCATCTGCACAAGCCTCAAACCCTTTAAAATCATAAGTAGCAACGTTCTAGAGCTCAGTTTGTGATGTCATAATGCCTCATTCCACCAATGCCTAAGCTCCGTCCTCATCTGCACAAGCCTCAAACCCTTTAAAATCATAAGTAGCGACGTTCTAGAGCTCAGTTTCTGATGTCATAATGCCTCATTCCACCAATGCCTAAGCTCCGTCCTCATCTGCACAAGCCTCAAACCCTTTAAAATCATAAGTAGCGACGTTCTAGAGCTCAGTTTCTGATGTCATAATGCCTCATTCCACCAATGCCTAAGCTCCGTCCTCATCTGCACAAGCCTCAAACCCTTTAAAATCATAAGTAGCAACGTTCTAGAGCTCAGTTTGTGATGTCATAATGCCTCATTCCACCAATGCCCAAGCTCCGTTCTCATCTGCACGAGCCTCAAACGCTTTAAAATCATAAGTAGCAACATTCTACCGCTCAGATTGTGATGTCATAATGCCTCATTCCACCAATGCCTAAGCTCCGTCCTCATCTGCACAAGCCTCAAACACTTGAAAATCCTAAGTAGCAACATTGTAGAGCTCAGTTTGTGATGTCATAATGCCTCATTCCACCAATGCCCAAGCTCCATTCTCATCTGCATGAGCCTCAAACACTTTCAAATCCTAAGTAGCAACATTCTAGAGCTGAGATTGTGATGTCATAATGCCTCATTCCACCAATGCCTAAGCTCCGTCCTCATCTGCACAAGCCTCAAACACTTTAAAATCATAAGTAGCAACATTCTACCGCTCAGATTGTGATGTCATAATGCCTCATTCCACCAATGCCTAAGCTCCGTCCTCATCTGCACAAGCCTCAAACACTTGAAAATCCTAAGTAGCAACATTGTAGAGATCAGATTGTGATGTCATAATGCCTCATTCCACCAATGCCTAAGCTCCGTCCTCATCTGCACAAGCCTCAAACACTTGAAAATCCTAAGTAGCAACATTGTAGAGCTCAGTTTGTGATGTCATAATGCCTCATTCCACCAATGCCCAAGCTCCATTCTCATCTGCATGAGCCTCAAACACTTTCAAATCCTAAGTAGCAACATTCTACCGCTCAGATTGCGATGTCATAATGCCTCATTCCACCAATGCCTAAGCTCCGTCCTCATCTGCACAAGCCTCAAACACTTGAAAATCCTAAGTAGCAACATTGTAGAGCTCAGATTGTGATGTCATAATGCCTCATTCCACCAATGCCTAAGCTCCGTCCTCATCTGCACAAGCCTCAAACACTTGAAAATCCTAAGTTGAATTGAGTTCCTGCGGGGATAGGGAAAAAATTGTCCCTGTGTCATTCTCTACTCCCAAGGGAGGTGGTGGAGATGAAAACAGTGGTGGAATTTTAAAAAGCATTCAAACAGCCCTAGCAGGTCAGCATCCAGGTGACTGGTATATCGGCTTAAGGAGAAAGTCTTCATACTCACACTGATAGAATATCAGTCATATATAAACTCATCTAACCACCATAAAAGAAAAAGCTACATTTCAAGACCATTAACTTATGTTTAATTTAGAGCCCTTGGGAAAAAGTGGTCGGACAAAGGCCATCCATCTCTATACAAGTGCAGTGATGTATTTCCTGGTCTAATACGCTGCTCTGCGTCTTGATTCATTAGAGAACAGCCATCATGCCGACAGGGGCGGGTCGTCAGGTCCCATCAGTGACAAGTAAAGGTCAATTCAAGGTTACGGTGGGGTCATGAATCTACAATAGTCACTGATAGAACAATTTCCCTGTCCCAGGTCACACTAGCAATACCCAGCATGTATCTTTTTAACTCTTAAATCTATATTTTTATAGAAACAGGAAGTCTGTGGAAACGTGTTTGACTGAGAGGGAGAGAATACACATGTCTCACCATAATTTTCTGTGTAACTTCATATGGTACCCCTATTGTACAAATTTACACCAAATTTAGTAATTGTGAAAGATGCAAAAAAAAAAAATAAATAAACAGGATTATAAAAAGTGTCATCTTCTAGCTCTAGAGCCTTCAGGTGACATCGATAGTCATGCGAACATGTTCACAGATCCACTCCAGCAGGGAACAGGCTACGACGTCTTATCATTTCTAGAACGCTGAAAGGCATAACAAGCGCTGTACATTTAACAGATGGTCCCTGCTCAGAAGAGCTTACAATCTAATTTGGACATCCACCTTTTTCACAGCTCTCCCTCCCCATGCTTCAGGCCCCTCTCTGCACATACACGACAGCCACTTTTTTTCAGCCCCCACCCTACAAGCTCTCAGCCCCCTCCCTCCTTCCACCATGGCATGAGGGTAAGAAATGAAAAATTATGAGGATTAACTAAGATCAGGTGTAGCCTTGAATGTACAGTGCAGTTAATGTACTACATAAAGAAATCTACTTTAGTGATCACCAATAAAACAAAATATGACCTTACATCAAAAGCTGAGCCTGACAGTTGCTACACAAGACGGTGGGTGGCAGACAGGATGGGTCACAGTAAAGGTAAAACAGATGCAAACGGAATCAGCTGGAGGAAACACAGGTCATCCACTGGAAACTGTAGGGATTAATATTCAGCCTGGCTGTCTAGAAACAGATTTCAGCACTGAATATCCAGCAGAACTCAGCTGCTGGAATTTATCCAGGTACCAATGATATTCAGATATTGGATAATTGCCCAGATAAAGTACCCAGTTTACACTCCTTCATGAGCAAATGCTGGCATGTCAAATAGGGCTGTTGGCAAGTTTCAAGTTCAAGTTTATTAAAAATTTGATTGATCGCACATCATTTCTTTTAGGCAATGTACAGTAAAAATTGGGAATACATGTAATCATTAAAAAAAATAAAACAGACATAAAAACATGCTGACGAAGACAAAAATGAGCATATAGCATACAAAGTGAGAGGAGGGAGAATGACAGTAAGTTTAAGAAAAGTATACGTAAAAAGGTTATAATAGAAGGGGGGAGAATTAATCAAGTTTCTTAACGGTCTAGGCAGGAGTCAGTAGCGATCTACGGCTGGGCTGCAAGTGGGGCAGGTTGTGAGTAGAAAACTTTTTAGGGCTCCTTTGAACTTATCTAGATTTTTTTTTCCCTCTCTTATGTGAGTAGGTAAAGAGTTCCAGATTAAAGGGGTTGTTACCGAGAATAAGGTTCTGTGATATGTATTCATAACGTTGAAAGAGGGCACAGGCCATAAGCGTTGATCGGTAGATCTGAGCATAAGAATTTTATCAAGGAAATCCGGGGCCTTCGAACTTTGAATGATAGACGTAGCAAGGGTGAGTGCCCCTCCCCGCCCTCTTTTCTGCTCCTCCCCCACCTACCTTCTGCGCACACGCAACCTTCCCTTCCCCGTACCTCTTTAATTGTCCTGGCATGAGCTGTCCGCGTCGTGTCTGCTCTCCCTCTGATGTCACTTCCTGGGCATGGGACCCGGAAGTGATGTCAGAGAGAGCCAACACCGATGCGGGCAGCAAGTTTGTGACGCTGCCCACACTGGGAAAATTAAAGCGGTAGAAGGGAAGGAAAGGGGAATATAAGTGCGGCAGGAAGGAGCGGGGGCCAGCGCCCCCAAAATAGCACCCAAACAATCCGGGCAGTCTCACAACCTAACTGTGGTACTTAGGGCAATGAAGGGTTAAGTGACATGCCCAGAGTTATGAGCATGCTTGGATCAAACTCAGAACCTCAGGTGCCGAGGCAGCAGCACTAACCACTAGGCCACCTCCTTAGGTACAGGAAGTATTTCTATGTTTCAGGAGGGTTTATATTTTACTCCCTTGTTAACGTTATTATCTATTTTATGTACATTTTAAAAATTTATTTTATTATCTGTACATCGCTTAGTATTTGGAATAGGCGATTAATCAAATAACAAATAAACTTGAAACTACTGAAATTAAAGTGGGAATTAAACCTGAGTCCCACATGAACAAGGATGATATGATACAGATATTGAAATGTTAAAAGGGATTAACAAAGCAACAGAAGAAGAGGTTGACTGAGGAACTGCTTTGGTTGAATCTGTTCATGAATAGGCGTTTAGTAAAGCCCAATAAATCAATGTGATTGCAAGCCTGGAGGCTGTTGGAGTGGTAGATCTTTAGCTCGAGTAGGTTTTCTCTGATCCTGGAGGGTTTAGGTGGCATTTGTACCTAGGTCTCTTTAGGTGAAGTCCACTGCATTGACCACTAGGCTGAGATGTCTGCGTGGCAAGTTAAGTAGAAATGCTGTCAAACAGATGCCCTATGACTTGGTTTTCTTTGTTTTTCCCGGGGATTCTTTTTTAAAAATGAAACTTACTGAAGGATATGTTGAGTCTGACAACGTCTAGTTTATAGCCGTGATTGAACCAGAAATGTAAAGGTTTTTCTGGTTGGATTATGGCTGTCTGCTAGACGTTGGTTTGAGATTTAGACGTCATATCAAAAATATCCGTCCATGTGGTGGAGGGAGAGTCATATTCTGTTATCGATGTCTGGTTAGCTAACTGGGCTTGTTGGATTGCATTTAATGCTGTCCTATGTATGAAACTGAACATCCACCAACCACGTGGATATTCAGTGCTAAAACCCAGCAGGGAATATCAGGGACTAATTTAGCCACAAACCCTAACTGCCACCAGCTCAATTTTGTCCCTCAACCTTTGGTTGTAGGTGTAAGTGGAAAACACCAACTTTAGTTGGAATGAGAGTGAATAATTCTTGTGTGTGTTCAAGAACAGATGAGTATCTGGAAGGATTCGTGTCTATACTTTGAATAATATATGCCAGGAAATCTAAGACGCAAGGCTTGGCGGGGGGAGAACACGCGCAGTAATGTCTTTTTTAATTTTCACATATTTTAATCAGTAGCACTGAAACTTTGTTATGTATCCCACTGTATAAGTTTCCAAGTTTTTTTTATCAACAGGTATCTAAATGGTTTACAATAGAATGAAATTTTAAAGAAAACATTTTTTAAATATAGATATATCTAAAGTTAAAAGTCGATAAAAAAATAAAAAAGGAAAATGAACAGACTGACGTACGCAAAACGAGGGGGAAGAGGAAATAGGTAAGTTAATAAATAATATTTCTATAATGCCCATTGATATATATCACAAATTCCAACCTCCTTTTACAAAACCGTTGAAGCAATTTTTAGCGCAGGCCGACACGTTGAATGCTCTGGGCTGCTCCCGACAGCGCAGAGCATTCAGGGGGGGGGGGGGGGTAAGGGGTTAATGATTCCTAGAACTAACGTGGCTCCAAATATTTTTTTCACTGAATGCGTTGAGAAGGGCAGATTTATTTAGAACATTAAAGCAGATCTTTTCCCTTCCATTCTCCGACTTGCACAGCAACTGTTTAGATTGCAAATTGCTTCACATGTGAGTTGCATCTCAATTATCCCCCCCTTCCCTCCCCCCCCCACACCGTACTCTGTAAGATCACGATGCCAG
The DNA here is from genome assembly GCF_902459505.1 of Geotrypetes seraphini. Lineage (NCBI taxonomy): Eukaryota > Metazoa > Chordata > Amphibia > Gymnophiona > Dermophiidae > Geotrypetes > Geotrypetes seraphini. The sequence goes on from NC_047102.1 coordinate 1,769,186, forward strand.
TTCCTAGGCAGGGTCCCTCTCCCAGGCAAATTCTATAAGATAAGGCTGCTGTTTGATTCCCCCTGTCTCTGCCACTGGCTTCTTCAGAGAGAAGTATGACAACCCTCACGGAAAGTGGCTGGCTTTTGGCAGTCTTCTCCATTTTAGGAGTACCTTTGCTCTACAGATGTTGTAAAAAGAGACAGAATATGTCTAAATGGAGAGGCTTATTGATGTATTCTCGTTATACTGGACACAGCTTTTCATTAAAGAAACCAGATATTCAATCATGTTAACTAGTAATGAGAATTGACTGTCCACTAATTGTTCAGACTTCGGCATTAATAAACTTTAATGGAAAATGAACATTATACACTCAAAACCAATCCTGGAGGGGTTTTTAATCAATCACCGCGGTCAAAGCAGTCTGATACGATAACAGGATTAGCTACAAAAAAGTAGACAGTCTTAACGTGGTAACATTTCACTTTCTAAGAAAACGTTGATTTAACAAATGAGAACTCTACCTCGATGGTGTCGAGCAGATTTGCAGAAGTCATCAAAACCTGAACTTGCCAGATTTATGTGGGGAAATCAGAGCACGGCATTGTCCCGCTCTGAGATCCACACACCGAGAAACCTGAATATTAGGAGGGGTTGGATTTAGATTTCCAGACCCAAATTCAAGAGGAGTTTCAATCTAGGTACATTACTACTATTATTATTTCTATAGTGCTACCATACACATGCAGTGCTGTACATTAATCACACAAGAGACGGTCCCTGCTCTAAAGAGCTTACAATCTAATTTTGAAAGACACACTGGACAAAAATGGTAAATCAAAGGTATTTCCCTGACAGCTATTAAGATCATTTGTGGCGCTAAGAAATACGATCATGTCTCACATTGGTTACCCGTTGAACATAGAATTAGTTATAAAATCTTACTTTTAACCTTTACAACATGATTAAATAATCAACCGGAGTTCATTAACAGACTTAATTCCTTATAATTCTTTAAAATCACTTCATTCAATGTCACAAAATCTTCTCGTTATACTTTCATTAAAATTAATCAACACGTTGTGTTCCAATATTTTTGCTGTCACTGCCCAATCATTTGCGCAGTGAATCAGAAATAAAACAATTCAAATCAAAATTAAAAACATTTTTGTTCCAGGATGCCTTTGGACAATAACTGTCCTCTTAAGGACAAAAACAAACAAATTTTATCACTTTTTACCCTAAGCTCTTGTTCTTTCCTTTATTGTTTTGCTTTTTCTTTCACGATTGTAGTTCTTCCCTTTCTTTCCTATTGTTTGAAGTAAGTCCATATGTCTTATGTGTTTTACTAAGCCACTTTGGTTTTGTTTAGTATCCCTGATTTTTAATCTGTTTTTATGTAAAGTTTATATTGTACATCGCTTAGAAACCTGAATAAGCGGTTTAAAATTTTTTTTAATAAACTTGAAACTTGATTCAGAAGTACAGAAACATGAGGTTTTTCTAGTATTTACGGGTCATAAGAAAACCTTTTATTTTTACCATTTTCAGGGTGCTGAAAAGACAGAGATTCCATCTGTCTAATAACAGACTATATATTGGATTCCCTGAAGAGGAGGATATCAAAACATGGAGCATATCGAAACCCTCTCATATGCGATGCAAAGGACACTAAGGAGGGAAGCTACCAACGTGGTTTTAGGGGTGTTGTTATTGCTGATCCCTATTATTAGTAACTTGGTTTCATTGCATAAAATGGGATCTGTGTTAAAATAGCAGAAGTTAGTGGTCAACTAACCCTTCTTAACGGTAGCCCTTTGATAACTATCTGAGACAAGAGCATATGATACAGCTATAAAAATTTTGGACTCATTTAAGACTTGTGAATTTCTTGGACTTTCGAAGTGCTCTGATTTTACACAATTGATAACTGGTGCCTTCGACCTGCATGATTAAGGCACAGATGCCCTGTGGGGTTCTGGGGCAGGAGCGATTCCCAGTGGGTGCAAGGTAGAGAGTCTTATCATTCAGAACAGATCAGGGGGTGATGGGTATTTGGGAAAACATTCAAGCAACTACAGTACAGTCTTTCAAATCATATAATCCAACTTTATAGGGGGTTTCTTCCCACCAATCTTGTAATTTCTAATGGCCCTACAAATTGTTCTCTTGAGCTCCGCCTTGCACATTGGCAAGCTGATGCTTCCACCTCTTCGGGTGATGTTAACTTTCAATGAATAACACAGCGTGTGCTAATGGCAAGTTATGCTATTCATTTTGCATTAAAATGAGCTCATTATAATTTATCATACACTGCAAAAAAAAAAATTAAAAACAAACAACATACATTACGGCTATAATGTAGCTTAGGAAACAGGGCCTTTAATTTGTAGTTGATGCAATGCAGTGATTTGCCCAAGAAGCAGAATATGAACCCTGAATTACCCTAGGAAAACAGAATGCCAAAATGAATTGATAGACCCCTTTCCTACTAGCTGCTTTTCTCGTTGTTCTGTTTGATATACATGTGTGGTTTATCTTATGAGCATGCTTAAACATCTCTTTCCCTGTGTTTATTCTGGATTTGGTCATACTGTAGGATTCTGTATGACATTCAATCCAGGGAAAGCACCGAAATGACCCATTGTATCTGCACACTTCATTACATTACATTAGTATTCATGGATCGCTAATATGCCCCAGAAGGAGTTCAATGCGATTTACAATTTAGAAGTGCCTGGCCATGCCCAGGATTTCCCTGATTTCATTAGGGTTTGTGTAGGCGTATGATTATGGCATATGTTTTGGAGAGAAGTAAGGAGATTGTGGATGCCTTTCAAGAGGCTCTGGTGACGGAACTCATGAGGGAAAACACGATATTAGATCTGGTGCGATCATCAAACGCTTTGGTTTGATATAACGGCTAAAGTGGAGCACTGACGCACAATACTTAAAAGTCCTAGATTTCAAACCTATGGGCTTTAATGCAATGGGAGAGTACCTGAAGAAAGAGCTGTTAGGATAGGAGGACATAAGAGAAGTGGAAAGACAGTGGTCTAAGCTGAAAGGAGCGATAGAAATGGCTACCGACCTTTATGTGAAGAAAAGAAATAAAAACAAGGGAAAAGAGAAACTAGTCTCTGGGAATTCAAATGTGTTTACACTTTGATGGGGACCCAGGGTGCTTCTTTTCCCAGGATCCAATAGATTAATCCTGCCCAACAGCTTAGAATAGTAGTAATTGCAGAGCCTGTAGCTCTGAAACCTGTTAATGGTCCAAAGTTGTGGAATTTATTACCTCCATCGCTACGATCATTAACCTCCATCGATAACTTCAAGGCAGACCTGAAAAGTTTTTCGCTGATGCATACTAATTTCCCCTTCAACGTACAGTGCTGATGGTATCATATAAAACCGAAAGCCCCCTGTGTTTTCCCTTCTTCCTTATGTCGTGTTTATTCATTTTGTTTTAACCATAATTTTGCTGTATTTACTTTTAGCTGCCCTTGAAGGTTTTTCCTAGGTGTGGGATAGTATAATTTTAATAAACTTGGAACCCTCTATGTAACGCCTCAATCTTTCCAGAATCTTATCCAGTCAACTTTGAAGGTCCCCCCTAGTTTTGGGCCTTCTCTGTCCCTGTAATGTGCTCATCTAAGTGGGGCTCCTTGAGCTGTCCTTACCTGGTCCTTCAAGCTCTTCATTCTGTCGGACCTCCGCTGCATCCTCTGGTTAAATCGCCACTTGGTTCTCGGAGGACCCCCTGTACTGCCCAACCAGTTGCCATCATTCAGTGGTGAAATGACTGGCTTTTCTGAGAGCCCTTTCCACTGGAATAACATCATCTTTGACTTAATGTAGAAGCAGTGGGAGGAATATGTGGTTAATTGGTTCTTCTCATCAGTTTTGCTGCTGATGCCTCATTTGGACAATGAGAAATCAAACTGCATCTCTGTTTATAGGAAGTGACATATGTCAGCACTTTTGCATGACCACAATTTCAAACCCTATGATGTTATAGGCAATAAAATGTGATTAATGCTCTGTTAATTAATATCAAGTCCTGTGGATAATGTAGCAGAGTGATAATGACAAAGAACTCTTGGTACACTTTTTGAAAGATTAAATCAACGCAAAAAATCTGTGTGCTTTTTTCCTGGCAGGGACAGTCTCACGCGTGCTCTTGGATCTGATTTTTTAACATCATCTATCATTCTCTAGGCTGGTAACTTAACCCAGAAGAATCTTTTATTTAGTCAGACAGGACTTTAAGTGAAAGTAAGCGTTTCCACTTATGACCTTGGCTGTCTACATGACATAATTATTCCTTAATTGCATTACCCTATTTGAAATGGAGTTGTAATTGGAAAAAAATAAACAATGTGACATTCCTTGATGTTCACTCTGACATGTACAATTTGCTTTTTATTCAAATGTAAATTTTCCCTATAATACTATCAAAGAAAGAAAAAAAATATATCAAGTAAAATTGAAATGTCAGTAGCAATTTCTGACATGCAGGAAGCGTTGTAGGCTTGAGCTGTCTGCACAAGGAGGCTTTCATTGCTGTTAAAAACATTTCAAACCGTTAAATTAGCACCGTCAGAGGAAGGGCTGAGTGGGAGGTGGAACGCAACACAGGTCCATTCCTCGGGGATACATGTCCACTCCGCGTCTGTGCTCTGAAAATTTCAGGGTACCAACTGTAATTGTTTGATGAATGAGGCTTTCAGTTTACATTGAAGACAAACTGTGACACTTCAGTGTCTGACATCTTAATCCTGCAGTTAGACACCTATGAATTTAGCATTTGTTAATGAGAGTGAAGCAAAAGGACTCAGTTTGTATTAACTGGAGTATATGAAAATGAACAATTTTACATATTCATAGCTATCGTACATTCCTGGATGTCTTTGTATGAATGCTTGTGAAGCTGGGGGGGGGGGGGGTCACGTAGAAACATGATGACAAATTAAAGCTAAATGGACCATCCAGTCTGCCCCTCACAGCATCCACTTCACTCTCTCTAACAGACCCCACAGCAGATTTCTGAAAGGTTTGGACAAGTTCCTGGAGGAAAAGCCCATAGTCTGTTATTGTGAGACATGGAGGAAGCCACTGCTTGCCCTGTTTTGGAAGCAAGAAATATTGCTACACCTTGGGTTTGGGCCAGGTACTAGGGACCTGGATTGGCCGCCGTGAGAACGGGCTACTGGGCTTGATGGACCATTGGTCTGACCCAGTAAGGCTATTCTTATGTTCTTATGTAACCACGCACATGGAAGAAATTAATGTTTAACTGTACAGTAAGTAACTGACAAGGATCAGGAAATGATGAGCTTTAAAGTGCCGTTGCTGGAGCTCTACAGAGTTACCCAGAGGCACACGATTTACAGGAGACCAAGGCCATCTCCCCTCCAGAGGGTACATAATTTAATAGCTAAAAAGCTTTGCAAAGTACAGACCAAACATCACCAACTTAATCTCTGAAGTTGTAAAAGAATTGCCTGAAAATAAAACATCTGATTTTAATTTTGCAAACAGGAATACCGTTAAATTACCTTGAAAATGGTTAATAAAGCACTCAAGTATTGTGTTTGAATTTGTTGCTTATTTAGGAGAATATTTAGGAGAAACTTCTTACTATTTCCAGGCAGGCAGTGGAGACTACAGCAAAAAAAAAAAAAGCTCAGCTCATTGCAAACAGCTGTTAGTGGAAAACTAGCGCCATCTGCTGGACTAGTTGACAATTACAGCCTAAGGCAATGGTTCCCTTCCCAACTTCTTCTATACCTCACCCTCCCTAGGATATGTTTGATTATTATTCGCACCCCTACAAAAGTAATATCACAACCACCTATTACAACTGCTCAAGGCACACTGGCTGCTGCTTAAACGACACAACACAAGCCATTCTGTTGCACCTCCTGAAATTCCATCTCGCTCCCCAGGTTGGGAACCCCTGGCCTAAGGTCACCTTACGAGTACCACATTAGCAACTCATGGATTGTACTGAAGGTTCCAATTTATAAAACAGGACACTTGATACATAACTGCACATTGCCAATGTGGTAGCACAAGTTATGTGGGATTCAGCTTTAGTTCTCGCTAGAGAATGACACGGTGAGAAAATTCATCACCTTTCCCATCCCATGTCATTCTTTAGGTCTCTCTCAACCTCAGTCCCTCTACACCAGCGTTCTTCAATGCAAGGCTTGAGGGTCAATGGCTGGAAACCATCCCGTGTCATTCTTTAGTGTCTATCTCAACCTCAGTCCCTCTACACCAGCGTTGTTCAATGCAAGGCTTGAGGGTCAGTGGCTGGAAACCATCCTGTGTCATTCTGTAGTGTCCGTCTCAACCTCAGTCCTTCTAACACCACTATTCATCAATGCAAGGCTTGAGGGTCAGCGGCTGAAAACCATACCGTGTCATTCTTTAGTGTCCGTCTCAACCTCAGTCCTTCTAACACCAGAATTCTTCAATGCAAGGCTTGAGGGTCAGTGGCTGGAAACCATCCCATGTCATTCTTTAGTGTCCGTCTCAACCTCAGTCCTTCTAACACCAGAATTCTTCAATGCAAGGCTTGAGGGTCAGTGGCTGGAAACCATCCCATGTCATTCTGTAGTGTCTGTCTCAACCTCAGTCCTTCTAACACCAGAATTCTTCAATGCAAGGCTTGAGGGTCAGCGGCTGAAAACCATCTCGTGTCATTCTTTAGTGTCCGTCTCAACCTTAGTCCATCTAACACCAGAATTCTTCAATGCAAGGCTTGAGGGTCATTGGCTGGAAACCATCCTGTGTCATTCTGTAGTGTCCATCTCCACCAGCATTCTTCAAAGAAAGGCTTAAGGGTCAGTGGCTGGGCCCATTCAGATTGATTCTTCCCTCTCTCCTTGAAGAATGACATGGGGATGATTTCCCGTGGAACAGAAATAGTGATGAATTCTGTCACTGTGTCATTCTCTAGACTTCTCGCCTCTTTGCGTACCAGCTCATGGTGAGTTATATTCAGGTCCACTGCGGGAATCCCAGAGCTCACAATCTAAGGGCCCTTTTTACAAAACCACAGTAGCGAGTCCCGGCGCGGCAAATTGTTACGTTAGAATTACATGGTTCTAACTGTAACGAAAGTCATTCTCAGGAATTTGAAGTGGAGGTTTGTGGGGCAATTTGGTGTTCAATGCGGATTTATTTATTAATTTAACACCAGAACAGAGTTTCTCCAAATACTACATTATGATAATATAATGTCAGATAGAACCCAGAAGTCATCGGAGTTAAAAGTACTGAAAATTGGAAGTAAAAGGGCTGCATATTGCGGATTTTAAAAGGGGCCCTGAGGCAGTGGAAGGCTTAGTGACTTGCCCAAGATCACGAGGAGCTGCAGAATTTGAACCTTGGCTTCTCTGCTTCTTCATCTCTTACTCTAAAAACTTGGCCATAAATTCAAAAAGAAAAAAATCCACCTTCGAAATATATAAAACCCAAGCCACAAACAGGTCCTGTCACTTAAATAGCCTAATTGCAAGCAACAAGAAACCTGGATTCTCATACTAACCTCCCACGTCAATTAGAAATTAAAAACTGGACAGATTAGGTTACATTCTGCCTCTATATGCAAGATAAATTTGAAGCAGAAGAAAAAGAATTTGTGATTTTTATTTTAGTGCAAGCCCTCTCTCCTCTGCCTCCAGGATACCACAGATTAGAGAGAACTCAGAATTTGAGAGAATGAGTTGGACAAGGCAAGAGAGCCCCACAACCCCACAGCTGCTTCCCCCTCTCCCCCACAAGTGGCTGCATTTATTCCTCTAGTGTCTCTCGGACAAAGATCCCACAGTATGAAGCCGACATCTTCAGGTCACTTAGTTAATTTGACTTTTCTACATAATCAGTTACTCAAAAGCAAAAAGGGAATTAGAATTGAAATTGTGTTTTTTTAACAGAAGAGTTTTCTCCTGCTCCTTTGGGCTGGTGACAAAATGATAAGTATTAATTTGCATGTACCTGCCCCTCCTTCAACCCTCCTGGGTTTTGGATTCCTGCTCCAAAATTCCTCCAGAACAAAGCTGATATAAACCCTAAATCTAACCGAGGGTGCTGGCAACACTGGCACTGAACCCCAAGGCGCAGGGACAAGCTCCCCCCCCCCCTGAAGCCCTTTAAATCCCTATGGACTAAACAGTCTTTTCCACATGTTACCATGTGATTGTCAACTCTGGAGCTGGGAATCAGTCATTGCTCAAGTGGCTTAAAGGTCCTGCTTTTACAAGTGTAAATTACATTGAAATTTCACATCAGGCTCAGAGAGCAGAACATCTTTGCTGAAGCTCTCTCCAGAATACATAAATGCTGTACTGCAAAAAGTCACGCACGTTTGACTGGACATGCTAACGCGCTCTTCAGAAAGCTCCTATTGTCTTAATATATTTTTTCACCACCTTGAATTCTGACCTATTTCTCTGATACTTTCATATAAAAGCATTTCTGGAATGTGCATTTGAGACCTAAGAGCAGCAGGAAATCTGTAAATCTCTGTCACAAAAATGGAGTATGCCACCAACCAATTCCGAGGTGTCTTCTGGTTTCCAGTATCAGTGCTCCAGTGATGATTGACAGCCAGGAACAAGAAGTTATGTGCATGGAGAATTGTAATTAAGCAAAAGCCAACCGTGGAGACTGAGGCTGTGATCTTTAATGGTTTGTTACTATAGAAACTGGAGACAAGTCCTGATCGCATTCTTCCCTGCGAGGCACGCATGCTGCGGGTTCTTCCACCTGCATGCACGAGGAACTGGACACACAACTGTCACTGCTGTCAGCTTGCTACTATGGAAACTTGGGCTCAGGCGTACACAATTCATTAGAGGGCAAAAGGGGGCTGATTTAACTCAAAGTTCTATTAATAGTTAATGTTCTTCATGCTTTTGGTTAGGAGGTGAAATCTCAATATTCAACTCAATTTCTTTCTTTACGGATTGTTTGCTATTTCCGTCACTTAAAACTCCCTTTTCACTGCAGCATTCTTTAGTATAGGGGTGGCAAGCTGTAGGTTTCAGCAAGAGCGAGCTCTGCATGCACGTTCATTGCGAAGATGCTGAAACCTGACCCGATTGTGAGTTGGTTTTTGTACTGTTCTGGTGCTGTGAGTGCACTCTGGCTAAAGCTAAAGCTGCCAACTGAATGTCTGTTGAGGAAAACACAGCCTTACTTTTCTGAGCAACGGAAATTGTATATTGGGTTAGAGAAAGCAAAATGGCAAATTACTCTTTGCTGCAAGTAAGGAAAAATGAACCCAGAGCACAGTGAAGCCTGGTCTCCAAAAGCCCCTCAAGCATTTAAAGAACTAAACTTCCTTTCTCTCAGAAGTCTCAGCCACCTGTTGTACCACAAGCAGAAGTCTCTTGTGAGTCATGAGAACCCCCTGGAAAAATATTTACAATTACTATATTGGATCTACATAAAACCCTGTAATTAGCAAAGACTCAATGGGAAATAAACAAAAGAGATGTCCACACTCAAATGTCAAATCCAAAAACCTTGTTTAGGAAAGTCTTACCGAATGAAACGCAAGAATCACCAATTGGGAAGGAATGTATAATACCCCCAAATCAAATCATATTGTTATTTTTGTTAGGGAGAAATTCAGTAGAGGGAACAAACCAAGTATTGTGATGTACCCCGTGGTACTGTGTGAGACACGCCCTCAGGTCCACTGCTACATCATCGTTCTCCGTAACATTTTTTTTTGCAAAAATCTAATATATACTTTTATACCATAAATAATCGCAATCATCCAGAGAGACTTTCTTTTTTTTGCTGAAAGGTCAGCAAAGCTGAAAATAGTTTAAGACCTTTCAAAACAACATTTTCACAGTCCAAAAATGAAAAATAGTAATTGCAGGAGTCACTTAGCTTATTCAGTGTGGTCCAGGTGACTTTTGGTTTTGATATAAATAAAACCCACCAGTCTGAAAAGATTAATATAAACCGAGTACAAGTAAAACCTGAGTGTTGCCAGCAGATGTCATCCTAAGACACAAAATGAAAACCTCTTGCAGACTCAAATTCATCTTTCCCTCTTTCCTTTCTCCATCAAGCTGCAAGATGGTCAGAGAGGTAGAAAATCAGCTAAAAAAAAACAAAACAATACTCACTCTGCTCAAAGTTTAGTTTCTTTATTTATAGGAGAAACTGCATTTAAATTAAAATTCCACAAATAAACAGTTAAAAAGGCAAAGCTCATGACACCTCTGTGACTTCAACATCTTAAACATTTGCATCCTTGACACTGAATTCATCTGTGAAGGAAGAAAAGCAGCTCCTTTCCAGTCCCCTAGAGACAGATGTGAAGTCCAGGCAATTCCTCCCCATTTTCAAACTAAAATGACACCACCAGCATCTATGACAGGTTCTCACTCCCCACCCCAGCAAAACAAGGCTCCCAGAGAACTTTGACAGTCCCGAGTCCAGGTAGGTTGTCATCGTTCTGGGCCAAATATCGTTGGATTATATAGTAACACTATCCCAGCTTTTCTTTCCCTTTTGGAAGGAGGTCGTTCCATCATTCCTAGTTTTCAGTATTGACTTCTACATCATGTACAGAATGAGATACAACTTTGTGACAGTTTCTACAAACTGGATGAGATTGGAGCTAATATAGGTAATGATCAGGAGAAAGGAATATGAAATATGTTGATGGATGAGCTAATAACGAGTACTGAATTACTAAAATCAAATGTAAAGCAATGTAAGTATGTTTTATAAGGGGATAATACTCATGAAATTCTTCTTCAAACATCCAGTCTCACAATTTCCCATGGATGAAGACCCTGCCAGTCACTCACCCTAACACAGGAAAAAGATCGGGTGGGGCCATCAGCTTTTTTCTAGCTTGGACACAAGTTGCATGTGACCCTGGAAAAGGCGATTCCAGTGACTATATCAATCTCTTGATTACGCTAAAATATACAATGATAAAACTCTGCTTTAGCAAGAATAGAAGTTATAATAGCTTATTTCTATATCCCCTCTCTACTGCCGCATGAAACACCGGGAGTGGGAGGCGGCTCTTTGAAGGTGCTTATCCCACGTGCTTATTGCGAATGACTTCCCCTCCTTCTATTTCAATCTGCTCATACAACCACTTGCGGTCACAGCGACACTCCACTCCGCATTTGTTGGAGCCACAGCTGGGACAGGAGTAGAAGCAGCCCAGGCAGTCCTCATCCAGGCAGTCACAAAGGTCCATCCCACTGTACAGTAGCAGCCCGTGGTTATCGTAGACTTTGCTTTTAGAAGGCAGGGTTTGCCTGAAAAACCAGAACAGAGAGCCTAGTTTAATTTCCCGTACAGCCTCCTAACAACTCTAATAAGCAAATAAGTGGACTGAGCCTATGCCAAAAAGTTCTTGATCTCCAAACGTGTCATCAAGCCTCCATCATATGAATGATAAGCCCAGTACTGAATGACTTGAGGATTTAGAGGGTGGGACACTGCAAGTGAAAGCATCCTCTGGGTGGAGAGAGGGAGGGGGCAGGTGGCAAGAGTGGAATGTCCCCAGACTCAGAACCCCAAGAGACTGTCCTCAACTCATGCCCTGAGCTAAAGTTGTGGCTTATGAAACTTTTTCTCCTCAGAATGGTTTGACCGCTGCTTACAAAGGGTAATTATAGAAAACATGATCATGTGCGGTATGGATGAAACAGAGGAGGACTTCTCAAATATGTCTGTATTTTATAACATATATACACCAGGGTAAATTTGTACAGCAAAATTTGCAAGCTTTGGGGGCTGGAACATGAGTTGGTTTCATGATGGCACAGAGGTACCTAGGTTGTCTTTTTTAGGCTTACAATAGGGGCCTTTTTTAGATTTCTCACATGAGCTATATTCCCAAGTTTTACAATCACACTTCAGTGGACCATCTTTGGGCTGGTTTTGAACCTTGAATCCTGCTACTTTCTTTAACTGTGAAGCTGCTCAGCACAAGGGTGAAAAGGCTCCCCAAAGACTGTGGTATTTGGAAATGGAAGGGGGGGGGAGGGGGTAAGCTCTGTTCACAATGAAGAAAAGCAATCGATATCTGGTTTTTCTACTAGTTTCTTTTAATCACAAATTCAGTGCACTAACATTTCTAGGACAGTGTGGCAAGGCATCCCACCTGTCTGAATTCGCAGGCGTGCTTTTCGTTTGGAGTCTCCTCTTTTCCCTTTTACTTGTTTCTGGGGTGAACTCGGTCTGACGACCAGGATTAGCAAACTGCAAACACTTCAAGGCTTTAGCTGTTCTGCCCTAAGCAAAAGAAAAAGTTTTACTACAGGGATCTGCACAGTAAAAATACTTGTAAGAGGGTAATTTCAAGGAGGATACCCACTTGACCATCTCAGAAACCGATGACATTTTTTCAGGGGATATGTTTAGATCTCGAATGATATCCAAAGCTTTGAAGCATGATCTCAACTAGGTCCAGAGTTAGGGGCCCCTTTATTTGGGCCACATCTGCCAAAAGATTCTAAAAAGATGTGATATTTGAATTCAGGCTATGGACAGAACAGCTGGTCAACCTGATTGAAACCCACATTTCAGGCTGGATCCAAACATATTGCTCAGAACAGCAACAGATGGTAAAAATGTTTGTTGCGGAATGTGCAAATGCACGTTTGACTAGTCATGCCTCCTAATCTAGAAGCATCCCAGGGTTAAGAATTTAGGAAACGGAAGAAACTCCCCCCCCCCCCCCCCGCCCCACAATTTTTATTTAAACAATTTTCTATCCTGTTCTCCCAGGGGAGCTCAGAACAGTTTACATGGCATTTTTCCCTGTTTGTCCTTGTAGGCTCACAACCTATCTAATGTACCTGAAGCAATGGGGGGATTAAGTGACTTGCCCAGGGTCACAAGGCAACAGCATGGGTTTGAACCCATAACCTCAGGGTGCTGTGCTTTTTTGTTGATGAGAAAATGTTTGTGCACATTTTTAGCTTTCTGAAGCCATAAATCACAACTGTACATTATCCATCAGAAAGAAGAATTTTTAAGCTATAAAACTCACCTATTTACATTTTAGACCTGTTTTTCTTTTTAAGTTAAGAAAGAACCTCAAAGTTGACCAAATTGCTTACTTCGACATAACTTTATATTAGGAAGATTCTTTATATTCATCTCCACATATATCAAAGTTAATGCTTTTCTGTACTACACTAGATTTGGCGATACTCAAAAACGAGAAAGGACGTCAGAATCAGACAATCCAAAACATGTGTACATATCCTGAGTATTGCTTTTCTTTTAACAGTCCGGCCATTTTTTTCTTTTTCTCCATCTTTGTTATAGAAGATATCAGCTGCTTCTTTTACGCCAACGCAGCCAGTGTTTCGTGGTATTGTTTGTTTTACCACTGCCTCAGGGTATGTTCTTGGCAAAATGGCTTTCTGTCTATACTTTATCCAAACTTTCAAACTACCAGCTGAAAATTTGCATAACATTCTTGTCATCAATTCTGATGAAGCTTTACCTCATTAACAAAAAGCAGAGTGGGCTTAAACATTTCAGCGGCATCCATTGGCTATAGACTCTTCCATTTTCTGAATTCTTAACTCTGAGATGCTTCTAGATTACAAGAGAATGACACAGGGACAAAGTTTGTCTCTGTCCCGTCCCCGCAAACTCAGTCTGATCCCATTCGCAGAAGCCCTGTAATTATGATTGTATATTTAAATCATTTTATTAAAGTATAAAAAGAAAAAATGATATTTACTACAACTGTCATTTTATAAATCACAAATATAGAACAAGGATCGACAAAACCTGTCTCCCTTCTACTATCGGGAAAACTGAATGCTACATAGAAAATTCATCCTAACAGAATACTTTGGTTACACACAGAACACAAATGCCAAATACGAAGTTGACCAAAAAAGCCACACCTTGCATGTTGTACAACGCCAAAGAAATGAAAGATCCATTTCCTCCTATACTGTGCAAACTATAAAGATCACATAAGCCAGGGATGGGTGTTAGGCCAAGCACTGCAATTAGCCCTCCCCCACCCCCCGAGAAAGACATGGTGACCTGTCCCCACAGTAAACTGTGATAAAACTGCTGAAACAGGAAAAAGCTTTGATACTGTACTTAAAGAATGCATTTCTGCAGGTCAGCCTCTAGACGCCTTCCTCCCCAACTCCCCTTCTGACCTTGTGCCTATCCGTACTGGATGGAATTTTAACGTCCAAGATAAATTTTCACAGGTCTGCCTCCATGGCCTTCCTTTAGCTGCATCCCTCCTTCTGATTTAGGGACTTAGGGGGTCATAGGGACACAGAGAAGTGATACTGGACACAAGGGGATGTGCACTGATGCCTATTCTTGTCCACTTTCTGTCTTGACTAGATTGTAGGCTCTTTTGAGCAGGTACTGTCTCTTCTGTGTTGTGATGTACAGCATTGCATATGTCTAATAGCATTACAGAAATGATTAATAGTAGTATGTTAGGGACATAGAATGGTGATGATGATGAAGACAGGGAGAAGGGCATGGGGGAAATACTAGAAAGGGAAGTATAGGAAACAGAAGGGAGATGTCCCCAGACTCAGAACCCTAAGAGACTGTCCTCAACTCATGGCTGAAATCTCACTTTTGCCCTGAGCTATGGTTTGAGCAGAAGAATTTCTGGCTTATGAAACTCTTTCTCCACAGAATGGTTTGTGACCAACTTTGTTTTACCAACTTTGTGGCTGCCGAGTGATCCCACAAAGCATCTGTTGATGTTCTAAGCAGTATGTTTGGATTCAACCTAAAAAGTTGTCCTAGAAATCTGGCTTTCACCCTGGTTGACCAACTGTTCTTTCCACGTTGAATTCAAAGCTGACATCTTTTTAGCATCTTCTGCAGATAGAAGAATCTGGCCCAAATAAAGGGGCCCCTAATTCTGGACCTAGCTGAGATCATGCTCTAAAACTTTGGATATCTTCATTAGAGATCCCAACATTTCCACTGAAAAAAAAATGTCATGAATTTCTGAAATGGTCGAGCTCTGGACCACTTGACATGGAATGAGGGCACTATGGTATCTCTTTGGAAAAAGATCCCACTGCATTTAAGAAAAACAAACAAAAAACCCCCAAAATATGATTTATTTGAAACTGGCTGGACATTAATTTCTTGAAGGTTCACTTTTCTGTGTTGACAGGCTTAAATAACCATTCCACCCCATTATTTCATAAAGTTCTACCATATCCCTTCTAGCCTCTGTTCTCCAAGCTGAAAAGCCCTGTTTACCACCTCTTGCTAAAGGACTGGTTCCATCCCTCTTTTTCATTTTTTGTTACCCTTCTCCCCAACCCTCACTGGCTGATCCAGAAAGCTGATGCCATGCAATAATGTGTGGAATTTTAAAAATTCTGAGCTCATATTATATTGCTGCATTTTTAAAATAGTATTCTTAATTCTAAATAGTTTACACTGAATAGTAACCAGGCGCTCTTAAGTATTTTCCCCACTTGTCCTGGCAGGGTCATAATCTAACTGGCACCTGGAGTGATAGAGGGTTAAGTAACTTGACCAGAGTCAGAGGGAACAATTTTCACTGAGGCCCTGATGCACCAAAACTTTCCATAGCAGCATGACTTGTTAAAAGTCTTACTGTTGCAGAAAGCTCACCTCCTGATGCACAAAAAGGTTCTCTGTAGCTGCTACCGATCCTTGTAGCAGCCACTGAAAACCCTAAGCAAATGCATCACAAGGAGCTCATTCATATTAAAATGCAATGCACAGAATGTTTGCAGTTGTTCTGTGTGTGTTGTGTGAGGCACAGAACAGCAGTGTCCATTAAAACAAATCATATGTTGAGGCTGGCTGGGAGAGCAGGGGCTGCAACCTTGGCTATGGCTGGCTTTTTTTTTTTAATGGATACAGCTATTGTGTGTGTGCTGTGCCCTTCTTGCAAAAAAAAAAAAAAAGGCAAAGCTGATTGCGGCTCTGGAGCTGCCATCTGAAAGGAAAATGGTGGCTACAAGCAGGATCTGTGCCTAGAAGTGCTGCCCGATTTCTGATTCGATTCACCAATATACTTCGGGTGAATCGATTTGGGGTTGTTGTTTTTTTTAAATCAGCCTGGCTGATTCGGTGACCAACCCTCCTCCCTGTGCCTTCTAAAACAGGAGTGGCAGCGCTGCCTCTTGGTGGTTGTCCACTGCCGTTCCTGCATTAGGGAACTGCTGCAGCGTGCCACCGCTAACGTGTGCTTCCCCTTAGACAGGCACTGGGCGGCTGATGGCTTCCCATTGGTGGAGACCTCATGCGCCACTGCTGATGTGTGCTTTTCCTTGGCCTCCATCCCTGATCTGCATAGAGCCCCCTATGCCCTTGTTGCTTTCTGCCTCCTGTTTGCTTTAGGAAGTTGTTTCTGAAATGATGGGAGTGGCTGGCAGAGAACTGTGGCATGCTATTTTTCTTTCTATTGGTTTCTGTTATGGTGGTACTGGTGGCTTGAGCAGGCCTAAGGAAGTAGGTAAAGCCTTCTGAATGTTGCTGAAAATAAATTACAACAGGCTGGAAGCTGTAAAGTGTGGGAATAGGATCTGCAGGTGGTAT
Source organism: Geotrypetes seraphini (assembly GCF_902459505.1). Lineage (NCBI taxonomy): Eukaryota > Metazoa > Chordata > Amphibia > Gymnophiona > Dermophiidae > Geotrypetes > Geotrypetes seraphini. Next base: position 1,785,764 of record NC_047102.1, read on the forward strand.
CCTCGCTAACGTTTAGCCGCGATTGGGACAATTTTGCACTTGGCTTCTGCATCCCGTGAACTTTCGTTTTTGCAAACACCTACATCTTCCAAATCCTAAGAGGTTTAGAACGGGTAAATGTGAATCACGAGTTTTCTTCTTCCATCAAGTCCTACAAGTGACATTTTCAATTCAAGCTGTTGTTTGAATTAGCTATGGTCCCTGCCAGTCTTTTGCTATCAGTGACCAACGCTAGCTATCCCCAGCTGAAGAACCCACTCCATCAAGGCACTCGCCTAGGCCCCACTGCGTCCCCTCCTCTGCCTTTACTACATGCTTTGCAGGAGAAGACTCAACAGTTTAGGACCTGGGCGACTCAGCTACATGATACTGCTACGATTTGAGGCGAATCAAGTTTGAATTTTGCAACGGTTTTCTAAGGAAGGGGAGTCTGAAAGCTTCCTCCCAGAAGCACTTAGGCCGGGCTTTAAAGGGCGTGCGCGGATATGGACGTGATGAAGTCATAGGCAGAGGGCGGGGCCAATTCGACCGCTATTGCGCTGAGCATCACCCGCAGGGGAAATGACTGCGCAAGACTGTGGCCGGCGCATGCGCGGCAGCCGACCAATGGGCGTCGCCGCTCAGGCCGGCGAGCGTCGGCACGCAAGAAAGGACGCACGCAAAGCCGCAGAACAGGAGCTGCGCAGGCGCAGGACGACGCGACACTCTCGTAGCGAGCCGCCACGGTCGGCGAGCACGAGCTCGCGGGAGCGGCCGTCCCCCCCCCCCGACGAGCCGCCACTCACCTTGCTATGGCCTTTCTTCCGGCTTTGCAGGCCGCCGCCAAAGACGGCGGAGCTCGGCTCGCGCATAGCCGCCATGAAGGAGCCTGCTCCGGCGCCTGCGCAATGCCGGCTCCTGACGTACCTCCACGTCATAGGTCACTGGAGACCGGAAGGCTCAGAGCGACTGCGCCACGCCCCTTCCGTTTTCCTGCAAAACATAGCTAAGCACTGCTGGGCATCATATGCACTGTATTGCCCCCTCAGCACCTTCCCTGCAGCATTGGTGCAAACAGCAGTGGCCTCATTTGCATAAAAGTTGGACTAGGTTGGGGCTGAAAAACAGGCCACTCGTGCATTAAAACAGTGTTCTTCAACCTTTTTACACCTGTGGACCGGCAGAAAAAAAAGAATTATTTTGTGGACCGGCAAACTACTAGGACTAAAATTTAAAAACCCCGTTTCCGCCCCACCTCCGCGAGCTCAGTCCCCACAAATCATCTGATCCCATCCACACAAGCCTTAGTTATGATTTTATATTGAATGTATTTTATTAAAGTATAAAAAGAAACAATATTCTATACAATTGTCATTTTATAAATACAAATAATTCAGAGCAAGGATCAACAAAACCCCTGTCTCCCCTCCCCTTCACATATATCCCCTCTACTATCAAGAAAACTGAACAAGCCAAATTATTACAGAATGCTACACAGAAATATCATGCTAACAGAATACTGAAGTCACACATGACAGGAATAGTTTTAGGGGAGTGCAACTAGGGCAACTGCCCCCTGGTCAGAGAGCACCATAAGCTAGCTGGAAGCTAAAGAAGCACTGCCTGGGTTTTGCAGTCCCCAGTTATGTCTAACACCAGCTCTAGCAGGATATATATTTCAAATCTGATATATTCTAAACACAAAATAGAAATAAATTTTTTTTTCTACCTTTTGTTGTCTCTGGTTTCTGCTTTCAATCTTCTTTTCACTCTCTTCCTTCCAGCGTCTGCCCTCTCTGTCTCTTCAATCCAGCATCTGCCCCTTCCATCCACTGTCTGTCCTCTCCCCCTTCCATATGGTATCTGTCTTCTTTCTATGCCCCTCTCCCCTTTCCATCCAGCTTGTGCCCCCTCTCTCCTTTTTCATTCCAGCTTCACTGCTCTCTTCATTTTTATCTCTCCTACACCAGATCTATCATCGTTGTCCCTCTCTGCTTATTTTTCTGCTGACCCCTTCCTATCATCAATCTCTCTACTTTCTCATGCCTGTTTCTCCCCTTCCTCTCCTCTAATCTCTCTGCCAGCTGTTTCCTTCCTTTTTTCATTTTCCCATCCCTCCTCCTCCTGTCCAGCAGTAACTCTCTTCCCTTCCTCTCCTCCCAGCAGCATCTCTCCTTCTCCCTCTCCAGTAGCAGCTGTCCCTTTTTTTTCCTTGCCCAGCAGCTTCCCAGATTCCTTTCCCTCCTTCCCTCCCAGAAGCATCTCTCCTTTTCCTTATCCCTCTCCAGTAGCAGCTGTCCCTTTTTTCCCCTGCCCAGCAGCTTCCCAGACTCTGATAGTGGTTTTCTCCCCTCCCAGCAGCTCTTCTTACTTCCCAGCGCAGCGATTCACGAAGGCAGCCTCGGGTCCTTTGTTGGGTCGCGCCACCTCTGAGGAAAGAGGAAGTTGCATCATCAGAGGCAGCTGCGACTCAGCAAAAGCCCCGAGGCTGCCTTCGTGAATCGCTGCGCTGGGAAGTAAAGGAGAGCTGCAGAGAGGGGAGAAAGCCACTGTCAGAGGCTCCCCAAGATCTCTCCGGCCCAGCGCACGCTTCAGATGTTGATCTTGCCGGCCCTGCGCGGACCGGCAGGAAGTTGAAGTGAGTCAATCTTGCAGACCTGTGCAGACCGGCAAAAATTTCCTGCGGACCAGCGGTTGAAGAACTGCATTAAAATGTTCAAAACAGTCTTCAGTCTCCCATGCTAAACTCCCTCCTCAAAGTGCCCCACTTCCATCCCTCCTTCTCTCTCTTTCCCCAGGCTATGGCTGATTACTTCCATGACAAGGTCGCCCTTGAATTCACTACAAGGTCACATCCTTTGCCCCTATTCACCATCCATTCTCCTGAACTTCAAATTCGCACCACCATCCTGCACCCAAACAACTCGGGAAGCTTCTATCTCGTCCCACCCCATTGATCCTCCATCAACTACCGCTGACTTTTCTTCCTTGTGTGTCGTGACTGTTTTCTTCTTTGTGATTCTGCGAATGTCTGATACTACTATAGAAATAGTAGTACTAGTTGCTCTTCACAGTTTATAATCTAGTCAATGGACAAACAAGACAAGTAGAGGATTGGGAGTAGAGAATGACACGGTGACAAAATTCATCACCGTTCCCGTCCCTTCGGATAACCGCGGTAAACCATCTTCATGTCATTCTTTAAGGAGAGAGGGAAGAATCAGAGTATGAATGGCCACAACCACTGACCCTCAAGCTTTGCTTTGAAGAATGCTGGTGTAGAAGGCTGAAATAGACACTAGAAAATGACATAGGATTATTTCCCGCGGTTATCCGCGGGGACGGTGATGAATTTTGTCACCGTGTCATTCTCTAATTGGGAGTTTCTCAGGCAGGCATGACACACATTGACACACACACATATATCTATACATCCTCTTGTGTGCACAACTGGGGCCATAGTGAAAAACAATGCAGAGGATGCTTAAAAAGTCAAAGATCTCTGCATGAGGAGCCAGGGAAGCCACATACTTGGTTTCTCCAGTTGCTGATATTTTTGTAAAATCATTTTCTTTATTTCTTTCCCCCCTGATAGAATTCCTACGAGCATTGGAGCATTTAGCGTACCAGGCCACAATAGAAACCTCTACCACGTCTTAGTAAAAGAGGGCCTTTGTATTATATACGTTATTTATCCTGAGAAGTAAGATTTGCACTTCTGGGTGCACCTGAATGTTCTTTCTATGTTATCTGATTTTTCCTTACCTAGATTTAAGGAAACAAAACCAAAAGCAATTCCAGTTAATACAGGTTTTATTCATGTGATATAATGCCATCTAGTGGTGTTTAAATAGTAAAATCTGACATTCTCTACTGTTTGATAGGCTCTTTTGGACCTATACTGTATATTTCACAGAAGAATCTCTCAATTAATGAATAATGCCTTGTACTTTTTATTATATTACCTGCATAGACCTTTATTTATTTTGCACACTGTTAGCTAAAGTCATGATTAATGTAGCCATCTGATCCCACATACCAGACTGTTTCAGAGTCAGCTGCAATGTCTTTTATTGATCTATTCTTAACTTTCCTTTTCCTTGGTAAATAGTGAACTCGTACAATATTTGGAAAATAATCTATCAATAAAAAAAAGTTTCCTTTAAATAAAATTCAAACATGTTTTAGGTGACACATGTAATGTAAGGCCAAGCTGGAGCAGTAGAAGTTTTGAATCTGGGCTTGGAGACTTCAGGCCCGAACAATATATCTGGCCTTCATCCTTCTGGGCTCAATTTCAGCAGGCAAAGGAATCTATAGGACCTGATTTGTGTGGGAAAGAAACTGCAGAGAGTTTTGCCTTTAGTTCACTTTTTTGTTTCCCCATTTTGTGAAGAAAACCAGTAAAAAGCCAGCTAAAGAGGTTGATGTTGGACGGTGACTTTCATGCATCGGCCATCTTGGAAACTATACTTTAAAGTCTTTGTGACTATAGTACATAAGAACATAAGCAATGCCTCCACTGGGTCAGACCTTAGGTACATCGTGCCCAGCAGTCCGCTCTCGCAGCGGCCCAACAGGTCCAGAACCTGTGCAGTAATCCTCTATCTATAACCCTCTATCCCTTTTTCAAGCAGGAAATTATCCAATCCTTTCTTGAACCCCAGTACCGTACTTTGTCCTATTACGCCCTCTGGAAGCGCATTCCAGGTGTCCACCACATGTTGGGTAAAGAAAAACTTCCTAGCATTCGTTTTGAATCTGTCTCCTTTCAACTTTTCCGAATGCCCTCTTGTTTTTTTATGTTTTGAAAGTTTGAAGAATCTGTCCCTCTCTACTCTCTTTATGCCCTTCATGATCTTGTAGGTTTCTATCATGTCTCCTCTGAGTCTCCGCTTTTCCAGGGAGAAGAGCCCCAGTCTCTCCAATCTTTCAGTGTATGAAAGGTTTTCCATGCCCTTAATCATTCGTGTTGCTCTCCTCTGGACCCTCTCAAATATTGCCATATCCTTCTTAAGGTACGGTGACCAATACTGAACACAGTACTCCAGGTGCGGGCACACCATTTCCCGATACAACGGAAGGATGACTTCTTTCGTTCTGGTCGTAATACCCTTCTTAATAATACCCAACATTCTGTTTGCCTTCTTCGCAGCTGCTGCGCATTGTGCTGTTGACTTCATTGTTGTGTCCACCAGTACACCCAAATCTCTTTCAAGGTTACTTCCCTCTAATACTAATCCCCCCATTTGGTAGCTGAACATTGGGTTGTTTTTCCCTATATGTATAACCTTGCATTTCCCTACATTGAAGTTCATCTGCCATTTATTTGCCCACTCCTCCAGTTTGTTTAGGTCCCTTTGTAGGTCCTCACACTCTTAAACATGTCTAAAAACCTACCCAAGTCGGCCCTTGGACGACCTAAAAGACAGGTTGTCCAAGTGCCTCTAATCAAACCAACTTTCTGGACGTATCTCGGGACTTTTTATACCTGTGAATGCCGCTATGCGTCCAGAGCTGAAGGGGGTGTATCTGGCGGAGTGGTTAAGGCAGTATGTGGGCAGGACAGGGGCTGACCTAGACTTAGTCATCCTGCAGTGATAATGAAATGTTTTACTAGATATTCTGGACAAAACATAGATGTTGTGAGTTAGACAATGTAAAAACAGGTATAAGTGCCAAAAAGGTATCCAGAGTGACCAGATAACTACTACAGAGACAAAGTAAAGACCCCCACACACTCCCCCAGTGTTCACTGACCCCCTCATACCTCCACAAAGATCAGAATAAAAAAGTACATACCTGTATCCAGAACATCAGCACCTGGTATAGGAAAGCCGAGTAGATCTGCACAGAGGTGTCTTAAATAGCCTGGGGGGTGGACTAGTGAACCATAGAGAAGAGGACCCTGGCCCATAAGCCACTCTAACATCGCTGTAAATGTACAGTCTCTTCCTCTGTTAACCGCTCTGAATTGCCATGGTAGTGCGGTATACAAAAATAAAGTTATTGTTATTACATGTGGGTGAAACATATGCATCCCCCAACCCTACTCTACTGCCATATAGTTGCCACCTGTAGCCATGAGGGCTATTGGGGTTGTAGACAGGTGGGTATAGTGGTATAGTGAGATGTTTAGCTGGCACCCTATTTGGGAAGTTCACAGCAGTACCCTGCTCTGTTGCCATGTCTGGATGGCCAGTCCATTACAAGATTGGCCCCTCACACATCCAAATGGTCTTGTGGGTGTTTGGGACTTGGATGAAATTTTGGTCGAAAATGTGGTATAAAGGTTCTGGCAATCTGGACGAACAATAGTCTGGATGTCTAAATAGGTGATTTGGGGGGAAAAAAATTCTAGATATTTTTTATGAAAATGGGCATTTTCCCACTGCCGACTTTGGGCATCTAGTGCCATACTCCCAAATTGGACTTAGTATGTTTTGATTATGCCCCACCACGTGTAAGTGAGGAGGGTTGGTGGGTCAGCACCGCTGCTGCTGCTGCTTCGGGGGCTGGAGGGAAGACATTTTTTTTCTGCTGGTTGCTTGAGTTCCGGATAATCGGGATTCTACTGTATTTTGGAATCAGGTCAATAGATGTGCTCTGAGCCTCATTCCGTCCTCTCTCTCACCCCTGTCCTGGCACTGCCCCTCTCTTGCATATCCTGCAGTCTGATGATTCATTTTTTGACTGTTCCACTTCTATTTGCTGCACTGAAACTGCTTATAGTGCAGTGTTAGTTATATATATATATATATATATATATATAAAGTTCTGATTAACTTAAATGAATTACAAATTAAAGGAATAAACTAATTCACAGCTGCATCAGATGCAGTCAGTGGTTGTGTTTTTATTTATCCTCTGTGGAAGAAGCTGGATGATGTGAATTCTTTTTGCCCTGAAATTCAATCAGACGTTTCTAGCCTTGAAAGCCCTGCTGCTTGGTTGTCTCTGTGGCCCTGGACTTCTAAAATTTCATCAACATTTCACTCTTTAAATTCCCCCGGCTATAATTTATCTAGTGCAGCAAATAAGGTGATATTTTAAAAGGTTAAGCACAGCAGACAGGATGTCCTCTATACACTGTAATGACACATTTTGGCGTGATTCTGTTCTGCATCAGAGTTCACTGCTGGGGTAGACAGACATATGTGGTTATTAGCTAGCCAGTGATGCCCCACAATTCATACAAAATTACTAACCCAAAACGCACATTCAAACAGTTCTGAATTCCTGTTCTATACGAGCTATTACTGCCCTGACGAAATAGCAGTGTGGCTGAAGAAGGGTGACTTCACTTTCCAAAATGCAACTCTGTCAGTGAACTACAGTGAAGGCTACAAACCTCACCTGAGTAGTTGGAGTACTGAAGCTTCTGGATATGCATTTAGGATCCTCAGAATTCATCTGCATAGATTATATATCCTCATCAAGAATCCGCATGAGGCAGAAATAATGAGAATGGATTAGAAACAATGCTGCTAAGCTTGAATGTGAACCTTGTTTGTCCCATAACGTCACAGCCTGGTTCTTCTGCTCCCACAGTCGCACACGTATGAACTCATTCATCCAGACAATGAGACATCAGCTTGGCCCCCCATTGGTTCTCCTCACTAAAGCAGAATTTAATGAGGCTCTTTTCTTATTTTCAGAATTACTTTTGGAAAGTGCAGAGGCTGAGGAATCAATGGTACGTGTTGTCAAAACAACAACCCAGGAGAGCCACTAAAAATTTGCGGGTAACGTTTCAGTGGGATAGTGACTATATAACTTTATATGGATAACTATTCTGTATAAAATTATAAGTGCACAAATGCCAGAGTTGGATAAAGTTAAATCTGCTGTTTAGGTGCCTAAGTTACACGGAGAGCGGCTGTTTCCTTTGTACATTTTTTCTTGTCCATACATTTATTTTTTTCAAATTCTTGACATACCACTGAATGCTAATTGGCAAGAAATAAAAGGAAAACTTACCCATAAAGAGTAAAGGATGCCCTCAAAATGAGGGATAACATGTATGTCTGATAGTTGTAATGTTCAAGAAATCATACCTGCCTTTACATTCTCTCTGGAGCACATAGAAATGTAACATAGTAGATGATGGCAGATAAAGACTCGAATGATCCATCCACTCTGCCCAACCTGATTCAATTTAAATGGCCTATTTGTAAGTACGCATGTGCATTGATTCATTTTGTAATCTCCGTGCATGCAAACTCCACCCTGCACATGCTATCATGTCAAACCCATGGCATTATTGAAGATTAACATAACATAACTTTATTCTTCTATACCGCCATTATCAAACAATTTCTAGGCAGTTTACACAAAAGAAGGCTGGACAATCAGCGAAATATAATACAAATAATTAAAATACAACAAGTTTCTTAAATATGTTCAATGTAAAATTTTGTTAACAGTAATAGCCACATTTAGGAAATGAATTTATCAAACAACGCTGACTTAATTACTTTTCAAAATGCACCATAAGACAGCATAACTCCACCAATACAATTACCCCACCAGGACTGCTGCTTACTTGCTTGAAATGCAAGAGTCCTATCCAAAAAAGTCTTGCATCTGCAGCCAGTCATTTTTGGATAAGCAAATAGATTGGAATTCCTAGTTATCCTCGTTGGGCTGTATAACACGAAATGAGATAAAAGGTAAGTTGGGGCAAATCCCCAAACCAGCTTAAAACAGATGCAAAAGAATCTGAATAATACTCATGCCTCCACTGGGAGCCAATGCAACAGTTGGTAGTAAGGACTAATATGATCATTTTTCTTCAACCTAAATCGGACAGCCGTATTCTGTACTATTATCAGGATTTTCTTTGGAGCTCCCAAATAAACAATATTGTAGTAATCCAGTATGGATAAGACTAGTGTCTGCACTAATAGTCTAAAGGATAGATGATCAAAATATTTTTTAATGGTCTTTAGTTTCCATAGTGCAAAAAAGCACTTCTTTACCACTAAGTTCGTATGTTCTGCCATGGTTAGATGCGAGTCTAGTGTGACTCCCGATATTTTTATAGATTTTGAAATCGGATAATCATGACCATTTAAACAAAGCGATGGTCTGGTTATTTTGTGTTTTGGGCTGGCCAGAAAAAATTTAGTCTTTTCTGTATTGAATTTCAATTTAAAATTGATTGTCCATTGCTCTATCTTGGTCATGATATGAGAGATTTGTTTTAAAGTATCATTAGTTAAATCATTTAAAAGAATTAAAATAGAAATCTTGTCAGCATATATATAAAAGTTTAGATTTAAATTTTGCAGTAAATGTCCTAAAGACGAAACATAGAAATTAAATAGCGTAGGTGATAATGGGGAACCCTGAGGTACCCCGGATGGAATACTCCAAGAATGAGAGTAATTACCATCACAAACCACTCAGGATGACCTTTTCGTCAAGAAACCCTGAAACCAATTCCAAACTTTTCCTGAAAGTCCCACATGATCAAAAAGATGTGAAGAGAATGGAGTCGATCCAGAGAATGGCCACTAGGATGATCTCAGGACTTAAAGACATCACATAAGACTGCACTTATATTCTCTCGAGGAGCGCAGAGAAAGAGGGGACATGATAGAAACATTCAAATATATTACGGGTCGCATTGAAGTGGAGGAAGAATTATTTTTTCTTACGGGCCCCACGGCAACAAGAGGGCATCCGCTAAAACTTAAGGGGGGAAGATTTCATGGTGACACCAGGAAATACTTCTTCACCGAACGGGTGATTGGTCGATGGAATAAACTTCCACGCCTTGTGGTCGAGGCTAGTAGCGTGCTCGACTTCAAAAGTCAATGGGACAAACAGGTGGGGGTGCTACACAGTTATGCATAAAGGATGGGTACACCAGGGAGGGAGGGTCCTCGAGTGGGCAGACTTGTTGGGCTGCCGGCCCTCTTCTGCCGTCTTATTCTATGTTTCTATGTTTCTATTGCATCCAAGCAACTCAACATTATTTTATGGTCCACTAAATCAAAAGCACTGCTAAAATCCAATTGCAAGATTAAGGCACTAGTACCTTTACTAAAAAGAACATGAAGATGATCAAGGATTGAGGCTAAAACTATCTCTGTACTAAAACCTTTTCTAAATCCTGACTGATGTTCATTAAGGATATTAAATTTATCTAGATAATTCACCAATTCTAAATTAACCAATCCTTCCAAAAGCTTGGTAAACAAGGGATTGCTCGTTATAGGTCTATAATTGGATTTCAGTGATGTGATTTTAACAGGTGCATGTTCAGATCACACCAAACAAGCCTGTAGACATCTAGAACCCCGAATGATACACCAAACAGCCAATCATTTGTCACAGTGCCTGGAGCAGCTGCAGAACCATCTAAGAAAGGCAATTTCCCCAGACCATAAGAATAACCATACTGGGTCAGATCAATAGTCCATCTAGCCCAATTTCCTGTTTCCAACAGTGGCCAATCCAGGTCTCAAGTTCCTGACAGAAACCCAAATAGTAGCAACATATCTATGGAAAATTTACTGAGTAAAACTCATAGCCTATTCTGTCTTGCTGCTTGATATGCATGTTCAGGTAAATGATTTTGAAACTAATTCTCATATAATAAATCTTAATCTCAACCTTGAAGCAAAAGGTCAGCGTTGTCCTACTGCAATACATCTGTTTACGATACATATTTTATTGTTTGGGTTAGATTTCGTGCTGCCCCTGAACCAAATGTCAGCGCCCACAATTAGATCAGTTTCCAGACATCCTAATCCTCTGCTTAAAGGGTGCTCAGATGCTAGAGACTGGGAGATGTCCTCTCTCTCATATATGTGCTGTGGAGACTGAGCTCTAAAGCTAAGGAAATCTTGCTGAAGGATGTTTGTTGCTGTCTTATAAGTAAGATGCAAAAGGTTTAATTTAGTAGTTGGTTTGTCTTCTTATGGATCTATTCAGCTTGTCCTTGAGGATGGGGGAGGCTGGTGAGGACTGGAAGAAGGTAAAAATTATCCTGATACTCAAAAAACCTGCAGACAAACACAGACCATGGGTAAAACTATGAAAATCTTATAGGAATTGATAGCCCAGCCTCCTGGTGCTGGTACTTGTACGAGAGAAGAAACAGGAAGTGTAACAGAAACTTTCAAAACACCTGATGGGTTTCAATAACGTATATGAACTCCCACCCCAGGTGCTGAGAAAAGAAAGGCGGAGGCTATTGCTGATGGCTGGAATAAACTGCCAGCTCAGGAGAGCAGAAGATCCATCAATAGGCAATTGCTGTGCCCACTGTGGAGGGACTGCAAGAGGGTGGGAGATGCAAAGAACCCACATACCACTATTATGGACATGCTAGGCACATGCAGTCATTTGCAATGGCCTAGGAAATGCTCAAGGCCGTTTCAAGTGGCTGTGGTGTCCTGAGCTAACTTATGCATCAGTGCCCCCTCCCCCCATCATCTAGTACCTCCCCCTTCATGTCAAGTCTCCACCCCTAGTGCCTCAAATGCTGAATTTCAATTCAGCATCTCTCCCTCCCTGCCTGCAGAAGGGAGGAAAGAGAGAGGGAGAGATGCTGGATTGGTTTTTGGTGCCCTTTAATGCTGGCGCCCTGGGCCAGGGCTTCACCTGGTCCGTAGGCTGAGTCAGCCCTAGAAATGCCAATGACATATCCCATGTTTTTTGCTCATCATTAACAAATGAAAAGAAGCAGAAAAGAAGCACAACATTTTGTGTTTTTGACATTACAGCAAATCAAAATGAACAATGATACAAAAAACACATGATACAAAACAAATGAAAAAAATTTGGGGCTGCCCGTCTCTATTACAGGGACAGACTCCTGCATGGGTCCTACTGGACTCAGGCCCAGGGGACCAAAGGACTGGGGTGGGTGGGGAGCCTTCTCATTACTAAGGTTGGCTTTCCATAGCGGCTACCTGTACAGTCTGGTGGTTGTGTTTTTCAGGACGGTGATAAATCTATTTATAAACTCTGCTAAAACCCTGACATCTACCATTTACAATACCCTGTACCACTAACAGTAACTTGGACAAACAAAATAAGTTTGACACTTCCATGTACAATATCTACGTAGACTGTCAGGGGCATAATGAAAACTACGAGACATCCAAAAACATGGACATTTTGCAGGATGTCCTAGATCGAACTTAGATTTGTTGGGTTAGACTTATTTTAAGCACTAAAAGGGTACTCAAACTGACCAGAGGATCACTGACTTCCTCCCAGCCCCCTAAAGATCTGAATGAAAAGTACATACCTGTCTCTAGAACACTGTCTCAAACTTTGTTTAGCTCTGGCACAATAAATGGAGCAAATGTTTTTTTGCAGCACATAATTGCAACAAAAAAATTGGAGAGTTATTTATTTAACGTTCTTTAAGCTATCTGGAGTAATTGTAACAACGGTAAAACTAAAGTAGATAGGATAGATGGATGTGCTTGTTTTGGAGTGCAAATTAACTCAAAACGTGGCTCAACAAGCAAACACGCATTTCATCATCCACCATCTGCAGGCATTCTCTTTTTTTTTTTAATCAATTTAATTTCTGTCAGAGCTGAAAATCTAAGTTCGTAAAGATAAGAAGATTCAAATGGTGACAAAGCCTTGATTGCTTTGTTGCTCAAATGACTTGCCATAGTTTTCAAGGACCAATCACGTCAAAGAATGATGCTTGTCTGGGCAGTTGTATCCTTGCGCACACTGACTCTTGTGACCTCCTAATCTGGAGTTTCTCCTGCTCCAGCCAAATCCACTTTGGTACTTTCCTCTCTCACTGTCATGTCCCCTGCTACTTGAGTATTGTAATTCCATTGATTTAGGTTTGCTGAAATGTGTCCTGCGCGCATTGCAGTTGGCACAAAATGCAACTGCACGCCTTATTGTACATGCTTCGAAATTCGATCACATTACTCTGATACTTCGAGAGCTTCATTGGCTACCTATTGGTACGTGGGTCGAATCGAAGGTCCTTTGCGTGATGTATAAAGTGCTTCAGCATAATTGCCCGTCGAGTGTCCGCTCTCTTTTTCAGTGGCATTGTCCTTCTTGTGAGCTGTGGTCCTCGGACAGTTTGAAACTAGAAATTCCATCACTAATGGCCGTAAGGCTTCCGGGGAACCACAAATCCATGTTTTCTGTGCAGGGACCGGTACTTTGGAATGCCTTACCTGTAGTGTTGCGCCAATCGAACATTCTTTGGCATTTTAGAAAGGGGTGAAAACTGTCTTATTTGAGCGCTTTTTTGGTGCTAGCCATGTGACAACGTGAGTTGGAGCTGCTTGTTTCTTTTATTATGATGGGCAGACTATATGGGCCATTTGGCCTTTATTTGCCATCATATTTCTATGTGTATATGCTTATTGTACTCTGCCTAGATTTGTGGCTAGACAGGTTATAAATAATTTAAATAAAATAAATACATGAGCTTTGTGCCTGAGGCTGCAGTGAGGGAGGGGTGTCTCTTGGGGCCAGGCTAGGTGTAGCTCAGGAGTGGAAACCTCAGACCTTGAGGGCCACAATCCAGTCAGGTTTTCAGGGTTTCCCCTCAGAACTGCTTCCATTGTATGCAAATAGATTTCATGCATATTCATTGTGGAAATCCTGAAAAGCCATCTGGGTTGATCCTCGAGGCAACTAAGTTGCTCATCCTATTCTAGCTCACGGAAACTCTCAGGTTCTCCCAGATTTCAAGTGGCTTCAAGCGAGGCACTTTCAGAATCCTCGGCCTCAGCTTAAAGCAGTTGCTGATCCATCGGGCTTGCCAAGATTTCTCCCTTTCCACTTGCCCATTTCAAAAAAGCACCTGTTAATAGTTCCTTAGGAAATACAGAGCTGTCATCTGTGACCCTTTCTACTTTATAACTATGCAGGTTGTATTTAACCCTATCCTCTCACTCCCAAATGTTCCCGTAGCAGTGAAACTTTCCATCACAACTTAAAAGCATCCTCCAACTTGGGTAAATCAAAAAGAAAATACTGCTCCTAATGGTTCTTCCTCTCAGCCTCTGGAGCTAGGGTGAAATAGCTCTATTTTTAACACCCAACCCCCAGACCATTTTGCATCCTTAACACAAATTAAGTAACACACATACACCTTGTTAATGAGATGGTAACAACTTGGCCGCTACTTGATAGCCGAGCCAAACGGTAAGCTCTTAAAAACAACAAATAATTTACCTAGTCTACCACCATTTGCAAGACTGACACTCCTGCAAGGTCCAAACCAGGTGCAGCGTACTATCTGCACCAACAGTAACTTGATGAATTGTGACATGCAAGGGATGGATGTGTGGGTGGGGTAAGCTGTCCTCATTTGTGCCTCTGGGGATAGAGAGGGCTCGTATGGAAAACTTACAGGCTTTAAGCCCTGGAGGGATGTCAGTGCCTTCATTCCAAGCAGGGAGCCCAGCTTTGATGCAAAACGTCTTTTCTGGCCACCAGAGCTCCCTAACTCTTTGTAGTCCCCTTTCCACCCAAGGACTTGGGTGTGCTAATGTACAGTGCCTTTTTAAGGTTAGCTTCATGCACACTGGTCCTTCGCCTCAATATATTTCCTCACTTTATTCCTATTGGATTGGACTGAATGACTCATTAACTCCATAATTCACAAAAGGGTTTCTGAGATTCTCTTCAACATTCTCCATGGATGGTGGTATCTTCTGTTGGGCTAGCACAGGAATAATTTCTAGAAATTCTGTTTTATTTTTATTGTAGGTATTCTGCCCTATTTGTCAGTAACGGGTTAAAGATGCCAGTTTGAATTAAATTATATGATCCAGAAATGATGACTGCACCTGAGTTTTTCTTGGATACCTTCTGTAGGCGCTTTAATATCAGAATAACTGTTACATCTTTGCATTAGAGAATGAGGCCATGACAAAACATTAAAATAAATATTTAGTTCATAGGTTGTTTATTATAAGGAGTGTCTCATTGAGACTCACACCGGGCATGTTTCACACAGGCCACGGTGCTTCCAGACCCAAGGATGCTTCCTGCAGCGCTAAAAACTAGGGATATACATTTCTTTCAGCTGTTTTGGATCTGTTAATGAATGCATGCTAAATGAATGTAAGATGCATTAGCCTACAAATGAATGCACTGTAAGTCAATTTAAACACATTAAAATGTTTTAATATGAACCAAAAAGTTTCTGTTAAAGTAAATACATTAAACAAACTGAAGAAAATCCTGCTTGAATATTGGGAGAAAGGCCAGACTGAGATTTTTGCCTGATTTTCAAGGGAAAACTTAGGAGCAGGGAATGAGGTGCAAAGCACTCTTGTCATTTTGAAATCCCTCCCCAGATATAAACCCACCCACTCTTACCATGGTTAAATGCATGCATACTTTTTCCTGCACTAAGGTGGGGGGTCATGTTTTATAAGAGCAAACTTAAGTTTACCAGCATAAAATCTTGTCCATTTACATGTTATTACTCGGCTTTGGTATTTTCCTTCCATAGAGGGCTTCCAGTCTAATTTGTACTGGAGGCCTCTGGGGTCTCAAGCAGCATCAATGGGAGCAATGCTGGAGGCCTATCCCTAGCTCCACCCAAAGCCGCAAACAATCGTCAAACTCAAGGAAGCGCCTGCCACCAGGGATCGATCGACAAGACTTTTGTGAACTTCCCAAAGTGACTGAAGGCCTGGGCTAAAGCTTTGGGGGGGGGAATTCTTTAAGAGGTGCCTAGCTTACCGACGCTTATAAGATTCCTATGATGTCATGTTACTGTTTCAGCTCAAACCTTTTTTTAACATGCAAAAATCACTAGGTAGTAATGCTAGAAAGTCAGTAACATCGACCTAGCTTAAGGTAATGAAAAGTGTTTAATAGTAATATGTAAGAATGATGACTAAATTTGTAAAATTTCTCATTGAAATTCAGAGTGGTTGCTGAGAAATGGCAAAACAGTCCAGGGGGCTCAGAGGTGCCTTATAGGGACATAGGTCTATAAATAAAAGTAGGCGTGTGGCTTCCTTTCATGGCATATGAGCTTAACCCAGTGAATTGATGTGTCTGTGTGCTTAGGTGTGAGCACTTTTACTAGCCATAGAGCTGGTGTGCAAGCTGACACCTCAGTTTTGGCATTACACATGTAATGTCTAGTGTTCTAGAAGTTACACGTGTAAAACATATTTTTGTCTTCTTCTGGAATTACCCCCATGTGTTCCAAGGGAAAATGGAGGTATACTTTTGAAAATGCAAAACATATATGCCTGAGTGCAAGCGTGCCCCACCCCAGGCTTGGAAACGCCTCTTCTCACTGTGAGGAGACGGGCACAGCTTGCTTAACTTTACCCACACAAAGAGTGGCAATGTTCAAACAGCCCATCTCCACACATACATTATTTTATCCACAGGCATTATAAATCTCTACTGGAAAATAAGATCACAGTAGACATGCTTCATTCACTATAATAAGTAGAATTTCTCTATCATAATACTGTTATTTGAAAGAGTAGGAGAATGCACTGGGGCTAGAGAAGCATGAGTGAAATTATTTGAGGTGTTTCAACACATTAACTCCCCCCAAATAATGAACGCCTCTCTCCAGGCTTTCAGGGCTTGACTTTTTTCCGCTCGCGGTTGGAAATTCATGGTCTCTTATCCTTTACTCTTTCTTTCCGCTGAAGCTGCAATAGTCAGGTCCTAAGCCCTGAACTGTGCAGTCCGTGCTGTCAGTATCACAGGTCCCGCACTGGCAGCCAGTGGCGACTGGATATGTGTAGAAGGAGTCGGCGTGGTCAGCACAGCCAGGGATCTTCACTGTTTCATACACTAAGTCCTTGAAAGTGCAGATCTCTTGAGCTGAAGACACTAGTGGATGTTTAAACACAGGATCCTGAAACATTGAAAGATAAATTATTGTAAGAGCCTCACTTCGATGGAAAAGCTTGGTTCCTTGTAATTGAGAGTTTAATCTGGTGCAAGATGGGTAAGTTTTCAGGAAGAAGGCATGGGGAACAAGGGTTTTTAGTCGGTTGGCTTTGCTGGAGTGGAACAAACTGCCGGATGAAATGATACAGAATTAAGTTTAAGGTATATATGGTCATGCTCCTAAACAACGAACATCTCTTTCATGCATTCCATCTAATTTTACGAGTTTTTCAGCTCGTATTACTACACGGATGTAGTTTTAAAATTCAGTTTCCAACTGTTTTTAGAGTAATTGGGATAAGTCAACGAGTACGATTGTTTTATTATCAGGCAGCTCAACTGTGGAACAGTTTTCCTTTAGAAATAAGAAGCCAGAATTTGTATATTATTTTTTATAAAGTTCTAAAGATCTCATTTTTAAGTATACGTGCTCCCTTTCTTGTAATCTGCTCTGAATCTAAATTGAAAAATAGCGGAATATAAGACTACGGATTAGATTAGCAGCATATATCATCTCGTTATGGCTTTAGAAAAGCTCGGAAAAACTATTTCTGTTCTAGTTTGATATGATGTTTTATTTTATTGGTGGTTGAGACAGTATTACACTGATATGCCTAGGCCACCTGAGTAGGGTTACCAGATTTTCGTATACAAAAATCTGGACCCATGGTCCCGCCCCCAGGCCTGCTCCCTCAATCTGTTTGCTTGTTGGGATGGCATCTGCGCATGCGCTGGTGTGATGCCGTACGGACCCCTGGTAACCCTACACCTGAGTTCTGCTTCTGTGTGGAAACAGGAAGTTGAGTCAGAGAGGGGCGGGACGAGTTACAGGGAGCGCTCTGGAGCAGATCTCTGGCAGTCCAGGTGCAGCTGCTGCAGTGGCAGTGCTCTGGGGAAGAGAGATTCAGAATACATGATGAACAAAAGTCATGGTTACCATTTTCCAACAATGGAACAGAAAAACCCTTAATGCTAAACTTTAAAGGGTATTTTGAAAATGAGCTCTTCATTGTTGTACTGGGGGAAGATTGTCAATATGGTTTTTGGTTTTTTAAAAAGACATGCTTGTGAGGTGCAGCAGAGAGGTCATGCTGGATGTGAGGCAGGGAGAAGTGTAAACCACTGAGAACTCTGAGCAAGATTCAACGGTATATTGAATGTGAATAAACATACCAGGGAGAGAAAGATCTATTGAGTTGGGGGGGGGGGCAGGGGGGGTGGGAATTTGGCTCTGTTTGTGGCCTTGACTTACATACGGGTCATACTGATCTTGGCCATTTTTAGACCCCCAAACTACCACAGATTATACACAAAATTGACTTATAGATTACTCGCCTCCCCCCCCCCCCCCTTTTACAAAACAGAAACATGTTTTTTGGGGCCAATTGGAGTGGTAACATAGGAATTCTACGAGTGTCAGAGCTGTTACCGCCGTGACTGGCGCTAAAACACTAGCACAGTTTTATAGAAAAGGGGGGAGGAGTGGGTAAATAAATTCGGATTCCGGGCAGGTAAAATGAATTCACGGTTATGTCCTATCATTCCTCAGGTTCATTCATACATGTCCTTCAGGGAGCTGCGATAAATTTGTAAATTGATGTCTTGAATCTTGACTGGTAAATTGTATATTGATTTTAAATTGTTTATTTTAGTTTGATTTTAATGAATTTTAAGTCAATTGTATTTTACGTATTGATTGTATAATTTTTCTCTATATGTGAACCGCCTAGAGCTATGTAGTGTGGCAGTATTCAAAAATAAAATGATTATTATAATGTACAGACAGACAAATGATCACAAAACACCTTAACATGTTAATCGTGGACCAGCACTTCACGTGGTTTTGCAAAATCTAGCAGAAAATGGAAACTCTACATCTCCTCTAGAAACTCTGCATTCTAGGGTAACGTCTGCACAACCATTCTCAAGTTTTCTACTGCGCAGTGCGGTCCCCCGCTAGCATTTTTGTCTTATTTCCGCTCATCCTCACCTTTGTGAGACAGTATCCGGAGCACCACGTCGCGTTGACATAAATGCACAGCCCACAGCCCTCGCTTTCCAGGGCTATCGTGATGTTCGAGAGCTCACACATAATACTGACATGCACTTTACAGGAAAGCAGCAGCAGGCCGAAATAAACAGTCTTCATCCTGGCAAATGAGATATTTCTTTATAAGAAGTTTACGATACTACAATAGTCATCTTTCTGTCACTGGTGAAAATTACATAGCCCTACACCTTCCCTAGTAATTCTGATTTTAGGCAAAAGGAAAGTTTATACCCAATATATATATATACATTCTTCTTCCTAAGATGTAAGTGGTTTTCTTTAATTGCAACATCCTACTAAGTCTAACCTCACTTCCAGGCAAACATGAATGGAGAAAAGTCATACCTGTAGCGCAGGGAGAGAGGCAAGTGCAGAAACAGATGCTCATTGGAGAAATCCCAGGCTCTTTTATACTCAATTATGTCGGCTGTAACATATACCTGGAGGATTTTGCTCACATCACTTCATAGTCGCTGCTAGCAGAGCGAGGATTAATGTTTGACCAGACAATGAGAAGAAAGCCTTGTAAAATGGTAACTCAATCACTTCTGTATTCATCAAGGATTTCTCACTGAGATTCACCTTTTCCAAGGCCTTTGCTCAGCTGTTCTTTAGATAGCCTTTACCTGAGAGATCTCACATGCTTGTCCCAAGTTTTCTTGAATTCAGATACTGTCTTCGTCTCCACCAGGATATCAATCCATGCATCCACCATCCTTTCTGCAAAGACATTCTCTGGATAGTCTTAGTGAATATGCTTGGCAGGCAAATCTCTCTCTCTCCTGCATATTCACCGAAAACCCAATGAGCTTTGGTGTATCCCTAAGGGCTAGGCTGAGAAGCCTCGACTTCGATTACTTCGTAGTCTCTCCCCTTTCACTTTCCTATGCCCCTCCTCATTCCAGAGATTCCTTTCAATTGAAAGAGCTTCACCTTTTGTACATGTATGCTCTGTTAGGTACCATCGGCTCGAGTTTGAGTCCTAGTGATTTGATGAACATCAAGTTTTCATGGCAGAATACAGAAGTAGATTGCCGGGCCTTTCTTCTGCACAGTATAAATTCAATGTTGTCACTTTGGGGATTCCGGAATCTTCCTACTCTATGGGGATTTCTCATGGAATGTTGCTACGTTTTGGGTTTCTGCCAGGTACTTGTGACCTGGATTGACCACTTTGGAAACAGGTCTGACCCAGTAGGGTTATTCTTCTGTTCTTTTGTTTACCTTGCCTCTAGTAAAGCTTCCTGTAGTGTATGTAGTGCTCTCCCTGCCTCCTGCTGCTGTTTAGGGCCATTTTTTTTTTTTTTTTTTTTTTTTAGCACATCATCATATCTTAGTTGTGATGCCAAAGAGATCAGTTGTCAGAGAGCCTGAAGCAGGCTTATTTCCAGAAAGGTCCTGCTCTCTTTACTCTCAGCTGCTTCTAACTGGCTGTATGTATATTTTGTTTTTGATCAGGCTCAGCTTTTCAACCACCACAAGGCATGTGTTGTAATGACCCTTCACTTTTCCCTGGAATGGCACCTCCAAGCTAAGACGCCTTTCTTGAAAATCAGAGCACCTCTTCCTCAGCACCAGAAGTTTAAACTTATTGACCACTGGAATCTCCCATTGATACCACAGCCACAATGACATCTTTCCAGCTTGAGGCTGTAGCCTTATCATGGACCTCCATTTGCAAACACATGAGACTTCTTCTGGTTTATTTTTGACAGTCACTGCAATGCTGGTCCTGACCTCACTTCCTGAACCGTTGCTGTCTCCGACATTCCTGCAGTCATGATTCAAGTGTACTCTCTTGTTCTCCAGAGGCTGTGGACACTGTCACTGAGCCTCCAGACTATTTTCTCCCCTATCAAATCATCTCTGTGATCTCTGCTGATCTCACAGGCCTCTGGACCATGAAGCTGCGGCTTTAGCCATCATCCTCTGCCGGTCCTGCATCATTCATTTCTAGGTCTACTCGAGAAAGTTCCAGGAGGATTAATTCTACCTTTTTTTGCAGTCTGGAATTTCTTACTGAAAACAGCAACAACAAAAGATTATGAAGGAGAGAACGAGTTGAACTGGGATTAATGAGCCATTACAGATGATTGATTCGATTCTTTGGATTTCTGGAGCCGCATTTGCACGCTGAAGTGTAACTCGCTCATTCTCTCTGCATTACACCGACGGTTAACTAGGTCCACTCTCTCCACTGTGCGTCATGATTTGTGTCTGAAGGATTCCTGTTTCTAATGCTAAGCCCCGGGTCATCTTCTGTGAGATAAATTTGTCTCATGTGCACGGAATCTGGAGGGAAGAAAGAGATAGCAAGATATGTGGTATTGATTGATCACAACATGCAAATATGGCCATCTTCATCTCAGAAATGTAAATGAAGAAAAGGAAACTTTTGTTCAATTACACTCAAAGCACTATTTAGCTCTTCTGAGATATTCATGATATTCCCTAAGTCTTTTTTTTTTCATGCAGAGCATAGTTAAGATGAAGGAGATTTGGATTTAGCTCACACATTTCTAGTCTGTCCTTTTTTTTGTTGGTTTCATTATTTATTTATTTAGGGGAATGAAATAAACATAAGAAAAACCCTGAAATGAAACATCAGGCCTATGGTTTGTCTTCCCCCTTGTAAAAACCAGAGTACCATCAAGTCCTCTTGGGTCCCTCTTTATACCCATCCTTCTTTGATCTTGATTGCTAAAGTCTAAATGTAGCAGCCCCTGTTTCAAAATGTCATGGCCAGTTTCATGCAGGAACTGTAAAGTGGTGAACCTCTGTCCAGGGCTGGCCGGTGTCATTTTGCAACAGGTATTCAGCATGACTGCTCTAGTTCAGTTCTGGTGACCCTCACAGATGGGGAGAGAGAGTGGACTGGGGCTGATGGCTAACATCATTAATGAAAAGAGAAGAAAAACCAAATAAAATGGGTGTTGATTTTCTTTAGTTTTGCTTTTATTGAAATTTCCAGTTTAGTTTGAAGTCTAGGGTTACCATTGAGACATCCAGGTTTTACTTCCATTGCTTTCAACGGAAATAAGATCAGATGTCTCTATCTGTCCTCCTTTTTCTGGAGCCATATTGTAACCCTAGTTTAAACCAAAGCACATCTCAGCTTGCCGAGAAGAAATTACATTTGAAGAGGACTCCCCTGGCTTGGTGTAGTTTCTTCCCATATCATGATTCTCTGGACAGAGAGGAAAGGCTCCAGGGCTGGTGGGAGGCAGAATGTGTTACACTCTGCTGATGCTAGCAAAAGCAGATTTGAAGTCTTGGAGGGGGGGGGGGGGACATGCTGAACTAGCAGGGTAAAGAGAGAGACAGACAGTGTTGCAAACACTTTTGTAACCTCCAAGAACATCAGGGCTTCAGTGACCATGCCAACACTGTGTACTGCTCAGTTATCCCCCCTACCTCCAGGGTGTCGCTAATCAGAGGGCAGGGATTCTCTGGAAGTGGTATTTGAACCTAGTTCCTGATAGCTGACTTTTCTTTTTCTTCTTTTGTTTTTTTCCCTATGATATCGTAACCTCTTTCTGCCCTGGTGTCCAGTTTTGTCTATTTCCCCTGTCTTTCTTTATGGACTTTTTAGTCCCTGATCTCCTGAAGAAGCTTTGGGCGAAACGGGCTCCATTGGGATCAGAGATCAGACATGTATTGATTTGATTTCAAGTTTACAAACTAAGTCCTTATTTCAAGACTTTTTTGCATGTTTAGTTATTGGAGGGGGTGGTGGACTCAAGATTGAAAAGACAAACTCATGGAACAGGACAGCATTTGGGTCGTCTGAGGTCTGTCCACCTTTTTTCAAAATTTTCATAATTGATTCAAGTGATTAATTTGAATCTTTAATGCCAACTTAGGTTTTTATATCACAAGATTTTTCCCAGATATATTGGAAAGGAATCTACGATATTTAATATATTTTGCTCTACTTTTGAAGTTTATCTTGATGATAGTCTGGTGGAGTAGATTGTCTTTTTTGGTTTATTGATTTTTAACTATTGCCCATTGTTTTTACTTTTTGTAAATCGCTTTGACTTAACTTTTTTGGGTTAAAAAATTGCAGTGCAGCACTCTGGGGTTGTGGGTTTGAAATCTGTTCCTTGTGACCCTGACCAAGTCACTTAATCCCCATTGCTCCACGTGTGAGCCCAGTTAGGGAAAAATGCTTGAGTATCTGAATAATTTGTAATCCGCACAGAATCGTAGGATATGTGGAATATAAAATTTAAAAAAAACCAAAAACTGTAAATGGACTAGTGACCTAAACCCAACTGATTTAACCCTCAGCCCAGAAATTATGCACACCTGGTAGTCACGGGGGCTTAGATGATCACAACCTAGAAAAACTCCAGTTTGGTGCAGGAGCAACACGTCTGCGAGAGCAGAAATTATTCCTGGCTTTCAGACTCCAGATGAGAATTTGCTGCGTTATTATGTGCTAGCAAGCATCTCTTGAAGCATCTCAGTGGAGACAGAACAACAGTTGTTACTTATGCTCAGCCGACACTCCGTCTTCAAACACTTTTGTGCTTGAAAACACTTCTTCAAGACCTGCCATCCATATTTATCTGACTCTTAAATATAAATATTGCACAAGTATCTGTATGTCTGAAGTCAGTTACTCTACAACAAAGTGAAATATTAATGAATCTTTCTTCCAGAAGCTCCTGCACAAAAAGATTAAAGGCCACTTCCAGTGCTTGAATTCTTTCTCGTTTTCTTTCTTAGCTAAAAGGGGTGTCCCACATATAGAAACCTCACCCCCTAGTGGTACTTTGAGATATTACCACAAGAAGCCTCAGCAGCCATTTTGGATTGGCCTGAGATATGAGGCAGCAGAGTTAGGGTTACCAGATGTCTGGATTTCCCCAGATATGTCCTCCTGTTCGAGGACATGTCCGGGAGTCCGGACAGCGTTCCAAAACCTGGCACTTTGTCTGGGTTTTACAAAGCTTCCAGCTGACATCGATGTCGGGACGGTATCTGCACATAGTCATTGTGTTGCATCAGCACATGCACAGATGCCCTCCCAACAAGCGACCAGGTTGAGGGACGGGGCTGGGGGTGGGACCATGGGTCCAAATTTTCATTCCCCAAAATCTGGTAACCCTAAGCAGAGTGTAGGCATCACTCCCATCCCAATAGACAAAAGGGGTTGCTTGAGTGCACAGATGCCCTCCCAACAAGCGACCAGGTTGAGGGACGGGGCTGGGGGTGGGACCATGGGTCCAAATTTTCATTCCCCAAAATCTGGTAACCCTAAGCAGAGTGTAGGCATCACTCCCATCCCAATAGACAAAAGGGGTTGCTTGAGTGCCATTTAGGGGGTTTGGATGTTACTGAGGGTAGTGTTTTTTTTCCGGGAGGGAGGGGGTGCTGACATCATGGGTACCTACACCTCTACAAAAGGGGAATGGGACTGGGACTTGTATACCACCTTTTTGTAATTATACAACCACATTCAAAGCAGTTTATAGACAGTGGAAGATTAAGTGACTTGCCCAGGGTCACAGGGAGCATCTCAGGGGGCTGAGGCTGTAGCTCTAACCACCGTGCCATACTATCCTCCAGGCACTTAGATGTGCCTCAGGGCAGGTGTAAATATGAACATCCTGGATTCCCTACGTGAACTAGAGACCACATGCCTCTCCTTCTCTCTGCCCTCCTCATGCCACTTTACCATCTGAACTTACTCAGCTTCTTCACATGTGAATGGCTCCTGTTTTGAAATGGCATTTACATGTCTGGGCCTTTCCAGATGCGTACATGCCTGCCATTTGGAAGTGGAGAAGCTTCTAGAATAACTGGCACAGTCGCTATGTAAAACTGGGCTTTGAGTATCTTTAAATACAATTAACTGAATGAATTTAAACAGGGTAAAGATATTGTATGCATTATCTAAGGACAGAACTCATGAATAAAAGACAAATCACAATTATCAGGGCCAATTATTGTAAATGTGAATGATGCACTTATACATTTCAAGTTAAGAGACAACGGATCGCTGAATCTCTGCACCTTCTTTAGGGTCGATGCATCATTTCCACTTCCTGGGATTTATGAGGGGGCCACATGCAAAAACTGTATGGGAACATTCTGATCATTTGCATGATATATTATAGATACAGGAGCCACAAATAAGGGGCGGATCATATCAGGTGATGAAGTCGTGTGTATTTGTCTGAAGGTCAAATTATTCTTAGGTGCATTTAAAAAAAGTGGACACCTGGGACATTTGCAATACTGGTCTCAGTTTTGGAGGAGTGTGTGGCGCAGTGGTTGGATCTACAGCCTCAGCACCCTGGGGTTGTGGGTTCAAACCCCGCGCTGCTCCTTGTGACCCTGGGCAAGTCACTTAATCCTCCATAGCCCCAGGTACGTTAGATAGATTGTGAGCCCACCGGGACAGAGAGGGAAAATGCTTGAGTACCTGATTGTAAAAAACCGCTTAGATAACCTTGATAGGCGGTATATAAAATCCTAATAAACTAGTTAAACTAAACAGACTTCCAGATAACACACCATTCCAAATTCAAACTATGCCGCTTAGCATGTAAAACGCCATTCAGAGCTGCCCTAATGCCTTTCTCAGATTTACTGAACTATTGGCTGGATCTATTGATCAACGTAACTCTACCATATTTAAAAAAAAGTACAATATGAAAATCTACTTTCTTCGTACCAAAAGCACAAGTTTATGATACAAACTTTCCAATCATTCGACTCGTTTTGCCACCGCTACATATAAAGCTAGAGCTGATGAAACAATTTGTTACCTGGACTTACCATGGAGAAACTGAAGGCCGGAAATCGTAGGCGTCTGCAGTGTAGGCCAGGGTTTTACCTAAGTTCTTTTGAGAATCACATCTAACTCCATCCCTCACTACGCCTACTGTGACCTTAGGCGTGATTACGGCGCCTACTTTTTAAATGAGTTTTTAATCAGTTTCTAACAGCGCAGTCAATTACCTTGCCGATTAAAACCAATTAAGTTTGGTGGTGGAGCAGCACCTATCCAGTGTATCAGGAAACTTTCAGACAAACATACTGTGAATTCCAATTTGTACAAACTAATTGGCCTTTTTTTTCCCCCCACAGATTGGATTTTTTAAATCAAGATTAAAGAAATGGAAATAGTGGTGCTTTTTTCACTTGCATTTCTGACATGAATGTCAGTAGAGGAATTTAGTGGTGGTGGCCAAGCTTAATGTACCCTGTCACTGGAGACCTCAGAGCATCCCATCATGAATACGTAGTTTGGCAAGCATTTACTATGGAAATTATCAATGCTTATATTTAACACAGAATAATGTGGAAATCTTTTCATTAGAGGGCAAGATTGTTGTTTACAAATATCAATCTAACAGATAAGCTCTCAAAGTAGCTATTTCAAGACCAGTTCTCTTAAGATTATCTCCCATTCCGTACCTATGGCAGTGGTTCCCAGTGGGATCACAGAAAGTGGACTCTTCCCTCCTCTTCTAGACCTTGACTATGACCTATTGGCCATGTTCTCATCGTCCTCAGAAACACTGCACTTCAGCACATCCTGTAGCACAAAGTATAGTGCTGTGCAGACTTTCTGAAAACAGAGCTGCTGCACACCCTCTGTTAGAACTAGGAGAGGGGAGGGAAGGTAGATCCCCAGCCCATGTCCAGCAACAGGACCCTCCTCGGTAGTGGAGATCTCAGTATTGTCGCCACACTGGAAAAGCCTAACCAGCCCCCAGGTCTTGCCGATGCTGAACTTGCCTTGATATTGGAGACTACAGCAATACTTGGCTGCATCTCGACAGTGGCTCTGGAAGCCCAGAACTATTTTCTCATTCACATTCCCTGCCTCATTGTGGCTCAGCTCAAAGGGGTCCTGGATATTGAGGGCTCCCAGTTTCAGCCTACTGTTTGTTTCTGAAGCCAGGATATCTTTTAGTGGAAAAGCCTGGCCCTCTCGTAGTGAAATCCCAGTGCTGGCAAAAGTCATAATCAGTAAAGACATGGAAAAACTCAGCAAGGAGGGAGCGCAGGTTCTCCAAGTTACAGCTGGGCTCCACATTGGAAGAGTCTTTAGGGAAGCTGCAGTCCCAACCATCTATAACAGCTTTCTCCCCTTCATCTGCCAACTTCTTCAACTGGGCAACTGCAGGAAGAAGAGTACCAGCAGTGTCAATGCGTAATTATTCAGTAGAGGACCTCCTCCAAAGGGGTTTCCAGCAAGCTCCTTCTGCTTGGCCCAGTAGTGCAGTGTGTACACCAAGGGTCGGACCCTATCATCCACTTCTGCATACAGTTGCAGCAGGCGTGTGTTACAAAAGGCAAGCCTGTTATTGATAGAAATGTCACCTTGCAGCAAAGACTCTTTGTGATGGAATTTGGCAACCGTGCAGGTGTCAGTGCTTGCACACCATGCACGCCAGGGACACACTGTCGTAGTACTGCTGCTATCAACTGCAGGATCTCTGATGTAGATTCCAGGTCCACATCACTCAAAATGGAGCCCTGAGATAGAGTATCCAATGCAGCATTGTGCTCACTCTTCTCTTTCTGCGGCTTCCTAGCATTTGCCTGGAAAGTTTTTGTGTGCTCCAAACCCAGAAACAAATCTAAGTCACAGCCATGTACTTCAAAGCTGTTCACCGAGGAGCCAAAAGGGAGGACCTCACAGCCAGGAAAGAACTCAGAGAAAACCTCCTGAAGCAACGTGACCAGCAGCTCATCCACATCACTGCAAAGACACAGTGCCTGGGCCAGTTTCTCTGAGCTCAGCTCTTGAGCCCCCTGCTTTCTGGGAGGGGTGGACTAAAAATCTCTCTTGTGACGAGGCTTCACACGCATTTTCTGTCCCTCCAGGCTGTGTCGGGGGTGGGAGAGGACTTCGTGCATCGCCGCCCGGTCCTGGAGCTCTACGATCGCATAGATTCCCTTTCCTTTATCCATTACTATGCTGGTGACAGGTGCAAAGTTTGAGAAATACTCCGACAGCTGCAGCTCTGATGTTTCTCGGTGGAAGCTGGTGACGAAGATGCTCTTCTCCTCCCGAGACGTCCTCCGAGCCTGAACTTCGCTGAGCTTCCGGTGCTTCTTCCCTCGCAAGTGATCGGCCAGGCTCGCTCGATTCGCCACCTGCAACCTGCAAAGGCGGCAGCGGAATCCACCTCGTGGTAGCAGCTCAACGTCGGCCTCCAGCTCCATCTTTCCGCGACGAAAAACGTGCGGCAGCTTCGAGTTGAAACGAGCAGCATGGAGAAGAAGGCCTGCCCCCCCGGAAGTCGTCATTGTACTTCCGGGGCAGGCGTACTCATTGAAGTTGCGTGGCAGCGGCTGCCCGGTCATTTCAAGTGAAAGTCGGGAGGGTGGGAGATGCCATGGCCCCTGCGGCCTCCACTATTCCGACGCCTAGGAAGCTGCTCTCCCCCCCCTCTCCGGCTATACCGGAAATGACGAAAAGGGAAAGCACTTTTGGCAGCACAGCGACCGAAGCCGTGTGGCCAATGGGAAAGAAAACTCAGTAGCTCGACGGCAGGGCACAGGGATGACACCAAAACAAAGAGGGTGCTGCAAGGGCTCCCCTTAATCGCTAGCCATGGTCTCAGACTTGCTAGCCCAGCGGGAGCGGGTCTTCAAGTCACTCTTAACGTCACCCTTCTCCTCCACTGCCAATTCCAGATTTCGCTCCTTTCATCCAGCTGCCCCCTAGGCCTGGAATAAATGACCTGAGTTTGTCCGCCAAGCGCCTTCCCTTGTTTAAAAGCAGACTGAAAACCCACCTTTTTGATCCAGCTTTCAATCCTTAACCCTACTCACCTCTGTCCTCCACCCAGCCACAGATTAACCCTTCCGCTTAACTGTATCTGTGGCATCCTGTTTGTCTGTCTTGTCTGTTTTTTAGATTGTAAGCTCTTTGGAGCAGGGACTGTTTTCTTACTCTTTACTCATTTACACATTACAACAACAAGAAACCATCTTTTTCACAGAGACTGCACACTTTTTTTGTTCTTCAAGGGTGCCCATCCTATCCATTTCTGCTGATTAATTTGCTCACTGTCATGTGTTTTATTGCTCTTATAAAAATCAGATACAATTTTAGATTAAAATAATGCTTATCTGCATTTACTGTGCCATCCATTAGACTCCATTCTTAAATAAGTAATATTCTTCCTGTACAGTACGACACTGGTCTTGATCAGTTCCTCTCTCTCGCTCTCATTATCAGGACTTTAAAATCTTGCTTTCAGCATCACCATCCTGATCAATTACACAAGTACTAAAAACCTTCTAATGGGAGTGGGGATTTAAAATGGGTTTTCTTGTTCG
The DNA here is from genome assembly GCF_902459505.1 of Geotrypetes seraphini. Lineage (NCBI taxonomy): Eukaryota > Metazoa > Chordata > Amphibia > Gymnophiona > Dermophiidae > Geotrypetes > Geotrypetes seraphini. The sequence goes on from NC_047102.1 coordinate 1,815,000, forward strand.
TAAGTAGTGGAAGCAAACTTTGAGTCCAGAATGCACTTAGCATGAATTCAGTATATTAATCTCAGGCAGGTTAACATTTTCAAAACTATCACAAATCATTTTGTTTTTGTGACTGAAGAACAGGTCTGAAAAATAAGACTTCTGCACACAAGGGTCAGGCCCTGATCACCAGAATAAGGCCATTGGCGAGGATATGCAGCAAGCACCAGATCCCTTGAGCGCTGCTCTGACCTTCCCCTCGATAAGCTCTTCAAAACAGGATACCTGCAGCAAAGTTCATCATCTAGCCTCAGTCCTGGCTGTTACCATTAATTGGACATTCTTCCATAACTGATGGATCTTTCAGTCTATGTTATCGCCAGGTCCTTAACTTTACAGCAGGTCTCAGATATTTTAACCGAAAAGAGAATAATGGATAGGAAAATTGTAATTTTATAGACTGGCCAGAACAGTAAATTACAGAATTTTCAGTCCCCAGAGCCCATTTTCAATCTATAGTAATTCCATAATTATTTCAAATGTTTGGCCTGGCAGTTTTTCATGGTCCTTCAGGACTTCAGCTCAATCAGTTGATAGCGGATAGTGTGGCTGGTTTTAAGAAAGGTTTGGACAATTTCCTGGAGGAAAAGACATGGGGAAGCCACTGCTTGCCCTGGATCGGTAGCATGGAAAGTTGCTACTCTGGGGATTCCAGAATCTTTCTACTATTTGAGGATTCTGGATGGAATGCTGCTACTCTTTGGGGATTCTGCTTGGAATGTTGCTATTCTTTGGGGATTCTGCATGGAATGATGCTACTCTTTGGAGATTCTGCATGGAATGCTGCTACTCTTTGGGAATGCTGCTTCTATTTCAGGATTCTGCATGGAATGCTGCTATTATTTGGGGATTCTGGATGGAATGCTGCTACTCTTTGGGGATTCTGCTTGGAATGTTGCTATTCTTTGGGGATTCTGCATGGAATGATGCTACTCTTTGGAGATTCTGCATGGAATGCTGCTACTCTTTGGGAATGCTGCTTCTATTTCAGGATTCTGCATGGAATGCTGCTATTATTTGGGGATTCTGGATGGAATGCTGCTACTCTTTGGGGATTCTGCTTGGAATGTTGCTATTCTTTGGGGATTCTGCATGGAATGATGCTACTCTTTGGAGATTCTGCATGGAATGCTGCTACTCTTTGGGAATGCTGCTTCTATTTCAGGATTCTGCATGGAATGCTGCTATTATTTGGGGATTCTGGATGGAATGCTGCTACTCTTTGGGGATTCTGCTTGGAATGTTGCTATTCTTTGGGGATTCTGCATGGAATGCTGCTACTATTTGTGGATTCTGCATGGAATGTTGCAACTATTTGGGGATTCTGCATGGAATGTTGCAACTATTTGGGGATTCTGCATGGAATGCTGCTATTATTTGGGGATTCTGCATGGAATGTTGCAACTATTTGGGAATTCTGCATGGAATGCTGTATCTATTTGGGGATTCTACATGGAATGCTGCTACTCTTTGGGGATTCTGCATGGAATGTTGCTACTCTTTGGGGATTCTGCATGGAATGCTGCTACTCTTTGGGAATGCTGCTTCTATTTCAGGATTCTTCATGGAATGCTGCTATTATTTGGGGATTCTGCATGGAATGATGCTATTATTTGGGGATTCTGCATGGAATGATGCTACTCCTTGGGTTTTATCAAGAAAAAAGGGGGTTATAAAGGATAATTATACAAAATCTAATTCAATAAATTAATTTACTATACATCGGTGTCTGGCTACTTTTTTGTAAATAATCTATCATCACTGAACCCCATTTTTTATCATATAGAGAGCAACCGTTTTATTAACATGTTTACCCCAGTGTGTAAATTAAGAGGCTGAAGTATCATAAAGGATGCATGGTTCTCAGTAAAGAGACTTCTTATAACTTAGATGTTATTTCAAGTCTTCATCCTGAATGCAAGTAATATAATCATTTACTTCAGACCTCCTTCCTACCTCAAATTTGTTTTTATTAATTGTATTATTTAATTAAGTTAAAAGACTAATTAACTAAGAGTGCAAAGCCTATCCTTATCTTTTATTTAAATTAATTAATAAATAAATATATGTTGTTAACTTAATTTAATTTAATATCCTAACTTAAAATCATATGATTCAACTTATCATCATTATAATATTATAATTTGAAGTCATTTTATTCAACTTATCACATTACTAATAAATTTAATTATAATATCTAACATTCAAATTGATTCATTCAATCAATCAAATATAATTCAATATGTTAGAGAAGAACAACACTTATCTTAATGGCTTCCTGGCCAAAACCAACGTTGGTGGGTTTGTGAACTACCCGACACTCAGAAACTATTTTAGAGTGTTTCAGCTATTGACTAGGCTTCATCGGGGGACAATATTGCTTCTGTACCACTACTTGGTTACTCATCCTCCTTGGGTTTTGGCCAGGTACTAGGGACCTGGATTGGCCACCGTGAGAACGGGCTACTGGGCTTGATGGACCATTGATTTGACCCGGTATGGCTATTCTTATGTTCTTAAATATCCCAATATGAGGTGAGTCTCTTTTAATTGAGAGGAAGTTCTGGAATGAGGGGAACACAGAATGAAGGAAATAGTGGTGAATGCTTGGAATGGCCTCCTGAGACAAAAAGTGTATCTGAGATCAAGGAAGCTTGGGACAAGTACGTTGGATCTGTAAAGGCAAGGAGGGGAAGTGGATGCCGTAGTTAGGCAGACTAGAGAGGCCATATGGTCTTTATCTGCTGTTATTGTTCTAGGCTTCTATCAATAGTGTCAGCGACTGATTGACTTGTTCTTAACTGCACTATTTACTAATAAATATTTGGCAAATGTGGACATTTAAGGGCTCTACTGATATAGAATATTTATTGCTAAACAGGTCCTTGTGTTTCTAGTATGAACAATGATCCGTACAAGCCAACCTGTACTTTGGTCAGCCTGTGCTAAGTGGAATAAGTCTTGGTAGAGCTTATTAGAGGGAAGGATGAATTATACAGTACAGCAGTACCCTGTAGGCTCGGAGGTAAGATCTATCTCTTCCTTTTTTAATAAAGCATCCACTTTAAAAATTGAAAATCGCATTTTAATTTTTTTAACAAAGAGCAGCTGGTGATTATTTTTCTATTTCACGAAGCTGAGTAGATTTCATTTGGATTTGATGCAAGAAAGTGTGGGCTCTAGAAAGACCAGATTTGCAACCAAAAAATTCAGAAAAAGAATACATTGCTAGAAATACAGTAATCACTTTTCTATGTTCTTAAACATAAATCAGAAAAAGAAGTTGTTCTGCTTTTGCCAGTTTCACCAGAGCAGATCAGAACAAGACATCTGTCACCAAGAGCATTGATTTCACCACACGGCCATGTTTCACCCACTTCTGGGCTATGTCAGGGGCTCATCAATAACTAAGCAGTGTCGTAGTTGAAGGCACCATTTTTCTATTTCCACAGCAGTGAGAGAGATTTTCACCAGCACCGTCCACAGATAGTGAACTTATACTGCGAAGTGTAAGCATCCATTTGAATACCGAGCATAAGGATTTCAGGGGCACCTGTATGATACATATATATATATATATATATACTGTATATCTCTGAAAGATGTTAAATGTAGTCGGCATATCACTTTACTGCAGTAAGAGGTTTTTGCTAAAAAAAAAAAAAAAAATCCAATTCCAGATAAATATCTTAAGGGTTAGGGAACAGTTGCTTATTTTTCATTACCCATAAGGAATATGGAAAGTGGCTCTTTTTCAGGAACGGAGTACTTTCAAGGGGTTTGACAGTCGATTCTTTCTGGCATAAACTCTAAACAGCTTTGAGGCTCTCTCTAGAGCCCAAGAACAGATATTTTAAAGGCCTCTCCTAGCAGCTAATCAGTGGCATGGATAGAGGCCAGAGGCGTTGCTTTCTGACGCGGAACCGCAGCTGGGGGATGGGTGCAAGCTTTAGCTTGGTTATATTACAGCAGCAACACACATTATATAATTTGCTGATCAATGAAAGTCAATCAAAACAGTGCACTTCTTTTTCATTTTCTTTTAGAAAGCTCATTGTGTTCCAGAAAGTCTCATTAGGACTGTGCAGGAGGCCAGAAGATGGAAGATCACATGTCGAGTACATTTTTAGCTGGACATCGCCTTGTCAGAGATTCATAGTTTGAGGAGTGACCTTCAGCCTCCTCTGGTCGCTTACCTGGCTGTAATAGAACTTTCTGGAAACTGATTCAGCCTGAGATGATAACATCTGGCAGCCATATTAGTGAGCCAGCTCTGTGGGGTTTTGAGCGCCCCCAGTATTGAATAAGCTCCATGGCTGCGTCCAGGGAGGGGTAATTTTGATTGGGTTTAGCACCCACAGCCATTTGAAAAGTTGGCCTCTATGGCAGCAGTTTCACAGACTCAGCACCTTGAGGTTGTGGGTTCAAAGCCACGCTGCTCCTTGTGACCCTGGGCAAGTCACTTAATCCCCCCATTGCCCCAGGTACGTTAGATAGATTGTAAGCCCAAAGGGACAGACAGGGAAAAATGCTGAATATATATGCTCTGAAAGCAATATAATTTGTCAAATTAAATGTAATGTAATGCTACTCGGTGTAATATCCTTATCAACCATATATACTGGTAATGAAAGATAACTTCGTTTTCATGTAAATGTCATTGCACCTTCCCTAAAACCTCCTCCAATAAAATCCTTTGCAGAATGTACTGTATTAAAAAATAAATGATACTTATCTTGAGTTCAACGCTGTTATCAAAGTCCATTACCAGAAGTATTCCAAATTACTCAAGGGCCCTCATTGTGCAATTCCTGGGCTCAGATCAAAATGAATATATCCAAATGTCCAAATAAAATAATCCTTTCACTAATCACCTTTTTTCTTTATATCAAATACTAATACTTAATTCAACACATAGCTGATGTGGTTAAGTGAACACTCAGACCCACAGCTGAGGTCCCAGTGAAAAATCACGGAGCAGCTGTATAGGAGACCATCATAGTTGTTCACAGTCTCCTCCACCATACAAAGACTGAATAACAATAAATCAAAAATGCAACAAAACTTCAACTTAACTTTGAATGGTGTGGGTAATAAGCACAACTGCTCCGGGCTCCTCCTTTATTCTCAATACCGACCCCCCAACCTAGGTTTCACCCGCTGGCTTCTTCAGGAGGGGTGCTGAAATTACAAGATGACTCAAATCAACACTAAACCCAACAGCTTACTTTCTACCTTCTCAATAAACTTGAAAACATTGTAAATACTTGGTATACACATACACTCTACAACTTACTGGCACAAACACTCCATACTGCACACAGACACGCTACTGACGACGGGATACATCCCAGCAGGCCACGCTTTATATACACCCCCCCCCCTTATTTTTCAACTCCTCTCTACTGACTTCGACGTCATCACTCCTTACGTCAAAAAATAAAAAAACTACAATTGAAACCAAATAAAATAATCGTCAAAAAACTTCAGGCTCTTCTCCAGTGGCATATCTAGCATATGTGACACCCGGGGCCAATCATTTTTAACACCCCCCTCCTCTATTTGAAGAACAGCAAGATTCCATAATCCCCAAAAGTAACAAGATTTCTGAATCTAAAGAGGAGTAAGATTCTTGAATCCCATATGAGATGGATTTGCATGCACTGCCTCCTTGAGATGCAAATCTATCTCATGCATATTTATTGTGGATATCCTGAAAACCTGACCTGCCTGTGGCTCTCGAGGACCGGAGTTGCCTACCCTTGATCCAGAACATTAGGGACTCCTTGGTGGCCGTTGAGAACCAATACTGAAGACCACTGTACTTGGCTACATCTTCTGGTTTTATGCAGATCCTGTATCACGTGTGTTAATAGACTTATGAATGATATTTGTGCATTTTTTTTAAAGACTAATAGCCTGTTTTATATTTAAAAAATTCCAAGCAGGGTACAAACATATATAATATTAACAGACAAACAAATAAGACAGCAGTGTAATATCATGAAAATAACATGAGCTGCTCTAAGTGAACTTACAATTTCACAACACATAATTAGACCAGTTTTCAGATGAAGTTTGTCACAGTAAAATAAGGAAAAGAGAGATTCATTAATTAGAGAAAGGGAAAAGGGGTTGGAGTTTGTAAACACAGAAAGACAGTATATTAATCATAGTAATGGCAGATAAAGACCCAAATGGTCCATCCAGTCTGTCCAAGCATACAGGCTCCATAAATTAATCAGTTTGTAATTTAAATGGTCCTTTTTCTTAGATATTTCTGGGCCAGAAACCCAGTGCTTAGGTTCCATCTACTGGAGTCTCTGTCAAAGCTCACTCCAGCCCAAGTTAACCATCCCAGCCATCGAAGCCCTCCCTCAATTTTCAGAAGGCGTTCGACAAGGTCCTGCATGAACGACTACTTCCAAAAATTGCGAGCCATGGGATCGAGGGTGAAATACTCACGTGGATTAAAAACTGATTGGCGGATAGGAAACAGAAAGTGGGGGTAAATGGACAATGCTCGGACTGGAAAAGCATCACGAATGGATTTCCTCAGGGTTCGGTGCTTGGACCCGTGCTCTTCAACATATTTATAAATGATCTGGAAATTGGTACGACGAGCGAAGTGATTAAATTTGCGGATGATACAAAGTTATTCAGAGTGGTGAAGATGCAGAAGGATTGCAAAGACCCCCAGGAAAGAGACCTGAGAGTACTTGTTGACAAGTTGATGAAGCCGTCCGTGCAATGCGCGGCGGCAGTTGCGAAAAGGGCGAACAGAATGTTAGGAATGATTAAGAAGAGGATCACAAGCTGATCAGAGAAGGTTATCATGTATTGTACCGGGCCATGGTACACCCCCACCTGGAATACTGCGTCCAGCACTGGTCACCGTACATGAAGAAGGACACGGTACTACTTGAAAGGGTCCAGAGAAGAGTGACTAAAATGGTTAAGGGGCTGGAGGAGTTGCCGTATAGCAAGAGATTAGAGAAACCGGGCCTCTTCTTCCATGAAAAGAGGAGACTGAGAGGGGACATGATTGAAGCATTCAAGATAATGAAGGGAATAGACTTAGTAGATAAAGACAGATTTTTCACCCTCTCCAAGGTAGAGAGAACGAGAGGGCACTCTCTGAAGTTAAAAAGGAATAGATTCCGTACAAACATAAGGAAGTTCTTCACCCAGAGAGTGGTAGAAAACTGGAACGCTCTTCCGGAGTCTGTCATAGGGGAAAACACCCTCCAAGGATTCAAGACAAAGTTAGACAAGTTCCTGCTGAACCAGAACGAACGCAGGTAAAGCTAGAATCGGCCTTAGTTCCTTCAAAAATCAAAGCGGTTTACATATTATATACAGGTATTTCTTTTGCACCTGGTGAAATGACTCTCCCTGAGTCACAGGGAGCTGCATTGGGAATTGAACCCCCTTCCCCTGAAATTCCTTGTAGTTCTATTGGCTATTGGTCGTATCCACAAAGGTACATTATGCCTTAATGCATGAATATGGAGTATTATTTAATGCAATAGGCTTTAATTATGCACAGTCTCTCATATTTACATGTAATGAATTTTTGAAAATGGGTTTTCTACCATTTCATTTCTAATGGAAGTGAATTATGAATTAAATTCTGCAAAGAGCCATAAGTTTCTCCCTGTACGATAGTGCTAATGATTACAGAGACTTCCTTGGTCTGCCAGTAGCTGGAACAGATGATTAGGAGGTTGACCCGAGCATTTGTAGGATAAGATCTTGCAACATTATTACAACATTAAGGTATTTAAAAAAACTGGAATCATTCAAAGTGCATTTAATATGCATGAGACGTTCTTGGTAGTACAGCTGAGTAACAGAATAAGTGCAATTCTAAAATAAAATAGCATTTATTTATTTCCTAAGGAGGAGTTGCAAGGCTTTGCTAAATGTTAATTTGTCCTTGCTGTACATGATGGATAGATCAAGTTTTTTTAAAGTATATTTTATTCATTTTCATGTTCAACCATTACACAAATCATTGCACGTTTGGCAATAAAAGAGTGAACTGATTCTGCATTGAAATGATTTATGTGGAAGACATTGGAATATGCTTTTTTTTCTTAGTTTTGGTTTCAATTTATCCTGGTTTACGAATGGATATGAACTGCAATACACTTCAGAGGGTATGTGGAATTCATAAAGATAGTATGAGTTGGAGAGAACTGTGCTCATGTGCATTTCAGTCAAGGGAGGGCCAGGGACAGGGTAAGAGGAGGCAGTAGGGTGGGAAGGGAAGGGAGCAGTTCAAAAGCAGATCAATACAAATTTCATGACTCTTTGTGATCCGAAGCATCTCACATTTCAGATAAGATGTGAAGAATTGCCACTGTAACTGAGACTTAGAAAGTGATGGGAGGAGTTGCTGTACAGTGAGAGATTAGAGAAACTGGGCCTCTTCTCCCTTGAAAAGAGGGGACATGATCAAAACATTTAAGGTACTGAAGGGAATAGACTTAGTAGATAGAGACAGGTTATTAACCCTCTCCAAGGTAGGGAGAACAAGAGGGCACTCTCTAAAGTTGAAAGGGGATAGATTCCGGACAAACGTAAGGAAGTTCTTCTTCACCCAGAGAGTGGTAGAAAGCTGGAACGCTCTTCCAGAGGCTGTTATAGGGGAAAACACCCTCCAAGGATTCAAGACAAAGTTAGACATGTTCCTGCTGAACCGGAATGTAAGCAGGTAGGGCTGGTCTCAGGGCACTGGTCTTTGACCTGGGGGCCACCATGGGAGTGGACTTCTGGGCACGATGGACCACTGGTCTGACCCAGCAGTGGCAAATTCTTATGTTCTTAAGAAACGCACCTCTTCATCCTATCCCTTATCTTCAAGCCATCCCACACATCAACCTTTCAACTTCCTCCCTCCACAATTGTACATTATGTGAGACAAACTAACCCAGACCTGGTGTGAGCCTATTACAGGCTGGAAATTATAGAGGCTAATTCTAGAAAAGGATGACTTAGGTTGAGAGACCAGTTTTAAGCCTATTTGTAAAATACCAGCTCCAAAGCAGCTGAAATCATAGCTAAAATGCTGATATGTTGATGTGTACACTTGAAGCCAATGTACGAGTTTGCTTTGCCAAGTGCACATATGCGTACTCTGTGACTCCACCTGCACTCTGCCCAAGCTCCTCCCCCAAATACCACTATACCAGAGCTATATAGACATCTACTACAGTAGGTATAGCATGCACTTGCATAGGGGGATCATTTTAGAAGAGGCATCAGAAAATCCTTTCTATCCCTCTCCTCCCACAAAAACTAAGTCCCTCCACTCATTGGAGTAAAACTATAACTGGATTTCATACTGTGTATCTGGATTTTTTTTTGAAGGTATTTGACAACGTACTCATGAATAACTTTTGAGGAAACTTAAAACATTATGGGAAAGAAGACAGTTCCTATTATGAATTATGAACTGGTTAAAAGAAAAGCGAAAGTAGGGTTGAATGATCAATATTCTCAATGGAGAAGGGTAAAGAGTACGGTTTCTAAGGGATCGGTGCTGAACCACTGATTTTTTAAAAACATATTTATAAGTGATCTAGAAATGGGAATAAGAGGTGAGATGATTACATTCACTGATGACACAAAACTGGGAGACTGGGCATCCAAATAGTAGATGACGTTTAATGTGAGCAATTGCAAAGTGATGTCTGTAGGGAAAAGGAACCCAAACTATAACCACAGACACAGGGTTCCACGTTAGGAGTCACCGCCCAGGCAAAGGATCTAGATGTCATCATTATATGTTAAACCAAAAGCTTTAAAACTCCTAGTGAAAATATTCACCAGCGTTTGAGCTACTGACAAAAAATCTTAATAATGGTGGGACTTCAGTATGGGCTCAGTCTGCCCGAATTTAGCCCCGGGCAAATGTTTATTGGTGCCTCGCACCAAACCAATGAAGTCTAAATAAACACTGCCCCGTCCATCATAACATCCCTAGAAAATGTTTTCAAGAATAAATAATTATACCAATAAATGCAAAGACGCTGAATGTAATTTCAGAGCAGGAGAAAAAAGACTGAGAAGTGCTTCAAACCCCCCAAAAGACAAACTTCAAAAACAGTCAATGGAATGAAGAATTAGAAAGTGCAAAAATCAATGCATAAACTTGGACCAATGTGGCTAAGATATAATTCAACTTAGCTGAGTCCCATCGGGTTCATTTCGCCGCTCTATCTCCACTCGACAGAGCCTCGTTTCGGAATCGTCAGGAGTAGGGATGGAAAAATACTGATCATTATATGTTGAAAACCAGCAGACAAGGAAGCAAATAGAATGTTAGGAATTTTTGGGAAAGGAATGGCGATGAAAACTGAAAATATTGCTCCATAGTATGACTGGAAGATATAGCAGAATTAGAAAAGGTACAGAGAAAGGTGATGAAAATGATAAAGGGCATGGGGCAAAGGGGCTAAGGCTCTTTAGATGGAGAAGAGATGACTTAGGGACGATATGACAGAAGTCTATGAAATACTGAGTGGAGTGGAAAGGGTACTAGGTGTACGGGGCATGCGATGAAGCTTCTAAGTAGTAGATATAAAGCAAACTGGAGAAAATATGTCTTCACTCTGAAATTAAAAACTCTGTAATTCATTGCCAGAGAGTGTGGTAAATGCAATTAGTTTAGCAAGGTTTAAAAATGGATTTGACAAATTTCTAAAAGAAAAGTCCGAAAACCTTTATTCAGATGGATTTGGGAAAATCCACTTAATTTTCCTGGGATACATAGCAACTCTTTTGGGATCTTATCAGGTACTTGTGACTTGTATTGGTCATTGCTGGAAACAGGACTCTGAGCTTGAGGGACCTTCAATCTCTCCCAGTATGACAATGCTTATATATTTATGGACGTCTGTCCTTTCAAACATAAAATAATTGGCAAACTAACTCTTAATACAGATTTGTCTTCTAACTATCCTATAGATTTATACTGTAGAGGAACTCAACACTCCTTGGGCTAACTTCCTCCCTCTTCCACCTCCAGGTTCTGCCTCCTGTGACTTCTAGATTCTTGTCTTCTGATTTCTCACTCTTGGGGCACTAGGCCCCACTTCCTGCGATTTCCCATACCTCCTGTGAATTATTTATTTAGATTTATATCCCGTCCTCTCCAAAGAGCTCAGAAAGGGTTACAGTTTACATTCACAGTGTTATAATATAGGGTTTAGCTCTGACATGAGCAGGTAGGCTGTTCCAGAGGATTGGTAAGAAATGGGAATAGGATCGATCAAGGCTGTCCGGAGTTGGAGGGAGTGTCCTCATGGTGTATGTAGGCGTATTTCGTCATGGGAGCATAGCGTTCAATTTGGGGTGTAGAGGGGAAGTTTTCTGAGAAGTAGAGGGATTTATAGGCCTATGAAAATACAGAGTTTGGTTTTGGGAAGCTTCATAGATTTCCTTTCTCCCAGCATGCTTTTCTGGTTCAGAATGGAAAAGTGTGCCGTGGTAAATGAGCAGCCATTTCTCAAACAGGAACTGTTTTGTCACAGATGGGGAGAAAGAGAACAAATGCAGATCACCCCTAGGGAGGAAAGTAGAGTTACAGCCTCAGCACCCTGAGCTTGTGGGTTCAAAGAACCCCCCACTGCTCCTTGTGGCCCAGGGCAATCCTCCACTGCCCCAGGCCCATTATTTCTACTGTTTTTCAGGTCTGAAAGCATTTGTCCCTGTCTGTCCTGGTGGGGTCACAATCTAGCTAATGTATCTGGGGCACTGGGGGGATTAAGTGACTTGGCCAAGGTCACAAGGAGCAGCGTGGGTTTGGAGCCACAAGCTCAGGGGGCTGAGGCTGGAGCTTTAACCACTGCCATACTGTCCCCTAGATAGATTGTGAGTCCAGCAGGGACCGAGTGTGGAGGCAAAACAAGTCCCAATCTCTTCCCCAAATATCCAAGGAAGGAATGTCAAAATGTGACCAATTAATGGCGGTTGTGAAGTTTGGTCCCTGTGTGTTTTTTCCGTAAACAAAACCTGAAAGCGCAGGGAGGGCTGGCGGCCAGCAGGGGCCGCTGTCGAGCCCTGGAGATAAAGCGCAGGAGCTGCGATCGCCCTTCAGTGGTCCAGACGGGGCTGGCAATTCAGGAGCCCGGAGAGGCGAGCGAGCCCGTGTTCCTTGCGAGCAGAAGGAAGCCCGGACGGATGCTCCGAGAGCGGGCAGCAAGTGAAGCGGCCAGCCGAGGCCAGGGCTAGCAAGTCCTGCTTGCACCTGACATCAGCAAGGTAAGATGGCAAATGGGGATCTGGAACAGGCAGGAGAAGTTTCGGCTCATGCACTTGGGGAGAATTTCATGTCAAAAGAAGCAGCAGTCAGTGCCAACACTTTTCCTATTCTGTGCCTTTCAGGTCTTCCCGGTTCCAGCAGAAATGTTGCTCCCATTCAGACTGAGAGATCTGAAAATGAGGGCATCATTTGAATCTCCTAAATTTGGGAGCCTAAAATGGACTTAGGGCCGGGAAAAAGTTAGGAGCTTAACCCTGATTTTCAGCACTAAGTTCGACAACTAGGTTCAGATGAGCATCATTTTTAAGCTCCTAACTTAGGTTATGTTTGCCTGAGGGCCCGAAATATTTTTTTGCTTCAGCAGTCTAGGTAGCACTTTCCTGATGAGTTTCCCCCCTCCCATGTAAGCCATGGCCCCACTGGGTGTGCATCGAGAAACCGTTCTCCCTAGTCTTGCATTTGAAAAGATCCCACTTCCTGCACCATCTCTATTCAGAGGGAGGCAGGGAATGGGAGAATTCATGATACAATACTGAAAGATTTGAAACGGCATGACAAGAACCGTGCCGCTGAAAATCTCTGTCTACAAAGCGATGGGCCTAAATGAAGACCTAGTTAGATGTACAGTGGCACCTCTATAAAGTGCTGGCTGCCCACGGTGTCGAACATTTAGAAACATAGAAGCATGATGGCAGATAAAGGCCAAACAGCCCATCCAGTCTGCCCATTCGCAGTAACCATTATCTCTTTCTCTGAGAGATCCCATGTGCCTATCCCAGCCAGCATGTTAAAAAAACAGGATCTGTTTTTCTTGTTTGGTTAATATAATTCAGCATTTCTCATGCCTCAAACTTCTTCCCAGATCTCTCCACTTCTCCTCAACATGTAACATGTACACAGTCTCAGCATCCTATACTCCTGGCCCTCCCTCCATCCCCAACCCCACAATCTGAGCATATTACATACACACTTGTTGGATCATACATGCATATAACATAGTCTTAATAGCACTTGTGTTTATATACAGCTCTGGATCATACATGTGTATGCACAGCCTGAGTATCACATGTGTGTATGCACAGCCTCTGGATCATAGATACATGTGTATGCACAGCCTGAATATCACGTGTGTGTATGCACAGCCTCTGGATCATAGATACATGTGTATGCACAGCCTGAGTATCACGTGTGTGTATGCACAGCCTGAGTATCACGTGTGTGTATGCACAGCCTGAGTATCACGTGTGTGTATGCACAGCCTCTGGATCATAGATACATGTGTATGCACAGCCTGAGTATCACGTGTGTGTATGCACAGCCTCTGGATCAGAGATACATGTGTATGCACAGCCTGAGTATCACATTTGTGTATGCACAGCCTCTGGATCAGAGATACATGTGTATGCACAGCCTGAGTATCACGTGTGTGTATGCACAGCCTCTGGATCAGAGATACATGTGTATGCACAGCCTGAGTATCACGTGTGTGTATGCACAGCCTGAGTATCACGTGTGTGTATGCACAGCCTGAGTATCACGTGTGTGTATGCACAGCCTGAGTATCACGTGTGTGTATGCACAGCCTCTGGATCAGAGATACATGTGTATGCACAGCCTGAGTATCACGTGTGTGTATGCACAGCCTCTGGATCAGAGATACATGTGTATGCACAGCCTGAGTATCACTTGTGTGTATGCACAGCCTGAGTATCACGTGTGTGTATGCACAGCCTGAGTATCACGTGTGTGTATGCACAGCCTGAGTATCACGTGTGTGTATGCACAGCCTCTGGATCAGAGATACATGTGTATGCACAGCCTGAGTATCACGTGTGTGTATGCACAGCTTGAGTATCACGTGTGTGTATGCACAGCCTCTGGATCAGAGATACATGTGTATGCACAGCTTGAGTATCATGTGTGTGTATGCACAGCCTGAGTATCACGTGTGTGTATGCACAGCCTCTGGATCATAGATACATGTGTATGCACAGCCTGAGTATCACGTGTGTGTATGCACAGCCTCTGGATCAGAGATACATGTGTATGCACAGCCTGAGTATCACGTGTGTGTATGCACAGCCTCTGGATCATAGATACATGTGTATGCACAGCCTGAGTATCACGTGTGTGTATGCACAGCCTCTGGATCAGAGATACATGTGTATGCACAGCCTGAGTATCACGTGTGTGTATGCACAGCCTATCATGTATGTTTATTCACATCCTCTGGATCATAGATACATGTACCAGCCTGAGTGTCATGGATCATTGTTTCCCATCTGGTGCGGTTCAGCCCTGATCAGGTGTGCCATGGAAAGAAATCTCTAGTCTTGATGTTCAGGTCCTGATCAGCACCTGGGGTCTGCTGTCAGTACTTCACAGTGACAAGAGAAAGAAGTGGCTTCCTTTCTGCAAAATGTGTAATCCCTCAGGCCTCTCCCCGTCCTAGACCCAGCACAGAAATAACAGGCAGCACGTAAGGCACAGAGAGTTGGCCCTGCTTTGTATAGATGAGTTTTTTATTTATTGACGTTATTTAAATAATGCTTATCAACGGAGGTTGTCAAAGCGATTTACATTCAGGTACGGAAGCATTTTTCCCTCTCAGTCGAACGGAGGATTAAGTGGCATGTCCAGGGTCACAAAGAGCAGCGTGGGGCTTGAACCCACAACCTCAGGGTGCTGTAGATGTCATCTAACCACTACCATCAAGTGGTCTTCCTCTTCCCCCTCAACTGCCTCCTCCATGGGTCCTCTGTCCACACTGCCCTGTTCTTGAGAGAGTTTAGCAAGGGACATACATGGGTCATTCACACTTATCCTGCTTGTACAGGTCACTTTGTTTCAGCAGTACTGATCCGGAACGTTCTACTTTTTACCATCCATCTCATCTCATATTGTTTTGTAGACCCCGCAAATGTCAACTGGGAATCATTGCGGCTTATATAAGATTAATAAGGTTAGCAACATAGATATTATGAAGCCTGGCAACCTTTTTCTCATTCCTCATCAAAGGGAAATATTTCTGTCTTTCTGGTCCTTATAATGATCCTCTTGACACAGCCACCCTGCATGCCCTCCTAACCTTGCTAGATTCTCTGGGCGTCTTCCTTGTTCCTCATGTATGGAAGCACAAAATGGACATGTCAGCTAAAATTGCAGTCTCCAGTTTCTTCCGCCTCTGCCCATTCTCTTTGTAAGGCTTCAAATGACCCTTCACCCTGGCACTTTTGGGCAAATAAACAACTCTATTTGCAAAATGTACTCAGAGACATCACATTTCACATTATAACATTGTCTTCAAAGGAGCATCCCAAGTCTTTCCAGTAGATTTACAAACAGATGGGTTTTGTCAACATGCAAATGGCCTTTTTATAACCATTTTTACTGAGAAAACAACGCTGGATCAGTCTATGAAAGGGGAACATGTCCCACCAATGCGTAAGAGGTTGTAGGGCATACATTGTCCCCTCTTGGTGGCGGACTCTTACTGGGTAGACTTAGGATTTTATGCATCTTGGATAATTTCTATCTTTTTCTGGTCTCATAAATAGTATTTAATCTAAAATGACAACAAAAATACACCAAGCAAGGCAAGGCTGTGGTCTTTTCCTTCTCAAGATGTGTTAAAAATGTTATGGTCATGCTGTGACTCATTTGCTTATCTTCTTCCAGTAAAATGCTCAGTTGTTTCATGGTCACTTCATGCCATAGCTGAAAAATTTTCCAGATTTTCCTCATTACACTTTACTCAGGAAGAAAATAGAGACTGAACTCCATTAATCACTTTTCTTATACCGAGAATGTATAAAAACAAGGCTTGATATTGGGTGTAGTGGCAAAGAACAGATGTCTAAGCTTGCGAACACAAATAAAGCCTGAATCTTCAGCACTGCCAGCACTCCCCCCCCCCCCCAGCAGACTCAGAACTCCCCAATGCTGCCAGTGCACTCCCCCGTACAGAATCAGAGGCTCTCTACATTGCCAGAGCCCCCAAAATGCCAGAGCTCTCCCCCACAGAATCCGACTGCCAACACTGTCAGATTCATCCACCAGAAACAGAATCTCACATGGACTGCCACATCCATCCGCTGGATCCAGAGCCTCCATTCACCATCAGAATCCCTATTTGCTTCCAGATCTGTCCATCATTCAGAATCTCCGTTCACTGCCAGAGTTCTTCTCCTTGCCCAAATGACCAGATCCTTTGCCTCCCGTGACTAGAGTTCCATCTCAACACATCCACGGTTAGAGTCCCATCAATTCTGTGATTTGCTCCACCTTTTGCAGACTTCAATGGCTCAAGTGTAGACCTTTAGTGCAATTGGCATTTTACTTAACAAAGAGGTTTGTTGATTTGATTGACAAGTCTCTTTTTTAAGAAATATGTACATTTTACTATACAGAGTGCTAAATATGATACAGCACAGAATGTGTGATAGAAGAAAATCAAGAACATTTGTTTTGAGAGTGTAAATCTTTTTTCCTGTCTGCTCTCTTGTTTCAGGCCGAGCCCATGCACGCAATGATCACAGAAGAGAGGCTGGTCCTCTGCCTCCTACTGTTCTTTGCATCCCTGCCTCCTGTCTGGTTTGGTGATGGGCTGAAGAGAGATTATGGACAAACAATGACAGAATTGGTGTGCTCTAAGTGATGGCTGGAAGTTGCTTCAGATTACCATATAATATTACTCGGCAGAGTCTGTCCCACACATCTCAGAGACAAATAATGTTAATATTGACTGTTATTAAATGAACTGCAAATTCACCATCCTAAAGTACTGTGAACCAGTTGGAAGAGCCAGACATGAGAGCAGACTCAGTATCCCACTGCCCATCGCATCATTTCTTACTGCTACGTAAACGGCCTCTGACTTTCCAGAGCAAAGATCAGCGGGCTTCTTTTCTCCTGACATTTATGTGAACGTAAATGTCTGAATGGCTTTGGAGATTGAGAGGAAAGGATAATGAGGAGTTTACGAAAGAATAGCACATTTGAACACTTGCCTGCTGCAACTCGGTGTCTTGGAATTAAACCTGATGTGGAGTAAAGTCCTCTTGTTTCTAAAAGCATGCACATTGCATGAGGAAGTAATCACCCAAAAAATACACACAAACACATCTTAAGAACATGGAGGTTGCTATGGTAAGTGCAGAAAGTTCCGGGTGCAACAGTCACCTTCCTTATGGATATGCCCAGGCACGAGCCGCTGCCCGGGAGAGGGAGCGGGAACGTCTTGCACACTCACGTGTGGTGGCGGAAGGGACCTCTGGAGGTGTAAATCAGCAGCAACCGCAGTTCCAGCAACAGGAGTCCCAGAGGAAAAAGGACAAGAAAAAGAAGTGCTGGTCCCTGAAGGAGGACAGGAAGCTGAACCATCTCCAGGTGAACCAATGCAGCGGCACTTTCCCCTCGGATCTGGTGGCCAGTGGCTCTGAGGAGATGATGTTGAAGGACAACGAGGAGCCTGAGGAAGAAAGAAAGTTTTATTCATGCAGCTTACACGAGGAGGAGACAGATGAGGCATCCTCGTTGACGGGCAAGCCACCTCAGGAGAGCTACAACTCGGTGTACAGCGAATTTGAATGCTGTGAGCGAGTGGTCATCAACGTTTCTGGCTTGAAGTTTGAGACCCAGCTGAAGACTCTGACTCAGTTTCCAGAAACGTTGCTGGGAGATCCT
Source organism: Geotrypetes seraphini (assembly GCF_902459505.1). Lineage (NCBI taxonomy): Eukaryota > Metazoa > Chordata > Amphibia > Gymnophiona > Dermophiidae > Geotrypetes > Geotrypetes seraphini. Next base: position 1,832,995 of record NC_047102.1, read on the forward strand.
GACAAGAGGATGAGATACTTCGACCCCTTGAGGAACGAGTATTTTTTTGATCGAAACCGTCCAAGTTTTGATGCAATCCTCTATTATTACCAGTCAGGAGGGAGACTAAAGAGACCTATTAATGTCCCCTTTGACATTTTCTCAGAGGAGGTGAAGTTTTATGAACTTGGAGATGAAGTGATTCTAAAATACAGGGAAGATGAAGGGTTTGTGAAAGAAGAAGAAAAGGCTTTGCCAGCCAATGAGTTCAAAAGGCAAATCTGGCTACTTTTTGAATACCCTGAAAGTTCAAGTCCAGCCAGGATAATTGCTATTGTTTCGGTTTTAGTCATTTTAATATCCATTGTCATTTTCTGTTTGGAAACATTACCAGAGTTTCGAGATTATAAAGATCTTGTATTATCCCTGAAGGATGGGGCATTAAATGAAACGTTACCTTTGGATGGTGGACACACAGTATTCAATGACCCTTTTTTCATCGTGGAAACCGTGTGCATAATCTGGTTTTCTTTTGAGTTTACAGTGCGTTTCTTTGCATGTCCCAGCATGACCAGTTTCTTCAAAAATATCATGAACATTATTGACATTGTGTCCATTTTGCCTTACTTCATCACCCTTGGCACAGACCTGGCAGAACAGCAGAGCAGTGGACAGCAGGCCATGACCTTTGCCATCCTAAGAATTATTCGTCTGGTCAGAGTGTTTCGCATCTTTAAGCTTTCCAGACATTCCAAGGGTTTACAGATCTTGGGGCACACCTTGCGGGCCAGTATGAGGGAGCTGGGACTTCTCATTTTCTTTCTTTTCATTGGGGTCATTTTGTTTTCCAGTGCCGTCTACTTTGCAGAGGCCGATGAACCATCTACCCACTTTCAAAGCATCCCAGATGCCTTCTGGTGGGCCGTGGTCACCATGACGACAGTGGGCTACGGGGATATGAAGCCTATCACTGTTGGGGGCAAGATAGTTGGGTCTCTGTGTGCCATCGCAGGTGTTTTAACCATTGCATTGCCAGTGCCAGTTATCGTCTCCAACTTTAACTACTTTTATCACCGAGAGACTGAGAATGATGACCAGACTCAGTTGCCCCCAAATGTAATGACTTGTCCCTACCTCCCAACCAACATGCTGAGGAAGGTCAGGAACTCCACATCCTCCTCCCTGGGGGATAAATCTGAGTATCTGGAGATGGAGGAAGGTGTAAAAGAGTCTCTTTGTGTCAAAGAGAGTCGATGCCAGGGGGCAGGGAGCAGAAATGATGCTATTAAGAAAAATTGTTTGAACTTGAAATCATTGGAAACTGATGTGTGAATTTTTTTTTTTTTGCTGTGCTAAATTGTCTTATATTCGGCATTATCTCCAGAGGATTCATCATGGATTACAGCAAGGCAGCATTCTAACATTAAAACAATGCAAAAGTAAATAGATAAAAATAATCTGTGTAAGCCAAAAAATATCAGAAAGTTTGAGAGGCCCATCTCCCAAATATTTATTTATTTAAAAATTTACATAGCCAGAGTCATAAATAAAGAATGGACAATACATACAGATTAAATGGTTACAAAAAACCTTTGCTATAAGATTCAAATCATCAATCTAATAAAGCATATATTAGTTAAAGTCTCAACATAGGAATTCCATTTTCAGCATTTTCTTAAAACCCAATCTAACAGTGCATAATTGCAATTTACAAAAAAGATGCTGATGACCTAATATTGATTCCAAATCTTTGCTCAAATGCAGGGGTGTCAAAGTCCCTCCTCAAGGGCCAAAATCCAGTCGAGTTTTCAGGATTTCCCCAATGAATATGCATGAGATCTATTTGCATGCACTGCTTTCATTGTATGCTAATAGATCTCATGCATATTCATTGGGGAAATCCTGAAAACCCGACTGGATTGCAGCCCTCGAGGAGGGACTTTGACACCCATGCTCTAATGTAACCAAAAGACAATTGATAACACTTATTATTTTTAACCTTTTTTAAATGAAGGAATAACTAACATCTTTCTACTAGTCCTCGATTCACCTCAGTTTTGCAAAAAAAAGGCACTGATTGAAAATTGCTGATGGTCTCTGCGCTGATAAAGACTTTTACAAAGCTGCAGTAGAGGTTTCTACTGCGGGTTGGCGAGGTAAACGCTTCGATGCTGAATGAACTCTATGAGTATAAGAGCATTTGCATCACCGGGCCACAGTTAAAACCTCTACCATGGCCTTGTAAAAGGAGCCCTTAAAGACAAAACAAACGAATTTGGATTAGGTAAATTGAGCTTGTACAAATACGAAAACAAACACTGAATTTAACAAGTGTTAATCCAGGCGTATGTAGCTCTTAATACCAGAGTAGGATTTTCAAGGGGCCACTGAAAAGTTCTCAGCCCAACCAAGATGAGAATGGTTTAGAGCCATGAAACTTACGGGTTATTCCACACTTTTCTTTTCAATGAGGCAAATGCATCTAGTAAATGGGCACAAGTATAGGGAAACCAAGCCATTGTGACATCACCAATGAGGTTGGCTCTTAGGCATTGGTGGAATGAGGCATTATGACATCACAATAGGAGGGGCCACTGAAAAGTTCTCAGCCCAACCAAGAAGAGAATGATGTGGAGCCCTGAAACTTGCAAGTTATTCCGGACTTTTCTTTTCATTTCATATTATTGAAATGAAAACTGTCAAGAAAAGGGTGGAATAACTTGGCTTCACATCATTCTCTTCTTGGTTGGGCTGAGCAGACCCTTGTAGACAATTGCAATAATCTAACCACCTCCCCCTCCCCCCTTTTTATAAAGCTGTGCTGCTCAGTAGTGCAGCTTGATAAAAGAGGGGGTAAGTGAGGTAACAGGGTAGCCTGCAAAATCATCGCAGGCTAGAGGGATCTAGAGATGGTCATCCTTGGAAAGCTTTGCATCCAGGATAACACCCCAAACTTTAAGACTGATTTTCTACGTGAAGAATCTCCAAGCAAAATTCTTACTTGAGATATCAAAGCTATCAAACCATACAATGTTGGTCTTTTGTTTATTTAATTTAAGAAAGTTATCTACAATACTTACATTTCTAATTAACATTTCAAGAGTATATTTATTGATGAGTGTAGTGATAAACATGAATTATGCAGTCCTTAAACAGAGAAGTTACCAGTTATAAATAAAATGCAATGGATTCCTTGTATAAGAATATCTTTTCCTGGGACCAGGGCACAATAATTTTTGTACAAATATTGCGTGTGACGCAGTTAAGTATTCAGACATGGGTTTGTTCTATGTTAATCCATGATATGACGCTACATTGCACTTGTCAGAGCCGTTTCTCTGACTTTGTTTTTAAAGTAACTCTTTCCAATCCGCACATTTGCACTTCATCTTTAGTTATGATCAGGTTGTAAAAGAAGTTCTTGGTCTTTTTAATATGCAAAAGTCTATACTGTAGATAAGATGGTGGCGTCTTCCTCATCTCAGAAAAAAACAATGGAAAAATAAAAGAAAAGAAAGTTGTGCTTTCTAATTTGTGTCTGTGTTTCCGTTTGCAGCTGTTGTAAGAGGCCAGAGCATTCACCACTGTCCTCTCCTCCCCTCTCTAATTGACCAAGGGCCACAGACCGTCGGTTTTCATTTTGAGTTGTTTCCCGTGTCTTCATCACCAATTTTTGTTGTATTCAGAAGGTTTTGGCCATTGTGTCATTTAAAGTTCAGGCTCTTTCCAAAAAGTGCACACCGTTATCAGTACATGAAAAACCACAAAATATCATGGTATTCTGCTAGTTTTCATTTGTTAATGACGTACAATGACTTGGGATATGTTGTTGACACTTACCATGTCATTACAAAGACAGCTCATAATTTATTGGATTCAATATTTGTCCACTGGAGGAGCTGTTGAGTATGGTCTGGTTCTCCCTCTCCCACTGGCTGGTATCTTTGTTGCCGTCTAGTGCAGTGTCTCAAACTCAAACCCTTTGGATTTGTAGGTACTTGGAGGGCCTCAGAAAAAATAGATACCCCCTCTTCTATTAAACTGCGCTAGCAGTTTCTAGCACAGAGAGCCGTGCTGAATGGCCTACACTGCTCCCGACGCTCATAGGAATTCTGTGAGCGTCGGGAGCAGTGCGGGCCATTCAGCGTGGCTCCCCACGCTAGAAACTGCTAGTGCAGTTTAATAAAAGAGGCCCATAATGTCTCATTAAAGAAATGACAATTTTGCATATTGTAATTTATGGCTAAAGAGAAGTATGATCAAGAAACTGTTTTATTTTACTTTTGTGATTATGATAAACATACCCATGTCCTCAAAATAGTACCTGGTGGGCTGCATGTGGCCCCCGGGCCGCGAGTTTGAGATCACTGGTCTAGTGGCTCTATCAGTCTAGGGAGTAGAAGTCAGGCCTGGAAATTGAGTCCTGGTCTTCTGTATAGCCACATACAGCTACTGAGCTATTAGGCCAGTATATGAATCTAAATTTTCAAATGTCTGTCTTAATTCTTTATCTTACCCTTAATGTGAACCTTGTTGTGGCTTAAAAGGCCATTATTTGTGTTATTGGAAAGATATGAAAGCTCTTTTAATAAGCATGCTAGTCTGGCTGGAAAATGTACTGTTGTTGATGGGACCAATGAACGCAACCTTTGCACTAAATCAACGAAATGTACACATGAACAAATCCACTTCCCAGCCTAAGTCTGAAACTCAGCATATGCAAGTTTATTAAAAAGTTTCAAGTTTATTCAAATTTGATGTGTACGCAATGTCAAATATTTCAAAGCGTATTACAGATACATTCTGTTTGAAAATCATCTACTTCTAAAATGTTCCTTCCTGAAATTGTGTATTTAGAAACAAAAGTATTATTTAATGAGGAGGGATGTGGCCAAGATAATTCGAGTCTTTGTATTTAAATGATCTAGAATGTTTCTGGATACTGTGACGAGCTTCCCTGGTGGAAGCAATTCAGCAAAAAGGGTCAAATTAGAGGTGGATTTATTGGCCTGACCATCGAGTATATTTTGCTGTAGATGGAGACAAGCTCCTGCCTAATTTTAATGCACATCAACAATTCGTGAGAAAGTATTTCCATTGTCTTATGACTGGGCACTCTCCCCCCCCCCCCAATTCTTTATGTAGTACTAAAAATTGCGGGCAAAATTTGAGATTGTGTCCAAATTGGACACGCAGTTTAATTGCTTACCCCGCCCTTGGTGGTAATATCTCTGACCCTCAAAGGAATTCTTTGAGCATCAGAGCTGTTACTGCCATGACCAGCGATAAAAATGCTAGCATGGTTTTGTAAAAAAAAAAAAAGGTGGGAGGGAGTTAATGAGGCAATTGGGGGCTAATTGTCAACAATTGGAATTTACATAAGAATATAAGAATAGCCTTCCTGGGTCAGACCAATGATCCATCAAGCCCAGTAGCCGGTTCTCACGGTGGCCAATCCAGGTCCCTAGTACCTGGCCAAAACCCAAGGTGTAGCAAGATTCCAGAACCCCAAAGAGTAGCAACATTCCATGCGGAATCCCCAGAGTAGCAACATTCCATGCAAGCAGTGGCTTCCCCATGTTTTTCTCAATAACAGACTATGGACTTTTCCTCCAGGAACTTGTCTAAACCTTTCTTAAAACCATGTGCATCTTTGTAGTTGCTATTCTATAAAGGTGTGTACATAAAAATTTCCATATGGATCTGAAAAGGGGGTGTGCTGATGGGTGGGTGAGGAGTGTTTCTAGGACTTGTGTGCAGTATTAAAGAAGTCTGGGGATCCACACCTAATTTAGGTTGATGGAAATCCTCACAGCCAAAATTGGGTGTGGATCCTGCTGCTCATTGCAATTGCGCATTGGTTGTGGCAGCATTTACAGAATTGAGTCCTTTGTGTTTCAGGGATGAAAAGTGTCGAAAAGAACCCATGTGGCCTCTTCACATGGATTGTCCTGTAACCCAAGGTCAGCTGCCACCAGGGTAGGAGTGAGTTGCTTGGCAAAAAATCAACAGCTTTCATTTTTTTTCTCTCTCTCTTTGCCTTTTTTTGCAAACTTCTGCCTCAGCGAGCACTTTGTATGCTTTACACCGTAGCCACTCGTTAACAGGTAATTTGCATAAAATGTCTTGAGTGAACATTGACTACAAAGAAGCCCAAACGGACTTTCTGTGGAAAATAGCATTTTTGGCATGTGAACCCCACTTGTGCAAAATCATTGCATAATTTAGTACATCAGTGTACATCAAAGAGCCCTTTGGCCAGTGTGTAAGTAATAATTCCAGATTGCCAGAGGCTCTCCCTCTGGTGAAACTCTTTTTGCAATTCTGTCCAGCATTTCCAACCTGAATTATTTCAGACTCCTGATTTTAAAGCAGAGCCAGATCTTATTGTTCAGCCTCGGCCTCTGTTTGGAAACCCAGCAAAAGTCCCTTGGACCCTGAGTGTCCAGAACCCTTTTCCCATGTTTATTTCCAGAGCTGCACTTCTGCCTCCGTGAATACTGGAGCAATTCATAAAAATGTTAAGCACCCGAGGACCTGATTTACAACAGGGTAGAAAACGGCTTTGCGTTTGTGGTTTTCATTCAATAAAACTGACCGTGTGTTAAATTGCATTGACTAGAGTGAGGATATTATTTAAGCTTGCATGTGTTAAGTCTCGCTCCCTTTTATATGGTAGAGGGATTTTAGCTCACAAAAACCCAATAATTTTATCTTCCCGTTAGCTCGAGGATGATTGAGGCGTTGTTATGTAGACAAATGGTTTTCTTTTCAGGCAGTGCAGTTATGGGAGGAATTATTGAGTGGTTGTTTTTTGTTTTGTTTTTTTGAGATTTCGGTTCATATTTGGCTTTTAGGCGACAGGTGAAAGCTGATCTGTTTGAAAAATCTCTTATACAAGGGGGTGCTGAAAAGTGCTCAGCCCAACTAACCAACTTCCTTAATTCTGAGCGTTATTCTGCCTTTGTAGCTGAAAAGCGTGTTCTCTTATTTCCTTAGGTGCCAATTTGCAGAAATGAAATTCTCTGTTTTGACATTGTTTCAGATCATTGATTGAACTATATCCACGTTATTCTGTTCTTGGTTGGGTTGAGAACTCTTCAGCACCCCTTCGTATGTGCAGTGCATTGACTATTGTAATGATTGAATGTGTGTGTATATTCCCGGTGTTCACTTTTTAAAATTTATTATAAACTGCTGTGAACTATGTGGTTATTGCAGTAAATACCGGTAAATAAATGATTATCATTAAGGAGAAAATCATTGGGCAATAGGGGGGAAGTTAGGTATTTTGATGCTGAGTGAAGAAGTAGCATCGATTAATCAGAAACTGGAAAAAATTAAAACATGGTTAGACACAAAAAGGCTGTCCCTCAATATCTAATCTAATCTAATCCTTAGGTTTGTATACCGCATCATCTCCACGTTCGTAGAGCTCAATGCGGTTTACAGTAGGAGAAATAGGAAGGAACTACAACAGAGGGTTAGAGGTGAAGTGAAGTGTGAAGAAAATTTAGAGGACTTGGGATGCCAAGATAGAAGAGTTTCCTTGATTCCTAAGTTGGAGGGAGACTTACATTTTTTGAGAAAAGCCAGGTTTTCAGATGTTTGCGGAAAACTTGGAGAGAGCTCAAGTTCTGAAGAGGGGAGGTAAGGTTGTTCCAGAGCTCAGTGATTTTGAAGTGGAGGGAGGTCCCTAGCTTTCCTGTGTGGGAAATGCCTTTTAGCGAGGGGAAGGATAGTTTTAATTTGTGGGAGGATCCTTTCAAAGATGGATTAGCTTTACAGGCCCCCTTGAAACTTGAGTCCCTATCCATCAAAATTGAACTCACTTTAAAGCTACGAGAGATTACCTTTGGCAGTAAGTTTACTTACCACATTCATATTAGTAACAGTTCTTCAGAAATGCTTTCATCAACTTAGAATGATTTGCTCTTTTTCAAAACTGCTTGAACCTGCTTCTTTGAATACTTTGATCCACTCTCTTGTGATTTCCTGCATAGACTACTGTAACGCCCTTTACAAGGGCATAACAAAAAAGGAAATAAGACGCCTCCAGATTTTGCAGAACGCAGCGAGTATGATCACGAAAGCACACTGGCTACCTGTTGAACATAGAATCAGCTACAAAATCCTACTTCTAACCTTTCAAATCCGTTCAAGTAACCAGCCAGAATTCATTGATAGACTTTTAATCCCTTATAGCCCATCAAAATCACTTCGCTCTATGTCCCAAAATCTCCTCGCCATACCTTCTTTAAAGTTAATCAACACCTTGAGATCTAATGATGTCGCTGTCACCACACCCTCCCTCTGGAACTCGCTGCCCAATTACTTAACGCATAGAGTCTGCACTAAGCCAATTTAAATCCAAGTTAAAAACCTTCTTGTTCCAGGATGCATTTGGACAATAATTGCCCTTCTAAGGACTAAAACAGTGCTCTTCTGTTCTTCTTCCCTTATCTTTGTTCTTTTCTCCAAAGATTGTAGTTCTTGCCCTTTTCCCATTTGTTGTACTAACATACCCTGGTACTGTCTTGCGCTGTTAGTTTTTAATCTGTTTTTATGGTATCTTTGTTTATTATATAGCATCTTTGTACATCGTCTTGAAGTCTGATTAGGCGGTATAAGAGATTTTAAATAAACTTGAAACTATAATGCATCTGTGCACTGGGCAATAGAATATTAGCCTACGTCGGCATTGGTTCACCCACATTTAGGCATGACGGCAAGAGCAAAAGGCAAATCTAAGCCCGCCATGCTAGGCACAATAAGTTCCATGTGTAAGTTGGAGACACATCTCTGCTTCTCCCATGTGCCCCTGGATGTTGATACCTTATGGAACAGACACTAGTGCATGAAAAACACAGATTAGTGCTCGCACCATTTGTAAACTTGCCCTTTAGGTACCTGAGATCAGGGCTGGTGCAAGCGTATTAGGTGCCCTAGCCAAACTTTAGGGGCTCCCCTACCATCACGCTAGTATCAGCTCTTCCAGAATAGTCTGAAAACGTCCTCTCTCCTGGGTCCCTTGTGGGGTTGTCAGGAACTCCTCTTTTGCCTGGACTGCGGCTACTCTTTGGTGCATCACAGACGCTGCTCTAGGCACATGCCTAGTCTGCTTATGATTAGTCATTAGGTACCTAAGTGTTACTGCTGTTTTACTGTGGAATGCATACGTCCAAAGCACTAGCTGTAAAGGAATTATTATTATTATTTTTTACTAGAAAACTCAGAATGAGACAAAAATGATATCAGGATTTCACCAAGAGACATATGAGAAGAGACTTGTATACCCCAGAGGGAAGAAGGGATAGAGGAGATATGATACAGACATTTAAATACATGAATTGTATTAATCTGCAAACAAATGTTTTCCAGAGCTGAGAAGGACGTAAGTTGATACTGAAAGGTGGTAAACATAGGAGCAATGACGGGAGCTACTTTTTCACGGAGAGGGACAGACACGAAGGATCCTTCCATAGAAAGAAGAGGATATCAAAATGAAACTTAACACGTCTCTTTATGATGGACAGGGGCAGCACTTAGATGGCGATTCCAGCGGTGGGGAAGTGAGGCCCAGTGCCGGACGGATCAGGATGGACTGGAGAGGACTCTGATGGCAATTCCAGTAGCTGGGAAACTGGGCCAGTGTCAGGCAGATTTTTACAGGCTGAACCCTGAAAATGGCAAGGACGGATCGGGATTCAAGTACGTGTATTTTATGCCACATGCATATTGTATGTTATGAATATAAGTGCTATATGTCTCAGCGAGGGAGGGGAAGACATCTTAACGTGGAACTTAGTGAGAAAGAGGTTGTAAATAATGTTCTTGGATTGAGAATGAATGTCATTGGGCCACGCAGGTCTTTACTATGGGCTAGATTCACTAAGGACACCGACCACTTTGCGATCCAATTCATTAACCTTGTGGCCGATCATCCAATCCAATCCAATCCGCGCATGCAAATGAGTGGAAACGGCATGTAAGGTAGGCAGGCAGCGATTCACTAACAAAAAACTGGAACAGCGACTGGGCTGGCCAATCAAGAAACAAGTGACTGCTGGGGACCAGTCGCTCACGTCCTTTCCAACTGCATCTCCTGCTCTCTGCCCCGATCTCCGCCCCAACTCTCCTTGCCTTCCCCGCAGTGCGAGCTCGTGGTTTTAACCGCGGGTTAAAACCACGGGCTTGTGAAAAAGTAAAAAACAAAAATGAAAAGTTTTTTTCCCAGCTTTGCCGGGCGCATGCATCGAGATCACTAGAGTGCGATCCGTGTGGTCGGTTGGGGGCATGATTCCAAAATGAGGCGCTTCGTGAATCAGCCCCCTGGCCACGGATAGGATCTGATCCGTTGCCTTAGTGAATCTAGCCCTATGTTACTACTACTAAGGGCTTCAGGCCAATTCAGGCCAGTATCGCATAGCAATTCTGCCCTGTATACCTATGAAATGTGAAAGGAATCCAAACAACAGGCTGATTAAAAATTAAAATGTTCCATTGTTCCATAGTTTTGTTATGCATTATAGTCCTTAGCTTGCGGAGCCTGTGCTGAGGCAGTAACAAGGCCCAGTATGATGTTCCCAGGACCGTTTATTGGAAGAGATACTGGTTTCTAAGAAGGAGGCGTTAGATACGAGTGTCCTAGACCAGGGGTAGTCAATTCTGGTCCTCGAGAGCAGGAGCCAGGTCAGGTTTTCAGGATATCCACAATGAGTATGTATGAGATGGATTTGCATGCATTGTCTCCATGAGATGCAAATCTATCTCATGCATATTTATTGTGGAGATCCTGGAAACCTGACCTGGCTCCGGCTCTCGAGGACCGGAGTTGCCTACCCCTGTCCTAGACCCAGCAGAAGCTCTTATGGCAAATCAGGGCAGTGCATGCTCTGCATTTTAATTGCCTGACAGAATTTTCTTAGAATTTCGTGCAGAAGAATGCCAAAGCAAATGTAATCATTGCTCCTGTATTGGGCGAATGGAAATCTTCTGCCCCAAGTGGGTGCTTGTCTTGCCTACTCCTTCCAACAGCCCTGCTTGCATGAGTCTTTTTTTTTTTTTTTTTTTAGATTCAGTAGATGGTTAGTAGACTTTGAGAAATTAAAATCATATTGTTGGCCATGAATTCTCCGCCCTTTTCCAAAGTTCCATTGTTAACCTTTCTGTTAAATTCATCTATTCTTTGTTTCTAATACTGATAACTCCTTGCCGTGTGCTATTCGAGACTTCTTTGCTAGTTGGGAAACTAGAGAATGACAAAATTCATCACCGTTCCCGTCCCTGCGGATAACCGCGGGAAGCCATCTTCATGTCATTCTTTAAGGAGAGAGGGAAGAATCAGAGTATGAATGGCCACAACCACTGACCCGCAAGCTTTATTTTGAAGAATGCTGGTATAGAAGGACTGAGGCTGAAATAGACGCTAAAAAATGACATAGGATTATTTCCCGCGGTTATCTGCAGGGACGGGAACGGTGATGAATTTTGTCACCGTGTCATTCTCTATTGGGAAACTACTTGGGTATAGCAGAAGAGCTGTGTGGACAGATCTTTCCAGAATAAGCCCTGTGCATGGGATATCTTGCTGGACTGGGGGGCTGTACATTGTCTCTTTGTTGAGTTCAGTAGGAACAAGATGTCATTAATTTTATTTGACCTTCAGTGGATCAAGATGCTGCTGAGATTCTTTTTGAAGCCTAATTTGCTCATTTAAATCTTGAAGCCAGTGTTGCTAAGGAAATTAATGCATAATTAAGCTGAAAATGAAACGAGTCTTTCATTAGCACCAGACAGCTCTGGCCCGAGATAGTTTCAGAAAAGAAAAGGCTTTTTCATGGCTGGTCGTTCCTGCTTTCTTCTCCCCATTTGAGCCCAGTCAGAATGAGGCTCTAGTTACAAATTCTCAGAGGCTGCTCTGCTGACCTCAGAAATATCCCGAGCCCTGGCCTTATTTAGGGCGCCTTGACTGTTTTGTTTCTTGCATTGTCACTGGAAACCTGATGCATGAATGCAAAGTATTAGTTTAAAAGCTTCTTCCATCTGATTAGGTGGTCATTTACAATATTGAGTTTGTAAGCTGCGTTGTTTGTTCCTTTATGCATTACATTTGTAATCTCACTGCCATATTTTTGTAGGATGTTATGCTGTGGGAAATGGAATTTGATCTGACCACACAGTTCTCTAATTGTCTGTGGTTTTCTCACATCTTACAGAGGGTTTAATGCAGTGAATTGATAGCTATGAGTATCTCTCAGCTTCTTCCAGTGCATCTCACTACAAAAGAAACAGACATTCCTCAGATTCTGTCACTTGAAATCGCCCTTCAATCTATTTCACTTTTATTTCCTTGAGTGGAATAGTTGCAAATCTGGTTGACTTATACCAATATTTCAAGAAAGCCTGGGTTAAGCACATGGGATCTCTTAGAGAGAGGAAGAGATAATGGTTACTGCGGAAGGGCCATTTGGCCATTATCTACCATCGTGTTTCTATAACCATAAATAGTTCAATTTCTTGTTAAAATATCCAAACAGAATCTTATTATCTTCTTGAGGATACTTTGGTGTTTAAAGATTTGAAAATTCTTTCTGGATACCTCCAACTTTATGACTCTAGGTAGATCAAGGATTTGTGTTGCACTGAACATATTAACCCCACATGGAGGAAGGATCCTGCCAACATGACCATCCAAAGCAGTGTGAAACAAATTAGAGGGACCATGAACAAGCTCATTCCTAGAAATGAGCAGAAGAGTTCCCACACATAGGAAGCCTTCAGGTTGATAGGGGCCCTTGCCAGGGACTGCAGCTCTCGCAGGACATGAGTTGGCTGACCTAGAACTACATAAGTCAGTTCATCAGTTGCCTTGAACTGTTCAAGCGACTGACCATTTCATTACTCAGCCAGGTGTAAGAAGCCAGGAAGGTAGGGGCCTCTGTTCTGGAGTCGTCAGCAATGGGTTGGTTGATATTTCATCTGTCTGGCTCAGCATAGATTTTAAACTGTGATGGAGGTGAAAGCATTTGCCATCAAGCTGGATCTGGTAGGATGGTATATGAAGCTTTTATACATTGCAGACTTTTGCAAAGGGAGAACTTTGCTTCAATCTCAGTTGCAATTATCTCATTACAATGATTAGATTTGTTAAAGAGAGGTAGGATGAAGCTCATTTGCAAATTGCTTGCTTCCATCCTACTCAGATAACAATAGCTCTGCTGGAAGGGGCATGCAAGACGAGACTTCGTTAACTCTCTTGCTTCTTTCACAGGGGGGGGGAGAGGGGTGTACATATTCACCTTTATGTTCAAGGTCTTGCCCTTTGTGTAACCTTACATTTCCAGAGCGTAGGATGTCAATGTTCAGGCTCATAGCATCCATTCTCTTGTAAAATAGGGTTGTAAAGAGTGGAACATTTTGCTAATGCGGTACTGTGCCTGTCTCAAGGGCTGCTTCATGCCAGTCCATGGTTTCCTACATACTGGAGCTGGAGCTACTGATCATTCATGCTGCAAAAGATTCCTTTTAGTGATTAGCAGAGTTTGACAGACATTTTCCCAACTGGGCATATCTGCACAAGTAAGACAAATCACTGCTGGCCAGACTGGAAGGGTCACACTTTGGTCTTCATTTATCATGTGACTCAAAAGCTGCTTATCCACCTTATGACTATTCAACTTATCTTAGCATGTAATTAATAGATGAATTGCAATTCAGCAGTTCCATGCATGAGTGTCCCTTTGAAGGACCTTGGATGAAGTTTGGCAACTTTAAGGTCACACAAAGAGTGGCCTGGGTTTTGAATATTGCCACAAATAAACACAAATCTGATACATAGTGCCCAGCTCGGGGTACCCGATTTGCGCCTACTGAAACCTTGTTGCCCAAGTTGAGTTTGGAAACCCAATGTCCTATAACTTTACATGCAACTTTTTGGAACCCCCTAACCCACCTGTGCCCTTTCCGTGGCCACGCCCCTTTGGAATTCAGGCAACCAGCTTCTAATTAATATCCATTATTAGTTGTTAAGCATCGAATCATTGAAGTTTGCCAAAAAGTGGGCCCCATATACAGTATAGAAGCCAGGGGCTTATGTACAAGAAATGAAAGCCCTATAACTTGCCTTCAGTTTTAATAATCCTTAAGAACAAGGCGTAAGGAGTCTGGGAGGCCATTCTAAATGGTAATTATACAGCCACTGAGTTAATGAAATTATTTCTGTATTCTTTCTAAGATGATTCATAATTTATGTGATAAGAACATAAGAATAGCTATACTGAGTCAGACCAATAGTCCATCAATCCTAGTATCCTGTTTCCAAGTGACCAGTCCAGGTCACAAGTACCTGGCAGAATCCCAAAGAGTAGCAACATTCCTTGCTACCGATCCCAGGGCAAGCTGTGGCTTCCCCCATGTCAATCTCAATAGCCGATTATGGACTTTTCCTCCAGGAATTTGTCCAAACCTTTCTTAAACCCAGCTGTGCTAACCACTGTTACCACATCCTCCGGCAACGAGTTACAGAGCTCAAATATTCTTTGAGGGGAAAACTTTAGGAACTTAGCGCTGATTTTCATCACTAAGCTTATGAATTGGTCTCATGAATGTAGGCAAATGAATGGCTGTACTACATATATAAGCATAACTTTTAAGCTCCTAAATTAAAATAAATTTCAGCTGAAACCAGAAAAAAATTGAAGAGCATAATTTAGGAGCATATATGTCAGAGCGCGGCTTTTTTTAAAATGTTGGGCTCTTGGTAAACCAAGTTCAAGGTGTGTTATGTGAAATGTGATGAAAATTAAGTTGATATGGTATGTGACATACGTGTGGTTTGCTGGAGACTGGGGAAGTGACATGAAAAGACTGTGTGTTTGGTTGGATAATATAACGTAAGAATTTATTTCTAGACAACTAGTACCAGAGAGTTCAATGCGGTTTACAAAAGATTAGCTATAATACATAATTCAGAATGTCAGCAAGAGAGTTTTTAAGAACTGAAGAACTTTGAAAACACAAAAGTTTTCAATTGCTTTCTATAATGAAGATAAGAGACAGACTAATAACAACCGTTTAAAATCTATGTCCCATAATGCAACCTGGAGAGAGAGAGTTCTGTTATGGTGTCTTTTGTACCTGGTGGAAAAACAAGAAAAGCTTTGGTACTATGAACACAGTGTAGAGAAGAGTAACAAAACGGATCTGTCAAGTGGGAAGGAACCAAACCCATTGCTACCTTGTAATAAACACATCCCTATTTAAAAAGGGTTTGTGCCTCAACAGACAACCAGTTTGCGATGTTATATGATCATATAAGTTTGGCGGGAAACAGTGTGGCACTGAGCGTGGAGTACTGAGTGTTCCTGTGACTTTGTCTGATCTCCGTTTTGGAATACAAAGCAATTTTTTGCTGCCAAAGCACCAGATTGACATGGAGGTTGCCAGCTTCTGTTTTTGTCGTCCTCTCGAGCAACACACTCCGCATGCGTTTGATAAGGATGTGAATCTGAAGAGAAGGGCACCATGTGGAGTAACCATGGAAAACGTTTGGTGAGGAAGGGTCTATGGGCGGTGGCCGTGACTGACCTTTTTCATCGTAGGCCAATTGACAACTGCACGGTAGCCCAAATCTTGAAAAATAGTTGAAGTGTTTTTTTTTTTTAATATTGTTTAAAAATAAACTTTGAGAAAAATCTAGTTGCATCTTAAATGAATTTCTTATTAATTTATGATTAAAATCATGGAGGGGTAAATTGGTGAGGGGAGAGGAGAAAGATGTCCAAATACTGAATTTACAAATCTATGTGCACAACTTTCCAGGGCTCCAGGGTATTTAGTTGAACATTTTAATTTCTCTAGTTCTTGACGTTTTTATGAATTTCAACAATACTTGATTTTCCACCGGTTAGGGGATGCCGTTACAAAAGATTTTGCAACAGATTTAGCCAGAAAATATTCAATCCTTCTAAAAGGGCCACCTGTATGTGTCTTCACTAGTGACAAACTTCCCCCATGAAAATTGATGAATTAGAGAAATACTTTCTTCATTTTTTCTTTTTATTTCTAATCTTTACATTCGGCTAACTCTTTATGTAATAATAGAAATCATTAATATACCATAGGTCATATGTATTAAATGTTGATATAGAAACCTCAAGTGCTCGCAGCAGTTTGATGTTAAGAACTGTCTATTGCGGGCTGTCATTGGTTCTTTTTGTAATATATATCCCCCTATACTGGCTATATCTTTCTATTTATTTTTTATAGAGTATTAGTCCTTCTTTCATGATCCCAATCACCATCTTATTTTTAAGGCTGAACAATAATGATGTAGCCACTACTTATGGGTTCCAAAGGCTTTCAGTGTTTCTATGTACTTAGCTTATTCAGCATAGATGCCAACGACTCCCAATAAAGGTGATTGGATGACCCAGTATTTTAGATTTCATAGGTGGTGCCCAGCTTTACGGAGCATCTCCGTTTCACTCACAACTGAGCTTCTTCAGGAGATCGTCAAAACGGGCCTGCATTCAAATCCACCATTTGAGCTTTTTTCATTTTTCCCAAATTTTGATCAACGTGGTTCCTTTCACCGACCTTTCTTAATCGGCCTTCATTAGTGACAGCCATGAATAATTGTGTATTCTGCAGGATTCAAGTTTATTTCAATTTGATAGACTGCCTATCATTAAGTCTAAGTGATTTACAAACAAAGATAAAATAAATATAGAGGTTAGAAGGTATTCAAAGACAAAGATAGATACGAACGACAAAGAACTGCAACGTGATACATAAGGGGTAAAAGAAAGTAAGAGGGAAAGGGTTAAAGAAATTGTTTCAGGTTAGCAGTCGGTCAAAGTTGGCTTATATATCACATGAATTTTTAAGATTTGATTTAAATTTGGATACACAATTGTCTTGTCTGAGAGAGTTGGGTAGGGCATTCCATAAAGTTGATGCAGCGACTGAGAAAATGGTTTATGCATGGCGTCGTAAATTATATGACGGAGTGAAGGGATTGTAAGGAGGTTTTGTTGAGAGCAACGAAGTGGTCTAGAAATAGAATAGGGAAGTAACAATCTATCAATAAATGCCGGAGAATGTTCTATTTTGAATGTTTATACGATGAGATCTAGGAAGCCAAGGAGCGTCTTTTAGTAGGAGAGTGACACGATCAAATTTTTTAGCCTTCTATAGGATTTTTACAGCTAGATTTTGAATGATCACGCATATATATAGATTGCATTACTGTTACTTACATTACTTTTTTAGGTACCTACTTCTGGAATATAAGTTGAAAAAGCTTCCTATGTGGAAACACTGGCTATGCAAAATATACCACCATACTGTATATAAGAACATAAGAAATAAGAAGTTGCCTCCGCTGAGTCAGACCAGAGATCCATCTCGCCCAGCGGTCCGCTCCCACGGCGGCCCATCAGGCCCATTGCCTGAGCAGTGGTCCTTGACTATTTTTATAATCTATCTCTACTCCTATCCCTATCCTTAATTCTTATCTGTACCCCTCAATTCCCTTGTTCTCTAGGAACCTATCCAAACCTTCTTTGAAGCCATGTAACTTGTTCTGGCCTATCACAGCTTCTGGAAGTGCGTTCCACATATCCACCACCCTTTGGGTGAAAAAGTACTTCCTAGTGTTTGTTCTAAACCTGTCTCCTTTCAATTTCTCTGAGTGCCCCTTGTACTTGTGCTTCCCCATAATCTGAAAAATCTGTCCCTGTCCACTTTTTCTATGCCTTTCAGGATCTTGAAGGTTTCTATCATGTCTCCTCTAAGTCTCCGCTTCTCAAGGGAGAATAGCCCCAGCTTTTTTAGTCTGCCAGTATATGAGAGGTTTTCCATACCCTTTATCAGTTTAGTTGCTCTTCTCTGGACTCCCTCGAGTACTGCCATGTCTTTCTTGAGGTGCGGTGACCAATACTGGACACAGTACTCCAGATGTGGGCGCACCATTGCGCGATAAAGTGGCAGGATGACTTCCTTTGTCCTGGCCGTGATGCCCTTCTTAATGATTCCAAGCATTTTGTTTGCTTTCCTTGAGGCTATGGCGCATTGTGCCGATGCCTTCAGTGTTGTATCAACCATTACTCCCAGGTCTCTTTCAAGGTTACTTACCCCCAGCAGTGATCCCCCCATTTTGTAGCTGAACATCGGGTTCTTTTTTCCTACATGCATGACCTTACACTGCAGGGAGATCTCCCATGGCTGCTTATTAATGTGTACAAAATCAGTATTTCCGGGGCAGAGCTGGTTGGAGTTTGTATATCTTATAAGGGCTTTTGAATGTGGCTTATGCTGTATTTCCCTGGACTGACCTTGATCCCACAACACATGGGAGGCAAAAACATTCAAATCAGAAGATGACGAGGGCGTGGGAACTGTACAGGCTGCTGCCTTTATGTCAATGAAAATATCGAGAAACTTCATAGAAGTGTTTGTAAATGAAAGATCAGAGAAGAAAGGACAATTCTTACTGATCTCACCTGCAGTGTTCAAATCTTGCTCAGGTGTTTGAGACTGAACCAAAAGGGGCCAACTGTATTATGTAGAAAACGCTGCCAGCACTGTGTCTCCAAGGGCCTCATTGTATTCGTTGTCTATCTCAATTAGGACCACATGGTTTTTGCAAGAAATTTAGGATTTGTTTCCAAGAGAACAAATTATGTTGAAAGATTGCATTTAAATACCATACCCCTCCCCCCTCTTTGCTCCGACGCTTGTAGAATTCCTAGGAGCGTCGGAGCAGTTACCGCTGCCGTCAGCACTAAAACCCGCGCTGTGTGTTCGTAAAAGAGGGGGATAATTTTGTCCATATTTATTGTGTTTCATATACTGTCTCTCTGAGCAAGCCACCAAAACAGTTACAGTTAAGGTAATTTTGTATTTCTATTTATTAAAACACTATATACCACTTAGCTAAATTGAAAAGATCAAGCGGTTTACAAAACAATTTAAAACAAAATTAAAGACAGAAAAGAACTCCATTAGAAAAATAGAAACGATTCAAACTATACAAGATAACAAAACCAATCACATCTTCATTACGACATCTTTGATCACAATGTCATGTCCTTACCAATAATAACTTTATTCTTGTACACCGCCACACCATCGCAGTTCTAGGCGGTTCACAGAAAAGAGAACTGTACAACCAGGGAAATCCCAACAATGGATAAAAAGACAGCCGATTCTCTAAGGAAAGCCTTTTGAACATAGAATGCCTTCAAATGCTATGGAAAAGTCTTCAACAATTCTTCCTTTCTGAGAGTTATCGGTAAAGCCAATAATTTGTTATTCAGGAAAATAGTTTTTCACCAGGCCTTGTGCTCTGCTTTTTCATGATAATGCACTTTACAAAAGGATATTCATGCTGATCTCATCTTTTTGACATTTATTGTAAAAATGTTGGATGTGTGAAAAGATACTACCCACCTCCACCCACAGTAACTAAAATGGTTCCACTCTGCTTGAACGGTTGTACCCAAATATCCCACCCATCCCTGGAATTTTGTACACACTAAGCTCCAAGCAAAATAGATTTGAATCAAAAGGTATTTATTTTGTTCCCCAAAACGTGTTTGTAATATCTTCTGGATTGACGTATCATACATTGTAATAGGTTGGCAGGTATTATGTGCAAGTCTTATTCCTTCAACAATAGCATGATAACGTCATGTCAGTTTTCTAAGACTTTATCTCTGAGGTTCCACCGTCATAATGCTGGACTGCGCAAGGCCGAGCTCGTCTGAAATGCTGCACCATGGTCACTCGCCTTTGCAGGGCCATACCAGTGCCCAAGGAGGCAGAGGTAAGGCTATCACTTATGCGGGGAAAAAGCCGGAGCATATTCTAACGAAAGTGTTAAGTAACATAGAAACATGATGGCAGATAAAGACCAAACAGCCCATCCAGTCTGCTCATTCGCAGTAACCATTATCGCTTTCTCTCCCCGAGAGATCTCTCGTGCCTCTCTCAGGCCCTCTTGAATTCAGACACAGTCTCTGTCTCCACCACCTCTTCCGGGAGACTATTCCACGCATCTAACACCCTTTCCGTAAAAAAGTATTTCCTCAGATTACTCCGGAGCCTGTCACCTCTTAACTTCATCCTATGCCCTCTGATTTCAGAGTTTCCTTTCAAATGAAAGATACCTAACTCATGTGCATTTAAATCACGTACGTATTTAAACGTCTCTATCATATCTCCCCTCTTCCGCCTTTCCTACAAAGTATACAGATTGAGATCTTTAAGTCTGTCCTCATATGCCTTATGATGAAGACCACTCACCATTTTAGTAGCCTTCCTCTGGACCGACTCCATCCTTTTTAGATCTTTTTGAAGGTGCGGCCTCCAGAGCCTTATACAGGGGCATCAGTGCATCCTTTTTCCTACTGGCCATACATCTTCCTATGCACGATATGGAAAAGTTGCAAACTGTGTAATCCAGGTACATTTTAATTTGTTTTAACCAGCAATTCTGATGTGTATGAAGAGTTTCTCTGTTCTAAACTAAAGAAAGGGGGCAGCTGCACTAATATTACTTGGAAAAGGGAATGCAAGATAGGAAATTTCTACAAAATCTGCAGGAAGATTTGTAGAGGAATATATTAAAGAAAATCTAATCAAATGATCCTCTTGCAAAATTAATTAGATGTAAAATACAATCATGCTCAGCACCTATGTGATGGAAGGAAAAAAAAAATCTAACGAGCTTGAAATCAAGTTTCAAGTTTAATAATGATTTGATTTATCGCTTAATCCAAATTCTATTAATATATTGATAAAATTACAATGTAAGGGGAATAATACAATAAATAAGACTGACAAAATTATTAACAAATTTGATAAGACAAGAAACATAAGGGAGGAGATGGGAAAGAATTACAATATATTTAAAAGATAAAGAGACAAATAAGGAGGGCACATAAGGAAAGGGGGAAAGAAAAAAAAATATATAAAAAATATAAAACCCCTTTTTTTTTTTTTTCTTCTTTTTCTTTTAAATTTACTTCAATAAAAGTTTGGAAAGAAAAAATGATATCGATTCAAAGACAAAATGATTAATTTATAAAGGCATCTTTAAAGAGAAAACTCTTCAGTTTACCTTTAAATTTTTCTATATTGGTTTCTTCCCTTAAATGATTAGGGAGAGAATTCCAGGTTTGGGGAGCTGTAACTGAAAAAATTAACTGTCGTCGGGTATTTATAATTTTAAGGGAAGGAATCGTTAGTAGATGTTGTTCAGCGGATCTTAATGTTCTATTGGGATCAATAACTTGTAAATAAAAGCTGGGGTTTTAAAGAGAAGAGATTTAAATGTAAGCAGACATAGTTTATATGTTACCCGATGTGTAACTGGAAGCCAATGGGCTTCCCTAAGAAGCGGTGTTACGTGGTCGAACTTCTTTGCTTTAAAAATGAGTTTAATGAACGTATTTTGAATGATCTGTAGACGTTTGATTTCCTTTTGAGCTATCCCGTTATACAGAGCGTTACAGTAATCTATTTTGGAAATAACGAGAGAGTGGATAAGAGTTTTGAGAGACTTAGCACAAAGAAATTGGGAAACAGAACGAATTTGTCGGAGTCTAAAGAAAGAGGATTTGATAAAATTACTGATGTGGTCGTGAAAAGAGAGTTTATGATCAAATGTAACACCTAAGATTTTAATGTTATAGACTTCTTGCAACGGAACACCCTTGATTGTAATTGGAAGGTTAAGTTTTAAGTTATCTTTCCAGGGAAAGAGCATAATATTTGATTTATTGATATTCAGTGCTAGTCTATTATTATTTAGCCATTGTGATATTTTTTCAAGTTTCATATTTATTGTTGGTATGTCCAAAGGGTTATTGGTATCTATGGGATGTAATAGTTGAATATCATCGGCGTAAGCATAAACATTGAAGCCGATGGATTGACACAGAGTAAGTAATGGGGCGAGAAAGATATTGAATAGAAGTGGAGATAGTATAGATCCTTGAGGCATGTTGTGGTAAAATTATTAGAAGTTTCGTTATTAAATGACACAGATGAAGTACGATCAGAGAAATAGGATTGAAACCAAGATAAGACCTGGTCTATGACACCAATAGATTGTAGCCTATTTAGTAAGAGCTCATGGTCGATCGTATCAAAGGCAGCTGAAAGGTCTATAGAAATTAAAAGAACTGACTGGTGGTGATCCAAGAAATATTGTATGGATGTGGTCATACCTACTAGTGAGTATTCTGTGGAATGGTGTTGCCTAAAGCCTGTCTGATTTGGGTGCAAGATGTTAGTTTTTTCAATGAAATCTGACATTTGATTAAACACCACCTTCTCAGTTAATTTTGATAGGAATGGGATGTTGGCTATTGGTCTATAGTTTGACATATCTTCAATACTAATTTTTCGGTCTTTAATGATAGGACAAATAATTGATTCTTTCCAGAGTTTTGGCATAAGACTTTGTTTTAAACTTTCACTAACTAGTGTAAGGATTGCTGGACCAAAGATCTTAAAGTAACGCTTAAGGAGAAAAGGTGGTATAGAGTCTGCCAGGGAACCTTTTATATTAATGGATTTGATGAGAATTTCGATCTCTGTCAAATTTGGGATTTTGAAATAAGAGCATTTTGAGGAAAGTGAACTGGGTTCTGTTTGTTCTTGGTCGAATTTAACAGGTTGATTTGTGGTGAAAGTTGACCTAATCTTATTAATTTTATCGATAAAATATGTTGAAAGTTCCTGAGCAGTAAGTTTAGGTTCCTCGTCATGACTTTTTCGCTTACTAGAATATGAGATTGAGTTTAATATTCGATAGAGGGCCGAGGAGTTTGTGGCTTTCAAAATTTGAGCCGAGTAAAATTTTGTTTTTGCATGATTTATTTTTGATTTGTAAAATTTAGAATGTTCTTTAAATAATTCGGTGTTGGCTAATGATTTGTCTTTTCTCCACTTACGTTCCAGGGATCGTAATTGTTTTTTAATAAGAGTAAGTTCTGCTGTGAACCAGGGATTAGTAAATTTCCTTGCTGGGATAATTTTAGTTTGTAGGGGTGCTAATGTATCCAATAGTAGTTGAGTATTAGTAGTCCAATGTTTTAGAGATTCATCCAATGAGGTGGTGTTGAAGTCAAAGAAATTTGATGGAAGAGCTGCAGAAATTGATTCTAAAGAAAGATTATTAAAATCTCATGGGAAATCATCATGGGCATAAAAAAATCTTCCATCTGCTTCAGGAAATGGATCCAAAGATGTTAATAGTCCACAAGAAACACTTATCTTACGAGCTGAATCTACTTTAAATGGTGGCCAGCGCTTGGCTTGGCTCCTTCCGGGTTCTGTGGACAATTTTGTTAGAATCGGCATTGAAGAAAAGCAAAGTTAAGAAGACTTTTTTTAATTTTTATTTAAGCATTTATATACCTCTTATAGTCTAAGTGGTTTACATTCAGGTACTGAAGTATTTTTTCCTATCTATCCCGGCAGGCTCCCACTTGGGGCAAAGGGGGATTAAGTGACTTGCCCAGGGTCACAAGGAGCAGCATGGGATTTGAAGAGAAATACCTTTCATGCAATCTCTACGTGGATTAATTTTGCTGAAGCAGATGGAAAGGGTTTTTTTTTTATGCCTATGATGATTTGAAGCTTGTTAGACTTCTTTGCTGGAGATCAAAGAGGCTTTTTCCTTCCATCTTGTAGGTGCTGAGCATGTTTGGGCTTCATATGGAATTGATTTTGCTGGAGAATCATTTGATTAGATCAGGATGAGGAATTTTGCCATTTCAGTAGGTTTATAGGCTCTTTATTTATTTATTTATCCCCTCCTTTACAAAGCCACACTAGCGTTTTTACCGTCTGGCATGGTGGTAACAGTTTGGACGCTCAAAGGAATTCTATGAGCATTGGAGCTGTTTTCACGACGGTCAGAGCTCAAAACGCTAGTGTGGCTCTGTAAAGGAGAGGGTTATTTCTTTATTTCACTTGTTTTCTATTCTGTCCTCCCCAAAGAACCCAGGACGGGTGACAGACTGACAGTTTAAAAGAAAATGTAAAATCTAGACTATCTATTTTTTTCAGTTGCAGTTAAGAATTTCTGGAATTCAATTCCAGGCCTAATGAGATCGTATGCCATTCAAGATATAGTTAAAAACGCAATTGTTTGTAGACGCCTTTCTCTAACTCTGAGGTTATTATTTGTTTTAGATTAGAATAATTCTGTGTTAAGGAAATTTTGTGGGGGAGAATGACATTTGTTTACTGCATTTTGCAATGTTTGTGTTTGAAATTGTGGATGTAAATGTTTTTGTACATCGCTTAGATTTAAGCAATTTATACATTTTCAAAAATAAATACAGTTGACAGGTTACAATTTGTCATAAGAACTGCCGCTGCTGGGTCAGACCAGCGGTCCGTTCACATGGCGGCCCCCAGGTCAAAGACCAGTGCTCTAAATGAGTCCAGCCTCGCCTTCGTGCGTTCCAATTTAGCAGGAACTTGTCCAACTTTGTCTTGAATCCCTGATACAAGTTTTTATCCTAACTCAGCACATACTAGGGATCTATTTATTTATTTAACATAGTAACATAGTAGATGACGGCAGATAAAGACCCGAATGGTCCATCCAGTCTGCCCAAAAATTATACTCCGCTTAAACCTAAGCGGTTCACAAGGAACATGCACTGTCAATCTTCAGTTGGCGCTCTTTATGGAATCATGCCCAAAGTGGACTTAGATACACCCAGGGGTTTCTTGGCCTAAATACCAGCGCCTGATCCCACGATCTGCCTCTAACCATGCCTACTTTCTTATAGTTGCTTTGGACTGAACGCCTACCACCCAATTCATTTTAATTAGTGTTAATTTCTTGTTATCGGTGCTGATTAAGCCCCCTTTTATCAAATCTTATGAGTGTCAGAGCTTTTACCGCAGTGGTTGGTGATAAAAGACCTCTAACGTGTTTTGATAAAAGAGCTATACAGTAATTTCAAGAATCACAAAGAACTTTCAAACACTTGTTTAGACGAGGGTAGGCAATTCCGGTCCTCGAGAGCCGGAGCCAGGTCAGGTTTTCAGGATATCCACAATGAGATGGATCTGCATGCACTGTCTTCTTGAGATGCAAATCTATCTCATGCATATTTATTGTGGATATCCTGAAAACCAGACCTGCCTTTGGCTCTCAAGGACCAGAATTGCCTACCCCTGGTTTAGACTCTCAGCCCTAGTGAATTTTCAGAGGCCAGTTTAGAAGCTTAACTTCAAAGCTGGAAGTATAACCCTATTGAATCTCAACCTTGTACTAAATCAGCAGCTTATCCACTGCCATGTATACACCAAAGTTTAGTGCATTATTACTTTGACTCCTCCAAAGTTTTATCCTTCACCAGCAATCCAGCACTCATTAGATATTCTTTTAAACGTTGTGCTGAGGCAGGTCTTCCTGAGTAATGCATTTACGGACATTTGTCGTCCTTGCTGTTCAGGGTCATCATTCTGCATCCTGGTTTTGTGCCCAGACAAAAGAAGGGGGATTTGAGCGATGCACATGTGAAACCTTTCATTGCTGGAAGTGGACATGATGTAACTTGTTTCTCTATGATGCTGCAGATATCAGGGGTTTTTATGTTGGTGCAAAGTTAAACAAATTATTTCAGGCTTTGACTCTGTTAGTTCTCTTTAAAGATCAATTCATATAGAAAGAAATGCATTCTCAAAAATCTAATTCAGACAGCCAATGTACAAACAGTGTGTTGCACATCAAAAAAAATCACAGCAAATAATGCAAATAATTTAATTCCTAAATTTTCCACCGGTATCATTGCGCTGCTGCAATGTTAACTTATAGGTAATGAGCTGTACAGTTAGGTAAATCAGTTCATTACCTCTGTTTTCATACCTAAAATATGAATTTCAGTGCAGAACCACCATAACGTGGTTTAAATATACCTTAAGGAGGTATACTAATCATTTCTATAGCGCTGCTAGACATACGCAGAGCTGTACATCAAAACACAGAAGAGACAGTCCCTGCTCAGAAGAGCTTACAATCTAGTCAAGACAGACAAACTGGTCAAGAAGGTGCATCAATACACAGGGCTCAGGTGGGGGAATTTGGATCTGAAGCAGCTTCAAAGAAGTGAACTTGAGTCTGGATTTGAAGACTATCAGCAACAGAACTTGACGTACCGAGTCAGGCAGACGTTGCAGCAAAGTAGAAGGGTTGGAGTCTGGAATTGGCTGTACTGTAGAGGAGAAGGGTACAGATAAGAGAGACCTACCCGATGAGCAGAGTGTCCGGGAAGGACAGATGAGAGAGGAGAAATACTGAGGAGCTGTGGAATTTGAACTGTATGTGGAAATGGATAGGGAGCCAATGAAGTGACTTCAGGAGACGGGTAAGGTGGGCATAGTGACACTGACTGAATATGAGGCGTGCAGCAGAGTTCTGAATAGATTGAAGGGGAGAGAGGTGGTTTAGCGGAAGGTCAGTGAGAAGCAGAGGTGATGAGGTGATGAGGGTATGCATGAAGGTCTTAGCAGTGTGCTCAGGAAGGAAGGGTCTGATTTTAGTGATATTGTAGAGAAAGAAATGACAGGTTTTGGCAATCTGTTGGATTTGTGAAGAGAAGGAGAGAGATGAGTTTGGCTAGAACTACTTATCAGATATCACCTAGGTGTAGGTTTTCTGGCATTACTTATCTGGTAACCAGATAAAATTAGGAGAGCCTTTTTGGCTATCCTAATTTTGTCTAGGCAGGAACCTAATTAGCAATATGGCTGGTAACTGTAATTCAAAGCTCCATCTGAGCTCTGTCCTAGTCTGCCTGATACTTTCTGGATTAGCACCAGGGTGGTTTGGCTGCCTTTGGAAGCTAAAGTTTAAACTAAGAGTTATAGTTTTCAAGATTCTAGAAGGTAATGTGCCACGTATTTGATTAATTTAGTGACTTTATTGCGATGCAAGTTAGTTTAAATTTTGTAATTCCTAGACAAATTGCCTTAGTTTTGTTATCCGTCCTTGAATTAATTAGATAAAGGCAGAATAGAAAAAGCTAGACTAGACTAGCATATTATCCAGATAATGCCGCTGAAAATCCAGGTGTGAACTCGCTCAGGTAGGAGCAGTTCCTTCCTGGATAAATCGCATTGAGTATCAACCTCACGGCCTTCTTTGTTATGTAATAGTTCAGTGGTGTCTCTAGGTTCATGGGATGGGAATATGTACTCGGAGCTCAGAAGTTGGGGAACAGAGTGTTCCACATTTCAGTCTTCTTGCTCTATGCTGTGTGCCCCATGATCTGCCATGTTCATGCCTTGGACCCCTCATTATTCCATTCTGGGTATGAATCCTTTAACAGTTTTGTGAAGGAGTCTTCCTGGGCTGTGCGTCTGATGGCCAAGAACTGCCTGGACTGGTTTGCTGTGGTAAAATGGCTTCAGTTGTTTGCATTGTAACCTTTAATGTTCTGCAGAGTCGACTCACAATACATCGATTTCTCATAAACGCTCTTACATCAAAGACCGCTCTATAGGATAGGCCTCATACACCACCAATCTGACAGGAGAACAACATCCTTTACTAGAACTGGGGTGTTACTTTTGCAGCGTTTCCCTTCTTCAGATGTGACTATTCATCCCAAATACACAAAGAGCCTTCTGGTCCCACCTCAGACATCAAAGGGTCTCCTTGTGCATCAAAGGAATTTTGGGTTTCTCACCGAACCATCCCTCAGTGTGTGTGTATACACGTATGTCTCTGTAATATTTCTGTGTGTATGGGATGAGCAGTGTGATAATGGTTTAAAAACAATATTTAGTATCAGTTCATAAACAAGATATTCGCTTTTCCAATAGGTTTTAGTAGCATCAGAAGACATTGTCAATTAATATCATTTTTTTGAGAGAACGATATTGTGAAACGTTATCACATCAACGTGGATTAATGTAGCTTTGAAAGAGAGATTTTCAGTGACTGAGAATATTTGACCTCCATGTGAAACTGTTAAGAATGAGATGATCTACAGGTTCCAGGCTCTCTAGGGTGTGTCCCTCCATTCATCTTGCTTGACAGCGTTCTTAAAAAGTGAAGCTTCGACATGTATTCTGTTGAACAACATGACTTTACCCTTAGATCGTTAAAATTACATTTAAGTGGCTTTTTTTATTTTCCTTCTTTATTGCAAATTCTAGGCTAGGAAGTCAGATGTTAATTTTTTCTTTTTTTCCTGGGTATAAATCATTTCCAGAAAGATATTATCACCAGGGCACAATGTGACTTTGAAACATTTCTCGACTGAGGCCAATTTCTCATCAATGGAGCCAGCATATTTCGGAACCCAGTTACTTGACCATACCATATACTCAAATCGAACACTGCGATCTTTGCAGGACAATAGATTACTCCTATCATCTGTACATAGAACAAAGTGGGAGTCAACGCGTAAAAAGGCATATTTTTTTTTCTTAGCACTTCCGAAAACTATCCTTACTGCATTTGATATTGATTCCTTTCTGAATGACCACATTTATTAATTTGAGAGGTTCACAGGCAATTCACCTGCTACTTAATTCATTTCATTTTATTTTATTGTGTGGATGGATTTGAATGTGTCTAAGTCTTTTTTTTTATATTAGGGAGTTTTTTAAAAGTTTCTATTTATGTAATTTGAATGTAATCCGCTGAAAACTTTTGCAAGATTTAGCAGAATATCAAATTGTAATAAACATAAACATATTGCTGTAAATATAGGGGTCCTTTTATTAAGACACGTTAACAAGATTTAGCACACACTATAAAGCCGTCCATGGTCAGGCACCTACATTTTGTAAGGCGGTTCGTCCTCTAAGGATAACTTCATTGTTTGTGTTCCCTCCAGTACGAGGATGTCTTTCCAAGAAATTTTTGCATCAAACAATTGCACATCAGGCTGCTATTTGGGATTCGGAACTGCGTATTTTGTTTGCTTCTTCGATTTCATATATATAAAGACATCTTTGTTTGATATTTCTCTTGTACAGTCTCTTAATGATGTAAACCGCATCGATCTGGAAGGTATTGCGGTCTAGAAATGTATTTTAATGTAATGTAATAGAGAGGACAATATTCATTGCTAGATAACTGGGAGGAGAGGTTCCTACCTGGTTAATTTGTGCTGATATTCAGGGCACATAACCAGATAGAGCTGCTGAATATTATTTCTGCCCACTGTGGCTGCAACGCTCTAAGATTAGCAACAGCGCTAGAGTCAGGGAAGAGCCAGGAGTTCTTCAGCCATCATTATACACCTCAATATAGGATTTTAATTGCAGGCAAAAGATACATAAATAGGGGTTATACTTCTTCAAGAATAAATGAACCAACCAATGGAATCATCATGTCCTGTGATGGCATTGAGTATATATGTTTTCACTCATTTTATTCATTAAAAAAAAATTTATGTCTTGCACCATCTCCAAATCTGTGCAAGACTTACTGCAGAAGTGTCTTTTCTATTAGATACATCATAACCGGTTCTTTTTAATTTCAAGTTCCAAAGAAGAGATCTCAATAACAAAACTTAACCCGTCATCAGCTTTATGTTGATCACATTCCAGGAAATGAGCAATCGGAGCACGTCAATACTTTCTACATAGGGTTGATATCTAGAACGATGCATACGACAAAGAGAATCTCTGGTCGTTTCAATTACTTGTCCAGGGCTATCCAGACATATTCAGGGACACTGAAAATGTCTGGTTAGTGTTTAAACCAAAACTGGCTCTTTGTGGGCATTCCAGGGGCAGAGTTGGCACAGAACACAGTCCTATATTTAGGCGATTTAGGGCTCCTTTCACTAAGTTGCGAAACAGCTTCTTATTGTGGACCAATGAGGTACATGCTCTGATCACGACGCCAATACTCATTCTTTTCCTATGAGTGTTGGAGCATTTACATCACCAGCCCACGATAAGAAGCTCTTCCGTAATTTAGTAAAACCCAGTGTTATTTATTTATTTATTCAATTTTCTCAGAACAGTTTAGGTGAATTTATTCAGGTGCTCAAAGCATGGTTCCCTGTCTGCCTTGGTGGGCTCACAATCTATCTAATGTCCCTGGGGCAATGGGGGGGTTAAGTGACTTGCTCAGGATCACAAGGAACAGCATGTGTTTGAACCCACGACCTCAGGGTGCTGAGGCTGGAGCTTTAACCACTGCGCCACTCTAGAAATCAAAATGTAGTAAAAGTGAGCCAAGTCTAGGACAATCACTGATGAGATTGGCTCAAATTCAAGCTCAATTTATATGATACACTGCTAATAAAACCAAGGTAAATCTAAGCAGTGCACAATAAAAGTATAATAATAAAAATGTAAAAATAAAAAAGGGTAGGAAACACAAAAATCAGCCATTAAACAAATGGGGATGGAAGCATAAGGAGAGAAAGGGATGGGTAGGTTACAATAAAAGCAAAAATGTTGGAGGAAAGGGAAGAGAAGAATGATATTGAAAAATGGAAACATTTTCTTCAATCTGCCCCCGTGAGATGAAGTCAAGAAAGCAGGTACGGATCAGATTGGAGCCAGGGAGCAAGCGTATGCTTTTAATTGCATCTTTTTTTCAGAACGGAGATAGTAAGGCAAAGAGTTCCAGAAAGTAGGAGCCATGACGGAAAATGAAGAGTTCCTGTGAAAGTCAAGGAAAAATTGGCAAAATGAAGGAACAACTAACAACTCTTGTTGCAAAGAACGTAGGGATTTTTTTGTGACTTATATGGGCTCAAAAAGAAGGGAGGCCACTTAATAAGATTTGATCAAGTTTATTAAAAAAAATTTTAAACCGCTTAATCAGGTTTCTAAGCGGTGTACAATATCAAATTTACATAAAAACAGTTTAAAAGTCAGGGGTACTAGTGGCATAATAAGACACATAATAAGACATATGGACTTACTTCAAACATTAGGGAAGAAATACAATAGGTGATAAAATTGGTTTGGTTTTGTCCTTAAAGAACCTGGAACAAAAATGTTTTTAATTTTGATTTGAGAAGGAATACGATAGGACACCGGAAGGATATGCTCTGATTTTAGAAATGATGAAGTAATCTGAACTAATCGCTCTCAGGCATTGGTGGAATGAGGCATTATGACATCACAAAACCAGCTCCGGTTACCACACTATTTTTTGATTCAATTTTCGTTCTCCCAAGGAAGCTCAGAACGGTTGACCTGAATTTATTCAGCTACTCAAACATTTCTCCCCGTATGTCCCGGTGGGCTCACAATCTATGGGGGGATTAAGTGACTTACCCAGGGTCACAAGGAGCAGTGGGGGTTTGAACCCACAACCTCAGAGTGCTGAATATCACAGTAAAATGTTCTGGTGGACTTTACTTCTCGGGAAAATAGCTATCAACTAATGCAGTAAGGATCCTGTGACCCATTTGCACTATGCATGATTTCCAAAGCCTGTCTTTTATCGGTGTGCAACTGTCGATGACAGTTATTGCTATTACTTACTTACCTAGGCTTTCTTTCCATGAATAGGTTTCATTTCTCCTCATTGCAATTTAACACTATCACGAACAGACGGTACCCTGACTCCAATTTCATTCTGGCTGCGTTAATCCTATGCCTCCCCCAGCACCGTCCCGGAGAACTGAAGAGCAACTTGTGGCTTTGCCAACAGCCTTTTAAAGATGACGGCCGTATGTTGTCCACAGAAGAAACTGCCAAATGCAATAATGTAATCCCTCTGCCTTCCAGCTCCAGCTGCCACAGAAGAGCGTTCAGCTGGGTGCTGGACATTCCCAAATAGGTCTGGAGCTCTGAGTGACCAAAATGAGCACATTAATCTGATTACTTAGACTGAATATGCCAGTTCACCTCATGAATATTTACTTAACTGTTCTTCCCTAATTCCCGGTGGAATTGCTTTGGATTCTGCTTGAATAATTTATTTTGATCTCTCCCCTTTCTATTTTCTTCATATCTCCACAATTTTTGTGCTTCTGCCGCTACTTTCAAATGATTATTGAAGCAGATGAATTTAAGGGTTTTCTTTTAGTGTACCAGGTTTCTGCTTCAGGGCTGAGACTGTTCCCATTATTTTTGGCATCTCAAGCCATTGAGGCACTCATCTATCAACGACACTTCTGAACGCAATGATTCCAGTTTGTCCTGCAGGAGACTTCTTGTCTTTCTTCTTTCCTTCCAGCCTTTTGTCTTCAATGTAATGATTTCTGTGGCGCAGCCTTGTATCCAGTTTATTACCTGAACACAATGGGTGGCCCCTTTATGTATGTTATGGTCAGTGTTTCTCTTAAGTGCCAACCGTGGTGTAAAAAATTATGCACACATTTTCAACACCAGCTACTGTGAGACAGCGGAGCTGAAAATCTGAGCAAAGAGACACCCGGCACCATTATCTGAGTGTCAGCAATATTCACCTCCGATGCCTGGTTATATGTCCAGTTAATTTAAGATAGCCATTATCTGGGTGCTGACGCTGACCATCGCTAATACCCGAATAAAATCCAGCTCTACCCAGGATCTGGTTGAAAATCTGTCTGGATTTTCAGGGGCATTATTTTGGATAATACCACTGAAAATCTGGTCTGGCCCTGGTGAGAGGTGCACTTCTGCATCTGTCGACATTTACTGTGTTACAATGTTATACAAGAAGAAGTCTGTTGAATAGTGGCCCCTTATGTTTATTACTTTTCGCTCTATTTATTTATTTTATTTAGTACTAGCTGATTACCCGGCGTTTCCTGGATATCCCAATTTCAGCAGCAAGAATGGCCCTCTCTATGTCTCAGTGAGCCTGAAAACTATGGATTAGACACTTATCTTTCATATTCTGTAGTCGGGCCTCATGCTGTTGTACTGTCTATGAAGCTCTAGATGTAGCAGCTCTCTTTTTCATATCCTGTAATCAGGCCTTATGATGCTGGAGTGTCTCTGAAGCTCTAGATATAGCTTTGAAAACTTGGCCAATTATATTACATTTCCTTGGAGGCATTGTTACAGCAATGACAGCACATTGTGACATCATTCCCCAAGCTTCACACAATTGGTCAAAGCAATATCTGTCTTTTTTGATGATTCTTTACGTCACCCCTTCCCACCTCCACAGTGTTTGTTCCCAGATAGTAATTGATATGTATACCAAGTTTGATTGAAATCTGTCCATGCGTTTCAGAGTTATGCTGGAACATACATACACACATCCGATTTTAGATTAAGTAATGATCCCACACACATACACTCCCACCCCCAAAAACTCAGAATGAAACAGTATATACTTGTCTCTAGAACAGCAGCACCTGGTATGGAAAGGCCTAGTAGGGAAGGCCTTAAAGCACACAAATAATTACTCTGTGGGGGGTCAAAGGTCATAAAAGAATAAGAATGAAAAAATGATCGAGCAGCCAAACTGCTGCTTTCTTTCATTTGAGCTGTGATTTGAGTAGCAGATTAGCCAGTGGTAGACGTATTCCAAGTAGTCTTTGCAGATTCCACTTCTGAAAATTTTCCCATAGGATTTTAAGAGTTAATGTTTCTCCAAAAAGACAAAAAATGGGGAAATTATAAGGAACATTTACCAGTTCCACAGCTAAATGTTACAAACGCATGGCACAGAGCTGGGTCCTTTTAAAATGCAGAGAGCGTGTAGGAGTGACAGTGTGTGGGAGTGACAGTGTGTGTGACAGAGAGAAGCATGTGTGTGAGAATGACGGACAGAGACAGAATTCCAGCTGGGTTTATTCCAAGCTTTCTTCACATCTGTTTCACATATACAGTTGCAATAAAGACTTTGGAAGAACTTTATCAATAATGTGTGGCTGGTGTCTTGGCATGTGGATTGCCCGGTGTGGATATTCTATAAAACAAGGATGTGGACGAATGCGCTGCGTCATTACCAGGAGCCTGTTCCAAAATGAAGCTTCTGTTTTCCAAGAACTGTCATTCATTTGATGTTTCGGGAAAGCATCTTTCAAATATAGCCTGCAGGGAGGGTAATTTTATTAAAGTGGCCTAGGCAAGGAAGACAAAGTGGCTGCTATGTTGAGGCTATGTGTCCTTTGTAAAATCAGCCTTCCAGAAAACTGCTGGACAAACTTTCACACTTTGAGGCAGGTAAGAAGCTGCTTTTCTAAGTTTCCGAGTTTATTTAATTCGTATTGTGCCACCCATCGGGGACCATTTGAGCCATTTACATTTAGCTAATATTATAAAACATTGATAAGATACAATGTTGACTGCTTCCTACTCTGTCTATAGGGATAATGCATAACACCTACTCTTCTGCATGTAATTCTATATGTGCCTATATGAGCCTCTTACGTCATTCCTAAATTTACTCCCCAACCAGACAACTTCAGTGCAAACTTTAGGGGCTCTTATAACCTGCATACTTTAGATCACTTTTTGGGGGGAAGCGGATCCCAAGAACCTGGCAGAAACCCAAAGAGTAGCAACATTCCAGAGCTGAGATTGTGACGTCATAATGCCTCATTCCACCAATGCCTAAGAGCCAACCTCAGCAGTGATGTCACAATGGCTCAATTGGCCTATACTTGGCTCACATAAGAAGGAAGCACCTGCAGAGACATATCCAATTTTTAAAAGCCTTTGCCCGAAATGACTGAAACACCTCTAAGCACTTTTTATTTCTACATTCCCTGCCTACTAGTTATTTTGGTTGGAAAGGAAATAGGATGTTTCTTTTGGGAACATCTTGTTTCCATGACTTGTGCCATAGTGTCCTGAGAAAAACCAGGGAGCCAACACAGTCTTCCTGTTTTATAATTAGGTGAGAATTTCCTACTCTGGTTAATGTTTTCTGCAGTAACTTCCTGGATGTAACAAGATCACTGATCATATGAGCCAACTTTTCAAAATGATTGGGGGCGCTACACACGATAGAAACTACCCTTTCCTGGACACAGTCAATGAGTTTGCTCAAGTATTGGAGGGGAGGGGGGGGGGGGGCTCAAGCACCCAGAGAGCTGGCTTCTATGCTGACATTTCAAGATGTTGTAGGACACTTGATTTGAGTTACTCGCCTGAACACATTCTTATGATTTGTGATATGAGTTTAAAGTGTGTCCACTTGGCATCCTAAATGGAATTTTAAATCATGACCTCCAGCTCAACATGTTCAATACGATGCAAGTGCAGCAAACACAATAGAGAATCACAGACTATCCCTCTCAATTCAGGCCCCGCATTCACACTAACAGTCATTTAGAGGTGCAGACTGCATGTGTGAATCTCATGATTATGGTTTTTGGAACCTGAAAACAACATTTTGGTTTCTCAGTAGGCGTACTGAAATTTGCGCCTAGTTTTAAATGATCTGCACGAGGCATTTCCAGTGGTACAGTTTAGGGCAGGGCTTATCAATCTTTTTGTGGTGTGACCTCATGACTGCAGACAAATACAATTGTATGAACCCCCCCCCCCCCCTTTTCCAGGGGTTTCAGAAAAATGATGCATCTACATGTCTGGAGATCCCATGAGGGAATGTTGCTACTATTTGGGGTTCCGGAATCTTGCTACTCTTTGAGAGTTTGAGATTAGATCAGGGGTGGGCAACTCCGGTCCTCGAGGACCGGAACCAGTTGGGTTTTCAGGATTTCCCCATTGAATATGCATGAGATCTATTTGTATACACTGCTTTCAATGCATATTCATTGGGGAAATCCTAAAAACCCGACTGCATTCTGGCCCTCGAGGACCAGAGTTGCCCATCCCTGGTCTAGATGGAGGTTGAGGTCTCCTATGATGAATGTGGAGTCATATTGTAAAGTGGTTGTTGTGATAATGTTTGAGAATTGTGGTTCAGCTTCTAGCCACTTTCCAGGAAGCATGCAGCAGATTGGGTGTTGGGAAGAGTCACTGTTTATTTCTAGCATTAGTAGCCCTAGTGAGGTCAGAGTTATAGATTCCATGATTTTGATATGAAAAAATGATTTGCACAATATTGCCAAACCACTGCCCCACAACCAGTTCTCGAAAGGGGGGTGATTTTGTAATCTTCTGGGCAGAGTAGTTGTCATTTGGGGTCATTTTGCTTTGGTATCCATGTTTTGGTTAGGAATAGAAAGCCGGCTTATACTTCATCGAGCAGATGTTTTATGATTTTCAGTCTTATTAACCACTGATCTTGCATTAACATGTCCACATGGGATTGAGATGGGTATGACTTCATTAGTGTAAGTGGTTGGGATTCTTAATAGGTTGTCCAGGTTTGGTTTATTGATGTGATTGTGACTTGGGGGGGGGGGGGGGGTCCAACCAGCATTGGATTACCCAGTGCATGTGGTTGGTGTAGTTTATCATATGGTGACTCCGTGATGGGACTGTGTGATCTACCATTGAGAGAGGTGGCATAGGCTTTGGTTTGCCTGGTACTGATCAGCAGGCAGAGAATTGTTATGAGATACCAACACATTTTGATTTGTTCGCTGAAGAAGTGCAAAAGCAATTAAATAAACTGTAGTATTCAGGCAAACATTATTCTTAATTCCCAAAGTACCTAAATGTAGGAGGAAAAGCCTCAGAACCCAGTCCGGAACACACAACTTCTCTCGGACCCTGCAGCTGCAACCTCCCACATATGTACAGTTAACGTTTGCATTCTAGGAGGGGTTTAGGATAGTCAGTCATTTCTAGTGGTATCCAGGATGTTTGAGAGAAATAGGTAGGCCCAGACCAGGAAGAGGGAGGTCTTCAGTCTACCCTCACATGATTTCCCTCTGAACAGAGGATAAAACCATCTGTACGCTACAATTTTGTTCTAGATCCCAGTATTGCTGCATCTTATGTCTACATGCCCGGCTGAGACACACATAACTTGCCTTGTTCTGTAAGATACGTGTGGAAGTGGGAGACCCTCCAATGTCCCCATAGGCCTCTCTTGTTTCTAATTATATAATAGCAGTTAGGTGCCCTGCTGGCATGTTCACAGGTAAGTATGCCATCCTAAAGAATGATACGGGGACAAATTGTTTCTCGTCCCCGCGAGTTCTGTCGCTGTCCCTGTCCCATTCCTGAAAGCTCTGCCTTAACCGCACAAGCTTCGAACACTTATGATTTTAAAGCGTTTGAGGCTTGTGCAGATGAGGACGGAGCTTGCAGGAATGGGGCAGGGACAGGAAAAGAACTTGCCAGGATGGGAAAATTTGTCCCCATGTCATTCTCTATGCCATACATTTATTTGCACAAGGGCTGCATTAATCAGAGCACCCAAGTTAAAGAATTGACCTTAAATTGTCTTGTGAAAATTTACATCTCCCCTAAAGAAGGTGTACAAGTACATGTGCAAATGTGAACTTCATAGAACAGAGGCTTTCATTGCAATTACACCCCGGTGCCATGTTTTGGTACATCTAGATTTTAGGTGTGTATAAAACCCTTTATAGGAGCCGTGGGATCAGTACTGAGTCAATAGTGGTCAGGGTTTCTTTAAACACTAGCGACTGCTGGCTAATTTAGACCCAGTTTTTCAGTGCTAGGCTATATCCAGACACTGACAATGAACATCTGGAAGCCCAGACTATATATATTCCGTGCTTATTCCTAGGATAAGCAGCACAAAATCTGTTTTACTGCTTGGGATTTAGTTAGGTACTTGGGACCTGGGTTGGCCACTTTTGGAAACAGGATTCTGGGCTTGATGAACCTTCGGTCTGTCCCAGTATGGCAGCTCTTATGTGAGCCAACTATAGGACAGTCAAGCCATTTGTGACATCACTGATGAAGCTGGCTCTTAGGCATTGGTAGAATGAGGCATCATGACATCACAGTCTCAGCTCTGGAATGCTGCTAATCTTTGGGTTTCTGCCAAGAACTTGGGACCCCCAAGCTGCAGCCCATCAGACATAGCCGGAGCACTGACCCTTCTCTTCTTAATTTTACTTTTCATGTGGGTTCTTCAAAAAGAGACCCTCAAATGACTCGGTTGAGCAGAGCTTGGAGGTGCAGCTGGGCTTTGCTTTTGGAGTTTAGTGACTCTGTACAGAAGTCACCTGGTTGCTCTCAGCTCAAGACTTTAGCAGTGCTTTTGTTTCTATGCCAACCCACTAATTAAATCTAAATAACAGTTCGATTTTTTCAGCAGTAACAGTGCAGTGATATTTTGGTTTTAAACTTCACTTTTAATAATTATTGTATGTGCTGTTGAGCGGGTTCCTGGCAGGTTACGGGAGCCACATTCCATCAGACAGAGTTTAAGAAGAAATTGTTTTCTGAAGAGTAAAAGACTAAAAGAGATGATCAAAACCTTGAGGATTGTGGAAGGCTGATCTGTAGGAGCTCTGGAATGAGCAGGTCCATCACTTAATTTCTAGTGTGGTTCACAATGAAATATCTGAGAGAGCGATACGTAAACCTTTCAGCGCTATATAAGGGATAAATAAGAGTAGTTGTAGGATCTTCTCTGGCCCATTGGGTTGCCAAATGGCCAGCCTGGCTGGTGGCCAACAGAACAGAAAACTGACTACCAGACTCAGGAGTGGCTTGAGGAAGAATTGGAATTAAGACCTTCAGGAAACTCAATCTGCTGTACCTTGGGTTCATGTAAGCTGACTTTTGTTTATTACTAATAAATCTATTCTATACAGCAATTGGGTTGTCATGAGGTCATTCATATTACTTTAAAGAGGCCTGGCAGCAGCCTAATTTAGGCTCTGTCCTTGGTAACTCAGTCCAGGCATCATCTCCCATTCCCCCCCCCCCCAACCAATGTGTTTTCTTTTTACTCCACCAGTAGGTAACAGGTTAACTTGCCTAATTTGCATCTCATTACTTCTGCATACACTTTGCATTAGAGCAAACTGCCTGTGATAGATAATCCAGGTGTTTCACAAATTAATATCCCAAATGTCTTGGAAACAATTTTATTTCTTATTAGGAGAAAGGTAACACATTTATTACCGATGTTAATTCCACTGACAACCGTGATCTGTTGTGGTTGAGCAGCCCAGTCAATTCTGATTTGCATAATCTCATTCTTAGTCTTATATACATAATTAGATCACAAAGAACAAACATTCATTGGAGCTATAGCCTAAAAAGCGATGAAATATAGTGGTTTTTAAGGTTTTGAGAAACACGATCTAATTTGAGGAGGTCGTCCATTCCATATCGCAGTTAGTAAGTATGGAAAGGAGTGTGAAATTTTACTAATGGACATAATTCCTCTTATACATACAAGTTGTTCTCGTGCCCGAAGATCTCATGGTGTTTAGAGATAAAGACATCAAAGGAACAAATAGTCCATGTCAAATTTTAAAGACTCTACAGGCACATTTAAATTGAACTCTCAATCGAAACGGAAGCCAATCTAAGTTTCTCAACAGAGGTGACTTGTGATCAAATTTTTTCTTTCTTATAAGTGCAAGGCATGATCTTCTTAGCACCAGCAGGCTGTGATCATCCTACCGAGACGGAGGCAGCTGAGCGGATTTTCCCACTGTGACTTTCAAAGGGTGCTTCATTCGTAGCAAAGCCTCGCAAATCTTGTTCCATCCACTCCAGCATCAGGGTCTATAAACAAATTCAGGCTGTATTTCCCTGAAATATTGATTTCCTAGCTTATTGCCAGAGACACAACACTTATACATTGCTGCCGCTGTGTTTAAAATAGAAGTCAGTATTAAGTCAAAGTGACAGAGAACCAAAATGATGAATGTGTCTGGTCTGCCGGGAAATGCTGGTGAAGGGGCCGACTGTTCTCTTATTTTCTACATTTGGAGTGAAATGCCTGGGGAAGAATCTTGCAAAGATGATGTTTTAAAATATATGGCAAGGGAAGGAGATGGAATCTTAATTTCATTTTTCTTTTTGAACTGTAGTAATGAAAAATCTGTCAGTGTTTTAGAAAACAGAGCGAATGTGCTGTGCAGTCCTAAGACACAACAACGCCCGGTGTGTCATGGACTAAAATGGGAAATGACTTCACGAACACACACATCTTGTGAGAAGTGCAAAATGCTCCTATGTGTAAAAAAAAAATCTAAATGTCACGCATTTTTCCCATGAAGAGAGCACTTTTGAAAAGCTGCTTCCAAAAGCCTATTCTCCCAGTAGTTAACTTTGATGCCAAGTCCATTCTCTGTGACAGTTATTGAAAATTTGGCAGTAATGAGTTGATGTAATACGACTTCATGAAAAGACGCTTATTAATACCCGAAGTGGAAAAAATGAGTGTACAATAACCCTTATATTCTATATAGGGCGCTCACAATTGCGAGCACGGTTCAATTGAGTAATAAGCCAATTAGTGCCAATACTGATCATCAGCAATCAATTAATGGCGCTAATTGCAACAACTTGAAGTACGCATCCATCTCGAGACGCACCATTTTATAAAGAGGAACAGGTACATTGAAAAGAGAGCATGCCATGGGAGGGGATTTACTATAGAAACCCACATATCTAAGTCTAATTTACGCACAAGGATTTACACCAGGGTTCAGTTAGCTTAGCAGGGTTTTAAAAAGCTTTACATACGAGTAATATCTTAAAAGAAAAGTCCATAAACCATTATTAAGCTGGACTTAGGAAAATCCACTGGTTTCTCCTTGGAATCTTGCCAGGTTCTTGTTACCTGGGTTGGCCACTGTTGGAAACAGGATACTGGGCTGGATGGACCTTCAGTCTGTCCCAGTAAGACAGCTCTTATGTTCTTAAGTTTAATTTCCCATCATTTCCTCACTGTATTCCATCAACATCCTACTCCACAACTGGTTTCAGAAGTCCTGTTTCAGATTATGGTGGTTCAAAGGTTGGATTCAAAACTGTCCACCACTTTAGCCAAACTAGTTATAACACAATGGCAGTAACACTGCTATTTTTGTGTTGGGATCTTGCTGTTTTAATTACTATAGACGAGCATCAGAGGGATAATTGCTCTCTCTAGGGCTCATCATCAAAAAATATAAATGTCCAAAAATGTCCTAAACTAGCACTTGGACCTCCTAATCGCCAAGACATCTATGTACCAATAATTTAAACCACCTTTGTAGACATATAGCAAGATGTCCCAGCCCAGCTCGAGATGGGCATGGTGGAGGTGTGTTATGGGCATGCATAAAGGCCGGTTAGACTTGGGCATCTTGCAGCGATGGTTGAATGTTTTGCAAGATATCCTGGACAGAGCTTGACCTGTTTTAGAAGCGTCTAAGTGCCACAAAGGTGCCCAAACTGACCGGATGACCACTGTATGCATGAAGGTAAGACACGCCCACACTCCCCCCCGTGCTCACTGACCCCTTCCACCACACAAAAACATACCTGGTTCTAGAACAGCATTATCTGGTGTGGGGAAGCCTAGTAGAGTTACCTAGTGGGTGTGCTAGTGAAGAGCCATAAGCCACTCTAACCACAACATCTATGTATTAAGTATGAGCCCATCAAATCGTGCCCAACCCCTCTTTACTGCCATATAGGTGCCACCTGAAGCCATAAGGGCTATTGGGATGGTACACAGGTGGGTATAGTAGAGTTTTGGGGTGCTCACCCTACATTAGAAGGGGGTTACAACTGACACCCTTTATGTGAAGTTCACACCAGTGCCCTACTGCTCTGTTGGGATGCCTTTGTGGCCAATCCATGACTGTGCTGGCCCCTCAAACATTCAAATGATCTGGATTAAGATGTTTTGAACATGAACGTTTTTGTATTTGAAAACAGCCAATAAAAGTTGGATGTCTTTAGAGGCAAAGATGTCTAAATAGGCCATTTTCAAACGGTTTCAAAAGTGGATGTTTCCCCGCTCCGATATTTGGACGTCTTGTGGGATACGTCCAAAGTCGGACTTAGGCACACTATGAAAAATGCCCCTCTCTGTATCTAGGAGCAGTTTTAGATGCTATATGGAGAAATCTGAACCGACGATTCTTGATTTATTGCATAGATTCTATGACATGGAAGACCTTTGCGAGCCATAAGAAGGTTCTCCCTGTGCAGGAAGGTCAACAGAGAATCACGAGGTCTTCAAGGTCTCTTCTCTCATGACATCCCTGATGCCATCTTATAGCTGATTCCTCTGCTGTTTATGAGATCACATTCTAGGATGAATATAAATATATTTAATTGCTTGCTGTGGAACATAAGCTTTTCTCTGGAGAAAATGAAACAATTCGTTCCAAGTCTCTCTTATAAGTGTTGTGTGGCTACAAAAATAAGCAATCAGGTGTCTTCTCTGTGCACCACAGAATATAATATTGATTTGTAAGTTTTATGTTCCTAATTAAAAATGTCTTGAGTATGATGAGGAAGGAGAAAGATGAAGAAAAGGTGCTGAAACAGGTGACATATTGGAACATTTGTGGCTGTTGTCCTCATATCTCACCCAGGATCGATATGTCTCTCATTTTCAGCTCATTTTGCTGGGCTTTCTGTAAGTGGGAGCTAAATTTTAACATGCATGCTATTTCACCATAATACACACCAAATCCTAGTTACCTGGGCTATTGTTAAGATGTGTTATTTTACCTCAAACGTGCCATTTTAACACAAGTTCCATTTTATGCAATGAGACTCAATTACTATTAACTGAGGTAAACAGTAAAATAACACATCGTAACACTAGACCACATGGGTAGCTTCTCCTTTTAAATAAAGAAAAAAGGAATGTCTCTAGAGATTGAAATCACTGCTCTATATAATAAAAGTGAGCCAAGCATAGGACAGTCGAGCCATTGTGACGTCACTGCTGAGGTTGGCTCTTAGGCATTGGTGGGATGAGGCATTATGACATCACAATCTCAGCTCTGGAATGTTGCTACTCTTTGGGTTTCTGCCTGGTACTTGGGACCTGGGTTGGCCACTGTTGGAAACAGGATACTGGGCTTGATGGACCTTTGATCTGTCCCAGTAGGGCAACTCTTACGTTCTTATGTGAGCCAAGTATAGGACAATTGAGCTATTGTGACATCACGTTGAACCTCATTTGCCATGTCGCAGCCCATTTCTCAAGCGTGTTTATGTCACGTTGCAGATCTTTGCAATCCCCCTGTGTCTTCACTACTCTGAATAACTTCGTATCATCCACAAATTTAATCATCTCACT
This sequence comes from Geotrypetes seraphini, assembly GCF_902459505.1. Taxonomy (NCBI): domain Eukaryota; kingdom Metazoa; phylum Chordata; class Amphibia; order Gymnophiona; family Dermophiidae; genus Geotrypetes; species Geotrypetes seraphini. The sequence goes on from NC_047102.1 coordinate 1,876,046, forward strand.
TGTCGTACCAAAGATGTTGAAGAACACGGGTCCAAGCACCGAGCCCTGCAGCACCCCACTGGTGACGCTCTTCTAGTCCGAGTATTGTCCATTTACCCCCACTCGCTGTTTCCTTTGCTCCAGCCAGTTTTTAATCCACATGAGTATTTCACCCTCGATCCCATGGTTTGTAATTTTCCGAAGTACTGTATCTTCTGGCTTAAAGAAACGAAGACCGGGAAGCCCCAAAGTACGATCTGGCCGGAAGAGCTCACGGGAGGGGTCCTGGGCAGTAGTGCACTTACTCCACAGGTGAACTTTGATCCAGCCACACTGAGAGGATTGTTTTATACACACACAAAGCATAAGATGATACATGTTCCGAAAATATGAAACTAATAGGGTAAATACAAGACATCTGCTCCTAGAGAGGGAAAACAGGTCAGCACGTGCAAGTTCCCAAGTGGTGAAAGCAGATGCTCTGTCTGAATCTCAGTAAATAATTTGGTTTCTCACAAACCCTAGCAGACACAATAGGCTTTACTGATAAAGAGTTTATATTCCAGCAGTTGATTCAATTCCCACCAAGCACTAAAAGTTAGTGTTAGCAAACTATTCTAATAAGCAGCTAGTCATAGTCAAGTCAGTCTAAACAAGGGTCAAGTCACCATGTCTACCTGTGACACTAAGAAGCTTCTAACTCTATGCAATGCTAGCCTACATAGTATATAGGCCCTAGGATAGGGTTATCCGTGGGGATGAATTTTGTCACCGTGTCATTCTCTAATGTCAAGCTCCTTCATGTAGAGACTGTTTTCTCTGTGACTCAGTACAGCGCTGTGTACGTCTGGTGGCACTATAGAAATCAGTCCGAAAGTATTGTCACGTAGGATTTGTTTTTTCAAGGTGAAGTGCTACAGATATGGATCAGGAAAAGTCCTTTTCTTCCTGAGGTGCTGAAAGAACCTCTCAGCCCTGGACTGGATCGTATGACCTGACCAGGATTCCAATTCAGTACTTTGATAGGTGAGTTGATTGTTCCTTTAATCGAGTCTCCGATGTGCTGAATGGCTTCTTTCTGACTTCTTGAAGCAGAGAATTTACGGCAGTTGTAACTCATAGCGATATAGATTTTGAGCCATCTTTCTGCTTTGGTTTCCAGAAGCTTAGCTCCATATGGTATATATTCTGAACACTATGTAGAAACGTGAATATGAGCCTCGGGTTCTGTTCTATGAGCTTTATAGGAAACCCTTTTGGGTCTTCCCAGTTGGATTTCTTACAAAGCTTTTTTCATTGCATAAGTCTTATCACTTGCGCAACATTAGCTTTGTCTCACTTGTCAAGAACGTGTTGATCATCCACTTATTTATTCATGTCCATTTTCCATCTGTCTTTCGACACAGAGCTAATTGCAATAACATTTGCTTTATCAACCCTTTTTGCCATGCTTCAGCTTTCACACGCTGCTGAACTCAAGTTACACCCAGGTCTCCAAATTCTCCAAACCAAGTGTTTCTGGACCCTGTGTCCGGAGTAAACCATTGCAGCGGTTAGGTTGTCCTGTTTGTTGGCTCCATGAAAGGCCTTAAAAATATGTTGAAGCTGATCCTGTAGCAGTCAGAGATTGCAAAGCCATTGGCTGCTGCAGGTTGAGAAAGATCTGGATATTTAAAACCAGCATTGAATAGCCAGATCTTTGGTGGTTGACAGAAATTATTTGGGTGAAAGTCAATAGTCTACCTTTATCTGAGCCCTTCCTAGTGAGCAGACTGAAAATCACTGTCAGCCAGATAAGTCCCAGCTCCACTCCGACTCCGCTCTAGACTGCCCTGGCAATAGTTGGATAGTAAAGGAAAAGTGGAAAGGTCAAGATGGCCACAGGAGTCACGCAATGAATAAAAAGGGTTGATTAACACACAGAATGTGCCTGTGTCGAGTGTTATCATAAAAAAAATACAAAAATGAATCCAAAACTTGAATGGATTAAACATACATATCCAGAACACAAGAGAGGTACATTCTAAAAATAATTTAAAATAATGATAAAGAATCTACCCTTAACACAAATTCTGTTTTTACGTAAAAAAGAAAGACATTGTTAGTCAAAACACATGTACGAGGGGGTGCGGAAAAGTTTTCAGCCCAACCAAGAAGAGAATGACGTGGATATGACCTGAAACAATGTCAAAATACAGAATTTTGTTTCTTCAGATTGGCACGTAACCCTCTTTACAGCTACAGTGACAAAATAACGGCCAGAATTGAGGAAGTTGGTTGGGCTGAGAACTTTTCTGCACCCCCTCCTATACTGAAACAAACATACAGGAAATGATGTTATAAAATTCATATATCTCAATACGGACAACCAGCAAATCTAAATGTGCAATTTGCTTGAACTAATCGAATAGAGAAGTGTATATTTACAATAAAAGAGTCTAGCAAAATAAAAAGCAATTGACATTTTTAATGGCCCTCTCTAAATTATCCTGTATTGCAGGGCAGGAACTGACAGAATCATTGTATTTTGTTTTCTAGTTCCTTGCACTTGTGGTAATGTTGAGGCTACCTCTGTCATACTGGTATTTAGTTTGCAAGCTGTATCCTTTTGAAATCTGAACCTGGAAATCATCTCCGTCTTCAGGGTCCTCTTCCTTCAGCACACTTCACCACTGCAGTCTAATTGGGATAGGTGAGCCAGATTCAGTTTTGTCACATTTGCATGCTCCTTGGTTCTCTCCTAAATCCCTGTGGCAATTTCATTTAATAGGTAATCTGACTGTACTAGGCTCCTTCTGTACAACCTCTCTTAAGTCCCTCATGCAGCGGATTGACTTTCTGGAGACTTGTATGGCGTCATCTATCTCTAGAACTGCAGTCAAAGTCTCAGAGCAATTACAGCACTGGAACATGGAGTTGGTCTCCAGCAGATGGTAGATGGAGGCTTTTGAGAAACAGATGAGAGTTTGTGCGAGTGAAGGTCAAAACATAACACAGGCATATGCTTACTCTTGACTCAACCGTGTTGTGGGATTACCACAGTTGCAATGATTGTGCCTTGAAAAAAGGCTTAACCTATAGATACTAAATCCAAACTATTATGTGGATGATAATATTATAGACAAGAACGTAAGAGTTGCCATACTGGGAGAGACCAAAGGTCCAGCAAGATCCCAAAAGAGTGAAACAGATTTTATGCTGCTTATCCTAGAAATATGCAGATGATTTCTCCAAATCCACTTTAATAATAGCTTATGGGCTTTTGGTTTAGGAAATGATCCAAACCTTTTTTAAACCCTGTTAAGCTAACTGGAACTGAATTCCAGTGTTTAAATACATGTTGAGTGAAGAAATACATTCTCTGGTTTGTTTTAAATTTACTACTTGGTAGCGTTATCACATGACTCCTAGTCATGGTACTTATGGAAAAAGTAAATATGTGATTCATATCTACAGTAGATATGAATACTCCACTCAGTATTTCATAAACCTATATTCTATCTCCCCTTAGACCACAGGGTAATATGGGCCGATCCCTATAGAGGCACTATGAGGGGGTGCTGAAAAGTTCTCAGCCCAACCAGCCAACTTCTGTTTTTGACATTGTTTCAGATCATTGATTGAACCATATCCTTGTCATTCTCTTCTTGATAGGGCTGAGAACTTTTCAGTGCCTCCTTGTATTTTATAAAGGAAATGCTAGCAGAAGTGGCTTAACATGTTTCTTCATTATTGCACTGTTGGGAATACTTTTCTCCTTACAATACTCTTCCCCATTTATGGGTTTTTTAAACTTCTTTTTGATCATATTTATAATCTGCCTAGTACCAAATTGGTGGGTGTTTAAGAACATAAGATTTGCCGCTGCTGGGTCAGACCAGTGGTCCATCTGCCCAGCAGTCCACTCACGCGGCGGCCCTTAGGTCAAAGACCAATGCCGTATTTGAGTCTAGCCTTACTTGCGTATCTTCTGTTCCTGCAGGAACTTATACAACCTTTTCTTGAATCTCTGAAGGGTGCTTTCCCCTAAAACAGCCTCTGGAAGAGCGTTCTAGATTTCTACCACTCTCTGGGTGAAGTAGAACATCCTTTCGTTTCTATACACAGAATGCATAACATGTATCATCCTTGCATTACCTAAAATGCATAAATTTATTTCTACTTTCTAATTTATTTACTATTTCTAAAATTTCTAGACTGCCTATAACTAAGCGGTTAACAGTTAAAACATTCAGAATAGCTTGAGGACAGTACAGTTACAAAATGCATTCAGTTACATCATAATCACATAATAATTCAATCCACTTAAGTTACATCAACAACTCAACTAATTTATGTATTATCCATCCCCACTTAATAAGACGCAAAAAGTGCAATTCAGATTTCTTATCAAATATGTTTACTAGCAAAGTTTTTACTTTCTTCCAAAAGATTAAAACATTCGTTTCGGGTCTGTATATCTAAAGGAAGTCCAATCCGCAGTTCAAGAAAACACTTGTGTCCATGACAAACTTTCATGTACTATCAGCTGCCAACGGCATAGGAAGTGGGTCTTGCTGACTTGACTGAGGTAAAAAATCTGCTAATAGATAGACATTCAACCTTTTAAAACTCTTACAGAGGAATAAGAATTGAGTGCAAACTTCATGGGCGACCATTGGAACTCCATTACTGGAAAACTATGTTCAAACCTTTTCCTTTCGGTCACTACTTAAGCCATTCCATTCTGTGACATTGCACCAGCTTTATGGTTATGTCTTGTCAATCCCAAATCTAAGCCACATAACTTTAACTCATGCACCAGCCTCATTTAAAGAACTTAAGAAACATGATATGGGTCAGTCCAAAAGTCCATCAAGCTTGGTATCCTGTTTACAGCAGTGGCCAGTCCAGGCCCAGGGAGAAGCAGCGGTTAAAAACAGTCTGTTTCTATTTACTTTCTCAAAATATTTTTATCACATCATCCAACAACAGCAATGAGTTCCAAAATTTAACAAGGCACTGAATGAAAACGATTTCTCCTATTTTAAAATGTTCTACTTTGTAACTTCATGATATGCGCTCCACCCCCCCCAAATCTTTGTATTTTTCAATGAATAAACAATTTGCCTACTATAACAAACTGATTGAAAACCCTACAAAAGATTATACTAAACAATTGAAATCCTCATCAAAATACTTCCAAAGCAAGTACAGCCTCGTTTAAAGAAACTCATACCTAGCCATCCTTCTGTGGGCATACTTCCCTGAAAATTTTATAAACCTCTACCTTACCTATCCTCACCTGTCTCTTCTCCAAGCTGAAGAATCATAGCTTCTTTCCTCATATGGGACTTTCACATTCCATTTTTTTCTACAGGTAGTTCCGATGGCGTTCCCTCATGTGATCCGCCATTTTGAAGTACATGACTTTTGATATATGATACTCATTGTTACAATGGGTTCCTGAAGAAGGATTATAATTTCCAAAACAGAGCTCTGTTGGACCCAAATGAACAACCGGAGGATTGATTCAGATAAGTGTTTGAGAGAACGTAACGTACTTTTACATATTTGTATTTTGAATTGTATGGGAATATTGTGTCAGACTACTGCATTGAAAAGCAAGATTGTGATATTATTAATAGAAACATGACGGCAGAAAGGCCAAATGGTCCACCCAGTCTGCCCAACCGCAGTAGCCATTATCTCTTTCTTTCTCAGAAATTCCGTGTGTCTATCCCAGGCCCTTTTGAATTCAATAGAAATATAGAAACATGATAGCAGATAAAATGCAGTATATTATTTATTGCACAGACTATTTAATTTATTTCACTTTGGAGATTCGAGAGGCCTATTGATGTTCTTAGTGACCATATTCCTTTATGGAAGGTCTAAAGAAAGGCTCCCATGAGAGAACAGCTGTTTCTTTAAAAAGAAAAGGCCTTTTCTCATTCACAATTTATTTTTTTCTACCATTTTCTAGGACTTTCTTTTATGCTTCAACAGTCTTATATTTGAGTGAATTGTTATTACATTATTTAGTGAGGTTTTATAATATTCATACCTTTCAGTTTTCCCATCACTTCTGGTTCTGTATAGTGAAAACATTGAACCATTATCATAAAGTCAGGTTTGAAGTTATGCAAAGTTTTTTATAAGAGTTCTCAGCCCAACCAACCCAGTCTCCATCAAGGGCTATTCACGTAGTCCAGTGATTTTCCACTTTTTTTTGTTCTATATATTTTTACAGAACGAGAAGAAGTGGAAAATCTCGATGGAGACTGCCCCTGAGAACTTTTCATTTAGCCAACAGCTCCAGTTCCTGTGGAGCCTCCAAAAGAATGAATACCAAGCTAAAACCGTTACGTTCTATTACATAAAAAGGAGGCAAACCACTCCAATACTAGTGGTGCTCAAGCCAAAAATGTTCATTTCATTTCGTTTCCCATGCTGTTTGTACAAATGGCATTTTGTCCTTTTTCAATTTTTTTCTTTTGTTTTGGGGCACATTTGCCAGTGATGTGTCTTATTTGCAAATAATGAGCACAGTCCATGAAGCATGCACATGATGTTCAAAGTGGACACGAGTGAAAAAGTAGGCGTTGCACTATTTAAATCACCGCACAAAAAAATGTTTCCGATGAATGCACAATCCTACTTAATACCCAGCTTCCCATTTCCAGTCTTACCCAAAAGACCTCATTTCAAGTTGAAACATTCAGTAGTCAGCTTGATATGGAAACATTTCAGACTCATTTTAACTATTGCAAAATGGCTGGCACCTATTCCGTCCTTAACGCATAGGATTCATTGTACCCTTCCCCCATGGATTTTGGTTTATAATAGAGTTTCTGCAGCTAAATGAGACTCCCAGGGTTTTAATGCATGAAGTTATTAGAAGCGTTGAGGGGATGAAGGTTGTTCTGGGTGAGTGGGTGGGGGGTGTAGAGCATCTCAGAGGAAAATAGTTGTAAAGGTTTTAATTAAAATGTTTATTTCATGGAATTTCGTCAGTTCTATGCAAATATTCAGCTTGATAGTATAATGACATGGCTGGTTTGCAAATAGAACAAGGATTTCAGAAAGTACAGATTGTTACTGCCAAAAGGTGGGGCAGGTATTGCAAGGCAAAAGAGTCTAATAGTGACTTCTTAAAGCTTCTCTTTCTCATTTACTGACTAAAAGTTCAAGTTTTACATGTTCAGACTGACTCTATAATTTAACACTTCATCCACAACTTCAAAGAGATGAAATAATGTTACAGAAGGGTTTTTTAGAACTGTGATTATAACATTTATATTTGGATTAAAACGCAAGAAGGCTAGTTCACGTTTAAATCAGTCTAATAAAATGGTCTCAGGTTCACACCAGAGGTTGTATGTACAGTAGAAGCCCGATAGGCTTATGTTACACAGAATGATTTTAGAGAACAATTCAGATTTAAAATGCAGTCCATCCCTTGTCATTCTTTAGTGTCCATTTCAACCTCAGTCCTTCTACACCAGTGTTCTTCAATGCAAGGCTTGAGGGTCAGTGGCTGGGCCCATTCATACTCTGATTCTTCCATCTCTCCTTAAAGAATGACATGGAGATGCTTTCCTGGTGTTATCCATGGGGACAGGAACGGTGATGAATTTTGTCACTGTGTCACTCTAGTCATATTACATATGGTGCAGGCATAGTAGGTCCTGCACCTGATCTACGCCAACTTTTGTTCATGTCCATCCTACAGCAATCCATTTTTCAGACAGTTAATGTACTAACCAAGAAGCCAAGATTGAACTTAACAGATTTCCAGGGCTTGAGGAATATTTCAACCAACTGTTTGAGGGCCACAATGAAGGAATTTGGGGGGTGCAGGCGGCCCTGGGACTGCGCTGTTGGACACCACTGCTCCAAGCTGAGTGGGAGTCTTCCTCCTACATTCCTGCCAGTCGGGGGTGCTGTTTCACGATCACATTTTCAATAGTGAAGGACAGGCAAGCTCTGCAGGACTCCAGGGAACCTGTTTGTCCCTAGCGATTGAAAACACAATATCAAAATAGCACCCTCCACTGGCAGCAATGCGGTTGGAGGACTTCTGCTCAGCTTAGTAAGAACAGTGGATCAGAGTCCGAGCAAATTGTGACAGCCAGCAGGTAATCAGAGAAAACAGTTCTAACAGTACTGAATAGACACCCACAGAAATATTTCTGTTTTTAATAGCAGAATGTATTGAGAATGGCTCACTGTGTGAGGGTGAAACGTTATTTGTTGTAAAACAAATTTTAGTTTTTATTCAAGTATGTGAAAGGAAACGCAGGGCAGCATTGTTCAGGCGTTCTGGTTTTGTTCTTCACTTGCAAATGTAGGTGCCCCCTTGCTGATAATTATTTAAGTAATTGTGCAGTGTGAATTAGGATGAAGAGCCTAAACCCGGTAGAGTAAGTTGAATGTGAGGGAAGTGACAGGAAAGGGAAAATAATTCATCACGACATTGGGCAATCAATTAGAACAGTCCAAAATATTAGCGCAAGTCAATCAGATCTGAACATCTCTTTGCCTCTTGTGCAAATTCCAGTCTAGATGCATCAGGATACAAAACACGCAGGTGCCTGATAACAAATTCCATCTGCAGTTCTCATAGATACATAATGGAAGCAATAGCTAAGCCACGAGCAGCTCAGAGACTTGCGACGGCTTATTTGTTCTCAGGAACGAAAGCGAATCAAAAAGGAAGCGGTTCATGACTCTTGCTGAGCTGATGAGCTTTTTGCTCACACTCTTGTCTCTCTTATACAAGCCTTCCATGAGTGCCAAACCTCTTAAGATAATATAATATATGCATGTGCTCACTAGCTAAGGCTGCAGATAGATCTGCGTGTACACACATCTACGTACATAGAAATGACATGGCAGATGATGAGAGAAAAAGGCCAATTGACCTCTTCTGCTCTGTTTAATTCTGCCCACATCACAGCTGCCAGCCGGAGAGGACCGCCTAGAGATGGCAGTTTTGTTTCTGCTTTGGTGAGTGGCATCGTGTTTCCCTTTTGCTGTGCTATTTTGGGAATTTGTCGTCTACGTGCTGCTGTGTCATTTACAGGCTCGCTTTTCCAGCCTTTCCTTCCTGTACATTTGTGGCCAATGGACATGGCAGACGAACTCAGCCTCATGCTGGCATCCACTCCATAATTCAGAACCAAAAGGCTGTTAATGACCCAGCCTAGCTTCCCCCAAATGTGATTTGATCAGATTTTTTAAATATGAAATAGTGCTTAATATGGCAGGGTTTGAAATTGTTTTCTTATGTTATTGCAACTCACTCTACAAAGAAATTGCACAAAAGGAAATTTGACCACGTTATGCCCAAAGAATGCCCACTGGTTACCCCTAGAATCACCTAAAGTACAACTGGTTACCCCTAGAATCACATTTAAAGTACAACTGTTTACGGCCCCACTGTTTTTGGACAGAGTGATTATCCCTTATAGCTCCTTTTGTACCCTAAGATCGGAGGATAAAAACCTTTGAGAAACATAAATACTAGGCATAACATTCTCAGTCACAGCCCCTCAAATTTGGAATCTATTACCAACCCAGGTGAGGGAAGAAAAAGCCCAAACCCTAGATAAATCCAAAGGGAAATGAAAACGCCACCTCTTTAGGGTCGCCTTTGAATAAGAACCTTTCTGAGTTCAAGTTGACTTTGAACCTCAAGTCACGCAAGGCCTTCCCTAATGTTAACTCCTTCTTCGTTCTCCCCCATTTCCTTTTGTTTCACAGTCTACCTTTGTCCAAAGTAAGTCATTGTCTGTCTTCCCCATTTTACAGTACATCACTTTGAAACTCTGAAAAAGCGATTATATCAAATTTTTAAATAAACTTGAAACGTAAGCATAACATTTTTTGATTGTCTTCTTTTTAAGTGAAACAGCAATATAACAAAATAGAGTTAAACAAACTTCTCAGTCCAACCAAGACAGTTGAGGCAGTCTCCAAGTACATTACTTCTCTCCCGTTTCTTTTAAAGACTGCCAAAAGAGCGTTTGAAAAGCCAGGTCCTTGAGACGTTTCTGAATTCATAGAAACATAGAAGATGACGGCAGAAAAGGGCTACAGCCCATCAAGTCTGCCCACTCTGCTTACCCACCCCCTGTCTATGCCCTAATGACCCAATTTTCTTATCTTGACCCTCGTAGGGATCCCACATGGGTATCCCATTTATTCTTAAAGTCTGGCAAAGAATTCCATAAGGAAAGGCCCTAGGGATGCAAATGGTGCCTTCTTTCTATACCGATTGCATTGATCTAAAAAATGCTCAAATCCATTCTGCTAGAAGGCATCAGAGCTGTATCTAACAAATATATAATGGAAAATGAAGTGCTGGTAGCATTGCCTAATTCTCATTGAAGTAAGAATGCCGTTGTGTGATCATTTGTAACATTAGATCAAATAGAACTGGGATTATTAAACGTAACCCAAGTAGTGTCATAGATCTCCTTTGACTGGTGTGGTTGGGTCACAATAACCTTTTGTTAAGGGCTCAGACCACAGTAACTAGTTAGACTGCTGAAAGCCAGCATACATTTGATAGTTATTCTATGAGGCATGTTTTGATGTCATTACACTTATGTGCCTTTTGTGTACTTATGACAGTGTCTTAACTTCAGCAGTAGGTCTCTCTTCAAACATATGGCTCATGGAGCTAAAGATTTTGCTTGATTAGTTGTGCAAAGTTAGTGGCAGAGCCTGAAGCAGTTTTCGAAACAGTGCACCTCGTTGGACCATCTAATTTGAGCTTCCATATCTAAAAAAACTCCCACAAATAAGTGCCTCAAAATGATGGCTGATAGCAAGAGTTGACACATGATATTAACTGTATTTATCTTTTGATAGGTTGCATATTTTAAGTGATTCATTATAGCACCCGACACGAGACAATGGAGACATTTCATGGGGGTTGAGACCAATGATGTATGGTTACCTCCAACTCATTTACAGCAAATTGATAAAGATCTTGTTGCAGATTTCCAAAAGCTGGGAAAGGATGGAATGGGATGATTTATCACGGCTGTTTCATCAGGGCTGCAATGAAATGGCCTTAATGAATCATCCCATTACGGGGAGGCTGGGCTTCAGGTGATCCGGTGACGACTTCCCATCAGCCACTGCCGCCTGTCCCAAGTACCTGGCAGAAACCCAAAGAGTAGCAACATTCCAGAGCTGAGATTGTGATGTCATAATGGCACAATTGTCCTATACTTGGCTCTTTTAAGAACAGTTATATGGGACAGACTGAAGGTCCATCAAGCCCAGTATCCTGTTTCCAATAGTGGCCAACCCCGTTACAAGCACGCGGCAAAATCCCAAGGAGAAAAACAGATTTTATACGGCTTATCCTAGGAATTAGCAGTGGATTTCCCCCGAGTCCATCTTAATAATAATTTGTGGACTTCTCTTTTAGGAAATGGAACTTTGAGCACCATGTACTGAATGCAGGCCAAACTTATGGGATGCCTATACTTTCACCAGCTTGAGTGCTTGGGCCTGCTTCATCTGTTTCACTAGCATTTTACAAAAGAATGTAGGTGCACCTCCACTCCCTTCTCTACTTTTCAGAAGCTGCAGCTAGAGGTTTGGATTCATTCAGTCGCTGCTTTTAATCTTCCCACTGTTCATAGCCATCCCAGACAGTGGTAAGTTATCCTGGTCATCGGAAGAATTTGCTCATTGTTTATTATTTCTGACCTTAAGTACACCGGGACGACAGTGTCCGCTGTGGTGGTTTAAGCCCTTGTTATTTTTGGCCAAGATTTAGCCAGCGATTAACTTGCTGACTCTGTGTCATTTGTTACATATTAAGAAAACATTTCCACTTAGGTTGTCAGTCCGTCTCAGAGCAAAGCTGCTGCCTGATTTCCCACTAAAACGGTGTTTTGGGTGGCTGCGACTCTGCTCACTAAATTTCTTTCCCTTTCACTGCCGTCGTCTTTTTTAAATCTTTGTGATCTGTGTGTCAGTTTTACATTAAGTCAAGGGAGTCTTTGGCATATGTCGCTGGCACTGTGTGAGTCTGATAACAGAAACGTGCAAATTGAATTATTCAACAGTCTGACTAACCGCTTAATCTGTCATCGATCCCACTTGGGTTCATTATTACGAGTATGTTTTTGAAAGGGGTATTTCTCTGAACCTAGTTTCACTGCTTCATACAGGTATTTTTTATTCCCACGTGCCCTTAGCCAGTGTTCAGTAAGTCATATATTTCTATGGTGTAACATACTGTCTTTCCTGAGGAGATAATAAAGACGTGAACAATAGAGAATAAATCTAATTCTAAGCGGCTCCGAAACCAATTTAAATAAGTTACTGTGCCCCAAACTTTTGACATTCAATTTTTCATACCTATAGCTGGAGCACAGATTTGCCCACCAAAAAGGAAAATTTAGGCGGTCATAATTCTTCCAATTACAGGTAACCATCTGCATGGCTATCCCGGTCATGATTAGGAAAAGACGGCATTTGTATCGATCCAAAGGAGGCTTAACTTGACGATGGTTAAAAGAAAGGGTAAGTTTCAAGTTTATGTCTTGATATGCTGCTTTTATTTTCCAAAGCGGTTTACAACTTTACTGAGTTAAAAACAATTAATTAAAAACGAGGGAATAGACAAACAAAATGAAAAATAATTATTGAGACAAAAAAAGAAACGAAGGGGAAAAGGGTAAGGAATCAATATTAAAAATAAAAAGGAAAGGTCCAGGAAAAACTCATCAGGGAAGGGAGTTGACTGGAGCAAGCCTCTTGGATTATTGTTTTTTCATTATCCATCGTAAATCTCATAGGCGTCTTTGAAGAGAAAAGTTTTAAGATTTATTTTAAAGTTATTTAAACTAGTTTCTTGCCTTAGGGGAAGAGAGTTCCATAGTGTTGGCACAACTACCAAATAAATGGATTTGCGTGTTGTGTCGTAAAAAAGCTGTTGGATTGAGGGAATAGTCAGAAGATGTTGCTGAGATGATCTAGTGACCTTGAGGATTCGTAAAGGAATTAGAAAGCCTGTCAATGAACATTGAGTTGAACTTTGAAAGCTAGTAAAAGAGTTTTGAATGAGATTCAGTGAGTGATGGGTAACCAATGAGCTTTTTTAAGAAGAGGGGAAATATGGTCAAATTTGTTTGCTTTAAAGATTATTTAAATAGCTATATTTTGAATTAGTTGTAATATCCTTATCTGTTTTTGAGTGATTCCTTGATAGAGGGAATTACAATAGTCTAAACTGGAAATGACTAAAGAATGGATTAGAATATCGAGAGATTTAGGGACTAGAAGAGATGAAATAGAGCGTATCCATCCTTAGTTTAAAGAAATATTTTTGCACAATGGAGCTGATTTGGGCTTTGAACGAGAGTATTGTCAAAAATTACACCTAAAAGTTTAATAGTCGGTACCAGTTGGATTGGAGTGGAAGAAATGCATAATTGGGATTTTAACATATCACTGGTAATATATTACTTTTACAAGTAATGAGTAACTAGTGGTGGGTAGGTTACTGTGAAAAATAATTACTTGTAAAAGTAATATATTACCAGTAATATATTATACCCAGCTCTGGTCCTGGAGGAAAAATCCATCGTCTGCTATTGAGACAGACAGAAAGCCACTGGTTGCCCTGGATCAGTAACATAGAAACATGATGGCAGATAAAGGCCAAAAGGCCCATCCGCAGTAACCATTGTCTCTTTCTCTCTCTGACAGATCCCACGTGCCTATCCCAGGCCCTTTTGAATTCAGACACAGTCTCTGTCTTCACCACCTCTTCTGGGAGACTGTTCCACGCATCTACCACTCTTTCTGTAGAAAAGTATTTCCTTATATTATTCACGCTAACTGATCTAGTGCTCGCTAAAGATTAGTGCTTAGTAATAGGACCCCTATGTCTTGCATTCTCTGGCCTTTATCTCTAAATGATTTTCATAGGCACACTTGTGGGATATATCTATTTATTTATTTATTTATAAAATGTATAGATCTGATCACAAGAAATCATGCTTCTGGGCCAGATCCAGTCCAATGAAAATCTGATGCACTGGAACAGGCTGACATGATCACGTTTTCATAGGCTGCGACGGGAGAAGTTGACTTGTGAAGCTCTTCCTGCCAGTTGCTAAAATGTCAGATATTTCATGTCTATGTTGCTCTTAAAAAAACGAATTGGCTTTTGAAGAGAAGTCTTTTTGTGTTGTCGAATCACTAAAGAAAAGGCCAGCATGTTTCAGATTATTTTCAACATAAAAATGTTCTAAGAACTGACATTAAACAGATGGCATTATACTTGTAGCAAAGCAGTTTTACTCTGGAGCTACAGAAATGGAAATTAATTCTATAATCAAAGATCTCCTTCTGTTCCACCTCTGTAAGAGTGATGACTCAGTGAATTAGCAAATGGGCACACTGGGACTGCGTGTTTATTAACCATCTTCTCTAACAAGGTATGGATCAGATCATGAAGGGCCAGGACTTTTGCGCTCAAAGTCTGACATTCAGCCATCTAGTATCTCAAGCTGTAAACCTTGGAGAACAAGGAAAACCCACCTTGAACTTTGGGACACTCAAAATCCCCCTTGTGGGGTTTATGGATGTAAGAGGGCTCTTCAAAAGGTTTCCGCACTTTTATTTTTTTAAACACTATCTATTAAATCCCTCAAAAGCAAATTGCCTCACGAAAATATGAAAGTGCAGAAACATTTTGAAGAACCCTCGTCCGTGCTTCTCGTTTCCCTGATTCTTCACCCAGATTTCCTTGACGGCTTAGTTAACCACTTGTCCATTTTATTATTAAAGACAGAAGGAGCTCCTAATGGTCCAGTAAACATCACTTGTCCAGTTTCAGCAAAGCTGCTGTGGCACCAGATCATGTCTCTCACCTCTGTAGCAGAAGATGTGTTTCAGGATACTATAAACTTATCGTTTAACTGAATGTCCTCATGGTGTGTTTCTTGCTTAGCAATAATTCAGTGGCTAAAATATTCTATGAATTTGCAGATCAGGCTGCGACTGGATGTATTGAAGATCCGCTTGACTGACCGAGCTACAAATGTAGAGAAGGCTTGATTGTCTCAGCTTTCCCCCATGGACACACAATGGAAGAAAAACCTTTGTAAATCAGAGCCATAATTTAAGGGAGCTCAACAGGAGATACCAGGCCATGCATTTCAATACTGTACACATTCAATGTACATGACATAGCCATGGAATAGTAAAATATTAGATGATGTGATGGATGGTGGGCAGCCAGAACATATTTGTTTCATGCTGTTTGCAGGAATGAACATGTGTCTTGGGGGGGAAGGGGCTTGCACTGCGGGGGGTTTAGGGGGGAGGGGGAAGTATGCTTCTGCTCCAGCACTTTTAAGATGCTGCCCAGGGGCTCTGGACACGAGGTAATATACTGATGCTCCCTAGGCAAGAAAAATAATGCCAGTTTTTTGCTGGGGAGGTTTGTATTTGCATTCTATGGTTGCGGTACAGTATAATCTCGTTATAACGGAACCTCGCCTATAGCGGACGAGGTCCGCTGGTCCCGGCCGTGTGCCATTATAAACATACAGAAATCATTGCATAGAGCGGACTCCCATATAACGGACTTTTGGCTATAACGGACATGCAGGCTCCGCCTACAAGGCGTGCGGCGTGCCGGTGATATAGTATTAAAATGCAGCCCAGAAGAAAATGACAGAGTATTTTTCATTCCAGTACAGTACGATATAATGCTTTAGAACATCTTTCAGTGTTCTTGTTTTGCAATCGTTTCGTGCCATGCTGAGTTTTGCTGATATGCTTGTGCAGTGACTATTGTTCATTGATTGAACGTTGTTTCATGCTGACCTAAATAAAGTTTTTAAAAATGCAACTCTGGATATAACGGACTGTTTTTCCAGGTCCCTTGAAGTCCATTTTAATGAGATTATTCTGTATTTGATTTATGTAAAAATAAAGTGTTTTGCATGAATTTGCATCTCGTTATTATGTTTCCCACTGTAACCTAAATTACTGTGCATTATGATCATATAACGCATGCCGATGTTGTTTAACTTGGGTTAAGGGGCAAATAACGTGTTATTCCATGTTTTTGTTGGGTTAAGGGGGGAATTTGTCAATGTGTGCTACTCTTAAGACAGGTTATCTTTACCACAAGTTGTTTTATTTTATCACTTGTTATGGAATGAGACCCACTACTAAAATAGCACAACTTGAGTAAAATAATCCCATCTTAACAGTGGCACACGTTGATAAATTCCCCCCCCCATCCTGCTGTTCACTGCTATAAAGGTGGTTAAGAAATCGTAAGAAATAAGAAGAATAATTAATAAATAACACACCTTAGTAGCTAGTTTTACTAAAGGGTGCTGAATCCTTAACATGTGAGAACAGACCGCCATAAACGTGTTAAAAGCGTTTTGCAGGATTTTGCCTGTTTTCACCCTATAAACGCATTGCTGATTTTGTACAAATTTGTCCGAGGAGGTGAGCCATGGATGCACAAACTACTGGACTTCCTTAGCAATCAAAAATTCCAGAGATTGTTTTGGCTCCAGAAACAAATATGAATTAGACTCAAAAATTACAAAACCAATGTCCCAGGTAGAACCAAAACCCTTGGCCTTGATGTCAAAAAGCTCCTTCTTTTGTCTTGGATTACTCATAACAAGTCAGGAAAAATTCTTATAATTGAGCCAAAGAACCCCATCTGGTTCACATGTCTGAAGTATTGTTTCAACAACAAGTTAGAGTCAGGCTCAAACAGAAAAGTGACCACAAAGTTGACTTTCCTGATATCAATAATAATAATAATAATAATAACTTTATTTTATATACCGCAGTACCACAAACAGTTCAGAGCGGTTTACAATGTAAGAGACTGTACATTTACAGCGAAGATACAATGAGAACTGTACATATTCAGTAAAGGTGTTTCAACAGCGAGGCACCATGTAATTTTACCATGCAGGAGACTGTACGTATACAGCGGAGATATATATATATATATATATAGTGGAGAGGCAGTGCGAGAGGCTTATAAAGAACAAAGCAGTGTACAAAACCAATACAGGGTGGTGAATGTCAAGAAGACAACCAGTATCAATTACTGGATGGAGGTATTTGATTATTTGGTGATGAGGGGGATTCAAGAAATTTGTCGTAGAGGAAAGATATGAGAGATTTCCTGAAGGATGAGTAGGATGGGGCAGATGAGATGAAGGTGGTCAGGCAGTTTGTCCATCTGCCAGCTTGGTATGAGTTCCATTGATGACTTGAGAAACTCGAATATAAACCAATGTAACATTTTCCCCCCACAAAAGGAGGAAAAAAAGTTGACTCAAATATAAACTGGGGCGTTTATATTCATGTGCCCTGCCGTCGTAGTTAGTGCCGTTGGAAAGAGCAGCCATCCTCGTGCACTCCTCTTCAAGTCACCATATCTTGACTCTCAAATTAATGGGCGCATTAGCATTTAGCATGCCTTAGTATAAGACCCCCTTATTTAATTAATTTTTTAAAGACTTTATACACTGTTCATAGCTTAAGTGGTTTACATTCAGATACTCAAGTATTTCTCCCTATCCCTAAAAAAGCCCTAAAATTGTTAAATCTAGGCTTAGTGTGTGGGAAATTCCCATGTTAAAATGAGTTAAACCCAGATCGTCCTGCACTTTAGTAAAAGGCCCCCCAAATATCTGAGCAAAGTAAAGACCTGAAGTCTTGTCTTAGCCATTCATTCCAGCTATTAGAAAGCACAACCTCCAAATCAAATTATTCACTAAACCTCCCCCTCCCCTTTTATGAAGCTGTGTTAGGCTTTGTTATCGCCGGCCGTGGCAGTAAAACACTGCCGTGGTTGGTGATTAAAAAAAGCCTAATGTGGCTTCTAAATTATGGTACCATTAATTCATAGAAACATCTATAAAATAGGTTTATTGGAAAATGTGAAAATTATTTGGGATGGATCACATAGATCTGTAAGTAGTGGAACTGATTTTTACCTTTTTCAGTTGATCTTCACAAGCAATTTACATTTCTCTATTTTCTGCAAAGTGGATTGAAATGTACTTCATGAGAACTTATGAAATGCTGATGTTTGGCCCTCTGCTGGTCGGCTCCAGCACTGCAGATGCTCTAAGCGCCGTCGCCAACTTGGATCATTTTCACCAGGTTTTTTTTTTTTTTTTTAACTCAAATTTACATCCTAAACAACTCTGTACATAAAAAAAATGAAATGTTTGACTGTTTCTAATGGAGTGGGCTGGATGAGGCTTATGGAAAGAAGAAAGAGTAATTATAATTTACAGAATGAAATTTCCAGTTCATTTCATTTTTATTTTGAGTCATTTTATTTGCACAAAGTAATGCACTGCATAAAATTTAAAAACAGCAAAACATAAAATACAATAACATTGTTTAAAACTTAGAAAATTCAGTCAATAACATTCAAAGCCTAGCCTTATGACTTCTACAGAATTGTAAGCAATTATGACTTTAACCATAAATCATGGGGTAGGCTAATGATGGAAAAGCTCCTGTTTCTGGTTTTATTTCAATAAAGACCTCAGTTGTCATTCTTTTTGAGAAGATCTTAGTGAGCAACAAGAGATGAACAACTGCAATTTGTCTTGCAAGTATTGGGGGTCAAATATTCTTGGCCTTAAAATGAACAAGAGAAACTTGAATAAACACCGGACTTAGGTAATCAGAAGACGGGGTCTATACACTCATAACCAACCTGAGAAATCTTACAGCACCAGCCTTTGCTGCTTTTCTTAAAGATAAAATTTGAGTACGAGATACTTTCATAGGCACAAACTCTATCATTAAATTTGCCAGTGAAATGCTCCTATTTGCCGGTCAGTAACCTTTCAATGTTTCCCACCCCGACTCTGACTGACATTACACATGCTATTCAATCTATGCGATTGACAAAGGTACTTCAAGACGCAATTCCTCTGATCATAGTAAAATGATTCATTAACATATTCGATTCATACATTCATAATATGGTCAACAAGAGCTTATCTATAGGTACTGCACCAACCCTATGGAAACAAGCTTCTATCTTTCCTAAGCTTAAAGATCAAAAAATTTTGCAGTCAGACTATTCTAGCTATAGACCAATAGCTATACTTTTGAGAGAGAATCCAATTTCTCTGGTTAAAATCATTACAATTCTAGAGTTAATCTTTCACCATCAAATAAGTTCCGTTGTGTAAAAATGTAACTATAAATTAAAAATGATTGGATTTATATGATTGGATCTAATAACTGAACCATCTTCCTTCAATATTCTAATCCATTCTTTTATCACGGTTGTATTTAGATTATTGCAATGTGCTATATCAAGGAATCACTCAAAAAGAGTTAAGAAGATTACAGATTATGGCAGTCAAACTTCTTGCAAAGGCCAGGAAAATACAACCATGTCACCCCTCTATTGTTCAAGGTTCATTGGTTGCCAAACACAGAATCATCTTTCAAGTTAAACAAAACAATTCTATGGGCTACATAGATCGTTTACTTATTCCTTACATTCCTGCCAGATCTCTGCATTCTAGTCAAAAAACCTCTTAACTGTTCCCTCTTCAACACAAATAATATATGATACTATATGTAAGACCATTTTTTCCATAACAGCACCAACACTTTGGAATGCTCTTCCGCTCTACCTGCGACATGAAACATCCCTCATAAAATTCAAGTCCAACCTTAAAACGTTTTTTATTTAGTAATGAATATGACTAGATACTTCACTCTTTTGTAAGATCTAATTCAGTGGTCTCAAACTCGCAGCCTGGGGGCCACATGTAGCCCACCAGGTACTATGTTGAAGCCCTCGGTATATTTATCATAATCACAAAAGTAAAATAAAACAGTTTCTTGATCATCTGTCTCTTTAGCTATAAATGACAATATTATGATTAAGACTTAGCCAAAAGGAAAGATTTATAAACTATAAAGAGTTTTACCTCATTTCTTTAATAAGACATTAACTATTTTTTCTGAGGCCCTCCAAGAACCTACAAATCCAAAATGTGGCCCTGCAAAGGGTTGGAGTTGGAGACCACTGATCTAATTGGTTCCGTAGATCATTGATCGATTTAAGAACTTTTCCCTCCTTTCCCTTCCCTTTCTTTCATTTCAAGACAATGTAGTTCTTCCACAGTTCCTCCTATATAATAAAGCGCTAGCCACGCATGCGCACTCAGACCTGTGTGATCTGTATTCCCTGATCCGTGATCCGTAGGTCCGTGGCCAGAGTGCGTATGCGGCGGCCAGATCAGGAAAGCACAGCCGGCGACTGCCCCCTCCCGCCCTCACTCACCGCCAAAACCACCACCGCCAAAGCCTCCTCCTTCTCGCTGGCTCACCGGCGTTTAAATTGAGAAAAGCACTGCAACGCGCTAAAGCTGGCTTTGCTGTCTTCTGTCCACTGCGGCCCGCCCTCTCTGACTACTTCCTGTTTCTGCTAGGGTTGGCCGCAGTGGATAGAAGACGCCGAAGCCAGCGACTGTAACCGCCGATCTCCGTTCCTCCGTGGGGGGAGGGTCTGGGAGGAGAGGGATCGCGGCCACTCAGCGCCCCCACCGAGGAGCCCAGAAACTTTCCGCTGCCCGGGACCCGGGAACTTACCGCCCCCCCTCTTCCCTTACCGCAGGCCCGACTGGCGATGTAAGCAGCGTGTCAGCAGTCTTCACACGCTGCTTCGGGCCCTTCTACTGCCCTGATTTGCTCCGGACGTGCCAGAGTAAATCAGGGCAGTAGAAGGACCCGAAGCAGCGTGTGACGACTGCTGACACGCTGCTTACATCGCCAGTATGGCCCGCGGTAAGGGAAGGAGGGGGTCGCAAAGGACTCGGGCCCGCGTTTGTAGTCGCGACTGTGGGAAGGGAAAGAGGGTAGAGGAAACGCTAATGCAGGCACAGGGAACTGGTGTGGGGGGAGGGAAATGGAAGGGGGAGGGAATGCTGCTTTGCACAGACAGACAGAGGGAGGAAGGGAGACAGGAAGACACAGGGGCAAGTGCACAGGGAACTGGTTGTTTTCAAATTTATAACCTAAGTGGTTTACATTCAGGTATTTTTCCCTGGCTCCCACTCTATCTAATGTACCTGGGGCAATTGGGAATTAAGGGTTAGATTCACTAAGTAAACCAATCATGTACCGGTCGGTTTGTGATCTCTTTGCGACGCGATTTCCGTCCGACCAGATTTGCTAACCTCTGTCCCGATCATCCTCCGATCCGCACATGCAAATGAAGGGGAACGGCATTCAAATGTAGGCAGACAGCAATTCACTAACCAAAAACTGCAACACCGATCAACAAAGAAGCGACTGCTGGAGACCAGTCGTTCACTGCTTTCCGACTGCATCTCCTGTTCGCTCTGTCCTGACTCTCCTGCGCTCTCTGCCCTGAGTACTGCCTGCTTCTGTACCAGTCTTCCCCCGCAGTGCGAGCCCGTGGTTTAAAATGGGTTAAAACCACGGGCTCGCTGGGCTTGCTAAAAAGTTAAGAGTAAAAAAAAAAAAAAGTCACTGCTCTTTAAGCATGCGCAGACCATGCGTTGAGATCGCTATAGAGCAATCTGGGCGCGATCCCAATCGCCCTCATTTGCATGACAGTGATTCATGAATCAGCCCCCTGGACACGGATCCGATCCGGTCCGATCCGATCCGTGCCCTTAGTAAATCTGGGCTTAAGTGACTGGAGCAGCATGGTATTTGAACCCACAACCTTAGGGTGCTGAGGTTGTGGCTATGACCACTGTACCACACACTCCCCACACTCCAAATAGACCAAAATGATTTCTGCCCCTAGATAGGATTTTTTGTTTAAGCACAAGGCAACATGTAGTGGAATGAATGAAATCTGCATATCAAGAATTTCCATTTGCATGCCCTGAGAGCTAGAAAAACTGTATCCAAGGCCAAACTGTCCAATAACCAGTCAGTCCTCAAGCAGCTAATGGTCCCTAATTGAACACTTTGATATTAATGAGTAAGCAATGTATCTGTCCTTCCTGGAAGTATTTCCTCTTGAGTAAAAGGTTGTCAATCACGAAGCCCAGATGCCTGAACAAACCCCAGGCTGTGCGACTTGATTTCAGCATTTAAGACTGGGGTTATGTCACCAGGAACTATAATTTCATGCACAATAAAAGTCAATGGGGCATTGTATTACTGCATGAAGAGAAACTCATTACGGTATGATGTTCTTTAAAAACTCAAAGTTATTATTCCATTACATTATAATGTAGAAAGGACTTATTAGATTGCTGAGTTCCTGCCAAGTCAATGGATTGTAGATATGAGTCAAAAATGTTAAAATATCAGACATGATTCTACCTAAACATGCTCCAGTCAATATTCAGCTTTAGGAAAATGCCTAAGTTAAGGTGCTGTGGAGAGAATACCGGCCTAAATATCTGCCCCAGAACTGGTCAGTGGGAGTCAATCGCCGTTTACAATGCTACCTTAAAAAAACGGCACTGGAATCACGCTTCCAGACGTGCCTAATGCCGGAAATGGCACCTCTGGATGCACAATTTACATAAAGGGCTGGTGTAGGCCTTGAAAACCCTGGTCTACTTTTTCCGTGCCTACCTTTGCCGGAGGCATGATTCGCTGTTGCGTGATTGGCATGCAATTGGCAGCTGCCGACAATGGCACCATTTAGAGAATCTGGGCCTTAATGCCCGTAATTGGAGAGTAGTACTAAATATATGCACAGACGGTGATGGCACAATCTGGTTAATGCCAGAGAGGTCCAGTGGCCGAGCAAAGCCAGAGCCAGGAGTTTTCTGTCACTTGTGCATCCTTTTTAGAGAGACTGGTATTAAGAGCACTATTACTCCTGGTACATGACAATTGCATCCCGACAAATGCACGCACGGACAATGCCACCCCATCAATTGCGAAAGGTATACATACATTGAAGGCTCTGATTTGCCGAGACTCCTCCCAAGGGACGGAGCCTGCGGAGTCTCAGCAAATCAGGGCCTTCCAGATATCCAGTTATTTAAATGGTTCTGACACTAGATAGGAAGTGAATCTTTTAAGCGTAGTGTGTGTGCTTGGAGGGGGTCCTCCCACCCTCCCTCCTTGTAACCTTCAAAAAGACAAAATAGTATCCAATTGTCGGAGCGCATTTGACGGGTCACCTTCCATTAATTGCGCACATTTGACAGATCGTCATTACTCCTACACTACCCATAGAACAGGCCTGAAACACATTTGTAGCAGCTTGAGTTAAGGTGGGGCTTTGCACCTTGAAGGCCAAGCCACACAGAGGTTTTAAAGGTCAAACAGAAATCAATTTATTTGTGTGCATGGAAAGAGGTGATAATAATAATAATAACAGTTTATATACCGCAATACCGTTAAGTTCTAAGCGGTTTACAATAGATTAAGCGAGGTACAAATTGATTGAATTTAAGAGGGGGAAGAGGAGAGTTAATAGGACCGGAAATGCGTTGTTGAGAAGAAAGAGATTAATAGGACAGAGGAATCACTATGGAGGAGAAAGAAGATGAGTGGGTCAGTTGTCTAGATACTTTAGGAACAGTTGAGTTTTTAGACATTTTCTGAATTCCTCATAAGTAGTGGGCAAAAGCAGTTGATCTAGGTCTTTACCCCACAATGCTGCTTGATGTGAAAGAAAGTGTTCATGGTGTTTTTTCAGTTTACAATCTCTAACAGGGGGGGAAACGAAGTAGGAATGAGAGCTTCTCTTGTGTCTGTGATCTCTTTTCTTGTTTTATAAATATGAAATCCTAAAATATCTGTCACATTGGCACTTTGCAGTTCAATGGCTGTGACATATTTTATTGGGCAGATGAGTCTCTCTTAAAAAAACACCTTTAATTAATGGATTCTTACTTTGAATTGCATAGGTGCCCGAGGGCATAGGGGTAATGAAGAATAAAAGCATTGTTTTGTTTTTATTAATGAACAGTAAAACTGCATTATGGGCGAATAACAGGACTCTCTTGCCCTTTTCTGGCTTACCAGGGGCTGGGTGAAAATTAAGCCAGGAAGGGAAAATACAGAAGAACCTGAAAAGAGAGTCCTCCCAATTGGACATTTCCTCAACTCCGGCTCCATTGCTCTATGAGAATCTTCATGATACATTTTCAAATAAAGGATTCTGGGAAATGCTCCCCCCCTCCCGCCCCCTCACAGTTCTATTGATGCCAAATTCATTTTTTTTCATAGCTAGTAGGTGGAACAGCAACTCTAAACAATAGTAAAATAAAAATGTAGTTCCAAAATTAGCAAAGTATTTACTCTGTTGACTAAATGATCTCATAGTGGAGGTTGAGGGATAAAGATTTCTTTACTCATCGGTGACTGGGAGATTTATTGTTTGTTCAGAAAGTCTTGTAATGTTTAGACAGCCAGGCAGGTGGGTGGAAGGTGGCCCTTTTCATACTGCAAATCTGGTTTTAAACACCATTGCAGGGAAGTTGAAAGAATTAGGTGCCCCGGCAGCTCCTTCCAGACCAATCAGCTTATTGATGGGGCTCTCTAAGACGCAGGGCTTATACATGTGGAAGAAACGAAGGATTAACATGTCGAGCGCTCTGTGCATTTGAAGACATTACAGGATTTCCATCTGTTTGCAGGGCTGTATTGAGGACATTTAAGCTGCACCATAAAATGAGGTGTGCAGACAGCGGAGAAGCCGCTAGGTCCGAAGGATCTTCCTTCATTAACGCTGAAGCAGCCTGACTTGTCTCTGGTCCACAGCACAGTTAATTAGAAACAATCACATCCCCTCTCTTCATCTATCTCTATTGGAAAGATAAAAGAGTGAAATATTTTTGTTTTCCAAATCTTTATTTTCATTTGCTGGCTAAATGAGCAAAGCATCCCTTCAGAATCCCAAAGGAATGAGTTGTATGAAGCCTAACGATTTCGAAATAAAAGAAAATGAACAAGCAGGAACAAACCAGCTACTCTGTGCATTGCAGTAGGAAGCAGTACAAAATGGAATCACATCTGAGTCTTTATGCCAAAAGGGTGATGGACTGTGAAAGGCAACTCCGAAAGTGGCTCACTTTAAAAAGGACGTGTCAAAATGTGTGCGTGCCTTCTATAAAGAGGTGCATATGGTATAAACAGTGGGGAGCTCGGTGCTCTGTATGTATGCAATGTACGTGCTGATGTCACACATGCAGGATACTCAAAAAATGGCTGCCACTGCAAGGCTCCCTAATTTTGGAGCAACAGACACTCTCTTCCTAGCCAGACCATTCCTTAGACAAGATCACAAATTGTTCCCTTTGCCTGGCCAAAGGAGGGATCATCTGAGCATGAGGAAGGCCTGAGAAAGGCTCCAAAAGAGATTCAATGGGCAGATGACATTCCCCTGAGGGGTGGAGCTAGGAGGAGAGCACTAGATAGACGAGTTTGGTACACAATCCATACAAAAAATTAACACACATGGATTTGACTGGTAGATGGGCCAGAAACGTATTACCTAGAACATCTAGTACTCAAGAGTAGGACAAGACAGAGACTGGGAAAGGAACAGAGAGAGGACATCAGATGTGGACAGGGCACACATGACCCAGCCACATTCACAAAGCCACATCCCACCTCACCTGCCCAAACACAAGTCCCCATGCATAGTCACTTCATGTATATGTCACTGTCTGGGAGGCACCTGGAACCCTAGACAGCACTTTGCCCACACATCCCTCCAACCAATCAAGCATTAGCAAACATGGGAATGGTCTACTGCCATACAGGAGTGAAGAGGAAGGGACAAAGTGGGAGTGGGGAAAAGACCAACAACTTGTAGGTGGCATAACAGGTCAAAAAGCATATGGAAAAAAGCAGAAGCATTCCTGGATACTCAGGGGGAAGAATGTCCAACGGGATAAGGTTGGTTTAGGTCTCATTTGAAGTACCGCATGAACTGGATAAGAACATGAGAATAGCCAATGGTCCATTAAACCCAGTAGCCCGTCCTCATGGTGGCCAATCCAGGTCACTAGTACCTGACAAAAACCCAAAGAGTAGCAACATTCCAGAATCCCAAAGAATAACAAAAGACTCTAGAACCCGAAAGAGTATCAAGATTCCATGCAGAATTTGATTCCGGAACCCCAAATAGTAGCAACATTCCATGCTACTGATCCAGGGCAAGCAGTAGCTGGGCCACTTGGCCTTCATCTGCCATCATGTTTCTATATAAGTCGGGCCAGAAGGAGGCTTGTAAAGAGGTCAGAGGAGCTGTAGAGCTCAGTAGTGTTGGTATGGATGGCAGACTGCATAAACCATATCATCTTCATTTGCCACCATTTCTCTCTCTTTTTCACTATTTAATGCAGTCTCTAATGTGCTGAATAGTTAACCTGGACCTGCACAAACCTTTAGCACATGAAATTAAACGGCTCAATATCCAGGTCCTACTGTTTCATGTTGCAAGAATCTGCTCAATATTTGACTTGCTTCAATATAGAACCAAAGGCAGTGTCTCACTCTGTACAAGGTGGTAATGCAAACAATGACCAAGTCCCTCCCAAACAGAGCTCTACTTGTAGAAAAGAGTCAGGGCAGATCAGGGAAACTTTGCTTTGTTTTGCAAAGCTTCTTCTGGGGAAAAAGTTCTCTTGGATCTAATGTTCCTAATGACATGATACTGAAGATGGATTATTAGAAAACCTAACGAGATATGGCATATAGGGGTCCTTTTATTAAGCCCATAGAATCTAATGGATGCCTATTGGTTAGCACGCCTCATAATCAGGAGTTTCTCCAAACCGTATTTTAAATAGAATTTATAAAGCATTCTCCCTTCTATAGGTAGCCAGTGTAATTCACCTAAATCGGGTGTATTCTTATCACTTTTCTTCAATCTGCATTCTGTAGCATTTGGAAGGTTGTTGGTTTTTTTTAAATTATAAATTTAGGGCAATCTAATAAAAGAATCCTATATGGTTTTATGATTTATCAGAGGTGATACGAGAATTATAAAGTATCCTGCACTTTATTCACTAGCATTGCACTATCCTGCAGATACTGAACATCTGCAGTGGATTCATAAGGAGGAAAATTTTGATTCCAGGCACCAGTAGCTAAAATAAATGTTCCCCTCCCCCCCTCACCATTAAGCTCTTCCTCAAGAGGGGTAAAAATAACCACAGACTGTATTCTGATTAAAATAGTGGCGATAAAATGTACTCAAATTCCAGAAATATTCTTCTGCCTAAGAATGTGTCATCTATAACTCTGCTGAAATACGAAGCTACTCTCGGTCAGGGTCTTGTTTGCAAGCAATGATCCACATTAATTCACAGCGACATTTGCTGCTGCTGCCCTGCGTTTCATCCAGGTGAAGCACTGGGTTCTGCCTGAGATACTGGACATGGTTTGTTGTAAATTATTTTCTCTCTGCTCTTGATTCTTGCTTATGGTAGAGATGCATAATGACAGCAGCTTTCACTCTTTTATGCTTCTCAAGATGTTGGGAAGGGTGACCCATCAATTGAGTTAAGGACAAAAGTGCTCTGACAAAGACGTGCTGAAAATCGCGTGCAGGACATATGCATGCCGCTGGTCCCGCCGCTTTAAATCCTTTATGTTAGCGCTGTGAGGGGTGTGTGTGTGGGGGGGGGGAACACCCCCCCCCCCACTACACTGAAAAATTTCCAAATTCTGAAAACTTAACGGAAAACAGAACTTTTAACTGTACTTGGGGGGGGGGGGGGAAGTTCACTCCACCAAACCACCCCAACAGGAGTGCGAGGACTTCTACATGTACTGGGGGGCTTCCCCCGTACCCCCCTCACAGCGGTAACGTTACCGGTTTAAAGTGGCAATTGTCGGCATGTCAGCGCACCAATGTCCGGTGCGCTTTAGTTACGAAACCATTGGGAAGACCAAAATCATGTTTCTAGAGAAGACAGCATATCTTAACAGGTCAAAATCACCTGAACCAAGAGACAGAGCTGTGTGGGAGCCTCCCTGGGGTAGGGTTACCATATGGTAACCCAGGGGCCAATGAAGGAGTCAGGGCTAAGGGTCCAAAAGGTGATGAGAGGGATTTAGGAGCTAGAAGCGGGAAGAACTATCAGGAGTGGCTACACCCAAGGGAAGAATTATCTGCTAAAAGAGAGTTTTGAACCTGACATAGTAACATAGTAGATGACGGCAGATAAAGACCCGAATGGTCCATCCAGTCTGCCCAACCTGATTCAATTTAAAATTTTTTTTATTTTATTTTATTTTTTTTAATTTTTCTTCTTAGCTATTTTTGGGCAAGAATCCAAAGCTTTACCCGGTACTGTGCTTGGGTTCCAACTGTCAAAACTGACCTTTTACTTTGAACTCTCTCCTGGTCTACATTTTCTTGGCTTTGCATGAGTTTTCTTTTTCGGCCAAAATTCATCAATAAAAATGTTTTAAAAGTAAAAGAAATGTCCTAACGTGGACTGGAGTTTTGCAAAAGAGAGTGAAGGGCATTTTATTCGAGTTTGATCAGCCCAAAATAATAATAATAATAACTTTATTCTTCTATACCGCCACAATCTTGCGACTTCTAGGCGGTTTACAATCAAGAGTGCTGGACATTCAGCAAAATACAATAAGTAGATATTCAGAGGAAATATAGAGATCAGAGACCTCAGGAGGCAATAGTATAGAAATACAATTTGCTGAGCGAAAATGTAATATGTACATTTTAGTAGGTAATGTTCGACAGGACCTGTTGGGGGATAAATAGCAACGTAAAGTTACGATAAGATGAAGATAACAGATTATAAAGAACCTTGAGCTTCACGTTATTAACCTCTCTGACACTAATAAAACACCCCACTCACAGAACAATGGTTACATGCTATCGTGATTTCACCCCAGTTGTAAAGTTTGCTCTTTTCCTTTCAATTTGCTCATTCTTATATAGAAGCCACTTAATTCATATTAAAGCTTCTTGGGTATGAAAACACCATTGAATTCTACACGATCATCTTATTTATTTGATATTTTTGGCCAATCCTCCCGAAGGAGCTTGGAACAGGCTGCAAATTAGGTACTGGAGCATTTCCCCTCTTCACAATCTGACGAAGGTACCTGGGGGGGGGGGGGGCAGTGGAGGATTAAGTGACTTGCCCAGGGTCATGACTGAGGCTGTAGCTTTAACCACTGCATCACACTCTGTCTTCTTCAATTTGTTGAGTACAAGGATGCCTATCACTTCTCAGTCTTATAAAGTCAGTATAATCAGTTGACAGGAAAATGTATTGATGTATTTTTATTATGAAGTATTGTGTTTTTTTGCTGTATGCCCCCATTTTGCCCATCCACAGAAACAACTACATTTTACATTCTCTTCCTCACCCTCAGGGATCAAGCTTTCTTCAATATAGATAGTGTCATGTCCACCCCCTCTGTTGCTTTATGAATTGCAAGAAAGAAATACATCACTTCACTGTTCATTGTACTTGATTACCTGAAGTATGCTAATTTCTCTCAGAAACGAACACAGAGCAGATGAAAGCTTGTAGGTCTTGATGCACTCAGTGACTCAGGGGAAGGGGGTGGATTTGCTCCAGAAAGCTTTGCTGTTAGCACAGAAATGTATATTACTGAACTGGAGAAGTAGAGAGTCTCCCAGTCTAATGCAATGGAGGGTTGTCCAAAACATTTGTTGAATTCACTGTCTCACAGAAACACGTATTTTGTTATTAGGATTTGATCCTTAACGAAGAGTGTGGACTCTACTTAGAGGCTGAAATTGTGATCACTAGTCCTCTGGGTGGGAGGATTACATTACATTAGTGATTTCTATTCCGCCGTTATCTTGCGGTTCAAGGCGGATTACAAAAAGGATCTATCTGGCCATTTCCAGAGGAATTATAGAATAGTTAGGGAGTAGTCAACTTGGTTCATAGAGATGAGGTGGTTCTTGTGGTGTTAGGTTGTTTTAGAGAGTGGGGAGGTGTTAGGTTGGTTTCGATTGTTGGGTATCAGGGATTTTTTAAATAGTATGGTTTTTATTTCTTTTCTAAATGTTCTGTAGTCAGGGGTCGTTATCAGCAAAGTAGAGAGTTGGCGGTCTAATCTCGCTGCTTGTGTGGCCAGGAGGCCATTATACCGTTTTTTCCGTTTGACTTCTCTGATTGGGGGGTATGTGAATGGAGCGTGGGTTCTCCTTTGTCTGGTTGAGGTGGTTCGGATTAGACAGTTGTTTAGGTACATTGGGCTGTTTCCGTTCATGGTTTTAAATAGAAGACAGTAGAACTTGAATTGTATTCTTGCTTGGATTGGTAGCCAGTGTGAGTGGAGGTATGCCTCGGTGATGTGGTCATGTTTTCTCAGAGAGTAGATGAGTCTCAGGGCTGTTTGCAGTTGTTTAATCATGGTCGTGGGGCAGGGTAGATAGAGAATGTTACAATAGTCTAGTAGACCCAGCATTAGGGCTTGAACTAGGATCCGGAATTGAGTTTTGTCGAAGAATTTTCGCACTTGTCTTAGGTTTCTCATGATTGCAAAGGATTTCTGTATTATTTTGTTGATTTGTGGTTGCATGGGATGGAAAGGGGGTTACATGATAATTTGGGGAAGGGTGAGAGGGGACTAAAAAGAAGATAAAACGATTATCAGAAACACCTTTGTTGGATTAGTTATGGATGATGTAACGGGACACCTTGAACCATTCTACTGAAATATTGTTTGAAAGCATCAGGGGTTGCACAAAATTCAGTCGCTAGAATGTTATGGGCTGAAGTTAAGTGCTCTTTTTTATATACTCCATCATATATGGTACTCATTTGTTGACGTAGCCTAAAAATTATAATTGAATAGACAAAGAAAATAAGACCAATGATGAATACACCAGCCCAGTAAGGGATTGGGCTGAGAACTTTTCAGCAGTCCCTTGTATTGTGATGTCATAATGCCTCATTCCACCAATGTCTAAGAGCCAGCCTCATAAGTGATGTCACAATGGCTCATTCCACCAATACCTAAGAACCAACCTCTTTGGTGATGTCACAATGGCTCATTCCACCAATGCCTAAGAGCCAACCTCATCTGTGATGTCACAATGGCTCATTCCACCAATGCCTAAGAGCCAACCTCATCTGTGATGTCACAATGGCTCATTCCACCAATGCCTAAGAGCCAACCTCATCTGTGATGTCACAATGGCTCATTCCACCAATACCTAAGAACCAACCTCTTTGGTGATGTCACAATGGCTCATTCCACCAATGCCTAAGAGCCAGCCTCATAAGTGATGTCACAATGGCTTGGTTTCCCTATACTTGTGCCCATTTACTAGTTGCATTTGCCTCATTGAAACAAAGTGTGCAATAACTCGTAGGTTTCATGGCTCCACATTATTCTCTTCTCGGTTGGGCTGAGAACTTTTCAGCAGCGCCTTGTATTATGGAATTGACATTGACATTCTTAACTTCATCAATTGTAAAAGGAAAAAATAATCCCAGTGTGGTCAAGATGTGACAATGTATTATTTTTTGTATGACGTTTTAAAACAGGTTTTCATAAGATTTCTGTAAGTCCCAAAATCTTCTACCTGGGTAACTTAGTTGTCTGAAATTCCATTGGCTGAGCTTCTAATTTGTCTGACTGACCTCGGCTGTGAAATTTGAAAATTCCTTCCTACTTCCAAAGTAGAGTGAGAAAGGTGGGTGAATCGAGGTGGATCTGGTTAGGTGAGTACTTCATTGGCGTGAAAAGATTTGCAATGATTTGTATTTATAGTTCATGGAGAGAGTGGCACATTAAAAGTGCTGGATAAACATTAGCTGATAGACTGTCAAACGGTAACTTCTGTGGGGATTAGAGACTCATTAGCTCACATATTAATGAGATGGAGAAAGCAAGTACTAATGTCTGCAAAGTTTCCTAAGGCCGTCTACCACCCACTCCTGAAGTTTTTAGTCCATTACCATTACGGCTCTACTGCCTAATGGGTAGCAAATAAACACAGGCTTTCCTTAAGTTTGCCGCCTAAGGAGGGGGCTCGAAGGCTGCTTTTTGGCAGGTAAAAGGTGGATCAGTAGTGAAGCTTCTCACTGAAACACTGGGTTGCTGCAGATTCAGGAACCTGGGAACAGTTTAGCAGTTAGAGAGGCAGGGAAGCCAAGGAGGAAAATGGGCTCCCACTGATGCCCTTCGTGACCTCGGCAAAGTCCCTTCCATTATTTCAGATATAACCTGGATTGCAAGCTCTGTTATGATGGAAAATACCTGCCACACCTGGACATTTAACTCACCTTAAGCTCCGATTTGGAAAATTAACTACGACTACTATGAATTATTTCTAGAGCGCTACCAGATGTACCCAGTGCTGTGCAGAGTCACAAAGAAGACAGTCCCTGCTCCAAAGAGCTTACAATCTAAACAGACAAGACAGACAGGGTGGGGAAACAGGAGGGATGGTTATTCTCCTGGCTAGCGTTATAGAGACTGAAGGTAGGTTTTGCATAGGGGGCAGCTAGATCTGAAATCCAAATGCCCTCTGTCTGGATATTTGCTGCTCTTCCCTTGTTCCCTCCATGCAAACTTCTTACTCTGTCATTCCAACTGGCAAATGGAATAATTGTCTTGCTACCCTCATTTCATGTGCCCCCTCCTACCAATCCTTCAGGAAATCAGTTAAAACCTATCTCTTTGATAAATTTCTCTGACTCCTTCCTACCTTGCCATATCACTGCATTACCTGCTGTATCTCTGACATATTTCCGGTTATATCTAACCTCTTTCGGCTCACTAATGTAATTAAAATTTGTTACCAGTGTACTTGACAATATTCTCTGTATCATGCACAGCCTCTTCCTCTGTAAACCGCTCTGAACTGCTTGTGGTATTGCAGTATACAAATAAAAGTTATTATTATTATTATATTTCTCTGCCCTATTGGACGATAACCTTCTAGGCAGCTAACTGTTTTCCGTTAGGGGGTGAAATTGTGAGTTTTAACACAAACATGACTTATGAGGAACTACAAAATGTAAAAAGGATAGTAGGGAGAGGCAAACCCAAGAGGGGACTACCTTTTTGTGTCTTCAAAGAATTGCCCCGAGCTGACTGTGTATGGATTAGCTTAGGAGTAGTCATCCTTAGAAAGAAAAGTTTTTCAGATTGCATTTGCACCAGCCTAGGTGAACAACTTCTTGCCCATCTCTTCTGCCCGCCCTGGCATTTTCCAGATGGTGCAGAAGTGGTCCAGAGAAGAGCGACTAAAATGGTTAAGGGGCTGGAGGAGTTGCCGTACAGCGAAAGATTAGAGAAACTGGGCCTCTTCTCCCTCGAACAGAGGAGATTGAGAGGGGACATGATCGAAACATTCAAGGTACTGAAGGGGATAGACTTAGTAGATAAGGACAGGTTGTTCACCCTCTCCAAGGTAGGGAGAACGAGAGGGCACTCTCTAAAGTTGAAAGGGGATAGATTCCGTACAAACGTAAAGAAGTTCTTCTTCACCCAGAGAGTGGTGGAAAACTGGAACGATCTTCCGGAGTCTGTCATAGGGGAAAACACCCTCCAGGGATTCAAGACAAAGTAGATAAAGACAGGTTGTTCACCCTCTCCAAGGTAGGGAGAACGAGAGGGCACTCTCTAAAGTTGAAAGGGGATAGATTCCGTACAAACGTAAAGAAGTTCTTCTTCACCCAGAGAGTGGTGGAAAACTGGAACGGTCTTCCGGAGGCTGTCATAGGGGAAACACCCTCCAGGGATTCAAGACAAAGTTAGACAAGTTCCTGTTGAACAAGGACGTGCGCAGGTAGGGCTAGTCTTAGTTAGGGCACTGGTCTTTGACCCAGGGATTGCCATGGCACAATGGACCACTGGTCTGACCCAGCAGCGGCAATTCTTATGTCCTTATAGTTAGTGGCTCTGTCTCAGATTGTGCTGCTGGATTTCCACAGCCAGTGCCAGCTAAGACATTTATCCAGATAATAGCACTTGTTTTCAGGATAAATGGCTTTGTGCGTTTTAGGCTATGAGTTACCTTCCACATTCTGAGGCATTTCTTTTACAATTTCTAAAGCCAGGAACACTACATTCATGTTGATAACAAGTTATGATTAATCTATGTGACAGAAAGCAAATAAAGATAATATATAATGATGCTTCCTTAATCACATGTCTTTAAAAGCAAACAAATCTTTTGCAATAGTTCTGGAGTCTAATGTCTGCTTCCCTCATTAAGCACTTGCATTTTGGTGGTGCTACGTTCTTTCTGCCAAATGCTACGGCCCATCATTTCTCACGGCACGTTTGTATCCACTGTGGAATAATTCACTCTGCAAGAGGTCAGATACTAGGAAAGAGTTTCAAGAAGACAGTGGCTCACCCTGGAGCACTTTGCACTGTAGCATGGAAAAGACAACTGGGTTCTGGGTTAGTCCTGAGTGTCAAAAATGACAAAGACTAGGGGACACTCGATGAAGTTACAGGGAAATACTTTTAAAACCTATAGGAGGAAATATTTTTTCACTCAGAGAATAGTTAAGCTCTGGAATGTGTTGTCAGAGGATGTGGTGAGAGCGGTTAATGTAGATGGTTTTAAAAAAGGTTTGGACAAGTTCCTGGAGGAAAAGTCCATACTCTGCTGCTGAGACAGACATGGGACACTGCTTGCCCTGTATTGGTGGCATGGAATGTTGCTATTATTTGGGTTTTTGATAAGAAGTTATGACCCTACGGTTTTGTCAAAAAAGGGGGGGGGGAGGGTATGTTTGACTTGATTTTATACTGAACTTTTCAAATGCAAAATGAGGTTCCCGGAAGGAAAATTTTCATTTCAGTTTTAGTGTTTATATACCACTTATAGTCTAAGACAAGTGGTTTACATTCAGGTACTGAAGCATTTTTTCCTGTCTGTCCCATCGGGCTCACACTTCGTCTAATGGGGGGATTAAGTGACTTGGCCAAGGTCACAAGGAGCAGCGTGGGTTTGAACCCACAACCTCAGGCTGCAGCTCCGACTACTGCACCACAAACTCAAACAGAACCAGCAGTGGGATTCTGAAATCAATTTCAAATGGGAAATGATCTCTGTGCTGGCCATTTCACTGCTCAAAGAAAGCAGCAGTCCCATCTAAGACACCCTGAGCACATGGCTGCTTAGTACTCAGCACTTAGGAATAAAAGGCTAGCATTTGGCTTCCAATGTTAAGAGCGATCCGCAATTTCTTTCTGAATTCATTTGGCAGCATGTCGCCTGTGGAATTAGAAGTGCGTTTTCTCAGCAGGGACCTGTGTGCTGGGTAATCCTCTCGAAAGCAGTGCTCTCTGGGCTAAAGCAGGTTTATATGTCTCTCTTAAGCTTCTTTTAAATTGAAATACTTTTCACTGTGCTCATTTTGGTACAAGGATCATGAGATACTATCAAACGATTGTGCCTAGAAATTCAGCTTCTATTAATCAGCCAGTCACCCGCTCTGCAGAGTACCAGATACCCCAAATTCTTATGTGAAAATTCCCGTTCTTTGGGCGGGAACTCCCTTTATCTGGAACTTTGATGAAGAATGTGCTGCTGTGTGATAACCCAACACATCCACAGGACTGTTGATTCAGCCCTTCACAAGTCGTTGATCTTGCATCGTTTCGGCCTCTTCATATCTCATGAGAGTGTAACATTGTGAGTGGATTCCTGGTCTCTAAACTCAATCATTAGAGTTACTTCAAACCATGGTTTGACCGTATAACTTCAGGATTGGCGCAGCACCAGTGCTCCCAGTGAATCCCACATTCCTTAAAAGGCTTTGGTTATGGTTTCAGGCTCATGCATATGTCACCAGCCGCTTTGGCAGTCAGACATGTCATTTAAAGGGCCAATGGTAGCAGCCTGGTTTTGAAATGGACCTTGAAAGCTAGGTTCCATTAGAGAGCCCTGGCATCGCCAAGTTGATGCATTCTCCCTATTGTACCAAACATATAGAGCTGGTGTGTGTACCTACATGTGCGAGAGACATGTAATTTCTGTGCTCACGTGGGAGCCCCACTCCTCTGCAAAATAGTATTTTGGTGGCTTGCTAACATATACACACAGAAGTGCACATATGCACATAAATTTTAGCATTCAAAACATATAATGTTAGCGTGTAGTTATAGAATCACTCCACACATGGGTAAAAGGCAAGTTCCAAGACCCCCCACCACCACCTTAAAAATCAGAATTAAAAAGTACATGCCTGCCTCCAGAACATCAGCACCTGGCATAGGAAAGCCTAGTAGAGCAGTACAGAGGTGGCTTAAATAGGGGGGTGGGGCTAGTGAACCATAGAGAGGAGGACCCAGGCCCATAAGCCACTCTAACCACTGCATTCATGGTGAAAAATGTGCACCACCAAAACCTTACTGTACTGTCATATACTGTAGGTGCTACCTGCAGCCATAAGGGCTATAGGGGGTAGACAGGTGGGTATAGTAGGTTTTGGAGGGGGCTCACCATGACCTATAAGGGAGTTGTGGTGAGATGTTTATTTGGCACCCTTTTTGTAATGTTCACAGCAGTGCCCTGTAAGGTGCCCCAATTCTGGGTGGCCAGTCCATCACTTTGCTGGTCCCTCCCACATCCAAAAGGTCTTGATCTAGCCATTTTTGACTTGGACAATTTTTGGGATGAGAATGGGGTATAAAGATAGATGACTTAGCGGTCTGGACGATCAAACGGCTGGACATACAAGTAGATGATGCTCGAAAAAAAAAAAAAATTTGGGATGTATTTTTCGGGAATGGAGTTTGGATGTTTCCGACTTTGGGCAACTTAGGCCCAAAACAGACTTAGACTTTTTTTTTTATTATGCCGCTCCACCTGTATAAAGTTAGGCTGGTCTAACTTGGATGCATATTGCTACTTGATATTTAATCGTTGCCAGAGGATGCAGCAACAGCAGCTTCCACAGCTGGGTATAAAAAAATGTTTGGACAAGTTCCTGCATGAAAGGTCTATGGTCTGCTATTGAGACAGACATAGGGGAAGCCACTGCTTGCCCTGGGAATGTTGCTATTCTTTGGGATTACTCTTTGGGATTCCGGAATATTACTACTATTTGGGTTTCTGCCAGGTACTTGTGACCTGGATTGGTCACTGTTGGAAACAGGAGACTGGGCTCAATGGACTTTTGGTCTATCCCAGTATGGCAGCTCTTATTTGAGCCAAGTCTAGGACAATCAAACCATTGTGACATCACTGATGAGGTTGGCTCTTAGGCATTGGTGGAATGAGGCATTATGACATCACAATCTCAGCTCTGAAATGTACTTGGGACCTGCATTGACCACTGTGGAAACAGGAGACTGGTCTAGATGGATATCGGCGTTTATTCTTACGTTCTTACATAAACATACACAAAGAACTTGTCCATCTCTCAGTAAGCAATTACTGAATGGCTGAATATCAGCCCCAAAAGGTTTTAGCATTAAATATTTTACAAGCTAATTAAAGCACATTAGACTAGACTGCATGCCACCACTACTGTTAATATGCTCTAATGCTTAGGAAAGAGTGAGAACAGAATTTAGTCGTTATTTCCTAAGTGATCGAATCTCACAAAGGTGCTTTAGAGTTCTGGAGTCCTCACAGTCTGTAAACCAGTGAAATTGAGTTGCAGAATTGCTCTATATTCTCCCAGTGGGAGGCAGCGGTTGATCTCTAGGTGCTCTGAAAAAAGGATCGAGAATCGGGGCTTGGTGTAGTGACCTCTCGTGATGTTGTCTTGAGTGTTTCATTGTGCACTTGAAGAGTCTGCTAGAAACGCTTTATCCATTGTACAGAAACACAATTTTGTAAAGTAGATTAAGATATTAAAGCCTCTTATGTTACTAGCTTCCATTTCATAAGAGGAATGAAACATCCTTAGCAATATATAAAACAAATCTACAGACTTTTCGGTTTAAGGATGCCTTCACCTCTTGAGAAGACAGTGTATTCCATTACTCCCAATGTATCAGGCCTCTGTTTTCCTTTTTGTTTGAATATTATATATTTTTTCCCTTTTACATTTAGAACTGAATTTTTCAGTATGATGTCAAAAAGCCTTCTAAAGTCCAAACTATTTAAAACTTGCTAGGAAACTAGGAAGTGTTTTCTTGGGAAATGATTCTCATGATTAACTGGTTAATTACTCAGTTGGATAATTGTCATTCCAACACAGACAGACTCGGATGGAATTTCAGCTTTTTGTATTCTGTTTAAAATAACCTTTAGAAGTTGTTGAAACTAAAACTCATGATAAAATGTTGCACAATGATCACACCAAGTTAATTTTGCAGTCTGAAAGATCTGGTTAATTGTCTATCGAGGTGGTAATTGATGTACTAGGTTGGATCAGTGGTGGAAATGGCTTCCCCTCAGTTTGGAAGTGGAAGCGGTGCCTTGTGAGCTGTCAGGCCACGTTGGACCTGCCGTGCAGTGAACGTAGCCACACCCCAAGTATTCCATTTAAGTACACCCAAGAGGGTCCAGTAGAGAATGACATGGGGACAAATTTTCTCCGTCTCCACGAGCTCTGTCCTCATCTACACAAGCCACAAACACTTTAAAATCATAAGTGTTGAAGGTTTGCGTGGTTAAGGCAGAGCTTGCAGGGATGGGACAGGGACAAAACTCGTGGGGACGGGATGGGGATACAGAGCACCAATAGAATGGCCTCATAAACCTAGTGGGAGTAATTGTAGGAAGCAGTTTTTATGTGTAAGGTATGTTTTACACATGGAAAATGTCTATTATAACATTTTTCTGGGCTACGTGGTCTGGAGAAGTGGGCAAACAGTGCATTGGGCTGAGAGCCTGAGAAACGGGGGTTTAGCTCCCACTGTGGTCCTTTGACCCTGGGTACTAAAACCTAGACTGTGAGGGAAAGAAAAGGTACCTACATATACCGTAATATATTTATTATTATTTATATCCCACGTGGTTTACATTCAGGTACTTTATTGTTTTCCCTATCTGTCCCGGTGGGCTCAAACTCTATCTAGAGTACGAGGGGATTAAGTGACTTGCCCAGGGTCACAAGGAGCAGTGTGGGACTTGAACTCAGAACCTCAGGGTGCTGAGGCAGTGGCTCTAACCACTGCACCACACATGTCTGCATTAACCAGGTAGCATATTCCTATTAGCGCATCGTAACTGGTTAACACAAAGCTAACCTAAACATTTTGAAGCTCTGGCATGCTAATGGAAAAATTAGCAGAGGAATTAAAAAAAAAAAAAAAGATCCCTATTTTCAAGAAGCATTAACAATGTGCTAAACTCGTTTGCTAATACCCTGTAGAAAAAGGACCCCTTATTTAAGAAAATTGGCCTGTAGATCTCAGCTCCGTGAAGTATGTGATATGAAAAAAAGCGACCTAATCGGCTTCTGTTGTTCAAATAAAGTCCATTGCTTAGACCATTTAATTCCAGCAGAAAGGAAAATAACCCTGTAATATAAGCAGCATGTGAAAAAAAATATATAAAACAGAGCATTTTGTTAAGAACTGAGTCACCACAAGTCTGCTAAGAAAAAATGCATCACTGTGAAATTAGGCACTTCACAAAGAAACCCTGCTAATATTCCATTTACCAGATGAAGCAGGAATGGCTACCCCTGCCCTCACGGAAAGAAATTCATCGATACGCAAAAGAAGAAAACCCGAATCTACAACAAAAGTTTGCACATTTTAAAACGATTTGGGGGCTGAGATTGAACATTTGTAAAACTCACATAATAAAAGAAAATGGGTTATTATATTTGCTAACTAATGCATTCATTTTAGGAATTGTTCAAAGATGCAAAAGCGATGGACTTCAGGCCATGTTCCACTTTGTGTCTTCTGTTCTCGAGAAATCTGCCATGATGAATGACTTTTCTACCAGTCATTTCATATAAAAGACGCTCTCACACTCAGATGAAACCGTCTCGTCTCACAACAAAGTGTGCTGAGGGAAGGCCAAAGGACATTCTTGTTTGGCTCTCATAGCGTGACGTAGTAATGGGGGGTCTGCCGGCACCGCTTCTCCTGTGGTGCTCCTCGTGACCACGTCATTACTTCTGGGTGCCGCGCATAGGATGTGACAGAGGGGGAAGGGAAGTGAATGCATGCATGTGGGGGAAGGGTACCACCACTCCGAGCATCTCTCAACCTCACTACGCTACTGCTCTCATGATTGGATATCTCTTCCTTTTGATCTTAGCTGATTTTTCTTCTTTCTTTTTTTTCCCCCCACTCATTGTAATCTTGGGCCTAGATGTATATTTTAAATGACTTAAATATTATATTTCCTGGATATGTAATAGCATATATTTCTTTTCTGTACAAATTGATGTCAGAGAGCGCCAAAGCTGATGCGAGCAGCAACTTCGTGGCTGCTTGTGGCGAAAGGGGGGGAGGGGGGCGGACTTCCCTGGGCACCACCCCACTGGCTCCACCTTGTAATATCAAGTAAAAGTGAACCTGTAACATACAAGATATTGAACTTATTCTGGCTATTAGGATGCCACATACTTGTAAGTTTCAGTTTCATAAAAATTTGTATAGCACTTATCAGTCTTCTAAGTGGTTTGTACATAATAAAATAGGACAACATACATTAAAACATACAGGACCTACTGGAACGATAGGATTAAGGTAACAAATTACATTATGAAATAGGAAAGAGAGCCATAGGGGGAAATACAAAAGGAAGGGGGATCCCATCTGATAACCAAAGCAGAAATAAAGAGAAATGTTTCATAGAGGTTGAATGCATCTATAAAAAGAAACATCTTGACTCTTCCTTTGAAACGATCTAGCATGGCTTCATCCTGTAGTTCCGTAATGAGTGCCAAAGAGATGGGGCTGTGACGGATGAGTTTGTTGTCCGTGTAGTGCTAATAATATGGAGAGATGGAACCGTTGAAAGATTTTGTGATTGAGATCTAAGTCGGAGATTGTCCTTTTCTAAACTCCAGGGTGCGCAGTGCTATTAACGCAGTTTGTCTAGTTCTCTAAGGAAATCACAAGGGGTTGATTTTAGCACACAAGGGACGGCTGTTAGATTTCTAGTTTCTTCCTAATTCCCTCCTTTACAAAGCCGTGCCAGTCAGGAACAGCTCACGTGAGCCGTCAGATGGTGAGGCTACACTTTTACCTGAGACAGAGTGATGAATAAAAGGAGACATTTTCTCCTAATATAATCTGATCAATTTTTGTCCCACTGACAAGAAAATTGTGCTGTGACCCAGTGGTTACATTCTCTCAATCTGTCTTCTTAAATTGCTCTGGACTTGCAAGCAAGACTTGCAAAATAAAGTAAGAAGGCTAGATTTTTGGCAGGTAAAAATTTCACAAACTGCTCAGTAATGATGAAATACTTGTACCATTTTTGGGATGAAATGATTTCCTGAACTTCACAGTATCAACGTCTCTCATTTTAATTTTGTCCGATAGAACAAGAGAAAATCAGAAACAGATCTAAAACCTGCATTGGAAGCTGCTGCAAAATTCACGCTTGGTCCCAGGAAGAAGTGTGCGACACAGTGGTTAAAGCTCCAGCCTCAACACCCTGAGGTTGTGAGTTCAAATCCACACTGCTCCTTGTGACCCTGGGCAAGTCACTTAATTCCCCCCTTGCCCCAGGTACATTAGATAGATTGACAGACAGGGAAAAATGCTTGAGGACCTGAATAAATTCATGTAAACCATTCTGAGCTCCTTTGGGAGAATGGGATAGAAAATTGAATAAATAAATAAATAAAGTAACTTCGAGACCCTTTGAGTAACGGCTGCTAAGTCCTAATGCACACTTACTGCATAATGCATTAAAGTGTTTTACGGTAATTTTGCCTTTTTTGACTGCTAAAACGCATTTGTAAAGGAGGGGTTAAGTTAGACGGTGGTAGGTGTCCTAACACTGCTTAACGTAATTGTTTTAATTGGTGATAAATGGTGCAGTAATTGATTTCATCGTTTAAAACCAATTCAAATGTATTAAAAAAAAATAGAGGTGCCTAAGGGCACCTTCCAAACAGCCGCTGTTCTCCCGTCTATGGAGGTGCTCCACCGTAGTCTTGGCTAACGCCGGAACTGGCTTTTGGCATTGTAAAGGCAGGCCCCAGAAATGTAAGCCTTTAACACCCCGGTGCCGGCCTTTCGTGTATTGTGGGATCCCTACGAGGGTCAATCTGAAGAATTGGTCACTAGATATAGACTTAAGAGGATGGGTCAGTA
Source organism: Geotrypetes seraphini (assembly GCF_902459505.1). Taxonomy (NCBI): domain Eukaryota; kingdom Metazoa; phylum Chordata; class Amphibia; order Gymnophiona; family Dermophiidae; genus Geotrypetes; species Geotrypetes seraphini. Next base: position 1,918,214 of record NC_047102.1, read on the forward strand.
GAGTGGGCAGACTTGATGGGCTATAGCCCTTTTCTGCCGTCATCTTTCTATGTTTTAAAAGCTTCTATATCATTGCTAATGACTGGGGGGAGTCAATTCAGAGCGGTTTATATGAGCTTTGTAATGGTGTTACAATACATGAGCTTTGGTAAAGGTGTTACAATACAGAGTTAGCATTTTCTGAGTTGGTTCTCAGTGCAGCTCTCTTAACCATAATCAATCCTCTTTCTTATTTCCAACCTGCTTATTCATATTCTACCTCCATATTTAGTATCGTGTACTGTGTCCATACTCCTATTTCAATTCACGCTTAGTGTCTGTTCATCTTGGAAGTACTAACTTCCTGATAAATCTGGTTGTCTGTGTTAAGATTCTTATCCCCTGTCCCTACTGTGTTTATCCTATACATGTTTCTAGTGGTCACTAGCCAACTATCTCCTCTTTGTTGGACATGTGATCGATGACCGTTTATCGAATTTGGCCCTCACAAAATCCTACGCTGCGCTGCCATTGGTTAGTGCCTGTGTATGAACAAGAAAGCAAGCCTTCATGAAATAAGGGAACATTTTCTTGGTGCTTCTACTTTGGAAGTCATGCAGAGAAAGAAAGGTAGAATTGGGCTGCTTTTTCAGTTTGTCTCTTCTCCTGCACAAGAATGTTATGATATTCTGAGAAGAGAATTACCGTACAATAGGTGTTCTTCAAAGTAAAATGAAGGATCAATGGGGGTAATTTAAATTCAGTCAATCAAAGCCTGCTTCAAATTCTAAACACAGCCCAAATAAAAAGTATGTTTTTACTATTGATTTTGCATTCAAAACATTTCTGATCTTTTTGATTAAATAAACATCAACTAGCATTTTCAAAATAACTGCAACATGATTTATGGAACGGCCAACTGATTAAACAGTTCGAAAGCATGCCAAGCATTAGAAACTCTGGCAGTGTGCAATGCCTGAAATGTCTGACTTGGGCCAACTTTCCTGGCCTCTATGTCTGACAGGCATTAAACAGGATTTCATTCTGCAAACATAAGAACTGCTTCAGCAGGAGCTCAAAGTGGTCCGGAACCTCCAGTAATTCTTCAGAATTTTAATGTTGGAATAAATTCATGTAAACCATTCTGTTTCCCTGGGAGATTGGTATAGAAAATTGAATAAATAAATAAAGCTTATTTCTTTTCTGTACTTTAGGAAAAAAAATGGTTTCTAGTGCAATCTCTGTGTCACTGCATGGCTTTTTGCTGCCAGTCCTGGCTTGAGTATTTAAATTCACTAAGAGAACCTCCATTTAGACACTTCGAGTCTGCCCTATTCTTCACAAGGGGCCACTGAAAGTTCTCAGCCCAACCAAGAAGAGAATGATGTGGAGCCATGAAATCGACAAGTTATTCTACACTTTTCATTTCAATGAGGTAAATGTATCTAGTAAATGTGCACAAGTATAGGGAAACCAAGCCTTTGTGACATCACCCATGAGGTTGGCTCTTAGGCATTGGTGGAATGAGGCATTGTGACATCACCAATGAGGCTGGCTCTTAGGCATGGGTGGAATAAGCCATTGTGACATCACCGATGAGGTTGGTTCTTAGGCATGGGTGGAATGAGCCATTATGATATCACAATTTGAGGGGCCACTGAAAAGTTCTCAGCCCAACCAAGAAGAGAATGATGTGGAGCCATGAAATCGACAAGTTATTCTACACTTTTCATTTCAATGAGGCAAATGTATCTAGTAAATGTGCACAAGTATAGGGAAACCAAGCCTTTGTGACATCACCCATGAGGTTGGCTCTTAGGCACTGGCGGAAGAGGCATTATGAGGAATGATGTAATACGAGAGGCCGTTGTAAGTTTCATGGCTCCACATTATTCTCTTTTTGGTTGGGCTCTGAGAACTTTTCAAGTTATTCCACACTTTTCTTGACACTTTTAATTTTGACACTTTTTTCAAGGACGTTCCCCCAACATTTTTCTTATGGCCATCCTGACTAGTGTTATCTTGGAGTATCTTGGAAAAAGCCAAGCAAAACATGTTGGAAAGCCATTTCCCTACCCAACACTGTTGAAAAGAACATGCAAGATAAGTTAGGTTTGAATTTTAAGTATTAAGCATTGAGTTTGCTATGAAGTGAGCTTTGTAATAAGTTCTTAAAAGTTTCAAAAAAATCATTGATCAAATGAAGATCTGAGTGCACAAAGTCTTATGTAGCACAATATAAAGCTCATGAGAGGCTTATGAAATATTATACAAAATGATTTGGTTGATACTATATTTATTTTCAAGATCATGAATTGACTTTGCAGTCTTTATGCAGCTTTTCACTGGTATATCCATAGCCAAATAGATTTAAAGGTGGGGGTGGTCTTTTAAAATAATTTATTTCATTTGATGTCTCAATTTTGGGCCCATTTACAAAGTTGCCCTAATGCATGTTTACTGCAGCAACAAAAAGGCATACTGTGGGGTGCACACAGGCATTCCACAGTAATTTTGCTACTGAATGGTGCAGGTTTAGCACATGAGTCCCTGTAGGTGTTGCTAGGGGCTCATGCATTAACATGAACATTAGCACATGGTCAAAATTCAGAAAATCAGCCACATTTTGCCAGTGGTAAAAATGGCCTTAGTGTGTGGGAATGACTTGTGGCAGGGACCCCTACTTCTGTTTGCTGAAAGGACCCTTTATTTGATTTCAATTTAATACAATCTCAAAGCAAAGTACAGAATAAAAAAGGTTTGGACAGTTTCCTAAAAGAGAAGTCCAATAGTCATTATTAAGATGGACTTGGGGGAAATACATTGCTTATACCTAGGATAGGCAGCATAATATCTGTTTTACTGCTTGGGATCTAGCTAGGTACTTGGGACCTGGGTTGGCCACTGTTGGAAACAGGATGCTGGGTTTGATGGACCTTCGGTCTGTCCTAGTGTGGCAGCTCTTATGTGAACCAAGCCATTGTGACATCACTGATGAGGTTGGCTCTGAGGCATTGGTGGAATGAGGCATTATGACATCACAATCTCAGCTCTGGAATGTTGCTACTCTTTGGGTTTCTGCCTGGTACTTGGGACCTGGGTTGGCCACTGTTGGAAACAGGTTACTGGACTTGATGGACCTTCAGTCTGTCCCAGTGTGGCAAATTCTTACGTTTTTAAGTGAGCCAAGTATAGGACAATCAAGCCACTGTGACATCACTGATGAGGTTGGCTTTTAAGCATTGGTGGAATGAGGCATTATGACATCACAATCTCAGCTCTGAGATGTTGTTTCTCTTTGGGTTTCTGCCAGGTATTTGGGACTCCTGGACTGGCCACTGTTGGAAACAGGATTCTGGGCTCGATGGACCTTTGGTCTGTCCCAGTAACAGGTGATATTTCCTCCCGAGATCAGTATTCCTTCAGATGCTGTTAATAGTAAACAGTGCTTGCTGGCCATCAGACAGTGACTCTGCCATGAAAACAAGGGGGCAGTTCTGGAAGTGGGGTACCTCCATTTAGACAGCCCGAGCCAATTTGCTATAGGCAGGCCACAGTGAAAGTGTAAATGCGAGACCTCTGAGTTGTGAGCTCTCTGTCTCCTCAGCATCTCTTGTAAACATTGTCCCCTGCTGTTGCTTAAGAATAAAGAATACATTCTTACTGAATGCATGTGAAAAGGCCACAAAACCTGCGGATATTTTAAGACCAATTTCTTTAATCACAATCCCGAATGGCATCTTGTTAGGTAATGACGATTTAAAGGAATGGTGAGGTTTTGTTTGTTCATTTTCAAGCTGGATGGCACAAAGGTTTTTGTTTTTCCTTTATGTCTTCCAAGAAATTGTTAGCGTCTCCTGCCTTCTTCTGGTCCTTTGGAGAACAGCAGAGGAAAAAGATCTCTGTTATGTTGTTAAAGTGGTGAGATTAGATGTACTTAGCCAAGCGGATGTTATTGTGCAAAGTTACAAAACTGGAAATGTCAAGCCAAGTTCTTAATGCATGCACCAAAACTCCTTCCCAAAGCAGGTGAACTCCCTGGGACCTTTGCATTTCACTGTACAAATGGGTCTTACAGAGAGAAGAACGTGTCCTCCTGCATGAAACATCCTGAGGGCTTCAATGGACGATCAATTCCACCCCCTGTGGAGAGACTCCTTCAGCCCAAACAACAATTGTGAATTTCTATAGAATTTGTTCCTCAGGAAGCACAAGTGAAGGTTATAGAAAACCATTGAATTAAGGGGGAAGGGATTGGGACTTGTATACCACCTGTTTGGATTTATAGTCATTTATTTTAAAATTTATACACCGTCTAAACCTAGAGGTTTCCAAAAAACGTACAACCACACTCAAAGGAGGATTAAAAGACTTACCGAGAGACACAAGGAACAAGCCTGGGATTTGATCCCACAAGCTGTGGGTACAGAGGCAACAGCTCTACCGTTAGGCCATTCCTCACCAAAGATTAATATTGCAAGGTTTGGTAAAACACAGCACAAAAGCGCTGTTTGGATCACAGATTTGGTTAGACAAGTGAGTATAATTTTATTTAAACAATTCCGTGTGTACAGCTTGTGGAAAAGACCACTTATAGAATTGCAGAGCTGTATACAGATGTAAAAGGAACGCATGTTGAAACTTACACTTACTTTAGGGGTTCCCTGAGGGGTAATTTGGGCACAGTACTCACATTTTATAAAGTACATGTGTACTTGTGTAGAGCAGGGGTGTCAAAGTCCCTCCTCGAGGGCCGGAATCCAGTCGGGTTTTCTGGATTTCCCCAATGAATATGCATTGAAAGCAGTGCATGCAAATAGATCTCATGCAGATTCATTGGGGAAATCCTGAAAACCCGACTGGATTCTGGCCCTCGAGGACCGACTTTGACACCTGTGGTGTAGAGGGTATACACACAATCATGTTATCTTCAGAGCATTTGAATTCATGTACCACTCAGGCTGGTTCTGGACACTTATTTTTCAAAGACAGGGGTCTAGCAGAATCTCTAAGTAAGTTCTGGATGTTTCCATAACTACACAAACAAATCCCATGGTGGGAACTCAAAAGGGGGGTTCCATGTCATGGGTGGGGCATGGGCAACTCATTGGAAAAACTGAAGATACCGCCTTTCCAGAACTTGGAAAGCAAGAACCAACAACAAAGGTGACTTTTGGTGCTCAGTCACTTTATTATGCAATACGACTCAACATGATCATGTGTTGGCCCAAAGGGCCTTAGGAGTCTGAATAATGATTGAGAAGTAATTGTTTGAGAATGTCATAAGCAGACAATGCCTGTATTGTGATGTGTGAAGGTACTTTCTGTCTGATGGCGAAGAGGTTATCAATAAAGTAATACTTGAAAAATATTATGGTGCTTAACAGCAGGGAACGCAAATCCCAAGTTACAATGTACGTGGGCTGCTGTCCACACAAAAACGAAAGTAAAAACGGATACAAAATGGCGCAAAATTTAAATAGCAGACTTCCCGCACAAAAGTGGCACGGGCAAGTCAGGGACATTCTAGAAATGAGTACATGAATGTTGGGTACTGATTTTATTTCTGGTCTGGTCAAAAATGTTTCCTGTCAACCTGACTCTGTTATCTTCTGGAGTTGCTTGACCTCAGTGTTTCATGATCGGTGATGAGAACTGCCATTGCCTATCCCAAGCCTGGATGATAGAGGAAGAGGGTTGTGCGTTGGGCTAGTGACGTGACCCCATACAATTATGAACTGCTGCAGAAACCACAAAACACCATGTTTCAGTACGATGACCTTGATGAAAGCCAAAAGGAAGTCTGAGCTCAATTCTGAAGTGCCAAAAAGGTAATAAAAACTGGGACCTGAAATGTACAGACATTGCATCAAATTGGATAATTAGCACAAACGATATGAGAATTTGAAAAATATCAACTAGATATCCTGGGCATCAATGAAATGGGATGGGCAGAAAGGGGCAGACTTTACAGTGAGCGAAAGACTATTCTGTGCTGGAGAAAGAAGATCAACTAAGTGGCCATACTGTTGAGAAAAGAAGCCACAGCAGCAATGATTGGGTGGAAATCAGTAAATGAATGCTTCACAGAATGGGCACTTTTTTAGCTAAAGAACTAGATGTCCAGACAAACTTTCTTCTGGTTAATTGTAGGAAGGGAAAATGAACATATTGTTCATTACCCACTTAAAGATATCTTCCAAGGGATTTAAGAACATAACAGGGTCCATCAAGCCCAGTAGTCCATTCTCACGGTGGCCAATTCAGGTCACTAGTACCTGGCCAAAACCCGAAGAGTAGCAACATTCTGGAACCCTAAAACGTATCAAGATTCTGGAATCCCCAGAGTAGCAACATTCCATGCTACCAATCCAGGGCAAGTAGTGGCTTCTCCCATGCCTTTCTCAATAACAAACTATGGACTTTTCCTCTAAGTATTGGCCTCTATTTGGATGGGTCTATACCATGTACAAAAATTACCCAAAGACGCCACAGCAGACTTTTATAGACTAGCATGTAGCATCATAGCAAGATGCTTGCAGAAATTGAAATGGGTACAATTAACATCAATAATTGATTGTCAGTGTCCCATTATTAATGTTAATTGGCTCATTACCCAATTTAGTTGCAAGTGCAGCTCAGGATATTTATAGAACTATACAATTTATTACAAGATAGTATAACTTGACAGAAAATTTCCATCACACACGAATCTGAGCACCATTTATAGAATCCCTTTGTTTATGTATGAAAGAGCATTATCATCCTAAAGTGGCATTAAAATGGAGACCAGCCGGAGGATCAAGATGAAGAGACAGACCAAAACTGGGCTGGAAAAGCCTACTGAAGAGGGATCTATGTAATGGCGGCGCTACCTGGGAGGAGCAGGAAGCCACTCAAGAAGGATCTATGTAATGGAGACCCCATCTAGGAGGAGAAGCAAGCCACTGATGAAGGATCTATGTAATGGAGGCCCAACCTGGGAGGAAATGGATCTATGTTGAAGGATCTATGTAATGGAGACCCCACCTGGGAGGAGAAGCAAGCCACTGATGAAGGATCTATGTAATGGAGGCCCAACCTGGGAGGAAATGGATCTATGTTGAAGGATCTATGTAATGGAGACCCCACCTGGGAGGAGAAGCAAGCCACTGATGAAGGATCTATGTAATGGAGGCCCAACATGGGAGGAAATGGATCTATGTTGAAGGATCTATGAAATGGAGACCCCACCTGGGAGGAAATGGAAGCCACTGATGAAGGATCTATGTAATGGAGGCCCCTCCTGAGAGGAGAAGGAAGCCACTGATGAAGGATCTATGTAATGGAGGCCCCTCCTGGGAGGAGATGGACCTATGTTGAAGGATCTATGTAATGGAGGCCCCACCTGGAAGGAGATTGATTGAGACAGTTGGAGAAAGCTTGCAGTCTGATGTGCAGAGATGTAACCAATTCTATAAAGGGCTCCTAAGTCATGTCTAAAGTTAGGCGTGCTTTAGGTGTCCAATATGAGTGGTTAATGAGCCAATTAAGGGTCTTAACAAGTGATAATTGGTACTTAGGCTTCCAAAGGACGTAACCGCCACTTTGTAGACACAGCCACAATTTCATGGACGCCTATGTTTAAAACTGCAGAATCAGGGCCTGTGTAGATTAAAACTTGTCATCTAAAAAAATCCTTTGCACTTTTCTCTCTGTAAGATGCTTGTCTTCTGTTAGCTTTTCCCAAATGAGGGTCCAAATGGAATTCTATTGGACTGGATCAGAAGTTGTATCAGATATGTGCCATGTAAAACAAGGCTTACCTAAACCTTACACTCATAGGGCGGCTTTGGCTGCAGGAAGAACGAGAAATGTTCCCATTGATCTCAATTACTGCCATGAAATTGTCTCTCCTGTCCAAGATGTACCTGCAGTGCTTATGTCTCCCTAACGCTTTGTCACTCTTTCTTCTACGATATTGTTTCTTTGACTTAAGTTGTCACTGTCTAGACATAGCTTTCCATCAAATCGAAGACCTTGTGGGGGATTTGTTTAGGTAGAGCTCTGCCTAGATTCTTTTATTTATTTTTTAACTGCTTTTCAAAAAGATTGTACTAGTCAAGCAAACCTGACACAGTAAACAGAGCACAAATCAAGAAAGACAAGCTACACATCAATGGAGCTATTAGAAGAGAGAAATGCAATATCAGAGCAGCTACAACATTTAGGGGCAAATTCTGTAAAAGACGCCTCAAGTTAGTCATCCATAATGTGGACTTCCAGCAACTTAAGCACAATTAATGAGTTTTGAAAGTTAGACATTCAAAGGCTGTACAGAATAGGCGTGCAGAATTTCATAGACACCCATCGGGAAAAGCAGCGCCTTAAGGGATAGGCGTGGCTGTGGTTTTAATATGAATCGCATGAGGCTCAGTGTCCTAACGCATCTATATTCTCGTCTAAAATGTAGACGTTGCAAAACTGGGTCTACATTTGGGCGATGGGTGGACGCTTCTTGGGGAGGAAGAGCCTGGCCAGCATCCTGGAGCCCCCCCCTCTGTAAAATTGGGCTCCTTCCTGCATGCCATTTTACTGCATACAATTTTCATGTAAAAAAACAGCATACAATTGCTGTTCTAATGACATCATAACGCTAAAACGTGATAACGTTATAGATGTTATCAGGATGTCTATACGACACCTAAAAGGCGATTCTATAAAGGATGCCTAACTATATAGACACGCTTAAATTAACTGGGCACTGCTGAGCGCAATTCTCTATTGTGCGTCTATGCAAGGAAAGTCTGGAATAACTTGTAAGTTTCTTGGCTCCACATCATTCTCTTCTTGGTTGAGCTGAGAAGTTTTCAGAGGTTCCTTGTACTGTGATGTCATAATGTCTCATTCCACCAATGCCTAAGAGCCAACCTCATCGGTGATGTCAAAATGGCTTGGTTTCTCTATACTTGTGCCCATTTACTAGATGCATTTGCCTCATTGAAACAAAAACTGTGGAATAACTTGTAAGTTCCATGGCTCCACATCATTCTCTTCGTGGCTGGGCTGAGAACTTTTCCGCGGCCCCTCGTAATTAGGAAAGCCCAGTAAAAGAATAGTTTTCTCTCCTTTGTGTTCATTGTTTTATTTTAAAGTACTTTGTGAGCCCTGGAAAATGTAATTAGATGAGCATCTGCATATTTAAATTTTCATGCCCTCTTGTTCCCTGTTAATTATTTAAACTGTATCTTGCTGCTTGTCAGAGGTTTAGACACTAATCTTTCTGGCAAAGGTTTAGAAATGGCTACTTATCTGATTGAAAACCTGAAATGTGCGCTGGAGTGTGATAGTCTCCGGAGAGTAGCTCTGGTTTGATACTGGAACCTGCACTTGCTGAGGTTGAATTGCTGATACCACACTGGTCAATGTGGTTTCCGAGTGCCTTAATTAAAACAAGCTCAAAATCCTGCAGGGTTTTTTTCTTAGCAAACAATTTTCTGAAAGCACTAGAAGATGCAGTTTCTTATCTCTATAAGATGAGTCTTCTGAGTATGCCTTAATTTGTCTTTTTATTGCTTTCTTTCCAATGCAAATGGTTTCCTGCATGAGTTTTGGCTTGCAATTTATAAAATCTCTGCAGTATCCTACCCGACAGCTGCTGAACGCTAGGAGTCTTGAAACACAGACTCCATAGTAACAGAATGGACTCTACAGAAGAGAATCCTTGGCTATATCTTAGATGCGTATTGTACCAGAAAAAGACTGTGGAATACAATATTCTCAAAATGTTCTTTATTGTAGGATAAAATTGAATCCAATCCATCCACTATGGAGAGCAGCTGACCCAGTTGGTAGCAAGGGACCTTACATGGTCCGTGTTTTGGCTCTTACGAGCCTTCCTCGGGGGTCCAGGTCAGCATGCACATTAGCATGCGCACTAGGGTAGATGTGAATACAAATCAAAAATCTCCTAATTCCAAGAACATGCCGGAATAAGGAAAAGAGCATCCACCCTAACAACCCACTAGTGTGCTTACTGACCTGGATAATAACAGAGTTATTAATACCGACATGATCATGACATAATCCATCACTTAGGCATTGGTGGAATGAGGCATGATGACCACAATCTCAGCTCTGGAATGCTGCTACTATCTGCGTTTCTGTCAGGTACTTGGGAACTGGGTTGGCCACTGTTGGAAGCAGGATACTGGGTTTGAGGGACCTTCCGTCTGTCCCAGTTTGGCAGCTCTTACGTTCTTAAGTGAGCCAAGTATAAGATTATGTTTATGTTTATTGAGAGCTTCTATACCGCTGCTAATGACTGGGGAGTCAATTCAGAGCGGTTTATGTGAGCTTCTGTAGAGATGTTACAACACAGAGTTATTATAACAGTGGAACCTTGGAGGACAAGGTAAGCCCTGAGTCATCCCAAGACCCAGCTTTTAACCCCCTCCCGAAGCCCTCCTCGGCCGCAGCCCGCCAATGGCAGGTCTTCCCCACGGTGGGAGAGACCCACCAGCCTATCCCTTGCCTCCTAACCACCCCAGCCGGCCCCGTGCCTGCAACAGGCTACCACAGAGGCCTCCCAGCTCCACGTTAGGTTTGCCCGTCAAGACAGGCTCTCGGGCTACCTAATACTGGCATAATTATGCCATAATCAGTCATCCTATTTATGTTACCGGCACATCGATCATCCTACTTATATGCACACGTTTATATCAAATCAATCTTCCTACGTATATACACATATCATACTAGGTTTACTATTGCAGCTAAATATACCATATGTACACACCTCCTAAGTAGATTGGACATTTCAACTAACTATAATTTATTTTCACACATCCCTGAAAATTCTAGTTTCCTCTTTCTAGAGTGAACTATTGCTTAGTGATGTGTACGACTGAAGAATATTGTGTGCTGTCCATCAAGAGTGTGGACTGTGGAACACAACTACAGACTATTGAGTGATGGTACACACTGCTGACAACAATGCACCCCGAAAGAAAAAGGAAAAAGTAACAACTCCCCCCCCCCCCCAATAAACAACATCAGAACCTAATCAAAATCTACAATTTTAACCTACAAATTCCCCCCCCCTCACCCCACCAGCAACTTCTAGCTGAATAGACGAGACCTCTTTGTAGCCCTAGGTCATTTTAGCCCAGTAAATCACTTTGAAGAACTGCACAACATTGCATTACATTAGTGCGGCCATGTTGTTCTAATTGGATATGTAGAAATCAAAGTCAACAAACAAATCGCAGCAAAAGAGTTCTACCCATAATCAAGCTCATATTGTCAAACTGCAAAACCCTCAACATTATACAGATCGAATCACGTACATCTATAGTATAATGCGGTTGATTGTTCCATGACGGGATGCAGAGAGTTGAGGGTCGGTCATAGATCAAAGCAATTGCCAATCAAACTGATAAAAGCCCATCTAAGATTTCGTAGCAGATGTCAAGGTATACCAGCAGCTGAAAAAAAAAAATAGAGCAGGTTCAGAGCATCTAAAGGGATGCTAAAAACCTCTATTTTGTGAAAATGTTTACTACAATTTTTTTAATCACGATCTCTCATAAATAGTTTTGCAAATAATTTTGTATATCTGGAAACAGAGTGTGGATTTCAAATTATATGCTTGTCTGACAGAGCTGGTTAAATTGTGCTGCCACAAAAAATATGAAATTTCCACATCTGACGTCTGACTTCTTCGTCCCTACTTTTAAAGATTGTTATGTAAACTGCCCAGGCACTATGTGATAAGCTGATTATCAAATGTCTAATAAACTCGAAACTTGAAACAACAGTGACTCCAGCTGGAATAGAAATCAGATTTTTTAAAAATAAAAAGTAAGGGTTTATACCAGTGTCTCTCAAACTTTTTTTTATCTCCGGCACATTAAACGGAGCTAATGTTTTACGCGGCAAGTTATAATTGAAATGATAAAATTGCAAAACCAACAAATAATGAAATTTGAGAGTTATTTATTTAAAGTTTGGGTAATTGTGACAATGGTGAAACTAAAGTAGATAGAATAGAATTGCTAATCAATGCGATGGATGCGCTTATTTATTTAAAAAATTTATATACTGTTTAAACCTAAATGGTTTATATATCATTACATACATAATTCAGTAAAACAAATAAAAACATTAGCATATAATCATCAGAAAATCACATAAAGTGTCCTTCAAAAGAACAATCACAAAGATCAATTCCTAAAAAAATGCATTAACAAATAGCTGTGTTTTTAATAGTTTTCTGAAATTATCCTTGTCATAACATTTTCATGATTGACCGACAACTGGTCTCAGTATATTTTGGATTAGCATTTGTTTTTAATAATGCTAAATACTTGGAACGCAGAGACCTAGATGGTAAGTAGTTTGACATCTTACTTTTAAACAGTTTGGGTAAGGTTCCATACAAGAACTGATGGCAAATCATTATTGCTTTATATTGAGATCTAAAAACAACAGGCAGCCAATGCAGTTGTTGGAGATAGGGCGAAATGTGATCAAAGTTAGATACGCCTGTTATCAACCTTGCTGAAGCGTTCTGCACCATTTGGAAAGACCTACATCTTGTCTTAGTTATTCCAAGATACAGGACATTGCAATAATCAAGTCTAGATAATGCCGTTGCCTGAACTACTATGCGGAAATCGTAAGGAGACAACATTGGCTTTACGCGATGAAATAAGTGTATTTGCGCAAAACATGCTTGTACAGTTTGCAATTTGTAAATTCATTGAAAGGCCACAATCCAACTTTACACCTAGAACTGTCATTGACTCACCCACTGGAAGAACATAATCAATAACCTCTAATTTCTTGGGCCATTTAGGGTAAGGTTTCCCCATAAACTTAATCTCAGTCTTATCCACATTCAGTTTCAGACCCAGTGCTTCCATCCACTCAATAGTCTTACTCAAATAATTACTCAGTAACCTTTCTAGATCTTTTGCCCACCCACACACCAGAAAGAAGAAAATAATGTCATCCTCATAAATTCGATATTCAGGTCCCAAGGATTGAAATGATTGGCCTATTTCAGTGCAGAAAGTGCTGATCCTTGGGGAACTCCAGTCTTTACTAAATGTTCAACTGAAATCCTACATCTACTATGAACTTGAAATGAATGTCCAGTAAGATACGTATTGAACCATTTAAGACAACATCGTTCATTCCAAGATTCAACAATCTATGGAGATTTACCGAATCAAATGCTCCTGATATATCCAATGATACTAGACAGAAAGTTGCATGTTGGTCCATCCCTAATCGTAACATGTCTAGTAAGCAAACCAATAGTAGTTCTACCCTATGTTTGGATTGTAATCAATTCGGCTTCCGTAAAGCACAATCACTGTTCTGTACAAAACTATCTAATTGAGAAAGAAACATTTTTTCTAAGACCTTACCTATAAACGGTAAAATGGAAATTGGTCTATAATTTTTCATGACAGTCATAGCTAAGCATTTTCATTTCAAAACTGGACTAAAAGTGGATTTTTTACAAGTCACTGGAAAAATACCATCTTGTTATGATTTATTAGCTATTTTAGTAATAACTGGCGCCACTTTCTCAGCCATCTGTCTAATAACAGTTGAAGAACATGGGTCGTGTATTGCACGGGTTGGTGTACACTCATGGATAACTTTACAAACATCCTTTTCATTCACTCAAAACGTGGCTCGATAGTTGACAATCAAACACGCATTTCATCATCTACCATCTGCAGTCGCTCTCTTTTGATTTAATTTCTGTCAGAGCTGAAAATCCAAGTTTGCAAAGATAAGATCTAAACAGTAACAGAGCCTTGATTGCTTTGTTGCTCAATAAAAATAAAATTACTTGCCATTAGTTTTCAAGGACCAATCATGCTTGTCTGGGCAGTTGTATTCTTATGCACACAGAGCTCAGAACATTGGCAGACTCTTGCAAGTGTGACGTAAGTGTCATTTAGTCTAGAGTATACTTATGAAGGGAATTTTAAAAAAATAAAGTAAAAATTCTGGAATCTCTTCAGTTTGAGAGACACTGGTTTATACTGTAATCTCAGGGATTCAAATGTTAGCAGAGGTTGCATTCTGGAATAGAGAGAGAGAGGTTAGAGAACGTGGAAGTGGTTGTTGCATTAATGGGAATAGAAAACACCTGTGTGCCAAAATGATGAACAAGCTAGCTGAGGAACATTGGAGCAGACTGTAGGAAAAGAATATCACAGGCCTTACTACGATCCCTGTCCTAAGGCAGATTATAAATCTTAATAAATGAAAAATGAAATAACCCCTGGCAGTCATACCACAAGCCTATTGCTAGGGGTGAGCAGGAGCGACTAGGGATCTAAGGATCACTATACCACCAGGGATTAAGGTACGACCATGGGGGTGGGGGTTTGATCAGGAAAGGCTTGAAAGTAGGGGTGTGGTTCTGATCAGATTGGGGGGCTTGGTATTGGAAGAGGGAAGGGAGAGCACCATGGTCCCTAAATGATGCAGTCCAAGAGCATTAGACCACAGCTTTGAGGCCTAATGATCTGGGTCAATAGCTGTGTTTTCATTTACCACCAGAGTCAGCAACCTATTATAGTTCATTTTCTCTACCATTCTCCCAGGAGAGCTCAGGATGGTTTACAAGAGTTTATTCAGATACTCAAGCATTTCTCCCTGTCTGTCCCTTTGGGCTCACAATCTGGGGCTATGAGAGGATTAAGTGACTTGCTCAGGATCACAAGGAGCAGCGTGGGTTTGAACCCATAACCCCAAGGTGCTGAGGCTGTAGTGCCACACTCTCCCCTTTATGGCACTTAGATACCACAGGCTGGTGACTCTCAAGGTCAATCAAATTATGGTATAAGCCTGTTTTTTAATCACATCTTTATAACTTCCTTACTTGCTCCCTTCAAGAGATCTTGCTGGCTAAGTCCTTCTTCGTAGGCTGGCCGGATCCTGCTGGTAATCATAGAAACATAGAAATAGACGGCAGATAAGGGCCACGGCCCATCTAGTCTGCCCACCGCAATGACCCTCCCCCACCTAACTCAGTGAATAGATCCCATGTGTCTATCCCATTTGGCCTTAAAATCAGGCACACTGCTGGCCTCAGTGACCTGAAGTGGAAGACTATTCCAGCGGTTAACCACTCTTTCAGTGAAAAAGAATTTCCTGGTGTCACCGTGCAGTTTCCCTCCCCTGATTTTCCACAGGTGCCCCCTGGTTGCCGTGGAACCCTTGAGAAGGAAGATATCTTCTTCCACTTCGATGCGGCCCGTAAGATACTTGAACGTCTCGATCATGTCTCCCCTCTCTCTGCGTTCCTCGAGTGAGTAGAGCTGTAATTTATCCAGCCTTTCCTCGTACGGGAGATCCTTGAGACCTGCGATCATCCGGATGGCCATTCTCTGGACCGACTCTAGTCTCAGCACATCCTTTCGGTAATGCGGCCTCCAGAATTGCACACAGTATTCCAGGTGGGCCTCACCGTGGATCTATACAATGGTATAATGACTTCAGGCTTACGGCTGACAAAACTCCTGCGTATGCAACCTATGATTTGCCTTGCTTTGGAGGAAGCTTGCTCCACTTGATTGGCAGTCTTCATGTTCTCACTGACAATCACCCCTAAGTCTCGTTCTGCTTATTAACAACACACTTTCTTCTTCTGTTGCTACAAACAGCCCAATTTGTTCTGCCACTGTGCATTGTTAAAAGTAAAGGCCCCAGAATCTGAGTTATAAATTTACTGCCATCTTGTGGAAATTGAGCTGCAGTTTCAGAGGTTCAGTAGGAATTACTGGATAGAGTTTACCTGACTGGCCAAACAAGACACGCTCTCCTGCCCCATGTCCCTTACCCAACCTTTCCAAGTAGCACCTCTGTCTTATAGGTTATAGTTCATGCTAGGGTTAACATAAACATAACATAACTTTATTCTTCTATACCGCCATAAACAAACAATTTCTAGGCGGTTTACACAGAAGAAGGCCGGCCAATCAGCGAAAGACAATTAATTGAAATACAGCAATTTTTCTAAAAAAAATTCAGTATAAAATTTTAGTTAACATTAATGTCCTCAATTAGGTAATAAATTTGTCAAACAACTGTGACATGATTACTTTTCGAAATACAATTACCCCACCAGGACTGCTGCTTACTTGCTTGAAACGCAAGAGTCCTGTCCAAAAAGGTCTTATATTGAAATTGAAAGGGGACAGGTTTAGAACAAACGCTAGGAAGTTCTTTTTCACTCAGAGGGTGGTGGATACATGGAACGCGCTTCCAGAGGCTGTTGTAGACAAGAAAACCTTAAATGGTTTCAAAGAAGGTTTGGATGGATTCCTAGAAGAAAAAGGGATTGAAGGGTATAGATAGATATAGACCACTACTCAGGCAATGGGCCTGATGGGCCGCCGTGGGAGCGGACCGCTGGGCAGGATGGACCTATGGTCTGCCTCAGCGGAGGCAACTTCTGATGTTCTTATCTGCAGCCGGTCATTTTTGGATAGGCCAATAAATTGGAATTCCTAGTTATCCTTGTTGGACTATATAACACAAAATGAGATAAAAGGTCATTTGGGGTTGAGTAGAATATTGGAAAAAGAGCAAAAAAATTTGCTGTAATCCCTTGCAACAGCACACTAAGAGTAATTCAGCAAAACATCTTCAAGGTCACGTGAAATATAACCACAGTTACCAGACATTTGAGCTTTGAAAGAGGTGGTTATGTTGTCAGTTACCAGTTGTGAAGCTTTTTGAGGAAACTCAGCTGACATAATCCCAATCTTCAGAGACCTACCTGAGCTTTGAAAAGTTCTTTTGGGTTCCCTGAACTTTATAAGTGTTCACGTGACCTTGAAGAATTAGGACATGCAAAGGTTGTGAGGTGAGGCAGTGTCTGGGGCTGAGTCCCCACAGAGTCTCCATATGTCTGAGCAGATTTTTTTTTCTGTGTTTCAATATATTATACTATTTCCCCTGCTTTGAAAAGCTAGGGACCTCCCTCCACTTCAAAATCACTGAGCTCTGGAACAACCTTACCTCCCCTCTTCGGAACTTGAGCTTTCTCCAAGTTTTCCGCAAACATCTGAAAACCTGGCTTTTCTCAAAAAATGTAAGTCTCCCTCCAACTTAGGAATCAAGGAAACTCTTATATCTTGGCATCCCAAGTCCTCTAAATTTTCTTCACACTTCTACCTCTAACCCTCTGTTGTAGTTCCTTCCGATTTCTCCTACTTTAAACCGCGTCGAGCTCTACAAACGTGGAGATGATGCGGTATACAAACCTAAGGATTAGATTAGATTAGATAGCGGATGCTGCGGATGGGCAGACTGGATAGGCCATTTGTCCTTTATCTGCCATCATGTTTCTCTTTTTCTATAACCATAAAGCTCTATGACCTCACAATGCAGGTGTAAAGAGCCTTAGCCTATAGGAAGAGGAGATGCAAATGTTAAGAGCCTTAGCCAATAGGGAGAGGAGGAGATAGCACTTCTACCTCTAACCCTCTGTTGTAGTTCCTTCCAATTTCTCCTACTGTAAACCGCGTCGAGCTCTACGAACGTGGAGATGATGCGGTATACAAACCTAAGGATTAGATTGGATTTTTCCCCCTTAATTTTCTTTTTTGACTTAGGGTTGAGCAGAAGGCAAGCTTTTGGGTCTGTTTTTGCCTTGTTTTCAGTTGATATCACACATTTTTTAGTATGAAATTAATTATTCAAACATTTTAATCTGCAATAATCAACAAAGCACATTAATGTGCTTTAAATTACTTTGGTGCACACAGGGCTCCTTTTGCTAAACTACAGTAAGTCCTAACGCGTGCTTACCAAACCTTAAAAGGGCTACTGTTGGGTCCTGTACAGTGGTCCATTTGTACGCAACAATCTGAAATACAGTTTGCCAGCGTCTTGTGCATCTGTCTGCGGTACCTTTCTGGGGGGGGGTCCATAGAATATAGCCTTAGTAAAAGGACCTCTTTGTCTTTTGTGACCTCTTGATTGATAAAAGCAGACTCTTGATCCAACTAGAACTCAATTAGGCCCATAACATTTGCTCAAAACCTCAAGCTTTTAGACTGCAGACAATTCAGTTCTTCTTGCACTTTCTGTGGGATCTGATTCCTTTTGAGAGTAATTTGGCTGTTGTGTTTTATTAACACTTTAACGATATGTGATTGCTAAGTTAGACTATATTTTGCACGCAGTTGATGGATGCTTTTTAACATTGAATCTTGAGGTTTTAGCTAGAATTTTAAGCCCATTCCCTAAATTCTGGAGCTCTGTTTTATTACCGGATTAGAACATCAGCCTCTAGGGCAGGGATGTCATAGTCCCTCCTTGAGGGCCGAACCCAGTCGGGTTTTCAGGATTTCCCCAATGAATATGCATTGAAAGCAGTGCATATTCATTGGGGAAATCCTGAAAACCCGACTGGATTGCGGCCCTCAAGGAGGGACTTTGACACCCCTGCTCTAGGGTCTGCTAAACGATGCCAGTCCATGGTCTCCTCAGTGCATGCAGGGACATGTAGTTCAAGTTTTCCAAGTACGTTTCCTAAGAAAAACAGGATTACAAGACGCAGGCTGGCTCCAGATGGCAACCCTCTCCACATCCGAGCCCTTCTCTGTCTTTCTGCTAGGCAAAGAGCACCATTAACATATGGCGTGCTTTGAGACGTCTTAACCTCGTTAAGTTGACTACAGAAGAACACTCTGACCAGGGAAAACCAATCATTCTAGAGCCAGCATTGCAACCGCAGATCTGGCTGCAAGCTGTTGAATGACGTGGGTGTTTTTTCGCCTAGGAAAAGCCGTAGCGAAGCCAGAGAGAGGAATTAAGTTAGCAGCCTCAGAGGGAAATGTGACAATGGAATTAGTTTTGAAAGCAGCTGCTTTTCTCTGTGATTAGGTCTGCAGTTTTCTTGTCATATAATGGGGGACTGCTCAGACAAAATACCTTACAGTTTGGAACAGTTCGGATTTCACTTTCTCCACCTCTGTACTTGAAACATTTCAAACTAGCCTTACATTTGCTTTGGTTTTCAGTTTTAAATAACATTTCTAACCCCTAAAAATTCAATTTGTAAAGAGAGTTTCAGAGTTACATAGATTGAAAAAGGCTGGGATTACATAAGACTAGCCTTACTGGGTCAGACCAATGGTCCATCAAGCCCAGTAGCCCATTCTCACGGTGGCCAATCCAGGTCACTAGTACCTGGCCAAAACCCAAGGAGTAGCAACATTCCATGCAAGCAGTGGCTTCCCCCATGTCTTAATAACAGACCATGGACTTTTCCTCCAGGAATTTGTCCAAATCTTTCTTAAAACCAACTACGCTATTTGCTCTTACCTCAACCTCTGGCAATGCGTTCCAGAGCTTAACTATTCTCCGAGTGAAAACATATTTCCTCCTATTGGTTTTAAAAGTATTTCCCTGTAACTTTAATCGAGTGTCCCCTAGTCTTTGAAATTTGTGATGGAGTGAAAAATTTTTGATGTCTATATTTATGACTTCAGATATTCAGCCCCTAAATTGGCTGTTTCACATGCATGTACAGCAGCTTCACATATGTTTTACAAAGGAGTCTGAATTCAGCTAAGCCTTTTATAAAATATTCAGGAAGCATTGCACATCCAGATTTGGATAAGTCTTTTCCTCCCTAGAGAACATACAAAATCAAGCTTTACATCCCTGGCAAATCCAAGATTTATACCATACCTGGACTTGTGAAACTCCACAATACAGAGATGCTTTAGCACTGGAGCAATATCACATCACTTCACCCAATTAGTGTCAGAGCTCAGGGCTATTTGTTTCACTGGAAGAGGCTGCCACTGTGTAATCATGTGTGTCTCTGCTCTCCTTCCTTCCTCCCGTATATTATTCTGTTATTGACTGTTGCTATTTCATATGATCATGCTTAAGATTAAGGAGTTCTTTCCGCCTTTCTTTAAGCTACCTTCTTAAGCAACCTAAAATGACAGATTAAGGCATCACATATAAAAATAAGGGTGTATTTAATAAGAATGAGGGATGCCGATCCAAATGAAGAATTTAAGCCTCTACTCGTTGCAATCTTGTTCTCGACTGTTGGATGAAAGAATCATTGTCAGTTATGTAGGAATATGTGTTTGTTTTGAAAGAAAGTAAAAGGGATGGTTAACAAGACTAAGAATGTCATAATGTTATATTCTCTGCCAATTTCTGTACTCTGTTTTTTATTGTTACATGATGTACTTTGTTTTCTTTTTCTTCATTATTCAATAAACAAATTGAACTTAAAAAAGAAAAAAAAAAAAAAAAAAGAATGTCATAATGCCTCTGTATCGCTCATTTGGAGTACTGCATTCAATTCTGGTCTCCTTATCTCAAGAAAGATATAGTGGTGCTAGAAAAGGTTCAAAGAAGAGCGACCAAGATGGTAAAGGGGATGGAACTCCTCTCGTATGAGGAAAGACTAAAAAGGTTAGGGCTCTTCGGCTTGGAAAAGAGACAGCTGAGGGGAGATATGATTGAAGTAGAACGGGTACAAGTGGATCGATTTTTCACTCCGTCAGAAATTACAAAGACTAGGGAACACTCGATGAAGTTACAGGGAAATACTTTTAAAACCAATAAGAGGAAATCTTTTTTCACTCAGAGAATAGTTAAACCCTGGAAAGCGTTGCCAATGCATGTGAGAAGAGCGGATAGCGTAGCTGGTTTTAAGAAAGGTTTGGACAAGTTCCTGGAGGTTTCCCCAATGAATATGCATTGAAAGCAGTACATGCACATAGATCTCATGCATTTTCATTGGGGAACTCCTGAAAACTCGACTGGATTCAGCCCTCAAGGAGGGACTTTGGGGACCCCTGAGGGTTAAGTGATTTGCTCAAGGTCACAAGGAGTTGAGATGTGATCTAAACCTCTGCCTTCTCATTTCTTTATCATTATAGACCTACTCCTCCACTTGATTAAAAATGATGACCAAGATATTCAGATGATTAATGCTCTGAGTCTTATGGCCTCTTTGGTTGCCTAAATTTACAATCAATATTTCACAAAACTTCTAAATATAGGAGCATAAAAATATGTGGCATCAGAGGCAGATTTGGGGTGGGGGCAAACCTTAGGTTCCTAGCAATGATTTTCAGCACTAAACCTATAGATTATGCTTTAAAAAGCTAGTTGAATAAATGGCAGGCCTGCATTTATAAGACAGATAACTACTGGAGCTGCTGAATCTACATCTGATTTGGCTGTTTGTGGGACACAGACTTTCGAAGTCTTTGTCAACAATGAATTTGTATTTACCACTAGGGGTAATTCTAAACAGTGCACCAAAATGTTGGTGCCTGTGTGGCATTTTTGATAGGATGTCTAAGTCCAAGGCGTTCAAAGTTGGAGGTGAAGAAATGGCCATTTTTGAAACTGTCAAAACTGTTGGACATCCAATTTTTATTTTCTTAAATCACTATCTTGGATGTTTTGGCCTTAGCATGTCCAACTTTGTTCTCCATTTTCAATCACAGAAAGGTCCAAGTTCAAAACATCCAGATCCAGACCGTTTGGATGTGGGAGGGGCCTGCATTGTAATGGACTGACCACATGGACATCCCAAAAGGGCAGTGGGGCACCTTCAAGGGTTCAGCTGCAAACTCACATAAAGGGTGCCAGATGTAAAGCTCTTCATATACCCCTTATAATTTATGCTGAGCCCTCCAAAACTCCCCCCAAATCTACTATTCCCACTTGTCTACCACCCAATAGCCCTTATGGCTGCAGGTGGCATCTATATGGCAGTATAGTTATTTTTTGTTTGTTTGGGTCCTCCTCCCTATGGTTCACTAGGCTATGTACTGTTTCATTCAGATCTTACTGGGGTGGGAGGGAGTTAGTGACCACTGGGAGAGTGTGTGTGTGTGGTGGGGGGGTCATAACTTAATCCCTCCAGTGGTCATCTGGCTAGTTCCTGCTGAGGGGTGGCAGTCAGGTTACGGCGTGGACTTTAGTCAGTGCAGCAGGAGAGAGTGGGCATCTCTCCTGCTGCAAGAGGGGGTTCGTGGCAGGGATTTTAGAGCAGCAGGAGAGTGTGAGCATCTCTCCCACGGTTGTTGTGTTTTTTTTAATGGCATTGACAGTGTTTTTTCTGCACATGTGCCCATTGCTGTCTCCAGCGATGAGCACATGCAAATTTAGCGAACCTTCGCTGCTGTCCGCCGACCTCATTCGCACGTGTGATTTTTTTAAAGAATGTCTCGGGTTTTTAGATTCAGTATCAAAACAGCTGCGTTAACAGACTGTTGCTTTTTAATGCGGGATTTTAAGAAGCCTGGCCTTAGACTTTCTGAACTAGACCTGTTTTAAAAGCGTCTAAGTCCTGTCCAGGACGTCTTAGGAAAGGTTCAATTATTACAATAAGTGTAAGTGTTGTATCCGCTCTGACTGAATTGAAAAATAGCAAAATATAAGACAGATGTCCAAGTCTAAGCATGCCCAAAGGCCGCCTAGGACATGCCTCCAACATGTTTTGTTCAATTGATCAGCCTTGGCTCTTTTCCCTCTGTGTATGAAATGATGAACAGTCATGATTTACAGAAAGTTCAATATGTTCCCATTTGGGAATCATTTTTCATAGCTCTACTCTGAATGTTAATCTTAATGCATGACCATTAATAGAGAAACCTTTGAAAAAGGCACTTTAGTGTGTGGGAAAGAGCCACAAAAGGCCCTGCTCAAGCCAATTTTTCCAGCCCTTTGAAGTGGATTACGAACTATTCCATGTCTGGATTTATCCTGATTAATTGAGCAAAAAAAAAATTACAATTGTTTATCTAATTGACTTCAGGTGCATAAATATATACTGTATATATTTCATGATGTCTTTGAAATATTTACATTTTGATTTTATTTTGGCAAATATTCACATTTGAGTTAGATTAAAATCTCTAAACCAAACCAGTCGTGAAATATGAATACTAATGGTTTGTTCAGATTTATCCAAACTTCTTTGCAACCCGTCCCAGGTCAATTTGGATTCTTTACATAAAATGGTTGTGCCCTGGTGGAGCTTTGACTCATCCAAACTGTTCTATCTCTGTATAATAGAATATGCAAAGATTTGTCAGTGGGATTGTGCAAACGCTGTTGTGTATGAAAATGATAGAATCTGGCCCTAAGTTTCTAAACGGCGCTTAAATCGTCAGGTACCTTATGGTACTTATGTGCCAGTAACGTAGGCCAGGGTTTTACTAACCTACTTTGCAGGTGCCTCACCCCCTCTTTTACAAAAGCCGGCAGGTGGGCCAACTTGGTAAGTGCTCCGACACCCATAGGAATTGAATAGGTGTCCGAGCATTTGACACGTGGTACTCGGCTGCTTGACTTTGTGAAAGGGGGCCTTAGTTCTTTACAGAATTGCACCTAAAGGTGCCTATCTCTGTCTCCACCCCCAAACATGATATATGCCAATTAGGCGTTAATCACCACTAGACTCCCTTTTATAGAACTGTATAGGTGCCTTTTGGCCAATTAAATAATTTTGCCAATTATGAGCTTATTAAAGGGGCCACTGAAATGTTCTCAGTCCAACCAACAAAGTCGGGGCAGTCTCCATCGAGGGCTATACACTGAGTCCAGTGATTTTCCACATTTTTTTTTTTTGTTCCGTCAGAAAAATACTGAATGAAAATAATGGGAAAATCACTGGACTCAGTGTATAGCCCTCGATGGAGACTGCCCCGACTTTGTTGGTTGGGCGGAGAACTTTTCAGCAGCCCTCGTAGGCGTTCTTTATAGAATCTGGCACTTAGAGTTCCATGATAGCTTTTTTTCTGAGCTTCTTTAAATTGTTCTTTCTCCCCACATGATGGCACTACAGCTTAAGGAATCTTATCCACACCACGCCGTGCAGTATATTGCGTGTTCAATTTCATTATCAAAGAGTATTGTTTTGTCTAGCAACAAGGGGGGAGGGGTTACTAAAAAAGTTTAAGAAAGGAGCTATGAATAGACATAAGAACATCAACCTGATTGTATGGCCA
Organism: Geotrypetes seraphini; assembly: GCF_902459505.1. NCBI lineage: Eukaryota > Metazoa > Chordata > Amphibia > Gymnophiona > Dermophiidae > Geotrypetes > Geotrypetes seraphini. Next base: position 1,942,213 of record NC_047102.1, read on the forward strand.
AATAGAGCTCTGCTGTATCCAACAACCACATGCAACTGAGGCTTTGTCGGTACACAATAATGTGTTCTTATAACTAGCAGTGGTCAGTATACCATTGTCTGTAAACCATAGCTTAATCATTGAGAGTCAATAAAGGCATTGAAATAAGACTGTCTCATTGGCAGCCAAGGGATGTTGAGCTGGCGTTCTAATAAATGCGTGACGAGCTCTTGTTTAATCTCTGGTGGGAGTATGACGGGCTTGAACAGATACCATATTGAACTGGGACTACAGAATAACGCTTTATAAGTTAAAGCATTAATTCAAAAATTATTAGGTGGCAAAATGTAGCTGTTGAAACTTAAATGCTTGATGGAAATCCAACATATTTTTGAACTGAAGACCCTATAGCAACGCGGCAGTAATCCTAAATATTTTCAAACCCAAACAAAGACGTCAGTGAGATGCTGCAGATGTCCTGTTCCAGCATGTGATCGTATACAAGCTACTGTTCTTGGCATGAACTCTGATCCTACAAGAAATCAATTGTGAGTTTATTCAATTAGAGATTTAACTATTGCTGCAGTGATATACAGCAGTCATAGAGGGGGGGGGGGGGGGGAAAGACTGATGAAAGCGTACATAACCTTAATTAAATTAGAGATGAAAAATTTTGATCCTAGGATTGGGTCTTTGAATTTTCACTTCATTACCTAATAAATGACCTCATAAAGCATCGACTGATATTTAAAAGTACAGAATTTGACAAGATGGGTATGTACAAGGACAAGAATGTGGCTGGAGCATGACCTGAGTTGATAAGTATGCGCATACATTACAAAATATACTAATATACCTGTGGACTTGAATACTCTAGGCAGTGGTCCCAACCCAGGCCAATCGGGTTTTCAGGAAAGCCCTAATGAATATGCTTGTCACTTCCATTATATGGAAATCTCTCTCATGCATATTCATTAGGGCTAGCCTGAAAACCTGATTGGCCTGGTGGTCCTCCGGGACAGGGTTGGGAATCTAGGACGTAGATTCACTAAGCTCACCTTTGTTGCACGATCCTTGAGCCGAGTCTTCCCGGTCGATCGATTCACTACGCCTCATAGAAACATGATGGCAGATAAAGGCCAAGTGGCCCATCTAGTCTGCCCATCTGCAGTAACCATTATCTCTTTCTCTCTCTGAGACATTCCACGTGCCTATCCCAGCCCCTCCCTCACAGGAGAATCCCCCGACCATGAGGATTACAGCGAACCAACGTAGCTCACACCCAACATCAAGTGGACACCGTAGACTAGATAGCAGAGGAGCCCCCTTCAATACTTTCCCTGCAATATGCAGCCGAACTGCCCCCACCCTCGCCATCTGGATAGGAACAAGGTCAATTTGGGACCAACCAGTCCACACCCAATGAGCTACCGCCCACATCCTAACCAGCAAGGTCCTATATCACCACATTGCACCGGATGCACACTCCTATCCCTGCCACAACCGCTAGGGCCTGAGGGCAAGCATGGATCTCTCTGCCTCCACCAGCCGCAACCTCCCCCAGCGACCACAGCACCCCTCGGAGCTTCCCCCTAACTGCAAACCACCAGCTGGTCCAGCGCTGAACCACCCCGGTCTAGTCCACTAGTGCCCCAACCTCAATCACAAAACAGCCCCTAGTCCTGCAGCCTTCAGGTGAGATGAGGACCCAGGGCACCCTGACAGCAGCCATGCTCTCCCCTATGCCACCTGCTCACCCAGGGAACCACTGGACCATGCCAATGAAACCAGGACCATCCGGCCCAGCCCCAAATCCACCAAACCCCCAGTCCTGCCCCCAGGAACAGCACTGAACCACCCAGTCCAACCCACACAAGGCTATCTGTGCAGCTGCAGAACCATGGTATGCTGGCCAAAAGGAAATATAGGGGGGATCCGCAAACCTGTGGCACCCTTATAGTGCCCGTTCCAGCCACTGAGTCCTGACGCCAGAAAACCAGAACCCCTCAGTCCTCCCACAAAAGAGACCATGGAACCACCTGGTCCTGCCCAAAGCCGCAGCCACAGAACAGTCCCCCAGTTCTGCCGCATGCCAGCAAATAGGGGAGGGGGTGTGCCATGGACCTACGGTGCCATGACAGCAGCCACACAGCCCACTCCAGCCACCAGCATTCCCCTTGAACCACCTGTCCCTCCTGAGATAACCTGCAGAACCATCCGGTCCTGCCCCAAGAGCCACATTTTGCAGCCGCAGAACAGCTCTCAGTTCCGTGGCCTGCTGGCAAAAGGATGTGCCGTTGACCCTGGCAGTAGCCACCCTGCCCCTTCCAGACCTGGACCAAAGGCGAAATGGCACCATCTGCAGTAACCACCCTGTCCCATGTCGGCATCCATCCCTCGTGCCATACGGAAACACTAGAACCATCTGACTTGGACACACTCTGGAATCTTCTCTCGGCACCTGGCAAATACCATCCACTACGGGTGCCGGTCCTGGAAGTAGAACAGAAAAGAACAGCAGTAACAGGCAAGACGCACATTGCAGTGGCTTGCCTAAACTGAAAACCCCCCCATCCCCGCCCCCACCCCAACCGAGTCCACCCAGGTCCTCCCAGCTCCAGGGAAACAGCCTGTCAAGTGGAGGCCGCCCGTGGACAGCACCTGCCTCCCTCCCCTCAGCCTACTTACAATAGCGTCTAGGGGCAGGCTGCCCCGTGTGACAGCTGGAACTCCTCCACCTTCCACCATGGCCCCCCCTCCCCCACTGACTACTCCCTGTCCACACTACACCTCTCGGCAGGAGCATGGGCGCAAGCTGAGGGTCACCACTCTCACGCACCTTGTGAGACACCCTGTCCCGGAGCACCCTCCCTCAGTGACACCCCTCAGGAGCCCCCAAAGACCCAGCCCCCAATAGCTGCCGTGATGGCAGTGACCGTGCACAGCTTCCCCTGATGTCCACTGGTCGCAGGTCCCAGCCAGGCCTCACAATGCTCCAGTACCCCACGATACCCCAAGGGGCTGTGGCCCGTAGACCCCGAAAAGTCCCTAGTCAGGCACAACGAGAGGCTGTGCAGCCTTTTTTATTAACATTTTAAGTAGGAATCACTCTTCAGGGTTGAGATTGGAACAAGTCATTCCTTTATTATATCAGGAAATTTGTTCTCTACTGTAAATTTTTCAAGAGGATTTTGTCAAATCATATGCTGAGTGATGAATCATGCATGGTTCAAAGTCTATATGTATCTATTGCAAAAGAAGCGTTCTTGAGTAGATCTCAGAAGTCTGGAAATGTACCAAAGTATTGGGTCTAGATCTACATGCAGAGCTCAAATAAGTTCCTGGCGCTCTGGATGTTCTGTGATTCCTGGCAGAGAGCTTTGAAGGAAGATTGGTTCTTGTGTTTCCTCACTACTGCAATGTACACTGAAAGCCTTAGAGTTTGTATTTCAGTATGGGACAGAGGTTAAAAAAAAAAGCAAACATTTCACCCCACAGAATCCAAAAGCATCGTAATTACCAGGATAAAGCCCTTCAAAATCTGACCTCCTCTACAAAGAGTATAAAAGAAACCAAAAGTTAGTATATCACTGTTGCCACCAATGGTGGGTCATGTAGATGAAATGATGCTGGAAGCACATATCTGCTAAAAGAGATCAAATCAGAAACAAGGGGACCCGACATGGGCCGTGTTTCAGCGGATCTTCCTGCACCATAACTATTTGTGTTCAAACAAAAGTGGCAGTGTCATGCCACAGCTTAACCCTTAGGGCTCCTTTTACAAAGGTGCGTTAGGGCCTTAACACGTGGAATAGCGTGTGCTAAAAACGCTAGAAAATGAGCCCCATAATGTTTATTAGGTGGTCACTGTTCTATGATCACTTAATTGGTAGAATCTCTATGATCTGGTAAGTGCTGTCCTATTCTTTGCTCCACATTTTCACCACCCTGTGTATCTTCTTTGTCTTACACTGCCTCGTCCACCCACTATTTCAGTAAAAGATTGACTCTGATATGAAGTGTGTGTTGCAAAACTTTCCTATTTAATAAAATGTAGGTGGGAGTTTACAGACATTTGCATTGATTCAGTCTTTCAGCATCGTTTCTGGTGGGTGGGAAATCAATTGCGCTATACTCACTGTCGCATACGATTTTGCTAACTTGAGGAAAGAAAGTTTAACTTAATCTTGTTTAGAAAAAGCCCCATTAAACTTTATCTTCATACAGCTAATTCCAGCCATTAACTAGGCAATTTCTTGGAAAGTGGGTGGAACACAAGACTGCAATGATGAATTGATATTTTACATTTTAACAAGCAATAATTGATTTTTTTCCCCTTATGCAGTAAACTACTTGTTACCACTACTGCGAAGCCTCTTAAATGCTATATTGGAGAGGGGGAGAGACAGTGGATGTGGGAAATGAAGAAACGGATGGGGAATATGGGAGCAGGGATGGCGATGGTGTTTTAGACAAGAGAGAGGCAGCATTCCCTGGATAAAAGAAAGAAACATATTAATTGCATGTTGGGGTTGATTGGTTTTTGATTTTAATGTGTTTTACATTTTATAAGAAATATATGTATTTTTTTATCTGTAATTCTGCTTTTGTTCACGGGGACACCAGATGTTTTCAGGCCACTTTGAATATCTGTTGGTTATCTCCAGGCATGACAGGTGCTGTTTGTAAAACAATGAAAGGCAAATGTATTTATGCAAATAACAAAGTCTAAAACAAATTTTGGAGAATAGTAAAAGGCTTTATTTAGCTTTGTGTGTCGGGCCTTGAGCATGTGCTTGTTCATCTCATCCTGTTTTGGAGGGGGTGGTCACAGTAGGCCTTGAGATGTAGGGGTGATGACACCCTCCCACACCCAGTGGCGTAGCTCCTCCCCGACACTCGTCTCCACCCTCCTGCTCCTTTCCCGATTCCCCCTGCTGCACACACACCCTGTTCCCTTCCATTCCCCCGCACCCGGCGGCTCTCCCTCTGATGACCTGGAAATGATGTCAGCGGGAGAGATCACGCGGTTGCATGGGGAAGGGGGGCATGTGTGGCCTGGGGCGGACCGCCTCCCTTGCCACTGTTTGCATGGAAATTGTCTTACCTTCATTATAAGTTGCTTGTTTACTTCCCAGTGTTGGCAAGAGCATGAATTCGTAATGGCTTTCTCACCATTCTATATGTCTTAGGGTTAGAAATGAGTCAATCAGGTCCTAAGAATCTTGGAAAATGGAGAGAAAATTGGATTTCTGCTTATGGCTCTTTCATCAGACTTGATGCATAGAGCCAAGGACCCTGCTCTCAAAGGTCAAGACTTGCTTTAGTCTAATTTATGGAAAGCTGATGCTAGAATTGTTACAGAAAAACAAGTCGAGCGTTTTATGCATATTTCAGTGGAAATATATCTGTGACCTGTTTCCACATTTCTACACATCCTGTCTGAGAATCGATTTATTTCAAAGAAGATTCAGAAATCAGTGTGTGACGGATGGAGCACTTGGGGGTGAAGGGGGATGGCTGTTTTACTAACTCCTGCAAAATCTTATAAAGAGGGTATCCTTTAAAAGTAGTGAGATCTGCTTATAAAAGGGCATATTTTAATCCTTGCTCCTAAACGTCCTTCGGGCTCCCAGTCTGATGAAAGGATAATTACGTGTGTATTAACTTACTTTCAAAATAGTTATCAAACAGTTTGGTCCCTTAGGAAATATTGGGAGATTCTCAAAATCCCGTGAGTATTTCAAGATCATGATTTGAGAGTAGCATATAGGGGAGGAATCAGAACTTTAAAAAAATTCTTTGTCCCTCTATGCTCCCAGATACTATCATGAATACTGGAGATATTTCCCTGCGGTTCATGTCAAATGTGTAACATTATGATATGTACTGATAGATTTTGTAATCCACAAGATAAGAAAATATACACGCTTAAACATACTTCAGACTGTAGAACAGATGGAGTGCTGTATGTAATAAAATGTCCATGTGACCTTTTATATGTTGGTCAAACATCTAGACAACTTAACATCAGGTTTACTGAACATAAAAGCAACATCAAACATCAGGTCTTGGGAGCACCCTTAGCTAGAAAAAAAAATCATGCCTTTCAGTCTCTGAGAACATAAGAACATAAGCAATGCCTCTGCTGGGTCAGACCTGAGGTCCATCGCGCCCAGCAGTCCGCTCACGCGGCGGCCCAACAGGTCGAGGACCTATGCAGTAATCCTCTATCTATACCCCTCTATCCCCTTTTCCAGCAGGAAATTGTCCAATCCTTTCTTGACCCCCAGTACCATACTCTGCCCTATTACGCCCTCTGGAAGTGAATTCCAGGTGTCCACCACACGTTGGGTAAAGAAGAACTTCCTAGCATTCGTTTTGAATCTGTCTGAGGGGTAAAAGAGGTGGGGATTTCAGAAGGTACCTTGCCCAACACGAGCAAAGATGGATATATCATTTCAACACCCTTTTCCCCAAAGGCCTGAATAAGAATATAGAATGGCAACATTTTTATTAATCAGCTCATTTCTTTTAATTGGCTATTTCCACTACATTTCTAGGATCTTTAAACACTTAACCAATAAGATAGAGCTGGGGGCGGAGTTATCATATTACGTACAATTGCAAAAGTATAAGTTACATGCTGCCGCCATTTTGTTGGAGTTTGAAAACTACTGACAGAGTAATGTTTGTCTGTAAGTAAGATTTTTGCTGCCTTTAACAATGTTTTACAATGATAGTTACTATATATGTTTTAATTTGTAGAAACTACCGTGCCTTACAATTGGCCCTGAAGCAGCGGACAAACTAACGGTCCGCGAAACGCTGGCTGCGGTCCTGGTTCCGGCAGTTTGATAACGGCACAGATAGAAAACAGACTATAAAAGCACTAAAGATAAGTAATCTTCTGTTGGCACTTTTCAAACCCCTGGGGTGGTCTATTATCAAGTATTTGTTGCAGAGGATATGAATATTTTTACTAATTGACTATGAGTCATAAATTATAAAAAGATATTTATAAAAAAAGATGATATACAAAAATATTTAAAAATGTACAAAAGCAGGTTTTTGGCCAGTGATTGAATTGCGGAGTACCCGTGTGGACTCTTAACTACGCTGATAATGCGAGTCGATGATACAACATAGTGTAGTGCTCCTAAACTCTGAGGCCTTTTCCTGAATCAACTAAATTAACCATATTAATAGTTAGCGGAACATTGATTCTAGACCCCTCCATTTGAGTGGATTATATAGTATTCAGGGTGTATTACCAACTACATCATACCTTAGGAGTCCTTTAATTAAAGTGCACATGAATTAGTGTTTGTTAAGTGCAATCAATTGGTTAAGGGCATTGGGAGAAATACTTGAGCGTTACATGCCTTGTATAGAAGAGCGCTTAAGTGTTGATCCTGCAGCTAACTTTTGCCTGATGAAACCAAGTGCACAAGTTTAGGTCAAATTCTCTAATTCCATCTGCAACTTTTTGGCATGCTCCTGACACAGCCCTGGCCAGAGCTTGCAGGGATTGGGTGGGGATGGAGATAGATCCTGTGTCATTCTCTAACATCCTTGCGGCGATAATCAAATCTTTCCGAGGACATCCTAGTGGCATTGTAAGAGGGGAGGGGTGGTTTGCCCCAGGCACCGTCTTGATAGCAGCAACCCCAACCTGCTGCTCGTGCCAATGTTGGCTCTTCCTCTGATGTCACTTCCTGGAAGTGATGTCAGAGGAAGAGCCAATGCTGGTGCGAGCAGCAGGTTAGGGTTGCTGCTCGCGCTGGGAATGTTAAAGAGGTTTGGGGGAAAGGAAAGGGTGTGGGCATGCGGTTGGGGGTGGGGGGGGGAGGCAGGGAAGGAGAAGATGGGGGGTGGAGAAAAGGGCAGAGAGGGGCTCTCTGCCCCAGGCACCTCTCACTCTTGCTATATCATTGGTTTTGGACTAGACCTGTTTTAGAAGCATCTAGGCACCACAAAAGTACCCAAACTTACCAGATAACCACTAGAGGGATTAAGTAATGACACCCCTCACCCACTCTGCCAGTGGTCACCCCAGAAAGATCTGAATGAAATGGTACATACCTGTCTCTAGAAGAGCAGCATTTGGTAACATCACACAGATGTCTTAAGTAGCCTGGTGGGTGGGCTAGTGAACCATAGAAAGAAGGAGCCAGACCTATAAGTCACTCCAACCACTACATTTATGGTGCAAAGTTCAATCCTACTACTACTACTATTAATTATTTTTATAGTGCTACTAGACACAGGCAGCGCTGCACAGTCACAGTGAAGAAGAAAACAGTCCCTGCTCGAAAGAGCTTACAATCTAAACAGGCATGACAGACAAACATGATGTCACGAATATAGTAAAGGGGAACAGATCCCCCCCAAATCCTACTCTGCTGTCAAATAGGTGTCAACTGCATCCATAAGGGCTATTGGGATTGTAGACAGGTGGATATAGTAGGAATTTTTTTTTTTTGGCGGGGGGACTTACTATAAATTATAAGTGGCACCCTTTATGTGAAGTGCCCCACTGCTCTGTTGGCATGTCTATGTGGACAGTCCATTACAATGCTGGCCCCGCCCACATCTAAATGGTCTGAGTTTGCATGTTTTGAATGCTTCTGTGGTTGAAAAAGGGGTACAAAGTTAGGCACCCTAAGGTTGGATGTCCTTTACACCACAGTTCTTCAACCGCCGGTCCGCAGAAAATTTCTGCCGGTCCGCGCAGGGCCGGCGAGATCAAGTCGGCAGTTAAATTTCCTGCCGACTGCGGTTCCTCTCGACTAATGTTCCTCCCAGCCTCAGGCGATCAAGATAGGCTGCCAACGTTGGGGCCTTCCCTCTCTGAGTCTTGCCTGTTCGGAAACAGGAAGTTAAAACAAAAAGAAAAAATGGGATACTCACGTGGGATCTTTAAGGGAGTAAATTCAGGGGGGGATACTTGGAATGGGCAGACTTGGTGGGCTATAGCCCTTTTCTGCCGCTTTTTTTATGTTTCTATGTTTCTATGACTCAGAGAGTGAAGGTTCCGACGTCGGCAGTGTGTCTTGATCGCCACCCATGCCGAGTTGCTGAAGAGGGCCGCGGGGAAGTTGCGATTAGATCGGAGAGAGCTGCAGATTCAGGTGCAGGTGGAGGGAGATGGTCAGTGTGTGCGAACAAGATCCTGGGGAGCCTTCACAGTGACTTCCTCCTCTCCCACCAGCTCTCCAATTTGCCAGGGAAGTGATTTACCGGCAATTTCCTGCAGGCAAGTACCGAGAGCTGCTGGAAGGGGAGGAAGCCACTGTAGGAGGCTGGGAAGGTCTGGAAAAGGGAGAGCTGTTACTGGACTTGAAGGGAGTTAGAAGGAGAGATGCTGCTGGGAGGGGAGGAGGGAAAGGTATGGGAAGAGAGTTAATGTTGGATAGAGGGAGGAGGGAAGGGAGAAGAAGGAGAGATGCTGCTGGGAGGGGAGGAGGGAAAGGGATGGGAAGAGAGTTAATGTTGGATAGAGGGAGGAGGGAAGGGAGAAGAAGGAGAGATGCTGCTGGGAGGGGAGGAGGGAGAGGGATGGGAAGAGAGTTAATGTTGGATAGAGGGAGGAGAGAAGGGAGAAGGAAAAAAAGGAAGGAGGGTAGGGAGAAAGAAAAAAGGAAAGAAACAGCTGGCAGGGAGATTACAGGAGGGGAAGGGGGTCAGGGTGGAATGGAGAGATCAGATGAGAGAAAGGGGAGAGAGAGGAATGAGAAAATAGAGAGACATTGATGCTGGAAAGGGGGTCAGCAGAGAAATGAGAGAGGGATAAAGATGCTAGATCTGGTGTAGGAGAGATAAAAATGAAGAAGGCAGTGAAGCTGGAATGAATGATGTAAAAAGGAGAGAGGAGGATGGACAAGGAAGAGGGGCATAGAAAGAAGTCAGATACATATGGAAGGGGGAGAGGGCAGACATTGGATGGAATGGGCAGATGCTGGAAGGAAAAGAGTGAAAAGAAGATGAAAGCAGAAACCAGAGACAACAAAAGGTAGAAAAAAATAATTTTATTTCTATTTTGTCATTAGAATATATCAGATTTGAATTATATATCCTGCTAGAGACATAACTGGGGACTGCAGTATTCTGTTAGCATGATATTTCTATGTAGCATTCTATAATAACTTGGCTTGTTCAGTTTTCTTGATAGTAGAGGGGATATATATGAAGGGGAGGGGAGACAGGGGTTTTGTTGGTCCGTGCTCTGTATATTTGTATTTATAAAATCACAATTGTTCAGAATATTGTTTCTTTTTATACTTTAATAAAATACGTTCAATATAAAATCATAATTGCGGCTTGTGCAGATGGGATCAGATGGTTTGCGGGGACCGAGCTCACGGAGATGGGGGCGTAAACGGGGTTTTTAAATTTTAGTCCTAGTAGTTTGCCGGTCCACAAAATAATTATTTTATTTCTGCCGGTCCACGGGTGTAAAAAGGTTGAAGAACACTGCTTTACACGTCCAAGTAGGCAATTTTCAAAGAAACTTTTTGGGGACATCTAGTAGCTCAATTTTCGAAAATGGATATTTCTGAGCCTCCAAATTTGGAGATTTTGCAGGAAACATCAAAATCGGGCTTAGATGCCCTTTTCCAAAATGGCTGCTCACGTTTTAATATCTCTTGTGAAGCCTCAGATACAAAAAGACCTTACACAAGTCCAAAGGGTCCACCACCACCATAATTATGCAGGAGATGATTTTGTAACATGGTATGCAAATATATTTCATGCATATTATCGTAGGTCTCCTAAAAACCCAAGTGGCCAGGTGGTCCTTGAGAACCGCTTTGGAAAACCACGGCTCTAGATTACTGTATCTTCCAAATTAATGTTTGATGTCAGGTCTTTAAAACAGAAGTATGCAAACCTTCCTCTGGAAGCTGATTCAGCACATGCTTTATGAACATGAGGTCATGGGAAGCTGTTGGTTGAAAGACTTTATTTAAGAATCAGACTAATGGCAGTGTGGAAGCCTGGCATTCCCTTACAGCTCTTTCCAGGCTCATCTGTACGATTAGTTCAGCCCCATTACACAGAGCACACAAACTTTGCTTGATAACAGTAATTGAAAGACAAAGCACAATAACATTAGAGTTAAAATGGTCAATTAGGGTTCCTGGTTTAAATTAACATTGCTGTGGAGTATCTGATTTCAGAATCTGAGAATAGACTTCTAAATGTTGGAAAGTAGAAGTTATTGAATTGTAAAAATTATGTGTGTCCTTATTGACAAAATTTGGAACCTGGGGATTTTAGATTTGGTGCTTTTTTTTTTTTTTTACATAGTTACACTTCCCAGTGAAAATGGTAGGATTTTCTTCTTCACTTTACCACATAATCCCCATCAAATTTTGGAAATGTTGAAAAATTGTAAAAAAACATACTGTAGAATGGCCAAAGGTAATATTTTGCCGTTTTTAGCAGCTTAGGAAGTGATGCATCCCACCCACGGAATCAGTGCCTGAGGGATACTCATGATTAGAAGTAAGTGAGCTGTTACCAATAATTTAGCATCTCTTTCAATTAGAAGGTAAAGTTAGGACGTGATATGGGGTGAAATTAATGACGAGGCAATGTCCAAAGCTGCTAGGATCAGATTGATACGGATCGGAATCGAATCATAATGCTCTTGTCCCAAGATAAGCTAAGACCACAGATAGAGACTCCTGCTTGACGAATTGGGTTTATTTCCTCATATCATTCTCCACTTAGTCTCTCTCCTGCCTTTCCCACCAAAACTGTCTCCTTCTTCTCTTTCATTTTGTTTCCCTTCCCTCCCTATCACCCGAGTACCCGACTCTTCTTTACCTTCTTCAATGTCTTTCCCCAATTTATAGCAACTCTATAGCTTATACTTGTTCTTTCCTTTTTCCGCATCCCCTCCCCCGATTGCTTTTCCTACTTGTCATCTCCTTCATCTGTCTTGCTCTACACATTTGCTGGTAGTCAAGCATTTTTCTGTCTGTCCCGGTGGGCTAACAATCTATCTAATGTACCTGGGCCATTGGAGGGATTAAGGGACTTGCCCAGGGCCACAAGGAGCAGTGTGGATTTTAACCCACAACCCCAGGGTTCTGAGGCTATAGCTTTAATCACTCCACCACACTCTCCCCCTACTACTATTTATCATTTCTATAATACCATTCTCAGTTACCTAATACTACCACCCCAGGACCTCTGAAACTTTTCCAACTGCCTGCTACCGCCATCGTTGTTGTCACTGGTTATCCTACTCTCCCATCCCAAACAGAACCTATTCCTCCAGAGGTCTGTGAAAGGCATAAAACAGAGGTGCGGGGGCCGGAAGGGTTTGAGGGCCATAACAGGATTGGAAATCTAAAAGACACCCTAGACACACGGGGGCTAGTTCTGCAAACGGCACCTAAATCGGCCAATGCGAGCCACATGTCAATCACGCTTAGGCGCTGTTTACAGAACTGTGGCTAGCGGCAATGTAAAAACTTAGGCGCATTAGGGTAAAATATTTTGTCAAGCTAAAATAAGAAAAAAAATTCACATTACATGTCTCATATTAAAAAGGCTTCTGTTGTTAAAATTGTCTTGCTTTTGAGAACCGACCTCAAAGGTCTTTCTGTTTCGGCAGACATGTTGTAGTTCCAGGCGGGTTAGTGGAAATTTCTTATATCTTATTTAATGTTGTTCACCCAAGGGCCTGCAAGTCTCCCGAATATATTTTCCTTTGAAAATCGCAACATGGTCAGGGATACAAGGTTTTCTCCCCGCATATGTATTTGAGAGGGTAAAGAGTGGGCAGAGGTTTCACACTGAAATCTTTGCACAAGCCTAAAAGGGTGCACCGCAACCACGCTTCATGTCCTCACGCAGGAAAAAGAGCAATTTTCAGTGCCTTGTGGAGAATGTTGTTGGAAATTGCCCTCTTAAATTTTCTTTTGTTGCCATATGAGCTTTTTACAAGGTTGCGGCCTGACACATTTATTTTTGCTTTATCCTTCTATGCCAAATGTGCAAATTCAAACCCCTTATAGAGTTAAAAGTATTTATTTCATGGGGAATTGTGAGAAATGTTATGTGCACAAGTGAAACTGAAAGGTCGAATGTGTGAATCATATCTATTGACAGATGGAAGGAGCATAATAGAGGCAGACAGACACTAGAAAACAAGCAGGTTGCCTCAAAGTATTTTTAGAGACTAAAATTTTACCCAGCTGTGTCATCCATGAATGGGAGAAGTTTTAAAAACTTACCAGGAAGCTGCGTAATTTGCGCAAATTGAAAGTCAATGAAATTGAATTGACAGTTTAAATACGTATCTGATTTCTGGCGTGACAATATCCTTTCTTTTATTCCATAGACTAGGACACGTCGTTCCAGTGTGTGGCGCAGTGGTTGGAGCTACAGCCTCAGCACCCTAGGGTTGTGGGTTCAAACCCCACGCTGCTCCTTGTGACCCTGGGCAAGTCACTCAGTCCTCCATAGCCCCCAGCTACATTAGATCGATTGTGAGCCCACCGGGACAGATAGGGAAAATGCTTGAGTACCTGATTGTAAAAGCCGCTTAGATACCCTTGATAGACGGTATATAAAAAGCTAATAAATTTGAAACTTGTTAACCATTCCGTCTCCAAGGAACTATGCATAAGACCATTTTCTCCCACGCTTTAGAATGATCCTATTGTTCCCTTCCTATAGAAAGCCGTGCTAGTGTTTTTAGTGTTGACTGCCGCGGTAACACCTCGGACGCTCATAGAATTCCTATGAGCATCTGAGCTGTTACTGCTGTGGCCGGCGCGGCTTTGTAAAGGAAGCCGGTGCTATGTCTTTGTTATTATGTCTGCCTTGATGTCATTTTAACTCATTTGATATAATTCTTATTTTTACCGCTTAGTCTTACAATGAGCAGCCAGCGGGCCTGTGTAGTGCCACTTCTTGGTGCGTTAACTAATTCACAGACTTTAGTAAAACGGCCTGTGCTTAGCAATTTGTCTTACATGGCAGAGCAATTACTATTTTTCTTTTCGGTCAATGTTGTCCAACCGTTTTTTGGCCTTCCAGCTCGAGGAGCCTTAATTTGCAAACGCCTGGGATCCTTTCCCCCTTCCGTATCCATCTCACCCCCTTCCCCATGCAACACATCTGGTCTGGCATTACAGCACCGGTCTTGGCCAACGGCTATGCACCAGGATTCCTGCCAGACCCGTGCAATGGCCTCTGACACCTTCTTTCTAGGGGTGATGAGCGCTGCCTCTGCACCAGCCTCAACCCTGGCTCAATGTGCGAAAGACCAAATCCAGGTACCTGATGGCAATGTACAGTGCTGCCAATAGGTCATAGAACTGGCCTTATGCTATTATTGTAATAAAGTAGACACAGTGGCGTAATAAGGACGAGTGGGGCCCCTCCCCGCATTTGTCTCCCTCCCATTTCACTGTACCTTTTTAATTTCTGTGGCGTGAGCAGCATGCCCACATTGGTGTTGGCTCACCCTTTGATGTCACTTCCTAGAAGTGAGGTCAGAGAGAACGCCGATGCCAACGTGGGCAGCACCCTCACACCAGAGAAGTAAAAAAGGAACGGGGAAGGCAAAGAGAGGAGGAGTAACCATGCCTGGGGTGGACCTCCCTCCCCCGTACGTACCTCTCTTACCACACTACTGAGTAGACATGAAATTAAATATATAACAGCTGATACTAGGCGCTATTTAGATGGTCAGTTAAATGACATTTGACCGGCTAACTGCTAATATTCAGAGGGAAATAGCTGTTGAACAGGAGCAGTCAGCATGATAGCAAGCAAAATTAGGCCGTGAAAAATCAAATGGATATTCAGTGCTGGTCACTGGCAGCTGCAGGCATTGAATATCAACTCCCTACTTGCATAGAAAGAGAGGAAACTGAAGGCCAATAAAGACCATAAGGCCCATCTAGTCTGCCCAGCCCTGCCATCTACTATCCTTTCCTTCCTTCTAGAGATCCAGTGCACTTGTCCCAAGCTTTCTTGAATTTGGATACTTTTTCATCTCCTCAACCTCCACTGGGAGGCTGTTCCATGCATTACTTGAAGAAAGTATTCTCTGAGGGCAATCAAGCATCCTTTTAGCTTTTGCCATCACCTTTCCAACCTGTTTGGCCACCTTCAGATCATCACATACAGTCACCCCCAAGTCCCACTCCTGATTCGTGCACAAATTTCTTCACCCCCTAAACTGTACTTGGGTTTTTGCAGCCCAGATGCATGACCTTGCATTTCTTAGCATTAAAGTTTAGCTGCCAAATTCCAGATGATTCTTCAAGCTTTGCAAGGTCCTTCCTTGTTTTAGTATGGTACCTAATTATAGATGGCACAAAAATGTATGCTTAGTGGCAATTGAATAATGGCTTAGTCATTATACTGTAGCATAAAGAAGTATCAGTGTGTGAAATGATAGGTGTGCCTATTTATGACAAGTCATTGGTTGGCCTACGTGCATTATATAACATGCTCAATTGACAGTATTCTATATCAGTGACTCAGCCATATCATGCTCATGCTTTGCCCACATGGTACCCCCTGACAGCATCTAGTGCAAGTCCTGGCACTCAATATTGGTCTGGACCTGTATAAAAATTTGTTTTGATTCCCTCTGAAGTCCCCTCTTTTCTTCCCCTCTCCCCCAGCCCACAACAAGAAGACCCCATTTCCTTCCAGGAAGACCCCCTTCTCCCTCGAGGAAAACCCTTCCGCTCCAGTTTTGTTAGGGGCAGGAGCGAAGCCCACTTCTTTCTACCTCTCGCAGCAGCCTCAAGGAAATGGCTGCTATGACCTCAGAGCAGATATTGTGATGTCATAATGCCTCATTCCACCAGTGCCTAAGAGCCAATCACATCAGTGATGTCACAATGGCTTCATTATCCTTGGCTCACATAAGAATCAGAGTATGAATGGCCACAACCACCGACCCTCAAGCTTTGCTTTGAAGAACGCTGGTGTAGAAGGAGTGAGGTTGAAATAGACACTAGAAAATGACATGGGATTATTTCCCACGGTTATCCGCGGGGACGGGGACGGTGATGAATTTTGTCACCATGTCATTCTCTAACACAGATCAAGAGGCTTTGATTTTACATCATGTTCACATACAGAAAAAGTACAGTTACCTTTCTGATGCGTTAGAATATAATATGTGTACCGTGTAGAAGATACTGGAGTGATAAGTTGAGGATTTCAGGGGACAGACAGTTTGCTCAGTGGGGAAATGCTTGAAGAAAATTTTGCTCTCTTAGTGGTTTACTGCTTGCAGTTTCTGATCCTACTCAATCTTGTATGTGAGGATCCCTTCAGGCTTGTTTCTCACACATAGCTTACATCCTTGGAAAAACACAATTCTCAGCTTTTCAGGGTGTAAACTATTTACTTTTGTGACAGATTCCCAGATACTATGGCACAGGCACAAGAGACTTATGAGGAGAATGCCAAACCCTCAGACTGTTGTTAAAATAGGAAACCATGAAGCTCTTTAAAGTGCCTGAATTCAGCCCAAAATTTAAAAAGATGGAATAGGAGGTCATGTAATGCTGTAAGGGAAGAAGATACATATCTGACCCACTCCGAGGCCTCACGCCCCTAAAAGACTTATTACTAACATAGTAGCATAGTAGATGATGGCAGATAAAGACCCAAATGATCCATCCAGTCTGCCCAACCTGATTCAATCTAACAATTTGTTGGGGTTTTTTTTTTTCTCCTTCTTCTGGGCTAGAATCCAAAGCTCTGTCTGGTACTGTTCTTAGGTTCCAACTCTGAAGTCTCCGTCAAAGCTCACTCCACTCCATCCCAGCCATTGTGGGCATAGAGTCAAATGTTGAGACTAACCCTCCAGTGGAGAAACCATTATGGACAGATTTCTAACGCAATCATTTGGAGATATGTATGGGAAATCTGCCAAGAAAGATAAAGACCTCAGTAAGGTTCCAGAAGAAAAAAAGACAGAGACAGCCCCAAACCCAGTGACGCAGTTCTCCAAGTCTGCACTAACCGACCTAATTAATGCGGTGGCGCAAGGTCTTGACTCAGTTGTTCAACTAAGAATCCATTCTTACAGAGACCACGTGACAAACGACGGAGGTGGAAAGCAGGGTCTCAGCTGTGTATGATGGAAGAGAATCTGAAGTCCCTACAAACATTGATGAAATCACAAGTAGACAAGCTGGAGGGTCTAGAAAATAGATCCCACAGAGGAAACCGACTGTTGGGCATTCCAGAGTCAATTCCAGGACAACAGCTTTTGGTGGCAACGAAGCTGCCTCTGGGTCCAGCACAGCTAGAGTGCGTGAATCGTCTGGGCCATAAATCAAACAGCTTTGGATTATCTTTGTCAAACTTCATAATTTTGTGCACAAGGTGGACATCATCCGTTGATGCAGATTGAAGCGGGACGCTCTAACCTATGATGGCAACCCAGTATGAATTTTTCAAGACTTTTCTCTGGCTGTGACTGAACAAGAATGTGAATTTCAACTGCTCTGCTCTACTTTGTCTGAGAAAAAGATAAGGCTCTTGTTTTATATCATGCCTTATTAAAAATCTGTCATGCCAGACAATGGAAAGTATTTGACATGTGTCAACAGCAAGCACGTTCCTTAATACTATTACAATGACCGAAGATGCCAATACTTGAGGAGGATGTCTCCCTTATTAAGTAACTGTTAAGTATCAGATGATTGATGTTTCTGCTGTATATTTGTTCCGGTCAATATTTGCTCTGTTGTACATTGCGCTCCAGTGAACAGCATTGCTTGGAGGTGCCACCATTGAAGTGTGCAGGGCGCCTTGCCGCTTGAAGTTAAAGAGGCATCATCTTGATCAAATTTCCATGCAAATTGGATTGATGAATATGAGTTATTGCTGGTTTTCATTTATGAAATAGATCTAAAGATTATTGTTATACAAGATGTTATCTGATTGTAATTGTGTATGTGTGCACTCTTTATGTTTTCTGTAACTTGTTCGGAATTGCAGGATGTGCGAGTAAGAAATTTTTAAATAAATTTCTCTGTGCCAGTTTTTGATTTTTCTGAATATGTCCACTCAAAATGTTTCATATTATGGGCCTGGGGATCTTGGAAAGCATATCCCCACATGGTTAATTTTCACTTTTGCAACACTTGCGGGAGATGAAGAGGCTCAGAAGAGTTTGGAGAGGAGGTACTGGGTGGCTTGTTAGGGTTATGGAGAGATTTGTTTGACGATTTATGGCACAGGGATAGCTTAACCTATGTCTACGGAGTTCCACACTTTATCGGTTTATTACAAGATTCAGATTTTGGTGATTACATTATGTTTTTTCTCTAACAAAGGCTCGGCTCCTGGAGAAGTTTCTTGTTCCTTTTACACTGGGCTGTTTATTGCTTCTCTGGTCTGTTAGTAATTGTCTTTAGGAGTTAAACTGATACCCTGGAAGTGTCATGGACATATCAGACATGTTCTATACTTTTTAGGTATGAGCAATTAGGAAATTACACTCACTGCCCAGAAGCAGAAATTGTGTTACATTGCATAATCAGAATAATCATTTGCTCTATCCCAAATTACATGAGATGACTGTGTTTTTCTCATGGTTGTCCATCCTCAAAATCATTCTGATTCTCAAGGGAAATAAATGGAACTTTTCCATATTTTGGCAGTATGTTCATGAGTAAACTGGGGGGGGGGTATCCTAATTAGTCTACTTTTAAAGGTAATATATAGAAATAAAAGAGAACATAAATGAGATAAGATGATACCATTTTTATTGGACTAACTTAATGCATCTTTAGATTAGCTTTCGAAGGTAACCCTTCTTCTTCAGATCAGAAATAAGCAAATTCCCTTTGAATTTTGTTGTAGCTCCTGGCTTGTAATGCTGTACAGCACCTGTTCAAGTGAATTTTGCAGGTAAATACTATACGTGATTTAATAGGAGGTTTAGATTCAAGCGAATAGGTCCCCAGTCCTGCCGTTTGCGAGTGAAGTCCAACTTTTCCTTTCACTCCTCGGTTATCACAATCTGGCCAACTTCATGCCTTCATAGGACGATGAGCCCTGCTTAATGCCAGGATGCTAAATCTTTGATTTAAATCACTGCACGCTTGCTATTCCTGGGCTGCGGGGATTATTCTCAACTGTGATAAAAACCATTTTATCTGCCGAGTGACCTTTTCCCTCACAACACATCACTTCACACCTGCATACTTTCTGCATTAAAACTGTTATCACAAAGATGATTGCAGTAATTCAAATCACCTTCTTTAATGAGACAAATGAGCACAAGGAAACTCATAGATCGAATAATGTATCATTGAAAGTAAAGTTTACTGTAGCAAAAGAAACACAAGAAGGCAATGCTCCCTCTGGTCCTAAACAGGCCCAAATGACCCATCCAGTTTGACCATCCGTAGCATCCACCATCTCCTCCTCTCTCCGAGAAATCCCACGTGCCTATCCCAGGCTCTTTTGAATTCAGACATAGTCTCTGTCTCCATGGCATCTACCACCCTTTCTGTAAAAAAAGTATTTCCATAGATTACTCCGGAGCCTATCACCGCTTAACTTCATCCTATGCCCTCTCATTCCAGAGCTTCCTTTCAAATGAAAGACTCGACATTTAAACATCTCTATCATATTTCCCCTCTCCCGCCTTTCCTCCAAAGTATAGAGATTGAGATCTTTAAGTCTGTCCCCATATGCCTTATGATGAAGACCACTCACCATTTTAGTAGACTTCCTCTGGACCGAATCCATCCTGTACCAACTCTGGGCATTGAAAATTGCATATAATCCATATCTCTTAAAGAAGAGTGTCTTTCCCTGCTGACACGTGTTTTGAGGGGGTCTAACATCTTGTTTGGTTCTGGGCTTTGGAGAAAAGAATTGTGCTTACATCAGTTGCACTGAGAACCCGCTTTGAATTGGCAAATATTAATGCTTTCCAAGACAGCTTCTTAATTAGTTCCCTATAGACATGTAGATCTGTAGAATGCAGATGTACGTATCAGACCCTCACTGTTTATACATAGCATGGCTTCTGGGTATCAGAAAATAACTACTTGTAAGTGTACATAGCACTGATTTGACGTATCATAACCTCACTACTTTTATGCTTAGTTGTGTGAAATCCCAAATAATGCCAGTCTTTTAGATTCTACTAAAAACATATTTTTTTCATGGCACTTATACATATTTCATAACCATTTCTGTGTTCAGCAAGCCTTATATTAAAATGCTATCACATTTTTGCACATATGGTTGTAAACAAATGTTCTCCAACCTGGATCAGCAAGATAGCTCCAGGGATGAAATATAGAAAATGTTCACACACTACTGTGGGTTTCTCCTTAATGCAATATTCAGAGAACAAGAATGGCATAGTCATAAGCCCATTTTTCAAAATTAAAACAGTGACGTGAGAAGAAACTGTGTACCGCTGCAGGAAGGACAAAAGTTCTTCTTCACCCAGAGAGTGGTAGAAAACTAGAACGCTCTTCCGGAGTCTGTCATAGGGGAAAACACCCTCCAGGGGTTCAAGACAAAGTTAGACAGGTTCCTGCTGAACAAGGACGTACGCTGGTAGGGCTAGTCTCAGTTAGGGCGCTGGTCTTTGACCTAGGGGCCGCCGTGGGAGCAGACTGCTGGGCATGATGGACCACTGGTCTGACTCAGCAGCGGCCATTCTTATGTTGACTTTATTCTTCAGCCTTCAAGGCTAAGTTTATTTATTTATTTATTTTTTAATTTATTCAATTTTCTATGCCGTTCTCCCAGGGGAGCTCAGAACTGTTTATATGAATTTATTCAGGTACTCAAGCATTTTCCTTGTCTGTCCTGGTGGGCTCACAATCTATCTAGTGTACCTGGGGCAATGGAGGAATTAAGTGACTTGCCCAGGGTCACAAGGAGCAGCATGGGATTTGAACCCAGAACCTCAGGGTGCTGAGGCTGTAGCTTTAACCACTGCGCCACACACTCCCCTGCTTTGGAACTTCTCTCCGGATCACTGTTGGAAGCTCTGGACTGTTCTCATGAGGTTACTCCTAGGAGAAAGGATTTAGCAAAACATGGTTCAAAGCGCTGTGGTGTTCCAGCTGTGAAATATCCTCGTAGGGAGCAGTATAGCTTTTGAGAATAATAATCAATGTATTTATATACATGGTTCAGTGTGGTTTACAATAAGAAGTAAGAACTGTACAACAGAGCAAATTAACCACACAAAATTCAAAACATTCTACCTAAGATTTAGAAGATTTCATTTAAATGGCACAAGTTTATCAAATAAATAAGGGACGCTTTTATCAAGGTGCGTTAACAGATTTAGCCGTGCTAAATGTTAAGACATTCATTATATTCCTATGGGCATCTTTGAATTTAGCACACTTTAATAAAAGGACCCCTAAGGTTTTTATGGTCTTGTAAAAGCCTGGTAAGACGAAGAATTTAAAATCAAACTGCTAAAACTCGGATGATAAGGTTCTATTAAAAAAAAAACAACAACAGATTTTGTACACACAATTTAGTATTGAAGGGAAAGAAAATAGAGTTATATTGCATGGGGGGGGGGGGGGGGGAGGCGCATGTATTTTCTACTAATTCAAAGTGACCTAGAAGATAACTTGGCACAAATACCAGGAAATTTAAAAATCACTATCCATTGGTCCCTTCCATGTGTGAATCTTGCATTCTCTTCTACCATCTTAATCTAATCAAGACACCGGTGGTTATTATTTCTTCAGGACTTTCTTCCTCTTGGTTTCTGTGATAAACATGGACCCCATTTCACGTAGAACATAGCAGCTGGAATTGAGACATCCAGGTTGCTCTATGCTAAATTCCGGCGATAGTTTTAGTAAAAAAAAACTCTGCTACACTATCTCAAAGAGCTGCATTTCCACCTCTATATCTAAGTGTCACCAACTCGCTCCTGGTCTCAAACTTTAACCGGCTGGGAACCGGCTCACCGTATCTTGAGGCACCTGAATCCGTCAGCCAATACTGTGCTATCTACTACAGCTTTGCAGATACCATCCTCAGACTCATATAGTTTGTATTTTCTTAGTTTAATTAAAGCATAGGTGTTCTCAACACCCCCCATAGCATGTGTGTCATATATATATATGTCTCAGTTTTCTGTAACACGTATGTACTGTGTGTTTTTAATTTCCCCATAGCACATATGTTATCGAAAACCATCTCGATCGATCCTGAAAACTACTGTGTAACCTATTCTGGGCTCTAAACCAACTACCGTAACTAAAATAAATGACGTAGTGAGCCACAATTTTGGAAGCAGAATAAACACTAGACTAGAGGATGACTCACATAGAGCTGCTGCAAAGCCCTGGCTGAAATGAACACTTAAAAAAAACCCATAGCAAATTTCAGGTTTTATTCAAAACGTGTTTCAATCGCACAAAAATAAAAAAAGTTTAAAAACATTCAGGGTAGTACAATATATGAGCCTTAGACTTAGCATAGCGATACTTACAGTGCCAATGGGGAAGGAGGTAAGAAATCTGATCGGAAAGAAACAGATATGGAAAAAAGATAAGGTAGGGATTGCGAAAAGAGAAAAAGAAGAGCTTATAATATAGAGATCAAATAATAATAATAATAATAATTTTATTCTTGTATACCGCCATACCCAAAAAGTTCTAGGCGGTTCACATTCATTAAAAAAGGTCCGCAGTGATACACGGATTTACAAAATTTTGACAAAAATTACAAAATTACAGAATTTTAACAAAAAATTACAGGCAATGAAGAGGGAAGACGAGGGGAAAACTATAACTGAGATTTAGCAGGGGTAATGGTAAGACAGATGGTAGGGTTGGTAAGTGATAGCGAGAGTGAGACCAAGTGTGGAGGGGGGGGAGGAGAGGGAGCAGAAGGAACGGAGGAGAGTGGGAAAGGGGAGAAGCCAGGGGCAAAGGGGATTAAGAGCCCTGTTCGCGGAAGAGGTGCGTTTTGAGAAGTTTTCTAAAACTAAGGTAAGAGGGGGACTCGAGTATCATTTGGGCGAGCCAAGGGTTCAGCTTAGCCGCCTGGTAAGCAAAGGTTTTGTTGAGAAATCTATTGAAGTGGCATAATTTTAGGGATGGGATCAAATGAGGAAGGAGCTCATCTGGCTGAAAGAGTCAGAGACTGAAGGTGTCTTTACAAAGGAAACATTTCAGGTTACTCTTCAACCTATCCAGAAGACGTTCCTCCCTTAAATAAGTAAGAAGTGATTTCCAAGTTTGAGGAGCTGTGAAGGTGTCTTTACAAAGGAAACATTTCAGGTTATTCTTCAACCTATCCAGAAGACGTTCCTCCCTTAAATAAGTAAGAAGTGATTTCCAAGTTTGAGGATCTGTAACTTAGAAAATATATTGTCGTCTTGTATTAATAACATAGAGGCTGATCATTTTATCTGAGCAATCAAGTGGGGGGCGTAGCGTATCAGATGTTATCCAGTGAGATACTGGAAGTCAAAGGACTTTCTTGAGAAGTGGTGAGACATGAGCAAATTTCTTAGCTTTCATGATAAGTTTATTAGCTGTGTTTTGAATAATTTGTAAGCCTTTGAGCTGATGTAAAGCCAGAAATGGATTTATTCCCCATACATAGTAAATGACAGCAGATAAAGACCCGAATGGTCCATCTAGTCTGCCCAACCATACATGCTCCATAAATTAATCATTTAATTTAAATGGTCCTTTTTCTTAGATATTTCTGGGCCAGAAACCCAGAGCGCTGCCCAGTAGTCTGCTTAGGTTCCGTCAAAGCTCACTCCAGCCCATCTAGATTTATAACATTTTATTGAAGGAATCCACTCCAGCCCATCTAAACCATCCCAACCGTCGAAGCCCTCCCCATCCCATCCTCAACCGAATGGCCATATACGGACACAGACCGTGCAAGTCTGCCCAGTACTGGCCTTAGTTCTTCAATAAATACCCATTGTTTTTTGATTAGAGATCCTCTGTGCTCATCTCATACTTTTTTTTTTTAAACTCTGTCAGCGTTTTCCTCTCCAACACCTCCCTCTATGGTTCTACATGTAGACACAGAGAAAATAACAGCAGATAGAGCCCATATCCATACCAATTACTAATCTTTACAATTCTTTCCTCTCCCTCACATCGAAACATAGAAAATGATGACAGATAAAGGCCTTAAGGCCTTTTGCAACTACTAAGCTCTATGATCTATGGTTATCAGTACGCTTTTTGGGGCACACTGACAAATCCGGGCACGGACAAGTGCATGTGTATGTGATACTCATGTGTGACTGGTGATATCAACTCATGGAAATACATCTGAAATAATCGCATACTACAATGTTAATGTCAGCAGTGTTGAAGGGGCTTTCAAGTATTTGATAGTTGGAACTGGTCGTCTAAGAGCAGCCATTCCATTGGAGAAGGTCCCTTTCCGTCTGCCTCTTTTCCCAGAAGCTCACACGTTCTTTCCTTTCCTGGCTACCTTTCTCAGGTGTAAAAATGACTTCTTGCACCTGAGCCTTCAGATCTGGACGCCAGTTGCTCGGCAACACAATGAATGCTTTTATTGACACCAGCAGGGATAAAAGCTGACTTTCTCCTCATTGTCTGCTAAAGAATCTCTCGGGTTTTCACTGACATATTAACATTTACATCTTATTCCATCTCAGCAGACTCATTACTAACAGAAAAATTTGCAGCTGACTTGCCTTGATGTCTCTTTTTGGGGAGCTTTGATGCGTGGACTATCTCTTTAAGGTTTAGTGTGGTTGCTTCTGGCTGTTTTAAGCAGCTTTAGGTTTTTTTAACCAATAATAATATGATTTTCTTTTCTTCTTCCACAAATATTAAGTGGACAGCCTTTTTACTGTCCTAAGTTGACCAGATAGTTGTGTATTGGCAGTGTCCAAGTAACTCCCAGCTTCATCTTGACTCTGCCCTGGCCACCAGAGCATGGCCCAGATGGTACCACAGTGATTACAGTTGATAGTCATCGTCAAGTGGTGCTGAAGAGCAGAACCAAGTGGATTCCTGGAATGCGCTCCCAAGGGACGTGGTGGAGAGGAAAACAGTGACAGAGTTCAAAAAAGCGTGGGATGAACACAGAGGATCTCGAATCAGAAAATAATGGTCTATATTGAAGGACTAAGGCCAGTACTGGGCAGACTTGCACGGTCTGTGTCCCGTATATGGCCATTTGGTTAAGGATGGGGGCTGCGGAGGGCTTCAATGGTTTAGGTGGACTGGAGTGAGCTTTGACGGAGGCACCAGTAGATGGAACCTAAGCATACTACTGGCAGGGCTCTGGGTTTCTGGCCCAGAAATATCTAAGAAAAAGAACACTCCCCCCCTTTAACTAAACTGCGATAGCGGTTATTAGTGCAGGGAGCCGCGCTGAATGATCTGCGCTGTTTCCAACACTCATAGGAACTATCGCAGTTTAGTAAAAAGGGGGGGGGGGATTGAATTAAATCATTAATGTATAGGATATATGGTTGAGCAGATTGAATGGACCATTTGGATCTTCATCTGCCGTCATTTACTAGTTAGGCACTTAGGAGTAGAGAATGACACGGGGAAAAATTCTGTCCCCATTACCGTCCCGTCCCCGGATCACCATCCTCTGCACCGCCCCGTCCCTGCTGGTCCTTTCACCGCCCCGTCCCTGTCTCTGCCGTCCCCTTCATTGCCCCATCACTGTCCCCGCTGTCTCTTTCACTGCCCCGTCCCCGTCTTCAGCGTCTTCTCCTCTCCATCCCCAGCACCCTCCATGCAGTCCAGCAGCTCCCTCCCGCCGGCCAGCCGTGCATTTCCCTCACTCCCTCCTTTTCTTCTTGAAACTGGCAATTTCTATAAGGCTACGAGCTGTATTACAGCCGGAGCCTTGAAGTCGCTTCGGGTTGCCTGCTAGAAAAGTCTCCTCCGATGCAACCGGAAACAGGAAGTTGCGTTAGAGGAGACTTTTTCCAGCAGGCAACGCAACGCGACTTCAAGGCTCCGGCTGTAATACAGCTCGTAGCCTTATAGAAATCGCCAGTTTCAAGAAGAAAAGGTAAGGGAAAAGGAGGGAGAGAGATGCATGGACGGACGGCGGGAGAGGGTGGGCTGCTGGATCGAACGCTCGTTCACCGCCCCGTGCTACCATTCACCGCTCCACGGGGCGATGAATGGCCTTGTCCCCGAACTCGCGGTGACCTTTTTTATTGGTCACCGTTTTGACGGGTTACCCGCGGGTAACAGCCACCGTGTCATTCTCTACTTAGGAGTTTCTCCTAGTCAGTTAACTAATACTGAATATTGACCCCTGGGGGTCTTAATGAGTATGCATGCCAAAATGATTGGAAATATATTTGGCTGTGCAATTAAATGTATAATTTAGATGCTTTCAGATAATATATATTCAATGATGTTTCAATTTATTTGACATATTTAGATCTGATCCTTGCCACTTGAACATATCTTTACATATGCTCTTAGCAGTATCTGCTCACTGGATATGACCCAAAGTGCTACTGGATATCCTTACGCCTTTTTCTAGCCTAGCTTCATCCAGTTCTAGGGTTACCATATGGCTCCAGAAAAAGGACCCGGATTGAGCTATCCGGGTTTTACTTCTATTGCTTTCAATGGAAGTAAAGCCCAGATATCTCAATCTTTCCTCCTTTTGGTAACCCTATCCAATTCTATCCGAATACCAGACTTAAAATTGCTTCTGTCTCGATAGCACTGGCATGGCTCGCCTTGTCTGAATATTCAAACCCAGCTGCTGTTTGCATATTGACCCTGAATATATGGATTTCTCTAGTTACGAAACAGGGACCTGACCAGCTCTACATCTAAGTGTCACAATTCCCAGATCTTGCCCCTTTTATAGACAGAAAATGTTGGCTATATGAGATTTCTACAAAGGAAATTGTCAGTTCAGATGCTGCATGTCCTTTTTTTTTTTTAAGAATTATGCAGCAAAATTGCCGACCACATAGTATTTTAATTTACAGATTGACTCAATTTGAAATGCAGGAAGCATTTTCTCAGGTGAATCACATTCTCGGCACGTGGCTTTACAGGCCCTTTTTGCTGTGTAGAATCCCAAACATGGATAAAAACATTTCTAAAGGGAAAATCCCCATGGTTCAAAAATAACTTCCTACCTTTGTGGAGGAAAAGTAGGAAAGGGGTAAAACGCGGACCATACCGACCTCACGGATCTAAACCTGCACGTCCTTAAAAATCGGAGGTCCATGCCACTTTTAGTCTCAGCATAGGGAGGGAAAAGCATTAGGATTGGTCAGAGCTAAAGTGTCATAGAGGTTTGTCAGAGCCATAACCTAGGCTGAGACTAAAAGTGGCATGGACCTCAGATTTTTAAGGCCGTGCGGGTTTAGATCCGTAAGGTCTGCGTTTTACCCCTTCCCGGAAAAGTATGAGGAAGGATCTGGCAGCACAGAGAACGGTTGTTTTTGTGGAAACAGTAACTCTCAACAGAGTTGTTAGAAACAGACTCGTTGCTTATGAAATCTGCACAACCACTTTTGCTAAGTGATGGGACGAGGATAAATAGAAACTCCCACGCGCGATTATCCAGTGCTCAGTGTGCTCCGTGAGCTTCAAGGCTAGGAGCCAGTATCAGCTACACAAAATAGCCTTCTAACACAATCACTGACAGGACGAGAGGCAAACATTACATTTGTCTTCATGATATCAGGAAACAAGAGTTCCCTGTTGCTCTGGTTTAAAGTTGCAAACAGTCTTCATTCCTTGTCCATTTTAGGAGGCATCCATTCACCTAAGAACCAAAGTGATGGGACTTGTTTACAGTCAGAAGAGCCAAAGAAGCACCAGAGGAAAGTCCCCTGCAGTGTGCTCAGTGATCTCCAGTTGAACATCACTCAGGTTGTCCACATTGCTCCGAATGACGTCAGGCTTTGCATTCTCTCTGCCTGCAGTGCCAAAGCAATAACTGATTCCGCTCCCCCAGGGCAGCAGGGTTTTATTTGCGTGCTCACCTAATTTATATTTAGAGCTGACAAATGGCCTACGAGGCCAGTACTAGACGGTTGATCTATATGTGCAAAGGCGAGAGGAGAAACAATTAACCCTCTGCTAAGTCCTTCTTTTTTGTTTGCACATCTTAATCAAGTGCAGAGTAGAACCCCCCCAAAATTAAAAATCATTCGTTAGAAAAGCAGATTGGCAAAGAAAATTTCTTCCCGGTGTAATAGATCTGGTTCCTCCTTTGACTGCATTGCACCAACACTGCCTCTTTCAAACAGGTTCATCGTTTTCTTTTTCATAAGCAACCTAGTACCGTAAATGCTCAGATTGGCTTTGAGATCAAGCAAGGTGTTGTGAAGAAAGTCGAATGGAAACATTGGTTAAATGCAAGGAGAGAGAGAGCTCTGACTATTTGTCCTGTTATTAAAGTGCAGAGCTGGAAAATTACAGGATTGCACAACTTTCACACTCTGAAGTCATCAAAGGCAGGGTATGCTTGTGCTGTACTAATGCACCGAGTAAAAGACACACTTTGGGGGCTTTGACAGAGGAGTGCAAAGCCCATCTGTCAGCATGCAGACTTTTGAGGGGGTCTAACTCAAACGTTTTATTCACAGCTAAGCTACAGATTTCCCTGGTCATCTCTTGGAGCCTACAGGAACTTCACCCTATACCAACTCAGTTTATAAGAAGTCAAGACTAGAATATACATAAAATAAGGAGAAATAAAAGATAATAAAAAATTAGTTTAGTCTATCATACAAGGAAATCTTGCAATGTTAACAATTAGTAGGTTCTGCAGGTAAGCTAATTAGATATTGTGAGAATAACACCAGGAAGTTCATTCCAAATCTCTACCAACTTGAAAACATAGGACTGACAAAGTTTCCCAGCTGATTTAATTCCCTTGAAAGAGGGAAACGATAATTTGTACTTCCGTGTGTTCCTCAAATAGAAGGTTCTACAGGCATTCCAACGTAAGGGACCTCTACCAGAAATAGAATTACCCTCCTCATAGAGTTGCCTACCAATGAAAGCAGGGCCCTATCAGTGAGTCCTGTGTACGGACTCTTACCACCACTAGCATCCTTAGGAACCAAGCCATTTAGCCTGATTCCAACCAGTCAGGACGTAGCAACTGAGGCCAAGGTTGCTTTTGAATTGTTTTTACTGAAAGTGTTTTCGTCTCTGCTTTGAGGCACCCACTTTCCTCATCATCTCTGAGAACTGATATTATGCAAAACCCTCTAAGACAAAAAATGATCTTTTTAAGACTGAAAAATTCTGTCTTATCCATCAAATGAAATCAACTGCAAAAGTGTTATGTGGGGGAAAAAAACATTCTCTACCATAAAATAATGTAATCACAGTATTTTACTAGATAAACCCCAATAAACATTGGTATTGCTGCGTGAAAAAACATCTTTTGACTAATAACTGCAAATGATACTAAAAGTCTACCGTTCTGTGAAGTAGAGCTTTACACCTTGGTAAAGTACAGGATTTTTAACATAATGAACATAAGAACATAAGCAATGCCTCTGCTGGGTCAGACCAAAGGTCCATCATGCCAAGCAGTCCGCTCATGCGGTGGCCCATCAGGTCCAGGACCTGTATAGTAATCCTCTATCTATACCCTTCCATCCCCTTTTCCTTCAGGAAATCATCCAGTCCCTTCTTGAACCTCAATACCGTACTCTGTCCTATCACTCCCTCTGGAAGCGCATTCCAGATTTCCACCACCCTTTGGGTGAAGAAGAACTTCCTAGCATCTTATGCCTGAGAAGTGTATGTGTGTTCGTCTCTATAGACGTTTCTCTTGAATAACTTCTAATTTTTCAAGGTGTGCACTGAGCCCACCCCCAACGCATGATGTTGATCACTGTTCTTCAGAAATCCCAAGTTTAGACCCCCCCCCCCCCCCCCGTGAGCTACAATGACCCAAGATGGCTGACAGTGCAGAGCTTCCTTGCTAGCCTGTCTTTGTCCTTTTTGCCTTTCAAAGATCAGAGGTGGCATTGTTTTACTTTTGAGCAGTAGAGGGACAGGATCCCTGCTAAAGAAATAGCATTACAAAGCTATTCCTTTCTATTCCTGCTTCAGGCAAGGAGTTTTAATTTAATCATAACCTTGGAGATTAAATAATTAAACTTGTAGCCAACCACAATTTTTATTGCTAATTAGTCAAAGTAAGGTGCCATTTTCATAGGACGCACAGACCCTAAATTTAGCTGTGGAATATTACATTGATCATACAAAAAAACATCACTGATTCTCTGGGGAGGACATAGACGTCAGCATTTGCGTTGTGGCTTATACCACTTTGTACCTTTTCAAAGGGGTGCTACCAGGTCTTTTTTTCCCCTTAAAACCTGCTGTTCTCTTGTTGTGCCTAGCAACAAAATGTAATTTTCCATCCTTAACCCTTTGAGATTACAAACGCGGCACTCTAGCAGAAACACAGCCGATAAATTGTCTGCTCCGTGGTACAGCTTGCATTCAGGAGTACAAACCAGATATAAAAATAATCCCCTAATTAGTGATCACATCTGTCACGGCTTCATTCTGTTTAAATATTTATACACATAGAACCTGTGAAAATAATGAAAAATGTTTTGCATTTCCAATATGACATTTTAAATTATGTTTGTTAGATGAGGCTTGGAATACCTAAATGAAAATTTGACAAATACATGTGTTCGACTAATTGTTTACAGACCACAGCTAGTAGATTTCTCCAGTTATTTTCAGAGGTAACTGACTATTTCTTTTAAAGATAACGTTTTAAGAACAAAAAGATATCAATCAAGATGGTGATGATTTTATATCAACATAATATAAAAGATCATTAAATTTTTTATTTTAAACAGTGCAAACATGAAGCCCTGTATGACGTGCGATCTACTGTAATGAATGCCAAGCCTGTGAGCATATGTGCATAGAGGAAGCTCAGAAGGACGTGTGTTCAACTTTATGCAAATGTACAGAAGATTAATGTTTATCTAGTTACCTATATAAGAATCAAGGGGTTAATTACACCTCTAAATCTACTGTGTAACTGGTGGACTCAACCCAGTCCAGTCTGGTTTTTACTGTCTCCACTGACAGATCTCTTGCTTATTCATCGTCAAAGGGTTATGAACCACGGCTATAGTTCAAGGAAATGGTGATTTCTATCGAAGCTTCCAGAGCTCGTATTTACTTTATGAACAATGTTTGGGCAGGCTGGCAGTGGCATAAGAGAGAGCTAGAAGCATCAGATGGCTGCAGTGGACAGAAGGGGGCAAAGAGAGGAGGTGGGAATAGATGAGGAGGCATAGTAGGAAGGGAGGAGATTCATGATGGGAGGGGTAGACAAGGGCAGAGAAGAAATGCATGGAGGGGGAGAAGAGAAATCACGTAGATGGTGAGGAAACAGGAAACATTCCACCCCATATTCTGATCTGGATAAGAGCCTGCTGACTAGGACCATACTTGAATTTTCTAGATAACACCCCTGAAATTCCCTGTAGACCAGCCTAGTATGAGGGTCATTTCATAAATAATGCACACTATTTTTTTTAAATTTACATGTTTCTTTTTTTTTTTTTCCAAGTATTTCTTTAGAACCTAACGGATGTAGCGGTATATAAGAAATAAATTACATTACATTACATTTATAATTCTTCAATATATTCTCCCTGCATTGCAATGACCGAGTCCCAACATCCAGGAAGCTTAATTATTCCATCCAAGACACCATTTTTGTTCAATTGCCGAATGGTTCAGGTATCGGCGAAAAAAAGCTCTTCCAGAGATGCAAAATAATGTCCACACATAGGTTGTTTCAACTTTGGAATAAGGACGAAGTCTGGTGAACTCATGTCTGGACTGTAAGGAGCATGAGGTACACCTCCCAGTTGTATTTGTGTAGTTTTTCAATGACGAGTGGTTAAGGGGCTGGAGGAGTTGCCGTATGGTAAGAGATTAGAGAAACTGGGCCTCTTCTCCCTTGAAAAGCGGAGACTGAGAGGGGACATGATCGAAACGTTCAAGATAATGAAGGGAACAGACTTAGTAGATAAAGACAGGTTGTTCACCCTCTCCAAGGTAGAGAGAACGAGAGGGCACTCTCTGAAGTTAAAAGGGGATAGATTCTGTACAAATGTAAGGAAGTTCTTCTTCACCCAGAGAGAGGTGAAAAACTGGAACGCTCTTCTGGAGGCTGTTACAGGAGAAAACACCCTCCAGGGATTCAAAACAAAGTTAGACAAGTTCCTGCTGAACCAGAATGTACACAGGTAGGGCTAGTATCAGGGTACTGATCTTTGACCTGGGGGCCACTGCGTGAGCGGACTGCTGGTCTGACCCAGCAGTGGCAATTCTTATGTTTCCCACGGCCAAAAAAATTTTGACGAGCTCAATCAAAAGTCAAACAAATGATGATTTTTGCTTATGATCATGAAGGCATCATCATTACAGACAAAGTTCCATGTGGAAGAAGTGTCACAGTAGTGTATTATCATGATTTTTTGCAAAAAATGTGCAGAAAAATGCACAAAACCCAACCTCAGTTGGTCTTGGCTGGGTCACTCATTCTTCACGACAATGCTCGCTCGCACATAAGAAATGTCATAATTGAAAAACTACGCAAATACAACTGGGAGGTGTTACCTCATGCTCCCTACAGTCCAGACATGAATCCACCAGACTTCAACCTTTTTCCAAAATTAAAAAAAAAAAAAAAAAATAGTGTGCATTATTTATGAAATGACCCTCTTATTACCCGCTAGCACTGGATCTGGGCGGAGCCAGGAATTACCCGAGACCAGCAACACGATATTGATATCAGAGTGGATAATCAAGTGTCTTAAATTATTAGGATAATTATCTGGATCATTTGTTGTTCTATTGTCCTTTGATACTCAACTTTTGGAAATCAATACGGGGACAAATTAATTTGATACTGGATTCTTCAATTCCATTGTCCTATGAGGTGGTAATCTGTGGGACATTGTTATCAACTATACCTCCATTAGAAAGGTATAAAAGTAGACTATCTATCATTATGACTGGGATAGCCATGCAAATGGTTACCAAGAATTGGAAAAATTGGGACAAGCTTAATTTCTCCTTTTGGTGGGAAACTTTATGTTTATGTTATAAATATGAAAAGATGAATTCAGAAATATCATGTCATAATAAACCATTTAAATTAACATGGGTTCCATTGACAAATTTTGTTAACTCTGATTATTTGGATTATGCCTTTCTTTTTCTTTTTTGATTTGCACATCCAGGAAGGGTGGGAGGGAGAGGGGGGTAATATATTTTGTAATATTCACTGATCGATTACATTGCTGTTTATGATATTAATTGTATGTATAATTTAAAGTACTTTATTTTTGTTCTCAAATTAGGGTGGGAGGGAGGGGGAAAATATTTTGTAGTATTCTTTGATCGATTGTAAGTGCTACTTGGAATCTAATTCTTCTACTCACTAATCACTGCTCTTTCTGCCAGGGGGGGCTATACTCCAGCAAATTTCTCCACCATTGCTGGTATGGCCTTCTCACTCCAAGGTTGTAATGACTCTTGGCAGCTCCTCTTTCCCATCCTTCCCTTTGCTTGGCATAAAAACAACAGTTCTTTTTCCGAGGTCACAGATGCTCGTATCAATCAACCTCTCTTGGATACATCTTCCAGATTTCCTTGGGTACTCAAGAGCTGACAAGTAGTGAGTGCCTAAGATTCACTGTAGCTTCTAGTAAACCAGCTTCCTACTTGTGAACATTTTTTACATGTGGTTTTACAATCTGCATCATTCTAACCAATAATGGTTGTCTCTTGCATATCTACTTTAGAAGGTCTCAATATTTTTGTTGCAAAAGAGTTCTGTAGACTGTTTTCTTTGACTGAACTGTGTTACTTTTTGTAGCCCTATGATCGATAAGGGTTTCTTGTGCCACTTATGCAAACTCAGACTTTACAGAACTCAACAAAAGGTCTCCAGTGTACAACAAAAAAATACAGCAGCAGTTTATCATGTTTTACTCTGTATCTTTTCTTAGGCTCTAATCAGGATGTTTAAAAGCTCTTTTGAGATCCCAGTGTAGCCAATAATTAGCAAGGTTGTTCATTTCACCATCACTTGATCTCATCTACAAGAAAGGCTGTATGTAGCAGTTTCAATGTCTAATTGGTATCAAGGAAATGTATAGGTTTAAATACTTCACTAGAAATAATAATGTTTGCTCTTCTTGTATCACACCTAGGAGCTTTTCTACTAAAGTGTGCTAAGGTTTTGCCCTTACTACATGTTAACAGCAAAAATTAACCTGTAATAAGTGCAAAGCCCGTGAAGTAAAATGTAGATGCAGGGCACATCCCCTGCATCTGAGCTGCATTTACCACACAGGGCAAACAATTAATACTTGGGCACCATATTACATGCCTGAGCTGATAGCATTGACCTGGGCATGGAATGTGATGGCCATGCATTAATTTTCTACAGTACAGCTACCTGTTCCCTGCCCCCCTCAACCTCCACCAATCATCTTTCCCTCTCTATCTTCAACCCAATCAGCTCACCTGAACCCCCACCCCCAATCACATAGTCTCAAATCTCCTACCCCCATTATATATTCTGATCCCCCATCAAGCCCCTCCCAATAGGTTCAGCCCCACCTTTACCCCAACCCAACTCTCCTCCCACAACTTAAATCACCCTAGACCCCCTATCTAGCTCTAGGACTTATCCAGATGATCTGATGGTCCAGTGGCAAGGAATGAGAGCTTTTCTGCTCTGTCTGGATCTGGATTCAAAATGGCATCTCTGACCCCTAGTGGTGGTCTCATAATACTACCACTAGAAGATCAGCATTGTAGAAAGGGAGTACCTGTTGATATGCATTAGAGGGGTGGATGTGTTCATTTGGGAGAAAGGATTACTCAAAGCTAACCAAGGAAACACTTAAATTGACTTATTGTAAAGTACCTGAGTCTTGCCTTTTAGTTTGTGTAAAAATAATAAACAGATACAAAATCTTTTTCCTGTTAGAAATCCCTCATTTTTGACTGTTTCAACATTTCTCAGAGTGTGGTTGCTTGGTTTATAATAGACGTAAATTCACATTCATCTAGAAGGTTTACATCACAGCATTTTGATACCAGGAGCCATATTGACCACCCACGCTATTTAATATTTGCATTCTGCTGTGTCATACAACTCTGAAACTTAGCCAATTTAAATATATTCATGTTTAATAATTAAATGGAAATCTGATTGCGTGCTTTGTAGACATACCTTTACACTTAAGTATTCTTTAAACTTTTGAAAGCACCAATAGAATAGTTATAGATCATGTAAGACAGACAGAGGATTTCTGAGTTTATTCATTTTTATCTTTGGATGAAAGGAGAGGTAGGCCTGGTAGTTCAGCAGCCTGAGAACCTGGGGAGTTCCTTGCGATTCTGGGCAAGTCACGTAACATAGTAAATTACATCAGATGGTCCATCCAGTCTGTCTAACCATACATGCTCCTATGTAAATATCAAAAGTTATAGTGGTTGTCACAGTTATTTTGCATATAGACTCGCTCTATAAATATTTATCCAAATGTATGGACCTTCAGACCACCATAAGGGTACATACCCCTGGCCTTAATACTCTTCGTCGGTCAACCTTTTATTAACACATTTATTGATTTTTTTTCATTAATTTTTTCTTGTGTTTTTTTTATTTTTTGTTCATTATCAATCTTATTTTTGAATACTTTAAAATTAATGTAACATCACTTAGCTCTGGCTTATAGTAATGCTATCCATTCTTCACCTCTCCCGACATGCATGTTTCACAAGAGGAAACTTTCTTCAGGGTCGAGGGAAACTGTAACCCAATAACATACTGTCTTATTATCACAATATTCCACTGGCAACTAAATCAACTGGAGAGCCTCACTTCAATAAATGTTACAGGGTTAAAAACCCATACCGAAACTAACCAGATACAGTAAAATTTTGGTAAAGTTTTAGAGTTTTCTTACCAACAACAGGACCGACGAAGAGTATTAAGGCCAGGAGTATCATGTACCCTTATGGTGGTCTGAAGGTCCATACATTTATAGAGCGAGTCTATATGCAAAATAACTGTGATAACTACTATAACTTTTGACTAGATTGAAGTCGCAACTGAGGCATTATTTTTTGGAAGTCCTATGTAAATATCAACACATTCGATCTGGCCACTTTTTCTGTAGGATTTGGGTTAGTTTTGTATAAACTGATAGGTACCTCTGTGTCTTTATAAAACAGGCTACAAGTAAGTGCTTTTTCCACCTCTTAAGAGAACTTGCAATAAATTTACCACATGCCTAGTTCATTTGAATAAAAGTTACTGGTCTCCAGAACTGCTTCCCTACAGAAGTGGTTTTAACTCAATGTCTCCAAATGTGTTAATTTTCCACTTACCACGCCGGCATGTGGAGTAGGATCTCAGTCTCTCAAATCTGGCCTGTTCCCCACCATGGAGCATCTTTCTCCTCACGTTGAATGTCTTTCCCATGTGGGTAACCGTAAGGTCTCTGCCATGTGCTGACACAGTTTGCCGCTTGATAGATTGCAAGGACTTGTGCCATTCCCTGTGGACAAAGCAGCCAAATATTGCATAACCTGACTAAAGAATAAATGTTGCTTAATGCAGGTCTGACCTGACTAGAGCAGGGAATGGGATTGTCTTTCCATTTCTGATGAAGGGCTGGAGGACAGGCGTGATCTAGTCCTAACAAGACTGAAGTACTTGTACTAAGTAGAGAATGACATGGGGACACATTTTTCCCGGTCCCACGGGAACTCGTTTTCCCATTCTGGCCCAGCGAGTTCTTTTCTTGTCCCTGCTCCATTCCTGCAAGCTCCGTCCTCATCTGCACAAACCTCAAACGCTTTCAAATCCTAAGTAGCAACATTCTAGAGCTCAGATTGTGATGTCATAATGCCTCATTCCACCAATGCCTAAGCTCAGTCCTCATCTGCACAAGCCTCAAACCCTTCAAAATCCTAAGTAGCAACATTCGAGAGCTCAGATTGTGATGTCATAATGCCTCATTCCACCAATGCCTAAGCTCCGTCCTCATCTGCACAAGCCTCAAACACTTTAAAATCCTAAGTAGCAACATTCTAGAGCTCAGATTGTGATGTCATAATGCCTCATTCCACCAATGCCTAAGCTCCGTCCCCATCTGCACAAGCCTCAAACACTTTAAAATCCTAAGTAGCAACATTCTAGAGCTCAGATTGTGATGTCATAATGCCTCATTCCACCAATGCCTAAGCTCAGTCCTCATCTGCACAAGCCTCAAACCCTTCAAAATCCTAAGTAGCAACATTCGAGAGCTCAGATTGTGATGTCATAATGCCTCATTCCACCAATGCCTAAGCTCCGTCCTCATCTGCACAAGCCTCAAACGCTTTAAAATCCTAAGTAGCAACATTCTAGAGCTCAGATTGTGATGTCATAATGCCTCATTCCACCAATGCCTAAGCTCAGTCCTCATCTGCACAAGCCTCAAACCCTTCAAAATCCTAAGTAGCAACATTCGAGAGCTCAGATTGTGATGTCATAATGCCTCATTCCACCAATGCCTAAGCTCCGTCCTCATCTGCACAAGCCTCAAACACTTTAAAATCCTAAGTAGCAACATTCTAGAGCTCAGATTGTGATGTCATAATGCCTCATTCCACCAATGCCTAAGCTCCGTCCCCATCTGCACAAGCCTCAAACACTTTAAAATCCTAAGTAGCAACATTCTAGAGCTCAGACTGTGATGTCATAATGCCTCATTCCACCAATGCCTAAGTTCCGTCCTCATCTGCACAAGCCTCCAACCCTTCAAAATCCTAAGTAGCAACATTCTAGAGCTGAGATTGTGATGTCATAATGCCTCATTCCACCAATGCCTAAGCTCAGTCCTCATCTGCACAAGGCTCAAACACTTTCAGATCATAAGTGTGGTTAAGGCAGAGCTTACAGGAATGGGGCAGGAACAGTGACAAAACTTGCAGGGACAGGGGAATTGAATTCCTGCGGGGACAGGGACAAATTTGTTCCCGTGTCATTCTCTACTCCTAAGTGAACTAACTATGTTGTGATTATTGATTGAGGTTCAAAGAAAACCACTACAGAAGCCCCCGCGGAAGGAATAAAAACAGAATCCACTTCATCCTGAAAAGTGCTATAACACCATTTAATGTCATATTTATCATTCAGAGACCCTTATTAAGCCTTTACTGCATTTTAGGATTAAAAATTCCTTTCAAGCAAGAGCTTCCTGTAAACGCAAGACAAATACAGTAAATGCTTCTTTAGTGAGCTGCTATGGAATACCTTAATAATTCACATGAAAGTACAAAGTATTCACTCTTACGAAGCAGAACTTGCTGGTCTGTGTGGTTGCAAACACCTATTCCTGGCATGAAGCAGACATTTCCAGACAGATCGCCAGTAAAAAATTTTCTATGCTCTATGTATTAGACGATGTAGGGTGAGAACTTGAGCATTTTGACTTTAATAAAATATATTAATACTTGAAAAGTACATCAAAGTAACTGTGAGTTAAGGTAATTTATTAATGAGTTCAGCACAACCTATTAAAAAACAACAACCCGAAGAGTATAGGAAAGTGAAGGGGGAGGGGAATTGGTGAAACGACTCTCTTTGATTTACATATAATATACAGGTACTTATTTTGATGCAGTTTGATTGGTTGAGCAGGCAAACGATAGCAAGCAAAAAGAAAAAAAAAAAAAAAGGTCAAGCTCTAGGGCTGGGGATTCACCTAACCCCCTGAAGGCCCTGAAGGCAACTTCTGCCTGCTCAACCAATCAAATTCAGAGCAGTGCCCTCAGAGCCTGTGACCAATGAATCAAAAAACCCTATAAAAATAAGTCTTGAATCTCTTCATCGTTTATCATTGTCGTTCATTAAACGTGATATACCGCCTTAGTTGCAGCACAATTCAAAGTGGCTTACAGGGGTTTAATAAATCCCAATAAATAAATTCTACTAAACAGTCAGAAGAGTCTATTTTCCACATTTCCTATCATAAAAATAATCAAACGCTAAAGAAATGTACATATAAAAAAAACTTCACTAACCACTGCAAAGAAAATTAAGAAAAAGGATAAACAGTTCAGTTAAGATTTGAAAGCCCCCAAATCATCTGTATCCCTAATGGCCCAGCAATACTTATTTGCCCCAGAGAAGAACTCCTCACCATCATTTGCCCATTATCTTAGTATTTAGCTTAAAAAAGAATGCTGTCGTTGACATCGGTTGAACCGCCGACACTTTCCAAAGTAACAGGCAGCATTTTCTAGGGACCAGAAGCTTTAGTGGTTGTGTAATCCAAAGGCCTACAGGTGCTGGGTGCCCAAGGAGCCATGAGACATGGGAGCCTTGGGTCCTGGACGGGAAGATCCATCTAGA
This sequence comes from Geotrypetes seraphini, assembly GCF_902459505.1. NCBI lineage: Eukaryota > Metazoa > Chordata > Amphibia > Gymnophiona > Dermophiidae > Geotrypetes > Geotrypetes seraphini. The sequence goes on from NC_047102.1 coordinate 1,981,645, forward strand.
GAATCACACAGGCAGAATTTTTAATTTCTCACTAACTTTCATCGAAGACAGCAGGAACATGAGATAAAACCTAAAAATGTATGTGCACAATTTTACAGGGAAGAAAGTCTCCACAACTTAAAACATGAAAAAATGACAGTGGAGGTGTTCAAACAAATTTTGATGTGCAACTTTATTTCTAAACTTTGTCTAAAAGTGCGGTGGCTCGACACGCAAGTGTTTTGGCCTTTTCGGCCTACCTCAGGAGCCTTGCTGTTATATTTTTCTACCATGTGGAGCAGTGCATATCTTGCAACTAATCAATGCACTTACAATACTCTTCCATTGCTATGTAGAGTAGCACATATGAAGAAAAACCATTTCAAAACACTTTTTTTGTAGAAAAGTTGCTCCACAGGTAGAAAAATTTAACAGCAAGGCTCCTGAGGCAGGCCGAAAAGGCCAAAACACTTGCGTGTCGAGCCACCGCACTCTTAGACAAAGTTTTGAAATAAAGTTGCACATTAAAATCTTTTGAACCTCTCCACTGTCATCTTTTTGTGCCTAATTTTAGCCATGGTTTAAATTATTATGAATTGAAATCTTTATCAGAATGTTCCAATTGTTGTCTACTGTAGGAATGGCTTACGCGCGAAATTCAGTAACTGCTCACCAACATTTACAGGCCCCTCAATGGGTTATAGGAAAATGAACAAAGCTTTGTTAATTTTCCTATAACCCATTTAATATCTGCTGAAATTCTATTTAGGAACTATTTAAAAGAGGCATTAGGATTAACAAATGCGGAGACTATTCAAATTGTGAATTGTTATTATATACCTCAGAAAAAGAAATTGACTTTGATCAAGGGTTACAGGCCCCTCGTGTGCATAAAATTACCAACACAATGGTGTGTCTTTCTGTGCTATTTTGCATCGATATACACCTGAACATCGAGGAGTAACACTTCCAGCACAGCAAAGTTACTTGTGAAAAGTTAGAAACGGACCTACAAGAACAGATGGACATGGCTGTAAGAACAGCAGGCCTGGTGATCCTATTCTTGAAAATAAAGCTACATACATTAAGAACACATACCAACAGTGGCATTGCAAGGGTGGGAAGTGGGCCTGGGAAGGAGGTGCCTCGCCATCCCTTCCCTGCCCCCACTCCTGCCGTATGCGCTCCTTCCCTTCCCCCCCCCGTAACTCTTCAGCTTTCCTGGCGTGGGCAGCATCTCCAACTTGCCTGTGCTGGTGTTCCCAGAAGGGAAGTCAGCGGGTATGCCGGTTGGGCAGCAAGATGAAGATGCTACTCACGCCAGCGAAGAGTTTGAGGTATGGTGGGGGGAAGTGAAGGCGCGTGCCTGGTGAGATGGAGAGGTGCCAGTGCCCCTAACATGGCAGCGCCTGGGGCGGTTGGTGACCCCCTCCCCCCCTCCTTACTAACACCACTGCATACCAAGACTGGGAAACGTGTCCTTGCAGAGAGACCTAAATGTGGTTTACGTACTTTATGTTATACAATATTTCCATGAAGAAAAATAAAGGCAGAGAGTGACAATTCTGTCCTTCCTCCCCGGGAAGGGAGACAAAGCCGTGAGATGCCACGGAGTAATCTGTGTGCTCACAAGTGGGTGTGTGATTTATTTTTCAGACTGGAGAAACTGATGAAATTTAGGTCTTGAGCTTAATAAATTGCGGAGATGCCTGATGCTGGGGCAGAGTTTGCCTTGTGAAATGTCAGGCTGGCAGGGGACGGAGTGAAGGGAAGTGTGTTGTGAATATCTGATGAAAGCCAGCATGTTCCAAACACTACAATTTCTGAGACTTACCCAGACACAGAAAACTATAGGTTGAACAATTGTAACTCCAATTCAGACCCTTGGATATGTATCTTTGTTAAAACATCTGAGTTGAAGAGGCAAAAGCATTTATTGATACAGCTTTTTGTTTCTCTCCTTTCTTTGGATGGCACTTCAGTGGTTAAGAATATAAGAATATAAGCAATACCTCCGCTGGGTCAGACCCGAGGTCCATCGTGTCCAGCAGTCCACTCACGCGGCGGCCCAACAGGTCCAGGACCTGTGCAGTAATCCTCTATCTATACCCCTCTATCCCCTTTTCCAGCAAGAAATTGTCCAATCCTTTCTTTAACCCCAGTACCGTACTCTGCCCTATTATGTCCTCTGGAAGCGCATTGGCTAAGGCTCTTAACATTTGCATCTCCTCTTCCCATTGGCTAAGGCTCTTTGCACCTGCATTGTGATGTCATAGAGCTTTATGGTTATAGAAACCTAGAAACATGATGGCAGATAAAGGCCAAATGGTCCATCCGCAGCATCCACTATCTCCTCCTCTCCCTATTGGCTAAGGCTCTAAACATTTGCATCTCCTCTTCCCATTGGCTAAGGCTCTTTGCACCTGCATTGTGAGGTCATAGAGCTTTATGGTTATAGAAACCTAGAAACATGATGGCAGATAAAGGCCAAATGGTCCATCCGCAGCATCCACTATCTCCTCCTCTCCCATAAGAACATAAGCAATGCCTCCGCTGGGTCAGACCTGAGGTCCATCGTGCCCAGCAGTCCGCTCACGCGGCGGCCCAACAGGTTCAGGACCTGTGCAGTAATCCTCTATCTCTACCCCTCTATCCCCTTTTCCAGCAGGAAATTGTCCAATCCTTTCTTGAACCCCAGTACCGTACTCTGCCCTATTACGCTCTCTTGAAGCGCATTGGCTAAGGCTCTTAACATTTGCATCTCCTCTTCCCATTGGCTAAGGCTCTTTTCACCTGCATTGTGATGTCATAGAGCTTTATGGTTATAGAAACCTAGAAACATGATGGCAGATAAAGGCCAAATGGCCCATCCAGAGCATCCACTATCTCCTCCTCTCCCATAAGAACATAAGCAATGCCTCCGCTGGGTCAGACCTGAGGTCCATCGTGCCCAGCAGTCCGCTCACGCGGCGGCCCAACAGGTTCAGGACCTGTGCAGTAATCCTCTATCTCTACCCCTCTATCCCCTTTTCCAGCAAGAAATTGTCCAATCCTTTCTTAAACCCCAGTACCGTACTCTGCCCTATTATGTCCTCTGGAAGCGCATTCCAGGTGTCCACCACACGTTGGGTAAAAAGGAACTTCCTAGCATTTTTGATTTAAAGTTTCTCCTAGCGTCTGTTACATACCCAGGTATTTGGGGGAATTTGAGAGCAATGAGATAGCTGCTGTTTCAGTGGGTGGGCAGGAAGGCTGTGCAGAGTGTGGGTGGCTGGGCGGGCAGGCAGGTGGAAGGAGGCAGCGAGTCTCTGTATTATCCGGCTTTCCGGTTATCCAGCAACCTATTGGTCCTAATTAAGTCGGATAATAGAGACTTTACTGTACATTTAAAACTAATAGGTGAAAACATTTGTTCTCTGAAGGCATTGCTAAACTTTGCAACTCTTGTGGTAGAAACACTTGTTAGTTAACGTCATATAGCAAATTTGAATGAATAAAAGTTTGGACATGTTCCTGAGGAAGTTGGTAGAATGGAATCTTGCCACTGTTTGGGACTTCCTTATTGTATAATCATCCTACCCAGAATGACATAGCCTAGAGCAAATTGGGTCTAATAGGGATGTTTCCAAAAGACTTGAAGAATATATAAAAAGGCCTACCACAGGCTAACTTGAGTGTGTCTATCCTCAATATTAGCTGTTCCCGTGTAGAACAAAATAAGCTACTATCTTTTTCTCAACCAGTGCAGGTTCATGGGTTAGACCATTTCAGATAAATGTTGCTTTCCCTCTTCACTTATGATTTGAGGGTTTATATTGACTACTTTTGTGATTAGTGTTTTTTTTTTTTAAATTATATTTCAATGATACAGCTCATGAAGCACACACCTGCAGATGTAGTTCTGTGGTGAGGCAGGTAGGATGGGACAGGCGTAGGTGATTAAAATTTGGGGTCAGGATATGGACCTGAAATGATAAGAGCTCCTATGATCTGATCACCCAAGAGAAGCTCACATTTGAACTTCGTTTCCCCCCCCCCCCAGTTAGAGGATGTAAACTCAAAAGACACCATCAACACCTTTTCTCACATCAGGCAGCATTATGGGGTAAAGATCTAGAACAATGGCTTACGCCTACTACTTATGAGGAATTCAGGAAACGCCTAAAAACATATCTGTTCCTGAAGTATCTAGGCAACTGACCCGTACAACGCTTTCTCTTCAATAACTGTTTCCTTGAGCTGTTAACCACTATCTTTCACCTCTGTTAAGTTCAATCAATTTGTACCATCTTTTAATCTTTGTAAACCGCATAGAACTTACAGTCCTGCGGTTTATAAACTGTTATTATTATTATGATACGCCTGTCTCTTACTGCAAGTAACTCTACTGTTTAGAAAAAGATAGTAGCTTCTTTTGTTCTACATGGGAACAGCTAATATTGAGGATAGACACCCTCAAGTTAGCCTGTGGCAGGCCTTTTCATCTATTCTTCAAGTCTTTTGGAAACATCCCTACTAGACCCAATTTGTTCTAGGCCACTGTTTGGGACTCTGCCAGGTAATTGTGACCTGGATCCAGAGCTTGATAGACCTGTAATCTTATTCCATGATTAGAACCAATGTTACAACATTTACCCCATTCCCTTTCACAAAACCACAATAGCAGTTTTTAGTGCAGGCCGGCGCGCTGATTCCTCTGTGCTGCTCCCAATGTTCATAGGATCTCTAGGAATGCCAGGAGCAGCTCAGAGCATTCAGTGCACCGGCCTGTGCTAAAAACCGCTATTGCGGTTTAGTAAAAAAAGGGGGGGGGGGGGAGAGGGCAAGATTGAGAAACAGAAGCTTTAACTTGAACACCTCTGTGTTGTGACTCATCATATCAAGTTACAGAAACCTCATTTCAAAAAATCCAGACCTACCAATAGTTAATCATTTGATACTGTTATAAATGGCAAGGAAAAAAATGAGAAACTTCAGAATGAATGTTATTTTGCATGATTGTTTTTCTGCATTCACGATTGCCTATTACAGTCTAATTAGAATCTATGGTCAGTGAGAGGATCGCTTGTTGTTCCTGCCTGAGGCTCCTCAAATGCCGGCTGACTCAGCTTCACTTTACCATCCTACACATTTCAGAAGCTCTGGAGACATCATCATGGCAAAATATGTCTCCTACTGACAGGAGAAAATCCTAAATTATTCAAACATGTTGGCCAGTCTGAGCAAACGTTAAACAGCACCAGAGTTCATTGTGACACCAATTTCCCACTTGATCATGCTGGACTCAGTGATTAAGGGGGTAATTTTTTAAGACAGTTTCGGTGTGTAAAGCATGTTTTAAAGACATGGAAAATGGCTGCCAGAGAGTTTTCTGGGATATAGGCCCATCCAGTCTGCCCGTTCGCAGCATCCACTACCATCTCCTCCTCTCCCTATTGGCTAAGGCTTTTTACACCTGCATTGTGATGTCATAGACCTTTATGGGTATAGCAACATCCGTAGCATCCACTCTCTCTTCTTCTCCCTATGAGATCCCACAGGCCTGTCCCACAAGGGCACATTTATCCCCACTTTTACAAAGCTACGTTAGGCTTTTTTTAATCACTGGCTACGGCAGTATTAGCTCCTAGAATTCCTATGAGCGTTGGAGCTAATACCGCTGTGGCTGTGAATAAAAAATGGGGGGAGGGTTAATTTTAAATGATCTGGAGGGTGGGAGGAGGGGTGAACATGCAAATGTACTTTCATTTCAACATCGGAAATTGCCGGGGTCTGTTGCAAAAGCTTCTCAAAAATGTGAAAAACGACGCCTGCGTCAGGAGTCACAAATTTCCAAGAATTCGAAGCAGTCACACCAGACTCAGGCATTGTTGCTAAAACATGGCCTTGCCAAGTCCTTTTATTTCTGGCCATGAGCACAGTATTTATTAAAGAGTTTTTGAATTGGAATGGACCTAAGAACATAAGAATTGCCGCTGCTGGGTCAGACCAGTGGTCCATCGTGCCCAGCAGTCCGCTCATGCGGCGGCCCCCAGGTCAAAGACCAGTGATCTAAATGAGTCCAACCTCACCTGCGTAGGCTCCAGGTTAGCAGGAACTTGGAGGGTGTTTTCCCCTATACCAGACTCCCTTGTTTGCTTACTTTCTTCTCTTTTCCACCTTACTGTCATTTGCGTGGGGACTAGAGAATGACACTGTGGACCATTTACCGCGGGTCACCGGAGTAAATCTGCAGGAATGGAGACATTTGCAACTGGTTTACCGCGGGAATGGGGACAAGACCTTTTACCGCCCCGTGGGAGTGGTAAAAAAAATTCCACCTGTGTCAGACTCGGCATCTTCTCCCCAGCAACTCTTGCGCCTATTTTACCTTCAGGAGCCAGCCATGCCACGATGAAGACAGAAGGAACGTAAAACCAAAGCCTGAGACCAATGTGATTTGAAGAATAAAATTATCAGACAAAAAAAAAATAATAAAAAATTATTTTATATTTTGTGATTAGAATGTTTCAGATTTGAAATATGTATCCTACTAGAGCTGGTATTAGACATAATTGGGGACCGCAAAGTCCAGGCTGTGCTTCTTTAGCTTCCAGCTGGCTTAGGGCTCTCTCTCTGAGCAGGGGGCAGTTGCCCTAGTTGCACTCCCCTAACATTATTCTTGCCATGTGTGACTAAAGTATTCTGTTAGCTTGATTTTTCTATGTAGTATTCTGTCGTAATTTAGTTTGTTCAGTTTTCACAATAGTGAAGGGGATATTTGTGAAAGGGAGGGGAGATGGGTTTTGTTGAATCTTGCTCTGTTTTATTTGTGTTTATAAAATGACAATTGTCAGAGGAGAAGCTTCCACCTACACATATGCGACTGCAGGGGGGCACAGGCAGGCTTCACCAGCATCTAAAGCACCGCGGAGGGAGGGAGGGAGATAGATTTGGCCGGAGGTAGGAAGGGAGGGGGCTGCGCGCACGGTGACTGCGTGCCTTCCCTCCCTTAAGTTTCTTTATGCCACGAAGATAAGGGGGAGGTAGGGAGATTCTCAGGCCGCTCAACTGCGATGAGGTGGCGAGATGGAAGAGTGGATGCTGCGGGGACGGGGCGGTGAAGGGGACGGCGGGTTCGGGGACGGGACGGTGAAGGGGACGGTGGTCTGGTGACGGGGCAGTGATGGGGACATATTTTTTCCCCGTGTCATTCTCTAGTGGGGACGACATCTTCAAATAGACACCCAGATACTTCTATTTATATCAGCTCTATGGCTGGCATAAGTGATCTTGCTGAAACGCTACCTCTATATGTCACTGGTTTTGCTAGTAGGTCTATAAAGCGAAAAAGGCACCTCATGTGCTTTCTGCACACGGCCAAAACCCTTATCCACACCCTGATCACCTCATGCTTATACTACTGCAACTCGCTATTCTCAGGTCTTCCGCTCTGCCATCTTTCTCCCCTTCAATTCGTCCACAATTGGGCTGCACGGCTCATATTCTGTGACAGCTGCTATACTCACATTATCCCTCTCCTAAAGTCATTTAATTGGCTTCCTATCTGTTTCCGAATACAATTCAAACTCCTCTTACTTGGCTGCCCCTTGCTGACTCTCTTCACTTATCTCCCCCTAGGTTCCTCCCCTTGAGCTCCAATCAGCTGGTAAGTCCCTCCTACATGGGCCCTTCTCCTCCACTGCCAACTCCAGAGTCTCTCCTGGAATAAATTGCTTGAATCCCTGCGGCGGGCTCTGTCTCTGGCAGTGTTCAAGACCTAGTTAAAAGCCCACCTCTTTGAGAGAGCTTTCAACTCCTAACTCCTCTCACCTTGGGTTCTGCATCCCCAACCCTCTATGTCATGTCTGTCTGTTCAAGTTAAATTGTAAGCTCTTCCGAGCAGGGACCGTCTATAAATGTCAGCCCACCTCTTAAGAGTGTGCTTTCAACTCCTAACTCCTCTCACCTTGGGTTCTGGATCCCCTACCCTCTATGTCATGTCAGTTCGTTCAAGTTAGATTGTAAGCTCTTCCGAGCAGGGACTATCTATTTAATGTCAAAATGTACAGCGCTGCGTATGCCTTTCAGTGCTATAGAAATGTTAAATCGTAGCAGAAGTGGGGTGCCCTTATATGGAAATGTGCCCAACATGTGTCAAGAGCCTCAGATAAACAGTTCACAACCAGGATTTCCTCCTTGTGTTTGCATTATTTGACTGTTTGAAATGCTACTAGTAAGCAACAGAGACTCTTGATGAAGGCCAGGGAGCCGAAACACATTTGTGTTGAGTCCTTTTTTGGACCACTGGTCGCCTTCACTATGTTCTTTTTGCATTTTGATCTTGTGAAGGTAGTCACTGCTGTTCTTTTGCTGCAACAATATAGGCTCACCAGTTTTAAAGGCATTCATTTTTTCACTGTTAACCATTGTCCCCTTCAGTGTCCATGGTGGCTAGACACAGTGGCATTGGTCCGCTCCGAACCCCAACAACCGTATCTGAGATTCTTTAAAAGTGTTGAGTGCAAAGTTTCCCTAATTGGATGAAGAAGTGCTTTTCGAGATGGTTTTTTTGTTTTCGTTTTCTGTGCTTTCCGACCTTGCAAGGTTTTTGTTGAGTGCCTTTGAGTATATCACAGAGAGCTTTGAAAAGTCAGAGCCGGTGTCTGTATTATAGGAAGAGCTAAGAAGAGCCAAATTTTACCTCTAACTTTGCATTGTGTCATCTTTCATTAGCGGCTTGAGTCACAACTGTCATCCTACAATTTTAGAAGGTGCCAGATGAATACTCTGTATGTGAAAATTATGTATATAATTCGATAGCTAAGAACATTTTATCTGGATAAAGCTTTTCAAATGCTAGTGTAAAGCTGCGATTTTCACAACTTACACCTGGTCTCCCAGTTACTCTAAATTCTTACTCCACACACAAAAAAAGGTCTGTCTGGCACCACATTAAAAGTAAAAGCGTAAGACTCCTGACCATTATTTAATTAAACTCCACAAATCAGTATAACCATGTCTTTCATATTTAGAGCAAACATGAAATAGATTTCTCATCCTGAGCATAAGTGTAGCAACTGCAAATTATTATTTTTTGTTTTGTTTTCTTATTAATTGTTTTGTCGTTAAATATTTCACTGCAATCAGTCTTTAGTGAATGTGGGTGCAGAGGGATGACTAAGGCGTGAAGCGTGGGCTTATATATGGGGGAAAAGGTTTTCAGGCACTGACTCTGCTGAGGAAATGTGAATAATTCAGTTGCATAGCACTTATGGCTAGCTGTGGAAACATAAAAATGCATAGCACATACTGGGTGAACAGATCTGGAGTATCAGTACTCGTAAGAAAAGCAATGCTAGGTAATTAAACCAGCAATACGTTAGAAATAGGTCATTAAGACGTCCTCGTTGCTAAGATTTGTATTTCGTTCCTGAAACAAACATTGTTGTTTAAAGGTTTCCAAGGTCCTCTTACTTTGTTAATTCTTATAAAGCAAATGAGAAGATTCTAATATGCAGGTTTTAGAGTCCAGGGAAGCACTAATGCACTTAAGACATCAATCCAGCAAGGACAACCCACTGCTGGTGTTACACATGGAACATGCATGTAGCATGGACAGCTGAAGAGCAGGTCTTTACTGGAATCTCATATAGGTATCGCATTGAGACACGTGGAGCATGCATGTTGCATTGATAGCTGAAGAGCAGGTCTTCTTCTGAATCTTGTGGAGGAATCGCATTTATTTATTTATTTAGGATTCATTTACTACCTTTTTGAAGGGATTCACTCATGGTGGTACAGTATACAGCAAGAATAAGTCAAGCATAAGCAACAGACAATTACAGCAATAAAAATAAAATTCAGATTAGAATAGAAAGTATGGAATATTATGGAAAATGTTCAGTAACTTCTCCACTATAGTGGGCTAGAAAGATATAAAGTGAGGAGAGTTCTTATTTGAATGCTGTATGATTTTGTTATCTGTTTGAACTGTAAATTTGGAAAAATTATAAAAAAAGAAGAAAGTATGGCATGTTACGTTTCAATGTCAGCACAATGCGCAAGAAAACATTGTAATACACAGCATAGGATGTAAATAGACCGAAGAGATAGAGTGCATGGGTAACAGAGGTGAGCAAAGAAGGGACTAATTTGAGGAAAGTTGCACCTGAGGTCCGACCAGCGCTTGAAAACAATCTCATCTAGGGTAGGAGTGGATAACCATGTCCTACTATTGTATGTGCAGCCAAGGGTTCCTTCTTGTGTGTGTATCTAGCGAGTTATTTACTCTTTCCATTAAAGGCCTCGTTAAAGAGCCAAGCTTCCTGAAGTCAAGATGTTCAATGAAGCCTTTCAGGGAGTGCGGAGAAGGCTCGCTCTAGCATGGATGGTTGAAACATAGAGTATGACGGCAGAAAAGGGCCAACTCAAGAACCCTCCCTCCCTCGAGAATCCATCTATTAAGCATTCTTCTTGAGTGACCTATTCTTCTTGAGTAGATCTTTATTGAAATCCAAGGCAGGAATCACATTGATTCATGCAAAACATAAATACAGCATGTACGGAGAAAATTTTCTCAGCACCTGACCATGCAGGGGTCGTATGAAGCCTTAATGCAGCAAGAATGTCTGAGAACCCTATGAAGATGTCATGCTAATACGTGAATGCATGACATTCCGTCTACTCCGGAAACTGAAGAACCATGGGGTGGAAGGAGACGTACATAGATGGATCAGAAACTGGTTGGAGGGTAGAAAACAAAGGGTAGGAGTGAAGGGTCACTACTCCGACTGGAGGAGGGTCACGAGTGGTGTCCTGCAGGGCTCGGTGCTCGGGCCGCTGCTATTTAATATCTTCATAAATGATCTAGAAACAGGGACGAAGTGCGAGATAATAAAATTTGCGGACGACACCAAACTATTTAATGGAGCTCGGACTACAGAGGACTGCAAAGAATTGCAAAGAGACTTGAACAAACTAGAGGAATGGGCGGCGAGATGGCAAATGAAGTTCAACATTGAGAAATGTAAAGTATTACATGTGGGGAGCAGAAACTCGAGGTACAACTATACAATGGGAGGGATGTTATTGAATAAGAGTACCCAGGAAAGGGACTTGGGGGTAATGGTGGACATGACAATGAAGCCGTCGGCACAGTGTGCAGCGGCCGCTAAGAGAGCGAATAGAATGCTTGGTATAATCAAAAAGGGTATTACAGCCAGAACGAAAGAAGTTATCCTGCCATTGTATCGGGCGATGGTGCGCCCGCATTTGGAGTACTGCATCCAATATTGGTCGCAGTACCTTAAGAAGGATATGGCGTTAGTCGAGAGGATTCAGAGGAGAGCGACACGTCTGATAAAAGGTATGGAAAACCTGTCATATTCTGAGAGATTAGAGAAGCTGGGTCTCTTTTCCCTGGAGGAGACATGATAGAGACTTATAGGATCATGAAGGGCAAAGAGAGAGTAAAGAGGGACAGATTCTTCAAACTTTCTAATAATAAAAGAACAAGAGGGCATTCGGAAAAGTTGATAGGAGACAGATTCAAAACAAATGCTAGGAAGTTCTTCTTTACCCAACGTGTGGTGGACACCTGGATTGTGCTTCCAGAGGGCAGAGTACGGTACTGGGGTTCAAGAAAGGATTGGACAAATTCCTACTGGAAAAGGGGATAGAGGGGTATAGATAGAAGATTACTGCACAGGTCCTGGACCTGTTGGGCCACCGCGTGAGCGGACTGCTGGGCACGATGGACCTCAGGTCTGACCCAGCAGAGGCATTTCTTATGTTCTTATGAATACATCGTGGCGAGCTGAGGGAAGATCTGTTTATAGCAAGCGCTATAGCTAACCTTAATGACAAACTTAATAAACTTACTGAGGAAGGGCTGTGGCTCACTGGTTGTGAGATCAAATCCCAGTGCTGGTCCTTGTGACCCTGGGCAAGTCACTTAACCCTCCAGTGCCCACTGCTTGGAATGTTGCCTTTGAATGCCAAAGCCACAAAAAGGCAGTATACAAGTCCCCTTTCCCTTTATAAAATGGGTGCAAATTTATTTCTTATGTACCGTCTATAAGGCGTTGAAGCAATGCATATTCAGATACAATAAATACTGGAGGGTTCACAATCTCAGTTTGTAGCTGAGGCCATGGAGGGTTAAGGAGCAGCTGTGGGTGTTGAATTAGGTCCCCTTGTTCTCACCCCTCTGCTCTAATAGCTGAGCTCTAGTAAGACCAAAACAAAGATAAGACAGAATGTATAAGAAACTGCGAGAACGATGGAAGTTGTGATTTTCAATTATGCCTGATGTCTTTAATTGTTGTAGAATTCATTTGTTCACTCTTCATAAAAATCTGTGTGTCACGGCTCGCCTCATGTATTCTCTGGAAGCCATGTAAAGCTGCAGAATGTGAGAAATAATTCTGCGCTGAATGGAAGTTTGTCCCGATTGAAATGTCACTATAATAGAGGTTAGCTGCTGTGAATGTCTAGAACTTGAGTAAAAACGCTTCATAAATCACCTGATTGTTTTAAGGCCTTGGAGGATGGCAATGAGTGTGACTCATCCGGCTCTGTATTAAACAAAATAAATAAGAGGAAATGAGGCGTGGACGCAGGAGACAGAGGTTAGTACGACTGCATGTAAGTGGATATTGCCCAGCTCCTGGGAAGAGCAGTTTAGTAGGGGGAAAACTCTAATAGCAGCCTCCAAACCTGCAGGGTATTTGCGCTATTCGGGGTTTAATTCTGAAGCCAGCTGTGCTGGATCCAGTCAGGAGGGAGCAGAATCTCACTATGCATTGTGGGAGTGTGTGGTGCAGTGGTTAGAGGTTGTGGGTTTCAATCCCGCACTGCTCATCCCCATTGCCCCTTTAGATAGAGTGGGAGCCCGCCGGGACAGTTAGGGAATAATGCTTGAGTACTTGAATAATTTGAAACCACATAGGATAGGTGGAATATAAATTAGTTAAGAAAAAAAAAACAACTTCAGAAACATTTATACAACTATGCGGCTTCCTTATGACAAAGAAGAAAAATAAAGAGGAACTGGAGCAAAAATCCAGAAACACAACACTTATATCCTCTAGTTCAAATGCTGGAGCTAAAGCTCAAGGCTTAACTCTTTTATATCTAAAGCATACAGTTGAATTTGTCATTGCTCCAGATCTAGGAAGGAGAACCCAAATTCCATCATAGGCAACCCCACTGTGCCAGCAGTGACTGCCCGGTAGCTTCTGAGGCTAATTCCCCTGCATATGAGCTTTGGTTTCCATGTGACAAGATCATGAGGGGCATAGAGAGGGTGGATAGGGACAGATTCTTCAGACTAAAGGGGACAGCAAATACGAGGGGGCATTCCGAGAAACTGAAGGGAGACAGGTTCAAAACAAATGCAAGGAAGTTTTTTTTCACCCAAAGGGTCGTGGACACTTGGAATGCGCTACCGGAGGAAGTGATCAGGCAGAGTACGGTACATGGATTCAAACAGGGATTGGACAGATTCCTGAGGGATAAAGGGATCGTGGGATACTGAGGGAAAAGGAGATAGAGGGGTATAGATAGAGGATTACTGCGCAGGTCCTGGACCTGTTGGGCCGCCGCGTGAGTGGACTGCTGGGCACGATGGACCTCAGGTCTGACCCAGTGGAGGCATTTCTTATGTTCTTATGACATACATAGAATCTTGTTTCTCTCCGATTATCACGTATAACATAGACATATCAAGACAACATCGTTAATCATCCCTGTTATAATAGGGATAGAGCACAAATTCGATAAGTTCAGAAGTACAAACAAGCTTTAAATCATACTTCGATGTCAGAGAAATTCTAGAAGGCGATTATCAACTGAAATACATCTTAGCGTACGAAGGCATTGGCCAATAATTGAGTTTTCAGCATTTTCTTAAAATTCATCCTCCCCATACAAAACTGCAGGATACCAGGCAAGGCACAGCCACAGATATCTTTTATATTCTTGGGAAATACATTATTGCATATTAACACCTCAATGGAAGCCTGATCATCGTGAAATGCACCGTTATGCATGTGGACAGCAATCCTATAAGGGAAAAGGAATGGGGACTTATAGGCAGCCTCTGTGGATTTGGCATTTCAAAACTGACATTCAAAGTGGTGAGCGATGGAGGATTCAGTGACTTGCCCAGGGTCACAAGGAGCTGCACTGGGATTTGAGAGGCACCCAGGGCGGTAGCACCCTTCCCCGTATCTTTTTAGCGTTCGCTCGTGCCAGCGTCTCATGCCACTTCATAGGCGCAAGTCCAGGATGTGACATCAGAGGAAGAGCAAGTGCTTGCACCGTGAATGTTAAAGAGTTACATGGGAAGGGAAGGGGTGGGTGGGGCAGAGAAGAGGACGGCTGACGGTGCCCGGGGCAGACCGCTCCCCCCCTTTCTATGCCACTGATCTCACAACCTCTGAGTGCAGAGGCAGCAGCTCTACCAGTGAGCCACACTGGCCCCCTTGTAAAAGGCTCCACGTTATAGGCAGCTAAGAAAAGTAGACACCTATTTTTCCTTACAGAATATTAGCAGCAAGCCCCTCCCCACCCACCCAGAAGGTCCAGAATTCCTGCCTCCTACACCAGAATTCCTCCCCCCCCCCTGAATCTCCCAGCACATCGTGAACCTCACATGTCTGCCTGGCAACGTTGGAAGCCTCCTTCTCTCTGCCACGGCCTGTATTTACGTCTGCATCCTACTTGGGTCACAATGATAATACTGTGAGTGCCAATAGACATGTACCATTTCAGTCGCATGTTGGCTCATTTACTTAACCCTGATCCATCAGAAGCAAAATGTGAGGAGAACACGTCTTCTCCCAGTTGAAAATCTAGCCCAGTGTTTTGTACTGGGATACCAGTGTTCTCTTTTATTTCGCTGTTAAATGTTTGATGAGCATAAGCATGATTGCAAGCTGCTGAAAAGATCAATAGCTTTCATGAAATACAATTAGCATTTGAGACTCTCTCCCTGACTTATTGACTTAATTGTGGCTGCTTAATGTTTAAATGCCAGATTGGCACCCATCCAGTTGAATGAAATCCCTTTCCCGTGCATTTCACCATTAATGATCAACGTACAGTGGAAGGGCGTGATGCTAGTTGACAGCTCTTCAGCCAAAATCCAGGGCGTTTAAAAATGAAGCACATGGCATTTGAAGGTTTCTCAGAATAACAGGTTAAGTTTTCAGGTGTCAATCCAGTTTTAATTCTTATGTTTTGAGCAGTTTGCCTGCTGGAAGCAAGACATTTATGGGGCTGGGAAGAATTACAGCTGAATGAAAGGAATTGATCTCTCCATGGCTGGTATAACAATAACAGAAGACAGATTCTTAAACCACAAGAAAAAACAAATAGAAATCATTGAGGTGGTGGGCTAGCTCAAGAGAACAAAACCGAACTGAGGATGCTAAACGCTTTATGAATCTACTCCCAAGTCACCCTTCTTTCATTATAATTTTCTTTTTCATTTGAATAAAACTCAAATAGTACAATGCCATACCCCTTTGGCTGCCGGACCGAAGAAAACCCACATCCAAATAAAAAGCATTTTAATCATGGAGTCATATTGAGCAGCCACGTCCAGTCAAAGTTAATTTGACAACTTATCTGATGACATTTGACTGGAAAATTCAAAAAGATAACCAGTTCATGGCATGTCTTTGTCCTAAGTTTTTCTGCTCTTTATTAACTAGATCACACTACATGTTGGTGCTACCTGGTTAAATTATAACTGCAGACCTAACTAGTTAGGACATAACCACTCTCTTAAAGGGTCAGACCAAGGGATCAAGCCAAGAATACATCCAGCCTTTCTTGTGATTAAAGCCAGAGATAAGCAGTGACCACACAACTAGTTATCCCAACAACAATTAACCAGTAGGCAGAGTCACTGTAACCTCCCCATGTTCTTGTAGATCACCTGGAACCTTTACTAGAAAAGTGCAATACGGACATTCAGATTAGATTAGCTAATTATTCTCCCAACTTTTTACTAAGCCGCAATACAGGTTTTTACCACAGTCCAGAATGCTAAATGAATTCTGAGAGCGTTGGAGCATCTGGCACCCTGGGTCAAAATAAAAACCTCTATCACGGCTTAGTATAAGAGGGCCTATGATATGTGCATAACTGACCCTATTCTATAACTGGGTATGCAATTGCGTGGAAAGTTGACGTACTACAGTATTTATAGAATTTGGGGAGTGGTTTAATGTAGGACCTACAATCATAGCAACAGGAATGGGGAAATTACCTCCTGCACTTGAATGTAATTCTCTGTAAACTATACCCATATCCAGAAGCATTTAAGTTCATTTGAAAATCAGGCCCAAAGTTTTCAGTTAATTTTTGGGCCCTGAAATAAATTACATCTTGAACAGATTAAACTTTATTTTAATCCTCGACTAAATTTAGAGCAACCAAAGACAGATTTGGTCTTACAGATCCAGGCACTTCAATGCCTATTTTCAGCCTGCGTTATTTCAGCACTTCTGCAAATAGGTCTGATGTTCTCACATTCATTAATAGTACAATTCATCGAATGCTAATTTAGAAATATCACTCAGCTAGAAAATGTCTCAATTCATTAGTGTTTGTTTTCCAAATGGCTATTAAAATTTAAGAGAGATTTTGGGTATCATAATAACTTGAAATTGAAGGTTAACACGTTTTTCTCCTCCTTTACAAAGCCACACTAGTGTTTTTAGCAGTGGCCATGCTGGTAACAGCTCGGACACTCATAGGAATTCTATGAACGCTGGAGCTGTTACCATGGCAGCCAGCGCTAAAAATGCTAGTGTGGCTTTGTACAGGAGGGGTTAATAATTTGGGGACTAAGTAATAATCTAGTTTCTCCATTATCCCACAAAGGGGTATAATTATCAATATGAGCTACTGTTAGGAAGTGTTGCTTACTGCTAACTGGTCCCATTAACAGTAAAAGAACTCATTTTAATGGTAGTCCATATTGATAACTACCCCCTTAATTAAGAAAAAATGTCCCTAGAAATCAAAATCATTGCTCTATGTAATCCTGAAGAAGAGGGATGTCCCTAATTTTCCTGCATGGGATATGCCTTTTAAAGAGGGGAAGGATAGTTTAAATTTTTTGAGTAGATCTGGTGGTGTTGGGATTTGAGGAGTTCCAAGATAGTGGAAAAAGGGGAGGAAGGATGCCGTGTAGCGACTTGAAGGTTAGGCAAGCGCACTTGTAGTGAACTCTAAGGATTACTGGAAGCCAGTGAAGCTTAGACAGAAGCGGGGAGACGTGGTCGAATTTGCTTTTTGCAAAGATTAGTCTAGCCGCGGTGTTCTGAATCCTCTGGAGTCTAAGAAGGCTTTTCTTTGTTAGGCTTAGGTAGATGGAGTTACAGTAATCCAGTCTGGAAAGAATGATGGATTGAACAAGGACAGCAAAGTGTTGTTGATGGAAACAGGATCTCACTTTCCTTAACATGTGAAGATTGAAAAAGCATTTTTTTTACTAGGGAGTTAAGGTGGTCGTTAAAAGACAGTGTAGAATCAATGATGATGCCCATAACTTTGCTTGAGTGTTCAAGCTGCAAAGTGGTGCCAGAGGAAAGTGGGATGAGGGTGGGTAGCTGATCTAATTTTGGGCCGAGCCATAGTAGTTTTGTTTTGGTCTTGTTTAGTTTCATTTGTATGGTGAGGGCCCAGGATTGGAGGTTTGATATACATGAAGAGATGTTGTGTGTCGAGATCTGTAGGGGGTCAATCAGGTTTAGTTAGATCATTTGACAAATTTCATGAATAGAAAAGTTTTAAGTTCTTTCCTGAATGTTTTGTAGTTGGGCCTCATAGTAAGCATCACAATCTTAGCTCTGGAATGTTGCTAGTCTTTGGGTTTCTGCCAGGTACTTGGGACCTGGGTTGGCCACTGTTGGAAACAGAAGACTGGGCTTCATGGACCTTTGGTTTGTCCCAGTACGTCAATTCATATGTTCTTATGTGAGCCACGTATAAGAGAATCAAGCCATTGTGACAACACTGATGAGGTTGGCTCTTAGGCATTGGTGGAAAGAGGCATTATGACATCACAAGCTCATATCTGGTTACCAGAGATGGAAACTCTTCACTAAGGGTGGAAGTTATCAATATGGGCTATCATTGATGGGTCATTTTATCACTAACTCAGGCCACTTTAGCACTGTTCCCATTTTATGCAATAAACTAGGATTAACAGTAAAAGGCCACATTTTAATGGTAACCCATGTTGACAACTACTCCCTTAGAGTCTTGAATTTGTGAGCTTATATCCAAAGATTATTGTAGTAACTGGTTAAATTAGAGCTGTGAGCTGAACAATTAGGTCTGATTTGCATGAGTCAGTATGCTTGAACATTATTTAAATCACAGTAATTAAGAAGCATTTCCTTATGCTTTGCACATGGTACTGTTGAATACACAGTAAACAGATACATTTAAGAAATTATTTTTACCAAACATCTCATTACAAAGACTTCACAAATAGAAAGAATGGGATCTCTTAGAAAAAGAAATATCTAATTGTTACTGCGAATGGGCAGAATGGATGGGCCATTTGGCTTTTAGCTGCCATCATGTTTCTATTTAGGAACTCAGGGGCAGATTCTAAGTAGGGGTCTTAGGCATTTGAGCCAATCAGGGCCTTAGGTCTCTCCCCGGTCCATCCCAGAATATACCGGGAAGGGGAAGATCCGCCATTTTGCAGTGGCATGCCTGCTAGCCATAGGGAGTAAGCATCTCTCTGGCTGGACTTATTCTTACCAGGTATGGGGGTGTGAGGGCCTTCATCCTTGGGGGAGGGGGTGTTGAGGGGGTAATGTTCATGGGATATCAGGGGTTCTGGGGGAGTTTGGGGGTTTGGCAGCAGAAGGGAGTGGGAATCCCTCCTGCCCAACTGCTTTGGAGGGCAGGGGTTCAGGGGCTGGAAGGAGTGGGTTTTCCTACTACTGATTTTGGCAGGACTTGGGGGTCTCTTGCCATAGCGGCTTAGCTGTTTGTGGCAGGGGTTTCCCTTGCCATGACCAGCTCAGTGGCCACGTCTATTTGAAATGCTGTCCTACATTTCAGGCATCTGTCACAGCCCTAGGGAGATGCCTAGGGCTGCTTAAATTCACCCATAGTCACTTCCATGCAAAACCACGCCCACACCCAGCCTTTGGCAAGCTTAAGTATCCCGATGCTCCTCCCTCAACTGTGACAAATGGCTACAGTGTAGGCGTCCTGCCTCTGTTTTGGGGGGTTCTTTTTACGTGTGTCGCGGTTGGCTACTAGATAGTAATCGGATGCTTATTTATTTAGTCGATTTTCTAACCCGTCCTCCCAGAAGAGCCCAGAATGGGTTACAATTTTACAAATTCAAAAGATTCCTCAACAGGATACTCTCCTTTCAAGCAAGGATCTGGAACAACACCTTAAGTGACCTAATCCTGAACTCACTAACTTACCACTCATTCAGAAAATCATGAAAACCCATCTATTTGACAAATGTATCTGACCCTTCAATTCGGCTCTACACCTAACTCGTCTCACACGTTTCCCCCCACCCCCCCAATTTTGCCCTGTCTCATAATTGTCCCTCTACCCCTTTCCAAATCTAACTGATATTACCTCGCTATCCTTACAGCACCTCTTGTTCTACACCGTCTTGAACTGAAAAGGTATGACGGGATATAAATAAAGCTATTATTATTATACATAGTGAAAGGATAGCATGAAAGTTACAAATTTACACATAGCAGATATGCAGAACAACCTATTGAAAGGATGAACGGGAACAGTGAGATAATTCCTATGGACTGAATACAATCAAGAGGTCCGTTTATAGAATTAGCTCCTCATTCCATACAATCACTAGAAAGCACATGGCTTTCTAGATTTAATTCAAATAAGAAGAGGATAATGTGGTTTATCTAATTATTTGAAGTGCTCAATGAAATAAAATTAATGAGAAAAATAGCTCATGTCTCACTAAATATGTTGGAAAGAGGAACAAATCCATGTTGCATGAGATCTAAGTTTCCAGGTTTATTGAAAACTTAATATACTGCTTAAGTCAAAACTATCTGGACAAGGGTCCATCTAGCCCAGTTTCCTGTTTCCAGCAGTGGCCAATCCAGGTCACACATATCTGTCGGAAACCCAAATAGTAGCAACATTTCATGCTACCAATCCCAGGGCAAACAGTAGCTATACAGCCGTTGGGGGGAGGATGGGCTGGAGAGGGCTTCAAGGGCTGGGAGGGTTTAGATGGGTTGGAGTAGGGTTTGACGGAGATTTCGGCAGTTGGAACCCAAGCACAGTACCAGGTAAAGCTTTGGATTTTTGCCCAGAAACAGCTAAGAAGAAAAAATTTAAATTGAATCAGGTTGGGCAGACTGGATGGATCATTCGGGTCTTTAACTGCCGTCATCTACTATGTTACTATGTTAACTTGTCTAAACCTTATATTATGCAGCCAGTGGAGACATCCCCATACAAGAGAAGAGGAATCCGTTCCTAATTTTGTGCAGTAAATCAGGGATGCCAAGTTACCCAGTTCCAGGCTGGAGATTTTGAGAACCAGTCCTCAATTTCTGGCCACTCCATCCTAGTGCATTATGGGACTCTCAGCATTTCAATAGGCAGGATCAGGCACTTAAATTCCATACTGCATTGGGGTGTAAGTTCAAAATCAGGACTGTCCCAAAGGTTCCTGCCTGAACTGGGTAACTTTCATCTCTCAGTAAATATAGAAATAAGTTCTAGCTGACACTGGATTCACTTGGCTACACAGTATATTAATAGACTTTTAACCAGTTTGTGAAAGATCCTTTCCCATCTCTTCATCAGGTCAGTGTACAGTGATTATAATTAGAGAATGACACGGGGACAAATTTTCCCATCCCATTTCCGCGAGGTCTTTTCCTGTCCCTTCCCCATTCTTGCAAGCTCCATCCTTATCTGCACAAGTCTCAAACACTTTAAAATCATAAGTGTTCGAAGCTTGTGCAGTTGAGGCAGAGCTTACAGGAATGGGACAGGGAGAGCGACAAAACTTGTGGGAAAATTGAGTTCCTGCGGGAACGGGGACAAATTTGTACCCGTGTCATTCTCTAATTATAACGATGCTTTATAAATCTACTATTTTCGTTAAGTAGGTAGTAGAAATCAAATCTATAAGGCCATGTCTACAACATACTGTACAGGGAGACATTTTTTTAAAATCCTCATATTGCATATCAACCCTTAGGTACTTTCCTCCCATGGCCCTAGAAGCAAATTCTTCATGGGGCTAGCCAATGTGGTGGTCATTTCCTTCCTGGGAACTTTCCACTGGCTTTATACTGGATTTTACATTATATTTTGGATTCTATAAAGCAGGCACCAGAATTTTAAAACAAAATCCCGCTATGTTACTTGCTGGCTCCACTGTCTCTCCAACCCCCACCCATCCCTTTAAACTACGCTAGGAAACAGTGGGGGTAACTTTACTTTTGGAACGAAAAGACAACTGTTAGCCTCCAGGTTTACCCAAGCGACTGGTTGATATTTGAAAATGAACCCTAAACTGTTGTGTGACAGACTAGAATGATTTATCTTTAGAACAAATGATCCTTCAGAAAAATCCAAGGCGTTAGCAGATCCAGAGGAAGAAAACATGAGCTGCAGCTTTGCCCTTGTTCTGAGAAATGTTTCAATTGCTGTTGGCATCAGTAAAACGAAGATAGATTCAAGATGTTATCTTGTGTAAGACCAGTGCTACAAGGCATCGTTCTATATCGTAAGAGCCACAGATTGATTACGGAGAGGGGAATGAAATTATCTTCCAATTAATGAGCTGGTAATTTCTTTTTAATGAATTACTATCTCCTCCAGCTCTCTACTACACAACCAGGAGTTTTCTTTCACTCAACTTTTCCTCAGGTTAAGCGGTCTCGATTGGTTTGAGAGGAAAAAGAGTTTAACAGTGGACTGAACTGAAAATGTTACAATGTGATTTGCCAAAGATTTTATTAAATGGACTTTGCACCATGCTTGAATACCATATTCCAGTTTTGATTTTTGCCTCTAATGAACCAAATGAAGAAACTATCTACAGTAATAACTATTAGTTAATAAGTAAGGTATAAAAACAGTTGAACATCAGTAGCCAGTCTTACTGAAAAGGTGAGGAATGAAGACGTGAGATGAAGGACCCTCTTCACTAAAGTGCACTAGGCAGTCATCATGGAAACTAGTGTGGTGGCTTGAAAGCATGTGCAGAGAACGGACGAGGACTGGGCCTTCCAGTTAATGGGGGTAATGAACAGTTGTTGATGTTAGGTGCCATTGACTTGTGTTCAAGTCCTAGAACTTGATGAATTGCGGATCTAAAAAGAAATCGGTCCTCCAGCATCATCCCCATGGTTGTTTTCAACATGGCCAGCTATCTGATTTCAGGTCGCCCTCTTCGCCTGGTTCCTTCGATTTTTCACAAAATGATGTCCTTCTCTGGTGATCTCTCTCTTCTGATGGTGTGACTAAAAGAAGACAGTCGTATCTTCATCATTTGGGCTTCGAGTGACAAGCCGGTTTAATCTCTTCCAGAATCAATTTGTTAGTTCTTCTGGTGATCCACAGCATGCCTAAAATCCTTCTCCAGCACCAATGCTCAAATGTACAGTGTAATACCATAAATAAACAATGTGTCTCTTGGACGGCCCGTCACTAATGATGACAGAAACCACAATCGAGTGGAGAAAAAAGCCTCAAGACTGAAGAACATGTAAAACAAAGCTGCTTATTTTTAACATAGGCAAAAAACAACCCTGTTGTATAATGTATTTATTTATTCAATTTTCTATACCGTTCTCCCAGGGGTTTACATGCATTTATTCAGGTACTCAAGCAGTTTTCCCTTTCTGTCCCGGTGGGCTCACAATCTATCTAACGTACCTGGGACAATGGGGGGATTAAGTGACTTGCCCAGGGTCATAAGGAGCAGCTTGGGTTTGAACCCACAACCTCAGGGGCTGAGGCTGTAGCTTTAACCACTGCGCCACACTCTCCCCTACTGTATATGTCTCTCATAGTCTCTAAGTGAACCAGAAGCCACCAATGTGCACAAGTGCTTCACTTACCTGGAGTCACCAGAGATAGTTCTGGACTATTCCCACGTCCCAGAAAGACTTAACATGTTCTTTTCATCTGTATTCACAAACGAAGACACAACCAACATACCGGAACCTGAGAAATTCTTCAATGGAAATCAAGCACAAAAGTTAACTTCCATAGAAGTGAGCCTTGATGATGTGCGCAGACAGATAGAAAAACTAAAAACTGACAAATCCCCGGGTCCGGATGGAATCCATCCAAGGGTGCTGAAGGAACTAAAAGAGGAAATAGCGGAACTACTACAGCAAATTTGCAACCTGTCTCTGAAAACAGGTGTGATTCCGGAGGATTGGAAGATAGCCAACGTTACGCCCATCTTTAAAAAGGGATCAAGAGGAGACCCGGGAAACTACAGACCGGTGAGTCTGACCTCTGTTCCGGGGAAAATGGCGGAAGCACTAATAAAAGAAAAAATTGATGAACATTTTGAAAAACACGAACTTCTGATAACCAGCCAACATGGTTTCTGCAGGGGGAGATCGTGTCTGACCAACTTATTGCACTTCTTCGAGGGAATTAACAAACAGATGGACAAAGGAGACCCCATAGACATCATATACCTAGATTTCCA
Source organism: Geotrypetes seraphini (assembly GCF_902459505.1). Classification (NCBI taxonomy): domain Eukaryota; kingdom Metazoa; phylum Chordata; class Amphibia; order Gymnophiona; family Dermophiidae; genus Geotrypetes; species Geotrypetes seraphini. The sequence continues at coordinate 2,005,340 of NC_047102.1, forward strand.
GAAAGCCTTTGACAAGGTGCCTCATGAACGTCTACTCCGGAAACTGAAGAACCATGGGGTGGACGGAGCCGTGCATAGATGGATCAGAAACTGGTTAGCGGGTAGGAAACAGAGGGTAGGGGTGAAGGGACACTACTCAGACTGGAGGAAAGTCACGAGTGGTGTCCCGCAGGGCTCAGTGCTCGGGCCGCTGCTATTTAATATATTCATAAATGATCTAGAAACAGGAACAAAGAGTGAGATAATAAAATTTGCGGACGACACCAAACTATTTAGTAGAGCTCGGACAAAGGAAGACTGTGAAAAATTGCAAAGGGACTTGTACAAATTGGGAGAATGGCAGAGAGATGGCAGATGAAGTTCAATGTTGAGAAATGTAAAGTATTGCATGTGGGAATCAGAAACCCGAGGCACAGCTATACGATGGGAGGGATGTTATTGAATGAGAGTACCCAAGAAAGGGACTTGGGGGTAATGGTGGACATGACAATGAAGCCGACGGCACAGTGCGCAGCGGCCGCCAAGAGAGCGAATAAAATGCTGGGGATAATCAAGAAGGGTATTACAACAAGAACGAAAGAAGTTATCCTGCCGCTGTACCGGGCAATGGTGCGTCCGCATCTTGAGTACTGCGTCCAGTATTGGTCACCATACCTTAAGAAGGATATGGTGTTACTCGAGAGAGTTCAGAGGAGAGCGACAAGACTGATTAAGGGGATGGAAAACCTTTCATACGCTGAGAGATTGGAGAAACTGGGTCTCTTTTCCCTGGAGAAGAGAAGACTTAGAGGGGATATGATAGAGACTTACAAGATCATGAAGGGCATAGAGAGAGTAGAGAGGGACAGATTCTTCAAACTTTCAGAACATAAAAAAACAAGAGGGCATTCGGAAAAGTTGAAAGGGGACAGATTCAAAACAAATGCTAGGAAGTTCTTCTTTACCCAACGTGTGGTGGACACCTGGAATGCGCTTCCAGAGGACGTTATAGGGCAGCGAACGGTACTGGGGTTTAAGAAAGGATTGGACAATTTCCTGCTGGAAAAGGGGATAGAGGGGTATAGATAAAAGATTACTGCACAGGTCCTGGACCTGATGGGCTGCCGCGTGAGCGGACTGCTGGGCGCGATGGACCTTAGGTCTGACCCAGCGGAGGCATTTCTTATGTTCTTATGTTCTGTTTTTCACCCTGTCACTCAATGAAGTTCCAGGGAAATACTTTTAAAACCAAAAGGAGGAAATATTTTTTCACTGAGAGAACAGTTAAGCTGATAGCGTAGCTGGTTTTAAGAAAGGTTTGGACAATTTCCCGGAGGGAAAGTCCATTGTCTGTTATTGAGAAAGACATGGGGGAAGCCACTGCTTGTCCTGGATCGGTAGCATGGAATGTTGCTACTCTTTGGGATTTTGGAATCTCGCTCCTCCTTGGGATTCTGTATGGAATGTTGCTACTCTTTGGGATTTCAGAATCTCGCTCCTCCTTGGGATTCTGTATGGAATGTTGCTACTCTTTGGGATTTCGGAATCTTGCTCCTCCTTGGGATTCTGTATGGAATAGTGCTACTTTTTGGGATTTCGGATCTCGCTCCTCCTTGGGATTCTGTATGGAATAGTGCTACTTTTTGGGATTTCGGATCTCGCTCCTCCTTGGGATTCTGTATGGAATAGTGCTACTTTTTGGGATTTCGGATCTCGCTCCTCCTTGGGATTCTGTATGGAATATTGCTACTTTTTGGGATTTCGGATCTCGCTCCTCCTTGGGATTCTGTATGGAATGTTGCTACTCTTTGGGATTTTGGAATCTCGCTCCTCCTTGGGATTCTGTATGGAATGTTGCTACTCTTTGGGATTTCGGAATCTCGCTCCTCCTTGGGATTCTGTATGGAATGTTGCTACTCTTTGGGATTTCGGAATCTTGCTCCTCCTTGGGATTCTGTATGGAATAGTGCTACTTTTTGGGATTTCGGATCTCGCTCCTCCTTGGGATTCTGTATGGAATAGTGCTACTTTTTGGGATTTCGGATCTCGCTCCTCCTTGGGATTCTGTATGGAATGTTGCTACTCTTTGGGATTTCGGAATCTCGCTCCTCCTTGGGATTCTGTATGGAATAGTGCTACTTTTTGGGATTTCGGATCTCGCTCCTCCTTGGGATTCTGTATGGAATGTTGCTACTCTTTGGGATTTCGGATCTCGCTCCTCCTTGGGATTCTGTATGGAATGTTGCTACTCTTTGGGATTTCGGAATCTCGCTCCTCCTTGGGATTCTGTATGGAATGTTGCTACTCTTTGGGATTTCGGAATCTTGCTCCTCCTTGGGATTCTGTATGGAATGTTGCTACTCTTTGGGATTTCGGAATCTCACTCCTCCTTGGGATTCTGTATGGAATAGTGCTAGTTTTTGGGATTTCGGATCTCGCTCCTCCTTGGGATTCTGTATGGAATAGTGCTACTTTTTGGGATTTCGGATCTCGCTCCTCCTTGGGATTCTGTATGGAATAGTGCTACTTTTTGGGATTTCGGATCTCGCTCCTCCTTGGGATTCTGTATGGAATAGTGCTACTTTTTGGGATTTCGGATCTCGCTCCTCCTTGGGATTCTGTATGGAATAGTGCTACTTTTTGGGATTTCGGATCTCGCTCCTCCTTGGGATTCTGTATGGAATGTTGCTACTCTTTGGGATTTCGGAATCTCGCTCCTCCTTGGGATTCTGTATGGAATAGTGCTACTTTTTGGGATTTCGGATCTCGCTCCTCCTTGGGATTCTGTATGGAATGTTGCTACTCTTTGGGATTTCGGATCTCGCTCCTCCTTGGGATTCTGTATGGAATGTTGCTACTCTTTGGGATTTCGGAATCTCGCTCCTCCTTGGGATTCTGTATGGAATGTTGCTACTCTTTGGGATTTCGGAATCTCGCTCCTCCTTGGGATTCTGTATGGAATGTTGCTACTCTTTGGGATTTCGGAATCTCGCTCCTCCTTGGGATTCTGTATGGAATAGTGCTACTTTTTGGGATTTCGGATCTCGCTCCTCCTTGGGATTCTGTATGGAATAGTGCTACTTTTTGGGATTTCGGATCTCGCTCCTCCTTGGGATTCTGTATGGAATAGTGCTACTTTTTGGGATTTCGGATCTCGCTCCTCCTTGGGATTCTGTATGGAATAGTGCTACTTTTTGGGATTTCGGATCTCGCTCCTCCTTGGGATTCTGTATGGAATAGTGCTACTTTTTGGGATTTCGGATCTCGCTCCTCCTTGGGATTCTGTATGGAATGTTGCTACTCTTTGGGATTTCGGATCTCGCTCCTCCTTGGGATTCTGTATGGAATGTTGCTACTCTTTGGGATTTCGGATCTCGCTCCTCCTTGGGATTCTGTATGGAATGTTGCTACTCTTTGGGATTTCGGAATCTCGCTCCTCCTTGGGATTCTGTATGGAATAGTGCTACTTTTTGGGATTTCGGATCTCGCTCCTCCTTGGGATTCTGTATGGAATGTTGCTACTCTTTGGGATTTCGGATCTCGCTCCTCCTTGGGATTCTGTATGGAATGTTGCTACTCTTTGGGATTTCGGAATCTCGCTCCTCCTTGGGATTCTGTATGGAATAGTGCTACTTTTTGGGATTTCGGATCTCGCTCCTCCTTGGGATTCTGTATGGAATAGTGCTACTCTTTGGGATTTCGGATCTTGCTCCTCCTTGGGATTCTGTATGGAATGTTGCTACTCTTTGGGATTTCGGAATCTCGCTCCTCCTTGGGATTCTGTATGGAATAGTGCTACTTTTTGGGATTTCGGATCTCGCTCCTCCTTGGGATTCTGTATGGAATGTTGCTACTCTTTGGGATTTCGGATCTCGCTCCTCCTTGGGATTCTGTATGGAATGTTGCTACTCTTTGGGATTTCGGATCTCGCTCCTCCTTGGGATTCTGTATGGAATGTTGCTACTCTTTGGGATTTTGGAATCTCGCTCCTCCTTGGGATTCTGTATGGAATGTTGCTACTCTTTGGGATTTCGGAATCTCGCTCCTCCTTGGGATTCTGTATGGAATGTTGCTACTCTTTGGGATTTCGGAATCTTGCTCCTCCTTGGGATTCTGTATGGAATAGTGCTACTTTTTGGGATTTCGGATCTCGCTCCTCCTTGGGATTCTGTATGGAATAGTGCTACTTTTTGGGATTTCGGATCTCGCTCCTCCTTGGGATTCTGTATGGAATGTTGCTACTCTTTGGGATTTCGGAATCTCGCTCCTCCTTGGGATTCTGTATGGAATAGTGCTACTTTTTGGGATTTCGGATCTCGCTCCTCCTTGGGATTCTGTATGGAATGTTGCTACTCTTTGGGATTTCGGATCTCGCTCCTCCTTGGGATTCTGTATGGAATGTTGCTACTCTTTGGGATTTCGGAATCTCGCTCCTCCTTGGGATTCTGTATGGAATGTTGCTACTCTTTGGGATTTCGGAATCTTGCTCCTCCTTGGGATTCTGTATGGAATGTTGCTACTCTTTGGGATTTCGGAATCTCGCTCCTCCTTGGGATTCTGTATGGAATAGTGCTACTTTTTGGGATTTCGGATCTCGCTCCTCCTTGGGATTCTGTATGGAATAGTGCTACTTTTTGGGATTTCGGATCTCGCTCCTCCTTGGGATTCTGTATGGAATAGTGCTACTTTTTGGGATTTCGGATCTCGCTCCTCCTTGGGATTCTGTATGGAATAGTGCTACTTTTTGGGATTTCGGATCTCGCTCCTCCTTGGGATTCTGTATGGAATATTGCTACTTTTTGGGATTTCGGATCTCGCTCCTCCTTGGGATTCTGTATGGAATAGTGCTACTTTTTGGGATTTCGGATCTCGCTCCTCCTTGGGATTCTGTATGGAATGTTGCTACTCTTTGGGATTTCGGAATCTCGCTCCTCCTTGGGATTCTGTATGGAATAGTGCTACTTTTTGGGATTTCGGATCTCGCTCCTCCTTGGGATTCTGTATGGAATGTTGCTACTCTTTGGGATTTCGGATCTCGCTCCTCCTTGGGATTCTGTATGGAATGTTGCTACTCTTTGGGATTTCGGAATCTCGCTCCTCCTTGGGATTCTGTATGGAATGTTGCTACTCTTTGGGATTTCGGAATCTCGCTCCTCCTTGGGATTCTGTATGGAATGTTGCTACTCTTTGGGATTTCGGAATCTCGCTCCTCCTTGGGATTCTGTATGGAATAGTGCTACTTTTTGGGATTTCGGATCTCGCTCCTCCTTGGGATTCTGTATGGAATAGTGCTACTTTTTGGGATTTCGGATCTCGCTCCTCCTTGGGATTCTGTATGGAATAGTGCTACTTTTTGGGATTTCGGATCTCGCTCCTCCTTGGGATTCTGTATGGAATAGTGCTACTTTATGGGATTTCGGATCTCGCTCCTCCTTGGGATTCTGTATGGAATGTTGCTACTCTTTGGGATTTCAGAATCTCGCTCCTCCTTGGGATTCTGTATGGAATGTTGCTACTCTTTGGGATTTCGGATCTCGCTCCTCCTTGGGATTCTGTATGGAATGTTGCTACTCTTTGGGATTTCGGATCTCGCTCCTCCTTGGGATTCTGTATGGAATGTTGCTACTCTTTGGGATTTCGGAATCTCGCTCCTCCTTGGGATTCTGTATGGAATAGTGCTACTTTTTGGGATTTCGGATCTCGCTCCTCCTTGGGATTCTGTATGGAATAGTGCTACTCTTTGGGATTTCGGATCTCGCTCCTCCTTGGGATTCTGTATGGAATGTTGCTACTCTTTGGGATTTCAGAATCTCGCTCCTCCTTGGGATTCTGTATGGAATGTTGCTACTCTTTGGGATTTCAGAATCTCGCTCCTCCTTGGGATTCTGTATGGAATGTTGCTACTCTTTGGGATTTCAGAATCTCGCTCCTCCTTGGGATTCTGTATGGAATGTTGCTACTCTTTGGGATTTCGGATCTCGCTCCTCCTTGGGATTCTGTATGGAATGTTGCTACTCTTTGGGATTTCAGAATCTCGCTCCTCCTTGGGATTCTGTATGGAATAGTGCTACTCTTTGGGATTTCGGATCTCGCTCCTCCTTGGGATTCTGTATGGAATATTGCTACTTTTTGGGATTTCGGATCTCGCTCCTCCTTGGGATTCTGTATGGAATAGTGCTACTTTTTGGGATTTCGGATCTCGCTCCTCCTTGGGATTCTGTATGGAATATTGCTACTTTTTGGGATTTCGGAATCTCGCTCCTCCTTGGGATTCTGTATGGAATGTTGCTACTTTTTGGGATTTCGGATCTCGCTCCTCCTTGGGATTCTGTATGGAATGTTGCTACTCTTTGGGATTTCAGAATCTCGCTCCTCCTTGGGATTCTGTATGGAATGTTGCTACTCTTTGGGATTTCAGAATCTCGCTCCTCCTTGGGATTCTGTATGGAATGTTGCTACTCTTTGGGATTTCAGAATCTCGCTCCTCCTTGGGATTCTGTATGGAATGTTGCTACTCTTTGGGATTTCAGAATCTCGCTCCTCCTTGGGATTCTGTATGGAATAGTGCTACTCTTTGGGATTTCGGATCTCGCTCCTCCTTGGGATTCTGTATGGAATATTGCTACTTTTTGGGATTTCGGAATCTCGCTCCTCCTTGGGATTCTGTATGGAATGTTGCTACTTTTTGGGATTTCGGATCTCGCTCCTCCTTGGGATTCTGTATGGAATGTTGCTACTCTTTGGGATTTCAGAATCTCGCTCCTCCTTGGGATTCTGTATGGAATGTTGCTACTCTTTGGGATTTCGGAATCTCGCTCCTTGGGATTCTGTATGGAATAGTGCTACTCTTTGGGATTTCGGATCTCGCTCCTCCTTGGGATTCTGTATGGAATGTTGCTACTCTTTGGGATTTCGGATCTCGCTCCTCCTTGGGATTCTGTATGGAATGTTGCTACTCTTTGGGATTTCGGAATCTCGCTCCTCCTTGGGATTCTGTATGGAATAGTGCTACTTTTTGGGATTTCGGATCTCGCTCCTCCTTGGGATTCTGTATGGAATAGTGCTACTCTTTGGGATTTCGGATCTCGCTCCTCCTTGGGATTCTGTATGGAATGTTGCTACTCTTTGGGATTTCGGAATCTCGCTCCTCCTTGGGATTCTGTATGGAATAGTGCTACTTTTTGGGATTTCGGATCTCGCTCCTCCTTGGGATTCTGTATGGAATGTTGCTACTCTTTGGGATTTCGGATCTCGCTCCTCCTTGGGATTCTGTATGGAATGTTGCTACTCTTTGGGATTTCGGATCTCGCTCCTCCTTGGGATTCTGTATGGAATGTTGCTACTCTTTGGGATTTCGGAATCTCGCTCCTCCTTGGGATTCTGTATGGAATAGTGCTACTTTTTGGGATTTCGGATCTCGCTCCTCCTTGGGATTCTGTATGGAATAGTGCTACTCTTTGGGATTTCGGATCTCGCTCCTCCTTGGGATTCTGTATGGAATGTTGCTACTCTTTGGGATTTCAGAATCTCGCTCCTCCTTGGGATTCTGTATGGAATGTTGCTACTCTTTGGGATTTCAGAATCTCGCTCCTCCTTGGGATTCTGTATGGAATGTTGCTACTCTTTGGGATTTCAGAATCTCGCTCCTCCTTGGGATTCTGTATGGAATGTTGCTACTCTTTGGGATTTCGGATCTCGCTCCTCCTTGGGATTCTGTATGGAATGTTGCTACTCTTTGGGATTTCAGAATCTCGCTCCTCCTTGGGATTCTGTATGGAATAGTGCTACTCTTTGGGATTTCGGATCTCGCTCCTCCTTGGGATTCTGTATGGAATATTGCTACTTTTTGGGATTTCGGATCTCGCTCCTCCTTGGGATTCTGTATGGAATAGTGCTACTTTTTGGGATTTCGGATCTCGCTCCTCCTTGGGATTCTGTATGGAATATTGCTACTTTTTGGGATTTCGGAATCTCGCTCCTCCTTGGGATTCTGTATGGAATGTTGCTACTTTTTGGGATTTCGGATCTCGCTCCTCCTTGGGATTCTGTATTGAATGTTGCTACTCTTTGGGATTTCAGAATCTCGCTCCTCCTTGGGATTCTGTATGGAATGTTGCTACTCTTTGGGATTTCAGAATCTCGCTCCTCCTTGGGATTCTGTATGGAATGTTGCTACTCTTTGGGATTTCAGAATCTCGCTCCTCCTTGGGATTCTGTATGGAATAGTGCTACTCTTTGGGATTTCGGATCTCGCTCCTCCTTGGGATTCTGTATGGAATATTGCTACTTTTTGGGATTTCGGAATCTCGCTCCTCCTTGGGATTCTGTATGGAATGTTGCTACTTTTTGGGATTTCGGATCTCGCTCCTCCTTGGGATTCTGTATGGAATGTTGCTACTCTTTGGGATTTCAGAATCTCGCTCCTCCTTGGGATTCTGTATGGAATAGTGCTACTTTTTGGGATTTCGGATCTCGCTCCTCCTTGGGATTCTGTATGGAATGTTGCTACTTTTTGGGATTTCGGATCTCGCTCCTCCTTGGGATTCTGTATGGAATAGTGCTACTTTTTGGGATTTCGGAATCTCGCTCCTCCTTGGGATTCTGTATGGAATAGTGCTACTTTTTGGGATTTCGGAATCTTGCTCCTCCTTGGGATTCTGTATGGAATGTTGCTACTCTTTGGGATTTCGGATCTCGCTCCTCCTTGGGATTCTGTATGGAATGTTGCTACTCTTTGGGATTTCAGAATCTCGCTCCTCCTTGGGATTCTGTATGGAATGTTGCTACTCTTTGGGATTTCAGAATCTCGCTCCTCCTTGGGATTCTGTATGGAATGTTGCTACTCTTTGGGATTTCGGATCTCGCTCCTCCTTGGGATTCTGTATGGAATGTTGCTACTCTTTGGGATTTCAGAATCTCGCTCCTCCTTGGGATTCTGTATGGAATAGTGCTACTCTTTGGGATTTCGGATCTCGCTCCTCCTTGGGATTCTGTATGGAATATTGCTACTTTTTGGGATTTCGGATCTCGCTCCTCCTTGGGATTCTGTATGGAATGTTGCTACTCTTTGGGATTTCGGATCTCGCTCCTCCTTGGGATTCTGTATGGAATGTTGCTACTCTTTGGGATTTCGGAATCTCGCTCCTCCTTGGGATTCTGTATGGAATAGTGCTACTTTTTGGGATTTCGGATCTCGCTCCTCCTTGGGATTCTGTATGGAATAGTGCTACTCTTTGGGATTTCGGATCTCGCTCCTCCTTGGGATTCTGTATGGAATGTTGCTACTCTTTGGGATTTCAGAATCTCGCTCCTCCTTGGGATTCTGTATGGAATGTTGCTACTCTTTGGGATTTCGGATCTCGCTCCTCCTTGGGATTCTGTATGGAATGTTGCTACTCTTTGGGATTTCGGATCTCGCTCCTCCTTGGGATTCTGTATGGAATGTTGCTACTCTTTGGGATTTCGGAATCTCGCTCCTCCTTGGGATTCTGTATGGAATAGTGCTACTTTTTGGGATTTCGGATCTCGCTCCTCCTTGGGATTCTGTATGGAATAGTGCTACTCTTTGGGATTTCGGATCTCGCTCCTCCTTGGGATTCTGTATGGAATGTTGCTACTCTTTGGGTTTTGGCCAGGTACTAGGGACCTGGTTTGGCCACTGTGAGGATGGGCTATGGGCTAGATGGCTCATTGGTCTGATTGAGTAAGGCTATTCTTATGTTGTTATTTGTGTCGGGCTCGAAGCTGCTCCATCTCCCAACAAGGAACCTTGTTTCTCTGAAAAAAATAATGGCTGCTTCAGGGGAAAAATGCTGTACAGCGACACAATTGACTTAGAGTATTAGAGACAAAGTGTACAGTGGAGATTTATTTTTGTCTATCATAAGAGGGGGCAGTTTTGTTTTGCAGGTTGTAAAGTGCTGCCATTATACAGTCTTGCACTTTATATCTCCACTTGATTGCGGTTTCTATAGTGATTAGTGATGGGTTGTCTATGAGACACGTTATTTATGTTTTTGTATTTGATATGTGTCAGCCATTTTGTTGTTCTTTTCTTGGCTAATGTACAGGAAGTACCGTCTGCTTCCTGTTAACAAAGCATATGGAGAGGTGCGTGCATTACAGATTTTAATGTGATTTTTTGCCTGTTTTATAGTGCTGTGTATTGATAAATAAGTGGTGCCATTTTTGTAGATTATGGGGCACATTTTCCAAAAAGACAGACGTCCAAAAGAGAGCAGAAACTGGCACTTGGATGTCTTCCTAGTCAAAATGTCCAAGTCAGCATTTTCAAAACTGACTTTCCAGGGAAGGGAGGGCGCGTGTGTGGCAGGGGGGATCGGGGAAATCGTGGGGGGCAGAGATGAGGGTGGGGTAGGGGCACCACTGCCCCGAGCGCCTCTCACTCTCGCTACGCTACTGTAAACAGGACAGAAGGTTGCATGCACTGGCTTCATTGTATGTAAATATATGCATACATAGTCATTAGGGATATTCTGTAAACCAGGCTGGCTTGTGGACCTTCAGGTTGGCTATTTCAGTGGTTCCCAGCCCTGTCCTGGAGGACCACCAGACAGTCTGGTTTTCAGGATAGCCCCAATGAATATGCATGGGGCAGATTTGCATGCCTGTCACCTCCATTATATGCAAATCTCTCTCATGCATATTCATTAGGGCTATCGGGAAAACCCGACTGGCTGGTGGTCCTCCAGGACAGGGTTGGGCTATTTGACCCCCCTCTAGTTTAATGTTTGTAGTGTCATATGTTCAATAATAACCCAACCAGACTCAATCCTCATAGCAATGAACCTTTAGGGGTCTTTTTACTAAGGCGTGATAACCGATTTAGCACACGCTAAAGATTAGCCCATATAATGGGCGCCTTGGCATTTAGTGCACGCTAATCTTTAGCATGTGCGTTAAATCGGTTAGCGTGCCTTAGTTAAAGGGCCCCTTATTGATTTAAAATGATTTGTGCCTTGTACTAGGAAAGGAAAAAAAAACCATCACACAACATATGACAAACTACAACACAGGCCAGTTTTTAAAATGATGGGAGAACAGACGGGGGGGGGGGGGGGGTGACTCTCTGTCATACCACCAAAGTGGTTTACATATTATATGCAGAGATTGGGCTGCTGACATTTGCTAAATACCATTTTCTGCTCTTTAATAAGTGATTATTTCTGTAACATGAAGCTTCTAAAAAAAGACTAAATTAATGTCTAAATAATTTACTCTTAAGAACTGAGACTCACTGATGTGTAGAAAGACAGCTGGTCATCTTTAACCCTCCGTTTTACAAAGCTGGACTGCAGTAACTGCCCCAAAGTCCAAAGGGATTTAAAGGGCTTCGTGGTTTTAGAAAAGAGGTCCTTAGCTTCTTAGCTGTTAAATTATAATTACTATTGTTATGTATTACAAAATGTTTTCTGAAACTGTGTCTCAGAGGTTACAAAGCATACAGTATAAAGGGAACCATGAAATTATCAATAAAATCTGCGGTAGCAATGCTGTAAGATAATGAGACGGAAATTTCAATTACCAGAACTTGTGAACTAATTGGAAGGAGCCTGTCAGACTTTTGCATGCAAAAGGTTCTTTAGTAAGGGCACATCTTTGAAGAAAGCAAAAGTACCTGCAAGCATCTGCCCATGAACTGGCATATTGTTCTGTCCATAATTAGCCTGGCAAATATTTCTTGCACATAACATTTTTGCAATGCTGTTACTTCTCGTTCTGTCTTTTAAAGTTGTCAGCACTGATCTGGTTGCAGAAAAAAAAGAAAACATTAGAATCCCCAAACTGGCATTAAATCGTATCATTAAGGAAGAAAACTTTGAACTGACAACTTATCTACTGAACATTGAGTTGGTTTTTGTGACCCTGAGCATCTGGGAGCAGCGCGGAGCATTCAGCGTGGCTCCCTGCGCTAATAACCGCTATCGCAGTTTAGTAAAAAGGGGGACGGGGGTATATTTGTATTTGCATTAGTTAATAGATATCATTTTACTAATTATAGTAAGTGCCAAACATGCTAATGATTTCTTCTGTTTTATTTTTGTTTACACTCAGTTCCAGGATTCGTTTTGGTTCTTCCGCGCGATCAGTGGCATATACATTCAGACTAGAAGCTACGCTTTGAACATATTTGATATGATGGAATATTTTATCATGAAGAAAATGTCAGAGCTTTCAGGAATGGAAAACAGAAAGCAGATGTTTGTTAATTAAGGCTGGAAAGGTAATAAAGGTGATGGGAGTGATTTGCCATTAGTTAAGAAGCAGTTGTCCCTCGGCTCCACACACTGAGTCATGCGAAACTACCACCCCCACAGCAGCACCGTTCTGCCAAAGACTGAGGTCCACTAACTTTCTTTTCATGCTAAATTTAATAAGCATGTAGGAGACTTCTGGAAATGCTGTAATATATTTAGGGACATTTAGGGATCTATATACACTCCCAAGGGATGGGCATTTTAAGCTCTTTGCAAAACAGGGGCCAATTGTGCAGGAGGAAGCTGAATATGTCTAAATAGTAAAGGGGAGAAGAAGTGACTTAAAAAGTTACCATATAGAGAATCCACATCTGTATTGAAATCACAGATGTTGGCCAGGGTGAACCATCAAATGCGCGCAGGGCAATTGCGTCCCAACAGTTGCACGCATGACAAATGAACGCACTGAATGGGAGGTGACCCGTCAAATGCGCTCTGATAATTGGATACTATTTTGTCTTTTTGAGGGGGGGGAGGTGGTGGAGGAAACCCCCCCCCCACTACACTTAAAAGATTCACTTCCTATCTAGTGTTAGGGTATGGTTTGCATTATGATTATTGGAATCCTTTACATAACTGGATATCTGGAAGGCCCTGATTTGCTCAGACTCCTCAGGCCTCATCCCTGGGGAAGGGAGACGGGAGGGAAAAAAGAGAGATAGAGAGATGCTAGCCCTAATGGGGAGGGGGCAGTACCAGTTCATTTTGTAAGGAAAATGGAATCAATGCTATATAAATAATCTTGGATGAAAAAGTTTAATCAATGTGTATTCCAAGAATATATACATTAACAGTAAAGATGCATGACAAAAGAAGATCAGGGAAGGAAGTTAAATAGAAAAGGGCAACGGGGTAGAATCTGATCAGTTAATGGGACCCACTATATTCTCCCACATCCCCAGAAGCCTTAACTTCTGTAGTGCAATGGAGCATGGCCACGATGGGTAGTGCCAAGTCTGGTTTGCGAGACAGCAAGGATAGCCAATAAAGAGTCACGTAAGGAGCATAGGGAAGATAAATGTGGCAGGATTCCAGTATACAGTACAAGGTTTTTGTGTGTGTGTTATTAGTAGAATTTTACAATTGTTTTCTAGATCCCATGGGCAAGCAATGATGGTAGTAGAGGTTGTAATTGCATACCTAATGTTGCAATAATCTAGTCTAGAAGAAATTGGTTGCGTTGGCTCATCTAGATTGTAGCTCATCACATGGAAGTGTAGCAGGTCCAGGATACCCATCCTCGCAAACTCTGCAACTTGGCGATCAAAGAAAAGTTGATGATCTAGAGCAGGGTTTCTCAACTCGGACCTGGAGTCCCCCCTGGCCAGTCAGGTTGTCAAGATATTCACAATGAATATGCATGAAAGAAATTTGCATATCATGGAGGCAGTGCATGCAAATCAAGTTTATGCAAATTCAATGTGGATATCCTGAAAACCTGACTGGCCAGGGGGGACTCCAGGACCGAGTTGAGAAACACTGACCCAAATACTTCTAAGGGGTCTGGATAGTTCCTTCCTGAGTTTATTTCAAAGCATGCATGCTTTTGCAATCCTGGTTTTCATCTCCAGAACTAAGTGGAGCAAAGCTAGGAATGAAGTCAACTAGCAGCCTTCCAGCTTTGATTCTCTTTGACAATGTTAATATATGGGAAGTTTTCAAATCGATTTCTGTAATGGAAATCAGCATTTGATGCACAAATAATCATTACGGTACTTATTAGACTATGTATTTATGGAGCCACATTTGGTGTTATGCACATGGAAAAATCAGTTGAAATGGGCAGCCTTATGCTGAATCACACTGTATGAAAAATTAGTCATAATAATTAGATCTGGTAACCTAAATATGACACCACACAGTGAAGCAAAATCTCTGCACTCTTGAAAAGCATGCCATCACATCCAGAATGGATGAACCATAAACAGATTCGTGATTTGGACATTGCTTTCAAACAGAGCAGAATTTATGAATATTTGCTTTGAATTACTGTTGGATAAACTAGAACATGAAAAGTTCAAATTAGGAGGCCTGAATCTGACTGGAAGCCAAACTCCTGCAACAGAAAGATCTGTAGGGATTATGAAGATTAGTTTCTGATCATTTCATTCTTAAATTTCTGTACCCATATGAAAACTAAAAATTTCATCTCTTTTTTGTTGTTGTTGTGTCTTAATTGGACTATGTGGGGCTGCTGAAAAGTTCTGGTTTAATCAATGATCTGAAACAATGTCCAAAACAGAGAATTTAGTTTCTGCAAATTGGCACTTAACAAAATAAGATAACCCTCTTTTCAGCTACAGAATTTAGGAAGTTGGTTGCTTGGGCTGAGAACTTTTCAACACCTCCTCATAGTGTTCTCTCATAATATATTTCATGGGAACTGTATGCCAATGTTTGATCAGTTAATTAATACTTTTTGGGGTCTTTGCATTGAATACTAAGAGAATGTTATTATGCATTCCCACTAATTAGTGCATGCTAATTAGTTTGCATTAACAGCAGATGGTAATGACATATAAATGAATTTTGTATTAATATACAAGCAGCATATGAATGCAAACAGTATTGCAAAAACGTAATTACACCTCACAGACATGTAATTACATCTCTTGTGTTAACAGTCTCGCAACTTTTGAGAGTTATGCAGAAGATCTTGTTAGTAACTTACAGCAGTGTCTTCAATCAACTGCCCAATGACTTTGTACTTGAGAACATAAGAATAGCCTTACTGGGTCAGACCAGAACTGCACTTGCTAGGATGGGACAGACGGACTGCCCAGGTGTTGGGGGAGGGGACTTTTATACTGCTTGACTGGTTTGAATGTTCCCACATGTTAATAAATCTACAGTCCTTGATATTCTATGGTGTTGTTGAGCAATCACGATGATGTTGGCGTCATAAAGGAGTGTGAAGGTGAGGGGAAGATAAATAATCTTGACTGTCTACGTTATCACATCCTTTGTTAAAGAAAGATATGGCTCATTTCCACCAGCCTTGGTCAAGCCAGCAAATTTACAAAATATATTTATCAAAGAGAAACCACTCCTGAATCAAGCCAAAAGAACTTTTTGCTATCACTAGCACGTGAAGCGTATGATAACGGTCAAAAAATATGCAAATTCTGACAGTATGTTTCGTGTGAAGTGTGGTTGGCAGCTGGAAAACCAGATGTGATGATAACGCAATAAAAGAAAAGACTGTTTGAGGGAGATCACGTCTGACCTTTCTGCAATGGAAATCAAGACAGAATCTGGCTGACTGTCAACAATTTTTTGAATCTCTCCAATTACATCATTTCACTGGAACAATTTTACAAGATAAAGTCATTAACAACAAATATATCTCCTTTTACAATTAATCTTCAGAGAGTTGGCAGGCCAGATTGTAAAATCTTGTGATTAATATAGCTCTTTTTAAAACTAGTTTTGTCATTTTATATGGAGAAAAAAAAATGATTGGTGACTCAATAGAAAAGTGCAATAAAATATATACTTAACTCCTTTTGTGATAAGTCTAAACAATTACAAGACTGTTCAAAAATAACAAGCAGTGTCAAATAGTAGAAATATATCACCAGTGCGGATATGTGGAAGGAGTCCCCCAGCTAGCATTGAAAAGAGATGGCTGAGGGGAGATACGACTGAAGTCTACAAAATCCTGACTGGAGTAGAATGGGTACAAGTGGATCGATTTTTCACTCAGAAAATAGTTAAGTTCTGGAACGTATTGCCAGAGGTCATGGTAAGAGCGGATAGTGTAGCTGGTTTTAAGAAAGGTTTGAGCAAGTTTCTGGAGGAAAAGTCCATAGTCTGTTATTCAGAAAGACGTGGGGGAAGCCACTGCTTGCCCTGGATTGGTAGCATGGAATGTTGCTACTCTTTGGGCTTTGGCCAGGTACTAATGACCTGGATTGGCCACCATGAGAACGGGCTACTGGGCTTCATGGACCATTGGCCTGACTCAGTAAGGGGGGTACTGAAAAGTTCTGAGCCCAACTGAGAAGAGAATGATATGGATATGGTTCAATCAATGATCTGAAACAATGTCAAAATACAGAATTTCATTTCTGCAAATTGGCACTTAATGAAATAAGATAACACTCTTTTCAGCTACAGAGACAAAATAACGCTCAGAATTTAGGACATTGGTTGGTTGAGCTGAGAACTTTTCAGCAGCCCTTCGTACAAAGCTTGTTTATTTTATTACATGTCTGGAATTCAGGACACAAGTTATACATTTTGGTACTGGAAAAATTTTAAATACAATTTTTAAGAATTGTAGTATTAGGATTAACCACTTCACATTATATGGTAAAAGATCATTTAAAAAAGGTTTGGACAAGTTCCTGGAGGAAAAATTCCATAGTCTGCTATTGAAACAAATATGGGGAAAGTCACTGCTTGCCCTGAATCGGTGGCATGGAATGCTACGACTATTTGGGTTTGTGCCAAGTACTTGTGACTTGGATTGGCCTCCATGAAGATGGGATACTGGGCTGGATGGACCCTGAAAGCCTATTTTTATGTTCTTATATGCCTTCTATATACAGAAAGAAAACTGAACGAAATCCCCATCCCCAGGTCTGACCACTGGCCCTGTGAAAAATGCAAAGATAGAAATCACACAAAGAAAATGATCTTTTTCACAGCTCTGAAATGGTGCTAAAGAAAATCCATGGCAACAACATAAAAACATGGAGTAACTAAGTAATGCAGTATACTTAAAAGAAATCTAATACAATATTTTTCACTCGGTGCATAATAAAGCCCTGTTACCCATTGTCATCATCTCTACCGTACTGTTTGCTCGTGCTGTGGTGTGAGAATGAAGAAGACATCACGAGGCTGAAGGCAACGCCTTCGCTCACCCCAGTGAAGACCAAGGATACATCAAGGTATGTGCTAGAAAATATTATCACATGAGTCACCTGCTGGTTTTTAATAAAGGCAGAACATCAACTATTTCTGGCCCATATATAAAGCACAGAAAATGCAGCAAAGTCACCGTGGCCATATTAAAGGTAGTAGCCATGGCAATGCTATTGCTTTCTGCATATAAATCTCCCTTTGCTTAGTTGCCTAATGTGAAAGGCCTGCATGGAAAAGGGAAACTCCCAGCTCACCCAGACTTAGACTCGGGCCCAAGGGCCTCCCCTAAACAGAAATCAGGCCTCAAGACCTGCAGATCTGGGTGTCATTGTAGACAATACGATGAAACCTTCTGCCCAATGTGGGACAACTGCCAAAAAAGCAAACAAGAGGCTAGGAATTATTTAAAAAGGGATGGTTAACAAGACTAAGAATGTTATAATGCCCCTGTATCGCTCCATGGTGTGACTTCATCTGGAATATTGCATTCAATTCTGGTCTTCCTATCTCAAGAAAGATATAGTGGCGCTAGAAAAAGTTCAAAGGAGAGCGACCAAGATGGTAAAGGGGATGGAACTCCTCTCGTATGAGGAAAGCCTATAAAGGTTAAGGCTCTTCAGCTTGGAAAAAAGATGGCTGAGGGGAGATAGGATTGAAATCTACAAAATCCTGAATGGAGTAGAACAGGTACAAGTGGATCGATTTTTCACCCCATCAAAAATGACATAGACTAGGGGACAATCGATGAAGTTACAAGAAAATACTTTTAAAACTAATAGGAGGAAATATTTTTTCACTCAGAGAATAGTTAAACTCTGGAACGCGTTGCCATTGGTTGTGGTATAAGCGGATAGAGTAGCTGGTTTTAAGAAAGGTTTGGACAAATTCCTGGAGGAAAACTGCATAATCTGTTATTAACACATGGAAACCTCTGCTTGCCCTGGATTGGTAGAATAGAATCTTGCTACTCTTTGGGGATTCTGCATGGAATGTTGCTCCTATTTTGGGTTCCGGACTCTTGCTAATCTTTGAGATTCTGGAATGTTGCTACTCTTTGGGTTTTGGCCAGTTACTAGTGACCTGGATGGGCTACTGGGCTTAATGAACCTTTGGTCTGACCCAGTAAGGCTATTCTTATGTTCTTATGTACATAGTCCTTCAGTTCTCCCAGGAAAAGAATAATCTAATTGGATTTACTAATCTAAATATTACTGCATTATTAATTCATTCATTTTAATTATATTATTCTTCTGAGTCATTTCAAGAAGAACTTCTTTAAGATGAGTTTCTTGGTAGTACAATATCACAAAAGAAATCATCAATGCCCAAACAGGATCTTCTACTTGTATTTCATTTTGGGATTTTTTTTTCCCCCTCAATTTCAGACCTTGTTGAAAAGTTATATATGTGTACTGTATAAAGAAATAACCTAAGATTGTTTTGCATTGTCTATCCTTTTCCTTGCTTCCACCAAACGACTCCAGACCAAATTTCCCTGACATGTAGTTCACAGTCATATAACACAAGACCATTTATTGCAAGATTTAGCTCCGTAATAATGGTTCTCTGTTTGATATGCATAAATTCTTCTCAAGACTTGTCTGCAAGACAATGCTGTAATCTGCTTGGGAGCAAGGATTAAAAAATGTATTATGCAGCCAGGCTAATAAGCTAGAAGTCATCTCATGAGGACTTGGTGATGTCAGATATGGTCTTTTGAAGGTCACCATTCAGTGAATCTATGTTATTAAGAGTGTTATATTCACCTTACTGTTCTCTGATCTGCATAAAATGTCACATAAATTAATTTATTGACCTTTGGAGATAATTATGTTGAAAAAAGTTGTGATGATCCTATAGTGATGATTCACTGGTGATTCTAGAAGAATGCCTGAAATGTTCTAAACCTTTCTAGAACCCTCTATCTGGACCATTTGTGTCTTAAATCTTGTAGAAAACATCACACAGAGTATTCTCGTGAAATAATAGCTAATGATCCAACTTTAACCATTCGCCTGTTCCTGCTCTTCATGTAAACAGGCAGAGCAGGAGGCTGGCAACCGGGAAAGCCAGGGTTCAAATCCCACTGCAGGCTCACTGGCAAAGCTGCAACATGCACTGATGTATGCGACTGCAGCTAAAAATGGTTTACCATTGGGCACACTGACGTGTGTCTCACAGACTTGTGCACACTACCCATGCACTATTAGTGATGAGGGCAGAGAGTGCGCATGTTCTCTGCTAATCAGTTAACCTGTTAGCACTGCTGCGTGGTAACTGATTTGCGCAGGTTAAGTATGTGAGTCCCTACGACCTACGAAATAGGTGACAGTCATTTCAAGCAGAACTTCCTTGATGCACTAAAGGGAAAATCAGCCAGTTTACAAGTAGGTTGTAGCTCTAACCACTCCCCCCATTAAAATTCATTACATTTTTTGCTATACTCTCTCTTGAAATAACTCAAATCAAAGTGGTTCATAACTATAAAACAAGAAATGAAAAGAAACCAGAAAAAAAGAAAGGAAAACAAAAGAGAAAAAAGCACATCAGCGCTTACAAATACACGTAAAAAGCAACATGATGGAAGAAAAAGTATGGAAAACTGATATCACAGGCAGTGTTCCTCATCTGGAAAAAAAGCAATGGGGAAAAAGGGGGTTTATACTGCCGTAACAGTGCTCAGCGTTTGGCTGACTGCCAATGGCAGTATTCCCAGGTATTGAATGCCAGGACCTGTGTGTGTGGAGTCATGGGTTACTGATATCTGTGCGGTTAACCTGGCCGGTTAAGGGCTGAATATCAGGACTGAAAGATGGAAAACTCAGTTGCTCGTTTGTTATAAAAGAAAAACACTTTCTTACTAACCCAGCCCCGCCTTTCAGCTGTTTCTCACCTAGTTTCTACAGAAGCAGCCAATTGTGGTCTTTCGATCATAAGTGTGGAAAACGGTGATGCTAGGCCTAGAGCATAATTTAATCTACTGGTCTGAAAATATAATTATGACATTGAAAAATGTAGGTGGTTCTTCATTTGCCCACTGTCATGTGTGTTTTACTGCACCTGCTTCACGTCTTCTTTCCTTTTTTATTACTTTACAGTTTTAATATCTGGCTGTCCTCGGTATACCTTACAAACAATGAAATAACAAATTGGAATGACGCACACTTCTCTTTCACAGGGAAATGATTGCTGGAGATGGGGACCCGAGGAGTTAGCATTGGTGTAAGTCAGCTTGGAAAGATGCAAAGCTTTTGATCTTAGTTCTGATCTGCTACCTTCAGCGTAGACCAAATGTATACCTTCAGATTGATTCATCAACAGGTAGAATGCAAACTGAAATGGCCTTAACCAGCGGCAACATCAGATATTGTTTGCCACAGAAGTTGATTAGCACTTTTCCATCTCAAAGATAACTTGTTTTGCTTCTTGGAGATATTGTTTGCATGGAAGTTATACTGTACATCCTAAATTTAAAATGAAAATGTGCCAAATCCATGCATTGACTTTCATGACTAACCAGCTGATTTCTCGTTTTGGTTTTGCTGTCTCTCTGCTTTCCTTCTTCTCCTCTTCCTCTTTCTTCTTTCTAATCCCCTTTCCCCATCTTTCTTTTTTCTCTTTTTGTTTCCCTTGGCACTCCTGTGGCAAGGAAAGATCTTTGCCTATGAAAGAGTACCTGTAAATGTTGGGATCGATAGTCAACAGAGTTTAAGTGGACTTAAACCCCAATCAGCGGTGCATCCCCAGACGGTGTGGTGTCGATGAATTTCCCCTTATAAGCACAGCTCTGTCTGGTTAGTATCAGGCCGGGAGGAGCTGACACCTAAGCAGGCACCGGCCTAATTTAATGCTGGTGCCCTTATAGCTAAACAGGTCTATCTTCCCACTTAACTACGTGAATAACATCAGAAAATATCAGTGAGAACCTGCATACCTTCCAGGTCTGCGGCTGACCCAGATACTCAATACTGATACCTGGAAAATCTGAATATCCAGGTTAGATTCAACCTGCAACTGTCAGTGACTTTAAAACCGCTGACTGCTTTGGGTTGAATATCAGGGCGTTAGTACCATAATAACAACTGAGCTAGGCCCTGTTATGCCTTCTAGTGGCTAATCTGCTAATGCTGTAGGCTGTGACAGTTTCCAAGTTTCGTTTCTATTTCATATACTGCCCATTGACACAGCCATCTGAGTGGCTCACAATCTAATATTTTCCCTAGCTGTCCCAGTAGGGTCCCAATCTAACTATTGATTAGCAGAAAGTTCAAGTTTAAACTATGGGGAAAAGGCTTTTATACTATAGAAACTAGCTAATAAGTAACGTTTGATCTTTTATAAAATTAAACGGTCTTTATAAAGGAACCTACAATTTATCTGTTATTCTAAAATTATTACATTACATTGATGTATTCTATCCCGCCAATACCCTTCAGTTCTAGGCAGTTTACAACAAGAAATTAGCCTGGGCATTCCCAGGGAGATTACAAGGCTGATAGCTATAGTATGCGTCGGGATCTGGGAATGGTCGATACGGTTTGGTTAGATCGTTTGACAAATTTTCTTGAATAGTATGGTTTTCTGTTCTTTCCTCAAAGTTATCAAAGCACAGAGCAAATAATGTTCACTTACCCAGAGAAATGTCCTCTTTTCCTTTCCTCTAAGAATGGAAGGACGAGAGAGAGAGAAAAGCATCAACCAGGGGTTTAACTTCAGAAGATATTGTGGGACAAGGTTCCTCTTTTGAGAGGGTCTGTGTGGAAGAAGATCCATGACAACAGACTGTATCACCTACAAAACACTTCTACTAACATTCAAAACCAAATGGTCCAATGCACCAGCTTTCATCGATAAACTTCTACTCCTACCAACACTCAAAATCCGCTTACAGTCCAATCTATCCCTGAATTATTTTTAGACACAACCCGTAAAACCATCTTTTCTGTCACTGCCCCTTCCGTTGGACCTTCTACTGCAGTTCAAGTCTAAACTAGAAACATACCTTTTCTAAGACGCCTACGACTTCCATTTCAATTAGACTTCAAAGAGTTTTCTATACAGTCGGTAACACTGAATTAAACGCTTCTTTTGAAGTGAAGCCTACCCTACCCTCTAGTTTCAATCCCCTTCCCTCGCATCCCTCCCTTTTATGGGTTTTTTTCATCTCGATGTACTTATTCACTTACCTCTTCTTTTTTGGTTCCAGTAAGTCAGTTTGTATTGTTCTCTCTTCTAATTTTCTTTTTATTCTTTTTTTTAATAACATTGATATTTGTTAACCGTTTAGGTATATATTTGATGAATGGTATATCAAAGATTAAATAAACTTGGAAACTTAAAGTATTTGTTCAGAAGGGACAAGAATTGTTCTGCAACCAGGAAACCTGAACTTTCCCATCACAGCCACAGATCTAGGATGTGCGAGAGGGGCTCTACAGTGTTGGTCAATGCTATGCAACCTCAGCACAGAAAGACCATCTCAATGAATTTTATGCTTGGCACATTTGCAGAGGTAATTGATAAGGTACAGTAAAAGTGGGGCTTTTACCTCACCTTAGCATACGGTGGGCATTGCTAATTTGTTCCATCTTAAAACTGCAAGCTAATGATTCATATTAACTCAGCTTCTGGTCAAGTTTGTAAGCTATTTTGCTCATACGGACCAGGCATATTGGGCCACTACACTGCAGCCTGATGCTCTCAGGCCTCATCTAAAAGGGACTGGAGACGAGTGTATGAGGAGAGAATTGGAATAAAACAAGTGTCCTGTGGGGGCTAGAAGGGGACTGCTCTAAATCAAGGGATCCCCTTGACTTTGCATAGTGTTTAAGGCATTGCAGTGGCGTATCCATGGAGGGGGGGGGGGGGGTCAGAGGTCATGCACTCCTTCTACTTTGGACTGTTTGGGATGCCCAAGCCCCACCAGCCAAATCGATTTACTGCCAGAGCTGTGCCCATACTGCCAGAGCAGCAAGGAAACTGGCAGGTTGCTCTAGCTGCCAGTACCAGCACTTCCGCACATGCTCAGTTTATGAATTGAACTGAGCATGCATGCATGGAAGTGCCAGCACCAGAAACTGGTGCACTCTGCTGGCTTCCTCACTGCTTCAGCAGGACAGACGCAGCTCTGGCAGAGAATCTCTTCTGCTATGGGCTTGAGCATCCCTGCCAGCAAAGGTATGATTCAGGGAGGGGGAGAAGAACTGACAGAAAATACTTGGTCCTCCAGTCCACCTAAAAATTGAGCTCTGGTTATGCCGCCAAGACTTTAATGTTTCTGTTTCACAGCAGTTTGCACATAAAAAATGAAATTGTTCTAGCAAAAAACTCCAGCGTCTAGTTGTTCTTTTAAGGGTAATATTTCCAAATGAGTCAGCATTGCACGTACCATGGCAGTAATGAACCTCACTCCTAAGCCAGGGTATGTAGAGTATGGCCTCAGTGTAGTACTTGCGTCATGCCAACGAAGAACCTGAAAAAGGCTGAGCCAGCAGTAACTGGAGAGTGTGGCGCAGTTGTTAAAGCTACAGCCTCAGCACCCTGGGGTGGTAGGGGTTCAAACCCACGCTGCTCCTTGTGACTCTGGGAAGTCACATTAGATAGATTGTGAGCCCACCGGGACAGACAGGGAAAAATGCTTTGAGTACCTGAATAAATTTGTGTAAACTGTTCTGAGCTCTTCTGGGAGAACGGTAGAGAAAATTGAAAAAATAGCATGAAAAGTTCCGGAGCTGGGATTGTGATGTCATAATGCCTCATTCCACCAATGGCTGAGTCTGAGAGCCAACTTCATCAGTGATGTCACAATGGATTTATTGTCCTGTACTTGGCCCACTTTTACTACATTTTGAGTTCTAGAGTGGCGCAGAGGCCAAAGCTACAGCCTCAGCACCCTCAGGTTGTGGGTTCAAACCCCACACTGCTCCTTGTGACTCTGGGCAAGTCACTTAATCCCCCCCATTGCCCCAGGTATATTAGACAGATTGTGAGCCCACCGGGACAGATAGGGATAAATGATTTAAGTACCTGAATAAATTCATGTCAACTGTTCTGAACTCTATAGAAAATTGAATAATTTTTGTATTACACCCAGTATCAACGTTTGTTGGCTGCATGTACTTGCCAAGATCACCGCTCTAATTTTTATTTTAAATATGATGATGTTGATTGCTTGAAATGGCACATCTGTATAAGACACCAGCATTTTGCAGAAAGGATGGCAATTTCAAGTGCTTGATGAAGGGAATACACAGGGAAGGCAATGACATGAGGCTCTTCCTTAGAAACTGTGTCCTTAGAAACCAACCTGTGCCTTAACCAGACTTGGAATTGCAACTCTTTATAATAAGAACAATTGCATTAGGACCTTTAGAATCACACCTACAGAAAGAAGAACCCAAATAAACATCATAATTACAGGATACCTAAATACACTTGTCACTCAGCTTAAAAACTAAAAAAAATGATCATCTTTTCTGAGCACATAAGACTTTAGGGTGTAAGATAATAAAGATTTAAGATGAAGCAGGACTATGCGGTGATTCATAGGTCACAAGTGGGTGGCAGGTGACAGAAGGCAAGACCTAAAGCAGTGGGAGCTTTAATGAGACTCTCAGAGCTGGTTTTCAATTCAGAACATTATGAGTTTTCACATCTTTTGTTATTTAAACCTGAAACCATTGTAAGCTCACTTCTTCCTTTCAGACGTCTGCATGGGAGAAAGGCACAGGCTTGTGCTTTTCAAAAATAGATGTTTATTCAAATCAGTGATTGTTCTGTGTGTCGAGTTGCAAAGTTAATAAAGTTCAAAATATATTTCATTTCTACTTACGTTCCCAATGTGATATTCATAGGTTGGCAGCTGATCAGGAACACTTCTTGTAGCAATCTTGTTAAACTTTGTGCATGATTGCTAACCACTGTTTCAATTTAATCTGCAAAGATGCAGAAAGGATAGCGGTATCCCAGCAGATGTATTAATTTTATAACTGCGCGCTGCACATGTGCGGGGAGCTCTCAGCTTTGGCGACTGGAAGCATGCCAAGTTTCAAGTTTATTTGGTTTTGATTGTCACCTGCTGGGGACTCTGGAAGCTTGTGGAGGACCACCGACAGGCGGCAGCACGACCCTGGCGTGGCCCCCAAAGTGGAAGACCTCACTGGTGTCCCAATACTCTGGGCTTCGCTACAATAAATCACAGCGAGAGCCAAGTCAAATCAAAAATGTCCAAAATTTAATTTGTCATCAAAAACAAAACAAAAAAAAATAGAAAACCAAAAATCAAACAAGGAAGCACTAGCGCACAATCTTCCTTTTGCTCCAAAGAAAAAAAAAAAAAAAGGTTTCTATGCTCCCAATACAGTTCAATGGAAGAATAGCAGTTCTTATATTAGGTAAATTCATAGAAGTCCACAATAAAGGTTCTAGCGGCTTCACCCAGCACTGAACCACACACTCAGCAAGAGAAAACAAAAAAATTAGTTCCAAAAAGGAAAAGTCCTCAAGAATATTCTTGAGTCCTGGACTTTCAATCATATAATCCTGTTTCTTCACCAGGCACTTATCATTCCAGCAATAGCTACTCTCCAGTCCTTCTCACTGTTGGGCCACAGAATTGCTGGTTCCCCTTTATTCAATAGCTTTAACAAGCTCCTGCAGAATCCCTTAGATCTTCGGGGATCCTACCCCAATCCTGAAAGTCCCATGGAGTTTAGCAGCTAGCTTGGACAATACTACACAAGCTGAAAGGCAAACTTCCTTCAGCCTTCCCTGGCTTGTGCACATCTGAGGTGTAGCAACTCAATTAATGCTGCTGCAGCACTGCTCTCAGTCCGGTTCCACAGAAGAACCAAAACTTTTATACCAAACAAACAGTCCCAACAACTATCTCCTTATGGAAACCAGAACCTCCAGTCCTTAGTGAGAGACTGCCAAGCTGACATCCATGGCTTCCACATTCTCAGCTCCAGGCACATTCTCTTCAGCTGTGTCCATACTTTCTGGAGCCCCCAACTGCTCTGCTGACTCTTGGGCAATGGAATCCTCCCATTCCATAGGCTCCTGTGCAAGGTCTGGCCTTTGCCTGGCCCGGAGAGCTGTTTAAGAGAGTTTGTGCCACTCCCTGTTCTAGGTTTCTGTGTTCCTAGCTTTCGTGCTCTTTGGTTCCCCCCCAGGTTGCTGGGCAGAATGCAACTGGGAGCCTGATTAAATCTGCTAAGGGAGCTGGGTTTTTTACTGGGACGTGGAGCTAACCTGTATTCTGGCTCCTGCTCAGGTTCAGATGGCTCAGGATAGGCAGCCCTGCTTTCAGGATCTCCTGCCTGATCATCCTCAGTCAGTCTCTGGTCTCGGTCAAAGGATTGACTATGGGGTTTCACTCTGACATGATCGTCTCGGAGAGCGGAAATGTCACATGATATACCGCTTTTAAGTGCAAAGTGGTTTACAATTATGCAGAAATAAAAAAAAATATATTTTAAAAAAATATAAAATGGTAGCAAACAGACTTCCATAAACAATACAGACATAACATGCTACTTAAGGGTAAGTGGGGAGGATCCATTGCATGAAACTAAAAGAAAGGGGAAAGGGAGTCTTTAATGTTAGGTCAGTTGTCTGAGTCTCATAAGCGAAAAGCCTTAGGAATAGATCTCGTAAGCATCTTTGAAAAGAAATGTTTTAAGGCTAGATTTTCTTGTCTCATAACCAGAGGTAGGGCATTCCACAATGTGGGGGTGGTTACTTTGCGTGTTGTATCGTAAAACAACTGCAAGAAGAAGATGTACGTACCGCTGAGATTCGTAGGGGATCAGCAATCTGTCTATGAATGAAGGAAAGCAAGAAGAAGAGTTTTGAAAGTAACCCTGTGGGAAATAGGTAACCGGTGAGCTTTTTTAAGGAGAGGGCTGATGAGGCTTGGGGGTCCCTGACAGCAACACTAGTATTGCACATTGCCACTGAGTGAGCCCCAGCCTACATTTTAAATTCAAACATCTTACGTTCCTGGATTGTTTACAAATTTCCTTAGGCTTCTAAGGTCATTGATGTAAAAGTTCTCGGCCCAACCAACCAACTCCCTAAATTCTGAGCGTTATTATGCCACTGGAGCTGAAAAGAGTGTGAGCTTATTTCATTTGCAGAAACAAAATTCTCTATTTTGACATTGTTTCAGATCATTGATTGACCCATATCCACCTCATTCTCTTCTGGTAGTGTGAAGAGTTTCTCTCTCTGGTAACCAGAGCTGAGATTGTGATGTCATAATGTCTCATTCCACCAATAAGAGCCAACCTCATCAGTGATGTCACAAGGGCTTAATTGTCCTAGACTTGGCTCATTTTTATTGCATATGAGGGGATGCTAAAAGGATCTCAGCCCAACCAACCAGCTTCCTAGATTCTGAGGGTTATTTGTAGCTGAAAAGAGTGAGCTTATTTCATTTGCAGAAACAAAATTCTCTATTTTGACATTGTTTCAGATCATTGATTGACCCATATCCACCTCATTCTCTTCTGGTAGTGTGAAGAGTTTCTCTCTCTGGTAACCAGAGCTGAGATTGTGATGTCATAATGTCTCATTCCACCAATAAGAGCCAACCTCATCAGTGATGTCACAAGGGCTTAATTGTCCTATACTTGGCTCATTTTTATTGCATATGAGGGGATGCTAAAAGGATCTCAGCCCAACCAACCAGCTTCCTAGATTCTGAGGGTTATTTGTAGCTGAAAAGAGTGAGCTTATTTCATTTGCAGAAATAAAATTCTCTATTTTGACATTGTTTCAGATCATTGATTGACCCATATCCACCTCATTCTCTTCTGGTAGTGTGAAGAGTTTCTCTCTCTGGTAACCAGAGCTGAGATTGTGATGTCATAATGTCTCATTCCACCAATAAGAGCCAACCTCATCAGTGATGTCACAAGGGCTTGATTGTCCTAGACTTGGCTCATTTTTATTGCATATGAGGGGATGCTAAAAGGGTCTCAGCCCAACCAACCAGCTTCCTAGATTCTGAGCGTTATTTGTAGCTGAAAAGAGTGTGAGCTTATTTCATTTGCAGAAACAAAATTCTCTGTTTTGACATTGTTTCAGATCATTGATTGACCCATATCCACCTCATTCTCTTCTGGTAGTGTGAAGAGTTTCTCTCTCTGGTAACCAGAGTTGAGATTGTGATGTCATAATGCCTCATTCCACCAATAAGAGCCAACCTCATCAGTGATGTCACAAGGGCTTGATTGTCCTAGACTTGGCTCACTTTTATTGCATATGAGGGGATGCTAAAAGGGTCTCAGCCCAAACAATCAGCTTCCTAAATTCTGAGCGTTATTTTGCCACTGGAGCTGAACAGAGCTCTTATTTCATTGCATGCCAATTTGAAGAAACAAAATCCTCCGTTTTGACATTGTTTCAGATCATTGATTGAACCATATCCACGTCATTCTCTTCTTGGTTGGGCTGAGAACTTTTCATCACCCCCTCATAGATGGTAAATAATTAAATCTTCCATAATGAGAAAATGAAAGAGCTGAAGCAGCATGATGTGAGAATGGAAGACCGACATGATTCCTTCACACTGTATAATATTTATTTACATTCACGTTTCTTTAAAAAGGAATGATAATTGGAGCTGTAACAGAATAAATGTAATGTTAATTATCCGCATGGTTCGTCTGCCACAAAGCGATATATTGGTTTCAATCTCTTCAGCCAATCCATTAGGACACCTTCTGCTTTTTGCTCATACCATCTCCTTGGTTTGCTGTTTACAAGACCACCCTAAATTCAGTTTTAATGAAGCGAGACGTGTTTTTAAATGCCTCATGACTGGTTCCAGATAAATTGTCAGATTCTTAAAAATACAAAATAATGAGTGATATTTTTCTTCTCTACCCAGGTCTGCAGCCTCAGGAACCATTAGTGGGGATTTTCCACTTTGTGACATGGCGCAGTGATCGTGAGAGTCTTGCAATTAATGCTTTTTCCATAAGACAAGATATTCTAATTATTTTTAAGTGCCTGGAAAGGAGTAAATGGCATAAAAGAAAAGAGACCTTTTCTCCCTATCTAGATTCTTGGCTGCTTTAAAACACATTTCAAACAATGGGGACTTTTTCGTACTCAGGGTGGGTCACATTTTACTTTGCATTATGAAGACGTCCAGAACAAAGTAATTACTCGGTGTTTAAAAAGTTCACCTGAAGCTTTACTTTCAAAGCATAATAAGGAGCTCATTTCAAAAGAGCGGCATTTACACACTGAGACTCGTGATCTGCGTTGGCCACTCTTGGATGCGGGATACTGGGCTTGATGGACCACTGGCATGACCCAGTAGGGCTATAGTTATGTTCTCAAACCACAAAGCTGCAGGGTTGCCTTTCTCTGGGCAAAGTTCTACGAAAGTTACTTGTCATCTTTCCTGGTACTGTATTCTGATTCGATGTACTTTTAACTTCATTAGAGTGCTTAGATTTCATAGCACATCTTGCACTTCAAAATAATCTTGCTTGTCAATCACTGGTATTTTTTTCCATATCAACCTACTCCTTCCCACCTCCAAATTTCTGGCACAGGGGATGGTAACTAAATTATGCTTCTCCCTACAAGCTTCCGTGTTCATATGCTTTCATCAGCAAACACAGGGTTGTGTTGAATTTAAAACATTGCACATGGTTAGAATTACCACTAAGGGACTAATGGGGTGTACAAAACAACTTTTCCAGTTACACCTCATTGCCTAGGAGTGAATATTTAATCTAATCTAATCTAATCTAGGATTTATGGATCGCTCTATGCCTTTAAAGGTTCAAGGCGAATTACAATTACCTTTGAGTACATCTCTTTAAGGTGTGGAGGGTAACTTTTATTAGGGAATATCTAGTTTAAGAGGGTAAATAGGTGCCTAGTTAGACCCTATGGGGTTCATTTTAAAAAAAGATAGATGTCTAAAAGACAGCAAAGACGTCTTACTAGTCGAAACGGACTTTCTGGACATCTAGCAGGACTTCTTACCTGTTGTGCATTCAAGTCGAAATGGTAGGTTGGCATGCCAAGGTCAGGGAATGAGCAGGCTTTGCGTGGGCTTAGATTTGAACATCCTGCAGCTATAATTAAACCTTTCCCAGGACATCCTAGATGGGACTTAGACACTTCTCAAACAGCTCTAGTTGAAAACATCTAAGTGCCAAAAGGGTACCCAAACTGACCAGATGACTTCCCCAGTGGTCACTGACTCTTTCCCATCCACCCCCCCCAAAAAAAAAATTTGAATAAAACAGTACAACAGCAGAACTTGGTATGGGAAAGCTTAGTAGAACATCACACAAGTGCCTTAAGTGGTCAGGTGGGTGGGCTAGTACAGTGAGCCTCAACATGCGATATGGGTATGCGGCACTGTGCGGGTCTTCCACCCCTTCCTCCTTAATGGCTGACGTCACCGAGGCTCCCATGCCCTCCTTCCTTCCCTCCCCCTCCACCGATGTCAAAGCTGATGTCGGAGGGAAGCCTTCTGGGTCAGCGGGGGATTCAATACTGGTTGCCGTACCTTAAGAAGGATATGGCGATACTGGAGAGGGTCCAGAGAAGAGCAACAAAAATGATAAAGGGCATGGAGAACCTTTCGTATGCTGAGAGACTGGACAGGCTGGGGCTCTTTTCCCTGGAGAAGCGGAGGCTTAGAGGGGATATGATAGAAACTTACAAGATCATGAAGGGTATAGAGAAGGTAGAGAGGGACAGATTCTTCAGACTGGCAGGGGCAACAAAAACTAGAGGGCATTCGGAAAAATTGAAGGGAGACAGATTCAGAACAAATGCCAGGAAGTTCTTCTTCACTCAGAGGGTGGTGGACACCTAGAATGCACTTCCAGAGGAGGTCGTAAAGCAGAGCACGATTTTGAGTTTCAAAATGGGACTGGACAAATTCCTGAGGGAAAAGGGGATTGAAGGGTATAATTAGAGGGGTACTATACAGTACAAATGCTTTAGAGCACAGGTGTCGAAGTCGGTCCTCGAGGGCCGCAATCCAGTCGGGTTTTCAGGATTTCCCCAATGAATATGCATTGAAAGCAGTGCATGCACATAGATCTCATGCATATTCATTGGGGAAATCCTGAAAACCCGACTGGATTGCGGCCCTCGAGGATCGACTTTGACACCCCTGCTTTAGAGTAATAGATCACTTACAGGTCATTGACCTAGGGGGCCGCCGCGGGAGCGGACTGCTGGGCATGATGGACCTATGGTCTGACTCAGCAGAGGCGATTCTTATGTTCTTATGTACCTCCTTCCAGGTGGGCTGTTCCTTCCTGCCTTCAGCAGCACTTATTGCAGGGATGCGTCAGCTCATGGCTGACCCAGAAGCCTTCTCTCCAGTGTTAGAGCTGACATCAGAGGCAAAGCTTGTGGGTCAGCCATGTGCAGGATGTAAGAGCCGCTGTTCGTACATCACAGCAACAAGTGCCACTGAAGGTAGACGGAGCAGCCCAGCTGGATGGCCCTGAAGGAAGCGAGTGCAGCCCTGGGGCGAGCAAGTAAGGGAGAGAGGGGACATGATCTGGGACTAAGGAAGAAAGGAGGGGGAAGGGGCGTGTTGGGACATGAGAGGGGCACGATTTTGGGACAAAGGCTGGAAGGCAGGGAGTGGGGCACAAACTTGGGACACAGAAGGGAGGGAGGGAATAGAAATGGAGAACTGTTGGGCATGAGTGTGTGACTGAGAGGGAAAGAGATGGTGCACATGGGAAAAGGAAAATTGGGCATAAAGAGAGAGAGGAGTGAGGTAGAGAGAGAGAGGAGTGAGGTGACATCACTGATGAGGTTGGCTCTTATTGGTGGAATGAGGCATTATGACATCACAATCTCAGCTCTGGTTACCAGAGAGAGAAACTCTTCACACTACCAGAAGAGAATGAGGAAGAGAAGGATGAGAGGGAGAAATGTTGGATATGGTGATGGAGAGAGAACAGAGGGACAGATTGAAGGGGATGCAAAGAGAGGAATATTGGACATAGTGATGGAGGGGGAGATGTGGCATGGTGCTGGTGGAAAATGCTGGTGAAAAATGCTGCATAAATGCATGTAAACCGTTCTGAGCTCCCCTGGGAGAATGGTATAGAAAATTGAATAAATAAATAAATAAAACCATACATTATAACGGGTGTTATGGTGAGATGTACTTCTGGCATTGTTTATGAGAAGTTCACAGCAGTACCTTCTAATGTGCCCCAATGTTCTGTTGGCATGTCTGCGAGGCCAGTCCAATAGTAATCTGGCCCCTCCAACGCCAAAACGGGCTTCATTTGGACGTTTTCAACTTGGACAGTATTGTGGTTGAAAATTGGGATTAAAGTTAGACGTTCTGAGGTTGGACGTCCTAGTGACTAAGACGTCCAACTAGATGATTCCCCCTCCCAAAAAAGAAAAAAAAAAAAAATTTGGACATCCGCCATTTTTGAAAATAGACCCTTCTGGAAGTCCATTTTGCAGGAAGCGTCCACAGTCAGACTTAGACATGCTATTGAAAATGCCCCTCCATGGCTCTGATTCTGCAAGTGGCAGCAGTAAGCACCCTACTAACACCCAATTTAGGCTCCCTTTTACAAAGCAACGGTAGGGGTTTTTAGCATAGGCCAGTGAGGTAAAAGCTCGGACACTAATAGGTGTCAGAGCTTTGATCTCGTCTGCCTGCGCTAAAACCGTCTACCGCGGCTTTGTAAAAACGGGAGTTAATTGGTTTAATTGCCTTTACGTGATATGGTAATTGACCGCGTTGTTTAAAAGCAATTACAATTGCATTAAAAAAAAAAGATAGGTGGCACTGGAATCTCATCTATGCCTAAGGTTGACAGAGGCATGATTACTGCCGACACTGACTTTAGGTGCCAGCATGCACCTTCTTAGATGCATTCACGTCAAACAAAGGCACCGGAAAAGAATATCATGCAATTAGCATGCACTGACAGGCAAAATGCTTTAACGCAGACAGGCCTTTTTCCTGCCTTCGGTGCACACCAGTGCTTAACATTTAGCAAATGGGGCCTCAATAGATAAAACGTGACCTCTCACTATTGTTTCTGTTAGAAAACGACATGAAAAAACCCAAAGGAACTGTCCCTATTTTTGTTTCAAACAGTTACACCGTCCTAATATCGACAAGCTTTGCAGTGTAAACAGCGAACAAAACTAGTGAAGCCATTCCAGGACCATCTGCTCTCATGGCTGCGTTGCGCAGTACCCCAGGAATGCCAGCTTGCTTTCAGCGTCTTTCATTTAGCTCCCACTTAGGGCCCTTTTTTATAATGATGCTCATGGGTAGCAGGGGTGTGCACACTGCACAGCTCTACTTTTCTCTGTGCAGAGTCAGGCAAATTTTCAAAATGAAAGTGCGCGTGTACTTCTGTTCTGAAAATTACCCCAGGCGCTTACCTTTAGACCCTCTCTTTGGGGACACAATTTTTTTTTTAGTTCGAGGCTAAGGTTTTGTTCAAATGTGCATGTATCTGCTTCACTGTTCAGTTTGGCTCCAGGTTACCTATCCTCGCATTTATAACTGTATAGGACAAAAAAGACTGCTCGAAGGATTAATTTCTTTGCCTATCCGATATTAAAACATTGTCGCTATAAAAGATTTTTAGCTAAAACGTTTGCATTTCAGGCAGGCAAATTGAATAATTGGTTAAGTGAAATTATTTCTCAGGCTCAGACTTATTATACTTTTCAAAAATCAACGAAAATGTATCTCTTTTAAAAATTTGTAAACTAATATTTCAATTATGTCTTGTATTTCCCTAAAAATATACTATCACTGATTGTCCAGTCTTTCTTTGATGTGAACCACCTGGCGGTATACAAGAATAAAGTTATTATTATTATTATTATTAATAATCCTTGAATTGTTAAAATTAAGTGCACAAGTGAAAAGCCCCCGTTAACCCTCCCCTCATGGATATTGTCATTGGTCCAGAAAAAGATATGTGGTACAAGCCCTCTGCATATACTTTTGCCTATAGGTGGCGCTCTTATACAGTTCTAATTGTGCTATTCTGTGGATATGAATTGAATGCTTAGGGGTTATTGTAGAAGCCCTTTTTTACCATCCCCATGTACAAATTCTGGCATTAATTTATGCAAATGACATGCTTGTGTAATTGGTGATTTTTAAAGAGAATCTGGATTTCTACCTCATCCCGGGGCACTGTAGGCGCCGACACTGCTTCAACGCTCTGCTAATCCAGAGCAATTGAACTAGACACATCCCACTGTACCCTGTTGCCGTAGTATTATGTTATTTGTTATTGTTATGTGTCTTGTTTGC
This sequence comes from Geotrypetes seraphini, assembly GCF_902459505.1. Classification (NCBI taxonomy): domain Eukaryota; kingdom Metazoa; phylum Chordata; class Amphibia; order Gymnophiona; family Dermophiidae; genus Geotrypetes; species Geotrypetes seraphini. The sequence continues at coordinate 2,039,783 of NC_047102.1, forward strand.
TAACTGTTATGTATGTTACTTTGTCACCCGTTCTGGGCTCCTTGGGAAGTATAGGCGTTTTTGCTAGTGCTATAATAATTACTTGTAATAAAACGCTCGGGTGTCTAGGGGGCACTGCAACAAATAAATCCCAGAGAACAACTTTTCGCTTGCCAATTCGCATATAGGCAATGACCACACTGTCCTGAAAGCAATTGTCTTTCTTATATGAATTATCCCTACAGAAAATACACTTGCACCTGAGTACAGGGAAGGCACAGCTTAGTTACATGCATGCTTAGGTAAATAGTCCGAAATGAACACAATAACACTGAAGCATGTACATGAATTATAATACTGTAATATAGATTATGCAAAGAAACTAGGTTACTAAGAGCAAAGAACACAACTAGTAATTTACCACTGAGCTAAGCCACGTGAATTCCACAAAACAAGGCAGAATGGCTGTGAAACTGTCTATTTAACCCAGCATTATAGGAAGAAATACCGGCTCACCATTATAAGTGGAGGCTTTCACCATGTGATGCTTCCCTCAACTGGCAGAGAGCCAGGACCTTCTCCGTTGTGGGTTGTCAGACTGAATATGACCCTCTGCTGGTATCGGTCCTGGGCAGGATGCTGTCAGTCCTTTGATGACTAGAGTTGCAGGGTACAATCTCAGACTGGGTCTCCCACTAGTGCAGGGATTCAGGGCAGCTGAGGTATGCACCTAAGCCTCACATTGACTTAGTCTCTTCATACCAACGCCAATTGTCTGAGACTGACCAAATCCTTGGCACTTCTTGTCCTCTTCCCCCTACCCAAAAGATATCTTTGACCAATAATGTCCTTGCTACCAGGCAGTTTTTCTCACATACTGAAGTGTCCTGCATTATCTGTCCAAGGTCCGATGTCATAAATTGTCCTAGAGATAAGATTGCCAGGCTCTGATGACCATCGGTCCATGCTCGATCCTTCGTTTCTCACATTCCTCAGGCAGTGGGGCCCCCTTGGCTAACGGGCAAGTAGCTTGCAATTCCATGACGCTGGCAGAAGTAAAAATGGTTTTTAGCCTTACTAGGCCATTAGCCAGCAAAAGTGGGCAATGAACCGGACTCCCCTAGTTCTCAAACCACTAGGCTACTCGTCCTCTCTACGGCCATATGGTGAGGGGGTGCTAATTCTATGTGACATATACAGCAATTCTAGAGTCTAATAACAGATGTAAATGTCAGTATTTTAATTAGGTAGACACCACTTATGTGGGCAAATGACAGCTTGTAAAAGTATATGCGTTGTTCACGTGGGGCACAATGCAGACATAATTGTGTACATTCATCATAATCTCTATAAAGCCCAGGTAGCCTTATAATGCTCACATGAAGCCAGGATTTGAACAGGTAATTGAGGGAACCCTATCTTGGCTTTCAAAGCACTTTGAAAATCCAGAGATTTTGGCTTTTTTTTTTTTTTTTACTTAGCAGGTTAATTGGCTTTTCCTGAGTATCGAGTTTCATAAAATCCATCACGTGCATGTTGAAAGCCCCGAGTGATGCTGATCTCGTTGTGCTTCTAAGTATATTTTCCATGTTCTGCAAAAGACTTCTGTGATCCTCTTGCAAAACAGTCAGAAAATTTGGCTTGTTTTATTTCATAGATAGATGCCTAATGCAAAACTGAGCTTGACACATAGAACTTTAAGCCCCTGACGTCTCCTTTTAAAAGGTACACGAAGGGAATCCCACTGGATATGTACTTCGGAGTCTTGCCTTTCAAAATCTTCAGCAAAATGTTGTTCTGTTTTTAAAACTCAGCTGGAAAGAATATAGGGAAAGGCTGACGGCTAAAAAGGAGATTTTGAGAGAAGAGAGAAAAGATTTCATAAGAATATAAGAATTGCCCTACTGGGCCATCCTGTTTCCAAAAGTGGCCAACCCAGGACTCAAGTTCCTGGCAGAAACCCAAAGAGTAGCAACATTCCAGAGCTGAGATTGTGACGTCATAATGCCTCATTCCACCAATGCCTAAGAGCCAACCTCATCAGTGATGTCACAATGGCTTCATTGTCCTATACTTGGCTCAAAGTATATAAGAATTGCCCTACTAAAAGGTCCATGACTAAAGGGACAGACTAAAAGGTCCATGAAGCCCAGTATCCTGTTTCCAAAAGTGGCCAACCCAGGTCCCAAGTAGTAAAACAGATTTTGTGCTGCTTATCCTAGGAATAAGCAATGAATTTCTCCAAGCCATCTCAATAATGGCCTATGGACTTCTCTTTTAGGAAATTATCCAAACCTTTTTTTAAACCCTACTAAGCTAACTGATTTCATCAAATTCCCATGAGATGATCGCACTGATTCCACTCATACATTTAACATCACGTTCTGGATCCATTCATAAGTACTGTTTTATTTCAACACAGACAATCAATGTTTAAGGAATCTCACACAGCATTCCTGTGTAATCTTGTCTAAAGTTTTTCGTAACATCAAAGATTGGCTGCATATTTTCACACTATAAATCTTAAATATTTCCTCTGCCTGACAATGCATTTGCTTTTCCAGGGTAGAGCCATATTTAGCCTTGCAAATTCATGTCAATTTTCAGTGTTCTGCAAGTTTATGTTAACATCTAATAAAAGCAATGTTGAGAACTCACTATATCTCACCGGTCCTGTCTTTTTGTTGCTGGTTCAAATGTCTGAAATGCACATCTTTTTAAATTCTCGGTGAAGCACAAACATCTGAAATGTTTCACATTTCTTAGGAAATTCCCATCCCTTCTATTTATATCAGGCTGATACTTCAGTTCAACAAATCTATGGTTTCCGTGAACACAGGAATGTTTCCTATTAGGGTACGGGTGGGTTTTGTGGCTATAATGAAGTGATAAATCGATTTGAGGACTGTTATTGCTTTATAAACATCGTAGCTAAGTCCCTTTAGGAGCTATTGTTGTTTGCTGGTGATTTTTTTCCTACTACCCATATGGATTACTGGCTTTTGCTTTAGACATTTTTCAGCATTTAACAATTTGATGACACAACCTGTCAATATTTTGAGCAAACTGACTTTGTGGAATGGACTGAAAGCCAGGGAAGCTAAGGTTTGAATCCTGTTTCTGCCACTCATCTATTTGGAAACCAAAAAAATAAAAATGCAGAGATACTTCTACGAAATATCACCCTCAATCAACCAAAGCAGAGATGAAAGAGATGCTTCAATCGGGACTTTATTGCACTAAAACAAATTTCAGACTCGACACAGCCTGTTTCGGCACCTTGGTGCCTTCCTCAGGAGTCAAACTGTTGATATATTCTATTTTTGGAAAATGAGGCTTCATATAATGGAACACAAAAAGGCCAAACACCGAATTATCAATCTCTTACGTCCAAATGAATCAAGCTAACGGGAAGCATAAGCGATTGATATTGTGGTGTTTGGGCTTTTTGTGTTCCATTATATGAAGCCTCATTCTCCCAAAACAGAATATATCAACAGTTTGACTCCTGAGGAATTCACTAAGGCGCCGAAACAGGCTGTGTCGAGTCTAAAGTTTGTTTTAGTGCACTAAAGTCCCGGTTGAAGTATCTCTTTCATCTTTTTCGAGCCAGAATTGGTGAAAAATGCTCAGAATCAGGCACCGGAGAAAAGCTGCCCTAAGAGCTGTTCTATAAAGGGCAGAGAAGAGGAGGGATGCCGCACCCATAGGAAGTCTACAATTTCAGCAGGGAGAAATGATCTCACTACCTTACGACCCTCATTCAAAAGGTATTTTCAGTAGTTGTTCAATGTTCCTCAGCGGGCCACCACACACTCAAGCTTTCTCATTGTGTATGGCTTTATGCTCCCCATCCTCATTGGAACAGAATATTGTTTAAATATTATACTTATTATGTTATATTCAATGTAAATAATAAAGTACTTAGCTTTATCTTTAAGTTTAAAGCAAGACGCTGTGCAGGGGAGTTATTGTGAGACCACCGACCATAGGAAGACCATGCCCAGGATGGACCCCCATCCCCCACATTCCCCTTACTACATCACTGTACCGGTGCCAGACATATATATAGAAAAAACACAAAAAGGCAACCTAGTCACATCAAGGTTTGTGTGGGGGACGCTCAGGACGCCAAAATGGGCTCACAACTTACAGACCAAAATGGAATAATATAATATATTATAGGGTGCTCTCAGTGTGAACCCTCAGTGATAGGAGCACAGCTCCGACACTTCACTTCTGGGTCAAGGCGGCCAGGGTTTCACTGGCCTCCATTCCCAGCACCTAGGGTCCTTTGTGGATCGTGACCAGTGTCGCCAAGTGATGCCGAAGGCACACCCACTGCCGGCCTTCAGCATCGATAGACACCACAGACCAAAGCACCGGTCAGGTAGGCTGTGTTGCAGGGACGTTTTTTTTGTAATGAGTTTTTAATTGGGTTTTAAGGCTGCAATCAATTATTGCACCACTTAAGCCCAATTAAACCAATTAAGTTAGGGGGCAGTAGGGTGGGCACCACCACCTAACTTAAAGCGCCACATTGAGAGTCTGTTCCTGTGGCTTGCCCAGGGTCAGAAGGAGCAGCGGGGCTTTGAACCCACAACCTCAGGGTGCTGAGGCTGTAGCTCTAACCATTATGCCCAGTTCTACCCAAGTCATGCCTCCCAGACCCGCTCCCCTCAAACTAGTCTTGTCCCCGGGACCATTTCGGGAATGCATGTGCATGTGACATCACCACATTGCATCCGTGCATCCACAGATGCTCTCCTGACGCGATCCTGAGGTGGAAGCTTTTCAAAACCTGGCCACCCGGACATGTCCGGGTAAATCCGAACGTCTGGTAACCCGAACCATGCCAAACCTGGTGCAAGTGGGATCCCCCACCCTTGCATCCTTTTTTTTCAGTTTAGATTCTAAGCTCTTTCAAGCAGGGACTGTCTCCTTTGTGACTCTGTACAGTGCTTTTAACATCTGGTAACGCTATAGAAATAATTAATAGCAGTCATAGTAGCCAAAGTCCATTTGCACCTGCAAAGCCCAAATCTAACTGCATAGACGACTTTGAAATATCATGTAGACTTCATTTTCCACCGTTATAATTTTTCTCTCCTAAGATCTGGATTAAATTTGTCACAGGGGCACATAACATGTTTTTTAAAAGTTGCTTTTGGAAGAAACATTTGTTCAATGTAATTGTTTCTTTACGTATTTCTTAAGTTGTTTAAATTTAGTTTGCAGGTAGGAGGGATTTCATCTGTTCCTGTAAAATAATAATCTATTTACATATTCCCTCCCGAGTCTATGATTGATTCTAATAGGCTTACTTATTTTTGGGTTTCAGCTAAGCCTGCCGTGCTGGCATGTGGTGTATGGGTTTAGAGTCAAACGCGTTCACACTCTGTCTCCCTTTGTTGTCTATCCTGGGGATTCCCCATGGGTTAGCAGACGAATACAAATGAGCTCCACAGGGAGGCCAGCAAAAACGAAAACTACACCTCACTGATTACAGTCGAGAAACTATCTTGTTGTTTTCCCTCTTAATTTAATTTAAAGAGGCATTTACTGCATAATAACATTCCAGCTACACTCAAGAATTAGGCTTTATATCATAATAAATAGCAATAAAACTAAGATATAATAGCATTAATATCACATGACTAAATCACATAATTAAACCCAATTTTGAAAACAATAAGAGGGTATGACCTCAAGAAGTAGTACGAGGGGCTGCTGAAAAGTTGGGGCAGTCTCCTTCGAGGGCTATACACTTAGTCCAGCGATTTTCCACTTTTTTTTTCATTCTGTCTGAAAAATACGGAACAAGAAAAGTGGAAGATCGCTGGCAAAATGTTTAGTCCTCAATGGAGACTGCCCCGACTTTTCAGCGGCCCCTCGTAACATGATAGTACTGCCAGGGGTGCCATTTTGGAGATGACACTGACAGAGTAGGAATGACTGGGGGTTGCTCCTGCCTAAAGACCACTGGTTCAGCCCACGGGGCTGGTGGGGAACCCTTTAGGGGTAGGTGGGGGAATGTCAGGATTTGATCAGCAAGAAGGAGAACAGCACTGGATTTTTAAGCTGCTGCTCAGAAGCATTGGGCCACCATATTGAGGTCCGATGCTCTAGGACTATGGGAATAATGCAAGCCATGGTAGTCAGCAACTTGTGGTACGGTTATACTGCAGATTAGTGATTCTTGTGGATCAAGGTGCAGTAAAAGCTTGCTTTTTGCTAGACCTTCATAACTTCTCCACTAATTTAGGGACACCTTGTGAGAAAAACAAAAAGCTTAAACGCAAAAAGTGCTTTAACATGGGTGTTAATTTCTGTGGAAATCCTGAGCGCACAGAGCTTTAAAATGAATGGTAACTTTATTCCAACAGCCAAATGTATAAATTTCAGAATTCCAACTATAAACGACATTGAAAGACATCTTAAGTCAATCAACTTAAAAGGTTCTCCTACGGAACTTATTCCGCCGTTCTATCTAAAGAAATATTTCTCTTATTTTGGTCCATTTATTCTATCACTCATACAAAAAAGTTTTTCTTCTTCTACTGTTCCTACCACTTGGAAATCCTCTACTGTTATACCAATCTTAAAAAACTTCAAATCCAGTCCAGATGACTCATCTAACTACCGCCCCATTTCAAACTTACCATTCCTAATGAAACTGACTGAAAAACTGGTTTTTGAACAGCTTTCAGAATTCATCGAATCCTCTAACGCATTGCATCCCAACCAAACAGGTTTTCGAAAATATCACAGCACTGAATACTCTATGATTGGTCTTGTTACAAATATTCATTACTTTCTTGACCATCATAAATCTGTAGCACTCTTTTCTCTAGATCTATCCGCAGCTTTCGATACCATAGATCATGATATTCTTCTCAATCGTCTGCAATCATTAGGGATAGATGGCCAAGTCTTACAGTGGTTAACATCCTTTCTATCGAACCGAATCTCGAGAGTTAAATTTAATGAGTCCTATTCTGAAAACTTTTCTTTATCTTCTGGAGTTCCACAAGGATCAATATTATCCCCTCTTCTATTTAACATTTTTTTATCCCCATTTATCACCATGTCACAATCACTAGGTTTTACAACTTTTTCATACGCTGATGACATTCAACTACTGCACCCTCTCAATCCAGAAAACATAGAAGAAATAAAAATTATCACTGACAAATTAGAAAAAATGAAAACCTGGTTAAACAATAACAAACTGGCTTTAAATACCCAAAAAACAAAAACCATGCTTTTCACTTGGAAAGGAGACATATTTCAAAAAATACCATTCATACTTAATAACACTCCTTTAGAATCGGTATCTAAGCTGAAAATCCTCGGTGTAATAATCGATGTTGATTTATCTTTTCATAACCATATCAGCGCAATAGTTAAATCCTGCTTTTACAGATTACGGCTCTTCCGTTCAATTTCTACTTTTTTGGATGCTAAATCACTCAATATTTTAGTTCACTCTCTTATTATTTCTAAACTGGACTATTGTAATGCTCTTCTAATTAACATAACTCAAAAAGAAAATAGACGTCTCCAAATCATCCAAAATACAGCAGTCAAATTAATTTACAATGCAAAGAAATTTGATCATGTTACCCCCTTATTAATTAAATCACACTGGCTCCCTATAACCCATCGAATTACCTTTAAAATATTATTTTTGGTTTACAAAACATTGAGCTTCAATGAACCCCAATATATTGCAAAAATGATTGTTCCACACAAATCTTCTCGTTCTTTAAGATCCTCTTCATTAAATTATTATTATTATTATTAGGATTATTTTTATATACCGCCTATCAAGGATTTCTAAGCGGTTTTACAATCAGGTACTCAAGCATTTTCCCTATCTGTCCCGGTGGGCTCACAATCTATCTAATATACCTGAGGCTATGGAGGACTGAGTGACTTGCCCAGGGTCACAAGGAGCAGCGCGGGGTTTGAACCCACAACCCCAGGGTGCTGAGGCTGTAGCTTCAACCACCACGCCACACACTCCTCAAACTTGCTTTCAGTCCCTTCACTAAGAATCATAGGCACAAGACGCAATGATATATTCTCTGTGAAAGCACCCACACTGTGGAACTCCCTTCCAAATTTTATCAAAAACGAAACAGACCTTGTTGCGTTTAAGAAAATTTTAAAAACATATTTATTTCGGGACGCATTTGACTTATAAAACATAGTCATTTTAGGTTCCCGTTCTCTTCTTTTTTCATCTTAACCCATTACTACCCAATGTGTTTTACCCTTTGATGTCAAACTCTAACAGATAACAAAATTGTAACTTCTTCCCTTCCTTCCCACCCCTTCTTGTTCGTCAACCTCTATCGGTCTCTTAAGTGATTTTTGTAAACTAAATGTATGTCTGTCTCTTAAGTGAATTTTGAATACTAAATGTATTACCACACTCTGATGGTTTTTAACTGTACATCGCTTAGATATTGTGATAAGCGATTCATCAAATAAAGGTAAACTTGAACTTGAACTTGAACTTAATGTGTTTGACAATTCTACAGCATGCAAGATTTACAAAAACGATTTTGGCTGCATGGTCATCACAGGTCTCTGACCACCCTGCCTTGGATGCCTTACTGCACCAACTTGCTGCAACCCCTGTTTTCCCAACTAAAAAAAAAAAAAAAAATATCCCTGGTATCTAGTGAACTTCCATCCAACAACCTCACCTCCCTTTCAGGTAAGAACATAAGAATTGTCCTACTGGGACAGATCAAAGGTCTATCAAGTCCAGTATCCTCTTTCCAACAGTGGCCAACTCAGGTGCCAAGTGCCTGGCAGAAATCCAAAAAGTAGGAACATTCCAGAGCTGAGATTGTGATGTCATAATGCCTCATTCCACCAATGAGCCAACCTCATCAGTGATGTCACAATGGCTCAATTGGCCTATACTTGGCTCACATAAAAACATAAGAATTGACGTACCGGGATAGACCGAAGGTCCATCAAGCCCAGTATCTTGTTTCCAACATTGGCCAACCCAGGTACCAAGTACCTAGCTAGATTCTAAATAGTAAAACAGATTTTATACCTCCATCCCTTCCCTACAACTAAACATTTTTCCCTTATATGGTCCCTTAACTACAGGTGCTGATGTGTAACGTGTGTCAAATTGGGCTCATATGATAGAATTCTTTAACACAATCGAGGTGCCCAGATGCTGTTATAGGATAGGATCACACCATACAGCATTGGGGTACCTGAAAGAAGGTCCTATTTACAGAAGTGTCTCACAAAGAGAAATAGAGTAGAATTTCAAAAGAAAGGGTGGACCTGGTGCCGCAGTTCTCTGGAACAAACTGTGGATCTGGTAACTCAAACATATTGAGGCTGAGAAGGAATTCTTTTCCTTCCCTGTCGATAAGAGCTCTTATTAAAAGCTGTGTGTTGTTTGCTGGGGGGTTTGTTTGTTTTTGCCTATAGGCACAGAATGAGGACAAGTTCTTGAATAAGGTCCAATGATCTTTTGGATTTCCTTCAGCCTAGAGAGAGACCCCCCCCCCCCCCCCCCAATGTAACCAGCTGTGTGTGCCTCTGAACAAATGTTAGCTATTCAACGTCTCCCGTCTGGGCAAGAAAAGCAATATGTTCCAAGAAGCACACATCATTAGCTCTTCCATCACATTACTGCAGCCAGTAGATTCATAACCGAGAAGTATCCTGGCAGCCCACCGAGCAATGATAGCAGGGAATTGTTTTACTTAGGTTGAGAGGGCCCATCCGAGGGCACCTGCTGCATTTCAAGGCCACATTAATAGTTTTATGAGTATATTAAATGAAAGCAGCCCAAATATTTATTAAGCTTGAAGGGAGCACTGCCACCGACTCTGGAGTATTGTGGAGCGTGTAATCTAACTGAAATGTTTTGATATTTCTAAATTTTATCTAAGGATCGGTACAAAAGTGAGGTAAGGGAAGGGAACTAATGGAAACTTCCAATCAGTGATATTTATGTCTTCACTTCATCAAAGTATTTATGTGATACAAGTATGACGACTCGACAAGGCTGTGTTTCGTCAAAACAATGCCTGCGTCAGGAGTCCAACCTCTCAAAAATTATGTCAATGAGCATGATGATGACTGAGTGAGGAGAAAGGAGGAGAGGATCAAAGGACATTTCTCTAGGATATCAAAAGACCAATGAGCCTGCATTCATTAACAGATCCACCTCTCAATACACCCTCTACTTCCCCTCATTAAAAATGATCGGTACCCGCCGTGCCTCTATTTTCTCTGTCACGGCTCCTACAATCTGGAACTCCCTCCCATCACATATCAGAGCGGAACAAAATGCTTCCTTTTTACAGATGCCTACGAGTTACTTAACCTTTTTTGATATCTTATTATCTTTTTATCTCACCTCCTTTCTTCCCTCATGTTTTCTCCCTTTTCTCTTCCTGTTTACTATCCTACCCTATGTTGTGTTTGCTTGGTCCATGTTAGGTCTTGTCTGTTTTTTGATATTAATTCCCCCTTTTTAAAATTTTCATGTATTATTTTAATGTACAACGCTTTGAATCTTATGATTAGCTTTAATCTAATTTTAATAAACTATAACTATAAACTATCCCAATGAAATAGGTAAATACCATGGAGCAGTTTCTTTGCTCGGAAAGATGCTCATTTGTCTAATTACTGAAACCAACGGGTTTGGTGTTTCATCCTTGCTCACTCATCAAATCACCGCGCTCAATGACACTTTTTTGAGAGGTTGGACTCCCGAGGCAGGAATAGTTTTGTTGAAACACGACCGTGTCGAGTCTTCATACTTGTGTGTCCCACTGCTCTGTTTGTATCTAATCCATCATAATGTTGACCCCTCCCGTTTCCAAATGGTCTGGATTTGGACATTTTCATCTTGTGTGTTACTGTGGTAGAAAATGGGTAAAACTTAGGCATCCTAAGGGTTGGATGTCCTGTCGTCCTAGACATCCAAATAGATGATTTTCAAAAAAATAAAAATAAAAATTGGGGATGTCTAGAAGTCCAGCTTTTGAAAATGTATGTTTCTGTGCTTCCAACTTTGAACTTTTTTTCAGGAAACGTCCAAATCAGACTTAGACATCCTTTTTGAAAATGGCCTTCCAAGTATGCACATATAAAACTCATCATCTGCGTTTATATAAGTTGTGATCATTCACATGTGTAGCTATTTTAACAAAAGATGTTGACGTATTAACAATCTCCAGAATGAATGTGTCACTGATGTTCCATACTGAAGACATCAGTTTGTAATCTCCGACACCATCAGAAAAAATGGCACCAGCAGTCATATTATTTACATATTTCCTGATGAAATATTTCACAGCAGACTCAGCAGATGCAACTAAATTTTGGATAGTAGATTTCTTTATCTCAGGGAAAAATACTTTTCCTTTGCTATTTCCTGAAGAAAATCTGATGCACGAGTAATTCATTTTTTTTTCTCTTTAGGGATATAATAGTAAAGCATGGGGTAATTTCAAGGAGCCACATAACGAAACCTTCTCAAGGTAGAAAGCAAGAAAGACAGTGATGACGACTTAAAGTGCTCGATTTCTTTATTACTTCAATCAAGAGCACTTTAGGTCAACTTTGCTGCCTTTCTTGTTATAAAAGTATCTGCAGACATGTACACCTTAAAACTAGGCCCACCAGAAAATCACCCCTTCTTTTAAGGGATCTATGGGTGTAGGTTGGACAGAGCTGGGACAAATTGTGAAGTGGTGTAGTGGGCAGAGCAACAGATCAGCAGTCTGAGGTTGTGGGTTCAAATCCCACGCTGCTTCTTGTGACCATGGGCAAGTCACTTAATCCCCCCCCCCCATTACCCCAGGTATGTTAGATGGATTCTGAGCACACTGGCATAGATAAGGGAAATGCTTGAGTACCTGATTGATTTGGATTTCCCTTCTCTAGAACAACAGACATCACATGATTTTATAGAGTGCTCTTGAGATGTTAATCTGATTCGTTTGACGTTTCATTCTGCAAAACGAACTGTTTTCACAATAAGGCTCCTGAGGCAGGCCATATAGGCCAAAACATGTGCGTGTTGAGTCATTTGGAAAATAAAGCAGAGTTTTGATGTAAATTAGGAGACCTCTGTTGCTTGACTTGTGGAGGTGGCTTGTTCATCGTACCTGATTGTAAACCACTTAGATAACTTTGATAAGCAGTATATAAATACCTAAAATAAATCAATAAATTGATGCTCTAATGGGAGTCATTGTAGGAGAGAGAGGACAAACTCTTTGACTTTCTCCTTTGAAGAAGCCAATGGCATTGTGGATCTCTTCTTGAACATTTGGCGATTTTTAATGACTTGGAGACGGGGACATCGACTGCAGACTTTCTTTTGAAATTCAGTTTGGCTCCGTTGTTTTTAGACTCCACATAAGCTTAAGTATTGCTGTTTCAAGTTTTATAAGAAAATGTCTGCATATGTTTGAAGCTAATGGTGCCCTTAATGCTTAATTTGGATTAAAAAATCTCACGAGACCAATTATTTGAATTTATCATGTTCTTGGGATTTTTTTTTTTTTATTTCAATTTAAAACTAAACAGGATAAGTGTGTGGGTTTTTTTCTTTGCTTTTATAGCGTATTTTGGCTCCTGCCCATAAGGGAATCTTTTTCTTCATACTGTAACTTGAGAATGTTTATTGTTAAACTAGTCATTAAGTCTGTTACATTAACGGGTGCTAGAATACTGTTCACCCTCTATGTTGCCCCTTCCATTCACTGCTCTCTCTTCTCTTTCCATCCAGTGTGCACGCCCTCTCTCTCTGTCCCATATGGCCTCTCTCCATCTCCTCTTTCCTTTTCCCTTGGTCTGGCATACCTTCCTCCTTCCCTCCAAGCCACTCTCCCCTGTGCTCACTTTCCTCCTTCAACTACTTCATCGGGCAACAGCAGCATTCACAATTCATTGCTGTTGCTGGCTTCAGGTATTCCTCTCTGGCGGGTCCTGTGTTCATGAAGTAGGCAGGACCCGCCAGAGAGGAAGGCCTGAAGCCGCAACAGCAGCGAATTGTAAACGCTGCTGCTGCCTGAAGCACCCGAGGCAGACGGTTCTCTCCCCTCCCAGCCCAACCCCCCTCCCGGCGAGATGACTTTAATAGCAAATCTCCCTCCAGCGTTGGCAGCTGCAGCACGCTAAACAGGCTGGTTCGCGGCTTTCTTCTGCCGTTGAGTCTATCTGTCGCGTCATTGATGACATCATTAGTGACACGGCAGAGGGACTCAACTGCAGGAGAAAGTCGCGAAGCAGCCTGTTTAACGTGCTGCGACTGCCAACGCTGGAGGGAGGTTTGTGTAGAAGCGATATGTGTCTATGTGTCTTCTATGTGTCTCTTCCCCTGCAGTACCTTTGCAGCACTTTGCTGCGGCGCATTCTCCCATCCTGAGTCTGTTTCTCCCGCTTTGTGTAGCCGCAGGTCTGAGTGCGCATGCGCGGCTAGCGTTTTATTATATAGGATAACTTTTTATAAAAACCACTGTCTTCTTAAAAACAAAACTATTTTTGAGGGTGGTCTTGTGATCCTATGACTGAATTTCACTTTGCATTGGCATTGAGGATCATAACCTTTCATCTAGATCCATTTGAAGTCCATACTTATCCAGCTCTTTTTAACAGGAGTGCGATCTTGTCATGGCTGGACTACTGTACCTGGGAATAACCAAAACCAGGTGCAGGGCATTGCAGCTGGTAAAAAATGCCGCGGCTAGATTGATAACAGGAACGCCAAGATATGGGCATATTATGCCATATCTTCAACAACTGCATTGGTTGCCAGTTGTATTTAGAATCCAATACAAAGCGATTACGATTTGTCAGCAGCTTTTATATGGCACAATCCCAGAGGTTTTTTAAGAGCAAGATGTCTGGTTATCAACCAACAAGATCATTGCGTTTGGAAAATTCTGCATTGTTGAAAACAAATGTCAATCCAAAATATGCGGAAACCAATGCAATGACCTTTTCATGTGCAGGAGTAAAATGGTGGAATACCCTTGTTGGCCAAATTCGGAAATGCAGTGACAGGAGTTCATTCAGAAAATTGTTAAAAACACAACTATTTGTTGATGCATTTCTTTGAATATTGATTTTTATTGTTGTAAGAATTAATTTCGCCTGTTTCTACTTGCCCTGATTTGCTTTAACATTTTATGTATGTAGCCATTTTGATATAAAACAGTATAGAAAATTTTAAAATAAATAGATAAAACCAATAGGAGGAAACATTTTTTTTCATTCAGAGAATAGTTAAGCTCTGGAACACGTTGACAGAGGTTGTGGTAAGAGCGGATAGCGTAGCTGGTTTTAAGAAAGGTTTGGACAAGTTCCTGGAGGAAAAGTCCATCGTCTGTTATTGAGAAGTCACTGCTTGCCCTGTACCGGTAGCATGGAATATTACTACTCTTTGGGTTTTTGCCAGGTACTAGGGACCTGGATTGGTCACCATGAGGACGAGCTACTGGGCTAGATGGACCATTGGTCTGACCCAGGAAGGCTATTCTTAGGTTCTAATGTTGTTTAGTCCACCTAACGTTGAGCACCGATTGTGTGAAACCTAGATGCCCATGATAGAATCACACTTGGCATAACCTAAGCGTGCTCAGCATCCGAACGTTTAAGTGCACATTTATTTCAGGGTTTTTTTTGCCTAAAGTTAGGTGCCCAACTCAAAAACATGCCTATGATCCGCCTGTAAACACACCCATTTTTCAGTGTTGGCATGTGGGGATAGGTGCCTATGTTTTATAGAATCGAGCATCTGGATGTCTAAACAAGGCCTAACTTTTAGGCATCATTGGTAGAATTTGGCCATTACTGCCTCTAGGAGACAGCGAAGGCTCTGCATTAACCGTGTGCCAACCAGTTAGCATGTGATAACGTAGATGCCCACTCTCCGCCTCTGCCAGACACCTTCAGCAAAACATAATAATTGCTGCACGCTTGGAACACACAGATGCCATAACTAATGCATGCATGTTGACATGCTCCCTGGGAATGCTGCACTGCAAACTGCATGCTCCCAAGATACCCCCGACACTCCACAATTTCACTGCATCTCTTTGGTGGTTGATGTATGGGCTATCCACATTTAAAACATGACTAACATAATACTTATGTCATATACTGCTTATAGCCTAAGTGGTTTACATTCAGGCACTCAAGTGTTTCTCCCTGTCCTGGTGGGCTCAAAATCTGGCTAATGTGCCTGGGGCAATGGTTTGAACCTGCAACCTCAGGGTTCTGAGGCTGTAGCTCCAACCACTAGGCCACTTCTCCACCAAGATGGCAACGTTGTCACTGTGAGTCAGAAACAAGGCAGTAATGAATTTATGTAGTCCTGACAGTTGGTGCATAAAGGTTAAGCAAAATTGATTATAAACCAATGAGATGCATGACAAAGGTAGGGGAAGGAGATGGTCCACTCAGTGAAATAATCAGCATATAAATTAATCTTGTTTGCTTGCAGAAAATTGAGCAGGAAGTGGTGGCATTAATGTGAGAATAAGATATTCTATGCATAGATATAATGATGGCGGGACAGTAACACATACTCCAGTGTCAGGTTTAATACATATCTTCTCTTACCTGTACAAAAAGCCCATTGGACACTTTTAGGCTTGTGAAACCAGTAAAAAAAACTGAATAAACAAAAATTATGAGAATAAAGCAGACAGCGAGCGAGAGAGGAGAGTTTAAGAAGATAATGTTACATTAAAGACATGAAGAAAAGAGGTAATTAATCTCATATTACGGTGGTGTGTCTCAGCCTCTATATTTAAATCATTAACATAATTCCATTCTTTAATGCATGATGATAATGACGGAACATTGGTTGCAATTTCATGAATTATAGATCCTGTAATGTTTAGGAATCTCACCGTGAAGCTGGGTATTCAGCTAGAAGGTTAAGTGGTGTCTAAGAAAGCAAGAGATTGCTACTAGCACAGACACAGAAAGGGATTACACTAACGCCAGTTGCATATGGCTTGGTTAGCTATGTTGATGTTTGTAAAATACTTTGGAGGGGAGATATGATAGAGATGTTTAAATGCACATGAGTCGAGTCTCTTTCAATTGAAAGGAAGCTCTAGAATGAGAGGGCATAGGATGAAGCTAAGAGGTAATGGGCTCCGGAGTAATCTAAGGAATTACTTTTTTTACAGAAAGGGTGGTAGATGCCTGGAACAGTCTCTCGGAAGAGGTGGTGGAGACAGAGACAGAGTCTGAATTCCAGAAAGCCTGGGATAGGCACGTGGGATCTCTGAGAGAGAGAATGGGCAGATTGGATGAACCATTTGGCCTTTATCTGCCATCATGTTTCTATGGTTATCTGCCACATGTATTTGGCACATGCATGTTTCAAGTTTCAAGTTTTATTAGCAATATTTCTAAGCGATGTACAAGTTAAAAACTGCCAGATGGTGGTCTCACATATATATTATACAAATTAGTCATAAAAACAAACAATTGACATTTAGACAGTAGGGGTAGAGATAAGTATGAATGTGTAGGAAAGGAGGGGAAAGTTACAATCTCTTTATCTGTTGAAATTAACATAAAAGGGGAAACACAATAGGTAATGAAGGGGATTAGAAAGTGTGATAGTCATTACTAAATGTAAGGGGGTTGATATGAGACGTGCTATGTGTCAAAGGCGTCTTGAAACAAAAAGGTTTTTAAAATTTTCTTAAAAGATAGAAGGTCTTTTTCAATTCTGATATAATTTGGTATGGAGTTCCATAGTGTAGGGGCCATGACGGAAAATATATCATTTCTTCTTGTGCCGATAATTTTTAATGAGGGAATTGATAAAAGGTTTGAAGAGGATGAACGCAGTGAACGTGGGGTGTTGTGTGGAATAATCATTTTTTATATGAATTGTGGCTCATTGAAAGTTAATGTTTTATATACTAGAAATATAATTTTAAATGTAATTCGGTGAGAAATGGGGAGCCAGTGTGATTTAATCAGTAAAGGTGTGACATGATCGAACTTTTTTGCTTTATGAATTAATTTTATTGCAGTATTTTGAATTATCTGAAGTCGTCTTTTTTCTTTCTGAGTTATGTTGATTAAGAGTGAATTGCAGTAGTCAATTTTGGAAATGATCAGAGAATGGACCAGAATATTAACTGACTTAGATTCCAAGAATGTGGAGATTGAACAGATGAGACGTAATCTGTAAAAGCATGATTTGACTATTTCACTGATATGATTATGGAACGATAAGTCTACATCAACAGTTACACCAAGGATTTTTAAATGAGGTACTGATTCCAGAGGGGTGTTGTCAAGGATGAATAGTGAAATTGGTGTTAGGTTTCCTTTCCAAGTGAAAAACATGGTTTTTGATTTTTGGATATTTAGAGCTAATTTATTAGTGTTTAGCCAGTTTTTTATTAGTTCCAGTTTTTCATTGATAGCTTTTATTTCTTCAGCTTTTTCCGGATTAAAGGGATGTAGAAGTTGAATATCATCTGCATATGAAAAAGACGTGAAACCTAGCGATTGTGAAATGGTAAGAAGAGGTGATAAGAAAATGTTAAATAGGAGAGGCGAGAGTATAGAACCTTGAGGTACCCCGTAGTTTGAAGAGTAAGTTGAGGAATAGGCATCGTTGAATCTGACTTGAGAGGAACGGTTCGATAGAAAGGAAGTAAACCATTTTAAAACTTGACCTCCTATGCTTAATGATTTCATCCGGTTTAGTAAGAGTTCGTGATCAATTGTGTCAAATGCGGCAGATAAATCTAGAGAGAAAAGGGCTACTGATTTATGATGATCGAGGAAGTAATGGATATTTGTTATGAGACCGATCATTGAATATTCCGTGCTATGATGTTTTCGAAAACCTGTTTGATTGGGGTGGAGGGCATTCGAAGATTCAATGAAGTCTGAAATTTGTTCAAAAACTAATTTTTCTGTCAGTTTCATTAGAAAAGGTAAGTTGGAGATAGGGCGGTAATTTGAGACATCATCATGGGTAGTTTTAGAATTTTTTATTATTGGTGTGACAATTGAAGATTTCCAGGAGAAGGGGACAGTAGCAGAGAGAAAGCTATTTTGGATAAGAGAGAGAATAAAAGGGCCGAAGTAGTTAATTTTAGGGTAGGATCTACTTTTCCCGGTGAAAGGCATTTACAAACCAACTGTGTTGTGGGTAAGAACGTGTACGCTCTATGCTGTAAGGGTCTATATAAGTTGCATAACAGGGAATTCAATAAATGGGACTGAAAATTGAATGCTCAGGTTAATTTCTTTCCCCCGATGTTGTCAAACAGACTCAGAACTTAAGTCTAAGACTCTGGAAGTGAGAGGCTGTTTTTTTCTAAAATTTCCATGCAAATGCCTGGTAAATTATGGAACGAACAACTACAGATTTGGGGATTCTGCTCAGTTGCAAGATTTTCCGGCAGATAAAGTGTTAGTGATTTCAAAATCATAATGAGATTTCTTTTGTTTGAATGACTGAAGTTTAAATTGGAGGATTTATGATTGCTTGAAAGATTTGTTGTTTAGTTTTGGGGGTTTCCTTTTTAATATCGTTTCCTGTCTCACTCTGGAGTTAATGTAGTCTTGAGTGGAATTTATTTTTCTTAGAGGAAGATGTGTTGTTCATTTTCTCTTTTGATTTATTTCAAAGTTTATTGTAATTTCAGATTTTTCCTTCATTTATTGATGTAAGTGTAAATTTAAATTGCAATAGAAAACAAGATTGCTAAGATCTTGCTCTTTATAGACTAGTTTTCGGTACAGATTTGGCACCTCTGTAAATAATACTGTCATTGTTTCAGTCTTCTCTGCTCATAACCTTGGAGTCGTCTTCGATTCTGACCTCTCATTTTCTACGTATATCCAACAAGCTGCTAAGACCTGTCGCTTCTATCTCTTCAATATAACCAAAATTCACCCCTTCCTCTCTGAGCACTCTACCCGAACCCTTGTCCAAGCTCTCGTAACCTCACGCTTAGATTACTGCAATCTACTCCTAACTGGTATTCCTCAGTGTCGCCTCTCCCCTTGCAATCTGTGGAAAACTCTGCTGCATGACTCATCTTCTACCAACCTCGCTACGCTCATGTCACCCCTCTCTAAGTCACTTCACTGGCTTCCTATCCACTTTCGCATACAGTTCAAGATCTTATTGCTGACCTTCAAGTGTGTTCATTCTGCTGCTCCTCAATATCTTTCCTCGCTTCTCTCTCCTTATACACCTCCCAGAGAACTCCGTTCCTCAGATAAGTCACTCTTAACGTTACCCTTCTCCTCCACTGCCAATTCCAGACTTCGTTCCTTTCATCTAGCTGCCCCCTATGCCTGGAATAAATGACCTGAGTTTGTCTGCCAAGCCCCTTCTCCCTTTCCTAAAAGTAGACTGAAAACCCACCCTTTTGATCTAGCTTTCAATCCAACCCAGCCAGCTGATTAACCGTTCCCCTTACCTGTATCCATGACATTTTGTTTGTCTGTCTTGCCTGTTTAGATTGTAATTTCTTTTGAGCTTTCTTATGCTTTGTGCGTCTGGTAGCGCTATAGAAATAATTAATAGTAGTAACTTTTGGGTGCTACACTTCTGCCTGCTAAAAGCAGGTGGAAATGGCATTGCCCAACGTAGCTATTCTGTAATTTGAAACCTCCCTGATGCTGCCTTGGCCTTTCCTCCTTTTCAGATCTGAACAGTGAGAGTCAGGTGCCACTTGTTGCTAAATAGCTGAAGTAATTGGTTGTTACGGGCTTGTTGGTCAATGAACTTGCACACTCAACTTGGCTATGCTCATCATCGGGTGCCATATAGGGAATGCAAGGGGGCGTACTCTTGGGCGGGACTCCACCAATGAGCTTCTCTTCTAGGCTAAGGTAAGTTTTGTGCGTCTTGTATTTAAAATTTTCATGTTTTATTATTCTCAGTGATTGTCTTATCCTATTTTTAATTTGGCATTCTTATCTTTTGATTTAGAAATGGTGGTATATCAAGAGTTTAATCAACATAAATATTTATATGGCAGCAGCAACTGGGGGAGTGAAAATATCAGACACACAGAAACCGGGATCTGCTAAGTGCCCAGATGCTGTTCTAGAGGAACATAGATGGCAGATAAAGGCCAAGCGGCCCATCCACAGCATCCACTATCTCCTCCTCTCCCTATTGGCTAAGGCTCTTAACATTTGCAACTCCTCTTCCTATAGGCTAAGACTCTTTACACCTGCATCGTGAGGTCATAGAGCTTTAGGGTTAGAGAAACATAGAAACATGATGCCAGATAAAGGCCAAATGGCCCATCCAGAGCATCCACCATCTCCTCCTCTCCCTATTGCCTAAGGCTCTTAACATTTGCATCTCCTATTCCTATAGGCTAAGGCTCTTTACACCTGCATTGTGAGGTCATAGAGCTTTAGGGTTAGAGAAAGATAGAAACATGATGCCAGATAAAGGCCAAATGGCCCATCCAGAGCATCCACTATCTCCTCCTCTCCCTATTGGCTAAGGCTCTTAACATTTGCATCTCCTCTTCCTATAGGCTAAGACTCTTTACACCTGCATTGTGAGGTCATACAGCTTTAGGGTTATAGAAACATGATGGCAGATAAAGGCCAAATGGCCCATCCAATCTGCCCATTCTCTCTCTAAGAGATCCCACGTGCCTATCCCAGGCCCTTTTGAATTCAGACACAATCTCTGTCTCTACCACCTCCACCAGGAGACTGTTCCATGCATCTACCACCCTTTCTGT
This sequence comes from Geotrypetes seraphini, assembly GCF_902459505.1. Taxonomy (NCBI): domain Eukaryota; kingdom Metazoa; phylum Chordata; class Amphibia; order Gymnophiona; family Dermophiidae; genus Geotrypetes; species Geotrypetes seraphini. The sequence goes on from NC_047102.1 coordinate 2,060,542, forward strand.
AAAAAAGTATTTCCTTAGATTACTCCAGAGCCTATCACCTCTTAACTTCATTCTATGTCCTCTCATTCCAGAATTTCCTTTCAAATGAAAGAGACTCGACTCATGCCCATTTATATTACGTAGATATTTAAACGTCTCTTTCATATCTCCCCTTTCCCACCTTTCCTCCAAAGTATACAGATTGAGATCTTTAAGTCTGTCCCCCATACGCCTTATGATGAAGACCACATACCATTTTAGTAGCCTTCTTCTGGACCGACTCCATCCTTTTTAGATCTTTTTGAAGGTGCGGCCTGCAGAATTGTACACAATATTCTACATGAGTCTCACCAGAGTTTTATACAGGGGCATCAATACCTCCTTTTTCCTACAGGCATTCACTATGCTTCCTAGGGATACCTAAATAGAACTGCCCAGTTATAGACTTGTCCCCATACAGTTTAACTCTTTAATTGGCAGATGGTGAAACGGCTCCTCTACGTAACTTGATGCTGAACGAGAGCAACAGTGCCAACTAAACAGGCATTATAAGAGCCATAGAAGACACACGGTGCTTCTGAGCAACAAGGCCAAATCAAGGGTTAAAATAGTAATAGCACTTCAGACATCCTGACCCGGACGGCACAGTTCTGATTAGCCTGCTCTATCTAAAATGTATCTTCACATACAGTATATATTTTGCTGTCTGGCTCCTGATTAAGGACGCTTTTAAGGAAGATCACTTCATGAGTTCTTTCCTCTCCCGCCTGTTCCTGCATTCTTACAACACTTAAAGGCTGGATTATATTTCAAAGTTATTTACTCTTCCATCCCTATTAAAATAAAAGCTTTCTTTTCGCTAGACGTGCTCTCCACAAAACATCAAAGTGATAGGCACGAAGAAATATCTGTTTAACATGTTCTGTTGCTGACCTTTTTTCTAACATGGTAGAGAGAGCTCGACTCGAACATTTCGAATGAATCATTTCAGTGTCAGTCACAGAGATCCACGTCCATACTGAGAGGCCTATTTAGCCACTGAACCTCATCTAATTCACGGCATCCTTCTTAAGAAACTCTTCAAGTAAGACCCTGTGTTTGTCATGTTGTCTTCAGGGTATTTGTAATTGGATTTCATGCCATTTCTTTCTAAGGGACTTGCGCCCGATGGAGTATTGCAGAAGTTGAAAAGGAATCCTCTCGTACAGAATGGGCTTCTGCAGCATTTGGGTGGTGTGAAGAAGAAGAAGCAGAAAGGGTAATGCAGTGGGAGTCACTGGTTCCTCTTGACATTCATCCCTATAAGTCAGGCTCCGTCTCTGGCAGTCTTTAAATCTAGACTTAAAGCCCACTTCTTTGAAGCTGCTTCAATTCCAACTCTGTGATTCCCCCACCTGAGCACTGTGTATTGATGCACCTTCTTGTCCAGTTTGTCTGTCTTGACTAGATTGTAAGCTCTTTTGAGCAGGGACTGTCTCTTCTGTGTTTTGATGTACAATGCTGATATGTCCAGCAGCACTATAGAAATGATAAGTTGTCGAAATCTCCACCTTCTCCCAGCTGGTTTTCCCGGCACTGCTCCTGGAAGAGCTCTACTCATAAGAACATAAGCAATGCCTCTGCTGGGTCAGACCTGAGGTCCATCTTGCCCAGCAGTCCGCTCACGCGGCGGCCCAACAGATCCAGGACCTGAGCAGTAATCCTCTATTTATACCCTTCTATTCCCTTTTCTCCTGTAATGTAATTCTACTGGAAATGCCCAGATATCTTCTTTATTGTAATCCGTGGCTATGTTACATCTGCTGCGATATTGAATGTATTGTAACTCTTCACTGTTACTTGTAATCTACTCTTCTCCTGTAATGTAATTCTACTGGAAATGCCCAGATATCATCTTTATTGTAATCCGCCTAGAACCGCAAGGCACAGGCGGAATAGAAATCCCTAATGTAATGTAATGTAATGTAATGTAAAATGTCCAATCCTCTCTTAAATCCCAGTACTGTATTCTGCCCTATAACGTCCTCTGGAAGCGCATTCCAAGTGTCCACCACACGTTGGGTAAAGAAGAACTTCCTGGCATTTGTATTGAATCTGTCCCCTTTCAACTTTTCCGAATGGCCTCTTGTTCTTTTATTTTTTGAAAGTTTGAAGAATCTGTCCCTCTCTACTCTCTCTATGCCCCTCATGATCTTATAAGTCTCTATCATATCCCCTACAAACCATGAAGCTCCACTGTGCCTGAATTCATCCTCAATCCTCACAAGTCTGTAAGATTTTAATAACAGGGCAGAGGTTCAGGCACCATGCTACTGAAATTCTGAAAGTTGTGCAGTATGGTCTGGAGGAGAAGGTAATTAGTCAGTGACTGAGCTTCCGTCCTGCTCCAACGTCCCTGAGAAGGTACAGAGGGAGTTTAGGGGAAAGCGGGGAACCTCCGGTGGCAGGAGGGAGTGGGCATCCCTCCAACCTTTTTTTCAGAGGGGGAAAGGAGGAGAGTAGAGGATGTTTGGGCCTATGGTGGTACGAGGGAGTGGGCATCCCTCCTGTTGCATTGCTGCTGTGGAGGAGGGAGTAGACATCCCACCTGCCGTTTCTGCTGCCGTGGGGGGACGTGGTGCCCTAACAGCAGTGACAGGAAGCTGTTAGCGATTGATTGGTCGCATTTGCATGCAAACATGATAGCGCATTGATCGCTGCTGAAAAATCAGCCAGATAATCGACCCACAGTGATAGAGTCAGCATCTTTAGTGCATCTAGGGCTAAGAATGTTATAATGCCTCTATATTGCTCCATCTGGAGTATTGCATTCAATTCTGGTCTCCTTATCTCAAGAAAGATATAGTGGTGCTAGAAAAGGTTCAAAGAAGAGCGACCAAGATGGTAAAGGGGATGGAATTCCTCTCATATGAGGAAAGACTAAAAAGGTTAGGGCTCTTCAGCTTGGAAAAAAGACGGCTGAGGGGAGATATGATTGAAATCTACAAAATCCTGAATGGAGTAGAACGGGTACAAGTGGATTGATTTTTCACTCCATCTAAAATTACAAAGACTAGAGGACACTCGATGAAGTTACAGGGAAATACTTTTAAAACCAATAGGAGGAAATATTTTTTCACTCAGAGAATAGTTAAGCTCTGGAATGCATTGCCAGAGGTTGTGGTAAGAGAGGATAGTGTAGCTGGTTTTAAGAATGGTTCAGACAAATTCCTGGAGGAAAAGTCCAAAGTTTATTATTGAGAAAGACATGGGGGAAGCTACTCCTTGGGTTTTGGCCAGGTACTAGGGACCTGGATTGGCCACTGTGAAGACGGGCTACTGGGCTGGATGGCCCATTGGTCTGACCCAGGAAGGCTATTCTTATGTTTCTTATGGCCACCTTGTTGGACCGATTTTCCAATTTTTGCATTAACGGCATTGTGCTAATGTTGCCACTTTAAAAAGTGACCACCTGAGGACATACTGCCACCCACATTGCTGAGGTACTATTCCTGAAATAACCAGCGCCCCCCCCCCCCCCCCGCCCTGACATGTGCATATATTTTAGTGCACAGTTAGCACAAACGCATTTGGCAATTACCATGGGAGCCTGAGTGCGCCCCACAATGCACCATTTTAAGCTGTCATAGGCGTGCATTAGCAACTAACACAGCTTAGTAAAAGGGCCCCTAAGTAAAGCACTTTTATGCACATCAATGATTTTTAATTCATCCAAATGATTTATTGAGCACCATACCAGAAGTCTCTAAGTTTATGGTGCTCTAAAAATAGCAGAAATGAGCTGTTTTTGGCTGCCAGGATTAAACATGCCTGTTCTATCACCCCAAGCATGACTGTAAGTCAAACCAAGTGATCCATTTAACCACTAACCCAGCCGCTGGTATTTCATCAAACTGAAAACAAATAGCTCATATTCAGTGAGCTCATCCAACAAAAGAAAAGAACAAAAGATGTAAATTAAGCCCAGACCAGTCTGTTTTTAGTTCTGAGTGTCTCGTAGAAAATACCGTACCGTGTTTCTGCAGTAATGGTTCAGAGGGAAGATGTGTGATGCTGGTGAGATGCATTGATCATCAGTGCTGTGCATTCATGTGCCACTGGAAGAGAAACAAGCATTTCAAACGAGTGATATGATAGAGGTCTACAAAATACCGAGTGGAGTGGAAAGGGAAGATGTGAATCGCTTGTTCACTCTTTCCAAAAATACTAGGACTAGGGGACATGCGATGAAGCTACTAAGTAGTAGATTTAAAACAAACTGGAGAAAATATTTCTTCACTCAGTGTATAATTAATGGAATTTGTTGCCGGAGAATGTGGTGAAATCAGTTAGCTTAGCGGGGTTTAAAAAAAGTTTGGCTAATTTCCTGAAAGAGAACTCTATAGGCCATTATTGAGATGGTTTGGGGAAATCCACTATTTATTCCTAGGATAAGCAGCATAAAATCTGTTCTACTACTTGGGATCTAGTCAAGTACTTGGAACCTAGGTTGGCCACTGTTGGGTTTGATGGACCTTTGGTCTATCCCAGCATAGCAATTCTTATGTTCTTATGTCTTTAAATCTAGAATCATCCATATAGAAATTAGTATTATACTGTATACTGTAAATTAACTGGAAAACCCACACATATGTATTTAGGGTGATTTACAATCCCCTGTATGGTTTTAGCATCTTTTCATAAAAACATAAGAATTGCCGCTGCTGGGGTCAGACCAGTGGTCCATCGTGCCCAGCAGTCCGCTCATGCGGTGGCCCTTAGGTCAAAGACCAGTGCCCTAACTGAGACGAGCCTTACCTGCATATGTTCTGGTTCAGCAGGAACTTGTCTAACTTTGTCTTGAATCCCTGGGGGGTCCTTGCCCTTTAAAAAAAAAAGTGCATCTTGATTGGCTGAGCGACAGCGGTAGGACCATTGGGACATGCGTTTGGCACACATTTTGAAGGAGCTAGTGTTACAATTTTTTCTGCTCCTGATGAGGGGCATCTAACAACTGAGGGATTGCTTGTGGATAGTGAACAGTACATCACTGTTAATCGTCGAAGCATGGAAGTCCTGTCGGTCCATATATCAGCTACCAGTAAGCAGTAGGAGTGGCCAATTGTCTCTTAGCCAGAAGTTGATTGGTGTGTGGAAAGTCACGTGTGGCGTTTCAGTGCTGCATGGGTGTATAAGAAAAAATGGGATACTCACGTGGGATCTTTAAGGGAGTAAATTCAGGGGGGGGGATACTTGGAATGGGCAGACTTGGTGGGCTATAGCCCTTTTCTGCCGCTTTTTCTATGTTTCTATGTTTATATCTAGAGATTTGACATTTCAGCTCTGGTTTGAAACTGTTTCTTATAACTAAGGCGGCAGAAGAGAGATTTTTTTCAGGGTTCCTCAGCAGTAAGTAGATGTCTGGATTATTGGGATTCCCAGACAGGAGCCGAGGTGGCTTCATAGCAGCTAGGCTGTTTTTGTATATCTAACTGTTATGAATGTTGATTATAATAAGAGCTTCTAATTTTAGGTTGTACATGATAAACACCGATAAAACACCTCTGACAAAAAAAAAAAATGAACACCCCTCCCTCTCTTTTCCTAAGCCACGGTAAAGGTTTCTACCATGGCCCGGAGCACTAAATGCTTAACTATTCCCTGAGTGAAAAAATATTTCCTCCTATTGGTTTTAAAAGTATTTCCCTGTAACTTCATTGAGTATCCCCTAGTCTATGTAATTTTTGACAGAGCGAAAAATCGATCCGCTTGTACCCTTTCTACTCCCTCAGGATTTTGTATCTCCCCTCAGCCGTCTCTTTTCCAAACTGAAGAGCCCTAACCGTTTTAGTCTTTCCTCTTACGAGAGGAGTTCCATCCCCTTTACCATCTTGGGCGCTCTTCTTTGAACCTTTTCTAGTGCCGCTATATCTTTCTTGAGATAAGGACACCAGCTGCTTCCAAAGGGCTCAACTAGTTGTCAATAAGTGACCCTCGTTAGTGGGAACATTTCACCCCTGCTCTTTATACCAATAATCAAAGTAAATATAAGCACAGGCTTTTCATTTCATGTGTACTTTTTCTATCACTAAAAGTTCCGGTATTCAAATCCCAGATCGTTCTTCAGAAGTGGCGTGATCACTGAGGTACCCACCCGACCGTGGCCAGACACTTGAAAGGGCAGCACTGAGTGTACAGAACCTGAGCTCTTTAGTGGCCGTGGCTCATTTTGATCAGCCAATGGAAAAGGGGCCAGTACTTCATACACCTGAGAACTCCCTCAAAATAAGCACCCAAATTGCTTACAGAGACTTGTAAAGAGCTGCTCTCGAGGGCAGGGGATGAAACTACAGACAGAGAAAGAAGAAGGACTATTTGATTAATGAAAAGGTTTTCCTTATTACACAACCTATGTTTACTTGAAAGAGGGTGAGTTTTAATTTCTGCAGCATAAACTTCAGAGATACTAAAAAAAATAAATAAATAAAGCTCAGTCCAGAGCATGATTTTTGTCTGAAGTGATTCTTTTTATAAACTCCCCTGGTTGCAAAAGGTGTCTTTGAGTATCTGACTGATTGTTTCTGAGTAAATTAATAACAATTTTACAATCCCAAAGTGAATCAAAGCCTTGACAGAACTTGAGCATTACTGTACAGCAGCGCCAAAACCCATAAAAGACTCCTGCTGCTGACAAAACATATTATATCACATAATTACTGTTGTGACCTGAAGTGCTTTGAAAAATCATTCCATATTGTGGAGAAAGTGACACTCGCCATTTTCTCACCCACACATTTCTCTCACTTGTGCTGAGAGAATTTCTAGTTCTTAGCAGGGCTCAATGCTACTTAATAGCAAGCGTAGAATAAGAATATAAGAACAAAAGAATTACCGAATCCTGTTTCCATCAGTGGCCAACCCAGGTCCCAAGTACCTGACAGAAACCCAAAGAGTAGCAACATTCCAGAGCTGAGATTGTGATGTCATAATCTTCTGAAGAACGATCTGGGATTTGAATACCGGAACTTTTAGTGATATAATATGTGTGGATAACAAATGCAGTGAAGAAGGCGATAAGCGACAAAAAAGCATCATTCAGAAAATGGAAAAAAGACCAATCAGAGGAGAACCAAAAAGTGCACAAAGAACACCAGAAGGAGTGTCACCGACTGGTTAAAAAGGGAATACGAAGAGAGACTGGCAGAGGAAGCAACAAACTTCAAGTCTTTCTTCAGATACGTCAAGGGGAAGCAACCGGCAAGAGAAGAGGTGGGACCATTGGATGATGGAGATAGAAAGGGAGTAGTAAAAGAAGAGAAAGAGATAGCTGACAAGTTAAATGAGTTCTTCACGTCAGTCTTCACGAGGGAGAATACAACCAACATTCCGGAACCCGAGGAAATCGTAATAGGAGACCAAAATGATAAGCTGGTCAATTCAAAGGTAAGCCAAGAGGATATACTCAAGCAGATAGACAGACTAAAAAGCGACAAATCGCCAGGTCCGGACGGCATTCACCCAAGGGTACTCAAGGAACTAAAAAACGAAATAGCGGAGCCACTCCGACAAATATGCAACCTATCCCTAAAAACCGGAGAGATCCCGGAGGACTGGAAAATAGCAAATGTCACGCCCATCTTCAAGAAGGGTTCAAGGGGCGACCCAGGAAACTACAGGCCGGTGAGCCTGACCTCAGTCCCGGGAAAGATGATGGAGGCACTGATTAAGGACAGCATCTGTGAATATATCGAAAACAATGTGCAGCTAAAACCGAGTCAGCATGGCTTCTGCAAGGGTAGGTCTTGCCTCACAAACTTATTGTACTTCTTTGAGGGGGTGAACAGCCAGGTGGATAAAGGGGAATCTATAGATATCATTTACCTCGACTTCCAAAAAGCCTTCGACAAGGTACCACACGAGAGACTGCTCAAAAAGATATGGAACCTCGGGGTGCAAGGGGAGGTCCACCGATGGATCAAAAACTGGCTGGCAAACAGGAAACAGAGGGTTGGCGTAAAGGGCCACTACTCGGACTGGAAAGGGGTCACGAGCGGAGTTCCACAGGGGTCGATGCTGGGACCACTCCTGTTCAATATCTACATAAACGACCTAGAAGCGGGAACCAAGTGTGAGGTCATAAAATTTGCAGATGACACCAAACTATACAGCAGGGCTCAAACGAGGGAAGACTGCGAAGATCTCCAAAAGGATCTAACGCAGCTGGAAAAGTGGGCCGAAAAATGGCAAATGAGCTTCAACGTAGGGAAATGCAAGGTCATGCACGTGGGGAAAAAGAACCCGATGTTCACTTACAAAATGGGGGGAACACCACTAGGGGTCAGTAACCTGGAGAGAGACCTGGGAGTGATGGTAGACGCAACACTGAAGGCATCGGCGCAGTGCGCCACGGCCTCAAGGAAAGCTAACAGAATGTTGGGTATCATTAAGAAGGGTATCACGACCAGGACGAGGGAAGTCATCATGCCGCTGTATCGTGCAATGGTGCGGCCGCATCTGGAGTACTGTGTCCAGTACTGGTCGCCGCACCTCAAGAAGGACATGGCGGTACTAGAGGGAGTACAGAGAAGAGCGACTAAACTGATAAAGGGAATGGAAAATCTCCCATATACCGACAGATTAAAGCAGCTAGGACTTTTCTCCCTGGAAAAGCGGAGACTTAGAGGAGACATGATAGAAACCTTCAAGATCCTGAAAGGCATAGAAAAAGTAGACAGGGACGGATTTTTCAAATTAAGGGGCACCACAAGTACAAGGGGGCACTCGGAGAAACTGAAAGGGGACAGGTTTAGAACAAACGCTAGGAAGTTCTTCTTCACTCAGAGGGTGGTGGATACATGGAACGCGCTTCCAGAGGCTGTGGTAGACAGGAACACATTAAATGGTTTCAAAGAAGGTTTGGATAGATTCCTAGAAGAAAAAGGGATTGAAGGGTATAGATAGATATATACCACTGCTCAGGCAATGGGCTTGATGGGCCACCGCGGGAGCAGACCGCTGAGCAGGATGGACCTCTGGTCTGCCTCAGCGGAGGCAACTTCTTATGTTCTTATGTTCTTATTCCAGAGCTGAGATTGTGATGTCATAATGCCTCATCCCACCAATGCCTAAGAGCCAACCTCATCAGTGATGTCACAATGGCTTGACTGTCCTATACTTGACTCACATAAGTACATAAGAATTGATGTACTGGAAGAGACTGAAGGTCCATCAAGTCCGGGTCCCAAGTGCTTGGAATCATGGGTGTTGGAACGGGAGAGGCCATAGTGGCCATGGCCTCCCCTAAATTTGACGGTCAGAGTCAGTTATTACTCTAGTCCCCCACCTACCATCTCCCAGCTGCTGTATTTTTAAATCTTCCGGAAGCCGCCACACAATGTCGCTGTAGAATGGAGACTTCTGGGGTGGAAACAGGTACTGGGCTAGATGGACCATTGGCTATTCTAATATGACTCTCCATACTTAAACATCCTACCCTTCCCAGACAGCCACTGAAAAGTCAGGCTTCACATTGATTAAACCAGACGTAGATTCTATACTCTGGAAGATGTTGTCGATCAGTGGACATGACATGAACACTTGAAAATGAAACAGGGACTAAAGAGCAAAACCTTGATGATAGCAAAGACGAGCAAAAGTCAAAGGGCCTGAACAAGACAGGGTAAAGTGAGGATCCAGCAAAACTTGCTGAAGATCTTTCTGGAAGAGTCTTGCTTATGAAAATTCTTCCTGACTGCTACTTGCTATCTTTTCCATGAGAGACCTGTGACTCATCTCCTGCAGCCTGGTCTCTGCTGTAACACCTGATTTGCAAACTGTTTATACCGAGACGCTGTAGGACACAGATCGCAGGCAGCAAACTCATAGCACTCCTTTGGATTCTGTGGGAAGGGCCTTTGTTTGCAAATAATGACAGCACTGCACAGGGAACACTAGTTGTCACTGATGAACCTTTAGTTGGATTATTCCCCTTTTGGGAAACTGTGCATCTATGTTAATATTTGGCCTCTCTGGCTTCATCCTCTTTTAAAAAAAAATAAAAAAATTATATTCCGCATGCAGATTACAAATTATTCAGGTACTGAAGCATTTTATTCCTAACTGTCCCGGCGGACTCCCACTCTATCTAATGTACCTGGGACTTGCCCAGAGTCACAAGAAGCAGTGCGGGATTCAAATCCATGACCTCAGGGTGGGTTCTATCTGCTTGTCTATCCACTTCCCCATCCTTATAGCCCTTCCAAATGGAACCCTTGATTCTGGCTAGGTGCTACATTTTAGGTCTTCAAGAGTGTGACTACTTAAGGGAGGAACGAAACGTTGACAGATTTAAGAGTCAGTTAAAATGCTTTCTTTTTAAAGATGCATTTGACCGCTAGACATCGTAAAAACAGCAAATTAAAGTAAAATCATTAAAAAAAAACCAAACAAACAAAAACAAATAAAAAATAAAACAAAAATCCCTCTTGTAATTCTCCTTGATTGTTGCATCTGCCTCCAATTATTGTATTTCTATCCTGTTTACCCAATAGTCCCGTCTGTTTTGAAAGCCATGTATTTGTTATATGAACTCTTTGTTCCCCTGTGTATTGTTATAAATTATTTTTAGAACTGTACATCGCCCTGAATATATGATAGGGCAATTAAACAAATTTTAAATAAACTTGAAACCTGAATAGCAGAGGAAAGCATAGTGTGATATTAAGATGCACCATCTAAAACAGGTCTGCTCAACTCAAAAATGACCCGGGTCCGAAATGAAGTCAGAAAACGTAGCGAGGGCCACATGTAGTGGCCACGGCTCGAGGCACCCGGAAGTGCACAGACGTTGCAGTGATGACATCACATGCATGCATGACATCATCACATTGACATCTGCGTATGTACAGAGGCCTTCCAGACAGGCCCTGAGATGCCAGTAGGGGTGCCAGCAGGGAAGAGGGCAGGAGAGGAGAGGCACTGGCGGCAGCTGATTGCCTACAGCAGTGTTTCTCAACTACTTCAAGCTAAGTACCCCAACCACAGACCTCCCAAGCTCTACCCTAAACCCACCCAAGCTCTACCTTAAACCTGCCCTCCCTTTACTAATTGTAATGCAATTTTTTTCTTTCAGTTTTCATATACACACAATACACACAGCAGAAATACATTCTCAAAATTGACACATTTCGATCACTAAATTGAAAATAAAATCATTTTTCCTACCTTTGTTGTCTGGTGATTTAATTAGTTTCTGGTTGGACTTCCTTCTGACTGTGCATCCAATATTTCTTCCCTTCTTTCTGCCTCCTGCATGCTTCCTCTCCTTCAGACATCATTTCCTTCCCCAACCAACATCTCTCTCTGTCCCTCCATGAGTCCAACTTTTTCTTCCTCTCTCCCTGCACCCCCTTTCTTTCTTTCTGTCTTTCTTTCTCTCTCCCTACTCCCCCAAGCCACCCTGCTTCCCCAATGCAGCAACACCAAGGCACATGCAGTGACTGCAGTCCACAAGCGCCAGGCCCACAAGCCTTCCCCTCCCCCCCAACGGGAGCAGTGCGGGACATTCAGTGTGGCTCCCCATGCTAGAAACTGCTATCGCAGTTTCTTAAAAGAGGGGGTAAGTTTTAGTTAGTTAGATAAAAATGACACCTGCGGGCATAAAGGCTATTGTGGTGTACAGGTGGATACAGTAAGTTTTGGGTGGGTTTTGGAGGGCTCACTATACAATATAAGCAGGTTACAAGGACTTTTACATGTGACATTCACTGCAGTACACCCTAGAATGCCCCTCTGTTCTGCTCAGATGTCTTTACTAAGAATGCTGGCTGCTTGGATGTCCCATTAGTTTGTGCGTTTTTTATCTGGACATCTTTGTTTTCAAAAAGTGACCAAAAAAGATAGACGCACAAGGGGCAAAACGTCTAGCTAGATCATTTTCTCTACTGGATTTCTGGATGTCTTTCCCAAAGCATCCAGACTCAGACTTAGATATCTTATTGAAAATGACCCTCCATGCCATTTATCTATTTTTTTTGTATTTATTTACATCAACTTATCACTAATTTGATCATGTATGTAATTCTGTAATCCTCCTAGAAACTAAATGATAGTGCAAAATATAAATCCTTCAAATAAATAAATACCACCAAAAAAACCCCACACCAAACAAGTGACTGGCAACCATGCTATAAACAATAAAATAAGCAGAAAATAAACGAGAAAAGGACGTAAAGAATGGAAGGAAGGAAGCGGGAGGACAAGAGCAAAAGGCAGAAAAGGGATTAGTCACTTTGGAGCCCAAAAGCCCCCTGGAAGAGGTGAGTTTTTAATAAATACTTAAACTGCATGAGAGAGGATTGAAGTCAGATGTGTGCTGCTAATGTATTCCATAACTTGGGGCCAAGGTAACTGAAGGCAGATTCGTGGGAAATATTTAAATGAAGCAGGAGAGCAAGAAGGTTACTGTGATATGAATAACGAGAATGACCAGGAGATCAGGAGATGGTTGATGTATGTAGGAGCAGAGGGGACAAGAAACTGGTGGCCAAAGTTCAGCCGGTGGGCTCTGGTTAATGAACGAAAAGGAGGATCTTCTGTAGCTTATTACTTTCATATTTATTGGTATTTTAAGGAGCCTTCCTGAAATACTTTTTTGTAGAGAAGAAGACAAAGCAGAAACCGTTGCAGGAACAGCTGCTCGGTCAGATCCAACCGGCTGAAATTTAATGGAAATTGCGGACCCACCACAGTACCACGATTTAAGCAGGTTCTTGCTCTTCATATATCTTTAGTCTGAACAGAATATTGGCTTAGGTGGTAGAGGGTGACAGCAGATCCTATCACACTGCTATAGGTCGAGACACTAGGTCTATTGTGGCTAAATCGTTGTCCCTTATCTCAGTTCCAAGTGTGAGCCGCAGCCTGTACACAGCAGAGAAGCTCTCTGACACATCTGGAACTCAGTTTATTAGATGAAACAGTTGACCAGCAGGGGGAAGAAACAGTTCAGCAATTTGTTCAGTTTCCCCATGCAGACCTCTTGAATTTTATAAGTATGCGTTTCAATCTGACCAGGAAGCAATAACTTTCCGATGTGTACACCATGTAACTAACACGGCTACGCTGCCAAACCCCCCCCCCCCACCCCCCCCGAACATTACTAACCACATTAAGGTGGAACTGCAGAGCGATGTAAACGGTTACAATCAAAGCTTTTGCAAACCTTTGTAGGGTAATGTTAACAGAAGCTGTGGATTGAAAAGATGTGAAAGCTGGTGTCTGTCAATATCCTGTTATCTGTACTTCAAAGAACAGGGCACAAAATACTAAAAACCTATGATTTTCTTCTCTTGCAAGGGCTTGATAGCAATGATGCCTAAAATTAATTAAATGTTGGTCATTTGACTGAGTAAAGGGGAACAATAGATCCTTCTGGACCTTATATAATACCTGAAAAATACATGATCAAATATGGAGATAAGTTAATCATATTTTCTCCAGAATTAATCACAAAGATTTGTAAAGGCTTTAGGAACCTTTTCATATCCCAGGTGCTGTTGAATTTCCTGCCCGTGCATGATACAACAGACAGAACCTGTACACTTCTGAACTTTTCAGGATTTTATTCACTGGCTTTGAGCTAGAATACAAATAACATCCACCAAGTTTTAACATGTCCGTTTAATCAGCTAACAGGGTCCCTCCAGTATATCAGGCATGTGCTCCCCATAGAACATGGCTGGGGCCTCATTACCAAAAGGATGTGAAGAGAATGGAGTCGATCCAAAGAATGGCCACTAGAATGGTTTCAGGATTTAAAGGCATCCCATACGAAGAACGCTTAACCAGACTGTGCTTATATTCTCTTGAGAAGCGCAGAGAAAGGGGGGACATGATAGAAACATTCAAATACATCACGGGTCACATTGAAGTGGAGGAAGAAATCTTTTTTCTGAAGGGTCCCACTCAACACGAGGGCATCCGTTAAAACTTAAGGGGGGAAGATTCCATGGTGACACCAGGAAATACTTCTTCACCGAACGGGTGATCAATCGATGGAATAGTCTTCCTCGCCAGGTGGTCGAGGCCAGTAGCGTGCTTGACTTCAAGCGTCGATGGGACCAACAGGTGGGGTTACCTCAGAGTTTTGCTTAAAAGATGGATACTTCAGGTGTGTGTGGGGGGTTGTCTTGAGTAGACTTGTGGGAGGGAGGGTTATTGTGTGGGCAGACTTGTTGGGCCGCCGGCCCTTTCCTGCTGTCAATCTCTATGTTTCTATGTTTCATCTACCTGTGATCCTGCAAAGCCCATGGAAAATGTTAACCAATAACATTTGCAGAACTGTTTATTGAATGCTTCTATATTGCTGCTAATGACTGGGGGAGTCAATTCAGAGCGGTTTATATGAGCTTTGTAAAGGTATTACAATAAGAGTTTGCGTTTCCTAGGATGGTTTCAATACAGACATTATTAAACCTTAATTAATTCTTGTGGTTTTATAAAGGTGTTACAATACAGAGTTAGCATTTTCTGAGTTGGTTCTCAGTGCAGCTCTCTTAACCCTAATCAATCCTCTTTCTTATTTCCAACCTGCTTATTCATATTCTACCTCCATATTTAGTATCGTGTACTGTGTCCATACTCCTATTTCAATTCACGCTTAGTGTCTGTTCATCTTGGAAGTACTAACTTCCTGATAAATCTGGATTATCTTATCCCCTGTCCCTACTGGGTTTATCCTATACATGTCCTAGTGAGCACTAGCCAACTATCTCCTCTTTGTTGCATTCTTGGCTATAGTATTCTGTGAAGAAGATGGTCTTCATTCCTTTCTTGAACTTTCTAGTTTTAGTTCCTTAGGAAGGGCGTTTTCCCACCTTGGAGCCATCACTGAGAACATTCTTTTCCTGACACTTTTGTATTTGATGTTTATGAAGGAGGGTATTTCCAGCAGGAGGTTTTGGCTCGAGTGTAGTGCGCGGTATTGTAGTCTATTGAAAGTCTGCCTTTCTTATGGCCTCATGAAAGTTAACCTTCACAGATTTGGACCTGCCTGGTGTCTGTACGCTCTCTGAGTAATTATAAAGGAAGTGCATTCATTACAAACATACCCCACACCATTTCATGCTATTTTTTGCCCAAAATAACAGGGGAAAAGCCTGAAATATTTTTCCTGTGTCACAAATATCACATGCTCCTCAGAAAGAGTGTGCACTGCTCCGAAATAAGGTGACGGCAAAAGCTAGAAGGAGGCTAGTTTGCATAGGGAGAGGTATGGCCAGTAGGAAAAAGAAGGTATTGATGCCCCTGTATAAGACTCTGGTGAGACCTCATTTAGAATGATGTGTACATTTCTGGAGGCTGCACCTTCAAAAAGATTAAAAAGGATGGAGTAGGTCCAGAGGAAGGCTACTAAAATGGTGTGTGGTCTTCGTGATAAGGCGTATGGGGACAGACTTAAAGATCTCAATCTGTACACTTTGGAGGAAAGGCAGGAGAGGGGAGATATGATACAGACGTTTAAATACACATGAGTTGAGACTTTTTCATTTGAAAGGAAACTCTGCAATGAAAGGGCATAGGATGAAGTTAAGAGGTGATAGGCTCCGGAGTAATCTGAGGAAATACTTTTTTACGGAAAGGGTGGTAGATGCGTGGAACAGTCTCCCGGAAGAGGTGGTGGAAACAGAGACTGTGTCTGAATTCAAGAGGGCCTGGGATAGGCACGTGGGATCTCTCAGAGAGAGAAAGAGATAATGGTTGCTGTGGATGGGCAGACTAGACTTATCTGCCATCATGTTTCTATGAAAAGACTCTTCAACAGTGAAAGTAAACCAAATGAAAATACAGTATTTTGACTGAAACCCCCTAGTAATTATTCTTCCTAAAACAAGCACATTTTGTACAATGAAAACGACTCATGTTTTTCTTTGCTCTGCCCAAACCTGGCCCCAAGAATAAATGGACAACAACAAATGCCCTGATTTCTTCTCCAATGGAGAGAAGGAAAGTGACAGAGAGAGAAAAGGAGGTTCTGTACATAGGTAACGACCTTTATTTTAGAACTCTAGCTGCAAGTTACATGTGCAAATTTATGCATATATTCTGATAAATGTGGAAAAGCCCATGAACTAT
Source organism: Geotrypetes seraphini (assembly GCF_902459505.1). Taxonomy (NCBI): domain Eukaryota; kingdom Metazoa; phylum Chordata; class Amphibia; order Gymnophiona; family Dermophiidae; genus Geotrypetes; species Geotrypetes seraphini. The sequence continues at coordinate 2,076,634 of NC_047102.1, forward strand.
AGGCCCTTTACAAAGCTGCAGTAGTGATTCCACATGGAAAACGTGATGTAGCCTATTCAGTTCTTATGGACTGCGTTTACCACGCTGGGACTCACTACTGTGGCTTTGTAAAAAAAAGCCCTATGTGCATACAGCAAGGGGGTGGGGTTTTCCTATGGAATGGCGGGGACCAAAAATTGCCAATCATTTCAAAAAGAGGATCAGCGTTGGGATTTACAGGTATGTTCGAGGGCTGTGCTGGTTCTTGTGAAACTCATATATCGACATCTCTGAACCTGCCGTAGTCTTTATTGTTGGGTCACAGCGAGAGGAAGAAGTTTGTACCTTTTGTAATGGCAGATGAGGAAGACGTGTGTGTGAGAGGACGCCAGAGGTGTGTGATTGAATTTTGTGTTAAACTTGGAAAGAGCAGTAATGAAACTATTGAAATGTTATGGCTAGTTGTGCTGATATTTTTCTTGAGGGGACCATGGTGGTGCAGGGGAAGGAGCCATAGCTAAACTGGTAAGTAATAGTAATGTGAAAGGGATTTGTGATGTGCAAATGCATTTATTCTTAAAGCAAGCAATCTGTGATTTCAAGGAGGGTGGTTTAGATTAGAACATCCCTCCCCCCACACACACATTCAGTAGACCATTGGTAAACCCCATGGTTTGAGTGATATGCAAATCTCCCTTTTCCATAGCCATTTTTCATGCAGAGCAGATTCATATATCTTGTCTAGTGAACTTTGGAATTTGTAGGGTGGGAAAGAGCGTGGAAAGAATGCGCCTTACCCTCTGAGTCTGCCATGGGGAACATACCACAAGTTCGTACTGTCTTTGAAGGGAAGAGCAACATATTCTAGAAAACAAGTTATGTTTGACCACTGTAAAAAAAAAAAAAAAAAAAAAAAAAAAAAGAAGCATGAACTGATTTCTGGAATAGTTCAAAAGGAAGTAATTTTACTTTAAATCATTTTTATTGACCATGAAGAAGTACAATTAGAATTAGATTTGTAAATGTAAACATCAAAGATCAGATTTAAATCATTTCAATTTCAACTAACAGTCTCTATCCCACAAACCCATTTCCCACCCATAAATATGTAAATATAATAATTGAAAAATAAACAAATAAATAATGAATATATCTTCCAGAACTGTATAAATATGTAAATATAATAATTATTATTTTTTTAAATTAAACATGACTGTGAGCAACTTGACCATAATTTGGTCCCGTAGGTCCTATCCATGAATAAAGAATTGCGATCAACCCTGAACATTGCACAAATTATAATGTATTGTTGCAGGGGGAAGGAGACAGGGAAGACCAGTCTTATCTGTCAGCAAAGCATTTTTATAATAAGAAACAGTGGAAAGTTGAGGATTTGACACCTTTAATATTTATTCTACAGCATATAAAAGTTATTTGTAATCTGTACAGTATTAATGTGAGTTTTCATTGTAAAACAGAGGAAAAGGTGGATTAACTACAAATTCTAATACGTCTCTGTACACTGTACAATACGTAGGATTTGGACTTTGAGTGTCCCAAAGTATTTACCAAGCACAGAAAATGCAAGTATTTGGGATGAAACAGAATTATAAGTGACTTTACCTTTTCTATAAATTTATTTTATTTATCTCGTATTTAAAAATTTATATACCGCATATTGGATATGCGGTTTACAAATTACATACACAATATCTTGAGCTCCCGACGATCAATAAAAACCAAACAACAACAGGTGTAACACAGGAAGACAAAAGAATCAGACACATTTTTAACAAGTTCTTAAACTTCATCTCCCCACGCTGGATCACAAAATTCCAAGAAAGCATGAACAACCATTAGCAGGTCAAATTTCAACAACATTAAAACAAATTCATTTCAGAATATTCTTGAGAATTGTATCATAAAATTCCAGAGAAGCAGTAACAACCACAAGGACCATGCCTGATGTATTTTGCCAAACAAGGCTAGTCAATGTTAACACAAAACCATGTCTTTCTTACACACAGAACACAGATACACCCTCACCCAGTATGGAATAAGTAATCACAAACTAAAAATAGAAATATGTAGATAAAGGTTAAACCGCCATGAAGCTAAACTGCAAACAGTGAAACACCACAGAAACAATGACACATAGCTCCCTAATACTCTGCAAAATATAAATAAAGCAGATGTACATTTGAAGAAACTGACACATTTTGATCACTATTGAAAATGAAATCCTTTTTCCTAACTTTGTTGTCTGGTGATTTCATGGTTGCACTTCCTTCTGACTGTGCATCCTTTGCTTCCTCTCCTCCAGACCTCATCCCAAGCAACTTCTCTCTCTCTCCCTACAAGAGTCCAACTTTTTCTTCCTCTCTCCCTGCCCCTTTCTTTCTTTCTTCCTGCCCTCTCCCCTCCCTTTTCATTCTTTCTCTCTCTCTCTCTCTCTCTCTCTCTCTTTCTCCTCTCTGCTTCCCCAACATCACGGGACCACAAGCTTTCCTGCCCGGCATCAATTCTGACATTGGAGAAGACGTTCTGGGCCAGCCAATCGCTGCCTGGTTGGACCGGAACTTCCTTCCCAATGTCAGAATTGACGTCAGGGCATGTCGGGGAATCAGGGAGAAAGCAGACGAGCATGGCAGCCCAAAAGAGATGGCCCAAGGAGGGGGATAGGTGAGGAGTTCCGGGCAGGGAGGAGCAGCCCAAAGTGGCCTTTTCCAAGGTTTCCCCCTGACGATTCTGGGCCCTAAGCACCGGCCTCCCCTTTAATCAGGCCCTGGCAGTGGCTCATCTGGACCAAAAGAGTCCTGGAGAGAAAAAGGTGGGGAGGGGGTCCGTATTAAGAGCATGAAGTTTCATTCTCCAGACTCTCTTCCCAATCAGTCACCATCTCCCCCCCTCCCCCCGCTATCTGTGTCTTCAGTTTTTTCTGGGAGTCAAATTTTCCTGAAAATTCCACTGAGAAGTTTTCTACTGTATGGGAATGAAATAGATTTTTACACTATTTCAAGGCTCTCTGTCATGCTTCTTTGTAAGACTCAGGAGACGAACTGCCTCTCACCAGTCCCCCATATGTCCCACACCAAAGTCCTGAAATTCACAGCTGTTTTGCCCTTTCCAGTGGCCAAAATCACGCTTGAGACCCTCAAGCTACAAATTCAGAGCACACATCCAACACCATGCATCAGTTTTGATGGAGCTGTTAAAACAGCAATGCGCCCTTGGGGATTCAGGGTTGCTTTAAAGAAATTAATGGATTGTTTGATTATTTCAGTGAGTTCTTTAGAATTCAGTGGGTCCCACTTTACTCATAAACATTAACCAAAACATGTTCACGACTATTCACACAACACTAATTAAAATGCTGAGAAAAGCAGTTGATTAAAAGCAAGAGTTCTTCTTTCCCCTGTTAGATGCACATTTGAAACGGAAAACAGGTAGCAGTCCACAGGAAACATTGATAGCATTTCAGTTAAAAATAAAATAGTCCATTGTACTTTGAGGTTGAAAAAAAAAAATCATCTGGAGCAACCAAACGCTTTTGCTTCATGCTAACATGCCAGGGCCCAGATTTAGCTGTAAATACTGCCACAGATTAAAAATAATTGTGCCTGGGCGGGGGAAGATGCAAGCCAAGTTTCAACCCACAATCATTTTCAATATGCAAATAATAAAGTGCCTTCAAAACAAGTCTTATAATGGGAATGACAGCAGGACCTTGATTTCAGCCGACAGTCTGCACAGCTTACATGTTCTAGTATGTTATTGTCCCACGTGCAGGTACATGGGTGAGGGGCGAGAGCATTGGGCTGCAGGTGATTGGCCAGACCAGGAAACCAGGGTCTCCTTTGTCTGGATCCTTCCGCTTCAGCCAGAATGCTCAGATCCATGCTGACAGTGGAATATGAGCATCTGGAGCAGAGTCATGCTTCTTGCAGAAACATCACTCATACAAATTGGTCTTTGAGCGTGACAGATTTGTGGGGCAGGCAGCGCGTGTTTCATTCATTTTGCCAATGAGGGTGGCATTATTATCAGAAAAAAAATAAATAAATAAAAAATCTCCTGTTTCTCAAGTGAGGTTTCCAAAACAAGAACTGCATGGCATTTCCCTGCTTTCCTTGAACAAATTAATGTCTCATATCCAGTACAAAAAATGTCTTCTGAATATATGAGTTCCCTAGTTTGATTGGTCAGGATACTAACAAGGTTCTCACTATTAAATATACAACATATTTGAAATTTTCAGGATGCTTCTATCATACTTCTTCCCCACCCCTACCTATGCATAATTAACCAGTAACACAGACAAACAAACAGACAGACAAAAGTCCAGTTCAAAGATTTTAGGCAGTGGCATATTTGGAGTGTAACCTCCCCTAGACTTGACAGATAGAACCTACTACCACTACTATTTATTATTTCTAAAGCGCTACCAGATGCACGCAACGCTGTACATTAAACACGCAAGAAACAGTCCCTGCTCAAAAGAGCTTACAATCTAAGACATGGAAGACAAAGATGAATTTATACATTATACTTAGGTGGGAATTGCAAGGGACTGAAGAGGCGGAGGGGGTAGGGTAGTAAGAGGGAATGACAAGAGAGATGGGTGCTTTACAAGTTGGCAGAGTAGGACTTAAGCACAGCTTCAAAAAAGTGGGCTTGAAGACTATCAGAGACAGGGTTCAACGCAGGTTGTTCCAGGCATATGACACCGCAAGGTAGAAGAGTTGGAGTCAAGTTGGCAGAAGAGGAGAAGGGTACCGACAGGAGAAACTCACTCGACGAATGGAGTTGCCGGGGCAGAGACTAGGGAGAGACAAGAGAGGAGAGATACTGAAGAGCTGCAGAAGGAACACACTTGTAGGTCAGTAAAAGGAGTTTGAACTGTATGTGGAAACGGACAGGGAATCAGTGAAGCGATTTGAGGAGAGGGGTAATATGGACATAACGACACTGGTGGAATATGAGGTGTGCAGCAGAATTCTGAACAGATTGAAGGGGAAAGAGATGGCTAAGCAGAAAATCCATGAGAAGCAAGTTTCTATACAGGTAGTCCCCGAGTTGCAGATGCCCGACTTAAGTATGACTCATGGCTTCATTTGATTTTACTGAGCAGTCTTTCCAGTGGCATAGACTCCTACACTTCTCCTGCAGCAGATTCAGAAATGACACATGGCCACATTAAGAACAGTGTGTGGTTAGAGGGAACCCTGGACTGGGGCAGTTGGCCCTTTGTCAGCTGGGAGTAGAGGGAAGCAGCAAGAATCTGAAAATCTACAAGTTCTGAGTTACATACAAATCCGACGTGACTCGTTCTTAACCTGGGGACTGCCTATAATACAGGTGAGAGGTAACGAGCACTTTATCCATGAAAATAGAGACAGGAGGAAGGGAAGAGGTAGGTTTAGGAGGAAAAATAAGAAGTTCAGTCTTGGATATATTTTAATTTTTAGATGCACGCCAGACTTGGTCCTGATCTTGCCGGGTTTTGAAAAGCCATCTGGACACCTGGACAGTTCTCTGAAAAGAGGAAATGCCTGAGTAAATCTGAATGTCTGGTAACCCTATGAAAGGATGACTGCCTGCCAAGGCCTGAAGGAAAACTCTTTTGAACCTAGAGCTCTTTCCAGGGCTGGTGTAAAGAGTGAGCAAATGTGGCTTTCTGGTCTACTGGTCTGCAGAGAAGGGGACCTAGATCCAGATGCCAAGCTAACTAGTACACTTGTGGTAGAAAGTGTGAGCCCACCAGAACCCACTGTACTGCCATATAGGTGACACCTGCAGGCATAAGGGCTATTGGGGTGGTAGATAGGTGGGTAAAGTAGGCGTTTTGGAGGGCTCACCATATAATGTACAGGGGTTATGGTGAGATGTGTATCTAGCACCCTTAATGGAAAGTTCACAGCAGCGCCCCCTGCTGGCATGTCTTTGTGGCCAGTCCAGTAAAAATGCAAGCCCCTTTTACATGCAAATGAATTGTTTTGGACGTTTTTTGTTTTTTTTTAAATAATGGCTGTCTAGCTGGCCATTTAAAATTTTTTAAAAGATAGACATCTTGCGAGTTCAAAAGTGGACATTTTCTCCAGCCGATTTTTGGCTGTTTTTCTCAAAACATCCAAAGTCGGACTTAAATGTCCTATCATAAATGCGCCTTGTTGTATTATAAATTCATTCATATATCTGTCTCTAGATTTGTACAGTGATAAAATCATTTTTTCTTCAGCAATATCACCGATAGTTGGGGTTTGTTTGTTTTTTTTAACAAAAACAGCTAATCGCCTGCCCTCTTTTAAGTTTTCACTTTATTTGGATTCCTTATGTCTCACATAAAGGATTTCTTTTCTGTGGTTTCAGATAAAAGCTTTTCCCTAGTAACGGCGGTGTCTACAGTAATCCTGCTTTCTTAGAGCTAATCTGTAAATATCCAGAAATGCAGGCCTACGTTTACACAGATGTTTCGTGTATTCTTTGTCCTAGATACGTCCTTCCTCTGTCAACAACAAAATAAAGGGTTTTTGACAAAGTTCATAGGACTTTACTAATAAAACTGTTTTGCTGCTAATGTGTGGCTTTAGAGAGAAAAGCCAAATTGTTGTGGGCTACTTTCAAAGAGGATTAGGACCTGACAGTTGCATTCAGGTATTGGTTCATAATTCGTTTTGGCTGAAAAGCTATGCATATTTCAATATACAAGCTCCGACAATTGTATCACGAGGTGGAGCGTCCTTGCCTGAGGGAATAATACAACTGGCAAACTCAGCTTGAGTGTACTAGAGCCAAGTATGGACTTCAGGTGTCCCATATGTAATAACAACTGAAACTTTTCAAGCATTTCAAGAGAAAAAGAATCAGAAATGCCCACTACCAGAAAATATCTCATTTGCCCATACAATATGCTTCTCTGGCTGCTTAAATAACATTTCAGTGCCTGTCCACTGGCTCCCAATACAACGCAATATCTTCAAACAACTAGTATTAGCGTTTAAACACTTCCATGACATGACACCTGACTACGTAGCGAAGAAACTTCCAATATACCACTCTCAACTGCTCCTCCGTTCGCAACAGGAACTTAGACTTTCCAGCCCTCCAGCAAACAGCCTCCAACAGCAGACAGCCCGAAAGCGATCATATTCCTATAGCATACCTAAATTATGGAATCAACTCCCTCCTTCTTTTCACGGACCGGATCAATTCTGGTCTCAAACTTTGACACACCTTGCTTCGACGTACCTTACCTCAGAACACCTGTGCCCGCTGACCAGTTCTTCTACCGTTCTCTGCAGATATGTTAATACCCATTCGTGAGTCTACGATTTACTTTCTTAGATTCTGCAAAGCATGTGTTCTTAGTCACATTCTCTTTAAGTTGTAAGTTATTGATTCTATAGCTTTGTGTAGCATATTATTGACCCTGTAATATATGTATCTCTGTTCCTGAAAACTTTGTGTATGTATCCTTGTAACCCGTTCTGAGCTCCTGGGGAGGATGAATAAATAAAATAACCACGGATATTCAATGAGAGATTACTGGTTATTTCTCACTGAATATTCACAGCAATATTTAAAGGCTGCTTCTGACGACAGATCTGGCGTTGGGGGGCAGTCCTGGGAGGGAAGGATTTGTTGGGAAGGCCTCATTTAAGTTGGAGTGGGGGAATGGTCTTGTGGTTAGAGCAGCTGTCTCCACACCCTGAGGTTGTGAGTTCAATTCCGGGCAAGTCACTTAACCCTTTATTGCTTCATATAAACTGTTTTGATTGTGTAAACCACACAGAAAAGCCTGTTTCTATGTTGTACTTTATTATGCAGGTAAATAATGTATAATTTGTTTATAAGTCATTTATACACTATCGAGAATGTGGGATATAAATTTGTTAAATAAAATAAATGTATTATTATTTATTAATTTTAAAAAGTTATAGTCATCTTAAAACTAATCAGATTACAAAATACACAGAAAACATAAAAACAAAGCAAATTTTTAGAATATAATTTACTACCTAATTCCTTAAAATGCCTCGAAAAGATTTTCAACAATTTCTTAAAACTCTGCATATTCTTATTCATTCTCAATTGTCCATCTTCACTCCCACCACCGAAACAGCTGTAGCCATATTTTCCTTTCTGCAACCCATCCACGGAGAGGCACATTGTATTCTCAGATCTCAATGCCCGACAATGCCAGGACTTGGGACAAATAAACTGGTATGTTTTGATAAATAGCTTGAAAGCTCAATACTAACACCTTAAATACTACACAAAATTTAATTGGCAGCCAATGAAATAGATGCAAAAAGGGAGCCACATGCTCAAATTTCCCAACTCCCAAAATTAAATGTGCTGCAGCGTTCCACACCTAGCTGATGAAGCTGCAACACAATGCTTTGAACTACCAAACGCAAATCATCATCATAATAATAATAACTTTATTTTTGTATACCGCCATAGTCAGGCGACTTCTAGGCGGTTCACATTGAAAGAAGGCTGGACAGTCAGCGAATGATAAGGAGCCTAAAATAGAAAAGTTACATAGACAAGTTACATACTAATTTAAGTTCCATGAAAAATTGGAGCTTCCTGAGAGATTGAATAGCGTTTACGGGGGGGGGGTTTGTTTTAGTCAATGAATTTGTCGAATAGGGCGGTTTTTATTGCTTTTCGGAATGCATTGTAAGTCAGTTTGGGTTCATTTATGCAGTTTCGCAACCAGACTTGTTGTCTATTCGCTTGGAACATGAAGGTTTTATCCAGGAAGGATTTGTATCTGCAGCCTGAGATCTTTGGGTAGGCAAAGATGTTTTTGTTTCTGGTTGTTCATGTGGGGTTGTGCAGAATGAAGTGAGTTTGCAGCAAATTTGAATAGTATTCGAGCTTCTATTGGTAACCAGTGCAGTTTTTTATAGTAGGGGCTGATGTGGTCTTTTTTTCTCAGTCCGAAGATTAAGCAAACTAATCTCAATTTTTTACTGTTTTTTGTGGGATACCCAGGTAGATGATGTTACAGTAGTCAAGGATCAGCGATTGCACCAGCAACCTGAAGGATGTTGGGTCGAAGTATTTTTTTATGGTCCTTAGCTTCCACAGCGTGTAAAAACATTTTTTTCACCAGTAAGTTTGTGTGGCAGATAGTCATAACATCATTCCTAAATTCTGAAAACGCCATTGATCCTCCCATGCCTCCTTTGGAGTTGCATACTATGAAATTTAGGCATGCATGGTAAAGAACAGGGTGCAGGGCAGATCTGTGCAAAACTCCTAATTACTGGCAATTAAGTGCAAGTTAACTCTGATTATCGGCTGTCAGCGCTTAATTAGCTAATCTGCTTACATGAGGATCAATGATCTGTGCCCATCCTTTGGCCGATCTATACAAAAACTGCTGGAGTACGTCATAAACAGTGAACTCCAAAATAGTAATTTTGCAATTTCGTAGGCTCCTGCAGGTGAGAGGTTTCAACTTTCAGAGGTTCTATAAAATGGTAACTCTTCGTCCAAGAATAGGTCATGTAGAAAGAAAAAGGTTTGAACCGCACTGCGCTCTACCTGGATGGTGGCATCATAGTTACATAAGAACATACATAAGAATAGCCTTATTGGGTCAGACCAATGGTCCATCAAGCCCAGTAGCCCGTTCTCACGGTGGCCAATCCAGGTCACTAGTACCTGGCCAAAACCCAAGGAGTAGCAACATTCCATACAGAATCCCAAGGAATAGCAAGATTCCGGAATCCCCAGAGTAGTAACATCCCATGCTACCGATCCAGGGCAAGCAGTGGCTTTTCCCATTTGTTTCTCAATAACATACTATGGACTTTTCCTCCAGGAACCTTTCGTAAAGCCAGCTACGCTAAAACCAGTTGCTAATCTCTGTTACTGTACTCACCAGAGGATTTCACCACAGACAGCTCTTTAATATTCTTGGAGAGAAAAATAGAGTATCGTGTAAACAAATCAAAAATATAACATCATTTTAGTTTTGTTTGAGTGCTCTGTTTTATTTTAAGTTAATTGCATTTGGCATTTGTATTTTACTTGTGCCAGGGGAGCCTAGTTTAAGACAGATTACAATCATAAAACAGAGAAAATTAAAACAAACACAAGATGAAATCAAGATAAATAAAGCACTGTTACAATAAAACAGGTAGAAAACAGACTCGCTGTAATATTCGTATAAATTAAGAATACATAAAGAAACATTAGACACACATCAAGGACATGCAATATTTTGGGCTTGTTAAGGAATAATTGATGTAAATTTCTTAAATGACAGATGTACAAGTGTTGAAGTCAGTCTCAGCTCTTAAAGCAAAGGAACTGAAAGATGTCTGTCTGTATTATTTTATTAAGTACAGCCCAATTTTATATCCTTTGTACTCCGCTTAGAAATTTGATAAGCGGATTAACAGTGTAATGACTCAGCAAGAATCAGTGAAAAAGACCGACCCTATTTGCAATCCTAAAAGAAAGTGGAAACCATTCTAAATTTTGGAGGACTTCCTAATGCTTAGCACAGTGGGCTCAAAACTTGGGGGGGGGGGGAACTGAATGACGCTACTCCCGCCTTATCCAAAACAATAACTCAGACACCGTTTATTCACCCTCCCCCCGAATCAAAGGTGGTGGGAGTGTGTAGTGCAATGGTTAGAGCTACAACCCCAGCACCCTGGGGTTGTGGGTTCAAATCCTGCACTGCTGCTTGTGACCCTGGACAAGTCACTTAATCCTCATTGCCCCAGGTCCATTACATAGAGTGGGAGACCGCCAGGACAGTTAGGGAATTGTAGGATTTGCAGAATATAAATAAAGACAAGAAAATGTACAACTGAGATAGCAAAACTTGACCACCACCTGACAGTAACGACGGATTACAAAACCTTCTGAAGGGAAATATTCAGGAAATTTGTCAAGACAATTTAATGCCCATTGTGGTTCCTTGTGATTCTGGGCATGTCACTTAAACTCTTTAAGCAGGGGCTCTTAACTCAGTCCAAAGGAGGGTGAATATTCCAAGTGCATTCATTTCTCTTCTTCCCTTGGGGATCTGAGTGTGGATTCAGATGTGTTTGTCTGCACCGCACTCTTGTAGAATCCGGCCCTCCTTGTCTCAGCTCCAACGATCATTCACCATGTCCTCTTTGCTTTCCTTCTTGATATCAAGAGGATCTCTTTAGTTGAGCAACTTTTTAATTTCTTCTAAGTGACATTATAATGCAATGGCCTAACCTGCTGCATTAGCCAAAGTCTATTACTCCTTTCAGCCACAAAATAGAATACAGTTAGCTTAGCAGGTTTTAAAAAGGTTTTGATAATTTTGTAAAAGAAAAATCCATAAGCCTTTATTAAAATAGACTTGGGAAAATCCACTGCTTACTCCTAGGATAAGCAGCATAAAATCTGTTGGAAACAGGATACTGGGCTTGATGGACCTTCGGTCTGTCCCAGTCTAGCAACTCTCATGTTCTTATGTGGTACAATTGTCGCTGTAACCATAGATAGAGAACTACCTTCCGGCTGTCAGTTCAAATCTCCCACCCTGTGAGGTCTCCTCGGAACATTCTAGACATGGGAGGATTGTCTATCGCCAGTGTCACAAAAAGGTCACAATATACTACATTTGTACAACTGGAGGTCTCTCACATTTCAGCAAGGGGTCTTTATAGATAGTACCTAGGATGATGCTTTCATTATAGTAACATAGTAGATGACGGTCCATCCAGTCTGCCCAACCTGATTCAATTTAATTATTTTTTTTATTTTTTTTTTTTCTTCTTAGCTATTTCTGGGCGAGAATCCAAAGCTTTACCCGGTACTGTGCTTGGGTTCCAACTGCCGAAATCTCTGTTAAGACTTACTCCAGCCCATCTACACCCTCCCAGCCATTGAAGCCCTCCCCTGCCCATCCTCCACCAAATGGCCATATACAGACACAGACCGTGCAAGTCTGCCCAGTACTAGCCTTAGTTCAATTTTTAATATTATTTTCTGATTCTAGATCCTCCGTGTTTATCCCACGCTTCTTTGAACTCAGTCACAGTTTTACTCTCCACCACCTCTCTCGGGAGCGCATTCCAGGCATCCACTACCCTCTCCGTAAAGTAGAATTTCCTAACATTGCCCCTGAATCTACCACCCCTCAACCTCAAATTATGTCCTCTGGTTTTACCATTTTCCTTTCTCAGGAAAAGATTTTGTTCTACGTTAATACCCTTTAAGTATTTGAACGTCTGAATCATATCTCCCCTGTCTCTCCTTTCCGCTAGGGTATACATATTCAGGGCTTCCAGTCTCTCCTCATACGTCTTCTGGCGCAAGCCTCCTATCATTTTTGTCGCCCTCCTCTGGACCGCCTCAAGTCTTCTTACGTCTTTCGCCAGATACGGTCTCCAAAACTGAACACAATACTCCAAGTGGGGCCTCACCAATGACCTGTACAGGGGCATCAACACCTTCTTCCTTCTACTGACTACGCCTCTCTTTATACAGCCCAGCATCCTTCTGGCAGCAGCCACTGCCTTGTCACACTCTTTTTTCACCTTTAGATCTTCGGACACTATCACCCCAAGGTCCCTCTCCCCGTCCGTGCATATCAGCTTCTCTCCTCCCAGCATATACGGTTCCTTCCTATTATTAATCCCCAAATGCATTACTCTGCATTTCTTTGCTCATGATCTTGCAAAAAGACTGGCATGAACTGGAAAATGGAGTACTGTAACTGGAAAAGGATTATCTTTGTTTCGAAGCCGAAATATTGAGATGGGGCTTTTTATTTTATTTTTCCTTGATACTTTTGTTAGTACTAAACATCAGCCCATATACTTAATTGGGGTTCACTTTAGAATTTGAGGACTTATAGAAAGCTCTGGTAGGGGTGAAATCAGTGGTTTGCCCTTCCTAGTTTGGCTTGTAGTCCTATTTTCCTGAACATATGAACTTTATTCCTTATGCTTGCTGTATTTGAGAAATCATTAAAAAATAAAATGTAAAAGTGTACAATTTGTCTTGGTGAAGTACATTAAAACTGTCTCATTCATTTAATATTTTGCAGGTACCGAAGAAAACACTGGCAGGAAGTTTGCAAAGAACCAAAAAGGGACCAGAGGCAGTAAATGGAGATCAAATCTCTTTATTTTCCAGTTTATAGTTAAATGGAAAATATGAGCCTGGAAAATGAGCCAGAGTTTGTAGATTAAAAGGTGCTGAGAAATCTCATTTTTATCAGGGTTCATCCCCTCGAGCATTTAATCACGAACGAGTCACTTCAGGGTGTAGCTTTCTGCCACTAAGAACCTCATCTAAAGTCTTAGTATTTAATTTTTTCCCAGCACTTATAACTTTTTAATAAAGCAGTTTCACAGGTCTTGTAGCAACCTCTGTTTTTCCCCTGTAAAGAATGAGTCAGATTTGTTCCTTCGTGACAGTCCTTCAGCTCTTCCAATCACATTTTCATTTACCCGAGTGTTTTCTTGATTTTTCTTACATTCCTTCAAAATGTATTTAAGCTCAAGTTAGAGAAACTGCATTTCTTTCTTTAAGTGAATTACAGTCTGTTTAAAGCAGAGCCCCCTCAAGGGTCTGGATCGTATCATTATTAATATTGCCATTCTTTTAAAAGATAACCCAAGAAAAGTTTGACTAACAGACACCAAATCTGCTTCCGATGAAAGTACCAGCAGAATATAAAGAAAGATGGTTTTAATAAAACCATTTATGACTGAATGTCACACATTGACCACAGAAGCAGTACAAAACATTGCCCTAAAATACTGAAGTACTTAGGCAACACAAAATTACATGTATAGAGAAGAGGTTAAGACATTCGGTTTGAAATATACACGCCATTAACACTCCGATCCACGTGATTCAAATCTGTGCAAATTCTGTATGTGTTTCCATGTCTCTCATATACAGTATATCCACCTCAGCTGTATTATAGAAATGCAGGTTCTTGGCGACAGTTTTATTAGGCTTGAGAAATAGAGTGAACTTATTTCAATAATAAATACCACCACAACAACTGCCAGTATAGTGTGGGCTATTTTTTTGCCAAGGTCCCATTTTTTGCAGTGAGACCTAGTTACTAATAACTGGGATTAATAGTAAAATAGCATGCCTTAATGCGAGCCTAAAATACCACTACTATTTATTATTTCTATAGCGCTGGAAGGCGTACGCAGCGCTGTACATTTTAGCATGCAATAGACAGTCCCTGCTCAGAGGAGCTTACAATCTAATTTAGACAGGACATTTCAGGGGAGATTATAGTGGGTCCAGGTATCTGACAGCAGTGAGTGGGAGTTGAGTTGAAAGCAGTTTCCAAAAAGTGGGTCTTTAGCTTGGATGTGAACACTGCCAGGGATGGAGCACGACGTATTGATTCAGGCAGCCTGTTCCAGGCATACGGCGCCGCATGGAGTTGGTAGTGGAAGAGAATGGTACAGATAAGAGGGGCTTGCCCGATGAGTGGACATCACAAGGGGAGGAGGGAGGATAGGAGGAGATAAGCGAGGAGAGATATCGGGGGGCTTCAGAGCGAATGCACTTCTAAGTCAGCATGAGGAGTTTAAACTGTATTCGAAAATGGACGGGGAGCCAATGAAGTGACTTCAGGAGAGGGGTAATGTGAGAATAGCGGCTCTCATGGAATATGAGTCATGCAGCAGAATTTTGAACAGACTGAAGAGGTGAGAGACGGGTGTGTGGGAGGCCAGAGAGAAGTACGTTGCAGTAGTCTAAGCACGAGGTGATGAAAGTGTAGACAAGGGTTTTGGTAGTGTGTTCGGAGAGGACGGATTTTGGTAATATTATAGAGGGGGAAGCGACAGGATTTGGTGATTTGTTGGATCTGAGCAGACAAGGAGAGAGAGCATTCAAAGATCACCCCAAGGTTGTGAGCCGACGAGACAGGGAGGAGGATAGTGTTATCCACAGAGACAGAGAACGGCAAGAGGGGGGAGGTGGGTTTAGGCGGAAAGATAAGGAGTTCAGTTTTAGCCATATTGGTAAGGCCCCTCCCCTTAAAGAAATGTCTCTAGAAATTGAAATCCCTGCTTTCTGTAGTAAAAGTGAGCAAATAGAGGACAATGAAGCCATTGTGACATCACTGATGAGGTTGGCTCTTATTGGTGGAATGAGGCATTATGACATCACCATATCAGCTCAGACTCTTCACACTAAGGGGGGGAAGTTATCAACGTGGGTGGGTTAGTTTACCACGAACTGAGGCTATTTCAGCACAGATTTTATTCTATACAATGAGACCTAGTTAGTAATAACTGGAGTTAACTGCAAAATAACACATCTTAATGGGAACCACATTGAGAACTTTCCCCTAAACATATCCATATCCATGTGGGTTACTATTGAGATGTCAGACTGATGTCAGATATCCGAATTTTCAAGTTTCTTTAGTTGTACTCTCCTGCGCTCTGATTGATACCTTCATGGCGGCTTACAGTCTGTTTAATAGGGGAACAGGATCTGGGATAAGTGCACATTAGGCAATAATGTGAAAGCGTGGGAAGGGGGTAGTTTAATATGGCCATTTCAGTGCGGCTGGTTCAACGTGCCCAGTTCTGTGACCTAGCATGATGGGGCTGACTTGGGACAGCATGTGTCAGAGTCAACATCTGTTAGACTCCTTGTGAGCTGGGTGGGGGGCCAACTCAGCACAATGAAACGGTCTGCTCATAAAGGGCCACGATGAAACAGCTGTGATTAAACATCCCATTCCCGGAGGTAGAACTAGAATCACTGATAAGATAGAGGGAAGGAACACCACGTCAAGGATACTTCACGTCTTTGCATGACTCGCCCAAATGGATGTGGTAAGAGTGGAAAAGTCCATAAACTGTTGTTGAGACAGACATGGGAGAAGCCCTGGATTGATGGCATCGAATGCTGCTACTATTTGGGCGTTTTCCAGGTATTTGTGACTTGGATTGGCCTCCATGAAGACGGGCTACATTGGCCATTGGTCTGATCCAATACTGATGTTCTTAGACTGTATACATAGTACTTAAAATATCTTAAAGTTCTCTATGTTCTGAGGTAGATGCCAGTTGGGTTTTCTAAAATGGGCATGAATAGAGATCCTCCGGCACTGAGAGCCCCACATTTTGTCAACCCCCAGGCAATTTTACGAGCACCTGCCTGAGCATATAAAATCCTGCCTATACCTTCAAGTTACTTACGCCATGATTTCTGCCCCTAATAGAATCTTCTATAAAGGGACTTTCCAACTTCCTAAAGGTGAAATGTTGCTGCAGTTATTCCTTTATGCTCTGTGTTCCTATTCTGGTCACTAGCAAAGATGAATTACGGCTCTGCGTCATTCCCTCTACAGAAATTCTCACTGGGTACTTGTTAATGAGCCCCTTTCTCAGACGCAGAGGCTCAGAGACTCTGTCTTCTTCTTCTATCTTTCCTTCATCATTTTCTCTTTTTGTTAAGGACTTGAGGAAGAACCACATTTTAACTGCAAGTGATAATGAACAGAGTGAAATATCATAGCATTTTGTAACTTATGCCTCAGTTCATTCCTTTTAAATTTCTCTTTTTTCTGAGACCAGCACCAAATCTTGGAGATTGCCCTTCCTTCAAATCTCTATACATTTCTTACTACGCAATTAATGGCCCTCGTGTACTAACCTGTAAAAATGTCTGTGAATTGTTGCCCATTTTTGGCATCTTTAGGTATGTTTGATATGTGTTTTATATTCAGATTTCTATGTTGTTCTCACCAGGAAGCTCAGAATGGATTGCATTAATTTATTCAGGTTCTCAAGCATTTGCCCCATCTGTCCTGGTGGGTTCACAATCTATCTAATGTATCTGGGAGGGATTAGGTGATTTGCCCAGGGTTTGAACCCATAACCCCAGGGTACTGAGGCTGTAGCTTTAACCACTGCACTACACTCTCTCCCAATGAACTTTGGTTCATTTATATCCCATAATTAAATTTTGTGTGAAATTTTTCAGTTGCATGAAAAATTATTTTAAAAGCCTCTGTCCTCTTTACTTGACAATGGACAGATTCAAGGCCCCTATTGGCCCAAATCATTGTAGTTCTCCCAGGGGCCTCCAATCCATAATATATAGTAGACCAAGCCTTCTTTCTGCAACCCCTAAAGGAACTATAAATTCTCAGATAAAACTCTCCTTTCATCTCCCTGCCAAATCCCACATCGTGAAGCTCTGCCCCTTAAAATAAATCTGAGGGTGAGCCCTACTGTGTTCTCCTCCCCAGGACCCCAGTGGGTCCAAGAGGTGATGGCAGCAGGAGAAATCTGCACTTTTGATCCTGCTGAGGCATCGCTTGACCTCTAGTGGTAGTCTTACAGTACTGCCATTAAGAATCAGACTACCAATCTACAGCTGGATATACATGTCAGCCATCTATCCTGAACAGACATAATTTCCTATAACTGATGTTAATTGGTATTGGGTATTTTGTGTTCTGCCTTACAATTCAATGCCTAGATGGTGAAGCCAAACAGATGCCTAATTGTGGTCCTTTTTATTAAGAGGCAACAAACAAGCAAAGAATCCAACAACACAGCAGTAGAATATCGAATCACAGAACAAAAGCAAAACCTGCAGGGATGGTGTACAAGACGCCAAGTCTTTAATGAACAAACGTAAATATAAAACCAGTCATAAAACAGTTTGTATCCAAAAGGGGTTGATGAACCGGGATCCCCCAGGAAAGAGACTTGGGAGTACTGGTCGACAAGTCAATGAAGCCATCTGCGCAATGCACGGCAGTGGCGAAAAGGCGAACAGAATGCTAGGTATGATTAAGAAGGGGATCACAAACAGATCGGAGAAGGTTATCATGCCACTTTACCAGGCCATGGTACATCCTCACCTGGAGTACTGCGTCCAGCACTGGTCGCCGTACATGAAGAAGGACACAGTACTACTCGAAAGGGTCCAGAGAAGAGCGACTAAAATGGTTAAGGGGCTGGAGGAGTTGTCGTATAGCGAGAGATTGGAGAAACTGGGCCTCTTCTCCCAGAGAGTGGTGGAAAACTGTTATAAGGGAAAACACCCTCCAGGGATTCAAGACAAAGTTAGACAAGTTCCTGCTGAACCAGAATGTACGCAGGTAAGGCTAGACTCAGTTAGGGCGCTGGTCTTTGACCTAAGGGCTGCCGCTGGAGCAGACTGTTGGGCACGATGGACCACTGGTCTGACCCATCAGAGGCAGTTCTATGTTCTTATGTATCATATACAAGGAAACCTTATGGATTACAACTGGAAAACAGCGGTTTGGTGAACAACTTAACAAGCTGTTTTATAAACAATGCAGACAAATCATACCTCTGCACACCGTCTACCCCAAATCTGCTCTGACCAAGCTTGTTAATGCTTCAGTACTGTTCACAGTAGTTCAGACTTGCGCCCAGCATTCTATTTGCGAATACAAATTGTCTTTGGATTCCAAA
Organism: Geotrypetes seraphini; assembly: GCF_902459505.1. Taxonomy (NCBI): domain Eukaryota; kingdom Metazoa; phylum Chordata; class Amphibia; order Gymnophiona; family Dermophiidae; genus Geotrypetes; species Geotrypetes seraphini. Next base: position 2,095,077 of record NC_047102.1, read on the forward strand.
GCTTCTTTCCACAATTGCTAAAGTTGATTTATTTTATCATGGATCCCCGAGGAAGGCGTATTTAGCTGAAACATGGCCCAAGTCGAGTCCTTTTATGATATATGTGGGTTTAGGCTGTATCATCATTACTGCTTTTAACAAGGAAATTTTTGAATAAATTATATCCACAGATCCGAAAACCTTGTGTTTCCACTGTTTTGTTTGTTTGGACGTTTCCTCAATAACCATATCTGACACAGAAACTCAAAAAAGATGTAGCTGAATTACAAAACATACAAAGAAGAGTGGCCAAAACGATTAAGACCATATGAAACGGCTGAGGGGGATATGAAAGAGGTTTAGGAAATTCTTCATGGAGTGGAGCCGGTTTGTTTTGGTTTTATTTTCTTTATAACCCGCTTTTCCCAAAACAGCTCACAAGTATAAACATACATAATAAAAATACATGTAAAAACAGTCACAAAATAAGCGACCAGCGCTTACACCAAAACAGATGCCTTAATGCCCATATTTCATATTGCAAAATAAATATTGCTTGTGTTGTTTTCTGATATAGAAGGGTAGAAGAATCCATTCCTGGGGTCCCCTACAGGAAAACATAGTCACACCTGAAGAATTCAGTCTCAATTCCCTTACAGACGGCACAGACAAATCGCCATGATGGACAGAGCGCAATTCCACCAAGTTGTATAGTAATAATTCTAAAACAAATAGGAGAAATAATGGTTCTGTTCAACACATACCTCCTCCTTTACAATGCCTCGCTAGTGTTTTAGCACCAGCTGCCGCAGTAACAGCTCCGATGCTCGTAGAATGCCTATAAGGCACACCTAGGGTTGACACTCATGCCTCTTTCTGCACGTGTCCTTTGCTTTCTCCAATGGCTGATCGGATGGGATTTCTATTGGTCTCTGCAAACCTCTTTTGCATGTGAAGTTATTTGAGCATTGGTTGTCATTTCTAGAATCGGACAATTTCCCGGCACCACAGTGACCCCCACCGGATTTTAATGGCAATTTTAGAGCATCTAGACTTTACTTCACATGTAATCAATTAATATTCATTCTTAAATGAGGGCATATTTAATTAACATATTTGTGAGGCTTGAAGTTTGATCATATAAAATTAAGGCAGAATGTATTTCCTGTTACAGTAATTTCAATTAGCATAAAATGAGCCTATCGATAGATGTGCAATTCTTATATTTTCCAGAATTTGCCTGATGCACAATGCACCTCATTGTATCCTCTAGAGAAGTGTAGTAGAGGGAATGGGGGGAGGAGAATTCATGTGTGGTTGCATAGGGGAGCTTGAATACACATCAACCCTCAACAAGACAGACCAGATTAAACATTTTGATCTTTAAATGCCCTCATTTTTGTATTGAGGCTCTGTTCTAAGTTCCATAACTTTATTTTTATGTTCAAAGTGGTTCACAGTAATAGAGACAGCTGATAGTAATAGCAGTCTATGCTCCTAGTTAAGAAAAACATTTTCCCTTTGGAGACCAGAATCTTCTGGGCATTATTTCTCTTTGGCCAAGCACTTTTGGTGCTATGATGGGGATTATTTATGCATTTTTGTATTGCAGCTTTGTAATATAGAAAGGAATTGGAAAACAGTGCCTAGCTTTGCTGAGTGGATAAGATGATCAGCAATTTGTTACACCAAGCTCTGGTCAAACCTAGTCGAGATATCAAGAATGTGGTTCCTGACTCAGAGAGATCCTTTGGACACATCACGATGATGCAGCCAGGAACACTGGTCACAGTCAGTCACCCAGGATTCTGCCCCTGGTGCTGCTATGTGAGCTGCCTCTGCAAAATGGGAATGTGTGTGCTGGGGAAGACGTGGTATCTAGAGTATATTCCAGTAAAGCTGGATCTCTGCCATCTCAATGAGCGGAAAGCCATTTCTAACTTTGGAAAGGATTAAGCAGTCAAGAGACCCAGGGTATGCATCATGTATGTTTATCAAGGATTTACAAGCTCTGAGTGGAAGAGAGACTTGCTGTTTCTTTGAAACATGCCTTATCTTTTACAATCACTTAGACTAATATTGACGTTGACGCAGAGTGCCTTTCCAAATACACCTATTTTAGAACATAAGAATAACCTTACTGGGTCAGACCAATGGTCCATCAAGCCCAGTAGCCCGTATTCATGGTGGCCAGTCCAGGTCATTATACGCAGCAACACCACCGAGGTCTGTGAGGTTCTATTGTAGGAAAACTACTTCTAGTATTGACCTTAAAAGGCTTGCTGTAAAGTTTAAAGCTCTGTATATATGTACATGTCAATTACCTGCAAAAGTCACGTCCAAAATAGGCAAGTATTTTAAATGCCTTCATTTAAGACACTGGTCTCGGACCTACGGAGGCGCATAGGGATCCCTACAGACGCCTAAGGCCACTTCTGGCGCAAAGCACGCCCACACCAGCCTTAGGCCTCCGCAGGCATCCCAAGGTGTGAGACAGGTGCCTAAGAATGGTGCCTGCATTAAAAAAAATAAAAATAGTGTGTCCCAATTGGTTTGTTAGACAGCAGTGGGACATCTGCCGCTGTACTTCGCTTGGAGAATGTGGCCCATTGTAGAGCAGATTGAAACATCAAAGTGACTTTGCATACCTGAAAGTATGTTAGAAACATGGGCCATTTGGCCTTTATCTGCCGTCATGTTTCTATCTAGTCTCTGTTTCTTTTCTATATTTTTAAAAGGTCCATTTATTTCATGACAAAGAGCCAGATCAAACCCAAGTTCCTTGTTAGAGACGCTCCCTAAGACCCATTATCAAGTCCAGCCTGCCTGAGTAACTATTCACAGTGGCTTCTTTTCCAGCGTCGAGCTCAGAAAGACAGAGACGATGTTTTGCTGAAGGATAAAGCTGTAACGCAGCCAACGGGGGTGGCTGAGCCCACTGCCTGAATCATCTGAGCTGGGGAGAAGCTGGACTTAATGACGATTGGAATAATGTGGGCTGATGAAATCTGCACGTTAACAAAAGCCTCCAACGTTCCCTCGATCGCTTAACCTGCTAAACTAATCTACGGTTTCGTGCTTCCCACCGACCTCACAAGCAGCTGGAGATAATTGACGTTTACCTATAGCTCTTAGAGACATTTTTTTATGCTTAACTTTTATTTTCAGGATCAGAATTTATTGTGAAGATGTGGCGGTTTTAGGTGTAACATTGGCTACAATTTAAACTTTGCATGTACCACTTATATTCCATTTGCAAGATCCTAATTTCAGCTTATCATCAGAGCTACACTATCCAATCCAAACGCTTATTTAAGACAGATGTGAAAGCACACATACTTCAGAGTATTCAGTATTCTAACCTATAGAATGGTCTTTTGGGAAAAGTCACTGAGCTCTTCATACAAGATTTCAGGTACTTCAGGCCAGATTCTCTAAGGGCGCCTAACTTAATTAAGAAGATGGGTCAGACCAGTGGTCCATCGTGCCCAGCCGTCCGCTCACGCGGCGGTCCTGTGGTCAAAGACCAGCGCCCTAACTGAGACTAGCCCTACCTGCGTACGTTCCGGTTCAGCAGGAACTTGTCTAACTTTGTCTTGAATCCCTGGAGGGTGTTTTCCCCTATAACAGTTTTCCACCACTCTCTGGGTGAAGAAGAACTTAATTGGCAAAATCCCCTTAATAGGTTCAATAATTGAAAACAAAAATATTTAATAGCGCCTATCACCTAAGTGAGCATTTCTATGTGCGGAGTGTGACTTAGGTGATTCTCCAAAAACCTAGGCACCTGAAATGTAGGCTTTTAAAACCCTGACCTCCATTTCCAGCATTGAAATTCTGTAAACAGTGCCTAAGTGTGATCGATGCAGTCGGTGCCAGTTTTCTAGGTGCTGTTTACAGAATCCTGGCCTTCATGATCAGGAATTACTCAATCTGCACAGTCTGTATGGTTTTTGTTTTTAAAAAAACCTTTTTATACTGCAGCTTAGAAATAAATAATGAGTATCTAAAAAGTTGGCTTTGGGTGGTTGAGAGCGGTTTGAAAAGTGTGGTAACAAAGCGAATTAAACAACGTGGTGTCCAGTGAGTTTCCAGTTATTTGGATGTTGACGCAAGCTCGCATGTGTATGATGTCATCACAGTGACGGCCACGCAGGCGCAAAGGCTTCCAGATGCAGCATCCAAGACATATCTGGGTTTTCCCGGACGCCTGCTAACCCTAGACTGAATGGACCATTCGGGACTTTATCTGTTGTCATTAGCTCTTTCTTTGCTATTATATATCTGTATAGCTAGTCCTCAGGGCATTCTATTTTATAAAATCTAATTCCAACAGAATGATAAACTAAAATAAGTTACAAGCTTAGAACAATTGCGGAGAAACATGCAAGATTTATATTAATTTGGAATCAGTTTACCATAAACATAATTAATTCTTTATTAAAAAGCACTTCAACATAGCTTCCCCAGGGATTGACACTGAAATGGTCTCAGATATTACTGTAATCCTAGAATTACATATCTATAGGAGGTAAATATTGGTTTTAATTAAAAGGTCCACAATGTGCTTCATTGCAAAAATCCATCTACAGATACCGTAATACTTTCTGCACCTTCAAATACCCCCTGCCTCCTCCACACTCTCCATGTTTTTAACCATTTCTTGACAGTTTTATAAGAAGATAAGAATAGCCTTACTGGGTCAGACCAGTGGTCATCAAGCCCAGTAGCCCAGAAATAGCTAAGAAGAAAAAACATTTAAATGGAATCAGGTTGGGCAGACTGGATGGACCATTCGGGTCTTTATCTGCCGTCATCTACTCTGCTACTATGTTATGTTATTCTCATGGTGGCCAATCCAGGTCACTAGTACCTGGCCAAAACCCAGAGAGTAGCAACATTCCATGCTACCGATACAGGGCAAGCAGAGGCTTCTCCATGTATTTTTCATTAACAGGCTATGGACTTTTTCTCCAGGATATTTTTCAAACTTTTCTTAAAACCAGCTACGCTATCCACTCTTACGACAACCTCTGGCAACGTGTTCCAGAGCTTACCTATTCTCTGAGTGAAAAAATATTTCCTCCTTTTGGTTTAAAAGTATTTCCCTGAAACTTCGAGTGTCTCCTAGTCTTTGTAATTTTTGATGGAGTGAAAAATCGATCCACTTGTACCCGTTCTACTCCACTCAGGATTTTGTAGACGTCAATCATATCTCCCCTCAGCCATCTCTTTTCCAAACTGAAGAGACCTAATCTTTTAAGTCTTTCCTCATACGAGAGGAGTTCCATACCCTTTATTATCTTGCTCACTTTTCTTTGAACCTTTTCTAGTGCCGCTATATCTTTCTTGAAATAAGAACAGAATTGAATGCAATACTCCAGGTGAGGATGCACCATGGAGCAATACAGAGGCATAACAACATTATTAGTCTTGTTAACCATCCCTTTTTTAAAATAATTCCTAGCATCTTGTTTGATTTTTGGACCACTTCCGCATATTGGGCAGAAGGTTTCATCGTATTGTCTACAATGACACCCAGATCCTTTTCTTGGGCGCTAAACCCCAAGGTGGACCCTAGCATCTGGTAACTGTGATTTGGTTTATTCTTCCCAATGTGCATCATTTTGGGTGTCCAAGTGGCAGATAAAATTTAATGTGGACAAATGCAGTCTTCCTATTTCCTAAGGTCCGCCTGCAATGTTTCACAATCTGCATGGGTTTTAACAACTTTGAACAGTTTAGTGTCATCTGCAAATTTAATCACCTCACTCGTCGTTGGATGCTAGGGTTCACCTGGGGGCCCAAGAAAAGGATGTGGGTGTCATCGTGGACAATACGATGAAATCTTCCGCCCAATGTGTTGTGGTGGCCAAAAAAGCAAATAGGATGCTAGGAATAATTAAAAAGGGATGGTTAACAAGACTAAGAATGTTATAATGCCCCTGTATCGCTCCATGGTGTGACCTCATCTAGAGTATTGTATTCAATTCTGGTCTCCATATCTCAAGAAAGATATAGTGGTGCTAGAAAAAGTTCAAAGAAGAGCAACCAAAATGGTAAAGGAGATGGAACTCCTCTCGTATGAGGAAGGACTAAAACGGTTAGGGCTCTTCAGCTTGGAAAAGAAACGGCTGAGGGGAGATAGGATTGAAGTCTACAATATCCTGAGTGGAGTAGAACGAGTACAAGTGGATTAATTTTTCACTCTGTCAAAAATTACAAAGACTAGGGGACACTTGATGAAGTTACAGGGAAATACTTTTAAAACCAATAGGAGGAAATTTTTTTTCACTCAGAGAATAGTTAAGGTCTGGAATGCGTTGCCAGAGGATGTGGTAAGAACAGATAGCGTAGCTGGTTTTAAGAAAGGTTTAGACAAGTTCTTGGATGAAAAGTCCATAGACTGTTATTGAGAAAGACACGGGGGAACATAAGAACATAAGAAGTTGCCTCCACTGAGGCAGACCAGAGGTCCATCTTGCCCAGCGGTCCGCTCCCGTGGCGGCCCATCAGGCCTATTGCCTGAAACAGTTGTCTCTAACTAATTTTGTAATTTACCTCTAATCCTCTAATCCTATCCCTATAACCTACCTCTACTCCTATCTGTACCCCTCTATCCCTTTGTCCTCCAGGTACCTATCCAAACCTTCTTTGAATCCCTGTAGCGTGCTCCTGCTTATCACATCCTCCGGTAGCGCGTTCCATGTATCCACCACCCTCTGGGTGAAAAAGAACTTCCTGGCATTTGTTCTAAACCTTTCCCCTTTCAATTTCTCCGAGTGCCCCCTTGTACTTGTGCTTCCCCATAATTTGAAAAATCTGTCCCTGTCTACTTTTTCTATGCCCTTCATGATCTTGAAGGTTTCTATCATGTCTCCTCTAAGTCTCCGCTTTTCCAGGGAGAAAAGCCCCAGCTTTTTCAGTCTGTAAGTATATGAGAGGTCCTCCATACCCCTTATTAGCTTAGTTGCTCTTCTCTGGACTCTCTCAAGTACCGCCATGTCCTTCTTGAGGTACGTCGACCAGTACTGGACACAGTACTCCAGGTGCGGGCGCACCATTGCACGATACAGTGGCAGGATGACTTCCACTGCTTGCCCTGTATTGGTAGCATGGAATATTGCTACACCTTGGGTTTTGGCCAGGTACTAGTGACCTGGATTGGCCACCGAGAGAACAGGTTGCTTGGCTTGATGGACCATTGGTCTGACCCAGTAAGGCTATTCATGTTATTAGGGAGAGATGCTGGATTGGGATTTTGGTACCATGGGCCAGGGCCTCACCTAGTCCATAGGTTGAGCCGGCCCTACTTGACTCACTGATACCATTGTAGGATTGGTGCTTAGCATGTGCCAAGCTGAAGCAATGCCCAAGATCAGCAGGAGCATGAGGGGTGATTAAGCTCCTCGTCCACTCCCGTAAGGTTTTAAGAACAGTCTCAAGGCTCCTGTAATTTGTGCTAGCAGGAAATGGGATATTACAGTAATCTGTTGCAATTTAGGGCACAGTCTTTAGTGATCTCACATGCCAGCATATAAGCAGCACAGGAGGTAAGTGAAACTCTTAAAGAAATGAAGGGCACTTTTGCTGCAGGCTTTGTTACTAACCACAGTCGGTATTCAATAAGCTGATGAAATGATGCTTATCACATCTTTCCTGAGTAGCTCAAGCTGCTTAAACAGGGACAGTGCTGTTGCCCTTCCACTAAAGGAAAGAAACAAAACAAAAAAGGTTTTATTTTATAGTTATGTTGGCAAAAATACCTGCAGTCTGGAAATAAAATAGGAGCCAGATTCCTTGGCACAGTTTTTAAATCAAGAAAACTGAGAGACTGAAAGAACAGCACAGCTGGAGCCAAACAAAACTGTCCAAGTTCGCAGGACGGCTTTCAAACAGTGGCACCTGTTTCCATCTCAGTTACATTTTACTGTAATAATAGCTTTATTTATACGCGCTTTGCGCATTTTGTCTGCAGTAGTTTCTGCTAATTGCAAGCAAGGCATTAGTGTGCACAGCGACAAAGCAAACACAAACTGGAAGATATAGAAAATCACGTATGCACGTAAACCTTCTATTTTTAACCTGGGACTTCTACAGATAAATTTAGATGTTAGGGGCACAGGGTGGGACAAAAGTAGGTAAACACTATTTATTCATTATTTCTTGTTATTTTACAGGTATCGAATAGGGATAATACAGTTTGTTAGCTGCCATCAACTCGTGTTTGAGTCCTGGTGACTTGATGAATTTGGTTTTGCGCTAGTTTCCAAGTTTATCACTTGATATACCGCAATGGAAGAACATCTATGCGGTTTACACAAAATGAATACAAGAAAATGGAACTACAATATCAATAATAAAAACAAGAAAGACAAAAGATTTTAAAAAACTGAGTTGCGCTTTCTTATTTCAGATTGGTCTCCGCTAAGTCTCTTTGGGGTCCTTTTATTAAGGGCGTCTAAGGTGCGTGCCCTAAATCAGTTAACGCGCTTTAGTGAAAGGATCCCTTTGTTTGTAGATCATTGGTCAAATGGATCATTGAACAAAATGTTTGGAATTGTTTGAGATTATGTTCAGGAAGGTCCTCCCATGTCATCCCCATGGTTGTTTTCAATCACGTTGATTGCAGGTCGCTCTCTTCGCCTGGTTCCTTTGATCTTTCCCTTCTGACAGTGTGACCAAAATAAGACAGTCATAACGTCATCATTTGGGCTTCAAGTGACATAGCCGGTTTGATTTGTTAGTTCTTCTGGTGGTCCACAGGACGCAGAACATCCTTCTCCAGCTTTTATTGATTATGTAGCTGGATGGGTAGACTAGAAATCTATGTACGTTAAACAGAAATAAATTGTTTCATAAGATGCCGATCTTACGAAAGGGACCAAGAGTGCGTGAGAAAGAAGTTTCAGGGGCCTGCATTTCTCTTTGGTCAGGTTAAGGTATTCCTGTTTTCCTATTTCTACTTGCTCATGTTTTTAAAATAAGATATTTTGTTTTCACGCTCTTCGTGGGGATTAATTTGCACATGCTAATATGTTGGGTTTCTGTATAGCAGTTACCACACAGAGACTTTCATATGATTAAAAAAAAAAAATGCTAAAGTTGTTAAAATCTGTTTTCTTACTTTATAATTAATGAGGGTTTAAAATCGAGTCTCTTTCACGTCACCGCACCGTCTCGCATGTAAAGTGTTTATTTTAGGTGCTAACAGAGCAGCAATTGATGTATTTACAGTATATGAAAGTATTTCTCTTTCAAAAACGATGTGAGACAAATGGCCGTGTTAGTCCAGTCCTAAAGCAAAAAGAATCCCAGTGATGCCTTTTTTATTAGACTAAGTACAGCATGATTTGCAAAGGTTGATAGTAAAGTTCAGCATCTTTATTGCAGAGAAAATGAGTTACGTCCACCAATTCCATCTGCAAAGCCATCATAGTTGGTGATGCCAGACATCGCATGTGTAGACCTCATAGAATGATAAGAGGGAGGGGGAGGGGGTAGCATTTCTTTTGAAAATCATTTCTTACAGCATCCTTAGCTTTTTTCATGAAATCTTTTTTTTATTATAGGAAGGGCCATGTGTCCTTTTAGAATTCTCTCCCAGCAGTAGTGTAATCCCGGGTGGGCCCATGCTGACCCACTTTGGACTCAGGCGATTCAGCAGTAATGTGGCTGGCTGGGATCCCCAAGTCCTGCCAACTAAAGACTCTTGGCATATTGGCACGATTTTCTAAATATACAATTAACATAAGCATGACGGAGGAGAGTTCTGAATTTTTTATGAAATGACCCCTGACGTAGCCATTGGTGAAACTGGGATTCCCCATTGGGTTGAGGAGCTTCAGATTGCTACCCGCTATTGAAGTATGAAGCATGAAGATGTGCCACGGCGCCTTTGGTGGTTTAGATGCCCTCTTTCATCCAGCCTTTAAGCCTTGTTATTTGAAGAGTTTTTCATTGAGCACCATCTACTGGACCTAGGCCGACCCCTGAGGAAGGCTTTCCCACAGAAGCCGAAACACGGACGTGTTGAGTCCAGAAAATTCACAAGACTTGGACATTTTATAAGGCTTGGTTTTACATATATGATATGATTTAATTTTGTTATATATTTAATGTCAGAGTTGACAATCCCAAGGATAATCAGAAGCTGTCTTCAGATCTATCAAGGTTTATGGACTTTTCCTCCAGGAACTTGTCCAAACCTTTTTAAAACTCAACTACAGTTCCAGAACTTAACTATACACTGAGGAAGAAAATATTTTTTTTCACTCAGCATACAGATAAGCTCTGGAACACTTTGCTGGACCAAGTTCTTGGAGGAAAAGTTCATAAACCATTGTTGAGGTAGACCCGAGGAAAGCTACTGCTTATCCTTTGAAGTCTAAAGTATAAAATTTTCCTGTCGATTGGGATTCTACCAGATACTTATAACCTGGATTAGCCACTGTTGGAAACAGGATATACTAGACCAGATGGACTCTTAATCTGACCTGGTAGGGCAACTCTTATATTCTTATCAATCAGAGTCTGTAGCTCACAACCAGCTGAAAGAGGGTCTTATCTGCCCTCTGATTGTGGTTTTGGTGAATTTATTTATTTGTGTATGAATCTCCCCTGAGGATCCAAAGTGACATGATATAAAACCTTGATAACCAAACATTAAACTCTGACTAAAAGTGTAATCAAATTATAAAACATTTTCCTCCTCACTTTCTCCATCTAGCCCTAATACGGTATTTGAAACATGTTACATATCGATGCCACATACTGACAATAGGCAAATTATGGCGTATTATTGTCTGAAAAATCAGTTGCTTCCCTTCTATGGGGTGATAGTCACACGTCACTTTTATATTACAGATCTTCAATCATTCTTGAGACTCATTGAATCTTTATTATTGCAGGCTTTAGTTTTCCCTTCAAAACTGTTATCCTCAAAATTCTGCAGCTCAGTCTCATGTGAAATGAGTCACAGTTTCAGAGCAGATACTTAAAGACTGCAAAATCAGAGCTGTGCAAAGATAGGAAACTGCGCATTTCTGTATATGGTCTGCTCAGGACATTAATAAGAACCGCGCTTGCTTAGATTTTGTATCTTTGATTGTGCTGTACATGTGGAGCTCTTTATGTAACAGGACTCTGCATTACAATACTTTAAGGTATTTATATTACGTTCAGTGTGGATTACAGTTACAAAAGGCTGGCCATTTCCAATAGCATAATACATACAATTGTTTTGGGAATAAGAAAGTTTTCAACGCTAATGTGTGTCTAATGCAGCAAAAATGGGTTAACATAGAATTGCTAAACAATTCTGCAGTGGTTTTGCCATCTGTGTGTGCAAGGTGTATGCTGTGAATTTTTTTTTGGGGGGGGTTGTCTGGACCATCAAGCAGGAGCCCTTAACAACCTCCATGAATGTAACAAATTGGGGAAAAAAATCCTTTTTAATGGACTTAGCACAGGGGAAAGACCTACGGAAGGATGGTCTAGTCCAGTTTAATAAAAGAGCCCCATCCTCTTGTATAACATCAGTAGACAAATTATTCCAACAGAGCATTGCTTAATAGGAGAATATTTTCTTCAATCTGATTTCCTTTGTAGTAAATTGCAGGGAATCATGGAACTGGCTGTCAATTGAACATGTGCTTGGTTTGGAGGTCAATGCAAGGATTGGAGAAAAGGAGTAGCCCTGACAATTGCTTTTCTTTTGTTACCTGCTAGCCTGGCAGCTGTGTTCTGAATTGCCTATAGAATTTTCGGAAGTAAATAAAGTCAAATGCAAAAATCTCAGCAGGCGGGAGTAGATATTATAGAGTCCATATTGAATTGTAGAGAAAATCCCATTATATTAAAAAGTCTTGTCTGATCACTATTATTTACAGAATCATGACACTGCGGCTATGGCACCTTAAAATTACCAATTGACTTATATCAGCGTATGAGGATTTCTAGCTTTCTGCTTTGAAGAGTTTTCAACATATTGTATGAAGGGCCGCTGAAAAGTTCTCAGCCAACCGAGAAGGCAATGATGTGGAGCCATGAAACCTACAAGTTATTCCACACTTCCCTTGACTCTTGTTTCAATGATATGAAAAGAAACAAAAAGGGTCAAGAAAAGTCTGGAATAACTTGTCGGTTTCATGGCTCCACATCATTGCCTTCTCGGTTGGGCTGAGAACTTTTCAGTGGCCCCTCACATTGTGATATCATAATGTTCATTCCACCAGTGCCTAAGAGCCAACCTCATCGGTGATGTCTCAATGGCTCATTCCACCAATGCCTAAGAGCCAACCTCATCGGTGATGTCATAATGGCTCATTCCACCAATGCCTAAGAGCCAAACTCATCAGTGATGTCACAATGACTTGTACCCATTTACTAGATGCATTTGCCTCATTGAAACGAAGTGTCAAGAAAAGTCTGAAATAACTTGTAAGTTTCATGGCTCCACCTCATTCTTTTCTTGGTTGGGTTGAGAACTTTTCAGCGGCTCCTCATATCAAGGCACTTATCTATTTGGTCATCAACACTGGTCATGTAGAAGCCTACTTGAACTCTCTGAATCTACTGCATAAGAATTTAAAGAGATCTTCCATCTTTGATGCATATATAATTAAATGGAAAGATCATTTGGTCACCATCTTACATTGGAAGCCTGGAATTTTTTGTGGCTCAAGAGTCCTAATTTGAAGAAGTTGCATTTTCTATAAAGTGGGACCTAAGGTAACATGACCCATCTTAATGACAATCTGCTTTGATAACTTTGGGACATATGAATTTAAGATCTTTCGCCATTCAAACAGACTGTCTGAATTCAAGAGGGCCTGGGATAGGCATGTGGGATCTCTTAGAGAGAGGAAGAGATAATGGTTACTGCGGGTGGGCAGACTGGATGGGCCATTTGGCCTTTATCTGCCATCATGTTTCGATAACCATAAAGCTCTATGACCTCACAATGCAGGTGTTAAAATGTTAAGAGCCTTAGCCAATAGGAAGAGGAGGCAATAGTGGATGCTGCAGATGGGCAGACTGGATGGGCCATTTGGCCTTTATGAATTTTTTTGATACAAGGTTTTTATCTTAACTTGACACATACTAGGGATCTAATACCAATATACATATTTATTTAATTTTCTATACAGAATTTTTAAAAGCCTTCTACTTTGTACAAAACAGACTTAACATGAGAAAAATGCTTTATAAATTTACCCCCCATAGCTTAAGGATATAAGAATTGTCATACTGGGACAGACCGAAGGTCCATCTAGGCCAGTATCAGGTCCCACGTACCTAGCTAGATCCCAAGGAGCAAAACAGTCTGGCAGTGTTCCTGAGTTCTGAAGGTAATTGACAATGGACATATGTATCCTTCTCAAGAAACAAAAATATATTTAGAGTTCTGTGAATAAACAAAAAAGAAAAATGACAATAACAAATTTTGTTTCCTTATGTTAACAAAATGTTTTCCTAAATATGTGTCATCCATGGGTGTAAGGCTTGTGAATCACCAGATACACAAAATGTCTGTTATCAAAAGAACATTGTCAGGGGCAGAGTAGAAAACAGAGACCGAGTGCATTTTGTTGAGACAACAAAACAGAGCAGGAGATTGTACTTTTTAACTCTGGCAAATTTAATAGCTCATATGATGATGTGTGATCTGCTCAGTATTGTATAGGGTGTGAGGAATAGAAATTCAATACATGAAATGATCACTGCAATCCATTTTCTTTCATCAGCAATGCCATCATGCCCTCAGATGATGGATGCAGAAGAATTTGTTGGGGTGGTCTCTGCATGGAAAGGTAAAGATGTTCCTTAGATATAGGCTAGAAAGACTGTAGTAGGCAGAGCTTAAGCAAATGTGGAAAAGAGATGACAGAGGGGAGATATGATTGACGTCTACAAAATCCTGAGTGGTAAAGAAAGGTTAAAAGTGATTAGATTTTTTACTAGTTCAAAAATTACAGACAATTATAGAGCGTAGGGAGAGGGGAGACATGATTGAGACATTTAAGTACATCACAGGACGGGTCGAGGTGGAAGATGATATCTTTCTTCTGAAGGGACCCTCGACCGCAAGAGGTCATTCGCTCAAACTCAGGGGAGGGAAGTTTCGTGGTGACGCCAGGAAGTACATCTTCATGGAGAGAGTGATTGAGCATTGGAACAAGCTTCCAGTGCAGGTGATCGAGGCACACAGCATCTCAGACTTCAAGAATAAATGGAATACCTATGTGGGATCCCTACGAGGGTCATGCCAAGCGATAGGGTCTCTAGGGTACAGACTTGAAAGAGCGGGTCAATAGAGTGGCAGTATAATTACAATTACACTTAAGGGGTTCATTAGACTTAACAGGGAGGGTCAATAGTGTGGGCAGACTTGATGGGCTATAGCCCTTATCTGCCGTCATCTTTCTATGTTTCTAATTACAGGGAAATACCTTTAAAACAAATAGAAGGAAATTTGTTTTACTCAAAGAATAGTTAAGTTCTGGAACTTGATGCCAGAGGATGTGGTATCAGTAGTTAATGTAGTTGGGTTTAATAAAGGGTTGGACAAGTTCTTGGAGAAAAAGTCCATAGTTGGTTATTAAGACAGACATGGGGGAAGCCACTGCTCACCCTATGATGGTAGCATGGAATGTTGCTACTATTTGGGTTCCTGCCTGGACTCGACACTGTTGGAAATAGGAAACTGGGCTAGATGGAACATTGGCTATTCTTCTATTCTTATGTTTCTACCAGGATTTGGGAATCAGTCTGGGGAGAGTGTGGTGCAGTGGTTAAAGCTGAGGTTGTGGATTCAAACCCCACCCTGCTCCTTGTGACCCTGGCCAAGTCACTTAATCCCCCCCATTAGATAGATTGTGAGGGGAAAATGCTGGAGTACCTGAATAAACTCATGTAAACTGTTCTGGGAGAACAGTCTAGAAAATCGAATGAATAAATACATGTGTGAAGGGTTCTGAGGGGTCTACGGGATGAGGGGGAGGTTTTGTTTCAGTTTCCAGATGTTACTCCAATTTTTGTCCAATAACAACCTGTCTCAAAAAATTGTTTTTAGGTTCCCGGAACCTGTTATTAAGATAAGTGAACCTTAAAATTGATATTGACACATTAATTGAATGGATATTGAACATTGGAGAAAGATTCTTGAATTGGACAGTTTTGTGTGCAGTGATTGAACAGAAGGGCTTCCCTTAGGATCTGTTGGTCCATGCTAGTCAACATTGAAGATTAGTTATGCTAATTAAGAATCATTTCATAATTCTTGAGGTTTGCCATGCTGCGGGTTCTATTGATTTTGCAAATCAGATTATTTTTTGCCTTATCTCTATGACGAGAACTTTGTAGCCATTTCCAGCTCTTTCTTACAGACTCTACAGACGTCTGTTGTACCTTTTTTTTTAACTAGGCAACTAGAATTCATGGTGTTTTTTTCTCCCTACTTTTCACGTAAGATTTGTTTGTTGAAAAAAACCCTTTTTCTTTATTTTAATATACAATGCCTTTGTTTATAAGACTTATTGTAAACCATTTAGCCAATATTTTGATAGGCTGTATATCAAAAACTGATAAACTTGGAAACTTTATCTGACGTTTGTTACTATCTCACTTTGTAGTTCTCACTGTAAAACCATTTTGAATTTGCCACTTGTGTTTCCCCATTTCCTCACTTAATTCCTCGAAGAGATTTTCTTTCCCTTCATTCTTCTTTCATTTCTCTCATATCTCTTCTCCGCTCCACCAGGGTAAACATATTTAGATTCTAAATTTGGTATAGATGCTGTTACTGTTTTGGTAGCCTTTCTCCAAACAGCCTTCTTGATGGAATATTAGCCTCTAGAATTTGACATAGATGGACTTTTGCACGAGAACTCATCAAAACAAAATCAGTACAGAAAAAGGAGCCAATGTTCTGTCTTTCTTCATTCTTGGGTACTTTAAAAATTTGTGACCATTGATTGTGTTGCTTGAGTGAACCTCGAACACAAATCAATGTATTGTTTAAGATTTAAGTACACGATAGTATTTCAAGGTGGCATAAAAGCCGAACCTGCATTGTATCTGATTGTTCATGTAAATTATACAAGTAATTACAGTATGTACATTAGAAGGGAAACATTAACCAGATGACTGAATGGCTGAAGGGAACAGGCGTGAGTTTACAGAACACACTTACAGCCCATTTGTTCAAACCCAGCTCAGGGAATAAAAACAAAGAATTATTTGGTGGTCTGTATGAAATGAGTAAGAGATCGGCATTCATACCTTGGAATATTTGACTGCTGGAATGATTTATGACCTATGTCTGGGTTATGTTTACTGTACACATCCATGGGTGAATTTCTTCAAAGGGGCAGTAAATAAATCCTACTTAATAAAGAATTAAATATTGCCGCTATCATTTGCAGTAACTATACCATTGTTGGTCTCCAGAGAAATATCAATCGCACATGCCCAGAGTCAACCCTACGCTACTATCTCTGGAGACTATTATAAAGAACATAATGACAGAACATATACGGAAGTATGGATTAATGAGAGAAAGCCAACATGGATTTAGTCGAGGGAAATCTTGCCTCACCAATCTACTGCATTTCTTTGAAGGGGTGAATGAACATGTGGATAAAGGTGACAAAGTACCTCATGAAAGACTTCTGAGGAAATTAAAAGTCATGGGATAGGAAGTAATGTCCATTTATGGATTAAGAACGGGTTGAAAGACAAAAACAGAGAGTGGGTTGAAACGGTCAATATTCTCAATGAAGAAGGGTAAAGAGTGGGGTTCCCCCAGGGGGGGGGGGTCTGTGCTGGGACTGCTGCTTTTTTAACATATTTATCAATGATGGGAATATCTAGTGAGATAATTAAATTTGATGATACAAAGTTGTTAAATCACAAGCGGATTGTGAAAAATTGCAAGAGGATCCTGTGAGACTGGAAGACTGGGCGTCAAAATGGCAGACGATGTTTAATGTGAGCAAGTGCAAAGTGATGCACGTGGAAAAGAGGAATCTAAACTATAGTTATGTGATGCTGGGTTCTATGTGAGGAGTCACAGAGGGGGAAGATTCTCCAAACCCACTCTGCCTTTAACGATAGTCACTAAACCGGTTCCAGCTGGTTTAGTGTAGAAGTATTCTAGCAGCCAATTCTCTCAAGGTACAGAGAAGGCTGACAAAAAATGGTAAAATGTATAGAATGACTTCCCTATGAGGTAAAGCTAAACTGTGGAAGATGGCTCAGGGGTGATATGATAGAATATGATAAAATATGACCATATCACAGAGGCATACCATGACTCGCACTGGCTTCCAATAGAAGCGAGAGTGCACTTCAAATTCTACTGCTTACTTTACAAGGCTCTCAACGGAGAAAGCCCAACCTACTGGAATAACCGACTAAATCAATCCTCCTCAACCAGACACAGAAGATCCCACTCACTATTCACTCACCCATCATTCAAAGATGTCAAACGAAAAAACCTTTATGACAACCTAATAGCCTCCAAAGCAGCTAAACTGGACAGACAAATCACCACTCTGTTATCTTCAACTACAGACTACAAAGCCTTCAGGAGAGATATTAAAACCAAAAAACACATAAAACCTATCCAGCACAACCAATCCCAACCCAATATCCAACACTCTATTTACCCTTAGATCTCTCTAATATTCTTTTATTTACCAAACATTATCTAAAACCCATAATTTCACCCTATTCTTATCTCCTAAAGACCTCCACTTCCCTTTGGTAACTTTTTACCCAACATATATTACCTTAAAAATTCTGTCATCTCTTATTCTATTCCTTCAAATTTTGAATGTAATTTTGTTTTAGTTTGGATGTAATCCGCCTTGAACCGCAAGGTAATGGCGGAATAGAAATCACTAATGCAATGTAATGTAATAGAATTCTGTAAAATACTGAGTGGAGTGGAAAGCGTAGATGTGAATCGCTAGTTTACTCTTTTCAAAAATACTCGGACTAGGGGGCATGTGTTGAAGCTACTACACAGTAGATTTAAAACAAACCAGAGAAAATATTAAACCCTGGAATTTGTTGCGAGAGAATGTGGTGAAATCATTTAGCTTA
Source organism: Geotrypetes seraphini (assembly GCF_902459505.1). Taxonomy (NCBI): domain Eukaryota; kingdom Metazoa; phylum Chordata; class Amphibia; order Gymnophiona; family Dermophiidae; genus Geotrypetes; species Geotrypetes seraphini. Next base: position 2,113,167 of record NC_047102.1, read on the forward strand.
GCAGGGTTTAAAAAAGATTTGGATAATTTCCTAAAGCAAAGGTCATAAGCCATTATTGAGATGGACTTGGGAAAATCTGCAGGACTCTTTGGGATCTTGCCAGGAACTTGTGGTCTGCATTTTCCACTGTCTGAAACAGGATACTGGGCTTAATGGACCATCGGTCTGTCCCAGTAGGGCAACTCCTATGTTCTTATGTACTAGAAATGTTTCATTAAAAATGACAGAAAAATGGATATCCTGTTTTTTTCAATAGTCTCTTCATTTCTTTTCAAGTCTATTGTGTCATTAGGTTTTAGTCTAGTTTAGATAATATATTTCAAATCTATTGATTCACAGAAAAATAAACGCTATCATTATACAGTTTGAATGCTTGATACTGGTTAGTGCACTGGCCTGAGAGTGGTGTTGGATTCCCACTGCAGCCCCTTGTGCCTCTGGGTGAGACAATTAACCCTGTGTTGCCCCAGGTACACAATAAGTACCTGGACTATGTAAACTAGGTACACTACGAAAGCGCTCCGACAAAGCTGCGTTGACAATTGCACACACGGATGCCTGAAGCCGTTCTGACCATTCGCGTTAGCGATGTGAGAGGGGTGGGGGGACAACCCCAGTACACTGAGAATTACTTGCAGTCACGTTGGGGGGGGTTCCCTCCACACCGCCGTGCAGAACGGAAGAGGACTTTTCAGTGTATTGAGGGTTCCCCCCCCCCACACCCTGAACATGAGCGCGAGTATTTCTCAGTGTAGTGGGGGGGGGGGGGGAGTTCCCATCACAGCACTAACAGGAACGATCAGAACGGCTTCAGGCAGCGGCGCACATTCATTCCTGCATGCAATTGTCAGCGCGGCTTTGTTGGCGCAACAATGTCCAGCACACTTTTGACAGGTCACCCTACACTACATAAAGGCAGTATATCAAATCCCATCTATTTTCTTATAGTATCAGGTTTAAAAAAATAAACAAACGTGACCCAAATATAAAGGAGATACATCTAAATTTTATTTCAAGGCACAGTATAAATATAGTTCAGTGAAATATTCTGCATTCGTTGCATGGTACTGTTTTTTGCTAAATTAGGAATTCCACATCCACCCCCTCCTACAAAATCTGGAAGTGTCTGTCATGGCTCTACAACCCCCTTCTGCAGAAGGCAGTGCGAAACCTTAAATCAAACAAGTTAACACTCTTCCTCAGAGCACACGGAGAGAAATGCCAAGGATGCAAAAGGTGTCCCTGGGATTACCAATGACGTGCTAACACTTCTCCAGGCAGTCTCTGTGCCTCCATCTCTCTGACTCACTGCCTCCCTTTGGGGGTTTCTATCACGTCATTGAGGGACTGAGGGTTATGTACAGATCACCGACTAAAGACCAGCTTTAACTCTCCACCTGCAGCAAAAAAGGAGTGAGATCATTGACGAGGAACAGTTTCAATACAGCGAAAAAGAAATGCATCCTCTTTCGTCTCGGTCTCTTGCAAATTAGGAGTTGCCTCTTATAAGTCCATGTCTGTTCTCTTCAGCTCACAGCATCAGGGATGCCTTCGGCTGGTCTGCTGCAGTGGTCAGGGTTTTTAGCTTTGGCAATGAAAATATAGTGAAAAGTGCATTTTCAATGGTATTGAGTTTCTCTGTTATAGAAGTTGCATGTTTAAAATGAACTGAAAGCAGATATGTAGACATCACACTTTTTACTAGCTTACATCTAAATGGGGCCAATATTTTTGTGCTTGCCTTACTTTTAAAACTAATAGGAGGAAATATTTTTTCACTCAGAGAATAGTTAAGCTCTGGAACGTGTTGCCAGAGGTTGTGGTGAATAATAATAATTTATTTTTAGATACTGCCATACCCGACAGTTCTAGGCGGTTCACAACAGTCAAGTGCAATACATACAATGCAAATGCATGCATCAGATTAAAATCTTCTGCAGATTTAGCAAAATAAAAAAACTATATAAAGAAATACAAACAATTTAAAATAGGATAAAAAGTTAGGTTAAAAAATAAAACAACATTAAGATTCTAGCCTGTTAAATAGTTGTGGATAGAGCGGATGGTTTTAAGCTGTGGATAGAGCTGGTTTTAAGAAAGGTTTGGACAACTTCCTGGAGGAAAAGTCCATACTCTGTTACATAGTAACATAGTAGATGACGGCAGATAAAGACCCGAATGGTCCATCCAGTCTGCCCAACCTGATTCAATTTAATTTTTTTCTTCTTAGCTATTTCTGGGCGAGAATCCAAAGCTTTACCCGGTACTGTGCTTGGGTTCCAACTGCCAAAATCTCTGTTAAGACTTACTCCAGCCCATCTCCACCCTCCCAGCCATTGAAGCCCTCCCCAGCCCATCCTCCAAGGGGGAAGCCACTGCTTGGACTGTTGCTACTCTGGGTTTTGGCCAAGTACTAGGGACCTGGATTGGCCACCATGAGAACGGGCTACTGGGCTTGATGGTCTGACCCAGTAAAGCTATTCTTATGTTCTTATAAACTATTTAGGCCAAACTCTAGAAGCTGCAACATTTACAAGATACTTTTCTTTTGTTCATTCAGTCCAGAAAGAACAAGATGCTTAGCCAGAAAAAAAAAAAATCTAACCTACAAATACAATAATGAATAGCAGATTGGTTGCAAAAAAATAAAATGTCTCGAGTAGGATTTGCCACATAGGGTTTGATGCCTCATTATCTGCTGTGGACCATTGTCTTTCATGTAGAAAATGTATGTGTTTCAGTGTAAGATAAAGTGAAGACAAGTCACGCTTCCATTAAATGTGGGGTCTTTCATTTCAAAATCAGATACCAAAGCAAAATGTTGACAAACTTCAAGATATGAAACTTGTTTCCCTTGAATTTCTCACTTTCCTAATTAAACTGGCTTTGTAATGGCAAAGCTGGCAGGAGTTTTGAGTGGCAGAATTTGAAAAGCGAATTGCAGGAGAGCATACTCTACAAAAATGTCACCGGAAGCTGCCCTGGTAGTCCGTCTTTCGTAAGGGCACCGGTTATGCAAAATAGGTCAGAATTCAATTTTCCAGTTTAACAAGCAACACAAGTAGCCAATTAGCTTGACAAATATTTGTCAGACATTGGTAAATATTCATAAAATGGTTTAAAGAAATTAAAAAAATACTTTGCAAAACCATATATCAAATATGACCCATGTCGTGGGACCACCAGTGCCAAAACGTGCAAAATCACTACTCATGCTCGAATCCTAGCAACTTGATGAATTACAGATCTAAAGAGAAATTGGTTTTTTGCTAGTCCGGTGAGGTCCTCCAGTGTCATCCTCATGGTTGTTTTCAACATGTTGGGTTATCTGATGGCAGATCGTCCTCTTCGCCTGTTTCCTGGGGCAGAAGTAACTTTGTGTGTGTCCTATGCCTGCAGGAATTGGTACTCATGAATGAGTTTCATACAAACTGTGCATAAAATGCTTCTCCCACCCCTCCGCCCGCAAGCACAGAGCCATGAATCACAGAAAAGTGGAATCTGTCTTTTCCTGGTGCCTGTTTTATGCATGAAGCTCTACAGTGCAGTTCTAAGCACTCAAGTTGATTGAAAAATTACCCCTATTCAGGAAAATCTTCAAGCAAATTAACCACTGTTAGCAAAACTAGGAACATATATGAAAGTCCACAAAACAATCATATCATAGACCACCCCCTGATGTGACAGCTATGTGATTAGAACAACGAGCTTTCCTGCCTCAGAAAATATAATCATCAGCCCTAAAATTTCAATTCAGTCTTGTCTAACAAGAGCTTTAAGCTTTGCTTCAGGGTATTGCAAAAGCGCAAGTGAATTTTATAGCATTGGAATTCCCTGAAGCTCATACCTGTAAAACAAGATCACGTTGGTGAAATATTAGCAGGATTGGCGAAAGTTATCAAACACTGGAAGTTGTTTGGACAATTCAAACTGGAAGATTTTTTTTTTTTTAATTATTATATACCGCTTATATTCTAAGTGGTTTGCATTCAGGTACTTTATCATATTTCCCTCAAACTCTATCTTGTGTACCTGGGGCAATGAGGGGATACAAGGAGCAGTGAGGGATTTGAACCCACAACCTCAGGGTACTGAGGCTGTAGCTCTAACTCCTGTGCCACACATTTGCATATCATGGAGGCGGTGTATGCAAATCAAGTTTCTGCAAATTCAATGTGGATAGCCTGAAAATCTGACTGGCAAGGGGGGACTCCAGGACCGAGTTGAGAAACACTGTTTTAGCATATACAGTCTACTAGTTCACTGCCTCTGATTGTTGGGTTTATTTTTGCAAAATAACAGATCCTCCCTCTTTTGACTCTCCTCTGGTCAAACTGATCTGAAGTGGGGAGCAATGTGGCTGTGTGTGCATATATGGGAGACTCTCCCTGTACTGAAATAATCACGCATGCTGTTGAAAAGAAGTACAAATTTAAAAACACCCTATTCTCCTGTGATAAGGTCTCTTCGGCCAAGGCGTCCCAGATATCTCTTTGGAACCCAGAAAGAAGTTCTACTCCTGAAAGGGCAGGGAAAAGGAACCTTATATCCCATGAAACCCAGATTCCTAGTAAATCTTATATCTCCCCACCAGGGGGAGAGAGAGAGAGGGAGGCAGCCCAATTCCCCTGGTTATAACATCAATACATCACGCCCAGCAAGGCTGTGAGGGGGGGAGGGGAATCAGGAAGAGAAGTACATGATTGCCCCAGGTGCCTCATTAGGCAGGAGGAGAGCAGATGGCAGCTCCAGAGGGAATGGACTGGACGGAAGCTGAGGTCATCCCATGCGATGTAAGTCACAGAGAATGCGAAGACTGGAAAAGTGCAAAGCAGGAGGGAGGGAGGGAAGGCTTTGGTTCTAAAAGCAATGCATTCAGGAAAGAGCGGAAAAGTGGTGAATAGTTCCTGAGTTTATTGACTAAATGTAAATTTAACTATAAACTTGCTTTGCCCACTATGGGCTCCTTTTACTAAGCTGCGATAGCGGTTTTAGGGCACGGCTGCTAGTTGCTAACGCCAGCACTGAGCTGACGTTAGTTCTAGCCATGTAGCGCGGGTTTAACATGCATATTCATTGTGGAAAGCCTGACTTGGCATGAGCTCATGTGCTGAATCTCCTGCCATAAATGTCACCACATGCCACTGTCCAATATTTAACAAGATGTTTGCCGGTGTGCTCAGTTGGCAGCAACAGTTTCCATCTCTTCCCAATCAGTATCTTCTTTGAATGAGCCATATCAGTCTTTTTTTTGCTCTCTCTTGTCTTCTCTTCCCACCCGTTGGTGTCCCTTGCATTGAGATTTTCGAATGCCAATAATTCCAGCCAGCAGAACCCTTCAATCGGCTACAATTATCTTGAAGCCTCCATGAGTGACTTCATCTCAGAATCTCTTCATTGGTAACATGGTCATGGAAGGTGGCACCAAAAATATTTTTGCAGGCACTGCTGATGGAATACGTTCAGCTTTTCTGCTATATCTGTAGTAATTCTCTCTGTTTCAAAGGCTTAGATTGCAGTTGGCAGGACAATAGCGTTACAGAGCTTAATTTTCATCACTGCATTTTGTTTGATCTTGCATCCACTGAAACACCGAAGCCATCTTGCCAAGCCTATAAGTGTATCTGTGTTATTGAACTGCTGGCTTCATTCCCATAGAAGAGCGAGTCCAACCTTTTGTGGGTCCTTATCATGTGATCAGAAGATGCTTGGTTATTCATTTTGATTTCTAAAATTATATGCGCTCCGGTTATGTGAGAGAACATTTTGGGATATTTATTGATGCTTTTTGTCTGTTGTGTCTGTTTGCTGCATTCATTTGATCTCTCAGCCAATTCATAGTCTTTGGATATTGAGATCTGAGGGAGCTACGAGACGAACAGCGATTAAGGAAAGAAGTGTAGTTTCAAAAAAAACTAGAATGTTCTGCATTGCTGGGGAATAATTCACCTGGACATTTAAGATTGTGCTAACTTTGGGGTCCTTTTATTAAGGTGCGCTAACCAATTTAACGCACTAAATGCTAAGGCACCCATAGAATATAACAGATGCCTTAACATTTACCCCCTCTTCTACTTTAGCGTGGGGAGCAGCGTGGCTCCCGGCGTTAAAACCACTAGCGCGGTTTAGTAGAAGAGGCCCTTAGTGCGTGCTAATCTTTAGCACACCTTAATAAAAGGGCCTCTTTAAGAAGTTATTAAAGACCCAACTTTTTGTGGATGCCTATTTGTAAGAAGGTTGATATTCAGTCAGCATATATAGGGGTCCTTTTCCTAAGGCGTGTTAGCCCTTTTAGCGCTCACTAAAGCATCCATAGACTGCTTAGATATCAAGTGGTCTATAAATTTTTAAAATATATAAATCTGATAAATCAATAGTAGTGCTCTTTTCCAAACTTTGCCACAGCTTTAGCACATTGACTTTAGAGTATAGTGGCAAAGTAAGGGGGTCGGTCTGCCCCGAGCACCAGCACCTGTCCTCCTCCCTGACCCCACCTTCCTTTCCCTCAAACCTCTTTAATTTTCCTGGCATGAGCAGCATCTCGAACTTGCTGCCCGCGTCGATGTTGGCTCTCTCTGTTATCACTTAGGAAGTGGCACCAGATCGAAGCTGACACGACACGGGCAGCAAGTTCATGATGCTGCTTGTGCTGGTAAAACGACCCCATCCCGGATTTATTGATAGATTACTCATGCCATATTGCTCTTGTAGGACCCTACGATCCAGTAACCAACATCTCCTAAATACTCCATCTCTTTGACGATACCACCAGAAAGAGGATCTTCTCAGCCACTGCCCCTAACACTTTGGAGCGCTCTAAGCCTGCATTTTCGGGGAGAGACACGCACTGATCAATTCAAGAAAAATTTCAAAGCATTCCAATTCTCTATCCTCAGACCAAAGCAAATGAAGGAAGACCATATTCCCTACCGATTGCATTAACCCTTTTTTTGTTCTTCTGTCCTATTGCGAACTATAGTTCTCCCCCTGTTCCAATACGTACCGTGTTTCCCCCCAAATAAGACAGTGTCTTATATTAATTTTGGGCCCAAAAACCGCAGTAGGTCTTATTTTCGTGGTAGGTCTTATATTTTCATGTACAACGATCATCTCTCCCTTCCTCTCCTTCACCCCAAATCTTCCTCTTTCCTTTCTCTCCCCCCCCATGTGCAGTATCTTTCCTCCCCTCCCTCCCATCCCCCGCATGCAGCCAAACCCCCGCTGACCCTTCCATCTGTCCCTCCCATCTGAACCCCACCAACCGCGACACCGACATACCTTCTTCCAAACCGCAGCGTCGGAAGCCTTCTTCAGCCGCATCACTGAGGATATCATCAGCAAAGCAGCACACGGAACACACCGGCAGCGGGCAGAAGCACTGCTGCCAGCAGGAAATCCAGCGCTTCAACTAGGGCTTCTTTTCAGGGAAACATGGTATTTGACTGTTTTCTTTTAATGATGTCTCCCCAATGATTTTATACATTTTATGCTATGATCCTGTCCACCGCTTAGATAACTTTCTTAGGCGGTATAACAAATTTTAAATAAAAGTTGGTAGAGGGGTGAAGAAGAGGGCGGGGCAGACGCTCGCTACGCCACTCTTACCAGGGCACCCAGTCCCCCACACAAGAAAGCTGAAATGAGATTTAGCTTCTCTTGTACATGGAGAAAAAATGAATGACTAATGAGAGGGTTTAATGACATGAGGAAACCCTGATTCTTTCCTTGTTTAGTTACTGGAGGGTAATGGCTGACGCTCATTGCATCACTGAACCATCAGTAAACTGACAAATAAGTCCTCCCAGCTACCTACTAATTATTTCTCTTCAGTCTTTAGAATCTCCTCCTAAGGCCAGGGGGATTTTGAGATTAAGTTACTAAGTTTTGGTGTGTTATAGTTCACAATTATGATACCAAAGCTCGCTTGTAAGTGGCATAAAAAACTGAAAAGTGAGATCCACGAGAGTCCAATATTTTGCAGTTTGGGAAGATGGCAAAGGTTCAGCCCACAATACTGGCAGAAAGAAAACTGTTTCTCGACATCTTCTCCTCTAAGATCTGTTTTATTTTATAGCTGTAATAGGTGACAGCTCAGCATTGTCTCTGGGGAATTACCTTGCCATGTAAAATACTGAACTTGAATGCACTAAATACCCCAAACATTACATTACATTACATTAGTGATTTCTATTCCGCCTGTGCCTTGCGGTTCTAGGCGGATTACAGTTAGAAGAGATCTGGACATTACCGAGAGAATTACATAACAACGAAACAAGTAGTTTACATATTGTGGTAGAGAATTACAAATTAGAGGATATCTGGAGTTTTTCCGATAGAATTACTTAGCAAGATTCAGTAATTACAGGATACAGTGGAGAATAACAATATATTTGGGTAACAGAAGAAAGTTACCTTACTTTGAAGGGATAGGATTGTTGGATAGTGATGGTAGTGGGAATCTAATATTTTTGGCAGGTGAGGTTCGAGGAGTTGACTGATGTGTTATTCACGGGGGAGAGAGCGTGTGCGATTAGGGGGGAGATTAGTAAGTAAGGACGTGTTTTTTGAATAGGAAACACTTCTACAGTTTTCTAGTGCTATCCCAGAACAGGTACCGAAAATAATTTCTGCAATATGCATTCACGTGGGAGTGTGGTGCAGTGGTTAGAGCTACAGCCTCAGCACCCTGAGGTTGTGGATTCAAATCCACACTGCTCCATGTGACCCTGAGCAAGTCACTTAATCCCTTCCATTGCCCCAGGTACATTGGAGAGGGAAAAATGCAAAACCATTCTGAGCTCCCCTTGGAGAACAGCATAGAAAATGAAATGAAGAAATGTGTGGTTCAGTATTAGCGCCTTGGCTCTTCACTTTTCCTCTGCCAATATCAGAACCTCCGATCTCTTCCCTAAGCCTTCATCTAGGTCTCTGCTGATTCCACTGAAACTTACCTTATTCTTGCCAGCCCTCCCCACAGTCTGTCTGCGCTTGAGAAGGAAGGTTAAGGGGCTTAACAGTGAATGAATCTTACTTTTCTGAGAGAGCGTCAAGGGAGTCTTTTGGGAGTTTTGACAGTTCTCAACAGAAGATGAGGCGTGTGGTGCAGTGGTTCTCAAACCTGTCCTGGGATATCCCCAACCAATCAGATGTTCAGGATGTCCCTAACAAATATAGGGGGGATTTTTTGTACTTTGATCTTTCAACTGTCATAAATATCCCACTGCAATGCCCGTATCAATGGGATATTTGAAGACGAAAGATCATCAGTATTTGGCCATTTTTGGAGTTGGTAGTAAAGATGATAATCGGAATCTTTAGAGGTTCAGCAGTATTTTGGACGTTGGACGCTGATGGATTTTTGAGTGACTGTGACTAGGGAGGGGGGCTACCTTTAGGGTGAGAGGATAACGGTGATTTTATTCTTATATATTTATGATAGTTGAAAGACTAAAGTAAAAAAGCCCTTTAACGTTTTTTTTTTCATTTGTTTTGTGAATAGCTCTATTATATGGTAGTTTAAGAGTTATTTTTGTAATTAGGGCTATATTGCAAGTAATTGTGCCCTGAATAGTGTATGCTGTGGTTTAACAAATATGTGTGACATACATTTGCATGTAATGGAGGTGGGGCATGCAAATCCCTCTCTCAATCTATTTCCAATGAATATGCCTGAAAGCTCAACCAATAGAGGTTCTTGCTGGACAGGCTTGGGAACCCAGATCTAGAGAAACGAGATGAACAGAAATCGTCCCACTTCTCCTGTAGATCTGAATTGATCATTGGGAGTCCGTAGCATTTATAAAACCACTGCAGACCCAACATCTAGACAGGACTAATGTATGGCAGCTGTTCCAGAACTGTCTCAAGTATGATTTCCTGCCAGGTAATAATTAATTAAGGCAGTATCGATGAAATGCTTCTGCTTGGCATTCTGTGTTATTACGTCCATTAATTAAAAGCATGATTCTGAATGTGAGGGTAATGAAGTAGAACCAGTCACCTCCAACATAGGCTCCGTATTGTGGCCTAGCAAGAGGACATAATGCTGTTATACTGTACAAATCGCTCATGCATATATAATTGTAGAAATAGAATTAATCAGGCACAACACACGACATGATAACTTGACCACTAAAGAGGAAGAGCAATAAATCAAGGAATATGCCACTGACATTTTTCCAACTGCATAGAAAAACTGAATATTTCTTTTTTGTATTTCTTTTCATTCAAATTTTTATCAGAAAAAGATCCTAAACATATTTCTATTACAATTACCAGGATTAAAGTACTGGTAATATAAGATAAACAGTTACCAAATTAATCTAATCTAATCCCTTCGTTTTATATATTGCATCATCCCTGCAAAAGAAGGCTCAATGTGGTTTACATTAAGACATCACTGAGTAAGTACAGACCATATGTTAAAAATGTATTAAAGATAGAAACAATGAAACATGATGGCAGATAAAGGCCAAACGGCCCATCCAGTCTGCCCATCCGCAGTAACCATTATCTCATCCTCTCTCTAAGAGATCTCACATGCCTATCCCAGGCCCTCTTGAATTCAGGCACAGTCTCTGTCTTCACCACTTCTTCCAAGAGACTGTTCCACACATCTACCACACTTTCTGTCAAAAGGTATTTCCTTAGATGACTTTGGAGCCTATCACCTCTTAACTTCATCCTATGCCCTCTCATTCCAGAGCTTCCTTTCAAATGAAAGAGATTCTACATTTACTCCACATAGGTATTTAAATGTCTCTTATCATATCTTCCCTCTTCCGCCTTTCCTCCAAAGTATACATCTTGAGATCTTTAAATCTATACCCATATGCCTTGTGACAAAGACCACGCACCATTTTAGTATCCTTCCTCTAGACCAACTCCTTCCTTTTTATATCTTTTTGAAGGTGCAGCCTTCAGAATTGTATACAATATTCTAAATGAGGTCTCACCAGAGTCTTATACAGAGGCATCAATACCTCCTTTTTCCTACTGGCCATATCTCTCCCTATGCAACCTAGCATCCTTCTAGCTTTTGCTGTCACCTTTTCAACCTGTTTGGCCACCTTAAGATCATCACATAAATCACACCCAAGTTCCGTTCTTAGTGTCCCCTAAACTGTACTGTTTCCTCGGGTTTTTGCAACCCAAATGCATGACCTTGCATTTCTTAGCATTCAATTTTGGCTGCCAAATTTCAGACCATTTTTCAAGCTTTGCTAGGTCTTTCTTCATGTTATTCACACCATCCTAAACTAAACTAAACTAAACCTTAGGTTTGTATACCGCACCATCTCCGCATGCGCAGAGCTCGGCACGGTTTACAGAGGTTGAGAGGAAAGGAACTACAAAGAAGGGATATAGGAGAGGGACTGAGAAGATAGAGAGGGGCAGGGTACTAGAGAACGGGAGGTGATTAGATTTTTGAGAAGAGCCAAGTTTTCAAGCGTTTACGGAAGGATTGGAAGGAGCTAGAATTTCTGAGCAGGGATGAGAGGTTGTTCCAGAGTTCCGTGGTTCTAAAGGGGAGGGATGTTCCAAGTTTTCCTGCACGGGATATACCTTTTATAGATGGGAAAGATAGTTTCAGTTTTTGGGAGGGTCTAGAAGAGAGCGGGTTTGAGGAATTCCAGAAGAGTGGGATAACGGGAGGAAGGACGCCATGTAGAATCTTGAAGGCTAAGCAGGCACATTTATAGAGGACTCTGGAGTATACTGGGAGCCAGTGAAGCTTGAAGAGGAGTGGGGAAACGTGATCGAACTTGCCTTTTGCGAAAATAAGCTTGGCCGCGGCGTTCTGAATTAGCTGAACTCTATGGAGGTTTTTCTTAGTTAGGCTTATATAGATGGAGTTGCAGTAGTCTAGTCTAGAGAGGATGGTGGATTGAACGAAGATGGCGAAATGTTGAGAAAAGCAAGATCTTACTTTCCTCAACATATGGAGGCTAAAGAAGCATTTTTTTTACCAGGGAGTTGAAGGAGAGAGAGGAGTCTAAGATGATGCCTAGGACTTTGCTTGAAAACTCAAGCTGAAGAGTGGGGCCGGAAGGTAGAGGGATGGAGGTGGGTAAATGATCTGAAATTGGGCCGAGCCAAAGTAGTTTGGTTTTGGACTCATTCAGTTTAATTTGTACAGATTGGGCCCAGGATTGGAGGTTCGTAATACATGTGGAGATGTTCTCAGCGAGGTTCGAGAGGTTCGCGTCGGTTTCGAGGAGGATGAGGATGTCATCAGCATAGGAGTAGAGAGTTTCTAGGGGGGATAGATGAAGGAGTTTCAGAGAGGACATGTAGATGTTGAAAAGAATAGGGGAGAGGGGTGAGCCTTGTGGGACTCCACATTTCGGCTTCCAGGCGGGGGATGAGGAACCGTTTGTGTTAACGGTGTAGGAGCGGAAGCGTAGGAATTTCGAGAACCAATCAAGGACTGTGGAGCTTATGCCTATTTCGGAGAGTTAGAAGATTAGGATGTCATGGTGAACGACATCGAAGGCTGCGGAGAGGTCGAATTGAAGAAGAACAGCAAATTTGTTGCGAGAATGGAGTTGTTGCACCTTAGAGATTAGTGAGGCCAAGAGGGATTCGGTGCTGAAGTTGGGTCTGAAGCCGAATTGGTGGGGTAGGAGGATAGAGAATCGTTCTAGGTAGGATGAGAGTTGGGTGGATATGATGGATTCTAATAACTTGGTTAGGAGAGGGATATTTGCTATAGGACGGTAGTTAGATGGAATGGTGGGATCAAGGTCGGCCTTTTTCAGTAGAGGGGACAATGAAATATGTCCCATGTCGGGGGAGAAAAGGCCCGATGTTAGGGCAGAGTTTATAAGGTCGGTGAGGGAAGTGATGGCCTGTGTAGGGATATTCTCGAATAGATAGGAGGGGAAAGGATCCAAAATGCACTTGCAAGTTTTTAGTTTGAGGCAGAGTTTGGAGACTTGCGGTTCAGAGACAAGCTCGAAGACGGTCCAGGATCTGTCGGCAGGAATGGGGGTGGATACAGGTAAGGTAGGGTTGAGATCAATAGAGGTCAGGGAATTGTAGGAGACTGTGGGAGGGAAGGAGCATCTTAGAGTGGTAACCTTTTCATTAAAGAAATTTGCAAGGGCATCGGCTGATAGAGATGGTGGAAGCGAAGGTGGGTCTTTTTTTGTAGTTAGGGAGCGCCAGATGTTGAACAGCACACTGATCTGGTTGTTGGATCTAGAGATCTTGTCTCCAAAGAAGTTTTTCCTGGCTTTTTTTAATGTTGAATTGTAAAATTTAATATTAGCCCTCCAGGTCTGTCTATCAGAGAGGGATTTAGATTTTTTCCATTTGCGCTCCAAAGCGCGACATTTCTGTTTCAATTCTCTGTGAAGAGGTAGGTACCAGGGGGCCTTTCGGGGGTAGGAGATGGTTTTGGTGGTTAATGGAGCAAGGGAGTGGTAGGTGGACTCGGAGAGGGCGGTCCAGTTGTGCCAATGTGATTCGGGGTCTGTAGGTCGAGGGTTGGAGGAGAGTTTGTTGAGGAGTTTGGACCAGAATAGGTTGCTCGAGGTTTTTTTGCGGTAGGTTATGGAATGAGAGGAGTGGGGTGGGGAGTCAAGATGTGACATGAAGACGGAGAGACAGGTAGTCCCTAAGAAGTGATCTGACCAGGGGACTTGTTCCCAGCGAGTGTCATCGGTTGAGGTTTTGAAGGCGGTAAGATAAATGAAGGTGGTGAAGTCTAGGGTATGCCCTTTTTCGTGGGTTGGGGATGGGGTGGGTGAGGGAAAACCTAGAGAGGTAAGGAAGTTGTTGAATTCAGGGACAGGTTCTTCAGACTAAAAGGGACGACAGGTACGAGGGGGCACTCAGAGAAACTGAAGGGAGATAGGTTCAAATCAAATGCAAGGAAGTTTTTCTTCACCCAAAGGGTCGTGGACAAATGGAATGCGCTCCCGGAGGAAGTGATCCGGCAGAGTACAGTACAGGGATTCAAACAGGGATTGGACAGATTCCTGAGGGAAAAGGGGATCGTGGGGTACTGAGGGAGGTGCTGGGGTGTTGCATAAGTATAGACAGCTCACCAGGTCGTGCAAGTGCAAGGCCGGAGGGTTAGGACATTGATGGGAAGATAGGACTTCGATGAGAAACCTAGGGAGCAAGGGGGCCCCTTCTGGTGATTAAGGCAGGTCATGACCTGTTGGGCCGCCGCGGGGGCGGACTGCTGGGCGGGATGGACCTCTGGTCTGACCCGGCAGAGGCACTGCTTATGTTCTTATGTAGATGTATCATTGTTATTTGTGTCGTCGAGGTGGACAACGATCAGAAGTCTTTGGAATTTAAGGAAGGCATTTGTTATGGTCTCATAGACGAGATTGGAAGATTTGGTCCAAGGGGTGGGTGGTCGGTATAGTATTAGGATGCCCAATGGGTGGGTGAGGAGTTCATCAGTGACTGAGGCAAGCAAATATTCTAGAGAAGCATGGGTGCCCGTCTCAAGGAGCTGGACGTCGAAGAAAGATTTGTAGAGGAGTGCCAGACCACCTCCTTTTCGGTTGGGTCTGGGGGAGAAGAGGCCTTGGTAGCCATGGGGGAGGAGTTCATTTTGTGTGAATAGGTCATCTTTGGCGATCCATGATTCTGTGATGTCTACTCTATTGCAGATTTTGGTATCATCTGCAAAGCGGCAAATCTTACCCGTCAGCCCTTCAGTTATAAAAATGCTAAAAAGAACAGGCTCAAGAACAGAACCTTCAGGCACACAACTGGTAACTTCCCTTTCCTCAGAATGATCTCCGTTGATCACTATCCAACGTCACCTTCCACTCGAGCGGTACCTGACCCAGCCTGTCATGTTGGGGCCTATCTCGAAGTGACTCGGTTCATTTATTAGACATCTGTGTGGAGCACTGTCAAAGGCTTTGCTAAAATCTAAATACACCACATCTAGTGCACATCCTCTATCCAATTCTCTAGTCACCCAGACAAAGAAATTGATCAGATTTGTCTGCCAAGACTTACCTCTAGCAAATCCATATTGCCTCCGGTCCTCTAATCCATTGAATTCCAGAAAATGAATTGTTCCATTGATACCGAGATTTTCTCATCTTGACAATGAGGGTGTTTTATGGTATACTCCATAAAGTATTTGGTGTAAAATCATAAAATTCATTGAAAGCCATTATTATAAATATAAATAGTATAGGGGTAGCCCTCAGTTGAGGCTGAGGGCTGTTAACATTGGCCAAGACACTCTCAGGACTGGGTAATGAGGAAAGACAGGAGGTTGGAAGGGGAAAAGGGATGTCGGGAGGGAACGTGATATCATGTTCTAAAATATAGAAGGAATGGACATTTATATAACACAATCATCCATTTTTGAAAAATACGCATAAACGCAGGTGATTTGAAAAGTTTGATAAAAAAGCAAGTTTAAAAATGTCTCCATCAAGGTCTATAGGTTTCAGGTTTATTTAAAAATTTGATATACCGCCTTATTAAAAATTCAAAGCGGTTTTACATAATATAAAAACAAAGTATATTAAGAACGTACATTAAAAACAAATTACAAACAATGGTACAAACATTAACTTACCGATACAAGATGGAGAAGGGCAGAAATACAATTTGTATAAAGAGAAAGAGAGGGGAAGAGGGACCAAAACAAAAGGAAGGGGAACAAAATATAAAAAGTCTAGAATAATGTCAAATAAGCTAAAATGATTAAAAAATGGCAAGGAACAGATTTCCATTACCATCCTTAGAAGGACTATTATACACTGAATGCTTTGTAAAACAGGCCCTTAGTCCAGCGAGTTTCCAGTTTTTTCATATCTTAGGAAAAATAGCTTGTGAAAAACCTGGAAATTCGCTGGACTAAGGGCCTGTTTTACAAAGCTGCGCGGTAACTTCCCCAAAGCCCATAGAGATTTAACTGGCTTTGTAAAACAGGCTATAAGGGTACTGATTAAAGCCGTGAGATTCTGGAGTATGTGAGGCCCATCTAAATAAAAAATTATTTTTACACTACGAATCAATTGGAAATAAAGCAAATGCTTTAGAAACTTGTTGAACTGCTTTAAAGGTGTTATTGTTAGCTAGAATATAGCAGACGTCATGTTCTGGGATTCTATGTCATGTACTGCTATATAACAAAGCTTGCAAGGTCACGATCGTATGCTTTGCACAGACATGTTTTCAAATCTATGACTCAGACTGAGGATTCTCTCCATGAAACACAAAGAATAAACTCTCGGCTTCCTGAGAGCATGCCGTGCAAAGTGAAAAGAGTTTCAGGACGAGTGAGGGATGAATGAGAATCAAATACTTGTGCAGGGCTACACCACATAAACACCTCTTTCTGTTCAGGCAAAATTTAACCTTTCACTGAATGATATGACTTCGCACTAAGGCAAAAAAAAGGTAATAGCTCAGCGTAGCGGAACCTTTTTGTACAGAGTTGGACTTGAGAGTTTTTTTACCCAAGCAAAAATGAGTGTCGTTATTGCCTTAACAGTGAAAACAGGGAATACTCCAGATAAGGTCGTACCATGGAGCATTATAAGAACTTAAGCGTCTGCAATGTAGGCCAGTAAAACCTTGGCCTATGTTGCATTTACCTAAGTTTTTGTGGTAGGTGCCATTAGCTGTCTTAAGTTGTGGTTGACATACGACCGGCGCTATTTTTTGTAGGCAGCTGTCAATTTAGGCTCTGTTTGTAGGATGTGGCCTTTAGTCTCTAACTAATATGGTTCATCTTATTTATAACTGAGACTTTTATGCTTCCGTTCACAATAAAATATTGCTAATTACTCTTAGATCAAAGAAACAACTTCAGTTATATTTCTCCAGTGCCAATGATATGAAACAGTGCAATGCCTCAAGTAATCATACTACACGGACGTAATTTGTGTCCAGCATATCACCTTATTTCCAATTTGTTAATGCATTTGAAAGTGCAAAATGGTAATTGAAAGTCAAGTCTCTGAATGACAGAATGTTAGAAACACATCCTGTATACTAAACAAGACATTTAGCTGTAAATTATCACTGACAGAAAAAGCCGACATAATTAGTCATAGAAATACATTGTTAAGAGTTTTA
Organism: Geotrypetes seraphini; assembly: GCF_902459505.1. Classification (NCBI taxonomy): domain Eukaryota; kingdom Metazoa; phylum Chordata; class Amphibia; order Gymnophiona; family Dermophiidae; genus Geotrypetes; species Geotrypetes seraphini. The sequence goes on from NC_047102.1 coordinate 2,130,240, forward strand.
ACAGAGGAAGACCAAGGGATTTGAAAAATAGTGAATCCCAGTGGATTCCTTCTCATTGCTGTGATCTTTAAATTTAACCATATGAAAATCATATTGATTTAAATTTCAAATTGGATTAACCTCTCAAGTCGGTCACTTGGCGCAGGATACAGCTTCACAATTGGACATCACACCTACCAATTCCCCAGTAAATACATTAAACACACAACTAGACTTCCTTAAACCAAATACTTGATGAAAAGCCAGATTTTTAAGAGGATTTAGATTGAAAACTGATATCCTTAGCCAAAGGAAGAGGCACAAAGAACATAAGAACATAAGCCTCTGCTGGGTCAGACCTGAGGTCCATCGTGCCCGGCAGTCCGCTCACGCAGCAGCCCAACAGGTGTCCACCACACGTTGGGTAAAGAACAACTTCTTAGCATTCGTTTTGAATCTGTCCCCTTTCAACTTTTCCAAGTGCCCTCTTGTTCTTTTATTTTGCAAAAGTTTGAAGAATCTGTCCCTCTCTACTCTCTCTATGCCCTTCATGATCTTGTAAGTCTCTATCATATCCCCTCTAAGTCTTCTCTTCTCCAGGGAAAAGAGACCCAGTTTCTCCAATCTCTCAGCGTATGAAAGGTTTTCCATCCCTTTTATCAGATGTGTCGCTCTCCTCTGAACCCTCTCGAGTAACGCCATGTCCTTCTTAAGGTACGGCGACCAATATCGGACGCAGTACTCCAGATGCAGACGCACCATCACCCGATACAATGGCAGGATAACTTATTTCATTTCTGGTAGTAATACCCTTCTTGATTATGCCTAACATTCTGTTTGCTTTCTTAGCGGCCGCTGCGAACTGTGCCGTCGGCTTCATTGTCATGTCCACCATTACCCCCAAGTCCCTTTCTTGGGTACTCTCATTTAATAACATCGTATAGTTGTACCTTGGGTTTCTGTTTCCCACATGTAATACTTAACATTTCTCAACATTGAACTTCATCTGCCTAGCAGTATAAACCCACTAACCTTACAATATTAAGCCATTAAACTATCTAGTACTAGTACTACAATGAATTATTTCTAGAGCGCTACCAGACGTACGCAGCGCTGTACAGAATTGCAAAGAAGACAGTCCCTGATCAAAAGAGCTTACAATCTAAACAGACAAGACAAACAGGATGTCATGGATATAGTTAAGAGGAATGGTTAATCTGCTGGCTGGGTTGGAGGGCAGAGGGGAATACAGGACAATCAAGCCATTGAGACATCACCGATGAGGTTGGCTCTTATTGGTGGAATGAGGCATTATGACATCACAATCTCGGCTCTGCTGCCCAAAGACTGAAACTCTTCACACTGCTACTATGAATTATTTCTATTGCGCTACCAGATGCACGCATCACTGTACAGTCACAAAGAAGACAGTCCTTTCTACAAACAGCCAAGACAGACAAACAGGATGTCATGGAGACAGTTAAGGGGAACGGTTAATCTGCTGGCTGGGTTAGAGGGCAGTGGGGAGGAGGGTTATGGATGGAAGGCTACATAAAAAAGGTGGGTTTTCAGTCTGGTAGCAATTTCATAGTGGTACCTACTGGTATAAACACACTTCCTTAGCGGTATAAACCCATTAATCTCGCTGCATAAAGTTCAGGAGCTGCTGGGCGGTTGTGGGAAACCTTCCAGGCACATCCTACCTTAGCAGATTGCTCATATATTTTGGCTTACTTTGCTTCAGTCTTGACTGCAATCCAAGGGTTAGATCCCACATCATACATTGCAAATGAATCGACAAAGACCTGTAATCATTCTGATAATGGCTTTATTTTATTTTCATTTTTACAGCCTGTCCTCCCCAGGAGCCCAGAACGGGTTACAATAGTCATCGTCATTAGGTGCTTAAAACTTCTATAAAGCTATTTGAAAAAAGTAGCAGAACGTCTCCTGGCTGAATGGAGGGTCAGTCAGAGGACCATCATGGCTATATATTCCTACATTGTATACATTGAGATAATAATTAATAATGCTCTTTCCTTTCCATTAATTAAAACTGGATTTGGCTGCTCCTTCTCAAAAATTTAAATACTATCTTGACAGAAAGTAAATAAGAAATGTGATTTAATTTAGTCAAAATTGTTTTCTACAGATGCATCAAGGCCATTATAAAATCAGAAGAAAATTTAATAAGAAGCAGAGTGAATGGATTAAAAGTATTAGTCACCTTGCAGAGATGGATTAAGACAATTATCAATCAGTCAGATTGTTCCTAAATTAAAATATCAAATCCCCTACCAAGAGCAAGTTGAGACTAATTCTAAGAGAACCAGCTGAACAGGAAAGGGGGACAGTGCATGTAACAGAGATTTTCTCAGGCTTTCCTTGGTATCATGGAAACTGACCATTTAGTAATTTGGGAGAAGGTAGAAACATGTTTTTTCTATAAAAACTACCAGCCCATTTTTGTGTTTTGAAAACATCCCTAATAGTGATACAATAATTCTGTCATGTGTTGAACAAAAACATCAGTAAAACTGATGTACACAGAGAACCTCAGCAAAAAAAAAAAAAAAAAAAAAAAAAGAGTTGACCGACACCAAATAAACTAAATTACATGTTATTACTGGAAATTGTAGTGGAGCACAGTAGGACTGCTTTTATGTAGCAACAAGATAATACAGACATTAAGCACCCCTATAATTTACCTGTCACCGAGATTCATCATCTTAGCAGCTTTTCTGGAAAAAAAACCTCCACTTTCCTTTACCCAGTGCATCAGCCAGTTCCCAGCGGCTCAGAATGAAAGACGATTGGAGACTCAGAGCCACTGTATTCAAACTCACTATTGACACCGTTTGGTTTTCCTGGTCCAAGGTCGGCATCTGTGTTTGAAAGATTATGAGAAATGAAAACCTGACAGATCTTTTAAAATATGAACAACGACCACTGGATTGTTGGATAAGATGGCAGAGGATGCTGGAAATGAATGCGGACAACACCGTCATGAAGAAGGTTGGCGTGATGCTGCTTTAAACATTTGTTTCAGCAATCCTACATGTTGGGTAGAACCCCGGAAGCAGGCTGTATGCCACAACGCCTTTGGTTTTATTTTGTCAGGGTCGAGAATTACTCTTTGGTTCAGCGCTGGCGTCTGGTTTCAGATAAGTGATCGCTGCTGTTATATAGTTCAACATCTGCTGTTATCAAACTGTGTGTCCAATTATGAAATAACATAAAGAATTATTTTGTGTTTTGTGATACAATGACAACTCTATGAAGAAGGCGTGACAAATAATTTGAAATTTGTACTTGGGTTCTGGACTTGGAATGGTCCGCTTTGGTGCAATTGGATATGATTTTTATAAAGGACGCCTAGTGGTTGATTGAGAACCTAGAAGTTAGGCAATGTTAGATGCCATTTATAGCATCTGGCCCAAAGTGTCCACCCCCAGCCTTAACACTTTGGGAAGTTCATAGAAGTCTTGTCAATTGATCCCTATGGCTAGGGTTGCCAGATTTTCCAATCGGAAAATCCAGACCCCCAAGCCCGCCCTGTAACGTCCAAATCCCACCCCTAGTCCCCATTACCTGCTCTTGTCGGGTAGGGAGGAACTCTCCCTACCTGACACGGTTTGAGGAGGCTTTTCAAAACCTGGACAACGTGCCAGGTTGTGAAAAGTTGTTCGTACTCCCGGACATGTCCGGGGAAATCCAGACGTCTGGTAACCCTAGCTATGGCAGGCTGTCCCAGATCATCTGCAGTGCTTCCTTGAGGTTGGCAATTGTTTACGGCTTTGAGTGGAGCTGGTGATAGGCCTCCAACATTGCTCCCAGACTATGTCACTGTGACATCATTAACAGTAAGCTGGTGGCCCCTTTATTTTCAAATAATGATAGTTTTACAGTGCAAACATTTTTGAACGTGAGAAATTCGCTGTATGATCACGCAAATAAGTCAGTAACTCATTCCACTTGACACACAAATTAATTTAGTATCAGTGTATAAAGCTGTAAAATTTCTCTTTGAAATTCTAAGCGATTGCTGAAAAAAGAGCAAAAATCGCTGCATTTACTTGTTATAACCATTTTCCCGTTGGGATTTTTCTATTGAGGACGGCCATTCTAGAAGTTGTATGTAGTGCACATTATCCTGATCTAGAGAGAATTACTCCCCATGCTGGTAAAGCTTTGCAAGTGCAGCTCAGCCATGCAGAACTTTATCCAGACTGAAAGGAAGTGAGGCTGAGAAAGGGTTAACTTTTGAAAATACGCGCACATGATTGTATAGTCCTGTAAGTTTGTATGTACCAATGAGTGCATAATTTCCCTGAGGCACTTTTGAAAGCAGGACACCACTAACTTTTCTTTAGAAAACTCGCCAATGTGCAGAGGGGGAAAGGTAGGTGCATAATTCTGTATCTGGGTACAGATTTTTTTAAATTACCCTCCTAACCCTCATCAAAACCTTTTTTTCCTCTCTTGGCTCATGAAAAGCATGGCTACTTCTTCCTTGTGACCCTGGGCAAGCCACTGAATCCGCCATTGCTCCAGGCACTCGAGGTACATTGTGAGCCCACCAGGATGGACAGGGAAAAATGTTGGAGTACCGGAATGTAAAAACCGCTTAGACAACCTCAGGCATCCAAATATGAATCATATTACTCCGCTACGTCGTGAGCTTCACTGGTTGCCAATTGACACGCGGGTTGAGTTCAAAGTTCTCTGTTTGATCTTCAAAGTGCTTCAGTTTCACTGTCCATTGAGTGTCCGCTCTTTCTTACAGTGGCATCGTCCTTCCCGTGAGTTATGGTCTCTCTGACAAAATTTGTTTGGAAGTTCCCTCACTGGCGGTGGTGCGACTTGTATGTAATCGCAAGTCAATGTTTTCGGTCCAAGGCCCAATGCTGTGGAATGTTCTCCCTTTATTTTTGCGTCAAACTGAGATCCTCTTGCAATTTTAGAAACGTTTCTGTGATCCCAGTTTTAAGATTGTTTAAATTCAGCTGTTTTATATTTTGTATATTATGTGAAGTGGTGTTGTGTATGTTATTCTGTTACTTGCATAGATCTGTGCATAGGCCGGTTATAAATAAACCTCCATTGATAGAAACCTGGAACTTAAATTAGCCTGATCTTCACCTGTTTGTAGTGGCCCAATTGTAATTAGTCTTATCTAACGAACCCTTTGAATCTGAGATGGGGTGCCTCTCGGCTCCAACAACCAAACACACCAGAAATCAAGTGACTGCCGCTTTATGAAGTTGCTTCTATGAAACGTAGATGGCAATTCAAAAGATATGAGCATCTGTAAATCTCAGTTTCAGTTGCACGAGGACATCTAGATCTGTTTGACAAAATTAGGGATGGGTGAGTTAGCACTGGTTTGGCTCACGTTGGAACTGCCAAATTTTAAATCATGGCTGAGTCTCGGTCCTGTACGTATCATAGAGGTCTGTAAAAAAGTGTTGCGCATTTAGACAGCGTGGTCCTGGCTATGGGAGCTAAGAAGAAATCCTTCTTGGCCTGTTGATGCCTGAATTGCAGCCAGTTAAAATCTGTATAACTCTTAGCAGAATTTTGATAAAAACGATGCCCATGCATTTGGCACAAGACGATGAAAAGGCAGCCAACTGCACAGTGAGTTGGGTGGAGATCTTCGATTATCTGCCATAAAAGCAGCCAGTGTCACATACTGAGCAATCCTTAAGGCATAAATCTCTGGATAACTTAGGCTAAGATCCTTGCTCAAAAAAGGGATGCTCTATTTTGTGCCTTGGGAGGGGGGAGCATTACATTTTGAGCTTACAACATAATCCCAATTATATATATTGCAGAAGATTATAAACAGATTTCTCCTAAGAACGCACTCTGGATATGGGCAAAGAGCCCAAGGAATGTGGCCAACATGGAATTCAGTAGGTTTCAATTCTCACTTTTTAGCTGTAATCAACAGGACCAGTATTAACAGAAAATTAAGATACATAAGGAGCAATTTTAGAAATCTTTTTCACGCATAACGCGGTTCACCAACAAATGAGCACAGGACAATTGCGCTCCGACAAATGCGAAACGACAATTGCATGCAGGGACAAGTGCGCACAGGACAATTATGGCCCGTGAATCTGGAAGGCCCCTCCCAAGGGACAGAGCCTGAGGAGTCTCAGCAAATCAGGGCCTTCGTGTTAGGGTAAGGTTTATACCAATATTAGGGTTCCCATAATCATGATATAACCCTAACCCTAACACTAGATAGCAAGTGAATATTTAAAGTGCCCCCCCCCAACTCCCTCCCTCTCCCCCCCCCCTCAGAAAAGAGGGTTACTTTGTAACCCTCAAAAAGACAAAATATTGTCCCTGGGCGCATTTGTCAGAGCGCAATTATCCTGCACCCATTTGACAGGTCACCCATAATGCATGGGAAAGAAAAGCCTTGAGAAAGTGTTTTGCACCAATGGCTGCCTCTTACACTTTGGAGTCCCAATTGAGGGAAGGAGAGAGGCAACCATTGGTTGTGATGGCAGATGAAGAAAGAGGGACCTGTTCACCTGCAATTTGAATGTTATAGGCTTGATAGGGCACCAGAGTGGTTAATCATAGAGCATCACCGGTGTTGGTTTCATTGAGGTCTCAGTTCTTTGACTGTTGGACAATGCTCCCTTTTAAGAGTTTACTGTATTATTTTCAGGGGGATAAGAGAGGATGAGAGAGGTGTGTGTGTGTATGTGTGTGGGAGGGGGCAGTCCAGCCCGGGCATGGTCTTCCTAAGGGCACAGACCCCCCTGGTCTTCTCCTTGCCACGTGTGCCTGCCCCTTGCCTTCCCCTGTACCTTTTTAACTTCCTGCCATGATATTGCTGCCCGTATTGGCATCGGCGCTCTCTCTGACATCACTTCCGGGACCTGTGCCTAGGAAGTGACATCGAAGGGCGAGCCAAAACTGACATGGGCATGCTGCTCATTTCGGTGAAGTTGCAAAGGGGCGGGGGAAGAATGCTACCACTGAGTGACCCAAAGCCCTGGATGAATTTAATGGATCACTTATGGTAAAGACAGTGAAGTCACTTTTTTAAAAAAAGCTTTAGGCTTCTTTCTTAAAGTATTTGGCTCCTCAATTTGCCTCTTTGAAAATCTATTAGAGCTGTTTTTCTAAATTTATGCTCAAAATTTTACTAAACTCCTAAATATAGAAGCCTACAAATGGCAGATTTTCAGTAATAGGCACCGAAATTAAGCTCTTACATTTGGGCAAATGAATGGTAGCTGTAAACCTGGGTTGATTTTCAGTTGAAAATTTTAGCTCTTAAGTTTGGCTGAAAAACAGGAGCACATTAGTGCCATGCCCTACAACTGGAAACTGCCAAATGACGTTCCTGTTCCCACTTCAAATCGAGCCACTGGAATCGACTGCCCCCCACAGATCAGATCCCTTGAAGGACTCCTCAACTTTAGGAAAGCAAGAAAAACCCAACTCCCCCGCCCATGACCGATAGATGATAAAGAAATGTACATGTTACATTAGGGTAAAAACTTGTATATTATGTATATTGATATTAGACCCCTTGTGTATAAAAGAATTATATCATAACCTGTAACCCGTTCTGAGCTCTATGGCGACAAAAGGATAGGAACAAATTAATGAAATCGATAAACCATTCCTATTCTCCGCCCATACGCACGCTTACTATTTAAGATGGGCGTCACTAGGTGTCCTTAGGCATGGGAGGGCACCGCCACTTAGACATTGGTATTGAACTCTTCATTTGTTGAATTAATGAGGGGGTTGACTGGCTGAAAACTAGCGCAGTCAATTTCCATGCCAATTAAGTGGATCTTGCGCCGTTTATAGAATTCACCGATTGGAACCTGCAACAAAGCAAACTTGACAAATCCATTCTTCATCTGGAAACTATAGTTCACACACACAGTCCAGAGTGACTGGATTTCTTGTTTGTGTCTTAAACTTAAGCGAATAATTGTTTTTCCTCATAATCGATGTCATGAGCTCAGGCTAATTAGGGTTCATCTTGCACTGTTTGCATTTCTTGCATCCGAATCAACGCTTGTAGCTATAGCTGTGCAAAATGGACGGACCCTGCTGCTGTTTTTCTAATCCATGGTTGATGGCATAGATTGTCCCAGTGCAGACTCTTGTGACAGCTGTGACACGGCCCCTACAATTGTCTTGATATCACTTTATTACTGAACACCTCTGCTGCTGTGTTTTCCTTTCTTCCCCCTCCACTGACTCATCCTTGATTCAGAAACATTGGTTCACTGTCAGACACATATAGAAAGTTTTGTTTCGTGGATACAATGGACTGTATATGTTATAAATGGGATCTCGTTTCCATTTTAAGAACATAGGAATAGCCTTACTGGATCACACAAATGGTCCATCAAGCCCAGTACCTGGCCAAAACCCAAGGAGTACCAATATTCCATGCCACCGATACAGGGCAAGCAATGGCTTTTCCCATATCTGTCTCAATAGCAGAGTATGGACTTTTCCTCTAGGAACATTCCAAACCTTTTTTAAAACCAGCTATGCTAACCGCTGTTACCACATCCTCTGACGAGTTCCACTTGGTTAGAATCAAATGATATTACCTTTGGGGAAAGGGTGAAACTGTGGACCTTTTGACAGTCATATGATTAGAATGTGATACACTTGTTAATTTATATCTGCATAAATCTAAGAATGTCAAGATATCAAATGGGATCAAATAAATAAAGATGGCACTCTATTGAGAAGAAATAATTTGATACAAACACAAGATGCAAATCACCAAGGTTCTAACAAACCTCTTGCATTTATTCATTGTCTCACTTGAAATTGCTTTCCCTTCCTTGGAGAACTTGGGACTTCAGAAAGGCTATTTTTTTTTTTATCTGGACTCTCATTCTCTTCCTACATCTTAGTCTCTTCAGCTGGATTTGATCTGGCTCTCCTGAGCCCAGCTCTGCGTCATTCAGAAAAAATCATTCAGATACTTTCCAACCTCAAAGTGGTTCACTGAGAGGGTTTTTTTTTTTTTTTTTTCATATAACGGAGAACGAAGTCTGTTCTTATTAGCACAGAAGCCAGCAAGCTCCTTTTTTAGTACTTCCTGATCAAAGACATTGTTTCTACCCATACAAAGAAGCTCTATATATAAAAAAGTGACAGTCAGATACATCCCAGGAAGACACCGAGGATCTAAATTCATGAACATTTTGCTCATTGGTTAATAATAGTAAGAGCTTCATATATATCTATGTATATCTATATATAGAAAAAACATTCCTTAACTCCTATTACCATGCCAAACTTTGCACCAATCAGAGCTTTACTTTATTGAAAGATTAAGAGAAAAGAATTCTATCTAGATACTCATAAATAAAAATCCAGCTTACTGCATTTAAAGGGAAATCATAGAAACTAAGGCACTAACATTTTCACATGTACGTCTTTAAAATACCAGCACTTGCATGCTTAGTGTGCTTAGTCCCGTGTAAGTGCTTCCAAGATTTCTAAGTCCTATTCTGCAAATAGCCGCTTAACTTAGACAGTGCCTATCTGCAAGGGGGAGGGATGTACAGAAAGGAGGATGAATGGGGCGGGGCTCCAACTTGCATTGTACAGTTGTGTCTGCCACATTTAAGTGTCTTATTTGTGCAAGCTCTATGGTTGTGTAAGTGCAAACACCGAGATTTCCACATGTTGGTATTCTCTGATGGAACATAGAAAAGGCTCCAATCTTATGGCCTTGAGGTGTCTAAATGGAACCCCACTTAGGGTAGATGTGAAAATACTAGGACTGTGATGAAGCTACTAAGTAGGAGTTTTAAAACAAACCAAAGAAAATAGTTCTTCACACAATGTTATTAAACTCTGGAATTCATTGCCGGAGAATGTGGTGAAATCGGTTAGCTTAGCGGGGTTTAAAAAAGGCTTGGTTAATTTCCTAAAAGAGAAGTCCATAGGCCATTATTGAGATGGCTTGAAATCCATTGCTTATTCCTAGGATAAGCAACATAAAATCTGTTTTACTCATTGGGATCTAGCTACGTACTTGGAACCTGGGTTGGCCACCTTTGGAAACAAGATACTGGGCTTCATGGACCTTTCAGTCTGTCCCATTAGGGCAATTCTTATGTCCTTTTGTGAGCCAAGTATAGGACAGTCAAGCCTTTGTGACATCACTAATGAGGTTGGTTCTTAGACATTGTGACATCACAAACTCAGCTCTGGAATGTTGCTACTCTTTGGGTTTCTGCCAGGTACTTGGGACCTGGTTTGGCCACTGTTCAAAACAGAATACTGGGCTTCATGGACCTTTCAGTCTGTCCCATTAGGGCAATTCTTATGTCCTTTTGTGAGCCAAGTATAGGACAGTCAAGCCTTTGTGACATCACTAATGAGGTTGGTTCTTAGACATTGTGACATCACAAACTCAGCTCTGGAATGTTGCTACTCTTTGGGTTTCTGCCAGGTACTTGGGACCTGGTTTGGCCACTGTTCAAAACAGAATACTGGGCTTCATGGACCTTTCAGTCTGTCCCATTAGGGCAATTCTTATGTCCTTTTGTGAGCCAAGTATAGGACAGTCAAGCCTTTGTGACATCACTAATGAGGTTGGTTCTTAGACATTGTGACATCACAAACTCAGCTCTGGAATGTTGCTACTCTTTGGGTTTCTGCCAGGTACTTGGGACCTGGTTTGGCCACTGTTCAAAACAGAATACTGGGCTTAATGGACCTTCTGTCTGACCCAGTATGGCCATTCTTATGATGTTATGACACCTATGACTGAGAATGTGATTTTTTTTAATGCCCTTGTGATCCCATAATTGAGGAGTATTACATTAAAATGATCCACATGCTTGATAAAGAACTTATAGCCTTTCCAGAGTTCTGTTTGACATTGAATGCAATCTCAGAACTCTGAAGAGGTCTGAGAGGGAATCACACACACACAACATCCCCACCCCATCCTGAATGTGAATGAAAGCCTAAGTAGAGCAAGAAAGGTCAGCATGAGGGGGAACTGAAGGAGAAAAAGTAGTTTTGAAAAGTTTTTCACAGATTGCCACGAGAAGGCTCCATGAAAAACAAGAAGTGACAGATGTAATGTAATGTAATTTATTTCTTATATACCGCTACATCCGTTAGGTTCTAAGCGGCTTACAGAAAATATACATTAAGATTAGAAATAAGAAAGGTACTTGAAAAATTCCCTTACTGTCCCGAAGGCTCACAATCTAACTAAAGTACCTGGAGGGTAATAGAGAAGTGAAAAGTAGAGATAGAGGAAAAATAAAAATGAAAATAAACATTTTAACAGGACAGCATTGATCTAAATACTTTGGAAGGTAGAAGAGAAGAGAGAAAGGAATAGATGCAGAAGGGGGAACCGTTGAACAGTAGAATTCTGGAGAAATTTAAATGATAGAAATAGAACAAAACAAAGACAAAAGCAAAACAATAGATAAGATTAAAGACAAATCATAAGCTGGAAAGAAAAACAAAATAAAACTTTGTCTTCAATACACGGTTTCAGTGTCATTGGTGAAGTGGAGCAAGCAAGCTCAGGAGGAGCGATTGACGTTCCCAGAAAGGGCCTCTTCAGGGAAGAGACTTGGCTGACAGTCCCAGGATGCCCATGTCTCCTCCCCTGCGATGGTCTCCCATCCATGCATTCCTTCCCAGACACACTGCCTGTGTCCCAGCCGCTCCAAGGAGGCTGCCCCAGATGAGGCTCACGGTGAATGCAGGATGTGATGAGTATGAAGGTACAGGATATGCAGAGTGAGGACACGTCTCAAATGCTTCCAGAGTTACCTGAGCTGGACAAGCTTCTCCACATGGACTGCATCAAAAGAGGATTGTTGCAGTTGTCTGCATGGAGGTAGAGCTGATGTTTCAGCCATCAAGCTGTGGCATTCTTCAGGGTGTGCTGTGGGTCCCCAAAGCTGATTGGCTGGGAATTGAGGTAGTCACACATTTGAATTGAAGGATAAAGAGAACCCATAAAGCTGGGTTATCGGAAGATGTCACCCATCTGTTAGGACTGGATGTCCTCAGAGAAACAACCTCCCTTCAGACGTGGTGGCACTGCTTGCCCGGGGGATCTGCAAACGATAAACTGCACAGGCAGATTTCCTTTGATTGTCATCTCTGAACAAAGTGCCTGGGAAAAATTGCAAGTGTTTTTCTGGCCAAAACTAGAGCTAAAAATTGTAGTTGCTGCAGATTAATGTGGGAATTTAGAAACATAGAAGATGACGGCAGAGAGAGACCACAGGGCCCATTCGTATCGGTACCTGGCTTGCAATTAACTAGTGGGGGACGGGACCCGCGGGATTCCCGCGCAGACTTCTAGTTCACACCAGGTTTTAGTTGGTATAAATGATCGTACTTAAACTTAGTGGTGAGTCCTGGGGTTAAGCCCTGTCCTATAAACCGCGCTTAACTTTAGGCACAGTTTATACAATAGCACGAAGCGTTTTTTCCCCCTAATGTGCAGGTAGCAAGTTTCAAGTTTTATTTGAGTTTGATGAATTGCTTATTTAGGTCTCCTCTTACGAAGGTACGCTAGCTGAAAACCTACCGCCTGCTCAAGAGGAGGCGGTAGCGGCTAGGGCGCGCTATTCCTCGCGTTAAGGCCCTAGCGCACCTTCGTAAAAGGAGCCCTTAGTTTCACTAAGCGAGGGACAAAATCCATAAAAATCAAAACATATATTTAGACACACAATTGAAAATAATGGCTTAGACAAATAGACTTACAGACCAACTAATGCAAAAGGGAAGAGGGAACAGAACTACAATTCCATGTTTTTAAAGTGCAGAGGAGAAGAATAGGGAGGGAAAAATGAAACATCATTGAATTTAAAACGACTCCAATCGCTCAGAAGGTAACTGCTATAATAATGGGAAACTCCTTAATGCAGCTCCGTGTTAGCGTAACTGCGCAGCTGATCATGTATTAAGCATTGAATGCATTAGAGTTATGCTTTCCCACACCAAAATATATTTCTTCATTATTTGAATTATCCCCCTCTTTTACTAAGGCGCACACTACACGCTAATAATGGACGCGTTAGTAAAAGGACCCCATATATATTTTCAATTTCTAGTAGTAAACTTTTCAAAAAACAACTTATCTGAGTTTCCTTGGAAAAATGAGCTGCACCCCATCCGACATGAACCCCATGTTTCACTACTTTGTCAGAGTTCAGGTAAATTACTATTTCAGTATAACCAGTATAGCGAGGGTGAGCAGCGCCCGGAGCGGTGTCGCCTCTTCCCCATACCTTTTAAACTTTGGCGTGAGCCGGCTTCGGCGCTCTCTCTGATGTGACGTCCTAGGCACAGGTACCGGGGAAGGGGTGCCGGTGCCCCGAGCAAGATGGCGCCTGAGGTGGACTGCCTCCTTACTACGCCACTGAGTAGAACTGCAAAGATAAAAGCTTCCTGTCAGTGAATAAATAGTGCCAAAAAAAAAAAAAGTCAATATACTCTTCAATACAAAACACCGGACTTCATTTCTTTTATCACAATTAGAGCTGAAAATGGCCGCGGCGTCTCTGCTTGAAGCCTCCTTAAAGCAATCGGCTGAAAGACTCCGGCTGTTTGATGCACATTTTGCTGCTTCTAACGTCCTTCTGAAGATCCAGTTAAACTTCAGTCATTTAATTTGTTAAGACTGCAATGAAATAGGCGGATCTAGTGCACTGTCCACATATTAATAGCCTATTGTTTGGATGAGTCTGAAGGTATTCCCTCACCAAAATACATTAGTGGGAAGAAAGCCTCTAAGTCAATATGTAATTTTGCCCCACATTGTTCAAAGACCTCATTTGTGTAAACGAACACTGTTTTCCCTGAAGAAATGCCTTGAAAATTGAATTTATTTATCACTATAGATCTAAAAAGAACAAAGGAAACAGTGGACAATGCTTTTTTGGGTTTTTTTTTTAACTTAATTTCATGCCCAAAAGGGGCTTGAGGCCTACTTTTTCTCCTCTCTTCAGAAAGTCGGTAGTTCAGAAACGCCTGCTGGTACTTGAAAGTTAACGGCGCTGTCAAAAGTAAGCAGGAAGTCTAATTCTCTGACTAATAGAACCTACTAGATGGGAAATCTTAAGGCAGCATCGGACAGCCACAGCGTGTGAGCTTCTGCCTTAGAAATAATACTTTGATGAAAATGCAAAACCATCCAATTACTTGCTACAAAAAGATGACCACATTCCAAGATGCAAAGAGAGAATGAAAAACATGGATAAAACACAGTGAGGTGTAAAGGAAGGAAGACAAGACAAAGAAAGTTGAAATCAAAGGAGAAAAAATATCACCAAAATACCACACAGACAAAGCAAAAAAAATTGCAAAGTGGTATGACAATATAACAGGAGAAGATAGAACAATAATAGGTAAATATCATCAAGGAATAATCACACATACCAAAGGGGATAATGAAATGAATCCCTATTCTTATACAAGTGTATATCTGTCCCTATTTTTATGTACAAACTTCAATTCTTTGTAGTTTTATATAATGCATTATTTAAAGAGAAAATGTAAGCATAAAAATACAGTGGCAGGATTCCATGGTGCGTAACCTCGGGGATAAGCTGTGGCTTTCAACTGGTCTACTTTAATAACGGACTTTTCTTCCAGAAATTTGTCCAAACCTTTTTTTAAACTTGGCAATGAGTTCCAGAGTTTAAGTAGGAACAATTGTTCTCTCCTTTTGGGTTTTAAATGCTTTACTATATCACGTTGTGGAGGGTCGCCCAGTCCACCCCATTTAGAGCATGACTTTCCTCATGAAAGTCCTTCCATCCCCTACATCATTTGGCTCACCCTTCTCTGTACCTTTCTCAATTCCACTCCGAGTATATCTTCTTTTTTTTTTGGGGGGGGGAGATACGGTGGCCAGAATTGCACACAATACTCAGTGTGTGATGGCAGCCAACAAAAACCTCTTTATCAGTCTATGGTGAGACCCCACCTTATCAACCACGATGCCACTTAGATCCTTTTCCTCAGCAGTGATTCCTATGGAACTATAATTTGGGTTATTGTTCCTACTGTGGGGGAATTCTACCACTAGCCGCAGATTTAAGTTAGGCATTGCTAAATGTCCTAAGCTAATTGTTTTTTTAATGGGTTAAATGACATGATAGTTGACCACACCATTAAAAACCCATTAGAAGCAATTATTTGAATTGTTAATTTGGGCTGCATGCAGAATACTGAGTGGAGCCTAGCAATACCCAAGGAGAGGTGCTTGTGACACCTAACGATGACTACCTGAAAAGTAGGCGTGGCTGACTTCTTCTGAGGTAGGTGCCGGGAAACTTACCCCTAGGACAGCTAGCAACACTTAAGTCCACTTAGGCATCACTAGGCATGATTCTATAAATTCTCTCAATTAGATCACAGACCTTATAATGATCAAACTAAAAAAAGATATCAAATACTAAATTTGTGATGTGAAGTGCTCAGACCCACAAGCTAAGTGCTTAGTGACCAAAGCAAAGGTCCCTTACCGCCAGATACTAATTGTTGTATATTGACAAACCAATAACATCAAAAAATATTTTCACCTATCGAAATATCCATATGAAAATACACTCCTGAAGCTGCTCATATCAAGCTGGATTCCCCAACTCGAGTTTCGCTTGTTAAGCGCTTCATCAGGAGGGGACTTTCTTCTCAGCTTCAACTGGTCTGCTAGTCTATCATGCAAAGGGATGATTCTAGAAATGTTACACGCTTGACTGACCAGGCCTACAAGTTAGGTGCTGCTTACAGAATCGGGCCCGTTGGGTGCACAACCTTAGTGCGGCTTAATTATCAGACCCTTTAACACTTTGGGTTTGCATTGTGATCTTTTTTTTTTTTTTTTAATTATCAGACCTTGCTTTTGGTTAAGACATGCTCCAAATAAATAAAATACAAAGAGGGAAAAACAGGATTGGATCAGCATTCTAATAGCTAATGTTGATTTAACTCAGGTCACAAGAATAATTTTAACAAAACCCCTCTTGCTTTCTAACGGAAAAGGAGAGATTCTCCTTGCAGAATACACAAGACAAAGCAGTAAAATCGTTAAGATGATCCAACTACATAGGTGGGATAGCTAAGCAACTCTTGTGGGTCTTCCAGAAATGGGATTTAATATTTCAGCCTAATCACTAGCAAAATTCATTTGCCTGCAATCTCCCTGGGCTCATCCTGTCATTCTCCTCTGCCTAAAGCCACACAGGGAATGCATTTTTTAGAAAACTTTCTGTTGGCTGGCAGAACAGAGCAGGGGCTATTAGGATGTTCACTTTGGTATTATTTGGATCCATTTCTAGTAACTTCACTCATAATTACTACTTCTGTCAATATTTGAAAATGAAGTGTAAAGGATTAAAAAGCTTGCTTAAAGTTGGAGACCAATAGGGAGAGAATCTGGCTCATTATTGCATATAAATAAAGAATTTAAAAATACATAAATCAATGTATTGATTTCTGAGTTTCATTATGTTATGTTGTGTATATATATCCTAGAACATCACACATATCCATAGCATAGCTAGTTTTAAGAAAGATTTGGACAATTTCCTGGAGGAAAAGTCCATAGTCTGTTATTGAGAAAGACATAGGGGAAACCACGACTTGCCCTGGATCAGTAGCATGGGTTTTGGCCAGGTACTAGGGACCTGGATTGGCCACCGTGAGAACGGGCTACTGGGCTTGATGGACCATTGGTCTTATATTCCATCTTTCTTGTCTTATTCTACTGTATAGCTATAATCTTTAATGATATACTTTTCATGCTACAGATGGATAGACAGATGGAAGGAGAACTCTGCTGAATAGTGTGTTGGCTGCATGTCATTCTCTGAATGACAGCCAACAAATATCATATGGGTTGAACCTGTAAACCAATGTGTGGGAATTTAATGAATTCTGTCGAAATTGGACATTTTCTCTGCCAATGTCTACATAAAGAAATCCTACAAACAGATCTAGGCTCATGTGAACGAGCATAAACATTTTGAAAGATGACCAGACCCCAGCCTCTGCTGCTGTTTTCAAGGCAGAGAAACACACAAGGGCAAACCTATCTTGGTTGTGTTGTTGGAGAGTGCGAAGATGCAACAGCATGATTGGTCATGAACACCTTGCTGTGTTTTACGCTACTGAGGCTACCGTGTTGGAATTGGTCACATAGGAAAATATTTGTGTAAATATATGTATTGGCAGTAATACAAGTTTTACATTTTAAAAAAATATACTGGTTTTCCGTTTATAATCAAATATCGGAACATACCTAGCTTAAAAAGAGCAAATAAATACAGGAAAGATTAAGGTTAGAGATGTTTCAGAACAATCAAGTGGGGTTAGGACATGTACACATCAACCCAGGATAGGTCAAAGAGGACAATATTTATTAAAGTAAGAATATAACAGTCTTTGTCATAAATTCACTGTATTGTCATGTACCTGACACAATCCGTGTTTCTGCTTAGAATCGACATCTAAAGAATAAATGTTGCCATTGGCTCACTGATGTCTCAAAACCAATCCGATCCAATCCAAATAACTGGGCTTAGGTAACCTTGAAAGGAAATGATTGGTTTTAGTACTTTTTCTGCTTCTTGCTCTGAGAAAATGTAATGGAACTTTGCAAATTAGAAATATGGTGTAACACCTGCAAAATTGTTAAAACTTACTATTTCAGAAAAAATGTGTTAACTGTAGCTATTCCTGTCACAAACGTAAGCATTTTTAATGAATGTTGTTGTTTACCAGAGGAAGATTAACAACATATGGATGTCTGTTTCGTAAAGACAAACTTAGCCTTGCTTGGAACACAGTAGAGAACGGAAGATACCACTAATTCCTGGCTGAACATCTCGAATGCAAAAACTGCCCGAGATTAAGCAAAAGAGTGGCTACCATGTTGGTCCACTTACCTACAACTTAAAATGTGAATAGATGACTTAATATTTCACTTAGTGTTTTTACATCTCATTATCACTTACATAGAACAGAGGAAAATGGAACACAACCCAGCATATATATAAGTGGATAATTTATAAGTACATTAATATATTGTGCAGTAAACCACATCGCGCCCTCTTTTCCAGGGATGATGCGGTATATAAAATGAGGGATTATTTATTTAAAACATTTATAGACCACTTAATATCTAAGTGGTTTCATAAAAACATGATGACAGAAAAAGGCCAAATGGCCGATCCACAGTAACCATTATCTCTTCCTCTCTCTAAGAGATCCCACATGCCTATCCCTTGAATTCAGACACAGTCTCTGTCTCCATCACCTCTACCAGGAGACTGTTTCACGCATCTACCACCCTTTCTGTAAAAAAGTATTTTCTTAGATTACTCCAGAGCCTATCACCTCTTAACTTCATCCTAAGCTCTCTCACTCCAGAGCTTTCTTTCAAATGAAAGAGACTCAACTTGTGCCCAATTACGCCATGTAGGTATTTAAACGTCTCTATTATATCTTCCCTCTCCCACCTTTCCTCCAAAGGATACAGATTGAGATCTTTAAGTCTGTCTCCATACGCCTTATGATGAAGACCACATACCATTTTAGTAGCCTTCCTATGGACCGACTCCATCCTTTTTATATCTTTTTGAAGGTGTGGTCTCCTGTATTGTACACAATATTCTAAATGAGGTCTCACCAGCGTCTTATACAGGGGCATCAATAGCTCCTTTTTCCTACTGGCCATACCTCTCCCTATGACCTATGCATCCTAGCATCCTTCTAGCTTTCGCTGCCACCTTTTCAACCTTTTTGGCCATTGAAAGGAAACTCTGCAACGAGAGGGCTTAGAATAAATTTAAGAGGTGATAAGGCTCAGGAGTAATCTAAGGAAATAATTTTTTACAGAAAGGGTGGTAGATGTATGTAACAGTCTCCTGGAAGAGGTGATGGAGACAGTAACTTGTCTGAATTCAAGAGGGCCTGGGATAGGCACGTGGGATCTCTGAGAGAGAGAAAAAGATAATGGTTACTGCGGTGGGCAGACTAGATAATCTGCCATCATGTTTCTATGTTTCTATCATATACAATCACACCCAAGTCCCGTTCTTCACTGCCTAAACTGTACCATTCCCTCGGGATTTTGCAGCCCAAATGCATGACCTTGCATTTCTTAGCATTACATTTTAGCTGCCAAATTTTAGATCATTCTTCAGGCTTTGTCAGGCCTTTCTTTATATTATTCACACCATCCTGGGTGTCTACTCTATTTTAGATTTTGGTATCATCTGCAAAGAGGCAAATCTTACCCAACAGTCCTGCAGCAATATTGTTTATAAAAATGTGAAAAAGAACAGGCCCAAGAACAGAACCTTCAGGCACACCACTGGTAACATCCCTTTTCTCAAAGCGATCTCCATTGATCACTACCCTCTGTCGCCTTCCACTCAACCAGTTCCTGTCCCAGCCCATCACTTTGGGACCCATCCGGAGGGCACTCAGTTTATTTATTAGACATCTGTCTGGAACACTGTCATAGTCTTTGCTAAAATATAAATACACCACATCTAGCACACTCCCTCTATCCAATTCTCTGGTCACCAGTCAAGAAAATTAATCAGCAGCAAACATTCATAAAATTGACCATAAAACATTAACATAAAGACGACAACCTCTATCATCTGATTATATATGGTGGCAGTATGTCAAGGTAGTTGATGAAATTTCATTCTCAACTGTATGTTGATGGCTACATATAATGTGTCTTTTCGCACGAATTGTGCTAACTTTAAGAAGTTATTAATCTTAGATGTCCCGGTAAGTTAGATTACCAAGTTTCCAAGTTTATTACGACTTTCTTTTTTTTTTTTAATATTATTATTATTATTGAAAATGGCACGATAGCCCAGTCAGGCAAATACAATCAAGAAGATAACAGCAACATGACAAGGAAAACAAGGATGGAACAGTAAAACCAAGCAGATACACACAGCACCTGTAGGCCAGGATAAGCAGGTCATTGTCCAGTGCGTGAAGAAAGACAAAAAAAAAAATGTTCTGGCCGATGGCCTAGTCTGGCTTTGTGTTTCTCTTGGGTCTTGTGGGTTTGGGTTGGCCTACAGTTTTCGTCTTTCTTCATGACTTTCTGTCAACATTCTTGGCGACTTACAATTCTAATTAATATTTAGGAGTTTATGCAAACAGTAAGGGCAAATAATTGATTAAATTACTTGAATTGAAAAGCAGGGAAAGGATAAAACATGAGGTTTGGGGTAATGCGCTTGTATTTTCTTTTTCAACAATTTGCTGCAAATCTACAAATTTTAGTTACACAAAAACCTTTTTTAGTGATGCTTTTAATTCTGATTTAAAAGTTTCCAGATTAGGATCTACTCGTGTATATTTTTTGTTAGAGAATTCCATAGTAGGCCACAAACTAAAAAGAAGAATGTCATATATGTTCATAAGGTACTTCTTTATCCCCCTCCTTTACAAAACCACGCTTGCGTTTTTAGCACTGGATGCGGTGGTAACAGCTCAGATACTCATAGGAATTCTACGAGTGTCGTAGCTGTTACCCCGGGATCAATGCTAGCACGGCTTTGTAAAGGAGAGGGTAGATGAAGGAATAACTGTTTCTGATCCAAAGATCTACATGATGAATACGGAATCAAATGTGCTTCATTTGTCATTAAAGTTTTAAATACCAACAAAAGAATTTTAGACAAAATCCTTTGAGGAACTGCTAACCAATGAGCCTGCTTCAATAAAGAAGTAATATTTAGGTAGGATGGCTGAATATGTGAACATAAAACGAAGGGCTCCTTTTATAAAGCTGCGCTAGTGGTTTTAACGCACGCACCAGATTTAGCGTAAAAGGAGCCCTAAGTTTAAGGGGAGTTGTCAACATGGGTTACCGTTCCCTTATGTATTATTTTACTGTTAACCACCTATTAATAACTAGGTTTCACTGAGTAAAATGGGACCTGTTAGTGGTAAACTAACCCACGTTGATAACTTCCCCCTTAGTAGGAAGAGTTTCAGTCGCTGGTAACCAAAGCTGAGATTGTGATGTCGCAATGCCTCATTCCACCTCATCAGTGATGTCATAATGGCTCACTTTTATTACGTAGAACAGTGATACCAATTTCTAGAGACATTTCTTTTTTATTGAATTAAAGAGGGAAGTTGTCAATAAAGGCTCTTGTTAAAAAGTGTTGTTATACTGGTAACCCCAGTTATTAGTAATGAAAACTCATGGCGTAAATTGGAACCTGTGCAATAAGAGCACAAGTTAGCGGTAACGCAAACTATCTTAAGAGTAGCCCACGTTGATAACTTCTCCCTTTAATGTGAAAAGTTTCCATCTCCGGTAACCAGAGCTGATAAGGTGTATGGGGGACAGGCTTAAAGATCTCAATCTGTATACTTTGGAGGAAAGGCGGGAGGGGAGAGATATGATAGAGATGTTTAAATACCTACATGGCGTAAATGCACATGAAAGGAAGCTGTGGAATGAGAGGACATAGGATGAAGTTAAGAGGTGAGAGGCTCCGGAGTAATCGAAGGAAATCGTTTTTTACAGAAAGGGTGGCAGATGCATGGCACAGTCTCCCGGAATGAGGTGGTGGAGACAGAGACTGTCTGAATTCAAGAAAGCCTGGGATAGGCAGGTGGGATCTCTTAGAAACATGATGGCAGATAAAGGCCAAATGGCCCATCCGCAGTAACCATTATCTCTTCCTCTCTCTATGTCATACTGCCTCATTTCAACCTTATCAGTGATGTCACAATGGCTTCATTGTCCTATACTTGGCTGACTTTTATTACGTAGAGCAGTAATTTTGATTTCTAGAAACATTTCCATTTTCTTTTATCAAGGAGGGAATTTATCAACGTGGGCTATAATTATTAGTAACTGGGTCTCATTACATAAAAAGGGACCTGTCTTAAAATAGCACAAGTCAGTGTGGTTGGGAATTCTGCTCCTGAATGGATTCTTCTCTTCAGATTGCAGCTGAATGTCATAAATGCAAGTTCGATCCACAAAATGCCTCAGGCTTCTCTCTTTTTCATAAATGGATGTTTGGGACTGACATCAAGCCATCCATCCTTTGTGTTCAGTGTCCAGTGTTTTAAAATACTGAGCACGTTACGTCTTGTTCCATCTTTGTTACTAATAAAAATGTTTAGAAAAGGGACAAGCAGTAACCCTCTACTGCTTGTTATTATGCTGATGGATTTCTCTTTACTCCAAATTATTAAAAATATTGGTTTGCAATAAACCTGTCAAGGCTTTAAATAAGTATTGTCTTACATTAACATAATACAGTAGTATTATGCTCTCAAATTTTGCAGTGTGTAGGTGGAAGGACCGTCTAATACTCAAGTATAAACCCTCCAGCTAGATTGCTCGTATTCTGCTAAGACATTTGACCCTGCAATACCATTGCTGAAGAAATGACATCGCTTGTCAGTCACAGACCACAGGCAATTAAAGCACGACTGCATGATTTTTTTTTAAGTCTTGCATGGCTGGGCATCATTACTGATTCTAGCTCCATGAGCAACTCTCGTATTTGAACAAATGAACAATCACGTTTTTTACATTTTCTGAACATAAAAGATTTGTGATGTAATATATAACTGACAGCAGTGTTTACGAGGGGCTGAAGAGCAGGTCTCAGCCCAACCAACAAAGATTGAGCAGTCTTCATCGAGGACTATACACTTAAGGGTCCTTTTACTAAGGCGTGTTAGCTGTAGTAAAAGATTTTTTTTTTTTCTCCCCCACTTTTTTCCACTTCCAGTTTGGTTCTGTATTTTTCTGAAGGAATGAAAAAAGTGGAAAATCAGAACCATGCAGAACGAGTGTATCAATGGATATCACAAAGTTCACAGTACTCTAAACCTAAATACACATTAAACTTAGAAAGAATCCAAGAAGTTGAACACATCCTTTTTATGGTCAAGGAAAGGAAGATTTTTCTATTCCAATTCTATTTTTACTTTTCCGTAACAACTGTTCGTGCTGGCAACACTCCTACATAAGAATGAGGGGTTTCCTTTGTGAATCATACATTTAACTGGCATGACGAGATGTTTCAAATGTTTTCAGAAAAGAAAATGAGGACTCTATGCTCATCTCAGCACCATTTGCTCATCACACCCTTCCAAATTTGGGTGTCATTTACAGAATCTGGGTCTTACTGCCTTCTGTTTTGAAGAGATTTAAAAGACTTTTTTTGTTTCAGAAATACTATCAAGAGGCTTAGTTTCATTAGTTTATTTTTGCTAATTGTTACATCATTTTGTGAATCCTTTTTAGGCTCTATTTTATAGGGAAGAGGTGGTATATAAGTAGGATGATTACTGTCTTAAAAAGTATGAAGAGTAGTCATAGTAAAGCCACAAAACTACAGCAAACAAAAACAGTTTATGTAGCAGTCAGAGGATGTGGTAAGAGCAATTTTAAAAAAGGTTTGGACAAGTTCCTGGAGGAAAAGTCCATTGTCTGCTTTTGAGCCACTGCTTGCCCGAGATTGGTAGCATGAAATGTTGCTACTATTTAGGAGTTTTTTTGCCAGGTACTTGTAAGCTGGATTGGCCACCATGAAGACTGGATGCAATGCAGTAAGGCTATTCTTATGTTTTTAACAATCTACCTCCTGAAAATGCTTTAGTTGGTATATCGTAAAAATGTAAACAATACCCCTTCCCTATTCCATTCTATATTTTTTTCCCCTACATTCAGAGAACGTGAGTTTTAGTAGATCAGGCTGTAAGTTTGCCAGAATGGCAAATTATATTGCTTCTGAAAAGCAAGATGATGTCCAAAAGTATTTCATAAATAGGGAGGAATGACTTCAATTCTGCAATGAATGTAATGACTCTTCACATCAGCCTCGGCAGATACTTCAAGCTCAATTATCCATTATCTTTTCAAAGCAAATAGACGATTTCCTGCAACTCCAGAAGACTAAACAAATACCACGATCAGTGATTACCACTATGAATATGTGATCATATACTTCATAATGGCAAAATAACAGAGAGAGAGAGGCTGGTAGCACTTCCAGACTAACAGATTTATT
The DNA here is from genome assembly GCF_902459505.1 of Geotrypetes seraphini. Lineage (NCBI taxonomy): Eukaryota > Metazoa > Chordata > Amphibia > Gymnophiona > Dermophiidae > Geotrypetes > Geotrypetes seraphini. The sequence continues at coordinate 2,154,314 of NC_047102.1, forward strand.
GATGTACCAACTTGTAAGAAGAGTCCACTTATGTGAGAGAGATTTTGAAAGTCACTTACCCCTATAAAAGAGACTGTTACTTACATTTGCTGAGAGCATTGTCAAACAGTATGCCTGGTATTCAAATTCTTAGTTGTAGAAAAGGATTTATTAGTGGCTGCAGCCATACATGCCATACTTAATCCAGCATAACTTGCAAGTATTACAACAGTAAACATCGCCATTCCCGAACCATTATAACGAGCATTTTTTCACACTTTGCAAACTCAATATAACTGAACGCTGAACATTCTCTTGTAACAGTAAACTCAATGCCTGATTCCACAACATGTCTGCGGAGCCGTTCAAGCTTTCCCGCTCTTCCCTATCTCCCGTTTAAGGATGGGGTCCACTTGCAGGCATAGATGTCCCATAGCCTCCCTGCAATGCAAGCACGGAGCCATTGATGTTCACAGCTTTGCTTCATAAATATTACATGATAACGCTTTCTTTTGCTACCCACCATATAGCCCTGTGCTTTCTCCTATCCAGGTGTTGTGTCTCTGCCCCTCTTTGATCCGACCTGCTACACCTGTAGCTACAAAGAGTCTAAGAGGGAAGGGTGGGGGAGGGAAAACCTTGCTTCTTCGCCTGGCCAGCGCACCGGACTGCTGCTCCTTCTTCCGGCGCTGCTCCCAAGGCCTCCTTTGGCCTGCCTCTCCCACTCTACTCTATTCCTGCCCCATCCTATCCCCAGGTCATCTCCCCTGACCCCCTACCTTTTTTTCTGAGCCTCTGTCCTCTGCCCATTTGTGGTTGCTTCCCCTTAGGCAGGGGGATAGCTTGTCGTAATTCTTGGTTGCATAAAAGAGGGTTAATCATGGGTGTTCTTAAGTCATGAGAGGAAAAAATGTACATTAACGAGCAACTATTTGCCTTTTTTTCTCTAAATTCCAAAACTAGCAATCAAGGATACAAAATATCATTATACAAAGTTATAGCAGACATAACATCCTCCAACAAAAAAACCCTCCAATAATAAAATACCCCCAAATAATGTATGCAAACCAATTAGGAAGGTGCATTTGATTGAAACAACATAGGAAATACTATTTTATATTTCTAAACCAAAATTAGCAGGCTTGAGCATTTCTGCCCCACTTCTGTGCTTGTCTCCTGTCGATGTAGTTTGTGTCCCTATGTCCATTTGGCTCCTTAGAGCTATGGATTATTGCATATAGTCACATTTTTTTCTATCAATAATCCTTGTTTATCTACCTGCAGCAATCCTGGTTCTAATCTTGTTCTAGTCTGGTTCTTCTATTATAGAGTTCCTACCAGGGTCTCCTGCCATTTGAATACTAGTCAAAGAAAAGTTACTAAAAGTCTGACTGAAGCACCTGAATACAAAATCTGATAGAAGAACACAGCTGGAAAAGAAAGAAACAATAATAACCAACCAAAATGACAGGTTTCTTCTGCAATATTTTTAAATATCAATGTTTCCCCCCAATGTTAATAGATACCATACATGAACCAGTCTTGAACTTGTGACCTTCTTGCTCAAAGACCACAACTTTCCAGGGAGTCCTACTCTGCATCTTTAGAATCTGGTATAACCAGACTATGCCTAGCTGTGACTTCAGTTTTTGGAAAGCATAAACAAAATGAAAAGGTTTGCAATTAACCCAGGAAAGTAAACAGAATGATTGACTTTTTTTTTGCCTGTAACCCCCAAAACAAATCATAGTGTCTGGCAGAAGATCTTAAATATAAACATGAAAGCTTAAATAGGATCTGTACTAACACAGTTCAAACATGGTGACACTCTGTTTAATCTAACTACATTGGCTTTCTATCACTTTCTGTATTACCTGTACTTGAGTATCTCTCAATCTGGAAGTCCCAGCAAAATTAAAGTAGAATAGTTCAAGTTGCTCAGAATAATTATTTGCACAATCTGTACTTGTTCCACCTCAAGGTATACCCTGATTTGGCTGACTACATCAAGAAGATAAGAAAAGAGAGAATTATTCTCAAAAAGATCCTTGAAGCAGGAAACTCTACTAAAACCCTATACCAGATGGTGATTTTTCTGTTGTTTCCCCAACAAACCATACACTAACAAATGTTCCCTAACCAGTAAAGAATTCAGCAACTTAATCACAGAGAAAATAATGAAGCTACAGAAAGACAATGACCTAAATAACATATTAATAGATAAATATATGAGGAAAACAGGAGACACAATGGAAGAGTTCGAACCCACCACACAGATCCAGGTGAAGAATCTTCTGAGAAGAGTGAAACCAGGCCCACCATCCCTCAACACATGCCCAATACACCCGATGAGAAAGCGTGAAGGCCCAGAACTCTCCTACCTCACAGACTTTATCAATGAATCATTACAGTCAGGACATGCTCCACTTAAATGGAAACTCTCAGTCATGAAGCCCATTCTGAAGAGTACAGAAAAAGACCGAGAAGCAGATCTTTCCAACTACAGACCAGTAGCCAATTAACCATGAATATCTAAAATAATAGACAAACTATCCTGCTAACAAATATCAGATTTCCTAGAAAACTCATCAAAGCTAGACCAAGTCCAAGTACAGGAGTCAGTCCTCAAACACCATACAAAAGGAGAAGATATACTGCTGGGGTTCCTGGATCTCTCAGCAGTCTTCAACCTAATCCAATACACACTGCTAAAATCAAGATGGTAAGCATAGGATTGGGCCTCAAAGGAAAAGTCATGGCATGGATAGAGCCCTTTCTATCCAAAACACTAACGAGGGTAGAATGGTAGGGAGACACAAGCAACTGGAAAGAAACAGACCTAGGGGTACCACAGGGATCAGCTTTATCACCCATGCTCTTCAACATCTTCATCCAACTGCTGGGGAAATTCATCAGAAAAATGGGATGAGAATGCTACACCTACACAGGCAACATCCAACTGATCATCCCACTGAAGAAACAGGATGCAGAGACTAAACAGTGGATCAAGAGAGGCCTAGAAAAATCTTCAGATGGTTCCAAACAAATGGACTAGTAGCTAACAAGGATAAAACAGAACGACTTCTCATTAACAAATAGGGAGGAAATAGCCCGTAACTAACTAACTCTGAATGGCAATACCATGAAATCACCCACAAAAGGGGTGAGGAACCTAGGAGTATGGATGAACCTAAACCTAGACATGATGTTACAAATCCAACGCAGCATGAAAAATGCTTATGACAAACACTACTGGGTTAGAGGATTTAAACCCCACCTCACCCATCAAGCATTGTCCAATGTAATAATAACCCGGGTACTCTCAATCTTTGACTACTGCAATGAAATCCTGCTGGGCATTCCAAATTTCATGATCCAGCAGATTCAAATGGTACAAAATGCAGCAAGATTTCTGCTGGGAAAATTGAGGCAGATGAGTGCCACCCCACTACTGAATGAGTTACACCGGCTCCCAATTGGAAGCAGGATGAAATTCAACATTTTGTTGTTGACACACAAAATCATTCATTAATCTCTCAGAACCACAATATCTAGCAGTCAGGACTACATTACCATACAACAGCATGCGCCCTGCGCTCGAGCCAAGAATGCCTGTTGGAAATACCCTCCTTCAGAGACATCAAATACAAAATTTCCTCGTGTTTTTGCGCAAAATTTGCAAATTTTGATGCATTCAAAACATCTCAGCAAACTTCAGTTCTCCCGCTGGTGGCCAATCAATGAAGTTCCTGACATGATGTTCTGTTTTAAATTGGGTAAGACCGCTATAGAAACATGTTCCCTATAAGCCATGTTCAACATTTCATGTCATGAGTTGTGGATAAGTGCAATTTATATGTGACTGTTATGTATCCCTGGTGGCTCTAACTGAAGCTAACAATAGTGCTTGAATGGAAACGTTTTGATTTCTGAGGAACCCTATCGCCAGTTCACTACTAACTTATGAAATGTTATGCAGCCTGGGTGTTTATTCTGGGACTGATAATTTATTAGACACAAGCTGATGCCCCGGCGTTGCACGGGTATTTAATTATAGCAATAACACTGTAAATGGATTCAAATAAAGATGCTTTATAGTGGTGAATGAATGCAAGTCTCACTGGAATTAGCAATCTCTTAAACTGAAAAGGAAGATCTGTTGGAATAAGTGGCATCCAAAAGTTTCAGTATTGATTTAAACAACTTAATATGTAGAAACTCAGGTTGAAAAGAAACTCCATGCAGTTTTTTCCCGGTTCAGAATGGAACCTGTGTGACTAGTTCAGCATATGTGAGTACTCATGTAATGTAATAACATTATGAACTGGGGTGCATGAAGGAAACAGTTACAAACACAGTTAGAACATACAAACTCTATATGTATGGTGTCCGTGGTAGAATAGAAAAGATGTCCCTAGTGGTTATAGTGTCATAGAAAGTGTTTTATAGTTGGAATTACTGTGAGAATAGCAGCTTTTTACATCCTTTCCATTGACATGAATGGGTGAAATCTCAGTTTCTGTTTGTAGCTCCGCCCACGTGTGCAGGTGGGCCGCGAGACCCCCAGAACATATCACCCCAGGTAGTGAGGGATCTGCATACCAAGTTTCGTTCAATTCGGTCAAGCCGTTTTTGAAGTACTGTGAGAATGGCAGCGTTTTACAATTTTAGCATTGACATGAATGGGTGAAATCTGATGTTCTGTTTGTAGCTCCGCCCACGTGTGCAGGTGGGCCGCGAGACCCCCAGAACATATCATCCCAGGTAGTGAGGGATCTGCATACCAAGTTTCGTTCAAATCGGTCAAGCCGTTTTTGCGTGATCGCGGCACATACACACATACATACCTCCGATTTTATATATATAGATATATCAATATCAATAAGTGCACCGGACATCCTGTATTTGTGGATAAGATTTTTGTTACCGACATGCATCACCTTGCTCTTATGCACGTTGAACCTCATTTGCCATGTCGCGGCCCATTTCTCGAGTGTGTTTATGTCACGTTGCAGGTCTTCGCAATCCTCCTGCGTCTTCACTACTCTGAATAACTTCGTATCATCTGCAAATTTAATCACCTCGCTCGTCGTACCAATTTCCAGGTCGTTTATAAATATGTGGAAGAGCACGGGTCCAAGCACCGAAGCCTGCGGGGTTGCTTTGCAGATGTGATTGTTTTGTACACATGGACCTAGTAGTGTATTGGTTACAGAGTTGTTTGTAAAGATGACAAAAGGAAGAAACATACAGTCTTAGTCTACTGACACAAACTCCAGTCACAGAAACACACATTCATAGCACAAAACTCTTCAAAAGTAGCTACTGTATATGACTACTTTTTAAGGGAAAACATCTCAAGGAAATAATTGCTTGAAATGCGGTAGTTTCGTTTCCATATTTGACAACCACAAGCTTCTGCTAAAATTGTATCAACCACCGTGGCTGTACAGTTTTTAAAACAACCATGCCCGACTACAAATCCATGATACCACTGACAAAAACTAGTAGCACTTTTGTTTTTTGTAAGCAGCAGATTTTCGGTATTATTCACTGATGGCATTCAAGTCACATTTCTTGCTGGCCAATCCAAAAGACATCCGATAAACTGCTATAAACATGTAGCCCTCAAGTGTTTTTTGAGAAAAATCATTTTTGTGCTGAGCAAACATATTTCCCAGAGTCCCACCTACTGTGGTCTATAATTTGTTCACATGCAAAATCTGTGTAGTATAAAGTCTTCAGGTTTTACAGAGCATGGTAGATATTGCATGGTAGAGGAACCAGGAGCAAGATGATTTTTATTTAAGGGTCACTTGAATAGAAGTCATCTTGGTACCAGTTCTTCAGGCCGTTTGTGCTTCTTTTGTTGCATGCTGGTCAGTATTGCACTTTTGGGCATTTCTTTCTTGTCGTCTCATTAGAACAAAATGGGAATCAGTGCAAATTGGGGTTTGCATAGAAGACCTAAAAAAAATGTTTGGATTCAGATGTTTCAAAAGGTGAACATTAGTGCTAGTTGTGTCTTAAGTGAAAAATGAGGTGATGCCTTGCAATGAGCAGCTCTTCTCTTTGATGCGTACACCACAATGCCCTGAAAGCATGATCTCTCGGCACACCGCCCGGTCCCCTTCACTTTTAGGCAGCTGCTTTGCAGAAAGTTGTGATTACTGACAAAACTAGAGTCAAAAAATGATCCTCTAGGACGGGCTGTGATCGGTTCTAGACCAATGCCAAAAGATTTTTCAGACCTATAATACGCTATGCTTACCAAATGAGGTATTTTGCTTTCCTTTGAATACTGGGGTCGATCTGGCTATCAGCAGCCATCAGGTGGCTAATTGCCCTAAGCTTTCATTAGCACTATTTCATTTTCCTTTAATATTTAGAGGGCCAGGTTGTCAAATCCTGCACTACTCCTAGGGACCTTGGGTAAGTCATTAATCCCCCATTGCCCCAGGTGTGAGCCCTTCAGGACAGATAAGGAAAAATGCTCAAATACCTAAGCTATAATATAAATATTTAAAATAAAGATATTGCTTTGCTACTAGGCAGACTACAATACACCCATAAATAATCATATTTAATACATGTACAAAACAATTACAATACATAAAATCACTTTTAAAAATTAATTACAAGCTAGCTGGAACATATAAGGGCTCCTTTACTATGCTGCGCTAAATTGCCACGCGCGCTAGACGCTTTTTGCTTGGGAGTCCCAAGGTGTCTTTCTGGTACTGGATCCCATAAGGCGGTTCCGTATGTTCTTCTGAGCACTGTTGAACTTTCATCATTGTTTCACTAGGAATCGTGCATTTTGCGACTCTAGTTCCAAACTTTGAAACTCTGCCAAAAGAAATTAGAGGTAGGAGCAGTCTTAAAAACCTAGCTTTCTAGGGAAATAACTGACTAAGATAACCAGAACCAATGCTAAATTTTATTTGATGATTTGCTTTCTATTGTGAACTGCTTTGATGCTTGTTAGTCTAATCAAAACAAGCATTGTCATTCAAACAAATATTTAAGATTTAAAAATAATGATGTAAAGACTCAAACAGATATTTTAACATACAAGAAAGATTATCCACCTGTGACATAAGTAAAAAGTTGGAACCACGTATACAATCCACGGCTGTAACCACCATGTAAATGTAACAGCTGCAAATATCGGTATTTTAGAAGGTTATAAAAATCTAAAAATACCACCAAAGACTATAAAAAAAAGGCAGGGAATAAAAGAATAATACAGAAAAACCGGCTTAAAATTCTATACTTTTTCCTCTCTTAAGCCTGTCTTTCTAAATTATTCTTTTATAGTCTTTGGAAGCATTTCTAGATTTTTATAACCTTCTAAAATACCCCATTATTCTAACCTATTAGGGCAGGGGTGTCAAAGTCCCTCCAGTTGGCTTTTCAGGATTTCCCCAATGACTATGCACGAGATCTATTTGCATGCACAGCTTTCAATGCATAGTCATTGGGGAAATCCTGAAAAGCCGACTGGAGGGACTTTGACACCCCTGTATTAGGGAATCAATGGACATGAAGCATTCCACTGCTAGGGGAAACGCTACTTTTATCTTGTCACTTGCATGGAGCAGCTTCACATCAGCTGCAGTCGAGCTCAGCAATTGGACTGGACAGGCCATTTTCCTACTACATTGGGGGAGCTCCTGCCCTTTTTCTTTTCACATGAATACTTGCTACATGGAGCATATTGTCATGCCACTCACAGTTAACTTTAATAACTAAAATACATACAAGGTGTACCACGCACATTTTTATAACTTTATAGCTGCTCTTAATTTCGCAGATCGGCCCCTGGGATTGTCTTGAACCTCCTGGAACTGGGGTGTCAATACTTTTTTTTGTATAACTGTCCAATGAGATTGTGTCCGTGGGAATTCTTTCTCATCTTCCTGTCTACTCAAACTCTTTGGTCTTATCTTCTGTCCTAAAGAAAGGTTGGGCTTTTCTGTCATGCTAATTCCATGTAGGAATCGTTTGATGATGCGATCCTCCAATGAATGAAAAGAAATGGTGACTATTCGCCCACCAGGCTTTAGAAACAGTTGAGCTGTCTGAAGTCCCAGATATAGTTCATTCAGTTCATCATTGACAAAGATTCTTAAAGCCTGAAACGATTTGGTAGCAACATGAGTTGGTCTCTGAAGTAAGTCCTTCCGTGAAAAGAGAGATGCTGCTGGCAAAGCACCTGTTACAGATAAAAACATGAACGCATGAAAGTTTTCCAGGTATCATAAATAACTTTAACAACAATAAATCTTAGTACAAATGTGAAGCGGAAAAACGACCTTAAGACTGACACGTCTCACCATGTCTTTGAATCCAACCAAATTCCCTAAAGAAAAGCCAGCTGATATGAGGTCTTGCCCTTTTGCAACTCTTTGACTTGATTTACCAATTCTATTTGCTCATCCCTCACTTTGAATTGGAGGGGAATGAATTATAATTTTGTCTGATTAGTTGAACAGAAGTTAAAACAATCCAAATAGATCCTTAAATTGATTTTTTAAATCTTCATTCTGAAGACAAATTATAATAAGAGAAGAACTGCTATACTGGGACAGACCAAAGGTCCATCAAGTCCAGTATCCTGTTTCCATCAGTGGCCAATCCAGGTCCCAAGTATTGTTTTCATGTTCATTTTTATGATATACTCCAAAAAAACTCCAAACTGCTCTGTTTGTTTAGATCATAAAAATATATTCCAAGTAGTGCTGCCTGATTTATTGATTCAGCGACCAGCACCACCCTGGTGAGACCTGACATACCTCCGAGGCCTCCTGAAACAGCCACAGCAGTGGACGGTCAGCAGCAGCATCATTCTGAATGGGCTTTCCATCTGCCGTGTCACCGATGATGTGGCAGAGGAAAGCCCTAGGGGGTGCAGGCCACGAGTAGCCCATTCAGAGCAATGCCGCAGCTGACTGTCCACTGCTGCTGCTGCTGCTTTAGGCCTTGGAGGTATGTCGGGTCTCACGGTGGGAGAGTCAGTAGGGTGCTGCTGCAGAGGGGGATGGGAGGGTGGAGGGATGGAAAGCTGATGTTCAGGGGGATGGGTGGGGAGGAAAGATACTGCACATGGGAGAGAGGAAGAGAAAGAAAGGGGTGAGAGGAAGAAATCCTGCACACGGTGGAGGGGAGGAAGACATGCATGGAGAAGAGGGAGGGAGAAATGTTTGACATAGGGTGAAGGGCAGGGAGAGATGGTGCATAGGGAGATAGAAAGAAATGTTACACATCATAACGGAGGGGAGGAAAGGAAAGATGCTGCATGAAGGGGAAAAGAGAGAGAAAAAGAAGGCAGTGGGAAAGAAACAAATGTTGGATATGGCTGTTTTCTATTTGGTGATTACAATATGTCAGATTTGAAATGTGTATCCTGTCAGAGCTGGTGTTAAGAAAGCAAGCAGGAACTAGGACTTAACAGAGAGAGGAAAAGCCTTTTTGTTTTTGGGGTTTTTTTGTACCATAGCGCCGGGGTGGGGTGGGTAGAAAAGCTACAAAATAAATTTGTCAGGACGTTTGAAAAAACAAACCAACCCAAAACGTCCAATTGGGCAGGAACAATGAATTGGGCTCATACTTAGATCTGTGGTGTTGTGAACAAAGCCGCACTTTCCTAACTCTAGCTCTGCATTTGTAAAGATAATAACATTTGATATTTGGGAGAGCTGCATGAATGCACAGCAGTTGAGGCTAAAACCTTTATGGTTAGCAGTATTGTTCATAAGTTTCAAACCTTTTCATGTGTACGCTTCTGAATGAAATTAACAAGGTGTTGTGGCTGTCAATATGACGCATTAAAATCCCCTGAGTGGAGAAGAGTGGCAGAGTTTAAAAATTAATTCAGATCTCACACCTGTTTGCAGGAATTTGCTTCGTATTTAATAAATCTCTGTGATGCAATTCATGTCCTTTTGTCTAGGCTTCTTTAATGCAGTGTCTTGAATTCTTAAAACCTAAAACTCAAGTGGTATTACATATTTCAAACTATTAATTCAACTCTAAACTTGAATATATCAAAGTGGCTTCTAGTTAAAACCTTTCTTTGCTGACATAATAAATACAGTGCATTTCTACTTTTACTTATACTTAGCTCATGCCTTTTCATTGATTCCCAAGTAGTAGAGGAAATATTTTCTTCCCTACTGAGACATTAAAATCTAATGGCCCTATGTACAAACCCGTGATAAAATGTGCATTGAACCGCACCAATTTCAGGTTTTCCTTGATAATATAAAATTACTAGTTCCTGCAGGGGAACCTGCACAGTCCATCAGTTGCCCAACAAAATGAGCTCATAACATATGATATGATCTTGATCTGTCTTTGCTAGGGACAGGTCACCGAGTTAAGTACTCCTAGAGCTTTTGCATGGGGACAGATACAGTTCCCTCCATTCTGGTTTTCTATGTTTTGTGACCCCTTTTTTGGGTCCAACTCTTCTGTTCTGTTCGGAATGTGAAAAAAAATGACTCCATTTTTATCCATATCCCAATCTCCCATCTTCCATTCAAATGTTATTTGTTTGATGTATCTTTCTGAAATTTGAAATAAAAAAGTGATTTGATGTACTTTTTTACTATAGGAAATTCCCCCCCCCCAGATTCAATAACCTCTGGTACCAAAGCTTATTAAATCCCATGGTAAATGAATGTAGAGAATGACATGGCGACAAATTTGTTCCTGTCCCCACAGAAACTCAATTTCTCCGTCCTGTGCCCGTGAGTTTTGTCGCTGTCCCTTCCCTTGGGGGTCTTTTCAAATATTCCAAAAACCTCTGAAAACTTGGTTATTTTTTAAGCTGTAAACTCTTGCCTATTTTTTCACTTTATTCAAATTTATTGTAAACTGTGTCGAGCTTTATTTTTATAGAGAAGATGCAGTCTATAAGCTTAAGGTTTAGTTTAGATTTAAAACAGACTGGAGAAAATATTTCTTCACACGTTTGCAGAAGAATGTGGTGAAATCAGATAGCTTAGCAGGAGTTTGAAAAGCTTGGATAATTTCCTACAAGAGAAGTCTGTAGGCAATTGTTGAGATGAATTGGAGAAATCCACTGCTTATTCCTAGGATAAGCAACATAAAATCTGTTTTACTTACTTGGGATCTTGCTAGGTATTTAGGATCTGGGTTGGCCACTGTTGGAAACAAGAATTGTCATACTGGGACAGACCAAAGGTCCATCAAGCCATTATCCTATGTTCTTAACATGTAGAGGTGACATATATGTTCAGTTTGAAATCCAGATTGGTACAGTTATACAATATCTTCATACTGTGTCAACTGCATTCCTGAGTGAAAGACAGCCTTGGCAATATCACTTGTCCTATCTTCTTCATTTGACTTGGTGAACCATACTGTAATAATTAAGGAGACACACTGAAAGATCTTTCTACAAGAAAGGGAAAAAAAAGTCATACCACTCCTTTTCTCTTCTATCCAACAACAGATCCATTGTGGTGTGTCGGCTCAGTTATTCTTTAATATCTTTCAGAGTCCTTTACCATACTCATCTAAGATCATGGCATCACTGCTTTTTTGATGCTTACATGGACCCTTAATCGCCAGACTCTGAACAGCTTTTTCTTGTTCTTAATCCCTCTGAGATGGTGGCTGCCTGGCTTATAGGTCAATCTCTGAATGCTCTGTGTGGTCCAATGCTTAAGAGTTTACGGCCAACATGATCAGCAATTATCTTTTGAAATTTAAAATTTCAGCTTTAGTTAATTTTTTTATATTACAATTTGAGTATTAATTAGATGACAAATCCCAATTGGCCATTGTAATAGTTCAACCGTGATGCAGCTGAAGATCTCACTAACGCTGGTATAGGAACAATAAAGCTACTTTAAATGCCTTTTAACCTTAAGTAGTGCTCAGACTCCAAGATGGATCGTAAGAACTCAATATGGGGACAAGCCCCTGTAGAGATTCCTATGGTATCTATCATTGCACCATTGTACAGTTAAAGGTGATTCAAAGCGCTATTTGAAAAATACTCATATATTTCCCTACTCCATATAGAAAGCAATAATGTCCAACTATAAAGTAACTTCAAAATTGTGACTTCAAAAATAGACTTAGCTTGAAAAATGCCAACAGCGTGAGTTCAGCTGGGTTCTGACGCGTTTCGCCGCCCTGGCTTCCTCAGAGAACCCGCTAAATTGCTGGAAAAGTTCAATGCAATACTTGTCCTGGTTCAAAGAGTAATTTTTCTGGTCACAGGATATAGAAAAATTACTCTTTGAACCAGGACACATATTGCATTGAACTTTTCCAGCAATTTAGCGGGTTCTCTGAGGAAGCCAGGGCGGCGAAACGCGTCAGAACCCAGCTGAACTCACGCTGTTGGCATTTTTCAAGCTAAGTCTATTTTTGAAGTCACAATTTTGAAGTTACTTTATAGTTGGACATTATTGCTTTCTATATGGAGTAGGGAAATATATGAGTATTTTTCAAATAGCGCTTTGAATCACCTTTAACTGTACAATGGTGCAATGATAGATACCATAGGAATCTCTACAGGGGCTTGTCCCCATATTGAGTTCTTACGATCCATCTTGGAGTCTGAGCACTACTTAAGGTTAAAAGGCATTTAAAGTAGCTTTATTGTTCCTATACCAGCGTTAGTGCATTATTGACCTTTAGGAACTTTTTTCTTTTGAATTTTCCCAGTCGTTTACATTGAGCAGCTGAATATCTGCCATCTCTGCAGGCCACTGAAATTAGAATTATGTGGCATGTAAAAAATATGACCATGTTACAGCTTTTGGTTCACTACCCCTGGCTTCCCATCCAATATAGGATAAATCAAAGGTTCCTACACTGACCCACAAAGTCTCAGACAGCAATACCTTTTCTTACCTTTCTTCTCTAACTATTCCTCATACTCCCAATGGGACTTTGAGCTTGCTACATGATGGTCAATTATGTATTTCCTGTCTCATTTGATTTTGAAAAGGAAGGTACCAAACTATTTACAGGAGCTTATGGTGATCATATACAGAGCTGAGCAGTCCCTTCTGCTTGAACCTTTAATATTTGACTGTTTTGCTTTTGTCTTGTCCAAAAATAATATTCCTTTTTATTTTTTAACTTTCTTTTTAATTTTAACAAATAAAAGATACACTACTTGTTAATGCAATAGTTAAGTAGTGCTTAACACAATATTAAAACTCAAACATATTTAATAAGAAAAACAAAAGGAAAAAAGGAAAGACTTAGGCACTTCCTCAGACCACTAAAATAAGGAGAGGAAGGAGCTAAGAAAAGGATTTGGGAGAATTGTTACTAAACTGTATTTCAACATAGCCAAATAGCAAAGAAGGCTATGCCTCAGGCCTTTACATTAAATTATTTCTCTTTATACAATGTCCAATATTATCTTCTTGAGGTCCAAAAAAGACCTTAGGTGTTCAGGCTGGAAACACACATATCTTAAGCCTAAATATTTTATCCCACATTTACATGGATATGCTAGTAAATAATTAGCTCCTCGTTTCCTCTCTCATTGCTAGGAATTGCTTTCTTCTCTCCTGTGTGGATTTAGTCACTCCCGGATATAACCATAACCTCTGTTCACAAAAATAGGAAGCTGAATTTTTGAAGTATATCCTCCGAATGGAATTCAGATCTTGCTCAAAGACAAAATTTACAATAAGTGTAGCCTATTGGTTGGAGCGGGGTTAATGAGCAAGCCAGCACCATGGCCCTCACAGACCCCTTTCCTCTTTGTATGCCGCATCTCCTCTTGAATAAGAAAGGGAAAAGAACCACTAAACAAAATAAAAAAACTCCAAAGAGGTAAGCCGCTCGAGGAAATAGAAAGAAGTACAGATGCCGTCAAGCGCTGTCAGCCATCTTAGTTCTTCCCCAGTGTTCCTTTTTATTTGAGTACTTTTCTGCAAATCCCCTTGCTATGAAAGGCAGTATATCAAATTTAATAAGCCCTAAACATAGTGGAGGAGTAGCCTAGTGGCTAGTGAAGCAGCCTGAGAACCTGGGGAACTGGGTTTGATTCAAGGCAAGTCACTAAAACCTCTACTCACTGCCCCAGATACAAAATAAGTAAACCACTTTGATAGAAAAAGGTCTATTAAATTGTCACTTTGAGCGAATTCCAGAAAAAAAGGAACAGAAGGACATACATGATATAATTAAGTTCATAATATATTATGTCATTTGACGAGAAGACTGATGTTTTCTGAATTATTAGGCGGTCATGGATGAATAAAAACTATCACATCTTATACTATGACTCAGTCGAGATTCTCTGATTATCCCAGATAACTAACTGCCTCTTGTGGCCATTATATAAGACAGCCCAGTCTCATACAGTCTGGCAGCCTATTGCTACAGGAGGGAAGGCAGAACAAGACTGAATAATTTGCAGTCCGGAAAAGGATAAATTTGATTGGGGGGCTGATTTCAGAGAACTTATTTTCTCCTCCTGAATCAATTTCCCCAGCAGAATCTTTAATAATGCCATTGTGATACGTGACAAAGGTTCTAGTATACAACATCGCAACTTGCAAAGTCTGGCTAAAAGAGTGTATTCAAAGATAGCAACTTAGCAAAATAAGGAAAAAAGAACTGATAAATGGTGAAATTGACACGGTTTAGAATCTAAGTAATGCTGCAGATTGAAGCCTAGTATCTCCTTTGAACGGAAAGAGAATGCTTGTGTAGGAGGAGAGTTGTGACAGGTATCTAAGGAAATAAGAGTGTATTACGTGCTGTGCTGTCATTGAAGTTTCTAAACAAAATGCAGTGCAAGAACAAGCTATTTGTATAGCCCAAAACAAGAGTGCATTTGAATACATCAAAGAGAGTTATTGCTTACCTGTAAATGCTTCAAAGAGTATTTAAACAGCTGGCTACCAAAGCCACTGCGGGCCTAGTCAAAAGAAAAATCTTCCCAAGGTCTATGGCAGGTGGAATTAGTTATTGGAAACCCAACCTCAATTCTTTTCTGCTTTTCTCATCACAGATCAACTTTCTTCATCTACTGGGGACTTGGGGAGCAATTTTTGACCAATATATTTTCAACAGATTTACTTTAGCATGGCACCTGATGTCTGAACCACGCAGATCTATAATGCCTACTATTTGATGCTGAAGTGCTTTTTCATGACAATATGAACATAAGAATAATCTTACTAGGTCAGAGCAATGGTCCACCTAGACCAGGGGTAGGCAAGTCCAGTCCTTGAGTTTTCAGGATATCCACATGGATCTATCTGCATGCACTGCCTCCTTGATATTCATTATGCAATTCACAAATGGCAGAAAGCTGCTTTTGTGTTTGTTCTGCTAGAAACAAACTGATCGCTTGTTGGTTGGTTTTTTTGCCATGGTGAATAAGCACTATTGTACATTTGGAACAAGTTTTATTAAATATAATGTACTGAAACAAACAATGATTTACAATGAGAAAAGATCTAGATCTTGCTGGCATTCCAAATCTGCTGAAATATCCTAGATCTGGTTATCTGACCACTTCAAATGCAGGAATTAATCATTTCACTAGCCGGTTTATAACCAAGTAAATAAATCATGGCTATCACCTGTAGTGATGCATCAAGACTATCATCTTGTCATTCTTTGTTTCCGTTTGGCAGGTAAAAATGATCCGTCATTTTGGGTGAAATTCATTATTACATTAATCAGCAAATTATTGTACAAACATGGGAAGCTGACATCAGAACAGGATTAGATTGAGCCTGATTTCAAGTACAAATAAATCCCTCTGGGACTTCAGGGATTAATATTTCTCCCTCTCAGACACTGTTCCGAATTAATGAGTGTACCTGCAATAATGCTAGCAAGCTGCTGAGTTCTGGTGATGGGGTAGACGCTGCGTGCCTGAACGAGGGCTGAAGCTATTTGCTTGGCCTGTCTCTCCTCCCCGTATGTCTTCAGGATGGACGCAAGCGTCTGTTGATCTAAAGCGTTCACAACATCAGCAGCAGTGGGCATGCCAGGGTACCTACGCACAAGGACAGCCAATTAGTTCACTGACGTCAGTTTTCATTGACAAGAGGTGAAGCTTCAGAGCACTGAGACAGAAAGCCGCATGTGAGTGTCTCTGAGGTTCTAAAAAAAAACATCCAATCTTTGAGAAAGAAAATAGCTTCTTTTATTGCTTCAGAACTTTATTCTCAACATTAGCAAAGAAAATCAGAAAGAAACTTATGTATTAATTGACAAAGAGCATCATGGACTGTCCTTAAGCACATCAGAAACAGTTTTGGATTTCTCGCACCACTTACCAAATATCACGGAAATATGCAATCGTACTAAATTTAATCATCATTTCATCTCTATTAGGGTCCTCAGAATCGAGCGCAGTAATCCTTTTCCATATTTCCATGATATTTACTTTGGCTCTTGATTGCAATCTACCGCTTAGGCACAAGGCCTACCCATGACCAAGAACTCCCTATTAGAATACATTTCAAAATGCGAACAGAATTTCATGAAACTGGTGCTTGTTCATATTATGCGAAGAGGAAACATCTGCTCTTTTTATGATGTTTCTTCTATTATGCCCCTAAGCTGCCTCTACACGTCCTTCTAATGGTGGACATCTGATAACGTGAAAAGAGAATTCAAAGCTATTCTATACCAAAGAACATAATACAAAAATCCGTAATATTACAATATGACAGATGCAGAAAATACTTATCTCCCCCTTTTACTAAGCCGCGGTAGAGGTCTCTACCATGGCCCAGAGCGCTAAATGCTCTGATGCTCAAAAGAACTCTATAAGCGTTGGAGCATTTAGCGCCCCAGGTCACGGTAGAAACCTCTGCCGCAGCTTAGTAAAAGGGGGGGGGCCTATATTTATTGAGTGTTTTGATACCACTGCCTTTGATATCCTGTTCTGAAGTGAAAATATTTTCCTTTCAGCAACATACATATGAGATGAATATTTTTGTATATTTATTGTGTATGTAAACTTAGAATCCACCTTTCACGATATTATCTTGAAATCCATCTACTGCTCAATCAATTACAACTTTTATTCAGTGCTGCCCCTATGAAAACACAATTTACCTCTTTTTTAACGAACGTATAGTGCGGGTTATACCGCCAGCAGCTGCTGCAACTGCTCCGCCGCTCCCAGGAATTCTATGGGCGTTGGAGCAGTTATTGTCACTGCCGGTGTTAAAACCCGCACTACGGGTTTGTAAAAGAGGGGGGTTAATAAGGTGACTTTTTGTTGGCTTGGCTTCTGAATCTCCCGCCGAATTCCACAGCACTGCTTATAATGATGAAGTGGAGCAAATGAGTTTGTTTCTTAAACACTTAAAGCTTAGCGCACAAGAATCGAATTAACGTATGCTAAGAAGCCTATAGGTGTAAAATGGGCTTCGCTTTAGTAAAAGGGTCCTTTAAGATTGGATGAAACTAAATGGTCTAAGAGTTAATTTCCTGGAACCGTGTAAATGTTGTAGTTTTTTTTACCAGGCAAGGATGAAATCTGACATCCAAGTGAAAATGCACTGCATCCTACATTATATCAGGAATCAAATTTGTATATGAAAACCACACTTTTATGGACTGTTTATAAAAATGCTGAGATGCTGGGCTTCACGACAATGCAGGCTGATTTATTATGTATGCACAGAGCTGCATGTGGGCGTATGATGGGAATTCTACGTCTCAAAAGGAAATTAAATTCACCCTGTTGAGAAATTGATTCCTTTTTGTGAGAAGGAATGCTTTATCAATACTCACCTGTCACCATCCATCCTCATGTCCAGGGGACCATCCTTTTGCAGGGAAAAGCCACGCTCAGGAATATCAAGCTGCATGGATGAGCATCCTGCATCCAACAGAACTCCATCCAGGGATCCTGGCCTTACCCCAGTTGCCACCAACAAGGCTTCTACTTGGCTAAATCGTCCTAAGAAAGCCCAGACTTGTTGCCTACAGAAAACAGAAGCAAAATTGCAAATTATTCTGACTGCATTTTCTGTCTCTAGCCTAATTATTCACTTAGCACATTTCAAAAATATTACATTATATAAAAGCAGCAATGACTTATATGGCTTATTCAGAGATTAAAGGTAGAAATCAAACGAGTGAGTCTTTGAAAAGCAGAAAAAGAATTTAATCTTTAGCAGTACAGGCAGTCCCTGAGATACCAATCACAAGAAGCAGTACCTTGAACAAAAAAAAAAAACCCTACCCCGTTCCACTCAACCAACCCTCATCCACTAACAAACCGACCAGCATCCTAAAAATCCAGGCACGTGACACGGGTTCCCCCCAAAATGAGCCGAAAGCAATCACAACATAAAAACAGACCTCCCTCCCTGGAACTAAAAGCAAATCACAGAACTCAACCCAAAAAGTACGAGCCCCTCCTACAGGAAGCCATTTCAGCAAGCATGTGGTACATGTCCAGCCTTCTAATGTGCGCTTGCACCCTGTTCCTTCTGCTTGCCTGAGTTAGCAGTTCCTCCTCTTCATGTGATGGGGGTACGTGGTTGTCAGTGAATTGTGAAGTAACTGTATGGCGGAAGTAGTATCATTGTAAAATGTCAAAATTATTGCAAGGCCCCACGCTGTATGAATACCACTGGGAAGCGGTAGCAGGAAACAAACGGGCAAAGAAAGAGACACAGCTTCACATGATGGAGTGACAATGGCCAGCTCCTAAAAAAAAAGGGTGGGGAGCAATGAGGGGAAGGGAGGCGAGGGGCCTTTATTAAAGTTTCCAATGACCTGTTCCTGGCCAGATTCAAAGGCCTCGACTATCCTCATCCTTCTTGATCTGCTGTCTTTGATACTGTTGATCATCGCCTACTCTTGATATGCTGTCCTTGCTGGGATTCCAGAGTTCTGCTCTCTCCTGGTTTTCTCCCTCTTCCGTGTATACAATGGTGGTTTCCCCTTCACAGCCTTCCCCTCTATCAATTGGTGTACTTCAAGGCTCTGTCCTGGGACTACTCTTCTCAATTTACACTTGCTTACTTGGAGCGCTGATCTCTTCCATGGCTTCCAGTATCACCTCTATGCTGATTTCCAGATCTACGTCTCCGCACCAGATCTCTCTACTGAAAGCCAGACCAGAATCTCAGCTTGTCTGTCCGACATAGCCATATTCAATTTTAGATGGCAGCGAGATATCCAGGTGGCAAAGACAGAGCTGTTCATCTTCCCGCCTAAACCCATCTCTCTGCTTCCCTCGTTCTCAGTCTCTGTGGACAACACTCTCATTCTTCCTGTTTTGTCTGCTTGTAATCTTGGGATCATCTTTGACTCCTCTCTCCTCTTCACTGCCCAGATACAACATATATCGTTAAAACCTGCTGCTTCTTCCTCTATAATATTACCAAAATCTGACCCTTCCTCTCTGAGCACTCTACCAAAACCCTTATCCATGCCCTCATCACCTTGCGCTTAAGACTACAACTCACTTCTCTCAGATCTTCCGCTCAGCCATCTTGCTCCCCTCCAATCCATCCAGAATTTGGCTGAACAACTCATATTCCATGAGAGTTGCTATACTCACGTTCCTCCTCTCCTAAAGTCACTTCATTGGCTTCCCATCGGTTTCCAAATACAATTCTAGCTTCTTTTACTGACCTACAAATGCATTTACTCAGCTGCCCCTCACAATCACTCTTCACTTATCTCCCCTCCGCGACCTCCTGTCTGTGCCCTTCTCTTCCTCTGCCAATTCCAGACTCCATCCCTTCTAATTTGCTGTGCCATATGCTTGGAACGAGCTGCCCAAATCACTATAGTGGGCTCCATCTCTGGCAGTGTCCAAGGCCAAGGTCAAAGCCTAGGTCTTCAAGACTGCTTTCAACTCCTAACTCCTCGCACCTTGGATGGCCTGACCTGTAGACACTGCCTTACTTTTTATCCTGTCCAGAGCCGTAGTTTCTCTTCTTTTGCTTCTATAATTATAAATTGCAATTTGTAAACAGTTCTAAACAGCTCTGAAAGGCTTCTCTAGGATAGTATATCAAGCCAAAATAAAAATGAAACCAAAACCCTGGTCATTCTACTGCAGTGGTCTGAAACTCAAACCCTTTGCAAGGCCACATTTTGGATTTGTAGGTACTTGGAGGGCCTCAGAAAAAATAGGTAATGTCTTAATGCAAAATTGTCATTTCTTTAATAAGTAAAATTCTTTATAGTTTATAAATCTTTCATTTTGGCTAAGTCTTAATAATAATATTGTCATTTATAGCTAAAGAAACTGTTTTATTTTACTTTTGTGATTATGATAAACATACCGAGGGCCTCAAAATAGGATCTGGCTTTGTGGCCCCCGGACCACGAGTTTGAGACCACTGTGTTACAGGTACTTTCAAAATAGTTTAACATAGTAAATGACGGCAGATAAAGACCTGAACGGTCCATCTAGTCTGCCCATAAGTTATATCCAATAAAATTAAAGTGTCTCTTTTTTGATATTTCTGGGTCACAGACTGTAAAGTCCACCTGGTCTTGTCCTAGGTTCCAAATGCTGAAGTTTCAGTCCAAGCTCACTCCAGCCATCCCGTTGTTTGCAGGACATCTACCGTAAAGTCTGGCCAGTAACATCCTCATGTTCCAAATTAGTGGAGTTCCCACTGATGCCCAACATATATGGGACACAGATCATGAAGGTCTATCCAATACCGACCTTAGTTCTTTACTTTACATCCTAATTAGAGATCCTCTATTTTTATCCCACACTTTTTTTGAATTCCATCACCGTTTTCCTCTCCACTACTTTCCTCAGGAAGGCATTCCAGGCATCTACCTCCCTCTCCGTGAAGAAGAATTTCCTAACATTACTCCTGAGTTTTCCTCCCTGTAACCTCAAATTATGCTCTCTAGTTTTACCATTTTGTCTTCTCTGGAAAAGATATTAATACCTTTCAAGTATTTAAACGTTTAACTCTTGTGATGTTGGTCTATATAAAAGAGCTTATAAAAATGTCCGAGTCAGCCTTTCCCTGGGGATTACATTTCACTAACATAGAACACTTCTGGATCATTCATACTGCTGTGGCGTGTAAAAATTTTAATTTATTAACAAATTATAGGATGGCTGGGGTTACAATGACATTAGGGAGCAAGAAAGAGCAAATGTGTTATTTTCTTATTAGTGGATCTCAGCTCTGCCTTCTACAGAAACATTGTAGTACCCTGCTAAAATGCATCCTAATTTAGAAGAGTTTAAATGTCAGCAGAGAATC
The DNA here is from genome assembly GCF_902459505.1 of Geotrypetes seraphini. Classification (NCBI taxonomy): domain Eukaryota; kingdom Metazoa; phylum Chordata; class Amphibia; order Gymnophiona; family Dermophiidae; genus Geotrypetes; species Geotrypetes seraphini. The sequence goes on from NC_047102.1 coordinate 2,175,535, forward strand.
TGGGTTAGAATATGACAGCACATCTGGATTTGTATCCACTGAAGTGAAAAAAAAAATCACCATCTTTCCTAGCCAAGAATAGGATATGAACCAGTTATTTTAAGCAAATTGTGTTAAATTGGCCAACAAAGATTGAATTGTCTACTCTTTAATGGCAATATTCAACAAATTAAATTCTCATGACTGGACAACTGCAACAGTCATGACACCAGCGACGGAAACCTAAGAGAACAAATGCTCCATTCCTTTTAATTACTCGTCATGTCTAGGAATGAAAGTCCAAGTTAATGGACATTTCATCTTCCTGTTAAACAAAAGACCTGGGAATTAATCTCTGGGGGAAAAAAACCACGCTGCAGTTTTGAGCATATTTAAGATGTTTGACATTTGAGTCTTAATCATGAAAAACCAGTAAAAGCAAAGAACGTTTTGATCCAAATTTAGAAATGCATGACTAACATACTATTGGCATACTACCTGAAATACTCACATTAGCAAGTCAATGATTTTTTTTAAGAAATTAACAGCTTAACAAAATTATAACCCATAGCTTTTCTGACTCACTGAATTTAAGTAGTGAAATTGTGATGTACGCACCGTCACCACAACAAATACAAAAAGAAATCCCAAAAGTATTTTGTCTTATATTAACCTTAAGGCCACTTAGCAATGGAGAAGTAAACAAAGTTTAGCTCCACTTGAATTATACAGTTGATGGACAGGACAAATATGTGTATCCGATATGCCTTGATGCATAGGGTCAGCAATTCTGTGCCTCCCTGCTTACTGCCTACTTGCTTGTCAGTTTATATCAACAAAATCTTGTTGGTGAGCCACAACTGAAAGGCTTTCAGAGTGTGAAAGAGCCCACTCTTTCCTCTTATATACCGCATCATTCCCATTAATCATGAAGTTCATTGCGGTTTAACTAGTTGGATGACACATTAAACAACTTTTGAAACACTAAAGAATCACATTTTCTTAAAAAGGAATGGACTAGAATGAGAAACAAGACCCTTTGGCTGAACACCTTTAACTGATGGAAAGACTAATGAGAATAATGAGAGATCTTCGACTTACTTCTTTGTCTTGATGGAAATAATATCAAAGGAACAATTTGATTATCTAGTTGACCTTGAGTGCGGAGATGAATCAGGTATATCCCTTGGATGGACTGTGCAGGACTTTTTTTCTGACATTCAATGTGTTACTATAAGGGGGGAGTACATCCCCTACATACCCCACAGATACACACCTATGGATCGCCATACATTTTAAATAAACAGTGCCCTCACCATTCAACACAAACGCATACACACTTGAGAGCCACACCACAAAACACACTTCAGTAGTCTCTCGCTAAGTCCTGCATAAAGGTGTGCCAGAGTGTGACAAAAGATGAAAGGGAAACACCTAGCTTTAGAAAGAAAAGCACACTACTGAGGGCTCAATGCAGAAAGCAGGTGGCAGTACTGCCAGATTAGCAAGAAAATATTCTGTCACATGCACTAAAGACTAAGCAAATAAAATGCAAATTTGGGGGGTGGAAAAATTGCTTTGTTAATAGGTGGATTGTACACACGTGCATTTGTTTTCTATGTTGTGGAAAAGCTGTTCCGTTCCCAAGCATGTGCAGGCGTACAGCTCTGATGGGTAAAGACCAAGAAATTCTCAGATGATAGAAACAAAACAAGAAGCCCAGCACAGACTCCTCTGGCACTTTTCTGGGGTTACTAGTGAGTGCTGCAAGGTTCGATTCTTTTTAGAACATTTTTGTAAGCAATATTGCCAAAGGGCTACCTCATTGTGGGTGATACCAAAATCTACAATATGATAGATATTCTTGATGGTGTGGATAACATGAAGGAGGACCTAGTGAAGCTTGAAGAATGGTCTGGAATTTGGCAGCTAAGATATAATGCTAAGAAATGCAGGGTCTTGCATTTGGGCTGCAAAAACCTGAGGGAATGGTATAGTTTAGGGGGTGTATAATTTTGTGCAGAAAAGAGAAGTGAGTCTTGGATGTGATTGCATGAAAGGTGATGGATAAAAACAGAAAGATGCATAGGGAGAGAAATGGCCAGTAGAAAACAGGTTTAAGTGGGGTATATGTTTTTAAATAAATACCGGTAAATGAAGTCTTATACAAGAGCATCATCATTTCTAATTGGTTCACCGATAAAAAAGGCTTTATTTATAGAGAGCTTGTCTTGAAAGCTACTCACTTTAATAATACTATTGGAGAGTTTTTTAAACACCTTTTTAAATCTCTGACATCGGTGCACAGATGACACACATGCACGTGAAATAATCACGCCGACGACAACGCACTTCTGGTTGTGTCAAGCCGGGGACACTAGGTTTGCGAGACACTGGTCTAGAGGAAGGCTACTAAAATAGTCGGTGGTCTTCGTCAAAGCGCATGGGGACTGGCAAGGATCTCAATACATATACTCTGGAGGAAAGGCAGAAGAATAGTATACATAAAAGGACATGCATAGTTTCTGTAAGAAGTCTCTGGCTTCATGCTTCAATGCACTGTCTATACTTCAATAGCCCAGTGAGTAATTCAGTTAAAAATAAATGTACTAAGACAATCTCTTGCAAATTATGCAATGTAGTTTTGCTTTCACTTCCAAATAAGTGTAGACCACAGTAGTGGTGAATAAACTATATAATCTTTTGAACACATCGTTCTGCAACAATATCATTTTTTAAAAAAAGCATTAAATCGCAATCGGAGTATCATTTTGAAGCACTACAACTTTGATAAAAATAGTTAGAGAGAGAGAGACTCCCCCACCCCCTACTTGTTTTATGCGTATCAGAAAAGAAGTGCTAATTGGTTGAAACCAGTCATAAAATTTTAACTATGTTTCTGAAAACAGAAGTGCCAAAGGGTAATGCATCGCTAATAGCTTCTATTGCAATAAATAGATGATCGACGTCAAAACTTTGCTACACTCCAATAACTGGATCACTTGGGGTTTCAGATACTTCAAGATGAATCTGAGTTTTAAGTACATGTATAAAAATAGAATGCAAGAAGAGCCTTACTGTTACGATGTAAGCTGACACTGATGTATGTCCAAAAAAGCGAGAGATGGTATAAAACTAAGTGTGTGGCTCGATTTTTAAAGAGAACAGAGACAAATTCAGTATCTCATACATTAATCATGATCAAAGAATCTCACACAACAAAGCAAGTTTTTCCTACCACGATACCATACAAGCATTCACCCCCCACCCCCCGCCAATAACTTGAAATGGATAATGATGCAATTACATAAGTTAATTAGGATCCTAATACATCAATAGAATACATCGGAAGGGCTTGTAGTTTTCAGCATCACTTCTCTTAGCTACACAGTAGGTTCAAAACATATCCAAAATAATATCAATCTAGCATGAATATGTCAAAAAATAAATTGAATAATATATGTCAAGGGGATAAAAATTGTATGCTATCTAGAATCGATGCAGGATAGCACTGAAAAGTAGCTAAAGAAAAGGGAGAATAATAATAATAATAATAACAGTTTATATACCGCAATACCGTTAAGTTCTAAGCGGTTTACAATAGATTAAGCGAGGTACAAATTGATTGAATTTAAGAGGGGGGGAGAGGAGAGTTAATAGGACCGGAAATGCGTTGTTGAGGAGAAAGAGATTAATAGGACAGAGGAATCACTATGGAGGAGAAAGAAGATGAGTGGGTCAGTTGTCTAGATACTTTAGGAACAGTTGAGTTTTTAGACATTTTCTGAATTCCTCATAAGTAGTGGGCGAAAGCAGTTGATCTAGGTCTTTACCCCACAATGCTGCTTGATGTGAAAGAAAGTGTTCATGGTGTTTTTTCAGTTTACAATCTCTAACAGGGGGGGAAACGAAGTAGGAATGAGAGCTTCTCTTGTGTCTGTTGGCAGAGAAGGAGAAAAGGTCAATTATGTATTTAGGGGCAAGTCCGTTTAGCACTTTAAAGCAGAAGCAGGCGAATCTTCTCCGATATTGAAACCAAACCAATGCTCAGCAATCTCCATGTCAATCGCTGTTATTTTCTGCTCAAAATAGCAAAAGGCCCAAAATTCTGTGTGCACTCATCCAAACGAGTGCTCCTGTAATGAAAATGTTGAAAAAGTCTGAAGAGAGTGTGGCGCAGTGGGTGGAGCTCCAGCCTCAACACCCTGGAGTTGTGGGTTCACACCTCGCGCTGCTCCTTGTGACCATGGACAAGTCACTCAGTCCTCCATAGCCTCAGGTACGTGAGTCCACCGGGACAGATAGGGAAAATACTTGTACTTGTAAAACCACTTAGATAATATAGAAATTGAAACTTAAATGACACGCTATCTCCTGTACTTCAACATTAAGAAGGCATCACAAATTTTGATTATGATAACATCAAGAAAATGTTCTTCTTCATTTTTTGCTCATCAATATGAGGTATACTATATATGTCTCTTTTGACCAGGGCCTTTGACCTTTGACAAGGTACCCCATGAGCGGTTACTTAGGAAGCTGTGGAACCACGGGGTGGAAGGGGACGTACACAGATGGGTCAAACACTGGTTGGCAGGCAGGAGACAGAGGGTTGGAGTGAAGGGTCACTACTCGGGCTGGAGGAAAGTCACGAGTGGAGTTCCGCAGGGGTCTGTACTTGGACTGCTGCTGTTCAATGTATTTATTAATGACCTGGAAACGGGGACGAAATGTGAAGTTATAAAATTTGCGGATGACACTAAACTCTGTAGAAGGGTCAGAACTATGGAAGAGTGTGAGGACCTACAAAGGGACCTAAGCAAACTGGAAGAGTGGGCGAATAAATAGCAGATGAAATTCAATGTAGGGAAATGCAAGGTCATGCATATAGGGAGAAAGAACCCGATGTTCAGCTACCAAATGGGGGGACTAGTATTAGAGGGAAGTAACCTTGAAAGAGATTTGGGTGTACTGGTGGATACAACAATGAAGTCAACGACGCAATGCGCAGCAGCCGCGAAGAAAGCGAACAGAATGTTGGGTATTATTAAAAATGGTATTACGACCAGAACAAAAGAAGTCATCCTGCCGTTGTATCGGGCAATGGTGCGCCCGCACCTGGAGTACTGTGTTCAGTATTGGTCACCGCACCTTAAGAAGGATATGGCAATACTTGAGAGGGTCCAGAGGAGAGCGACACGAATGATTAAGGGCATGGAAAACCTTTCATACACTGAAAGATTGGAGAAGCTGGAGCTCTTCTCCCTGGAAAAGCGGAGACTCAGAGAAGACATGATAGAGACCTACAAGATCATGAAGGGCATAGAGAAAGTGGAGAGAGACAGATTCTTCAAACTTTCAAAACATAAAAGAACAAGAGGGCACTCGGAAAAATTAGAAGGGGATAGATTCAAAACAAATGCTAGGAAGTTTTTCTTTACTCAGCGGGTGGTGGACACCTGGAATGCGCTTCCAGAGGATGTAATAGGGCAGAGTACGGTACTGGGGTTTAAGAAAGGATTGGACAATTTCCTGTTGGAAAAGGGGATAGAGGGGTATAGATAGAGGATTATTACACAGGTTCTGGACCTGTTGGGCCGCCGCGTGAGCGGACTGCTGGGCACGATGGACCTCAGGTCTGACCCGGCAGAGGCATTGCTTATGTGCTTATAACCTTGCTCAGTTTCTAAGCTTTGGGGGTCACTTTTCACAAATGCACAGACTGAACACAGCTTTTCTGATCATTAACTTTCTGCAGTTCTAAACATTACTTATGGGGCAAAGAGACACTGGAAAGCTGCTATTCTTAATATGGCCTTAGCCTTCAAAATATATCACAATACAGTACAGTATTTATGAAGCTTTGTTGAAGTTGCTGTTAAGACTTAAAATATTCTGAGCCTCTGACCTTTCAATATGAGACATACGTCAAAGCAGCACGACACCAGCAACACTGTTGGTTAGTACAGCGAGACAATATGGATCAAGTATTTTATCAACATGTTGAAATATGTACATAAATAAAAAGTAATGCCTGTTATGTCTATTACTGTATGTCTTTATCAGGTGTCCTTCTCAACTATCACCAAGTCAGCCTTTCCTCATACTTGGAAACCAGCTGGCCCAGTGGTAGAGCCACTGCCTTTGCACCCAGAGGTTGGGGGATCTAATTTCTGCACTACTCCCTGTGACTTTGGACAAGTCAGTTAATCCCCCACTTCCACTGCCCTCCACTTTGTATGTATAACCACAAGATTGCAATACCCACTTGCTCTCCCCTTTACCATATCACTCATCATTCAAAGTACGCTAATCCTAGAATAGGGGAAGCAGGAAGTTGTAATTGGTTTACTCTTACTCAAGACAGGTAGAACTGAAGGAACACATTACTCCACTAACAGATCCACTTATCAAGAGAGATCAAAGACTCAAGATTAAAGGAGATTTTAAAGGAAGTCATCAGTGTTTGTCTGATCTTGAGACCACTGCACATGAAATACCAGCAAATGGAATAACAAATGGAAAGCAAGTAGGGAAAACTTGAAGCAGATCATCTGTAATGCAAACTCTGTTGTCCAGGGTCCACGTGTGGGAATCGCAGGACTCAATCCAATTTGCCTGCCAGTATATTGTCCTTTTTCACCAGACTCGTGGCCTGAGCCACATTCCACATGGAGTGGACAACATTAATGGCGTACTCATGTTAACCCCTCTTCTTGAAATATCTATTTCTTCAGTTATGCTGAATACTTTCTTTAAAGCCAGATATCTACCTTTATGACAGCTACCTCTGGCAAAGCCAAATAATTTCTATTTCTGAGGCCAAAATTAATTTGGGTGAATTTTTCCTAAGATAAAGGGACCAACTTCTTTTATACCATAGAAAGAGCTCCAGAACAATCACTGGAAATGATCACACTGACTAATCCAATGATATTTCCTATATGAGGGAAGAGGGACAAGGAGACCACGCAAAGTGAAGTCATACGCTACTGAACTGAATACAAAGTGCACAGCCATTTCTGCAGCAGAACACAAAACAGGCATTAGGTGTGTCTTAAAATTTTGCACAATTAAAAATATCACCCGGTATTTTAAGTCTAGCTATATTTATTTCACTTCCAGTTATGAGACACCTCTTAAGGAAAAGCCTGCTCTATGAAACAGTCTGCTGCAGTGACTGCTAGGAACCAATTATCTGTTCTATTAACCAAACCATGCAGGGCCACAAAAGCTTTTATGTCTAGAGAAAAGTGATCAGCATTCCAAATCTCTATTAATAGCACGATCAAAGTCTAAGAATAAAGTTACCAAAGCCATTAGTATAACGTATCCATGGCCTTATGTTCTTATAGAGAACACTATCTGATAAGCATAATAGGATTAAAACTGTACTGACTACTAAAATACAGAGGTCTTCTCACACATAAGAAACAATCCATCTGTAGTCTTAATAAAAAATTATAACTACTCTTTGCCTGTCTATATTTAGATACACAATGCACTATAATACATTCTGGCATTCAGTGTAAGTTAGGAACAAATTGCATCTGGAACAAAAATTCAATTTGAGCAAATCTCCAGACTGGTTAGACATACGATATATACAGTGGTAAATTTTTTTGTTGTTGTCTTAAAGAAAAAAAAAAAAATGAACCAAGATGGAGCCAGTGATGGCTTAAGACGAAGCAATTTCAAAATCGTTCTACAGTAGATGGATTTTCTTTTTAAATTTTTTTCCTTACCATGTTGCCAATCCCTACTGGGTGTCCAAATTGTAACTGACCAAAAAAGGAAGGCTGAGGGAAATTCATCAGGGGATTCAGCAACCAAAAATATCCTAGTACTGAAGGTTGCTCAATCCCATCTTATAGAAATAATACTGCTTGCAAGTAACTTTAAAATGGATGACAAGGGAAGTGGTCTCTCTCTCAGATGATTGACAGACTTTTGCTTGGCATAATTCGTCTGTCTTCAGACTAGCAACTGCTCTTTGGCCGAACCATTTGTTTAAATTGGACCCAATGTAGCTGATTCGTGCGAGAAGAACTGGGGCTGAAGACAGGATTACCTGAATGACATGACATGTCTAGATGTGAGGTGCATGATGACCCGGATCTGAAAGAGGTTCTGGGAAAGGAGAGTGTGGCATGTACATGCAACAACCAATTGGATGCTGAAGAAGAGAGGTCAAGCACAGAACAGCCAATGAAGAGTGCCTGGTATTGTCTATTCTGTCTCCCTCCTTAAATGACTATGCAATGATGACTTGTGTCCTAGGACATGCATTCATGAAACTTTGGGGATTACATGGAATAAACGTTATGCATAAAAGAATATTCAGAGGCAATTATGGGGGTTTGGTTTTGTTCCTTCCTCTGGGAAAACATTGCTGAATAGAGAAAAGGCACTTGATAATATATTTTCTTTGACTTCATTTATAGTTTTTAGTTACAGCATTGAGGAACTAATTTATTATTTTTTTTTAAGTTAGGAGAACATAGAATAATAAGATTGAAGACCTAGAGGGTTTAGAAAAGTTTTGCTTTGTGATCAGACTGCAAATAAACCTGCCTCCAGTTATATATTAACCAGCTATACTAAGTTTTTTTTCCTTTGTAATTTACTGAATTATTATAATAAACTAATTTAATTATTCCAATTTCACTTCTGGTTTCCTTTGTCATACGTATTTGGGGAGAGTATTGTTTGTGAAGGGTGATTTATACGAATAAATACCGACCTCTGGGGAAAGAATAGCTAAAGATAACTATCCACATAGAAAGAAAATAGCCCAGTGATATATTACCTTAACAGCTTGAGTTCCATCCCCTCCCCTCCCCTCCCCCCAATGTAGGCCCCACTATTGCCCCCTGACCCAACCCGCAGATATGCCTTCTACCTCTCACATCAGCAACCAAGAGTATAAAGGGGATGGAACTCCTCTCGTATGAGAAAGACTAAAACGATTAGGGCTCTTCGGCTTGGAAAAGAGATGGCTGAGGGGAGATATGATTGAAGTCTACAAAATCCTGAATAGTGTAGAACGGATACAAGTAGATCGATTTTTCACTTTGTCAAAAATTACAAAGACTAGATGACACTCTATTTTTTCATTCAGAGAATAGTTAAGCTCTGGAACGTGTTGCCAGAGGTTGTGGTAAGAGCGGATAGCGTAGCTGGTTTTAAGAAAGATTTGGATAATTTCCTGCACTGGCATTTTTAGCTGAAACCGACGCGTAGTTGAATACAAATTTCAGGCTGGTTTTGGCCCAAAATTGGGCTGGTCTCTAGTGCTGACTGAAAACTGACTAAAAACTAGGGTTCAAATCCTGCTTACACTCCTCAATTTGTGGACGTCACGTAATATTTCAAGGCCTCAGGTTCAAAACTAGAGTATAAACCTTCTGGAAATAGAAAAATATCTGCTGTACCTAAATGTAGAATGTAACACAGGAGAGTCAAATCCACAATCACACACGCAGATGCGAAGGAGTGGAAAAGTCCAGTTTGCAAATGGCGTTTTTCACAGCGTGATTCAATATATTTCCTTTTTAAACCATTAGTGCGATGTCGATTTGTTGACTTTTACACAGACCTGTGAAACTCCTGAGGCAGGCCATTCAGACCGAAACATGTTCATGTCGAGTCAGTGTTTGTTGTATTGAAGAAATAAAGGGTGTTTATGTAACACTTTGAGTTCACCAGTCTCCTTTGGACTTTTCCACTCCTTCGCGTCTGTGTACCTGAATGTAGCTCATCTGGAGCTCCCCATAAAAAGGCATAGCTAAATCCAAATTATTTATATGATGGCCTTTAAAATGTTACCAAGATATTTCTAATATAATATTATCCTAGGGTTACTCTAGATCAGAATCTTACCATGCGCAACCAGGTGGACATAATGGTCCACAAGGGTTTCAATATGTTATGGAAACTTCAAACACTCAGATGATATTGCAGTAATCCAAGTGCCCGAGAATCAACAACTGTACCAGAATCTTAAAAGCAGAAAAGTAAAATAGTTTCTATTTGGCAAACACTTAGAAAAATGTACTTAAGATGTGAATAATCCAGAATACTGCGATTAGGTTCATTTATGGACTGAGGAAATACGATCACATCACACACTGTTATCGTGACTTGCATTGGCTGCCTGTGGAGGCATGGATTCTTTTTAAATTGGGATGTCTTTATTATAAGGTATTAATGGATTTGGTTCCTTCCTACCTGAGTGGTTTTGCTATTGCTCTATGCAACACTCACACATTGCCAAAGTCTTTTTTGGTTTTCCTCCATCCAAGGGCTGTAGGTACAAAAGATCTCATGATAACACCCTCACTTTTCAAATTGCTTTATGGGACAAGGATTTCAAGTGGCTTCATCATCATCATCCATTTCTTACCTTCATTACAGGAAACAACTTAAGACTTTCTTGTTTATTAAATTTCTTAGCTCTTAATACTAATATATTTTTCACATTGATTTATGTATCGTAGCATTGAACTTTATGGTAATGGCGGCCTAGAAATCAATTCTTCTGTTATGTTATCATCTTCTGTAAACCACCTTCAGAGACAATACATAAAAATGTTATCCAGAACATTTGAGAAATTCTCTGTGTATATTATGAAAATGGAGCTTCAAATTATTAAAAAGCTAGAGATCCTCATGCACCTGAATAAAAGATCACATCTTTTTTAGAATGAAAATTGTCAAACTAACCATGTTCACAAAATCTTTCAGTAACAGTGGGGCCAGGATGACTCATCTCACTTGGGGGTCCCATAATTCGAAGGCTGGCACTAGTACAACAAATGGGATGAATGAACTACAGAAGGTAAACACAATCTAAACATGCCCAGAAACACTTTGATGCATAAATTGTGTATTTAATAAGATTACACTGGCAAGCACAGGATACTAGCAAACATGAAAAACTTTTCAAATGAAAGACTACAAAAGATGAATCCTGATATGAAGTCCTTTTTTAAACAAAGCGTACAGAGCAGAATGAGGTTCAGGTTTATTAGGTTTGCTTAACCTCTTAGGGACACAGAGTCCATTCAAGCAGGTACAAACAATAAAAATTCAAGATTAGAAAGGAATGCCATTAATAAAGGGAAAGAAAAGTAAAAACCGGTGATCTCCCCCCATATCTTTCATAACCCCTGGGTCAAAAAGACCAACAAATCAAGTGACTGGGAACTCCGAAAAAGCCTTCTGAAAGTAATGGGCTTTCAGCAAACAGATTAAGATAAGGTACACGCAGGACCAGGGTTAGGACATGCTCAGTTGCAGAAGTATTTTACAAAAGGCTCTGCAGAGCCATCCTACAATACCTGCAGGACTGCACGTGTTGTTTGCAAGCAAGTGCAGGCGCAGCCATTTTATAAAATATAAATGTTGAAAAAATGAACTGGAAGAAGCCTCCATATGGAGGTCTCAGCACAGTGACTTCATACCTGAAGCTACCCCATTTTATAAATCAATATATGAAATCGTCATCAATTAAGTACACAGGCTTAAAACTTATAACTTGGCTTTATTTTGGAGGCGGATATAAAATTTATGGGATTAAGAAGTTTGGCCCCTTAATCACTCAAGTACAATCCTAGCCAGAAAACATTTTTAAAACAAAAAAGAACCTAACGATGCCTCTGAGAAGGTGTCAAACTCATGAGGAAATGGGGAATGTAGAGTATATGTAGATCTTGGTGCCTTCTAAGCCACATCCTAAATACACCCCCTCAAAATATGGGCATGATGGAGACCTTTATGTGTAAAGCAACTTTCTGAAATCAGCATATTCATGTGGCTACAACATGCACATGAGGATAAGTTCCTAAAACGGCCTTGACGACTGTAGTTATTTGACAATTTAGCTGAAAACATAACAGTCGCACAATTTGAACAGGTTAATATAGTAGATTGTTATTTTGGGGGACCATTTACTAAGCTAATGCAGCAGTTGGCTATCACATTAGAAATTCCAGATTAGATTAGACTGGGTGACGGCTGGGAGAGGGGTATGAGAGAAAGACTGGGTAATGGTTTGCCGATGTGGCATATAAGAGACTGGTTGGAACCTGAGTCACAGTGCTACATCATTTTCTCTTTGTTGTGCTGACCGCTTGCTTTGGGGAAGGAGAGTGAAATGGGGCACAATATACAGAGCGAGTTCAATTGTTAAGCGTTTTATTAAGTTGTGCAAAATCTGATGCAAATCAATTACAAATATATAGATATAAAAAATTATTAGTTTCTTTACTCACAGAATGAGACTTAGGACATCAATTTCCAAAAGAGCTACTGCTGATCTGCCGCATTTTGAAATGGTCAATGCTTATAGTCTGCCCCATCCCTGAAGAACTCAAAACGCGTCGGAGAGAGGGGGAAAGTATCTGAATTTGCAGTGCAAGCTAAGTTAAAAAAAATCATGAATCATTTATATTAAAAAAAGTAAAGTTAATAATCCTAATAAGGTGTTTATGGTGAAATATTGTAACAAGTAGAATATAAGATAAGAGTAGAGGTAGATTATAGGGATGGGATTAGAGGTAAGTTACAAAATTAATCAGGGACCACTGTTCAGGCACTAGGCCTGATGGGCCGCCGCGGGAGCGGACCACTGAGCAAGATGGACCTCTGGTCTGACTCAGCGGGAGCAACTTCTTATGTTCTTATAAGGAGAAAAAAGTGAATTGCCAGTTGTGCTGTGGGACATAACATAAGAATTGCCACTGCTGTGTCAGACCAGTGGTCCATCATGCCCAGCAGTCCGCTCACGCGGTGGCCCTCTGGTCAAAGACCAGCGCCCTAACTGAGACTAGCCCTATCAGTGTACGTCTTTGTTCAGCCATTAGGTGTTAGCTATTCCAGATTGCCAGATCCTCAGATTGCCGATGGTGTAAGCCTAAGTTAGATATTTGCGCTCTAGAGTGTTTGAATTGAATACGAGATTTGTGCATGTATTGGGGACTGGACAACAGCCATTGTAGCTTAGGCAGAAGAGGAATAGGCTGACCTGCAGGGCTCGTATAGCATGCAAGCAGTCACATCAACCTGTTCCCTTGGGGGATAATGAGGGGGCTGGGGGGTTTTATAATTTCATTGGAACTTAGTGGAGTTAAGTCCATAGTCACTCTGGACTTCATTGCTGTTGGTGGATTCTTTCTAGTCAAAGCTGCTTAATTAAAGTGAGGTGACTCAGAAAAATCCAATAAGTAAGCACAGTTGTTCAGGATCCTAATATGATCAGTTGGGCAAGTGGGTGGATGCTAGCAGAATTTATTCTTAGCAAAAAAAACATGAAGCCGATGTAAATCTCAAATTCAATTTTTATTAAGGCAAAAAATATTTATCATATGAGGCTTCTTAGAAAAACAATTACAAAAATAAATGATAAACTTTTTCTAACTACAGAATGGCAGTTATGTATGTTCTAATTGTTCATACTGGGATAAAGTCAGAGGTTGGGTTTTTTAATGCTCTTTCTTGCAATTTTCAAAGCAAAAAAGCATGCACATTTTTTTCTTGTTCTATTTTTGTCCAATTCTCCATACAATTTTTCAAGAATCCTCTTGAAAACAAAGATACCAGCTCTTTACGATCATAGGCAAGACTTGTAACCCTCTATTGTCTACCATACAAAACACAGGGACCCTTGTAATTAGCTCCTTTAGGCACTAATGTGTGCTAATACTGCAAAAATTGCTGAACACAGGACGTGCTAAAGCGTTTTGCCATCTGATTGCGGGTGAATAGGCATGGATTCGCTAACTGGTTAGCGCCCTTAATGTGAGAGCCCACAGCACCTCCTAATTTTTTTTGCTAATGCTAACATTAGTGCATGACCATATAATCAAGACAAAAATAAGGATTGAGGAGAAGTGGTTTGGTCTCTGGGTTTTTAGACATGACACACAACCCTATTTCCTAGGTTTGTGTTAAAAAAACAAAACTGGGTGCAGTTGGGGAGATATCGAGTCTGGGCCTCTGGTGCCCCTTTATTTTGGTCAGGCTTCACAGCTGGGAGGGAGGGTGATAGGCGCTTTGGGCTCCATTTGGAGTACCATGTTTTCTCTCTGTGCTGTTTCCCTCCCTTCAATTGGGGCAATCTGCTGGCTCCTATCAAGGGTCTCTTCCCCTAGTGCTATTAAGCATTCTGTGCACCTCATTGCATGGGGGGCAGCATAACCTATTCCCCCGGAGGGTGAACTCCAACGACCTTTCAGGTGGTACCTGGCAGTTTTTCGAGCAGTTTGACTTGGCTTCTTCTCAGGAAGTAGGATAACTTTCCTTTAGCAGTCATGGCTTGGAAGAAGGATAGGGTCTCCTTATGCCTTTGCTTTGTAGGTCCAGTCTTGGAGGTTACAGCTCAGCTATTCCTGAATATTTCATCTAGCTCCTTCTCAGGGTAGGGAATGGTGTTCCTCTGAGCTCCTTTGTGCCTCTCCTCTGGGTGAGAGAGCTATTTTGCTGACAGTCTCCCGGGAGAGGTGGTGGAAACAGACTGTGTCTGAATTCAAGAGGGCCTGGGATAGGCACGTGGGATCTCTTAAAGAGAGAAAGAGATAATGGTTATTGCAGATGGGCAGATTAGATGGGCCATTTGGCCTTTATCTGCCGTCATATTTCTATGTTTCTATGGCAGGGTGTAGCTCCTCCTCCTGGTTCTGCTTGACTGTACAGTGGATTGCTTAGCATACTGTCACCTGTGCACACAGATGTCAGTTCAGGCCTTTTTGGCAGCTTTGTCCCTGCGTTTAGTCTGTAGCACCCAGTATCTGTGACACAGACCTGTCTCTGGTGGGGGAACATAGTGCCTTCTGCCAATTGGGCATGGGCATGATAGAAGTAGGTCTCGGCCTCCACCTTGTTCAGCTCGGATTCTTCTCCGGATATCCTCCATTCAGGGGACAGCGCACAGAATCTCTGCTGCCTATGCAGCGCATAAGAACATAAGAACTGCCATACTGGGACAGACTGAAGGTCAGCGTTCCAAGTGAGCAAGTATAGATTGAGAAAAGGAGCGGTTCCAGGATAGAGCCTTGAGGTACACCAATCACGCAATGGGAGAGATAGGAAGAAAACCAGGAGAGGGCAGAACCCTGGAATCCCAACAAGAACAGCGTATCAAGAAGTAGGCGGTGATCAACAGTATCAAAGGCGGCAGACAGATCCAGAAGGATCATTGGAAACTTTAGTAAGGCCAGTTTCTGTGGAATGCAGCGGGCGAAAGCCTGACTGAAGCAAATCCAGAATAGCATAGGATGAGAGGAAGTCCAGGCAATGGCGGTGAACAGCATGTTCAAATAACTTGGTTAAGAAAGGGAGAAGGGAGATGGGGCGATAGTTGGAGGGACAAGTGGGGTCCAATGGGAGTTTCTTGAGGAGGGCTGTGACAATGGCATGTTTGAAGGCATCAGGGACAGTTGCAGTGGAGAGCGATAGGTTGAGGATGTGACAGACAGAAGGGATGACAGAGGACGAGACAGCACAGAGTAGGTGAGTGGGAATCGGATCGGAGGAGCAGGTAGTAGGTTTGGAGGATGAGAAAAGATGTGTAGTTTCCTCCTCAGAGAAAGAAGAGAGGGTGGCAGGTGTTGAGGGGAGGTCAGTAAAAGGGGCAGATGGTGGGAGGGGAGAGGGAAGCAGCCTGGTTGAGAGTTCAAGGTGAATCTTCTGAATCTTATTGTAGAAGAACTCTGCCATTATCTGGGGAGAAATTGAAGGGGGGATAGGCGGCAAGGATGCTTTGAGTAGGGAGTTTAGTGTGGTAAACAGACTGGAGCTAAGAGAAGTGGTTAAGTGGATATAGTATTCTTGTTTGGCCAGCAAGAGGGCAGACTGAAATAATGTCAGCATGAATTTGAAGTGTATGAAGTCAGTGTGCGCACGGGATTTAAGCCAGAAACGTTCAGCATAATGGGCACATGAGCACAGGTAGCAGATGCAGGGAGTGAGCCAGGATTCCTGTGAGATTGGAGGAGCCAGGATTCAAAGTTGGTGAGGAAGGAAAAGTGGGACGTATCGGGGGTCGGTAGATGACTGCTACTTGGAGAGGTAGGGGAGCAAAAAGTCGGATGGAAAGGACTTCAAAGGCATTGAGCATTGAGATGGTGATGGGAAAAGGGGTTGAAATCTGCAAGACAGTGAGTAGTATTAGCCCCACGCCTCCTCCTTGACCAACCAGGTGAGGTGTGTGGGAGAAAAGGTAGCCTTCATGACACAGGGCAGCAGCTGAGGTACAGTCATCAGGGCAAATCCAGGTGGCTGTTAGTGCAAGCAAGTGGACAGATCGAGAGATGAAGAGGTCATGTATGTAGGCAAGCTTGTTGGGAATGGAGCGGTCATTCCATAAGGCACAAGAGAAGAGGAGGGTGGGAGAAGAGGAATAGAAATAAGGTTGGTGGTATTGCGGGTTGGCCTATAGGAGTAAGGTGGACCATAAGAGTAGGGTGGGAGTTGGTTGGGAGGACCAGGATTGGGGTTGATGTCCCCAGCAGAAAGCAAGAGGAGGAAGAGGAGGAGGAAGGTATGGGTGAGGGGAGGGGAGGTGAGGAGGCACCTGCTGCTGCAAAGTGGGTGAGGTGCATGCAGGGAGAGAGGGTATGACCGAATGAGAGGAAGAAACTATAGGATCTTTAGAGCAGATAAAGAGGAAGGGAGATGGTTTGAAGAGTGAAGTGTTAAGGTTCACAGTGGCTTGGGGAGAAGGGAAAGATTGGGGATGGTTGATATCAGCAGGAAGGGAAGTAAGGAAGTCATAACAGTGGAAGGGAAAGGGAAACTAGGAAGAACATAAGAACATAAGAAGTGCCTCTGCTGGGTCAGACCAGAGGTCCATCGTGCCCAGCAGTCCGCTCGCGAGGCGGCCCATCAGGTCTAGGACCTGTGTAGTAGTCCTCTATCTGTACCCCTCTATCCCCTTTTCCTTCAGAAAATTGTCCAATCCCTTCTTGAACCCTAGTACCGTACTCTGTCCTATCACGCCCTCTGGGAGCGCATTCCAGGTGTCCACCACCCGTTGGGTGAAGAAAAACTTCCTAGCATTGGTTTTGAATCTTTCTCCTTTCAGCTTTTCCGAATGCCCTCTCATTCTTGTAGTTTTCGAAAGTTTGAAGGACCTGTCCCTCTCTACTTTCTCTATGCTCTTCATGATCTTGTAAGTCTCTATCATATCCCCTCTAATTCTCCTCTTCTCCAGGGAAAAAAGCCCCAGTTTCTCCACTCTCTCAGTGTATGAAAGGTTTTCTATACCCTTTATCGTACGTATCGCTCTCCTCTGAACCCTCTCGAGTATCGCCATATCCTTCTTAAGGTACGGCGACCAATATTGGATGCAGATGCGGATGCACCATCGCTGGATACAACAGCAGGATAACTTCTTTCGTTCTGCTTGTAATACCCTTCTTGATTATACCTAGCATTCTATTCGCTCTCTTAGCGGCCGCTGCGCACTGTGCCGATGGCTTCATTGTCTTATCCAATTGGTTGTGGCTCAGTCTGGAAAGCAGAGGGACACGAGCGAAGGTAGCGAAAAGAGGCAGTGAAGATGAGATGAGGGGTAAAAATGTTTCAGTCCCCAACAGATTGAAAAGGATCATTCTTTAACTGGTCATGTGATTCAAGGAGTGAAGGAAGTTGAGAGCAGGTAGACAAAGCAAAGGGTTTCTCAGAACTTTGAAGACCAGTTCTCAATCCATAAAAGGACATTACCTCCTATCCCATGACTCAGAAGTCTTTCATGAGGTACTTTGTCAAAATCCGAATACACAATATCAACCGGCTCATCTTTAAGTAACAAATGATCCATTCAGTCTGCCCAAATATAAATGCTCTATATAATTTAATTATTTAATTTAAATTGTTATTTTTCTTAGATATGTTCATTCACCCCTTCAAAGAAATGCAGTACAGGCAAGATTTCCCTTGACTAAATCCATGTTGGCTTTCTCGTATTAATTCAGGCTTCCGTATATGTTCTGTCATGTTGATCTAACTTCAGTCTCCTACCAAAGGCCAACTAAGGGCATTTAGGCACAGAAATGACAGTACTGTATTCTATAACTCTGGGAATGTCTTGACCCACTTGTGAGTTGCAGATGAGATAATTTAGGAGCTCATGTAATAGAATAGTGGCATAAGGCAGATCTGCACATAACAACTAATGACAGCCAATTAGTATTTCTTAATGCCAATGATTGTCACCTTATTACTCAATTAGTTTATCCATAATCAAAATTGCAAGTACCCAACTTTGAGCGACCTATACAGAATTTTCTGTATCCTGCATTCAGCGAGCCTTTTATAAAATACTCAGAAAACTCTGCCTAGCCAGACTAAGAAGTCTTTTCCTACCTAGACAACCGAAGCAAAATCTAGCTTCACATGTTTTATAGCATTATTCTTTCCTCTCATACTCTAAAGCAATTAATATATATCTTAACTAAAACAGAAAAAGATCTCCGTCTGGAATAAATACTGTCTCACTATATAAGACATTTTTCAAAATTAAATATGCACATGTGATAATATGAGATTCTATATTTTGCATAATTGTACTAACATCTTTTATTAAGATTTCCTTCTGGGGTATGATTTTTTTTTATATTAAAAAGAACATATTGTCTTCTGTGTGTAGGCTCTGCGTAGGCTTCTCAAAAGCTTGCAATGATATTGGTTAATTGCAAGATTTCAGGCACCTTTCTAACCTTGTTCTTTCTGTGGGTGTGAAAAGGTTTATTTGTAATATATATATTGCTACTGACAGAATTTTATTCTTTTTTTTTCCTGGAGTCTCAGCAGCAATTCCCAAGTTAGAGGTTTCCCCAGCAAGCACGTCAAAGGATTCCCACCTACACACTGAATAACTAACAGGACCTGACCCATTTTTTTCTTATTAAAGAAAAAGTACATCTTCCACAAATATATTATTTTCCTATTAAAATATTTTATTTCAGTATTGTACAATGCACATGATTGTGCATCTGTAAAGGGAGATAAATTCATAGACACGCACACCTTCAAATTCCAAGGCCCCAAAATCTGGAAAAGACTCCCTAGCAGCCTACGTCAACTTCCCACTTGCATCCAATTCAGGAAAACACATCTATTCTCTTCACTGCACTGACCTACTCTAATGCAGTCAATTGTGTGATGTCTACACACCTCAGTATCAATTCTAATATTATGTAGGCCGCAATGATTCCTAGCTGACATCTGCGGGATACAAGAATCAGAAACTTTGTAGAACTAATGCCCTTCTATTCATTAAAAAAGTCACAGTAAGTACAAGATAATTTTATACATATTTCCATTTATACATGTTTTTAAAATTCAAGTAAGGAAAAGTAAACATGATTTACAAATACATTACTCTTCAAAAATGTAGGGTTTTAGTTGTTCTGATTTATTTCTGTTTAGCTAGCATCCTTTCAGTGTTATATCTATTGGTAAACCATTCCCAAAAAAAATCCTGTCTCTAAGCTAAGACTCCAGTGTAATCATGCCTTTCCGTCAAAAGCTAGACATATCTAGAAAATCTATGAAGATGTGATGAAGTTCAATTTTTTTTATTACTTTTGTTGACTATTATATATTTATATATAATTTCTATTTTGATGCAACCAAGTTATTTAGGGGCCCTTTTAGTAATTTGCATTAGAAAATGGGCTTAGCACATTTTAATGTGGGACTTCCCCAAGCACTAAGCCTATTTGCATGGTGTAGTGGTTAGAGCACATATCATATTTCTATGTTTTTTAAAAAAATTATCCTCCAGTACATATCACGGGCTGTGCTGGGATCTAGTATATGCTCTCTTACAAAGGACTTTTTCTTTTATTTAAACGTATGCGTCCACACAGTGGTCTGATCAGTGTCCCTTCTGTAGTGGTTAGAGTTACACCCTCAGCACCCTGAGGTTGTGGGTTCAAACCCTGGCACTCCTCCACTGCCCCAGGTACATTAGATAGATTGCGAGCCCACTGGGGCAGACGGGGAAAATGTTTGAAGTACCTGTATGTAAACCACTTTGAGTGCGGTTGTAAAGCTACACAAAGGCTGTATACAAGTCCCTCCCTCTAATGTTTGCATTGCTGCCTGTTATATGATGTGCCAAGTGCTCCTGCATGAACTCTGCACGCTAGCAGGATAACGCTTCCATAGCAAACCTCCCTCCCCCAGGCAAGTAATATTAGCCCCAAATACTGTTCAGTCGATATTTCCTGCACTATAAGTTGCTGTACACTGCACATCTAGCTGGTTGACTCTCACCATGGAGTTCCTTTATGACATTTATTCTGAGCTAATATTTCATGTTGGATTTATTTTTTTTTAAGGTTTCATTGGAGCATCACTAGTTGTTTTACTACTGCACATTGTTTCTATCTATCCCAATATTCATTGGTCATTTCCCCCCAGTTTTGTCTTTACAATTTCCAAATAAAATTTTAATTATCATGTTTTTATTCTACAATTAGATGTGAGTTTATACCATTACACTTTATATTTACTTTTGAGTTGACCTTTCATGGTGGATTTAGGTTTGTTTGTTTTTTCCCTTTTTGGGTTAATTTGGATCAGGCCTTTTATTGATATCTGCTGCTGATAGTTATCCTTCGGTAAATTTTTTAAACCAAAATCAAAACCAGGAAGTATATGAGATAAGAGAGGTAGATGTGAGAGAAAAAGATGATCATTAACATAAAACACAAAAGGTTAAAAGTATAAATGTCTGCAAACAAGCTCCTGACTTAAATAAGAAAGCCAACTCTCACTACGACCAATAATCCAAGTTTCCAGTTCCTACCTCTGCTCTCTTGGCCTAAACGTATATACCAGCCAAAGCATTTCTTTAGGTGGGAGTCAGTCATACAAAAATAGGGAATACTCCAATAGAACGTGGCATGCTAATGAAAGCATTTCTCATAACAGCTGGGAAAACAGAGTGGGCCAGTAAGAGCTATAACAGTTCCTAAATGTCTTGCATAGTAAAAGACTGCTTCACATATGTCACAGCCTGGTGGTTTGCCCAATTCTGCCCACAGAAATAAGATTTGTACTGATGGAAAAAAAAGAGAAACTAAATCAGATCTGACTGGAAGAGACTATGAAAATTAATACATAAATATACTTTTTGATGACTGCAACGGATTAGCACATATGTCAATGGTTTTTAGTAGCTACTCCAATATGAGTAGCCATTGCAGTAAGCAAGCCATTTGAAGGTTGTTAGTCAAAGAAGGTTCTTCATCTCAATTCAATTACCACATTCACATCTCTAAATCACATTGATGCAGGCTTTTTCCACATAGAGATTCTCAAGGCCTCACACCTTGCACTAGCTCTGTTTTGGATCCGACACACCCTTCCCCTTATATGTTTATTTATATGTTCTCAATATACCACAGAAGGCCACAAAATGGCTTCAAGGTGGTTTACATGGTAAAAAAAACAAAGAGGGGTGAGCACGAGAGAGAGCGAAGAATCAGGGAAAGGGCTATAGGGAAGTATAATAGCTGAAGGCAGTTTCACTGGAAATTTGTAGATGTGTATGTGTTTTCTCTAGGCTCGTTATCTTAACAGTTTTCTATTCTACACTATTGACTCTGGGTAGATTACAAGAGTAGACTAGAAGAAAGAGACCTACTCTCAATTCTAGGAACTATCTTGAACCTACGGGCTTTCAAATTTGCACTGCTTAATTAATATTGGTTAGATACACCAAGAACTTCTAAAGATTTAATAAATAGCAGACTTATTGACAAAAAGTCAAGTAACATACATAATTGCACAATAAATTACAAATATTCAACCAGAAAGGACTGTAAAAGTGCTTCTAGGCATTTGAGGGCACAGGGAGGATGGCCAGCCTCTCCCAAAGCCCTCATTAAAATGAAGACTACATGAATACCTGCATTTCTGCCAGGACTTCTACTCATTTATGTACCTGCAGCATGCCAAAGAGACATATGATCTGTATTCTAAGTTATAACTGGCAGTATGACCAGAATACCTTGACTTTTGTCTATGGGAAAATGACAAATTGCCTTCAATAGACCCAGAAATTATGATCAACTGTTTGCTTTATTTAGGGCCCTTTTTACAAAGCCGCAGTAGTGAGTCCCAGAGCTGCAAAGACAAAGCCCATTCAATTCCTAATGGCTTTGGTGCATTTGCCACAGGAGAATCATTACTGCGGCCTTGTAAAAGGGGTCCTCAGTGAGTAATGCCTTACAGAGACAGATGAAAAATTGGATATTTCTCTAGCACTAGTTTTAAGGAAAACCTGAAAAATGCTATATCCTACAAACATGATCAATAAAATACAAAGTGGCCTTTCCTTATACACTCCTTATGACCCTGGACAAGTCACTTAATTCCCTACTGCCCACCAGGACAGATAGAGAAAATGCTTGAAGTGTGGTTGTAAAACTACACAAAGGCGGTAACCAAGTCCCCATCCCTTTCCTCTAATGCAGGACCGTATGGTTGATATATGGTCCATTTAAACTGACTATGTCTTATAGTACTTACGGGTACGAGAGTGAAAGCTTCTCAGCTAGTTTGTATGCGGTAGGATCTCTGTCCAATGCGTAGATTTTAACACCAGGAGTCTGCTGTAGAATACCTTCAGTATGGCCCCCTGCTCCAAAAGTCATATCTAGGATACACTGATGTAGAAAAAGAAAAAATAGATTACTTAAGACCTAATTCACTATCTTAAATAATGGAGATTTCTTGTTTACATCAAGTCTAGCCTTCCTCTCCAAATTGAGAGAGCTACTCTGCCAATCCTAAAATTTTGACCAAAGTAAATATTTGCCAACCAGGTGTTAGTTTTCCTGGTGTTGGATCTCGTTAGCCATATATTATAGAGCCCAGATTTCTTCATGCTTGCCTATGAATTTAAGTAAAGTTTAGTCAACAGATTCATAGTTTTGGGGTAGGTGTGATGCATAGGCTAACAAATGCCTTAAAATATAAACATGAACTAGAATGAACTCTCCTTAAGGCAAATCCTTAGGTTCCTCTTTAAATACTGGAGCAAAAGAACCAAATGACCCCAAAGTATCCAAAATTCAAAACCAGTAGGAAAATATTTCAACCCTCCAGGACATTCCCTATGTGACCTTTAGGTTATCACTACACCTATAAATGAACCTGAAAGGGACACCTCAGTGTGAAACTGCGCAATTGGAACTCGTCAAAAAGCTTGACATCATCACCCTAAGCCTGAAAAGAGACAATAAGATTCATAACACACTACAAATGTGTTTATTTATTTTGATGTATTACTCGCCTTTTCATGAAGAGATTCACCTAATCTTACTGTGGTTCCTGGGATTGAACTTGCAAGCTCAGAGGCCACTCCTCGACGTTGAGATCACCACAGCTCTCCCATTAAGACCCTGCCCTTTCCAATACTTTATCTTTATAGTCCTTTGTTTTGCTAAATGCTGGGAGTTTTTTATATAATCAACAAAAGGCAGTATCAAAAATAAAGCATTAACCATGATTTCAGTGCAGCCCAAGTGTGAGTGTAAGCTGCTCCAATATGAGTTTTCCAGAGCTTAGGTCCCTCCGAGTCCTTAGCCTCCTCCTTACCTTTAACCAAGCAAATGTCAGGCAAGAGCTGGGACCAAAATTCAAAACCTTACCAGCTGATCGTAGACCCTTAGCAGAACCATTTTGAATTTTGATAACAGCAAGTCAGGAGCTCACAGTCCGTATTAAACCACTGGGCTAATATCTAGAAGTGCAATTGCTTTGCATTTTTTTCCTTCACTGACTGTCTTGTTGTATAAGTGAGTGCCACACATGTGCTCTGTGTTAATGTTTGTTTTCCCTAACACAATTATCTCATTTCATAGGCATAACAAGTCTGACACATTTTCAGATTGAAATTCAGTTTGATTTTGTTACTCATCCAACAGTAAGTTTATATATAACCTTTAGACTTCTAGAGAGAAAAAATTGCTTACCACATTTTGCTACCCTATCCTGCTTGATAAATTTGAATCAGAAATAACTAAATGATATTGGAGTCCTTTTATAAAATTGCATTTTACTATGTGGCAGATATTAGCGAGGTAAACCCAAGTCAACCTCCCCCCCCTCAAAAAAAGGGAATGCCTGCCTCTGCACAATTGGAAGCCAATACAAAGAGCAGAGCAGTCCAAAAGGGATTTATTAGGAACCAGATAAGAATAATCAGTATTTTCCCCTTTTTAATATAGATGGTATAGGGAGGGTGGGTGGGTTTTAGTTTTCTTAAGGTTAAATGGAAAAGATGTAATTATTATATTATGGGATATCTAATATAAAGATTGTTATATGTGGGGTGGGGAGGGATTAAACTTTTTTCTCTGAGAATTGTAGAAATTCAAGTGGAATTGTATATTATATGAATGATTTTCTGTACACTTGTTGTAAAATTTAAAATGAATAAAGATTTATAAAAAAAAAGGAACCAGATAAGAAGAGCATTGTGATTCGACACAGGCCATGTTTCGGCTGAAAGCCTGCCTCAGGAGTCTTAGAGTTTTGAATAAAATAGACACTGAGAAATAAAAACATAACATACACATAAGTTACTTCACAATGTTAAAAATATGTGATAATAAAAAATGGCACACAATGAAAAAAGATAAGAACATATCTCATTAATGAATCTACTCACATCTGACATAAAATTACAGTACATTAGAGATTTCTATTCCGCCATTACCTTGCGGTTCAAGGCGGGTTACAAAAGAGTTATAGAAGGTGGATTACAAAAGAAGATAGCTGGTCATTTCCAGAAAATAATAGAGAGGGGATCAGGTAGTTTCAGGGAGTTGGGAAGTTAGTGGGAAGAAGGAAGGAATTTGTGGAATTAAGACTTTTTCGGGGATTTCTTGAAGAGTATAGTCTTTATTTTTTTTCTGAACATCTTGTAGTCTGGGGTTGGAGATTTGGTTGTCTAGTTTTGCAGCTTGAGTGGCTAGGAGGCCATCATATCGTTTTTTCCATTAACTTCTTTGATTGGAGGGTGTGTGAATGGAGTGTGAGTTTTCCTATGTCTGCTTGAGGTGGTTTGGATGAGGTGGTTGTTCAGATATGTTGGGCTGTCTCCGCCTAGAAAATGTCTAGAAAAGCAACAAAATCAAACCTGGATAAGGGAAAGGGATTGGGACAAGTAGACTGCATTTTTCCCTGTCTGTCCCGGTGGTCTCACAATCTATCTAATGCACCTGGGGCAGTGGAGGATTAAGTGACTCGCGCAGGGTCACAGGGAGCAGTGCAGGGTTTGAACCCACAACCTCAGGGTGCTGAGACTGTAGCTACAAATATGTGGTGGAAAAGGAATGTGCCTTGTATACCACTTTATTGTGGTTACACATTCAAAGCAGTTTACATATGTACAGGCTTGTTTGTTTGTTGTTGTTTTTTTAACTAGGGCAGTGGACTTGCCTGGGGGTCACCAGGAGTAGCACTGGGATTCGAACCCGCAACCTCAGGGTGCCGAGAGAGCAGTTCTACCACTAGGCCTCTCCTCAATGTAGTCAAACAACTGATTCCGGCAGAACAGATGGAAACTGCCATGCCAAAAAGAAGAAACCCGTTAACAAGGTTAACAAACAAAATGGAAAGTGCTTAACTGGGTGCTTTATTTTGCATTTCAAGGGCTTTTTTTTTTTTTTAATTAAATGCCTGTTTATCAGAGAGAGTATATAAGCACCTTGGTAGATATATTTTTTTCTTAACATAGCCTAGGGATTTGATCTAAGATTAATGTTTTTTCTTCCAACTTAAACTAAGTAAAGTGACAAAAAGTCACTTACTTCTTTTTGTAATTTCAATCATCTGGGCTTTTTTTTAACATATCTACAGGACACAAAAATTCTAAAACAAACAAACAAAAAAAGTTACAAGATCAACTAAATTATGAGATCAGACTATAGAATCCATAATAAAGAAAAATCACAGCTGTTTTTACTCCTTATTCCTCTGTGAAGTTTTTTTTCTCTGTTCTAAACAATTTATATCCAAAACCTGTTGTGATTTCAAATTATTAAATCTGCTAAGATATATATTAAGTACTGTTAGGAGAAAAGGAACACATGAAGAAATACCGAAATGTAATCAATCAAGACTCATCAATATGTTATAACACAAGGTGTTAAGGCCTGTACCAGGCTTAAATTTTGATTTGCAGCTTGTGTTATTTTATATAAAGTGTTTTATTATGTATATATAAAGTGTAAATATCATTGAAGAACAGACTTCAGTACAGGCACATTCAAGCAAATACGAACTTTCTTCAAAAGGGTGGATTTGTTCTGTACAGAACCACATTTTCCGAACAGGTGACAGTTGATGCTTTTGAAGTATGTTTAAGGCATCTTTATCAAAATCCAATCCAATCCAATTTGTTTCAAGCAGGCCTGGGGACTAGCGCCTTCCTATCTTCTTCCACAACCCCACACGGTCAACCCGAAACTGCAACACATTTGCATACTCAAGGTCACTGGCTGTAAATACAAATCCTTTTTGGACAGATCTTTCATGTTCCAAGCAAGCAAACAGCAGTCCTGACTGGGTAACTACATCAACAGAGCCAGGCTGACCTACGGCGCCTTCCGGAAAGTAATTAAAACCGTACTGTTTGACCGATTCATCTAAGAATCAGAAGCCACACTAAATTTATTTTTTCCTTCTGTCTATTCCTCGTGTAATATGTTCTACCTTCACCATTTGCTTTCTGTAATTCGCTGAATGTCCAACCCTCTTCGATGTGAACCGCTTAGAAGTCATCTGACTATGGCGGTATAGAAGAATAAAGTTATTATTATATAATTGAGCTGACTACTTCTTTATATTTTTAGGGGTTCACCCTCCATGGGTGCAGGAAGACATCAAACAAGATGTGGAAGAGACAATTTATTGAAACTTCCTAGACAGTGAAGATACCATGCACTGCTTCAATTTTAGTGATGTTAGCAGTTAGTACGATTACTGGCTAACGGCAACATATGTAGCTGCCAGAGTCTCTAGTGATTGAGAAAGGGACGAAAGAGGTTCACTGTTCAAGATTAAGAACCCCTGATAGATTCTGTTGAGCTGCCAAATAGAGTTGAAATTTTCCTGGAGTGATGATTTCCTGTTCCTACATTGTGGTGACCTCCATGTCCCTGGGAAGTTGCC
Organism: Geotrypetes seraphini; assembly: GCF_902459505.1. Lineage (NCBI taxonomy): Eukaryota > Metazoa > Chordata > Amphibia > Gymnophiona > Dermophiidae > Geotrypetes > Geotrypetes seraphini. The sequence goes on from NC_047102.1 coordinate 2,202,712, forward strand.
TTAAACTACCTCTTCTGCCTTTTGGCTCTAGTATCTTGCAATTGCCTTATTCTTAGTGAACTCTCACTTAATTCTGACCTCCACTGCACACCGAAAGCCCCCTGTGAGCGGGCTACGGTATTGCACAATAAGCAAAGGACTGTCTATAAACTATACCTAATCCCACTCCTTGGGGATAAAGTAGAAAGGGTTTCTCTCCTCCCAGCTTTTGAAGCTGGGTCCACAGTGGAATTTATGAAGCCTGAACAAATGGCACAAGAATACTGCAGCCTGAAAAGGCCATAGGAAGTTCTAATAAGCCTGGGATGAGTAAATGTCAGGGACTTTTTTATTTTTTTTGGAGGGGTATGGGAAGCCAGTGTGATCCTAAGTAGCAAGTGACAGATTTAACTAAACCTAAAATGCCTTTTGAGCCACCCTGGTTTGGTTGTAAGTTGCACAAATATATTAGACAATAAAACAATATTTTTCTAAGGTTTTATTATCTGATATCAGAACACACAAGCAACCTTAGATATTTTCAGTTTTAATCCGTTTTAAGACCTCAGCGGTGCAAACTGTGTGTAAATTTCATTCACCAAAATCTTCATCTTTATAATTTTATATATATATAGTTTTATTTAATTCCAATACTCATCTCTTTTATGAAGCATAGCAGGGGATCTTCATCCAACATAGGCTATGTTTCGCCCAGGGGGCTTTATCAAGATATTTCCCCTTAGTTATGCCGTCAGATTTTAGTGCTAATGAACACAGTTTGCACCGCTGAGGTCTTAAAACGGGTTAAAACTGAAATTATCTAAGGTTGCTTGTGGGTTTTGGTTGTAGATTACCATGACATGATGCTCCAAAGAAATGGAGACATCGCTTGGCAGGAGGGGGCAGCAGCTCCCCGGGAAGGGGCAGAGTTGAAAGATGATTGGCAGCATTCTGCAAGCAACTTGCAGGTTCAGACGCATTCAGGACTACTAGACATATTGCATAAGAATGCTCATTTAAACCCTTTTCAATATCAACCCCTACATCAGTGTGTCGCAAACAGGTGCTGCGGGTAAGATTCCCAGTGGGACGAGGAGAGGCGCTAGTGCCGGTTGACTGTCAACAGGACGTGCCCCTTCCAGCGCCCCATCAGGAAGCCCTTCGCACATGTGATGTCATGCATGTGTGTGGCATCATCGCATCGATGTCCGCATACTTCTGGATGCCTTCAAGCTGTGGCCGCCAGTTTAGTGCAAAGCTTGCGAGACACTGTCCTACATGTTTACAAATATGCTGCAATTTATGGAAGTTCAGAGAGAACTTCAACCGGATACAGTTCCAAAGAACAATGCAAAACGTGGGAATTGACTTTGTAGTATCTTACAATGAAATGGAAAGCAGGATCTCTTTTCTTCTGCGAAACATATGGAGTCTTTTTCCTGCCAACTGAAGTTCATGGTTGGACTCAGTTTACAACTTGCATAGCTTAATATGCGCTGAAATTTCCAGGCCATAAATTGCACAGATGTGCTTTCTAACACCCACTTAAGTCATGATTATACCTAATAACCTTTCTCTCAAATACTACATGCAATATATTGAAAGCAGATTAATGCAAATAGCTATTCACAATTAATCTACCTTTTTTTTTTTTTTTTAAAACAACCTGTTCTGCTGTCACACACATCTAAACAAATCACCTCCAGATTTTAAAACAAATTTTAAAAACTGATATTTTAGAGCAAATTGTGCAGGGCAACATCCATCATACTGTAGAAAGCAAATGTTAAATGTGTCTTGATCCTTTTCAACTCAAAGGCCAGTTTGCTGACCTTTATTTATTGGGGAAATCCTGAAAACCCGACTGGAATACGGCTCTCGAGGACCAGAGTTCCCTACCCCTGATCTAGATAAACTACAACTTTCCAACTAGCTTGCATGCTTGTAAACTTGTTAAACTAGCAATGGAATTTGTACCTATTATAGCAAGCACTTGTGCAATCCCTAACGTTTATTTGGTTTTGTTTTCATTCATAAACAGAATGTTTGCATCCACAAGCATTTAAAATGGCCTAAAGGTTGATGAGCAAAAACAAGAAATTCTATAATTGAACTATTAAAGATCACTTTGAAAAAGATGAAATATGATATTATGCTTCAAGAGCATGATTCCAAGCAGACATAATAAAATTACGAATGAAACTACAGGCAACATTAAATTAGGATGTTTTAAGTTGTTTGGGGGAATTTAAGTATTCACTTCTGTCTTGCAGAGGATAGGGTTAATGTCTGTCCCTACTTTTATGTATTCTCTGCTTCCACTGCATATGTATTTAATTAAAACAGTCAACAGGTACCGTAGGCATCAGAACGGGGGAGGCCACAGGAACCATGGCCTCCTCAAAAATTGGCAACCGGAAGTATAGCTCTTCCGCCTCCCCCACCTACCACCTTCCCTGCTGCTGTAATTTAAAATCTTCTGGCAGCCGGCGACACAACGAAGACAGCACTTCCGGGGCAGGCCGATGGCAGGATGCTTGCTTTGTGATGCTATCGACTGCCTGAAGATTTTAAATTACAGCGGTGGGGAAGCAGTAGGGGACAGGTTGTACCACAGGATCCAGCTGAGAGGAGTGGGGGGGCTGGGAATGAGGGAAGGACAGATATTGCTTAGAATGGAAAGGCTTTGGGAAGGTAGGGAACAACAGATGCTGCATGGGTTAGGTGTTAGAAAGGGAGGGAAAGAGATGGCATATATGGGGAAAGGAAGAAAAAGGAAGAATTGTTGGACAGGAGGGAAGGAGAAATGTTACACAAGAGAGAGATATGACTCGAAGGGAGAGAGATCAGATTCCAGAGAATGGTGACGGAAGGAGGGGAGAAAGAGATGCTAGTCCATGGAATGGAAGGGAAAGCCATGTCAGACTGCATGAAGGAGAAAGATGTTAGACCACAGGAAGAGGGAGGAAAGGAGAGAGAGATGCCAGACCACAGAAGGGAGAGGAGAAAGATACCAGACCATAGGAGGGGAAAGGATGAAGATAGAGATGTCTGACCACAGGAGAGGGAGAGAGAGGGATGAGATGGTGCACAGCAATGGGAGTGGCAGGGAAGAGATGAGAAGAAATTCTTCTTATGGATAGATGGAAATAGGGGAGAAGAAAGAGGGAAGAGATGGTACACATGGATGGGAAGGGAAGACATAGAAAAGTAGATCAATTTTGAGAAGAAAGCAGAAAAATGGAAGAAAGTTGAATGTTAAAAGTTAATGCTAAAGATGGATGTAGGGCAAAATGTGAAGGAGAGAAAAACAGTAAATGGATAAGATGGCCCTAGATACACAGTTAAGAGCACAGACAGAAGGAAGTGCAGCCAGAGACTGGGAAAAGATGGTTAGAAAAATAAAATTACCAGACAACAAAGGGTAGGGGAAATGATTTTATTTTCAATTTAGTGATTGAAATGTATCAGTTTTGAGAATTTACAGCTGCTGTCTATATTTTGCACTGTTCAGGAAGAAATGCATTTGTTTCTATTTCTCTGGGGTTGTACTGCATGGAAAGACTTGCATCTTAGTGTTTTGTTTGTATATATTAGCACTTTTAGTTTGTGGTTCCGTATTTGCACAGGGATGTGTTCTGCATGTGTGACCAAGGCCAGGTGTTCTGGTAGGAATGAACGTTGAGAAGCATACAGTGTGCTTTGTGTAGTTTAATTTTCTGGTTAACCATTGTGTGTTGTTAGTTCTCAGTTTACTTTTGGTTTTGGTTTGAATTTTTCGTGAGTGTTCTTCCGGAAGGGTTTTTTCTTTTATCACCTTACATTTTATACTTTCCCCTTCTGGCACCTCTTTGATAACGTTCATGCACTTGATAGTTTCACCAGTTTGTTTATTATATTCCATAAATGGCATGATGATGTACGGGGCAGGATTTATTTAGATTCCAATCTAAAGTGCTTGTCACTCAATAAATACCTGTCCGGAGCCATTGGTCAACATAAGGGTTCATACAGGCTCGTACTGAATAGTGCCTCTTGACTGATCTTTTGATTTTTTGAATTTCTTTATATATATTTTATCCTTATTGAAGGATTTAGCTGGTGATGCATTTGTCTTTACCGTTGTAGGTTCAGATCTTTGGGGATTGTATTATTATTACAGTACCAGTTTTTAGTGCTTGGGTTAATAAGATTATACAGTATTGTGTGTATTTATGAAAATGAATGGAAAAGATGATATTACACTTAGTACTATTAGGGGGGTAGGGTCTGGGGCAGAAATTTTGCCCTCCCCCCCGAACAAAAAAGCATTCTACTGCCTATAACAGGTAAACTATAGGTCTTTAACTTACCACTATTTTCTTACTGAGAGGAGAAGAGTAGAAGGCATATTTTTGGGTAAGTATACATTATTTTGCTCTATAGACAGTTTAGATCTTAAATGAACAAACTTTACTTAGCTAGTCTCCATAGGATAATAGCTTTTTATAGTTCTACAGTTTTGTAATCTTGAACCTGTTGGTAGAGATAGTTTCTGGCAGGCAGAGCAGGGTCTGGCTTAGTCTCCATTAAAAAATAAAAGCACGTTTTAGAACTAGTTAATAATAGAGTATACAACCCTTTCCAATTTTTTTAAAAGTGAAGTGTTTTACCAGAGGTAGAACCTCTTTAACCTTTCCTCATGTGAGAGGAGTTCCATCACCTTTATCATTTTGGTCGCTCATCATTGAGCTTTTCTAATTCCACTACATCATTTTTGAGATACAGCAACCAGAATTAAACACAATATTCTCTCTCCCATCTCACTTCAATACTATATTGATTTTGCAGCAATTTTCCTCTCACTCATATGAAGATGTCATATACTTCCTCTTCTCCATCTACACCACTTGTGGGGTATCATAAAAGGCTCCATCCTCAAATCATTACTGTAGCCACCAAAAAGTTTAGCAATTGCTTAGGCTCAAAGAAAAGATCATTTTTATAATTGGAAGTTATATATCTAGCAGGAAATTTCAGAAGAAAAGGTGACACCTAATGAAAGGACACTCTGCTTAAAGGTTACTTGTGTATCACCTGAGCAAAATCAGGAAAAATACGAATACTGAATACAAGAAAATCACTCATGCAAATGATAACGTCACAAAATATAGGCTCTGCCATGTTCCAGAGCACCAAAAGCCTATTCTTCCAATTATAGCTTCTAGAGAACACTCAATAAAAGTTGCTAAATCTAAGGAATATGGGGATAGTTTTACTTCTCCCAAAAGGATGGAAGAACTTTGAGTATCGCCAGTTCATATATATTGAACTCTTACCATAGGTGGCATATTATTGGATGGGACAGCCAAGATCTCACAAAAATATTTATGGCCAGCAACCAAAGGAGACTTAGAAAATTCAATCATCTCAAATGGGTATTCTCAACTCTTTTCCACATACTCCAGTTTCTGTTGCAGTGCTTCTCTCTCTTATTACTATTTCTAGATTTTTCATTTCTTCTGCATTTTCTCCTGGTTTCCAAACATTGCTCATACTGTATGTTCCCATTAGCTTCTCATGTGCCTCCTTGGAGCTGACGATATTGACTTCAGACATCATCTCTAAGAATTAAGATTTTAGAGAGCTGTCCAGAGTTTTTGCCTCCACAGAGCATCCATAACAAAGGCAAGCTTCCTCAGTACCCCAAACAAACAGATGATGTTTACAGTGTTACAGATTTTCACATCATTTGTTTTACTACTATTGTAACAATTGGCAAAGAGATCAAAATGAGGAATCTAAAAAAATAAGTTGGACATAAGAAGTGTGTAGCATTAAAAATATAAAGGCCCCCTATTATCAAGATGTTAGGGGTTTTTATTGTGGGCCACTGTAGTAAAAGCTCCGACACGCATAGAGATTCTATGAGCGGACTTTCTACCATAACACAGCTTGATAAAAGGGGGCCTATATTTTTTCTAGAGGTCAAGTCTTGCCATACTGTATGGAATACAGTAGAGTGTTGCTATGTACTGAATAAAAGAGAAGGCTATTTAAAACCACATTTTGACCAGCAGAATAAAAGATTGGAAATACCAAATCCAAAGTAATTAACTTCTGCCCAATGGAAGGATAAAAATATAAAACAAAACCCCAAAATATTTGCATACTTTCTTGCATAAAAGCTATGTTTATACCAAATATTTCTCACTAGCACAGCAATTATCCTATTTGTCTAAATTAATTGTAATTTACTTGCACTGGGCTGATCCAGCACTCACTCTACAATTACTGTCAATCTTCAAAGCAGTTTTGTAACCTTCATTTGTTCACAGCACATTAACATTTCTGTTCACATAGGTGTAATTGGTCTTTTAAAGCACCCTTTTTAATCATTGCAATGATGGATAAACACTGACCTGAACTAGCCGAGTTCAGCTTCACAGCATAACAAGCTATCAATTAGAAATTGGTTTGAGAATTGGATATTACTCATCCTTAATTACTGTTGCAACATTGCCTTTGTGAAATGATTATTTGAGTTGGAAATCATTTAAATATTTTTGATTGAAAATGTCGTTAAACTGAGCTCTCAGTAATGTATAGACAAGGCATAATCAGAGTGATACTTTTCAATGAATGTTATGACTGACTAAACCCAATGAAAACTAGCAAACACATCAGATTGTAAATGCAGGCCTATTTTTAAGCCTGGAAACAAAATGAGAAGTTAGTAACCTAAATGATCAGTGAGAAAACTACCTTGTTCGTACTTGAAGAAACCAACTTTTGCAATTGACCCAGTGCCGATATTATACATTGTCATGCAGATGGACCCAATTCAATTCCTGAGTTAAGGATGATTGCAATTCATTTTCTCCCCCTTGGGGAGCACAAGACCTAATAGCTACATTCAGGAAAACGGTTTTTGTGTATGTCCCCTGGTACAGGATGATTGTTACAAATTGCTGAAAAATAGGAGGAAACATTCATGAAATACAGAAAAATGCAAGAGGAGGAACACAGAAAAGAATATCAGATATCAAGAGATAATTTATATATGGCTAGCAAAAGCACAGGTAGAAACAAAAATAGCTAGAGATGTTAAGAATCATGGCAAGAAGTTTTTCAGGTATGTTGAGGAAAAAAGGAAGGCTAGAAAAGGAATTCCAAGACCGAAGGTGCTGAGAAATGTAGCAAGAGCCTTCTCCAGAAAGGCTTTGCCTAATGCAACATTTTCTCCACTTCAGGTAGGAGGTGAAAGTTTGGTTCTTCTCCCAAACCTTTAACAGAAGGACAACCTAGTCAGTATTACTGTCTTCATTCATTTTTAATCTGGGGCACTTTGGATTCTAATGAGCCGAGAGCTGCCAAATATTTCCCCAGGCAGGACAATAACATCCATCCCCACCAGCTGATGCTTTGTCCTCCAGGCATGCAACTCTTCCCCCCCCCCCCACCATCCTATCCACTTTCCCCCTTTATGTTCTGAGTATTGATAGAAAAGCAGAATAGCAGAAAAAAAAAAAAAAGACAGAAAGACAATGGAGGCCAACTCAAAGGTCTCCAAGGGCTACCATTGGCCCTGGGCCTTGCATTGAATACTGACCTAGCTTGTCACACAAACAAAGACGAACACTACTGTAGCAGGACTTTATCCACTAAGATTCTAGAGGGATTCATTTTCCTGTACCTCACCTGATTTAGAAGTAATTTTCCCTCAAAGAAGGCAAAAGTGGAGCTAGCCAAGGAGATGTCACTTGAGCCACACTCAGGTTATAAAGTTGGGTATGGGCCCAGTGACATCCTTATCTCCTTGCCAGACTCCGCTTTTCGCCTTCTCTGTTTTCTATAGATTGGGAAGAGAGAAGAATAAAAACAATTTTCCCTTAAACAGCTCTCCCTTAAATTTCTCTGACTCCCTTCCTGCCTTGTTGTATCTCTGAAATGCCTCCGGATATACTTGACTACTCTTAACTTGCTAATGTAATTTGAAAGTCTTTCTCTTTAACATCGCTGTCTGTGTACAGTCTCTTCCTCTGTAAACCGCTCTGAACTGCTGTGGTATTACGATATATAAAATAAAGTTATTATTATTATTATTTCTGTTACTATATCTTATCTGTCCATATGTTTCACCTCCGCTTATAACCTATATTGCTTATTTAGATGCTTTAACGTTTATTGTGTTGACATTGTAAGTAGCATACCAAGTCATAATATTTGAATGTTTACTACTGAAATTGCTTATGTTTGGCTTATACTTGCTTTACACTGCCATGAGTACATTTCTTCAAAAAGGCAGTAAATAAATTCTAATAAATAAATGTATTAAATATGTGGAGAGTAATAGGGAAAAAACAGACATGCTGAACAAATACTTCTAGACAACTACATTTTTAGTGAATTTTAAATGATTTTCAGCTGAAATCTTAGCTGCAAGATACGGCTACTACATCAGCTTAACTTACTCAGCTAACTTTTGAGAATGGATTATAACCCCCCACCTCCCTCTTTTTACAAAGCCGGGTTAGGCTTTTTTTTACTCACCAGACCTGGTGGTATTAGCTCTGATGCTCAGAGGAATTTTACCAGAGCTAATACCACCACAGCTGGCGATAATAAAGCCTAACGTGGTTTCGTAAAAGGGGGGAAGTTAATGAAAAAAAATCATTTCTGCAGAAAAAAAATCTTAAAAGGGTAAAAAAGTAAATAGTGAAGAAAAATTAAAACAAGTTCATAAGAACAAAATACTTCACTAGGATGTTAATCAGCAACACTGAATAGACAACTGTGCTTTAATTAAATTTGAGACTTTCCAATTAGTCTGGAGCAATACAGACTTCATGCTGCCTGTGACTCAGTGCACTGACTCATCAGCAAAACTTTTTCTTACAGGAGAGATACAAGATCAAAAAGAAAGCAAGCTCAGTGACCTTCTGAGCAAGAAGCCTGTGACTGACATAACATGAAATGACCTCCCAGGACATTTTCACTTTCAAAAGTAATACTATTGTCATTAAAAGAAATGGCTGATTTGTAGGTTTATATATATTTACCTCTTAAAATTAGTATTTCATATGAAAAAATCTTCTAAAATTATTAAAGTTACCCAAAGTCAATTTAGGGATCATTTTAGACAGATCAAAAACTAATCATAAACTACATTAAGTTAGTCCAAGAACGAAGGTATTATTTTTTCCTTTCTGTTTTACTTCTATGTATTACCTTGAAGAGTGGACTAACACGGCCACCACACCATTTCAATTGTTATGAAGAAATATACTCCGATACTGATCATAAATAGACATTTTTTGAATAAGAGATTTTAAAATGTCATATAAAAAAGCCTCGGAACACTCTGCATCCAAATTTATCCAGAGTTCTGCTTCTCTTCCAGGATGAGTAACAGCATTAAGTTCTGGTACTTTTTCAAGATGCCCTCTACCACTAGAGACTGGTGTTGTAATTGTGGTTTGTGTCAAAGCCAGGGCAAGACTGGGCAACGTACTTCTTAGGTGCTGATTGTGCAGTAAATTGTCCGCAGATATGACAGAAATTATCAGGATGGTTAACATGATTATAATATCTTAGATAAAACCAAACAAAATATAAAAATTCACAAGCAGCACAATTACTTTTTAGTATAAACTTTCAAATTACTAGTATATGTGATAGATGAGCTGTCCTAAAATGCATGCCTCAGTGTGGATGCTCGTCATGCTGGTGTTCGAGCTCAATGCCCCAATGGAGTTTTCAAGTGACACTTGTACTAAGCTGAGGCTGAGAATATGGAGACAGACACTGGCACAGAGTATACCTACAGTAGCTCAGCTAATTCTTTCTTCAACATTTGAAGCTGTGCCTGCAAAGAAGGTGCCAATACCAATATTGACAAGAGTACGTTAGGCGTTGGTTGAGTTGGGTGTCAAGGCGTTGGGGACTTCGATGTCGAGGCTTACCCCAGAAGACACAAATTGTAAAGAGGGTGATCTGGCATCGGTGCATTGATGGTGATGATGCTTAGGACGATGCGGATGCCTGTCTAGAGGGAGAGAGATGTTTATGCTTCTTAGCTCTTTTACGAGTCTCCCCAAATGAAGCTGGAATCATCGAAGAAGCGGAGAATGTTGTCGAAGCCATTGGTACTGGTGTCAATGTTGGCATTGAGCGATGTTGAGTGTCAGCGTTGAAGTCTCCAGCCATAGTTGATGCAGCAGAAGCTGAACCAAAAAGTATTTTGAATTGCAATTTCCTGGCTTTAAGCGACCTCTTCTGCAATGTAGAGCAAAGCATACATGAAATATCTCAATGCTTAGGACCTAGGCAATGAACATACCAGTTATGTTGGTCCTTGCCCAAAATGGTCCTGTGACATCAAGTGCACTACTTGAAGCCGCTAGGCGCCTTTGACGTGGAAAGAAAAATCGCTGACGCAAGGTCAAAGGACTCAATGGTCCGGAGAGGTCAGGTAGAAATATACCGAAAATAAGTCGTATGCTCCTGGCCTAAAAACAGGTCGAAAAGAGCCCGAAGGCCCAAAACAAACAAAAATCGATCAAAAATGCAGGTAAATCGATTGAAAGGAAAAGCAATAAAGCAGAAAACTGACTAAAATGAGGAGAAAACACAAACGGGAATGACATCTGGTGGGAAAGCAGCGACATAAGCACGGTATAGGCAGCCTCAAGACTTTTAAAGTAACAGTACACTTTTGCACTGTACTTGCTGGGCTGTGTAGATGATGTCAGAATATACTGCTTTCCTCAGATTAACGTGCTAATTCAAGTTAGCACACAGCAGAACCGCTTCGTAAATCTAGCCCTTAGTATTTTTCCTACTGTGTTTCATGTTCTATGACCCGAGGACGGGAGATTGCGAGCTCACCTATTATAAAAGTGCTAAGAAAACTCTAGTTTGTTCCAGGACTCATATGGCTAGTGCAGCTCTACACTACAGGCTTCATCCTATAAACAGAATTTCAAATGAGTCATTTTAGAGTGATATTGATTACTCTTTTAAATTACACTTGATCTAAACTAATTGAATTGTACTGACTTAGCTGTTCCATGGGAGGATATATGGATTAGTGATTATAGCACACCACCAGGAACCTGAAGCTTCCTTTAGTTGCTGAATCACTTTGTGAATGTGAGGTTCATACCTATCAAGTAACTTACCCAACTACAACCAAAAATTTTACAAAAATCCCTGGAGCAGAGGTTAAAGCAACAAGTTCAAAATTAGGGCAATAATGGTTCAAATCAGACACATTTTTATGACCTTAAGCAACTCTCTTCAATAATAATAATAATAATTTTATTCTTATATACCACCAAAGTCGTGGTAGTTCAAGGCAGTTTACAACAAAGAAGAGCTGAACAAACAGCAAATACAGGTACAATGTAAGATCATCAAAATAAGTGGAGCATGGTACAGAGGTGAAGCATAAGAGATTTTGGGAACAATTTGGTTAGGGTTGGAGAGAAGAGGCTTGAGAGGACTTGGTTCACACTTTGCTGCATTGGATAAAATCTTATAACTATGTGAAATGTTAAAAAAAGAGCTCATAAGCTACCTATGTACTTATAAAACAGTAAGTACAGTTGGGATAGGCTACCACCCAAGTTCTCTTGCAAAAATTTAAATCTGGAGTGTGTATATATGCTTTATAAAAATATTCACATATATTGCAACTCTGTTCAAATTCTATCCAGGAATGCCTATGTGCAGATCACATGAAAGTACACATTTATTTTCGTTTTAGTATTTATAGACCACTTACAGCCTAAGTGGTTTACATTTGGGTACGCAAGAATTTCTCCCTATCTCTCCCGGTGGGCTCACAATCTGACTGAAGTGCCTGGGGCAATGGATAGTTCGGTGACTTACTCAAGGTCACAAGGAGCAATGCTGGACTTGAACCTACAACCTCAGGGTGCTGAGGCTACAGCCCTAACCACTAGGCCACTCCACAGGTTCTTCTTGGCATACATATCTGTCGATGCTTATTCCCACACATGCATAGTACTTATTTTTCAGGAAAATAAATCTGGCTGTCCAAGGAAGCCCTATAAAATTTAATTTCAAAGCTATTCTAACACTTGTCCTCCTTTCTCAGTGGGTCTGATTTATCAAGATCATTTAATACAGACACAAAAGGAGAGAAAAGCCTTAATGAATTTGGCTCTAAATGCCATATAATGTCCCTGTAAATAGCATTTGAATGGCCCACCAGAACAAGCAGGTGGTCAGAGAGACAAAACTCATTGGTGACCTCCAGATACCACAATAAAAGTGTATGCACATCCAAGGACCGGTTCTGTTCCCTCGACCCAAAGGTCTGCAATCTCCCACAGTGAAAGATGTCTTCGCAGGGAACCTCCACATCATGAGGGCGAAAACTGTGAACAGAAAACACAAACTATGCGACCGATAAATTGCTCAGTGAGCGATTGACATATGCGTAGAGCCCTAACAGTAGTGATTGGGGAAGCAGCTTTTTTTAATGGCACAGATGTGTGTGTGTGTGTTACACACGCACAATCTGTTCCATAAAAAAAAAAAAGCCCCCACTCGAGCCACAGTCCCCTTCCCTCCCCCCATGAAACCAAAAAAATTGGCAGGAGGGATGCCTACTCCCTCCTGCCACGAAGGACCTCCCGCGCCAATCGTCCCCCTCCACTAAAAAAAATAGGCAGGAGGGATGCCCACTCCCTCCTGCCACCAAAGGCCCCCCTCAAACTCCCCTCGTACCTTTTAAGTTGGGAGCAGGAGGGGTGCTCAGTCCCTTCTTCTCCGAGGCCGCCAAGTCTACAATGCTGGGCCTTCCCCTTCCCAGTGCATCATGTTATGCATGGGGAGTGGCCTATGGCCCTGATTGGCTCAGACACCTTGGGAGGGGTCTTAGGCATCTGAGCCAATCAGGGACTTCCTTAGGCTCCTCCCCCTTGTATCCAGGATACAGAGGAAAGAGCCTAAGGAAGTTGCTTTTGCTAGTATGCAAACTATTAATCCCAGTATGTGAAACTAGATTTAAGTTATTTTTACTTCATTCATTCATACTCAGAATGGGGACATGAACAAAGAATTAAATCTTTTAAGAGGACTGCACTAAGCACTCTTCTCTCAGTGTAGAGACTGAGGGAATTTGTACAAGCCTAAAAATATTATTTAGAAACACGAAGAAGTAAATTTTCTGTAGCGTACCTAATTGGCAGTCTTTGACCCAGCGCCTGTTTTAGTGAGAGAACTGGTAAAAATCCACAGCCACATAAAGTTAGCTTTTAACACGCATAAAGGGGACACGTATATAATTAAATAGGACTCAGTAGACTATAGAGAAATACAGTATTACTGTTACAGATTTCTGAATGTTCTAATGAATTCCTTTTATTTGCCTAAGCTATAATACGATACCAAGTGTGAACAAACCACTTAGATACTGTTTCTGTTCTGGTTAGACACTTGACCATTATCACCTGCCATTAGCAATGATTTCTTACTCTCAGTTAAGAAAGCGAGCCTAATGTTATTATTTTCCAGCACATGAAGATCAAGCATCAAGTTCAATTTTCAATAGAGAACAGAGCTAAATTAATTAGGTAACTGAACAGAGTTTATAAAATGGAGGCGTTTAATTTCATAGAGTTTACATTTCTGTGACTTAAGCAGAACATTATTAAAACTTTCAAAATCAAATTAATCATCCTTCAAATCCAGTCAACTGCCAGACTGAAGTTTTAGCTCAATGAAATTTTTAAAATATGCTATTAAAGTTTATTGAATTATTACCAAATTAATACTTGGGTCATGATAAGCGATCACTAGCAGTTCATGATAGTTAAAAATTGATGTAAAAAGAAAACTCCAAAGCAAGGTTGGAGCTATCATTCAGACATCTAAAAATCTCTCAGTGTGTCACCTCCAAGCCAATTACATGTACCAAATATTTAGAGAGAATAAGTACTCCCCCATACACCCAGAGCTGTATAAATACTTTTAACACATGATCAGCTCTAAGAAACAGTTCTATTCTCAACATGCCCTGGTTTTACAGGCATGCTTCTTCCTGGGATATCCTAAGCTAGTGGTCTCAAACTCGCGGCCCCGGGGCCACATCGCCAGGTACTAATTTGAGGCCCTCGGTATGTTTATCATAATCACAAAAGTAAAATAAAACAGTTTCTTAATCATATGTCTCTTTAGTTATAAATAACAATATTATTATTAAGACTTAGCCAAAAGGAAAGATTTATAAACTATAAAGAGTTTTACCTCATGCAAAATTGTCATTTCTTTAATAGGATATTAATTATTTTTTTCTGAGGCCCTCCAAGTACCTACAAATCCAAAATGTGGCCCTGCAAAGGGTTTGAGTTTGAGACCACTGTCCTAAGCTAATTCTTTAAGTTGAAAGTGGGACAATGATCCTTAAAACAAAGAGTTTCCAGAAAACCAAGTTTTTTTTATCTGTAGCAGGTATTCTCCATGAACAACAGAATACAAGTTCTCACAACATGAGCAACATCCCTGATGCAGCCCAATGCAAGAAAGGCAACTTCATCTTATAGCTTCTAGAAGCTTTTGCGAAGGTTCACCGAGTATGTGTGTCACTTCCTGGTTCAATCTATTCTTAAAGCTTCTATTGTACTGTATTAACAAACAGCATATTATTAAGAAACTAAGAGAGTCCATATATAAATAGGATTCACTAAATTTGGCTAGAGGGATGCTTTTGTTCACTGTGTCTAAACTATAAAAGTGATGGTGTGTAATTGTCAAGTCTTAGGTTTGAACCAGTCATCAATTGTTCACATTTTAAATTATACTTTTATTAATCTTGTTACTGTTTTTATGAATTTAGTTTGGACTTTTCTCAACTGTTTTTTTAAGGTATGTTTATATTAATCTTGTTATTGTTTTCAAAAGGTTTCCATTTGCTTTTATAAATTGAAACATGTAAAATATACATTTTGTTATCTGGAAGCACAAGGGGCAAATTTATTGAAGGACCCAACACGGTTTGTGGCGTGTCTACATAAAACATTTACACATAGTAAAAAAATAAAATCAAACTGTGTGTACATAAGAATCCTAACTATACATTTTTCATGTTAAACACTTGGATATTAAAATACAGTAGCAGCAAACAGGAAAAAAAATGTACTTAATGATGAAAACTTTGGAAAAATTGAAGTGGGAGAATGTAGCAAGACTCTGGTATGACAAAAACCCAAGTTTGAGGAAGCTACTCAGGTCAAAGTAAAAGATAAAGTGGATGGTGGCAGCAAGTTCTGCACTCTTCACACAATTCTACTACAAACAAACTTTTAAACAGTTTGAACCTAAGAGATGAGGGATGTTGAAATAAAAACGTGTAATTAAAATTGTTGTCAATGATGGCAAGAACTTCAGGACTAAGGAAAGTTCAATTAGCCTGCACACAGAACTCCTTGAGAGCAATACAGAGGCAACTAACTTCCAAAGAATTATTACTACTACTTATCTTTCAGGAGACATATGTCTAGTGTTCTACATAAGCTATGATAATTGGCATGCTTTAATTTGTGAGATATGCCTTGAGCCATAGGAAAAGGCAGATTATAAAACAAATTGACTTAAACAAGAATTACTTCAACACCAGCAGAAAAGCATTTGCTAGACACACCCTTAATTCTATATTACCTGCCTTTGGAGAACTGTAATCATTCTGAATTTCTATTTTGTTATCAAAGTTTGACCTATACACATGCAGTCACCCCACCCTACATCACTCTACCAACCTCACAATGACACGAGGACAGAATTTGTCTCTGTCCCTCAAGCCTCAGTATGTGTACTTTGGAGGAAAGGTGGAGAGGGAAGTATGATAGAGACGTTTAAATACCTACATGGCATAAATGCGCATGAATCGAGTCTCATTTGAAAGGAAGCTCTGGAATGAGAGGGCATAGGATGAAGTTAAGAGGTGATAGGCTCAGGAGTAATCTAAGGAAATACTTTTTTACAGAAAGGGTGGTAGATATGTGGAACACTCTCCTGGTAGACGTGATAGAGACAAAGACTGTATCTGAATTTAAGAAAGCATGAGACAAGCACATGGGATCTCTTAGACAGAGGAGGAGATAGTGGATGCTGTGGATGGGCTTTTCTCACATCAAGCAGCATTATGGAGTAAAGACCTGGAACAACTGCTCGTGCCTACTACTTATAGGGAATTCAGGAAACGCCTAAAAACACATCTGTTCCTGAAGTACTTAGGTAACTGACCTATACAATCTTAGTCCTCAACAAATGATCTTCGAACTGTTATTCACTAACTCTGAACTTTGTTTATTCCACTCAATCTGTAATACCTTTTAATCATTGTAAACCGCATAGAACTTCATGGTCCTGTGCTATATAAACTGTTATTATTATTTGTCCTTTATCTGCCATCATGTTTTTATGTTTCTATGTTGATCAAGGTGAGTAGAGATATATGTTGTAAAACCCAATAGCACTGTCTATATATTGTGGCGACAACTGAATCCTGACTATTATGGATATAATACCTAAGTTTGTTCTACCTAAGTAGTGAGCTGTTACACTACAAAAGTTTCTTTAAGTTTTGAAACAAATGATAAATTTACAATTGAAAGATAGATGGATAGCTGAGATGTACTCGTTTTTGGATCTTTCAGTCTGGGACAAATGTGAGTGACTTTCCATAGGTCAGGAAGAGTGTGGTGTAATGGTTAGTTACAGCCTCAGCACCCAAAGGTTGTGGGTTCAAACATCATGCTGCTCCCTGTGATCCTGGGCAAGTCACTTAATCCACCACTTCCTCAGGTACATTAGATAGACTGTGAGCCCACCAAAACAGATAGGGAAAATGCGTATGTAAACTGCTTTGAATGTGGTTGTATAACTACAAAACGGTGGTATACAAATGCCAATCCCTATCCCCTAGAGCAGTGGTCTCCAACTCCAACCCTTTGCAGGGCCACATTTTCAATTTGTAGGTTCTTGGAGGGCCTCAGAAAAAAATAGTTAATGTCTTATTAAAGAAACTAGTGTTTAAGCCCGTTACATTAACGGGTGCTAGAATATATGGCTGTCTGTCTTTCTTTCTTTATGTCTCTCTCCCTGCTTTCCTTTCTTTCTGTCTTTCTCCCTCCTGCAATTTTTTTCTCTCTCTCCCTGGCACCCTTTGCCTGTCTGTCTTTATTTCTGTGTCTCTCTGGTCCCCTGTCTGTCTTTATTTCTGTCTGTCTCTCTCCCTAGCCTCCTTTGTCTGTCTGTATTTCTTTCTGTGTCTCCCCCCCCCCCACTTTCTATTTCCCTTCCCCTCCAGATCCCTGTGAAGTAGTAGCAGCATTTCCCCCCACCCACCCCCCATTCCCTTCTCTCCCCCCCCCACTTTCCTTTGCAGAAGCAGCAGTGCTATTTCCCTTCCCCTCCAGATCCCTGTGAAGTAGTAGCAGCATTTCCCCCCACCCACCCCCCCATTCCCTTCTCTCCCCCCCCCACTTTCCTTTGCAGAAGCAGCAGTGGTATTTCTCTTTCCCTCCAGGTCCTTGCTGAAGCAGTAGCAGCATTTTCCCCCACCCCCCATTCCCTTCTCTCCCCCCCCCACTTTATTTTGCAGAAGCAGCTGTGATATTTCCCTTCCCCTCCAGATCTCTGAGAAGTAGTAGCAGCATTTTCCCCCACCCACCCCCCATTCCCTTCTCTCCCCTACCACCACTTTCCTTTGCAGAAGCAGCAGCGGTTTTCCCTTCCCCTCCAGGTCCCTGCTGAGTAGTAGAAACATTTTCCCCCACCCCCCATTCCCTTCTTACCTTGAGCTGCCCTGCTCCGTTCGGCCCCTCCCCCTTCCCTTCCCGTGTGCTGGCCTGCTGCGGCTGAAGGTTTTTTTCGGCGACTCCTCCTGTTAAAACTCCCCCCCCTCCCGCAACCGCTCCTGTTCAAAGCGGCCTGCTGAGGTTCGCGGCCGCTGTAACGAACCTCGCAGGCCGCTCTCCAACTCGGTAGCATGTTCCCTCTGACGCGATTGCGTCAGAGGGAACGTGCTACCATGTGGAGAGCGGCCTGCGAGGTTCGTTACAGTGGCCGCGAACCTCAGCAGGCCGCTTTGAACAGGAGCGGTAGCGGCTGTTGCAGGAGGATTGGGGGGGGGGGAATTCGTGAGCGGCGGCAGGACCATGAGGCGGGATTGAGTTTTTCGGCTTCCCCTATCTGGGGAAACCGCCGTGCCGAACTGAGCTGCGCGTGGGGCCGTAGTAAGCGCGGGGCATGCTGCAGTCTTGCCGGCCACGGACATACGGATCATGGAAGCACGCCGATAAGACTGCGCATGCGCCGCCTACGGTTTTATTATATAGATGAGGTAAAACTCTTTATAGTTTATAAATCTTTCCTTTTGGTTAAGTCTTAATAATAATATTGTAATTTATAGCTAAAGAGATGTATGATCAAGAAACTGTTTTATTTTACTTTTGTGATTATGATAAACATACCAAGGGCCTCAAAATAGGACCTGGCGGGCCGCGAGTTGGAGACTACTGCCCTAGACTATGGGAGATCATTGCATAAAGGAAAGACATTAGTTTAAGAAGGAAGTGGATCATGCACAGCTGCTGGCAATTCGATGGTATGAAAACAAAAAAACCCAAAAGTGAGCACAACCCTACAAAGATCCAAAAATAGGAAACAGTATAAGGTCAAAGGATTCAATGTCATTAAAATACTATGTGGGAGAGAGTGCATCATTGACGGTGTATCCTCTTCTATGTAATGACAGAAAATAGAGACAAATATATATTTTTTTTAAATCCACTTACAGAAGACCTATTTTACAATTTATATAAAGTTTTCAATATTATTTTTATATTTGGGGGGGTTTCCTTATGTTTGTGCAGCTCTTAATTTTATTTTGCTTGAATATCATTAATGAATTTTTTTTTAATTGGCAAAATAGGCCAGGAAGCAGAACTACTGACTTTCTCATATGTGACACAGACAAGAGGTCATAACCTGAAACTGAGTGGAAGCAGGTTCAGGACAAATGTCAGGAAGTTCTGTTTCACACAGAGAGTGGTGGATGCTTGGAATGTTCTCCCGGAGGAGGTTGTGATGGAGACTACTGTTCTGGGTTTTAAGCGCAAGTTGGATGCACACTTCCTTGCAAATCATATCGAGGGATACGGGAAATCCGGGTCTTCAACAGGGAGCACCTAACTGGGCCTCCGCGTGTGCGGGTCGCCGGACTAGATGGACCTAGGTCTGATCCAGTGAAGGCGTTTCTTATGTTCTTATTTAATTACTCTAAGGGCCTGTTTTACAAAGCCGCAGAGCAACAGCCTCGAAGCCCTTTAAATCTCTATGGGCTTTGGGGCCGTTACCGCGGCTTTGTAAAACAGGCCCTAAATGATACTTTTTGATAACTGAAAAAGTCTGTTTTACATAGCTTGTAGATGCAAATAAACTTGCAGAATACTGAAAGCTGAATTTTTTGTCAATATAAATTGGTAAATAGCTTGAAAGCTTCCTATAGAGAGAGATTGAAAACATTAAGCTCACCTGTCCTTGCTGGGGCGCTAAACAAGTCATGACTTCACTGAGCATCACTGGTATGTGCAATCTTTTAAACTGTTTAGAGCCATCATTATCTGGAACACTGGATGTATCCAACTCCTTTTCGATGATCCGTTCCTGCTGCCATATTGCTGACGTGTGGGTTTTTCTTCCCCAGATGTCTACATAACTAGCACTGGATTTGAAATTACATGGATGAAGCCAAGTAGACCTTCTTAAGATACTCTGCAAGCCTGAGCACTTCAGCATGCTGTAGATGACCAAACCTTTTAAAAAAGAAAAAAGCAAGCATTAACAATTGCTTAAACATGCCTGCAGTGGAAAAAAAATGTAGAATTGTTATAAAATAGCCAATTAAAAAAAACTGGCTGCTAAGAAGATTCAATTTGAGATGCTCTATTTTAACAGGAGTCTTACTATAGGCATTTTTTAAAAACTGTTTGAGTGATGCGAGACAATGAAAAGCTGTAATTGCTTTCAATCATTTCTTTATTTTCAAAGAACTTTAGGGCTCCTTTTACGAAGGCACGTTAGCGGTTTAACATAGGCACGTTAGCATAGTGTTTTTCATAGAGCTTAATTTTAAAATATTTTTTCAAACTTTTATATGTTTATATTTTTATACTTAGCTTAAAACTGTGGCTAAGTCTTCTTGGCTCGAGATGTCAGCGTTGGTTAGGGATGTCAAAGCCGACATGTTTCGCACAGAGCTAAATAGGGGAGGGTCATTGGGGTGGGCAGACTAGATGGGCCGCGGCCCTTATCTGCCGTCTTTTTCTGTTTCTAGATAGCTTTTTCAAGGCTTCATCCCTTTTTCCCACCGACTACCACTGTAACCGCCAATTGGCGGTTACAGTGGTAGTCGGTGGGAAAAAGGGATGAAGCCTTGAAAAAGCTATCTAGTCGAAACATGTCGGCTTTGACATCCCTAACCAACGCTGACATCTCGAGCCAAGAAGACTTAGCAACAGTTTTAAGCTAAGTATAAAAATATAAACATATAAAAGTTTGAAAAAATATTTAAAAATTAAGCACTATGAAAAACACTATAAGACCCAGTGACGAGCTGACACGTAAAGCTCAGGACAATGAAATGTTTGAGTCCTGAGTGGTGCCACTGAGGGTCTGATAAAGTGCAAATACGGTTGCTTATACAGCTGGAAAGAAATTGTTTTCTAGCTAAAATAGAATTATATGTAGTAAGCCCCTAGAGCAAGGGTGTCAAAGTCCCTCCTGGAGGGCCACAATCCAGTCGGGTTTTCAGGATTTCCCCAATGAATATGCATAAGATCTCTTTGCATGCACTGCTTTCATTGTATGTTAAATGATCTCATGCATATTCATTGGGGAAATCCTGAAAACCCGACCCGATTTTTACTTTACAGCAGGGTTGTCAAAGTCCCTCCTTGAGGGCTGGAATCCAGTCGGGTTCTCAGGATTTTCCCAATGAATATGCATGAGATCTATTTGCATGCACTGCTAGCATTCTATGCAAATAGATCTCATGCATATTCATTGGGGAAATCCTGAAAACCCGACCCGATTTTTACTTTACAGCAGGGTTGTCAAAGTCCCTCCTTGAGGGCTGGAATCCAGTCGGGTTCTCAGGATTTCCCCAATGAATATGCATGAGATCTATTTGCATGCACTGCTAGCATTCTATGCAAATAGATCTCATGCATATTCATTGGGGGAATCCTGAAAACCCGACTGGATTGCGGCCCTCCAGGAGGGACTTTGACTCCCCTGCCCTAGAGTCAAAACCAGTGCTTTTGTTTTGATTTTTTGCAAATACATCTCATGCATATTCATTGGGGGAATCCTGAAAAGCCGACGCGAGGGCCTTTGACGCCCCTGGACTGTAGCTACCCGGAAGTGAGTGGGAGTGAAGAGTTGGCGGCAGCTTCAAAGAAAGGGGGAGGGATTTGAACCCACCAGCTCAGGCCGCGGCTCTGACCACTGAGAAGCCCACCTCGGCGCTTTGACGTCCAGCCTAAAGGGTCCCCCCTCGGCCGCCTCTTCTCGTCCTCGCTCGCAGCAGGCGGGAGAAACCCGGAAGGAGCCACCTGGCGCCGACGACGCCGGGCGGAGCGCGAGGCAGAGCCGCCAATCGGAAGGCCGGCTCGCGGGCGTGCGTGCGAGGGTTGACGCCGCGCGTCGCGCGGACGGGGGCCAATAGGAGGCCGCCGCCGCGGGACGGCTTGCGTTTGAATTTGGGCGGGGCCGCGTCGGAGAGCGAGTGGCCGCTCCGCCGGTGCAGGTGAGCTGAGGTCCGGCCGATGGAGCCCAACAGCCCCGATCCCGAGATCTTTAGCGTTAAGAGGCCTCAGAGACCTTCCTCGTGAATTGGATTCTACATCGCCTAGAATGTGAATTCTTATAGCCAAACAGTTTACAATTTGCCATAGTTAGGGGGGGGGGGGGACCGTGCTTGCCTACTGCAACAGTGCAAACATCTGAACGTTTTTTATACTGCTTCAGCCAGGGCAGGGATCTCAAAGTCCCTCCTTGTAGGACTGCAATCCAGTCGGCTTTTCAGGATTTCCCCAATGAATATGCATGAGATCTATTTGCATAGACCGAAAGCAGTGCACGCAAATAAATCTCATGCATATTCACTGGGGAAATCCTGAAAACCTAACCTGACTTTTACTTTACAGCAGGGGTGTCAACGTCCCTCCACGAGAGCTGCAATCCAGTCGGCTTTTCAGGATTTCCCCAATGAATATGCATGAGATCTATTTGCATAGAACGAAAGCAGTGCACGCAAATAAATCTCATGCATATTCACTGGGGAAATCCTGAAAACCTAACCTGACTTTTACTTTACAGCAGGGGTGTCAACGTCCCTCCTCGAGAGCTGCAATCCAGTCGGCTTTTCAGGATTTCCCCAATGAATATGCATGAGATCTATTTGCATAGAACGAAAGCAGTGCACGCAAATAAATCTCATGCATATTCACTGGGGAAATCCTGAAAACCTAACCTGACTTTTACTTTACAGCAGGGGTGTCAACGTCCCTCCACGAGAGCTGCAATCCAGTCGGGCTTTCAGGATTTCCCCAATGAATATGCATGAGATCTATTTGCATAGAACAAAAGCAGTGCACGCAAATAAATCTCATGCATATTCACTGGGGAAATCCTGAAAACCTAACCTGACTTTTACTTTACAGCAGGGGTGTCAACGTCCCTCCACGAGAGCTGCAATCCAGTCGGGCTTTCAGGATTTCCCCAATGAATATGCATGAGATCTATTTGCATAGAACGAAAGCAGTGCACGCAAATAAATCTCATGCATATTCACTGGGGAAATCCTGAAAACCTAACCTGACTTTTACTTTACAGCAGGGATGTCAACGTCCCTCCACGAGAGCTGCAATCCAGTCGGGCTTTCAGGATTTCCCCAATGAATGTGCATGAGATCTGTGTGCGTGCACTGCTTTCAATTCATACTCATTGGAGGAATCCTGAAAAGCCGACTGGATTGCGGCCCTCAAAGAGGGATTTTGAGACCCCAAAGAGCTCAGAGCGGGTTACATACAGGCAGCAGACGGGATGACAGTTGGCGAGAGAGTGTTAAGTAGATGGGTGGTGATGGGATCAGAGGAATAGTTTGATCTTGCCACTCACCATTCTAATTATAGGTTTGCTTCTGTTTTTAATTATAGAATTATTTTTATATTAAAACTTAAGTTTGATATGTTGTGATACGTGGTATCTGTTTTTTGATTTTAGGAAATTAACTTTTTTGGGGGAAGAAAATCGAAGGCTCAAGATGTCCACGGAGGATGTTTGTAGTCACGTAAGGGTGGTGGTTCGAGTCCGCCCACAGAATCAAAGAGAAACAGAAGGAAATTTCAGTAACGTAGTCCAGGTGGTGGATAAACACATACTGGTCTTTGATCCAGAAGTAGAAGAAATTAGTTTTTTCCATGGCAAGAAAATTTATCATCGAGATATAAATAAGAGAAAAAATAAGGATCTCAAATTTGTGTTTGATGCAGTTTTTAGTGAAAACTCTACTCAGATGGAAGTTTATGAAAATACAACCAAGGTGGTATTAGATGGATTTTTAAATGGCTACAACTGTACAGGTACATTTTATTTATTTATTTATTTTAAATATTTATAATTCACTTTTAGCCAAAGTGGCTCACAATTACCATATACATAGCTTAAAACACATAATGTCTACAAAATTCTAGACAACAAAACTAAACAAATAGAAACATGAATCAAAGAAGGGTACATCGCATCATGTTCATGAAAGAGAAGCGATACATCTCCATAACTCAGTCTAATGTACAGCAAAAAAAAAAAAAAAAAAAAAGCTTGTGCAAAAAGAGAGGCTTTCAATGAGTTCTAGGAAATGACTTAGTTGATTTCAAACTATGGTCCGTAGACGAGATTATTAAAATCCTTCCTAAGAACTCAGTGAAGAGGTATTACTGTCATGTGGCTCATTGTACTTGGAAGTTTGGAGCCCAAGCATTATTTAGAGTAACCAGAGGTAAAAGAAAATAATTGAAACGTAAATATAGTTTATATTTCTGACCTTACAAGAATGTGTGTGTAGTTCTTACTTTAAAAAAAATTGAGCATACAGGTAGAGGCCTGTGTGTTAAGTTTTTCTCCCATTTTTGTTTATGTAGAAAAATTGTTTAGCAAATTGACTGTTTCCTGTAATTTTGAATTAATCCTTTCCAAACAGATATCATTAGGATGACTTTTGGTATACATCATTCTATTTCAATGTGTCTAGTGGTGCTCAACCATAGGGTCTTGTATCTGAACCCGCAAGTTGCTTGCAGAAAGATCCAGATCACTTTGTTCTTGAGCGTGCGATGTTAGTGCGCAAGGGACACTCGGTGTTAATCATTTCTACTCTGCTCAAATCCAAGAAGCCTGCAATAGTCTCTGCCTATGCTAAGGCATGGGAAACTTTCCAGTATTGTTGCATTAAGGAAAAAGAAGCCTTTTCTCTGCTCAATCTCTGTGGTGTTAGCCTTCCTCAAGGGTGGCTTTGACAAGGGACTTATAGTCCAAGTGGTAGGACTCTCTTGTTTCAGGGCTCAGTCTCGACTGAAAGGCTTTGTTGGAGTCTCATCCAGACATAGCCAAATCCTAAAGGGGGCTCTGTGTCTCGGGCCTCCGATAAAACACTTGTTCCCTCATGGAATCTTAACATGGTTTTGCAAGGGCCCAGCCAGGCTCCGTGTGAGCCTTTGAAGGAAGTGTCCTTGATGATCTGATGCTCGACTGCTTTTTCTTGTGGCCATTACTAGAGAATGACAGGAACTCAATTTCCCCGTGAGTTTTTCTGCTGTCACTGTCCCTGCCCCATTCCTGTAAGCTTTGCCTTAACCTCACAAGCCTTGAACACTTATGGTTTTAAAGTGTTTGAGGCTTGTGCAGATGAGGATGGAGCTTACAGGAATGGAGCACAACAAAGAAAAATGGGGAGACCCAATGATCCACAGTGAAACATTCCACCAATGAAAACAAAAAACTGTGGATACAGATGTTCTGGAGATAATTTATTTTACACTGACATGTAAAAACATGAAAATTCAATTAAAAAAGTACAGTGATAAATACAGTGATAAAAATCCAACCGGAACCTAGAGAGCACAGTGAAATACAGCAGAGGCACAAGAAAAAATCCAGAGTGGATTCCTTCTGCAGATGGCACATGGCTATTGGGATACTACCCATCTGTCTAGAATGACTCACCTATCTACTGGAAAAGAGCTTACCAGAGTAAGGACATCATCTCTTTTTACATGTCTCATGATAAGTAAGAAGAAAAAAAAAATTAAACTAAAAAAGAATTAAAAACATCAATTTCTATAGCTTGTTTCATCAAAATCTGAAGACTTTTTAAAATACAAAGTTTATTTTTATAATCTCGGTATGATCTCTAATTCATCACGCACACAGCTTTTACTTTGATTTTAGTGTTTGCTCAATTTAAAGGTAACAGTATTATGCGTTTTGTTACTGGCATTCACGTCTTGATATCTCTTCTCCCTCTGAAATGCAGTGCTTGCTTATGGAGCAACAGGGGCTGGGAAAACCCATACCATGCTGGGCTCACCTGGGCAGCCAGGAGTAATGTACTTAACCATGATGGAACTTTATGATCGTATTCATCAATTAAAAGAGGAGAAATTATGTGAACTTGCTATCTCATATTTAGAGGTAAGTCATTAAAATAATTCAGATATCTCTTCTCTCTCGACACACAAGCCTTATTGATCCAAACTGCTCATGAGGGGCAGTGTATGGTGGCAATTATCAGTAAGTAGATTAGTACACGAGTACTGGTATATTGGCAGATTCTTTCTAACTATGTAATTGCAAGAGATTATCTGGGTAGTTTGTCTTGTATGATTTCACAGGAAATTTTCAGAGTAAAGAAGTACAGTAAATGCTTGGTTTACGAGCATAATTTGTTCCAGAAGTATACGTGTAACCCAAAGCACTTATATATCAAAGCAAATTTTCCCATAGGAAATAATGGAAACTCAAGACGATTCGTTCCACAACCCAAAAACTATAATACAAAATACTATACGTACTTGTATTGTAAGACCTCGTTAATTTAGAACAGTCACTACACTCCCGCAGCTACAGAGAAAGAAGAACCATCGGCTCAGTATGTACTTGTATTGCGAGACTTTGCTTATTTAGAACAGTCACTACACTTTTGCAGTGTCGGAGAGAGCGAAGAACCATCAGCTCAGTTGTGATGTGTGTGTACTGTATGTATTTGCATTGCAAGACCTTGCTTGTATATCAAGTTAAAATTTAATCAAATGTTTTGCTTGTCTTGCAAAACACTTGCAAACCAAGTTACTTGCAATCCAAGATTTTACTGTACTCACATACTTTGCATCTGTTGTCTTGGTTGATCCTCAACCACACATCTGTATATGTTACCAAAGACAGGCAGAGTGTGCTGAACAAAAATCACTGGATGCTGCTGATATATGGCTTTAGCAACATAATTGATATATTATTTTTTGTGCTCTTTTTACAAAACCTTTTTCTCTTTCATAATCTAATAATGCAGCATTACAGACCACGTGATCTTGGTTCTTTTATCATTTGTAGGTGTACAATGAACAGATTCATGATCTTCTTACCAATTCGGGACCTTTAGCGGTTCGTGAAGATGCTCAGAAAGGTGTTGTGGTTCAAGGGCTGTCATTGCATCAGGTAAAATAGAACAGTGTGAAAGACTGGATAAACTAGTCTTTTCTTCTATGGGTTAATTTTAAACCCAACTCAGGTTAGTAGAGTCTCGGTTAACCGGGACACTTGCACAACTGACGAAATAACTGCCGGTGGGGGAAAAAAATGTCCCCCAAAGCACCAGCGTCCTGAGCCGCAAATCCTCAAGCTCTCAAACCCTGAAGCAGCTACTACTACTATTTTTCACTTGTATAGCGCTGAAAGGCTTATGCAGCGCTGTACATTTTGACATTTATAGACAGTCCCTGTTTAGAAGAGCTTACATTCTAACTTGGACAGACAGACATGGCATAATGTAGGGTTGGGGATGCAGAACCCAATGTGAGAGGAGTTAGGAGTCAAAAGCACTCTCAAAGAGGTGGGCTTTTAACTGGGCCTTGAACACTGCCAAACTCCCTCTTTCCCTTCCCCCCGCGCAGCAGAACCTCTAATGTCATCAGTGACGCAGCGGCACAGGGAAGGCAGCAAAGCAGCCTGTTCAGAGTGCTGCCGCCGATGCTGAAGGTATATCGGTCTCGCGGTGGGATGGTTGGTGGGGTGATGGATGGGTCAGTGGGTTTATTAGGCAGATCGTGGGTCAGACAAGCAGTGCGCAGAGGCTGCCAATTGGCTGGTAGTTTGGTGTATTATGCATATATCTGGGACTGGGTGATGGAAGACAAGAGTAGAAAGTAGGTTGAAGGAAAATCAGGGCTGGGGGATAAGGGAGTTTCTACCCTGTAGACCTCGCCTCTTCATCCTTATTCTTGGGTACCAACTGCTACGGGGTACTTATAAAGACTCTAGAAGTGCTTTTGTTTTTGTTTGATTTTGTTTCCTTCATCCAAAGCAAATGTGTAAGGGGGACATTATTAAGGTACACAAGCCTCTGCAATGGGGCACAAGAATTAGGGTGGAGGAAAGGAAGGGAGAGATGATCGTTGTACATGAAAAAATAAGACATCCCTGAAAATAAGCCCTAGTGCGTTTTTGGGACCAAAAATTAATATAAGACACTCTTATTCTTGGGAAACACTTCATTTTTGGGTTTCCATTCCTTTCCTGATAATTCTTAATATTCTATTTGCTTTTATAGCCTCTGCTGTACACTGAACAGAGGGTTTCAATGAATCATCAATGATAATAACATAACTGCCATATTGGAACAGAACGAATGTCCATCAAGCCCAGTACCCTGTTTCCAACCGTGGACAACACAGGATCCAAGTAGCTAGCTAGATCCCAAGTAGTAAAAACGATTTTATGCTGCTTATCCTAGGAATAATCAGTGGATTTCCCCAAGCCATGGACTTCTCTTTTAGGAAATTATCGAAACCTTTTTTAAACTCTGCTAATTTTTAGCCCACGCTAAAACAGCTAGCACGCCTTTGTAAAAGGACCCCTATGTGTGGGACCTAGTGAGTGGAACAGGCTGTGTAAATTAAAAAAAAAATTGTTAAAGCGTCATCTGTATTTTTGGTTGTAATCCGCCTTCTTTAAAAGCAGAATATAAATAATAAACTATAACCACACCTATTTTGCTCACTTGTACTGGAATAACTTTTTGCAGCCAAAATCTGCTGAGGAGATCCTGCAAATGTTGGATTTTGGAAACAAAAACAGAACTCAGCACCCTACTGATGTTAATGCCACCTCATCTCGGTCCCATGCTGTTTTCCAGGTAAAATGTTGCATGGTGCTAGCCTATATATTTGTTGCTGCAACTATCGGGAAATAATTGCTCTAACGCTTTTTGAGTGCAATGGGTGTATCATTCTGGATGGACAGGTAATATCCCCATGCTTGTGAGCTATGCAGAAGGAATCCACTCCAGCTTTTGAATCCCTCCTTCACTAAAGGGCTCTGCTGTCCCCTTCAGTATTTCCTTTGGCACGCGAGCCAGAAGGAGTGTGTTTGATTTTCTATCGGCCTTTTTTGTGAAGTTTGGATGGCTTTTGGTGTTAATCGTGTTTTCTATTCTGCTTTTATCTATTATGTTCAAGGTCA
The DNA here is from genome assembly GCF_902459505.1 of Geotrypetes seraphini. Lineage (NCBI taxonomy): Eukaryota > Metazoa > Chordata > Amphibia > Gymnophiona > Dermophiidae > Geotrypetes > Geotrypetes seraphini. The sequence goes on from NC_047102.1 coordinate 2,231,500, forward strand.
GATTACAAGAGGTTGGGCCATTTACCCAGGACGGATTGACATAGACATTGAATAGGATTGCTAGTACAGGTAGATCAGTATAACTATTAATACAGTTAGGTCATAGTTTCAACTATATAGTTACAAGTACAAGTGGGTCATTGTTAGTTCTTTGTTTTGTCCTGGGAGTTGCATTAATTTAGAAATGGACTTTTACAATTACCGTTTCAGTTACTTCAGGGTTGGCTGCTTGTCTTGGTACAGAATTGCTTTTAGAAGTTTTCTGAACCTGAGGTAGTGGTCACAAGATCGTAGTGTAAATGGTAGTTGGTTCAAGCATTTTGCTAATTGATAATGGATGGACAGAGTAATTTGCCTTGTTGCATGCTGAGAATTTTAATTGGAAAAGATTTCTGGTGGAATATCTGTTGGAATGGCACACTAGAAAGAGGTTAAGTTCTTAACCTTTGCTAATATCTTTTCTAGTAGATGGGTGTGTCATTCTGGAACCCTACTCAAGGGAAGAGTGTGGCATAGTGGTTAAAGCTACAGCCTCAGCACCCTGAGGTTGTGGGTTCAAACCCACGCTGCTCCTTGTGACCCTGGGCAAGTCACTTAATCCCCCCATTGCCCCAGGTACATTAGATAGATTGTGAGCCCAAAGGGACAGACAGGGAAAACTGCTTGAGTACCTGAATAAATGCTGAGCTCCCCTGGGAGAACGGTATAGAAAATGGAATAAATAAAAATAAAGTACTCTGTTATCTCTTGCGCCTACCCACTATCTCAATCAGAGTTTGAGTCCAAACTGAAATTTGGATGTCAGTCAGTCTTTAGGAGTATAAAGAATGAACTGTTGGTATAACATGTTAGAGTTATACTTGAGCTCCATAACTGTTTCTGTTTTGATTTCAGAGCAGAACAGAGTTGTAGTTCAGGGAGTTTCCCCAGACCCCTCCTTAGCATATGTTTCTGTGATGGGCTATTTGCCTGCTTTGGGTGCAAACTGAAGGGGGCAGCAGAGCCCTGTAGTGAAGGAGGACAGATTCAAAAGCTGGAATGGATTCCCTCTGCATAGCTTGAGAGCATGTGGATATTATTCATCCATCCTGAATGACATACATTTCTACTAGAAAAGATATTAGCAAGGTAAGAACCTCATCTCTTTTTAATAGGGAATATAAAACTGGTTAGCATGACTATGTACAGCTCAGAGTGTTTCAGCTTCAAATCCATCTTACTACTTCATAGAAGTGTCTGGTTTATGTATTATAGAATCCTTCAACTGTATATATAGAATCAGGTTTTCCATCTTGTAATTAGTTATATTTGTTTCTTTATGACAAATGTTAATAAAAGGAAAGAGCAGAACTGTCATTAAGTAATTCATTGACAAGTCCATTAACAGGAGATGAAAGGGAACAGAGAACAAGGAAAAGAACATTTTGCCTTCTGGTACCAGTTGAATTTTGTACATAGATTGACAGGATTTGTATCAATATTGAATTTTTTTAATGTTTTTTTTTGTAATTTTATATTTAGCCTTTATTACCAGTGAAAACGTATGAGTATATTTGTAGATTCAAAATTGATGAGACTGCTGCAAAATAACATTTTAAAATCGTGATTTTCATCATTTTAACTTATTGGGCTTATTTTTTTGTTATGTAATATGATTTAGCCTCTCCTCTTCAGAATTCACTGTTTTTATATCAAAACAGTTTAATCCTTTTAGGAAGGATCTGAAAACATATCTTAAAAAAATGAGTTGATTATTTTTCCTTTTATTCTGGCTTTTTAAAAATTGACTTTTTTTATTCGTTGCAGGTTGCTTTGGACTGACACTAGGGATTAAGTATGCTAAAAGCAACCAGATTAGATTTTATAGGCTATAGAGTTGCAAGCGAATGAAAATATGGCATGTTAATACTCACTAGAGCAGGGGTCTCAAAGTCCCTCCTTGAGGGCCACAATCCAGTCAGGTTTTCAGGATTTCCCCAATGAATATGCACTGAAAGCAGTGTATGCACATAGATCTCATGCATATTCATTGGGGAAATCCTAAAAACCCGACTGGATTGCGGCCCTCAAGGAGGATCTTTGAGACCCCTGCACTAGAGCCATGTTTCAAATACAAAACTACTATGTATTGTTTACAACAAGGCTTGACAGAACCAAGGCTCCAGGTCACCATGATGACTAAAAACTCGGTGCACATGGAGCTGGGAAACATTAGGATTATTCAAAGGATGACTCACTCCTATGGGGGCAACACTGAAATGTTGCTGCCAGTTCTCCTCATATCCTGACCAGAACCTCTAAACCCTTATAGAGCAATGGGAGCTTATCTGCATTGAGCTCTGTCTGCTTGTAACACCGACAGTCAAAACAGCAGTGAAAATACAACCTCTCGCTGCTCTTAAGGATTAGGAAAAGGGGCCGATATTGGGAATAGAAATGTCAGAAGAGGCAGAGGGATAATATGGAATGGGTGCAAGGAGCTTGAAATGGTGAGGCTATTAGAAGGGGGCTGATGCTAGGCCAGGGAGAAGAATCTAATGAGAAGGTTCTGATGCTGGGATTGGGGGGTGTATGGTGAATGGATGGGCACATGGAGGAGGGGAGCCAATAATCAGAGGCTGAGGCTCCTGGGCTGTGCATAAACAAATATTCAAATGATTCATTCATAAATCTGACTCTTAGATTTTAGCTCTGGCTTTAGATCTTACGAAAAGTGTAGGTGTGGGCTTGTGCTATTTCCTTTTTTGTTAATTTTAATATTTTTGATTCTCAAGATATATTTACGGCAACAAGACAAAACAGCAAGTATCTGTCATAACGTACGGCTTGCCAAAATGTGCTTAATTGACCTGGCAGGATCTGAACGGGTCAGCTCTACAAATGCCAAGGGAGCCCGCTTTCGAGAAGGGGCAAACATTAATCGGTCACTGTTAGCTCTAGGAAATGTCATCAATGCTTTAGCAGATCCTAAGGTGAGTACAGACCATGTATAGCCCTATATAGTAATTAATTTGTGATGACTTGAGAGCTTTAAAACCACCACATGCTTCCCTTTCATCAGCTTCAACCACTTGTGTCAAATATCGCAAGCTTGTTAGCCTATGAGAAGACGTTTGACTAACATTTTATTCTGCAGAACAAGAAGCAACATATTCCTTACAGAAACAGCAAGCTGACCCGCCTGCTGAAGGACTCGCTTGGTGGAAACTGCCGAACTATAATGATTGCTGCTGTCAGTTCATCTTCCATGTCTTATGATGACACATACAATACACTCAAGTATGCAAACCGAGCCAAAGATATTAAATCAACAGTAAGTTTTATTTGGTCATTTTCCAAGTATTTGATGCAGTAACAAACTTTGTTTACATTTCTCTAAATGGAAAACTGTACTGTGGGAGTAATACTAAGACCTCCTGAAAATGAACCAACATTATAAATGAGTAGCAATTTAAGAGATGTTATGGGTTCTTGTTTTACTGATTTGAATTTGTACTAAAATTTGAAAGTCTGTGCTGTACCCTCCCCTCATTTATATCCATTAGGAACACTTTCAATCTCTTTGCTTATGTTGTTAGACCAGATCAGCCCATTCTACCAGCAGATAGATAAAAACACAACTTTTCCGACATCACTGCTATAAGGAGAGGTGCAGTCCTGGTGCTTGCCAGTAAAAACCAATATCAAGGCTGAACAATAATGAAGAAAATAAACACGACACCACAGAAATAACGTTCAGGATATAGGCAAAAATTCTAGCCTCCGAAACCTCAAAAGAGATGGCTTGAACACTCTTATCACCGAATTTAAATGGGTAAGAGCCCCATTCAGTCGGCAGCCTTTCCTAGAGGGAATTGAATTGGTGTAGTTGGTTTGGGGACCTACCATACATTTAGCAGGATGAGAACTTTGTTGAACCCTACAAATCGCGCATGGAAGTCAATATGGATTCTGCTTTCAGGAGAGCTTGGCTTCTTTTTATCCAGTTTGAGTTGGATTCAAAGAAAATAAATGAATTGGCAAAACTAAAGGGTTGCTGTTCTTTGGAAAAGGGAAAGCAAATAGGGTTTAGTGTGTGCCTTTCTTAGAAGCTAAAGAAGGTATTTTTCCTGCCCCTAGAGGACTTAACTTTTTATTACCTAGTTACTTGCACAAGATTATAAGGATTTGAACCCAGCTTCCCTGGTTCAAAGTCTTTGCTCTAACCATTAGGCTTCTCCTCTACTCTACAACAGGAGCCCCAAAGACCCTCCAGAATCTGATAGCTTGCAGCATGTATTCAAAGATGTAAGATGGGAGGAGAGAGATTGATGAGCACAGCTCAGGGGAGGGACCTTGGGTGACGGTGTCTGAAACAATGTGACAAGTTGATGACCACAGCCAGAAACATGCTAAGCTGCATAGAGAGGGGTAAAACTAGCAGAAGAGGGAGTGGATGCACAACATATGAAATAAAGTCTGGAATGTCCATAGAGTGATTGGTTACCAGAGGCATGGACTAGGTTGTCCCATTAAAGGTGATGGAGATCAGTGGTGTGTGGCTACACCAAGTATTATTCAGTAAATTCTTTGAACTGTACAGCAAAGTGTTCTTAGGTGGCTGTCATGCACCCGGGGATCCAGATGAAAACAAAAGTATCCACTCTGAGGTAGTACAAACCTGTGAGGCAGAAGGTGAGCTTGGCAGGCAGGAACAGGAGGATGAATTAGTCCAGCAGGAACCGTTCACACTTGAAATGAAATGGTGTCTGCTCACACAGAAAGGAATCCACGTGTCATCCAGGAGCAGTACCCTAAAAGATATGAGCATATTATCAAAATAAACCTTGAAAGAGGGAGGGAGAGAGACACCGTGTTGTCTGTACTGAGTGTGGCAACATTTGACAATATTAATGCATGTAAACTGGTGTATATATTTGACAAAAGATGGACAATATTCATGTACTTAGTAGGACATTCAGAAGAGAGATCTTGCCAATCTGACACAGACTTGATGGACCGTCATCATGTATTATGTTAGAGCCAATTCTCTCCGTCATTTTCCTGGTAATGTTTGAGGGGCCTACTGAATATCTTCAAAGAGCCTATTGACCTTCTAAAAGGCATTGCTTACCTTTAAGTATCAGCAGGACTTAATGCACATTTAAAATATGATCTCTGACCCTACTAAGAACAGCCTCAAGGAAAGCAAACAAAATGTTGGGTATCATTAAGAAGGGTATCACGACCAGGACGAAGGAAGTCATCCTGCCACTGTATCGTGCAATGGTGCGGCCGCATCTGGAATACTGTGTCCAGTACTGGTTACCGTACCTCAAGAAGGACATGGCAGTACTTGAGGGAGTCCAGAGAAGAGCAACTAAGCTGATAAAGGGTATGGAAAATCTTTCATATACTGACAGATTGAAACAGTTAGGACTGTTCTCCCTGGAGAAGCGGAGACTTAGGGGAGACATGATAGAAACCTTCAAGATCCTGAAAGGCATAGAGAAAGTAGACAGGGACAGATTTTTCAAATTAAGGGGAACCACAAGTACAAGGGGGCACTCGGAGAAATTAAAAGGTGACAGGTTTAGAACAAACGCTAGGAAGTTCTTTTTCACCCAGAGGGTGGTGGATACATGGAATGTGCTTCCAGAGGCTGTGGTAGACAGGAACACATTACAGGGCTTCAAAGAAGGTTTGGATAGGTTCCTAGAGGACAAAGGGATTGAGGGGTATAGATAGGTGTAGAGGTAGGTTATAGGGATAGGAGTAGAGGTAAGTTATAGGAATAGGAGTAGAGATAGGTTATAGAGCTAGTCAGGGACCACTGCTCAGGCAATGGGCCTGATGGGCTGCCGCGGGAGCGGACCGCTGGGCGAGATGGATCTCTGGTCTGCCTCAGCGGAGGCAACTTCTTATGTACTGGCAAGTTCCAGGACTGCACTTGGCCTTTATAGCAGTGATGATAGAGAACATGACTTTTCCAGTGACAATATTGTCATCTGTTGACAGAGTAACTTAACCTTCATGTTTGGGTTGGTCTATCAGGATTCAAGGTAAGTAAATTGATAGGTAAAATGAAAATTCTCCCTTGTCAGCCAAAATTAGATATATGTTTTTGGGCAGGAAATTACAGCTTATCAACATATTATTTCATCATCATCACTTTTACATTTTTGAATTTTGAATTTCATCAAAAGAACTGTGTTATTGAGGATACATTGAAACCCTCAGCTCAATGTGCAGGAGCAGCTAAGAAAGCAAGTAGAATGTTAGGAATTATCAGGAAAGGTATGGAAAACAAAGATGAAAATGTTGTAATGCCTTTGTATCGCTCTACGGTACGGCTGCACTGCAAATCTTTATAATTCTGGTCGCCATATCTCAATTAAAAAGATGTAGCGGAATTAGAAAAGGGCAACAAAAATGATAAAAGGGATGGGATGACTTCCTTTGAAGGAAAGGCTAAAGTAGCTAGGGCTCTTCAGCTTGGAGAAGAGACAGCTCAGGGGTGATATGATAAGAGGTCTATAAAATACTAAGGGGAGATGTCAATCGCTTGTTTACTCTTTACAAAAAGACTGGTACTAGGGGGCATGCGATGAAGCTACTAAGTAGTAGATTTAAAACAGACCAGAGAAAATATTTCTTCACCCAACGTGTAATTAATCTTTGGAATTAATTGCCGGAGAATGTGGTGAAATCAGTTAGCTTAGCGGGGTTTAAAAAAGGTTTGGTTAATTTCTAAAAAAGAAAGCCATGGATCATTATTCAAATGGCCTGGGGGAATTCAATGGAGTCTTCCTTTGGCCTGCCCTCGTCTCTGGACTTGTACAGCAGATATTTGAGATTTACTGCAACTTTGCTCAGGATATTTAACACAAGGTATTTCTTCAGTCCCCTTTTGTCGTCTCCATGTTTCCAATTACGTCTTATCTTGAGCATACTGTGTATTTATTATTGTAACCTGTTCTGGGCTCTTTTGGTAGGACGGGCTAAATAAATAAAATAAAGGCACTAAAAGTAAATCCTTGTGTGTTTAGCTATGCATAACAATGTAATGCTCCTACATTAGAATAATTTATTTTCAGTAATTTAAAAGGCACATTTTTATTGCTTAATAGGTAAAGAGCAATGTTGTTAGTTTGGACAGCCACATAAGTCAGTATGTCAAGATTTGTGAACAACAAAAGAAAGAGGTATGTAGTATTCGTTCCTTTCCATTCACCTACATAGAGATCATATTAAGAATTGTAAGACCAACCAAGAACCTAAAACCTTTGAAATCAAAATAAGGTATTTTGGCACCTACCAGACAGAACTTACCAGAGATCTGGGCTTTCTTTCCCACTATAAAGACATTTAAAACTGTCACCTCTCTGTCTCCTGCCCACCCACCCCTCCCTCCCTCTTCCTATCCCCAAAATGCTTTCATGTTTTCCTTATATATACATTTGCTTTTTTCTGATCTGAACAAGTGTTACCTTCGAAAGCTCGTCATAAAAAGGTATCACCTGATTTCCTTTGATTTTTGTTTTATACTACCTTGGAAAGTAGACTAACACGGCCACCCTCCCATTTCACTTCATTAAACTACTAGAAAATATAATGAAAACGTTAAAACCCAATTTTTCCTCTGTATTGTAACAAGAACACTTTATATTTCAACCAGAGGAATCTAGTTTGCTCCTTCCGTTTCAGATCATAATGTTAAAAGAGAAGCTAAAGGCATATGAAGAACAGAAAGCGGGTGTGCCTGAGAACTTATCATTTTTATCCAGCCAGGAGCAATCTGAAATAAAAAGGTAACAGTGTTCTGTTAAGAGAAGTAATAACATGGACAAATCTTACCATTAGTAATTATTTTTCTGACTGATGGTCTATTTAGCAGGGAGCAATGTCTCCAAATGGGTTACTTTGATGAATATTGTGACGGTAATGAACCTTACTCCAAAGCCTGGATATATCTCTCAGACTTACTCCTAATGCTCATCATTGTACTTAAATCATACTAAGGAGCGCTTCCTATTGGAGTTTGAGATTCAATGTATAAAGGCAACCTATGGTGTGCTTGAAACTTCTTTTTAATGAGGCCTGTAAGACCCAATACAATTGGAAATATTTCTGTATCGTTCTACCACATGGACGTGGTATTTGAGGATCTTCTCACTCCCCATCTGATTCACAGAATAATAGCTTGGAACGGACAGCTCTGTTCAGCATTTTGTGGAGGAGTATATGGCGAGGTAAATGTCTTCATGTTTGTTTGTTTTTGACCGTTTTATACTAATATGTTGTTGTACTTTTTCAGGTCTTTTTAGTAGCGTGATTTGCTTAGAGGCTATGTGGTCAGTAACATCATTCAAGAAACTTTCTGTTTATCAGACCAGTTTTAAAACTGGCAAGCATAGAAATAGTTTGCAGGTGCTGTCCTCTTATTTGAAGGTGCAAATCATATTCCATGATGTGAAACATCTTTTCAGGTTTGATAACTTTGGTAACAGAAAATTAGTAGGAGGGGGCTGCTGGACCACATGAAGGGCACTGAAGGGGGAGAGAGGTGAGAGGAGAAGATGCTGAAGGAAAATGGGGAGGGAGGAGAGAGGGGGGAACTCATACTGGATGGAAGGAGGGGATAAAGGGCACATGGTGGATTGGGGATACAGATACCAGGTCTGAGGAAAGGAAAGGAGGAGAGATATGCTAAAAACCACCTGGGAGAGGAAAGGGAAGAAGACAGAGATGCCAGACTATGGGGGAAGCAGAGGGAAGAAGATGGGTGCTAGACCAATGAGGGGGGGGGGGTGGAAGAAGAGATGGAAGGGAGAGGCACAGTAGCAGAGCAGATGCCACATGGAAGAAGCAGAGAGAAGGCAGAGAGTGAATGGAAGGAATAGAATGACGGGAAGATGAAGAAAGCAGAAACCAGACAACAAAGGTAGAAATAAAATTCTATTTCCATTTTTTTCCTTTAGGATAAAGTAGTATATTAGTTGTGTTGATAAACATTTATAAACGAAGCCCTGCCAGCTGAAGATCTCTTCCTCTAGTTCAGCAGCCAGAACTTTGATTTTTAAAATGACAGTTGTACAGAATATTGTTTCTTTTTTATACTTTAATAAAATAAGTTCAATATAAACTATTTGAGGCTTGTGCCGAAGGGATCAGATGGTTTGTGGGGACCAAGCTCGTGGGGATGGGGTGGGCACCAATTTTTTTTTCCCCATGTCATTCTCTGCTCTAAAGTTCCCACCTGCTGAAATGTTATCAGAAATTAGGGAGGCTAACAAACTGAGAAACACAATAATGGGTGAAGTCCCTGAGCTTTATCTATTTTAGCTTTAGGATTCCCTTTTCCCAAGTTTGGAAGCAATTTCCCAGCAAAGTCTTGCCAGTGAAAATCTCCATCTCTAGAAGTCCTCTCACAGCACCTCTTCATGTCCTCCATCGATGGTCCTTGAAACATTCAGCAAGTCATTTTAATTCATTACCTTAAGAGGTAATTTTATAAAGTTTTATCCACATGTGAAGCCTATTTACATCCAGAAAAGACCTTTTATGAAATTGGGCAGTCGTATGTGCATGGAATGTGTGTGCGGTGTTCCTAGGGTCATAACACAGACAAAGGAGAGAGAGAATTGCAATATAAATGCGTATTTTATATAATGGGTCCATACACAGAGGAGTCCGTACATTAGTTGATCAATCCCCAATTCTTATGTTCTTAATCCCCAACTGCGAACTGGCTTTGCAGAAGTGCATCCCTCACAGCTTTGAGCACCTCCCTCATTCCCTGGGAGTGTTTTGCTCCCTCCAGTTGTTTTTCAGCAAACTGTGCGGAGGTGTGTTTGATGTGCTCTGTTTAGTTTTTATTATTTTCAGTTGTAAGTTTGTTTTTTGAAGCTTTGGTGTCCTGAGACCCCATATTTGGGGGTTCTCTGCCTGGGAAAGCCAATATTGAAATGGTTAAGAAAACTTTCAGGTTACCTGTTTGCCTGCCAGCGATTCCTATCAAAGGAGCTAGCTAGAATAATGAATGTAGAGGAAGCACAGAGGGAGGTGGATTTGCCACATAAACTTCAGCTTTTCAAATGGACTCATTTATTTATGACACCTTATTTACGTTCTACGTATTCTAATGACTTTTCATAAGCGAGATGGGTAGGCAGAATTATAGATGTATTTGCACCAGTACCAGCCCTTGCTGTGCCCTAGTTGTTACCCTCTGTCCCCCTTCATTCAGCAAAACATGTTTGGATTTACAATTTCACGCCTACAGCTAAAGCATCAGGACACCTGCTCAGTTCATTCACTTACTGGCATCAGCATTTGGAGCATACAGCAGTGAATTTCCAAGATCTGTAGATTTTTCTTGATTAAAAATTTAAGAGTCTGACAAAACTGCAGCAGTATCTACGTAATGGATTTTGTGCTGAGAATTACAGTCACCTCTCAAGCTTTCATTAAGAACTATTGACGCAAGCGCCTGGCAGCTTTGGAAATGCCTGTATGAAACGTTGGTCTTACAGGAATCGTTTAGAACTATTTTAAATTCCTGCTGCTGCTTCATTTTCATTTATTGGATTATAATTCAGCCATCATTTCCTGTTTTGTAAGCATTCTCCTGTACCAGTCCACACAGATGATTTCTGAACTTCCAAACAAATTTGGCTCCACTCCTGTTGGAAAGTAAGGCCAAGATCCTCCTCCCGTTTTAATCGATAAGGATACTGTACAACCACTTGACCCCGAAAATAACGATACAAACAGAGATCGGCCTCGGTACCCTCCCCAGAAGGAGCCACACATTTTCCAAATGTGGTGAAGCTCTACCCCCATCCCACAGAAAGCATAAAATGATGAAGTTGCATGTAAGCAAAAAAATCCCCCTGAAGACCCTCATCCCTCCCAACAAGCTCATCGAACTGCAAGGTGTTTAAACCCCCAGTAGCCCATTGTACAAACATACCCCTGTCTTTTCCCCAAATGGATGCTGAAGAGGAAAAGACCCCCCCTGGATCTTCCCGTTTCCAAACCCTACTCCATAATCGACTAAGATGGCACAAAAAAAGAGTTATGCACACCACGTAACCGTTCGGCCTCAGTAAAGGATGCCCAAAGCGTCTTCCCTAAGTCAGGGCCACTTCCCAGGCGGCACTACAACACTGCCAACTAGTGTGTGTTAATAGCATTCATCCCCACCTGCACTGCACACCTTTGAACTTTTCATTGGAGGTTTCATCAAGGAGGCGTGCATTTCCAAGTGCCTTTTTGTCCTCAGTTTGGGTCGAGAGGCAGAGAGTAGCAGGAAAAAATGCAATGGGACCACCCCATTGGCCACTGCTCTGGTGGATCCTCCTACTATTAGCCAGTGTATCCCTTGGTGCTCTGATCTCCTCCCATGGTTTTCTGTACTATCTTTACACTGATGAACACTTAAATTTACTCCTTTACATCAAAAATGTCACCAGGAATGTCTGACATAGCTGCCTGGATGATCCCCCATTAAGTGTGTCTCATTACCTCCTACTTGGATCCCTGCAACTTGCTCCTAGTAAACCCTCTCTCCCCCCTACACTCATAACCTCTCTCCTTGTCACTTCATTGACTCGATCCATTTTCATATGCAGTTCAAATTCGTAGCATCCGCTCCTTCCCAACTCTAGACTCCGTTTTTCCATCTTGCTGCACCATATGCCTAGTCATTACGTCATAGCTAAACGTCCACCTTTCTGGGGCTGTTTTTTAACTTTTAACCCCTTATTCATTCCCCATGTTTTAACCATTTCCATAATAAATATAGTTCCTTAATCTCTTATTTTTCCTATTTTAAATAGATTGTATTGTTTGTGGAGTAGGGACTTTCTCTTTGTGTATAGTGCTATGTATATCTTGTAGCACTATAGAAATTAGCTCTTGTTAGGCTTCCTTCTTAGGATCAGCAGGGGCTGCCTACTGTCGGACAGGTTGCTGGCATCAATGTGACCCAGTATGGCACTAATTATTGCTGCTGTTCGGCATATCAAAACGTAGGTTTCCTTTACTGATTTTATTTGTAAGCTTGATTCTTTATTCGATGTTTGTTTGTTTTTTCTTTTGTAGATTTCAAGAACTTCTTAAAAGCTTGTTTGCAAATAGAGAAGGCATTAGAAAAGAAATTCTTACCTTAGAACTACAACTTAAAGAAAATGAGCTGAGAACATTTTATCAGAAACGATGGCATGAACAAATTCATCTAATTTGCTCAGAGGAAAAAGCAGTGAAGGTAAACCCAAAATATTTAGGCTTTTATCAAACCACTGTTAAATGTCAAATGACTTTGAACAAGGTTAAATACCATATGGCCCTAAATTCATGTCTCTTGTCTTGAAAAAACCTTGCCAAGGCCTTGATCTGTACTTTCTTTGCTTTTCCACATGAGTGTTTCTTTTCAGTTCTTGAAGTGCTGCCTTGTTTTGCAAGTAGCATGGAGTATTTTACCAGAATTCTGTTGACGGTTTCAGACTGTTGAATGAGCAGAGGCTTGACATTGCTAATTGCAAATTGCTTTGGTTTTCAGAAGTTCAAATATAAGTTAACAGTATAACAAACCATTGGCATAAGTTACTAATATACAGCTGGATGAATTTAAATGGGATTGGACAATTGTGTGTGTAAACATCAAAACTTTCGTGGGGGGCCTTTTTTTGGCATTGACCATGTTTTAATGTTAACCTTCTCCTGCCTCTAAATTTCAGATTAACACTGGTTAATTTTTCTTGTAATGCTAAGTATTGCAGTACAAACAATTAAGGATGGTTGGATAGGCTGGAGTGAGCTTGGACGGAACCTAAGACAAGACCAGACTTTACAGTCTATGGCCCAGAAATTTCAAAGAAGAGACAAGTTAATCTTATGGACAGACTGGATGGACCGTTCAGGTCTTTATCTGCTGTCATTTCATTTACTCTGTATGAGCTACTTTAAGTTGGAAGGTTTGAACTTCATGCCTCAAGATCTAAAAATCGTCATAGGATGTTAAACAAGAGTTCTGTCCTAGATTATCAGTAGCATTTTTTTGTGTATGAAATCCAATTGTATCAATTTCAGTAATATGTTTAAAACAAATAGGAGAAAATATTTCATTCATAACAAATTACTCTGGTAAAGTCCCTAAACCTGAGGAAAACTAGTAATCTCTGGGATCAACAGCATGGAATTCTGGATTGGCCACTGTTGAAAAACAAGATACTAGGCTTCATGGACCTTTGATCAGACCCAGTATGACAATTCTTTTTGTTAAGCGTCTATATTCAAATCTACTTGGTTCACCAGTACAAACCCAACACTGATTGTAAATTTACAGTTGAAGGTCCAGTCCTATTTATCTTACTTTACCTTGCTAGAGAAGTCTGAAATACCAAATTCATGACTGCAAACAGCAGTACTGTTTTGTATCATATGTTTCAGGCTATTTGCAAACGTGATCATAAACTTGCAATGCTTAAAGCTCAACATTTGCACATTCAGAAGAAAAAGGAAGAAGAGCTGAAGCACTTTGAGGAGAACACAAGCTGGTTACATCGTCTTCAGAATGAAATGCGTCTGTTGGGACAAGATGGCAACATTCCAGAGGTAAGGATTTATTTTTATATGTATGGTGATGGACTTTATCTTGCAGAAGATTGTAGCAATCATAAATTTCATTTGTTTTGAATATGTAGTTGATGACTGGGTTTTCCTGAATAGATGTAGAATGGGGTTATACCAGAGGCAGTATATTTAAGCTGCAATAATGATGACCTATTTTGGTTTCATATTGATCTTCCATATCGGAGAAACAAGCTAGTGATCCTTAACAGATTTCACACCTAGAGCTACAAAGTTCAGGAATGGGTCACATCTTTTCATGCAGCTGGCCCTGGTTGCCCAAAAAGAAAACTTAGGGGGCTGACTACTGTCACAGTAGATCTTTACAAAAAATGTTGATAAGAGTTAGAGTATTTTCTTATAGAATGGGAAAACCCCTTGGATATGCATGCATGTAATAACTTATTTTGTGATGTATTTTTCAGTTTTTTTTACTGCAATTTTGTAGGCTCTTTGCAAAGATCTGCACTGCTCTCACTTAGAGTTAGAAGTGAAGGACCTTAAAGCACAAGTTGATTACATGATGCGACTTGTGATACTTCAAGAGCAAGAGAATAAACAGACTGAGAAGTAAGTGTAGAGGCTTCAGAACAAATGAGAATTCCTTCCATGATCATTGAAAAATGGCTGCTGTTAGGTTTCCCTAGGGTACATAATATGCTATTGGCCTCCTTACACCCACTTCACCCCAAAAGTTTTGATAAACTTGGCAATTATGAAGGCCAGGTATTGACTTATTGCTTTCTCTTCCAGGTTACTAAAGCATTTGCTACCTGCCCAAAGGCAACAATATTTTGCTTTAAAAGAAGCAGGATTAGCAACTTCAAACATGGATGCAGATTTCCAAGCACTGGAGCACTTGGTTTGGAGAGAAAAGGTTGTGGTTTGGGCAGATCAAACTTCTGCCGAGGAACCTAAACAAAATGACCAACCAGATTTTTCTATCCTCATGGCTTTCCCACACATCAAATGCAGTCAAAGTACTCCATGTGGTAAGTAGAATCTGATTTCTTAAATGAGCATTGTCACCTTTGGGCTTTGATGTTTTAAGATTAATTTTCAGCCCACTCACCTATTTCTCTTGTACGTACTGTATATACTCAAATACAAGCCAAGATTTTTAGGCCAAAAAAGGTCCATAAATGGGTATTTCAGTTTTTTTTTTATATTCAAGTCCCTCCTCGTCCCCAATGACCAATAGTGCATGGCTATCCTCCCCCTCTCCCTCTGAGCATCGGCATGCTGCTGTCCTCACTCCCTCCTACCCAAAATCACTGGTGCTGCTGTCATCTCCCACCGGCATTGCTCTTACCCGCTGAAAAAACTACCATCGGTCCTCTGTGTAGGTCCAGTGTGGGGCCTTGAGCATCTGCGCATGCTCAAGGCCTACTGGCTCCTGCCAGCTCTGAGAATCTCAGAGCTAACGGGAGTGTCTTTAGCATGCACCAGCCATACAAGGAGGATCGCTGGTAGCTTGTTCAGCGTGAGTAAATGCAAAGCCAGTCGAGTAGGGGGGAATGTCCAGGTGGTTAAAAGGTAGTGGTTGTGTATTGTGTGTTAACCCCTACTCCTACACAAAATCTACCTTTTTAATAGTGTTTGATCGGTTTAAAAGAGAAGTGGGTGCTTTGTGATGGTCCATTTTTATCACATAGACTCTGAGCTTGGAAGAAATGTCTTGAAAGACTGCTGATGTGTGGGGAGAGAATTTGAAACTGATAATCTCAGGAGTTCATGGACTCCAAATAATAGGAAACTTTTCAGTTAGTACATATGAATATTTGCAAAAGAGACCATGGTATAGATGCAGAGGAGAAGGGGTAATTTCTGGGGTCTGTAGTTCTTGCATTCTTTGGTGGGAGCTTCACTACTTGAGCTAGCAGCAGGTTTTAACCGGTTGGTGATTTAATTGGAATTGGCAGCTTCTGGTCTAAGGTACCTATAGCCTTCATTCCCAACTACCCAAAGAATTACCTCTATTTTTATTATGTTACATAAACTTACTTCAGTTATTAAAGAAACAGTCCTTGGCCAGGTGCCACAGTTCACCTACCTCTGAACTAAGACCTGGAACAATCCTCCAGTAATTATCAAGACAGAACATAACTACCCCAGCTTTCGAAAGAAACTGAAGACTTTCCTTTCTGAGAACACATACCCCATTGATACTCTCAAGTATGCTCTTCCACAGCATTTCACCCTTCCAGAAACCACAAGAGCTCCTCCCCAATCTACTTGTATCTAACTTAATTGTATTGTACTTCAAACTGCTGTGCTGTAATTCTAATGACAGCTCAATGTTCCCCTCTGTTGAATGATTACTACATCTCCTATCTCTGGTAACTACCTCATAGTATTCTGCTTACTTTATATTTCATTGCTGTAACTCCTAAACATAATATGGACTTCTGTTGCAAATACTCAGGATCTGTACTTAGTTGTTGATTCCTACTTCCCACAAAACTGCAGAAGGGTATTATTTTAATATCTTGAACTCCTCCCTCTCTGCAAGCGAACGCAGGTATGTTCTGATCTGCTCTGCTGCTTTTTGCCATTTTCAGATATTTTTCTTTCAAATCTTTGAATTTCTTCATGGATCTGGTGATCAGAGGTCCCCATCTTGGGCTTACTCTGCCAGAGTGGGTGGACTACTGCTCCTAGGCCAATCTCATCGAGTACCTATGGAGCCAAACTGCTTTGTGCCCCTTCAGGAGCTTGGAGTCTATTCCCCTGGGTTCAGCTCGCCTGCTGATTTCATTAGAGGCTTGAGCGCAGGCTGTGTGGCCCTTGTGTAACAACCCTTTGGGTATTAGGGAGCCGGTTGCATAGTTTCTCCCATGTCGCTGTGTGAGGAATCTTTGGGATAGGAGTAAGTGGTCATGATCCGTCCAACCAGCAGCCAGAATTCCTTTTGGTCGAGGTCTGACAAGCTCTGAAGCAGAAATTCTTTCCCCGCATATAGGCTGATTTAGGCAAAGAAGTGACAGTGCATACTCCCATTACTCCCTAAGGGAAAAAGTGAGGGGGAAGGTCTGTTGATTTCATTTTTAGAGGTTTCTGGGGTTAGGATTCAATTCCCTCTCCTTGAAAACACAAAAATTGCTGCCTTTTTTTTTTTTTTTTAAATCTAGCTTCAAAGGCCCGTTTTTGGTGTGTTTTTCTTGATGGTGGCCATCTTGGAATTTTAGCTATCTTTTTTTAAACATTGTTTTATCTGCCTCAAAACAGCTCGATTTTACTAAAGCACACCTCTCACAGATGCCCCAAGCCATTCTAGTCCCAGATCCTGCTTATTTTGTGCAGAGTTGCTGGTTGAGGAGCAGCTATGTTCTATGTGCAGCGTTGGGCTTTGCTCCCATTCAATCCTCCAAGGCCTTGGAACCCTCCAAAATCCCTGAAAATCCGGTCTAAGGTCTAAGATCCTGCTCAGGTGATGGGGTGAAATCCAAGTGCGTGGTGATGGATGAATCTCCTCTTCCCCAGTTTGGGTTTGTGCAAGGAACCTCCGGTTCCCCAATGCAAGGCTTCTCCAATTTTGTCAGCTTCTTATAGAAAACCTACTTTACTTTACAGAACCAGGAAGCGCTGCCTACAAGCACGCTGGCTCCACCTCAAGGGAACTCATCTCCCAGGTAGGTGTCCCCGCCTCGTACACTTTAGAACAGGACTGAGATGATTGGAAGTCCCTTTCCAAGTCTTTATCATCACAGGGCTCTTCTGCGACGGTGGATGATTTGGGATCCTAGTAGACAGGGGGCAAGATTGACTTCATATCACAATTTTGATCCCTCAGATCAGCTTCCATTTCCCATGTCATTTCTGACACTCTATGTTGAAATTCGATGTCCAGCCCTTCACCTCGTAGTGCTCCGTCATGTGTAGCATTATTGCATGTTCATCCAGATATCACCACCTTAGTCACTGACCAATGGGGAGTCCATTTAGGTTAGATACTTTTCCTACTGAAAGCAATCTCACTCTGATAGGATTGAAAGGAAACTTAATATGGCAAGAGCTGAAAAAGTGCCTCAAATTTAACTAATTTGTTCTTTAGCTTTATTAAAGAAATAAAACAAAAACATAAAGGAAATAAGGTAATACCTTTTTTTATCAGGCTAACTTAATGGATTTTATGATCAGCTTTCAAAGGCAAATCCTTCCTTGGATCGGAAATAAGCAAATGTTGACAAAGGCTGTTACGTTGGTGAAACAGGCCAGATGCTAAAGTCTAGGATCAACTTACACAGACATCATAGTAAAAACTACAATGCCAACCAGGATGTCACCTTTGTCAGACAACACTGTGCTTATCTCTGATATTGTGTTGCTTGTCTGTGTGTAATGGATTTTTTTTTTATGTGAGGTGAAGAAGCTGGAGCTGTCTATAAGTTTCTTTTATAAAGATGTTTGTATGTAACCATACTCCCCAGAAAAAGTCGATTTTCTAATTTGATTGTAGGATGGTATATATTGAAAGAATTGTAAATTTGTTTGAGAGCAATACATTAATTTTGTTTTCCGTTTTAAGGTACAGAGAAATACCAGCAGTCTAAACGGGTCCAATGGAAAGAAAGAGGAACTGAAAACACATTTGTAATGGTCAGGCCTTTCGCTGGTAGGAATATCTATTTTATTTTAAATAAGCTATTGCCTCATTTTCAGCCATTAAATTTTGTTTTCTTCACACCTCTGTTCTTTTTGCAGTAATACAGGACAGGTAACACTTTCAAAGTAATTATATGTAATCTTCAGTTATGTTGTCTATATTAGGTAGACAGTTTTTCTAAATCTTCAAAATTAAGTTCTTCCAAACATTTCTTGGTGCTTGTTTTGATTTGCCTTTGTATGGCTGAAAGTAGAGTGCTTGCTTGGAAGTCATCCTTGTTGAATATTCATTTGACAGAAAATCCCATCCCTTATGTTCAACATCAATTGAATGGGTTATTTTCCAACTCAGTTGCACCTCTTAACTCACAGCAAGAGCCCTGAAGTTGCCTAGTCTCTTAGAATTGTAGGCCTCAGATGTGGCCACTAGGAATTGCTGTTGCAGAGTGACTGACTTTCTCCCACAACTTTTTCTTTTTTTTTCTTTTTTTTTTTTAAATCTTTATTCCTTTTTATTTCTCTCAACAAGTGTACAATATTATTACAATTAATTCACATAACTCACTTGACATTCTTACACAATATTATTATACATGTTTTAATCCCCCCCCCCACCCACCTCCCATCCCTTCCCATATCAATAAAATAATCTATCCAAACATATACATACTTAGACATCCCTCTTCCTTAATACAATTAATCATACTTTAACCTATCCCTCCCCCCACCCTTTCTTCCTCAAACTCTTTTTTCATTTTATTATATACATTAATGCACAACAAATATATCTCATCATAGTACATATATCCCCTAATATTCCATAACAACATATTTCCAATAATTTTACCCCCTTTTCTTTTCTATTCATACATATATACCATGTTTCTTATATCCATTAATCAGTTGAAATATACCGCTATTTAAATGGATTATCCTATCCCCCCACCCACCCCCATTTCTACAAATTATCCCCTAAGGAAAAAGAATAAACCTTAATCATTATAATATTCAATTAATGGCCTCCACACCTCCTGAAACCTTTTAAAATGCCCCCTCTGTACTGCAAGAAATCTTTCCATCTTATACATATGGCATACGGAGTTCCACCAAAAACTACAATTCAGTCTAGAACAGTCTTTCCAATTAGTCGTTATTTGCTGAATTCCCACACCAGTAAGAATCATCAGTAATTTATTTGGCATTTAGCCCTCATGCACATTCCAAAAACCACTGTGTCATAGGACAATGCCACATGACTCTCCATCATTAGGCTTTTTCTTTCACTGGGAGGCAAAGGACAGCAACCTGTGAAAACTGCTGATCCTCTACAACCTATATCTTAGAACCAGCCCATCCCGAAGCCTCTATCAAATCATCATATATGGGATGCCCAGTACTGGCCTTGATTTTCTAATCCTCTGTGTTCATCCCTATGCTCTCTTGTTTTCATCTCTGCCACCTCCCCCAGGAAGGCATCCACCACCCTCTCCGTGAAAAATAATTTCCCAACATTACTTTCAAGTCTGCCACCCCGAAACCCCAGTTCATGCCCTTTAGTTTTACCATTTTCCTTCCTACTACTACTACTATTTATTATTTCTATAGCGCAGAAAAGACGTACATTTTAACATACAATAGACAGCCCCTGCTCAGAAGAGCTTACAATCTAATTTAGACAGGAAATTACAGGGTTGGGGAGATTATGGTAGAGAAAAGGATACAGTGGGTCTAGGTATCTGACAGCAGTGAGCGGGAGTTAAGAGTTGAAAGCAGTTTCCAAAAAGTGGGCCTTTAGCTTAGACATAGGATATGATATATACCTTTTAATATGATGCTAGCAGAATACTCATCTCACACAGCTTCTGGTTACAACTGGATGGTATTCACGGCAGTCTCCACCTCCTGTGCATGGGAGGGGACCATGAAGGGTCTGGCCTGCAGAAATTTGCAACCATAGCTCCAGAGTGCACAGAGATGGAATATAAGGGCAAAAAGCTCTGGAAAACAAATCCTAGTGCATAGTGCAGCGACACTCCTGCTCCTCCCTGTACCCAGTCAATTCTGCTTCGTTTCTTTCCATCTTTACTAAAGCACCTGTTTAGCTGATTGTGTGCCTAAGAATTTCTCAAGATACAAACCTCATGTATTATCCATTAAGAAACTTTCCAAATGTGTCATTCTTGAGCTTTCCAAAACTAATTAGCCTGTGTAGGTGTAAAAGTTACCGAATAAAATGATTGTATTTTTATACTGTGCCTGTACACACTTGGGAAACTGCTTACTTTTGCACATTATAAAACACCAGACACTAATCTTATAGGAAAGAGCATTTCTTTCTTTCTTTTTTATTTAGTAATTTCAATTATTCATATCAAGTCTAGATATACAAGAAAAAAATAACATTATAAATAAAAAGCAACTCTCTCCTTGAAGTGGACTTTAGAATTAGTTTCAAGGATAAACTAAAAGTAAATTATTCCAGCTAGAATCCTAACTATAAGCATTGAGATCCATTTTCTGTTTTAATTACCCTTTTTTCATGTTCCAATAGAAAGTTCTCCAAATGGGAATGATCCTAAAGTAGAAATTGTTTACCCTGATAATGTAAAATACAGGGAAAAAAAGGTTGCTCCAATAGCCAAAACCCTGGATTTCAGGGCCAAGAACTGTTTCCTACTTTCCTGAGTGGCTTTCGTTACATCTGGAAAAATTTGAATTAACACCCCGCAAAAAACCAACAGATAGCATAGCCACCAACTTCAGGATAGATACATGGCTCACGTTTCAACTACTTTCTTCAGGGAAACGAGGTGAAAAAAAATAAAATCACAAACTGCCCAAAAGTTAGGAACTTTAATAATACTAACATCTAAATATTACCTAATTTTGCTTTATAGCCATCCAATTCAAAGTTTTTAGTAAGCCATGTTTGTTTAAAATGGCCACAGCGTTTATGCAGCCTTTTAAACAACCCTCCATGGAGTTTGACATCAAAAGAAAATTTTTAGGACACGCCCCCCTCCTTGATTTTAATCACAGCTGACTTATCAAAAAATAAGAAATAATAGATTCCTAGCTACTGGAAATTAATGTTGCCAGAGATCTCAAAATGGCTTCCTGGCTCCCTCTTTCTGCCAACAATTGAAGCAGTGGTTATTGCGGTCCTGCCTTGCCAGCCCATGGAACTTGTAGCCCACAGAAGAAGTGGCTACTGCCCAACCTTCCTTTTCCTGTCTCTCTCAAGGGAAAGGTAGCTTGCATTTTTAATCAAGTGTATAACCATTTTATAATTCTTATCAAAGGTAAATTATTGATAAATCCAAGGCTTGTATGAATGGTGAAAATTCCTAATGATCCTAGTTGTACCACATCCATGAATATAAACCTTTTTTAACATTTCTTAGTCATTGCAACAAGAATGCTATCAAATTACCTATTATACTGATGCTTTGCATGCATATTAAATAGTTCCAATTCATTCAGTAGACATCATTTGCAACTTGGAATTCCATGAGTCAGAAGGCTGTTAAAAGAATGAAAATTTCTGATTAGTAGAATAATTGTATCATTCATCGGCAGCCTTGAAATGTTTATTGAAATGCATACATTAATATATGATTTCAATTTAGAAGAAGAACCTGACGGACTTAATTTTGCAAGGTTTCCAGAAATAAGTAAAAGCAAGAGTTGCCCTACTGGGTCAGATCCTGTTTCCAGCCCAAGAAGTAAAATAGATTTCATGCTGCAGTGGATTTCCCCAAGCCATCGCAATAATGGCCTATGGATGTCTTTTTTTTAGGAAATTATCCAAGCCTCTATTAAACCCTGCAAAGTTAACTGATTTCACCACATTCTCTCCGGCAATGAATTCCAGAGTTTAATTAGACGTTTTTAAATCTACTGCTTAGTCCTAGATGCACTAAAGCCAGCGATTGTCGCTAAACCTGTTTTCACAGCTTCAGCAACAATCGCTCTTACCAATCCGATGCTCAAAACGGTCCCCTCAATCGCCCATTTTCTGATCTGGCCATGCAAATGAGTGCATCAATCGCTTGGCTATTTTGCATGGGGTTTTTGCTAACATCACTTGGCTATTCCAAATGGGGTTTTAGCGATCGTAAAAACTGATGTGTCTGCCTGTTTTGTTTTCTTTTTTTTCCAATGGCACAGATATTTTGCATGTATTACACACACGACATGTCTGTCTCATTAAAAATAAAAAAGTCCCCCACTACCAATGACGGACCTCCCCAATGACCCCTGACAAATGTGGCCCCTCCCCCCAAACCCAAAACAAATGGCATGAGGGATGCCCACTCCCTCCTGCCACTGGACCCCCCCCCCCCCATACCTTTTAATTTGGGAACAGAAGGTGTGCTCAGTCCCTCTTTTCCAAGAACGCCAAGTCTACAATTTCTGGCCTTCCCCTCCTGGTGCATCATGTGACGCACGGGGAGGGGCCTAAAGCTCTGATTGGCTCAGATGCCTCAGGCCTCTCCCCTTGGGAGGGTCTTAGGCTTCTAAGTCAATCAGGGACTTCCTTAGGCTCCTTCCTTTGTATCCTGGATACAAGGGGGAGGAACCTAAGACCTGGCCCTCTCTTCTCTTTTGTTACTAGGGCAATGTCATGATGAGCATTGAACCAACTTTGGGATTCCACTTCTGATTTTCTGCTGCTATTTACCCTCTTAGTCTTTTATTTCTCTTGAGTATACTCGCAAGGTAGAGAGGTTCAGAATCAGTTTGCTTTCTCCTGGGTGAGTTGCACCCAAGGCTAGCAAGCTCCATATACTCAAAGCTACTCACTAAATGTCAGGAATTTTGCCTTTTGCATCTTAAGAATACCAAAAAGGACCTGCTACATGGAAACTAAGGAGAGATTTTGATGTCGGAAGCCATTTGAGATCCTTTTCCTAAGAGTATTTTAGAGTGAGTTCTAAACTGCATGCCCACTCCAAAGTCTTGTAATGCGATTCTTTTTTTTTTTTTTTAAGTCATGTAAGTAGAAAACTAAAAATTTAATTAATGAATGCTATAGCCCTATAGGAATAAAATGGGCTTTATCCATATAACATGGGCTACTGTTAATGTTAACCATACATAAACGATCCTGAAGGGTATAGAGAAAATAGAGAGGGACAGATTCTTCAGACTAGCGGGGGCAACAAAAACAAGAGGGCATTCAGAAAAATTGAAAGGAGACAAATTCGGAACAAATGCTAGGAAGTTCTTCTTCACTCAGAGGGTGGTGGACACCTGGAATGCACTTCCAGAGGAGGTGGTAGGGCAGAGTGCGATTATGGGTTTCAAAATGGGATTAGATGATTTCCTGAATGAAAAGGGGATTTAAGGGTATAGTTAGAGGGTTACTGTACAGGATATTTAACGGTTAGGGAATAACATGTTTTAAGTAAAAGATCACTTAAAGGTCATGGACCTGGGGGGGGGGGCCGCCGCGGGAGCGGACTGCTTGGCATGATGGACCCATGGTCTGACCCGGCAGAGGCAATGCTTATGTTCTTAAGTGAATTCCGAATTTGTCTCAGGTACTCTGCTTCTGTGCAACTGAAGTTCAATGATCACTCAGACTACTAAGTTCTACTCGATGAACAGGTAGTCATAGTTACCATGGACCGTTCCAACACAGGAGAGCAATCTAGAGGGATTGAAAATATTTTAGTAATAAGGCATGAAACACTTAATCGTGTTTCTAGTTTATGATAAGACTAAAAGCCAAAGGATAAGTGATATGAACTTCAAAGAGGTATAAATAAGCCATTTTAATAACAGCCCTGTAGTATGCTTTTATGTTGCAGAAGAAAACTGAGATTAATTTAGCCATGTTGTGGGAATTTACATTAAAAAAAGAACACAATTAACCACTGAGACCATTTCTGGGTTTAATAATTTTATTAAAGGAAGAATAGCTGAAAAGCAAAATAAATTTTGGACATGTAGAATGTTTGTGACACTTTGCTTTTTCCAGATATAATGCAGGAGTACGGTTTTGTGAGAAATAGCAATGGCAAGAAGAGGGCAACGTCTAATATTAATGTACCTTGTTAAATCTATAAAACAGTGGTTCTTAAACCTGTTCTGGGGACCCCCACCCAGAATGGCAAGATCCCAAGGAATAAAACAGATCCTAGGAATAAGCAGTGGATTTCTCCAAGCCTATGGACTTCTCTTTTAGGAAATTATCCAAACCTTTTTTAAACCCTGCTAAACTAAACGATTTCACCTCATTCTCTAGCAGTGAATTCCAAAATTTAATTACACATTGTGTAAAGAAATGTTTTCTCTGGTTTATTTTAAATCTACTACTAAGCTTCATCTCATGCCCCCTAACGGGGTTTTGATTTGTTATAATTTGAGGCTGTGTAAAGGTTGTTTGAGTGACTATAGAACCCCACTATTTACCCTTCTCCATTTGGACTATTGACCATTTAAACCTACTCATCTGTTTCTTGATCCACAACAGGACATAACCTCCCATGACTCTCTAATTTCCTCAGAAATCGTTCGAGGTACTTTGTCAAATGCCTTTTGAAAATCCAAATACATGATATCCGTCGGCTCACCTTTATCCACATGCGGTAGATTGGTGAGGCAAGATTTCCCTTGACCTAATCTGTGTTGGCTTTCTCTCATTAATTCATGCTTATCTACTTTATAATAGTCTCTTACCATTTTTCGCCCAGCACCAACATCAGACTCACCAGTCTTTAATTTCCTGGATCATCCCTGGAACCCTTTTAACAAATTGTGCTGGATTTTTAGAGAACGACGACTAACCTAAGTTAATTTTTCAATTCTATCAGCATTCTGGAATGTATACCATCCAGTCCAGGCGACTTGCTACTGTACAATTTGTTAAACTGACCCATTATATCTTCCAGTGTTAGAGATTTTTGTAGTTTTTCTGATTCATCAGAATTGAATATCATTTCTGGCACCGGTAACTTCCCCACATCTTCCTCGGTGAAGACCGAAGCAAAGAATTCATGTAATCTCTTCACTGCTACTACTGTTTACCACTTATATAGCATTGAAAGGCGTACACAGTGCTGTACATTTTGACATTTAATAGACGGTCTGAGTTGAAAGCAGTCTCAAAGAGGTGGGCTTTTAACTTGGCCTTGAACAATGCCAGAGACGGAACCTACTGTAGGGATTTGGGCAGTTTGTTCCAAGCATACGGCAGAGCAAAATAGAAAGGACAGAGTCTAGAGTTGGCAGAGAAGAAGGGCTCACACAGGAGGAGGGACTTACCAGCTTGGGAGGGGAACATTGGGGGAGATAAGTGAAGCTGAGCTTGCCCCTTGTATCCCTTGGTCATCTAGCAGCCCAAACAATTTTCTTCCCAGTTCCTTGCTTTTAATATACCTAAAAAAAGGTTTTTACAGTGTGTTTTACTTCCAGTACAAACTTCTTTTCAAGGTCTCTCTGCCTTGCATTTGACTTGTCATTCCGTGTCCTGTGTTGTTTTTAATCGTATCCTTCTTCTTCCACTTTCTGAATGATTCTCTTTTGGCTCTAGTAGCTTCCTTCACCTCACTCATTAACCATGCCGGTTGCCGTCTGGTCTTCTTCCTTCTTTTTAATACATGGAATATATCTAGTCTTGGCTTCTAGGATAATCTTTTTGAATAGCATCCATGTCTGATACAAATTTTTGACCATTCTTCTCATGTTATCATAGTCTCCTTTTTAAATGTTAAATGCTGTTGTATTGGATTTCCTGGGTAAACATTGCAGGGATTATATCAAATCTGATCATGTTATGATCACTATTATCAAGTGGTCCCAGCATCATTACCTCCCGCACCAATTCAGGCACTTCACTAAGGGAATGGGGACTTGTATACCGTCTTTTTGTCACTTTGGCATTTCAAAGCTGACATTCAAAGTGATGGGCACTAGAGGATTAAGTGACTTGCCCAGGGTCACAAGGAGCAGCATCAGGATTTGATCTCTCAACCTCTGAGTGCAGAGGCAGCAGCTCATTCAGATCATGAAGGGCATAGAGAGAGTGGAGAGGGGCAGATTCTTCAAACTTTGAAAAAATAAAAGACAGATTCAAAACGAATGCTAGGAAGTTCTTCTTTACCCAACGTGTGGTGGACACCTGGAATGCGCTTCCAGACAGCGTGATAGGACAGAGTACGGTATTGGGGTTTAGGAAAGGATTGGACAATTTCCTGTTGGAAAAGGGGATAGAAGGGTATAGATAGAGGATTACTGCACAGGTCCTGGACCTGTTGGGCCGCCGCGTGAGCGGACTGCTGGGCACGATAGACCTCAGGTCTGACCCAGCGGAGGCTTTGCTTATGTTCAGTGAGCCACAGCCCTTCCTAGGTCTAAAATTGCTTCACCTCTTATACATCCGAGGGTACTGAAGGAACTTAGGGAAGTTCTGGCAGCTCTGTTAGCTGACCTTTTCAATGCTTCTCTAGAGTTGGAAGTGGTACCAGAGGACTGGAGAAGGGTGGATGTAGTCCCTCTCCACAAAAGAGGAAGTTGGAAAGAAGTAGGGAACTATGCCAGCAAGTCTAATACAACCTTGACCCGTGTTCTCCCCTGGACCACCCACCTAATAACTACAAACTTTATAGTGCCGTGGAGTACTTCCTTGCCCCCACCTGGCTACTCCTTCATGTCATCCTGTTGGCAAAACCCTTCTGGGGAGAAGACTGATGGAAAGAATGTATCAAGCTGAAACAATATTTTGAGATGTCTTTCCTCTCCATTAAAATAAGCATCTTATAAATAGGTAATAATTGAAAAATTTGGTTTGGTACTATTTTGGTCAAGACAATGTATTCTCTTTTGCATTTTGCTGGGACTCTTCCTTGTACAAATGTTCTATTAGGTGCATTTTGCTAAAATAGCCCAAATCAGAATAAAGTTGATTTTTATCCCCTTGGGTAGAGGGGGCAGATGACATCCCATTTGATAGTACTAAAACTTCATGCTGTGATAATTAATGGTTAAAGAGGTTTATTATTCCCAATTAGTTCACACTTCCGTGGGTGGTGTAGGAGTTCTGTTGATTGTCATGTTCTTATGGCAGTTCTGTATGCGACTTCTGATGCTCATTTTCATCCACAGCATTAAATGATTCATTCCAGTCATTAGTCAGATTGGAGATGAGGTGCTGGTCTTGATCAGGTTAGGTATGTTGTCTGGGGGGGTTGGGGAGGAGGCGGAGTTCCAGCTATTCTATCCTTTTTTATGAGTTTTCATTTTTCTAAATGGATACATAGCTGGTATACTAGTTTTTTCCCTCAATTAAACCATCAATCATCTGCACATAAGCATTGCCTCTGCCGAGTCAGACCATAGGTCCATCATGCCCAGCAGTCCGCTCCCGCGGCGGCCCCCCAGGTCAATGATCTGTAAGTGATCTATTACTCTAAAGCATTTTGTACTGTATAGTAACCCTCTAATTGTACCCTTCAATCCCCTTTTCTTTCAGGAACTCATCCAATCCCATTTTGAAACCCCAAATCGTACTCTGCTCTACCACCTCTTCTGGAAGCGCATTCCAGGTGTCCACCACCCTCTGAGAGAAGAACTACTTCCTAGCATTTGTTCTGAACGTGTCTCCCTTCAATTTTTTTGAGTGCCCTCTAGTTTTTGTTGCCCCCGCCAGTCTGAAGAATCTGTCCCTCTCTACCTTCTCTATACCCTTCATGATCTTGTAAGTTTCTATCATATCCCCTCTAAGTCTCTGCTTTTCCAGGGAATGAGCCCTAGCTTCTCTAGCCTCTCAGCATATGGAAGGTTTTCCATGCCTATTATCATCCTTGCTGCTCTTCTCTGGACCCTCTGGATGCCTTCTTGGAGGCCACTGCGCATTGTACTGCCAGTTTCATTGAGTGTTCTTTTTCTCTGAGATCATAGGCATTCATAAGAACTTCATGCCTTCTAATTTTTTGGGACAGTTGCAGCTGTTCATTAATTAATTTAAAACATTTAGAATCTGCTTTTTTACCAAAGCGGCTCACAATTCACATACACAGCTTAAAATACATAGTCTTACAAGACCAAGTGGAGTGATGCTAGACAACCCGAATAAGTAGTTTTCAAGTGCAGAAAAGTATGATTATAAATTTAAGTTAAATGTTGAAGTTTAATTATGATGTAGAGTGTTTTTATGGATCATTAAATGGTGTCAATTTCAATGTTTTAGGGAGAGGTTACTATTAATGCTGACATTTGTAGTTAAAAATCTGCTATACTTGTCATTAGTATGATATTACTGTAGTATTTCACTGTTAGACATTGATCCTACTGGTGTGGTGATGTGGTACATTGTCACTGGTTTCCAGTGTGTGGTTATACTGTTGGGTTTTCACTTGTACAGTTTTTCCTTTTTTTAGATTAATAAACGATTAGATGTTTAAGCAGATAAAAAGCAAAACATGATATGTACTAATTTACAATACTTTTGTGTATTATCTTACTGTCCTTCATATTTTCAATTCTTGAAATAAGTATTTATTAAAATGTGATCAATGAATATTTTAAAAATAATTCTTTTGTAGAAACAGTCCTACCATAGGAAAAAATGTACTTTCAAGCACCATAATAATTTTTATTGATCAAGTAATACACTTTTGCAGAGGAAAATGAATTAAAACATAAGAAAACAAACCAAGAAATTATTATTATATTTATTAGTAAATATTTACCATTTAATTGTATATGGCTGCAATAAAACTTTAAAAAATACATAATTTTATAGTAATCTTTACTATTTAATTATATGCAACTAGTTGTATTCAATACTTTTTTCCCTCTTCTTTGGGTAGGAAATCACTAGGGAATATTGGGCAACTTGTTAAAAAAATTAAGGATCTAATCAAGCAAGCTGAAGCCCAATCACTCAACCAGTAGAGGATTAATTGCATACGGTAAACCCTTCCCCCCAGCATATCTTATTTGATGTGTGTAACTCAGATACACAGTCCATCATTATTATTATTTCCATCACAGTTAGAAACAATCCATCGATTCTGACAGGTTTAGCCTGAGCTTCTGCAGATTTCCACCCGATCAGCCTGGTTTTGAGGCTATCCATAATGAGTATTACTTTAGGTCTGCATAGATTGCGACTAGAGGAGCAGCACTTTTATGTGCAATTGAATGTGACATATGTCACTCCCATGTATCTCTATCCAGTGACGGCTCATTTGCTTATTGGAATGACATTAAGAGAAAATACATGGACTATTCCATTTTTAGGGGAAGAAGGTGTAGATAGTTAAAAATATTTTATTAACATAAGGAAGGTGAAAGAGCTTCATTTCACTGTTTAAATCTTCACAAATTATGCTTCTGTTGAACAGCGACAGCTTTGGAGTCCAAGGAGAACCTACAGCAAGAATTCAAAGAAACTGTTATTCCTGCCCAAAATCGGGCAAAGCGAAAATTAATGGAATCCCCTAAACTCTCGGATCCACGGAGCAATAATCGGCTAGATGATTCCTTCAGCAAAGACCTCTTCCCTATCTTGTACACACCAGAAAACTGCAAAGGAACAACAGCC
The DNA here is from genome assembly GCF_902459505.1 of Geotrypetes seraphini. Classification (NCBI taxonomy): domain Eukaryota; kingdom Metazoa; phylum Chordata; class Amphibia; order Gymnophiona; family Dermophiidae; genus Geotrypetes; species Geotrypetes seraphini. The sequence goes on from NC_047102.1 coordinate 2,261,273, forward strand.
CCAGAGGTTGGTTCAGAAATCATCACAAAGCAAGACATCCAGAACAATATTGATGACCGGGACTTCAACATGCCATTTCAAGGAAAGAGAGAAAGCGATGCAGGATGTGAAGAGACTGACTTGAACTCCACTGTCATTTTGTGTCCAGGCCCAAGTGACACAAATTGTGACTCTTCAGATGATTTCTGTCGACAGGAACCACAGGCATGCAGCAGTAGCAATGTTTTTCAAAGGTGTGGGATGTTTTTCCTTTCCTTTCTTTATCTATGCAAAACAATATTCTATTCCAATAATGTTGCTTCTTTTGATAGTGTTCTGCCAGGGACTGGCACTTTTTCAACAATCATTACAAAAGAAAATGAAGTGTTTGGCAAATGATGGCTAGAATATATGGTTCACATAAATCTTAGATTATAAATTTCTTCTAATTAAGGTATATTAGACTATACAAGATCCTCCTCTTGCTTGAATGTGACTTTCACTCTTAAATAGCAATTAAGTTGGCCAGCACATAAAGATCAAAAGGAGCATACACATTTTTCCTTCTGCCATCTCAACTTCATTCTAAATGTGAAGATGTGATCTGCCCTCACATCAGAAGCATCCCCATGTTAACCACACTTAGAATAAATGGTGTTTTCATATACCCATAAAAAATGTCCATGATGAAGCAGAGAAATGTTTTAAAACTCCAATTGTTCTTTGTGTAGAATTGCATAACTTTGTAGCAATTAACGTGCAGATGTCAGCCAAAGATGATATGCTCTGCAGGCTCATGAAAAGCAAACTTTTCAGCTATTTAAGGGGTGTATTAACTTTTAACATGGCAATTAATGTGTTGGCAGCTAACACAGCATGTGTTAACTGCTGCTTTCAATAGGTAACAGAAGGGGTTATGAAATCTGTCAACATTTTTATAAGCAATATTGATGAAGGGCTATCAGGCAAGACTTGCCTTTTTGTGGATATTACCAAAATCTGCAATAGTGTAAACACCCTGGATGGTGTGAATAACATGAAAGATTTAGCGAAACTTGAAGAATGGTCTGAAATTTGGCAGCTAAAATTTAATGCTAAGAAATGCAAGGTCCGAAGGAATGGTACAGTTTAGGGGGTGAAGAATTTATGTGCATGACAGAAGAACGGGACTTGGGTGTGATTGTATGTGATGATATTAAGGTGGCCAAACAGGTTGAAAAGGTGATGGCGAAAGCTAGAAGGATGCTAGGGTGCATAGGAAAAGGTATGGCCAGTAGGAAAAAGGAGAAATTGATGCCCCTGTAGAAGACTCTGGTGAGACATCATTTAGAATATTGTGTTTGGTTCTGGAGACCACACCTTCAAAAAGATATAAAAAGGATGGAGTGTGTCCAGAGGAAGGTTACTAAAATGGTGTGTGGTCTTCGTCATAAGGCATATGAGGACAGACTTAAAGGTCTCAATCTGTATACTTTGGAGGAGAGGCGGGAGAGGGGAGATATGATAAATGTTTAAATACCTACGTGGCGTAAATTTCGCATGAGTCAAGTGTCTTTCATTTGAAAGGAAACTCTGCAATGAGAGGGCAGAGGATGAAGTTAAGAGGTGATAGGCTCCAGAGTAATATAAGGAAATACTTTTTTTACAGAAAGGGTGGTAGATGAATGGAACAGTCTCCTGGAAGAAGTGGTGGAGGCAGAGACTGTGACTAAATTCTTTCCTGCCCCCAACCCCACCTACTTCATTGCCTGCAACGCTGTTCAATTAATACTTAACTGTATGTAACTATGTTTAAATTAATGTGAACCGCCTAGAACTCACTGGGTATGGCGGTATACAAAAATAAAGTTGTTATTATTATTATTATAAATTCAAGAAGGCGTTGGATAGGCACGTGGGATCTTTTAGAGAGAGGAAGAGAGAATGGTTACTGCGGATGGGCAGACTGGATGGGCCATTTGGCCTTTATCTGCCATCATGTCTCTATGTAATGCAGAGACTGTTTGCGTATTTAAGTACTAATGTGGTAGATAACAATATAGAGCGATTCACACAGTCTGAAGAGCAAATTTAACTATATTGCTGTTGATAACTTTATCTGTATTAACTGTAGAACTGTCTCAGAGTGCTGGGAATGGTCTTGTATCTGAACTAGCAAGGTACTTGCAAAAAGCTGTCAGTCATGTTGTCCAACTCAACCTCCATCCCAGGGAGCTGCTCCTGCCCCCTCAGTTTGTTATCTGCAAGCAAGTTGTTCAGAAGTGTGTTTGATCTGCTCTTCTATTACATACTTAGAAAGAATACATTTTGAAATACCTTCTTAAGCTTCCCGTGCATTTCATAAACTATGTTCCTTGTGTAAAACTTTTATCCACTATTTACATTATAGATATGATCTTGCCATACTACCAAGTAAAAATCTTGTGAAGCCACAGAGTGAGAAGCCGTCTTACATGGCGATGACATCCGCTGCGGAGCGTAAAAGAAAACTGTTCTGGTGAGTTTGTTGCATTGGATGCCGAGTTCTGAAGCCTCAACTGATTACTAACATACCCCGCTATAGACCCAGCATGCTCTCTTAACAGGCAGAAAATAGGATTAACCACGCTAGCCTAGTAAACAAATTCACATCTGCTGCAAAGAACAGCGGACTAAGGGCGAGATTCTCAAAAATTTGTGTTAAAAACCAATGGGCCGCTATAGTGATTTAAAAAAAACAAAAAAACTCATGCAATGAGGTTGGCGGAGACTAGTGGAAGGTTTGCTAAATTTGCATGTGCCCATCATTGGTGATAGCAATGGCCACATGTGCAGAATAAATGCCAACCCCCAACAACAACAAATCGAGCTGCTGAAGCCAAGCAACCCCTCACCCTTTGTTGTACTACATTTGCATATCAGTATCGGAGACTGCTAGAAAACTTGGAGAAGACCTCGGTAAGCCGCTAAAATACTTGCTGGAACCAGTTTAGCGAGCACATGATCCTGCAGATACACCTAATCACTCTGGGCAAATTACGTCATGCTCCATTGCTTCAGAGTCCAAATTTGTTTCCCTGTCCAGGAGGGCTTACAGTCTAACATACTAGAATTTAATTTGTCTGGAGCTAGATCATGTAGATACTGTGTCTGAGGTAACTAACAGCACCAGAGATCTTTCAAAAGAAAAAAAAGAGCCTTTAAAGCTATATAGTGATTAGCCATGCAAATCTTTAGCCTTCTTTCTTTTTAAAGAAAAAAAGCAACATGACAAAGACACTGAATTATCAAAAGCATGCTACATGAAGCTATATAAAAACTGAGGTTTTTTTCCATCATATAATGAGCACAAATAGTTTTTTGTTTGTTTGTTTTTAAGCTCTGCATCAAGTGGTACATCAAAAGAGAATCTGCCAGAGTCGCACTTGGCAAAACGCATTCGACAAGACAACTTAGTAAATTGTAAAGCCTTGAGAGTACCCATAGCTCCAGGTGAGTGTCAGACAATGTAAGATATCACAGTGGGATTTCTGGCTAGAGATGTGTAGGTGGTTGAAGATTAGAGGATGACATTTACAAGTTATCAATTTCAAGCTTGTTCCTATGATGCGAGATGCCCATTTATATAAAAATAAGGAAAAGAAAAATTACTCATTCAAGTCGGATATTGTTTTGATTTGTTGTACTCCAGAAATTCCAGACTTGTACTCAACAACTTGTGTTGTACTGGTTCTCTTTTGTGATGAAGTGTAGATTTTAAGTTGCCTCTAGGAATGATGTTCTTGAACTCCTTAAGTGTTTGAGAACAGCTTTTTCTGTTCCATCCCTTCTGGATTCAGTACGCTAAATGTTCAATCGCTTCCTGCAATCCAGGAGTTGCAGAAATCCAAACACTTTTCTGAGCGTGTGCTGCTCCTCCCTTAAAGAGAAGGTTAGAGCCCCCTACAGTTTCAATTTCTGCAAGCAATCCATGCAGAAGTCTTCTGGTCTGCATCTTTTTCTGATTTTTTCACTTCAAGTTTGTCTTTTTTGGTAGCTTTGCGGTCGTCCTCTGTCAGAGGAATGGATGTAGTCTCACAGAGCCCGACTGCTGCTTCACAGAGAAACTTCAGTGTGTGTGCCACCCTTTTTGGACTCTGGGTCCATTCTCCTGGGAGTTCACTTGCTCTCTGACCTTGTCAAGGGTTTAGGAGCAGGCTGTATGCATCAGCTATTTGTTTAGGCAAAGGAGAGTGTCCTAATTAAGTATCTATCGACGCAACATGAAAAGATTGGAGCTTGCCTTTCTCTAAATTCAGTAGATTCTAAAACAAACTGTTAATAAAATGGTAGAGTTGTTGGTTTGGCAGCCTTTGGCTTATAGTACTTTATTCCTGTACTTGACATAATGTTAACTGTTGTTGCGATAGTAGAGAGCAAACTGACTGTCTCAAATATAAATATATGCTATGTTATACTAGCATAAAAAATGCTGCAATAAATTTCCTAGGGCTCTAGACCTCCACTGTGTTTCACCTTGGAAAATCTCATGATCTCTACCATTGGATGTTTTATGTCGGCTTTCTGTTTCTTTTAACTGTCTTGCAGTATGTCCTTGGCTTTCCAGAGAAATAAAAGCCTGGTCATTTTTTATATAATGAAGGTGTTAGATTTATTGCTGCACATGTGTGTCTGCTGAACCAGAAATAAAACAGGGCTATGTAGCCTGAATCCTTTTGTTCCACTAATGGATCAAATGTTTGCAGTGTAGGTTAAGCTTGATAAAGAATGAACAGGATACAGAGAGAAAATTTCTACCCTTGTTTTGATATTTAAATGGAGCCAAACCACGTAGAGATGAAGATACAAACTGTTCAGCTGAAACAGTAATTAATCTGTATCTACGATTGTTCTGTTTAGTAAGGTATCTTTTAAAAGATATCGCCACAATAGAGAAGATAGAACGTCCCAATAGCGAAGTTGCAATAGAGACCATAGTAGAATAGGAGGGCTGTTTTTGATAGGACGCCTTAAGTCTTACTTTGGGCGTTTCCTGCAAAACGTTCAAAGCTGGAAGCGGAGAGACGTCCATTTTCGAACGGGATGTCCAAATCCTTTTTGTTTTTTTCCAAAAATATCCTACTTGGACATCTTGGCCGCTAGGATGACTTTATTTATCATTTTTGACTACAAAAATATCCAAGTTAAAAATGTCCAAATCGGCACCATTTGGATGTGGGAAGGTCCAGGATTGTAATGGACTGGCCACATAGACATCACAGTGGGGCACCTTAGAGAACACTGCTGTGAACTTCACATAAAAGGTGCCAGATATACATCTCACCATAACCCCCTTATTTATGATCCCTCCAAAACTCCCCCAAAATCTACTATACCCACCTGTCTCCTACCCTCAATAGTGCAGAACTTATATGGTAGTATAGTAGGGCTTTGGACTCCTCCCCCTCCCCCTCACACACACCAGAAATATGAATAAAACTACATACCTGTCTGGTATGGGAAAGGTTAGTGGAGCATCACACAGGTGTCTTAAGTAGCCTGGTGGGTGGGCTAATGAGTCATAGAGAGGAGGACCCAGGCCCATAAGACACTAGCCACTACATTTATGGTGGAAAGTGTAATTCCACCAAAACCCTTACCTAGATCCATACTACTACAACGCAAGCAGCTAAACTCAACCACCCCATATCCAACATGCTGACAACAATGACCGACTTCAAATCATTTTGAAAAGAAATCAAAACCCTGCTATTCAAAAAATGTATCTAGATATCAAAACTCAGCCCCATGTCTATCCCCTCTCTTGTAAACTTTCCCCCTTTTGTAAACTTCCCTTCAAAGTCTCAATCATGTAAACAGCACCCTAAATTGAAATTTTCCTGGAAATGTCCAGCTATCTTCTTTTGTAATCCACCTAGAACTGCAAGGTACTGGTGGAATAGAAGTCACTAATGTAATGTAATGTAATATAGGTGTTATCTGCAGCCATAAGGGCTATTGGGGTGGGAGACAGGTGGGTATAGTAGGTTTTGAAGGGAGTTAGAATATATGGCATAAATGAAAAGATAAATATAATAGGCATCTCAGACCTGGTGGAAGGAAGATAACCAATGGGACACTGTGACACCAGGGTAAAAATTATATCACAGTATTAGAATGGATCAAATTGGTGAGGCTTAGCATATGTTAAGAAGGAATTCTGCAGGAACCAAAACGCACCTCGGAATCCCTATGGGTAGAAATTTCATGCAGAAAGGGAAAAAGGATTGTAATAGGTGCACTTCTGTCCACCTGACCAGAATGAACAGACAGAAATTAGGGAAGGTACCAAATTGGGTGACATGCTAAGGAACTCTTTGGGGTCAACGGGATAGAAAGTGAACTAATTCATTGTTGACATCAAGGACTGCTTTATGGAGTGTAATAAAAAGCCAAAGAGGCAAATATTAGGAAGACTTCAACTTCAACCCAGTTCGCAGTGGCATGGGTTGCTTTCAACAGCTAAAATCACTTATCTTCGAAAAGTAACCCTTTTCTTTGCATGGTTCTTAGGGAGCAGCAAGAATGCAGACTGGGGCATGCAAAGACAACTCCTTAGAAGCATTTCCGAAGGAAATCTATCAGGTGGCAGAAAAAGGACATCAACGTTTCTGAAATCTCGGACTTTCATGCATGTTATAAAGAAGAAACCCTAGTTCGGAGAAGGGGCAGAGACTGGGACTCAACATTTCTTTTATTTGATAGTCAATTTTTGTCATGTACTAATGCATTAGATTATTGAAATAGATTTATCAATGTTATAATTTATGCTTCAGAAAGTAAAATGTATTTTTATTAACAAGAAAAATATTTTGTTTTAAACATTTACAAATTTGCCATTTTAATAAACAGAAACTTGTCTTTTGTAATCATGTATATTTGTAGAAGGCTCTAAAAACTTACATCTCAATATTTTTCTTTTAATATCACATAACAAACTGGAGCTTTGATGTCTTGTAAAATAGTTTTCTTTTCTTACTAAGAAAAGAGATAGAGCTAACTGATCTATATAAAAATTTATTCCGTGCTGAATCAATGGAATGATATCGTTTTTAAAATAATTACAATTGTTGTGGTGTTTGCTATGGAAAGGAGAAGGTTCTCCTTTTAGGGAGCTCTCTTGATAGCTTTTATTCATTCATACACCAGTAGTGTTGGCCCTGCATCAGGGTTATCAATTTTGCAACCAGCTCTTGTGTTCATATATGCTAAATGGTTTGTCAGTTGTATACAAGCATAGCTAATGGTGACTCCAGTGATGTGTTGGGGGGGGTTTGGTTTTCTTCCTACTGACATCCAGGTGTAGTGGTGCTTCTGCCAAAGACTTGTAGTCTTCCCTGCACTACACCAGGCCACGGCACTGAAGAGCACATTGGAGAACATGACAACAACTAAAGGCCAAATGGCCCATCCAGTCTGATCTTCCACACCATCCACTATCTCCACCCATTGCCCTCACCACCTTTCACTTATTTTCTTGGTCTCATTTTGCATCCTCTGCACCCCTTTAGTGCTTCTCTATCTCTGCCTACCTCCAACCTTCCTTCCCCACTGGTGCTTCTCTCTCCTTCCAATCCCCCTCTCCTATGGGTGCGTCTTTCTGGGTTTTTTTCTCTCTCTCTCTCTCTTAACCCTCCATGGGTGCCCCATCTCTCTCTTTCTCTAACCTCCTCTCCTGCTATTTGTCTCTCTTCCCATCCAGCCCTATCCTACTGCATACTCTCTCTCCATTCTTTCTCCAGCCTTCCCTACCTCCCTCCTCCCCAGCCACTGTAATTCAATCTTCAGGCAGCTGACAAGCAATGAGATGAGCCTGCTTCTGCCAGCCTGCCCCAGAAGCCACTGTCTGCATAGGTGGGACCTGCAGAGAGGTGGCTTCCGGGGCAGGCCAGTGGCAGAAGGCTCACCTCGTTGCTGCTGCCAGCTGCACGAAGATTGAATTACAGTGACAGGAGAGGAGGTAGGTGGAGGAATCCGGGCAACCGGCTAAATCCAGAGAGACTGCGCAAATTTTAAAAAGAAGTCCAAACACCCTGACTGTTCTCTATAAAGAGGACATGTCTGGGATTTCCTGGACGTATGGTAACCCTAATTTTGACCCATACTACTCTTATTAAAATTAAATAAAAATTCTCAAGTTGCTCATACTTTTTGTAGAGGTACATTTTAAATGTAAGTTTATATGTTTTAAACTTGTGCTATTGTGGTCTAATTTCCTTGACCCACATCTGGTAGTATTTGAGCTTTGAATCCTTTGTTTAATAAATATATTCTACTGATGTTACAAGGAGTAACTATAAATATTTTAAAATTAGGGGAGGAGTCATTTTACAGTTTAAATATATTTGCAGAAACACTAGGCCCAATGCCGTCCTATGTGTTGGCTCTTAGCCTCCCTGAAGCATCTGACTTAATTTCATTTTGTATCTAACCTGTAAAATGCTTCATGTGCTTTATATTTCAACTTGTAAACATCCAGGCAATTTTCCAAACTTTAGGTTGAAAAATGCTTATTGTAAGTTTACATTTTAGATTTAACTTACCATAACTATTGAAAATCTGTTGGCTACTTACTTAAAGAAAACTTAGCTGATTTATATTTGACTTGCTTAACATGTGTTCACATACTATGACTTCAGTGTGACAGAAGGATCCTGGCAGAAGTGTGACGACGCTTGTACATAGTTTCATAATTGAGCTAACTTAAATATTTCATTGTGTTTGTAAAGAAGGGCCTGCTGATAATTAGGAAAATAAAGTTAAATCAAAAGCAGTGTGTCAAAAGAGTTGGGGGAAGGAACAGAAGGAAAGATAAGTAGTTTTACTCTGGCGTTTGCAGATATGTAATTCCCACTAGATTTCCTCTGTCAGCAAAGCTCAAAGTGATGTACAACAATCAAACATAAATTACTGCAAATAAAATATACCGCTGGACAGTGCAAACTGAAGGAAAAAGCTCAAGGCATATGTGTGTGTAAACCCCCCCCCCAAAAAAAAAAAAACAAAAACCCCACTTTGGTATGACTGTCTCTAATATACAACTGCTCTATTGAAAATAGTGGCAAAAGATCTTTGTTAATTGGAGTAACAATGAATGTCCAAAATTGTACTTTAATACAACAGACCTTAGTGGTATTACCCAAGTCTGCTGCATTTTCACTAGAAATTTATGCTTAATTCTTTATCGGTCTCAGGGCGGTAAAAGGCCTTGCTTTCATGGTAAACCATCCCTGTGTCGGTCATGTGCAACATCTGGGTTCCAATGCTGTGAGGGAGACCATCCTACAATAAACATCAAAAAGTCAAAATTGTAGCAGAAATGAAGAAATATAAATGCAATGAAGACCGACTGAGATCTTTTTTTTTTATGACTTGCATGCTATTTGAGTCTTTATATTTCTAAACATTTTGGGATTGTTAGCAATAGTGGAACAACTTCCCCAGACTAGTGTCAGCACATTTTTTGATATAGAGTAATTGAAATCACCTATTATTATACTGTTGCCCAATTCTCCAGTTTTCCTAATCTCCGAAAACCTTTCTTCATCTGCTAATTTAGTGTAACCCAACCTTTATATTCCTTCCCTTCACACATGGAATCTATCTATATGGATTCCACACTGCTATTTGTCATGCAGAATTTTGATTTGATTCAATTCCCTCTTTGACATATAGTGCAATCCCCCCCCTCCAATTTGATCTACTCTATCCTTGCAATATAATTTGTATCAGGCAGGCAAGTGACCAGGCGCTCCTCATGCCCATCAGCTACTCAGCTGTCTACATGCCTAATGAATCATCAAATACAACAGCTGCCCTAACCCTTCCCTCCTGGGCAGAAGCCCCTGGAGACACTTAGGAGGGCATCACCCTGGTGAAGTAGGAAATAATCATGTAGCTAGGACCTACCCACCAGGGGATGCAATATCCTCTCACACCGAGGATATTGCATCCCCTGGTGGGTAGGTCCTAGCTACAGGAATATTTCCTACTTCACCAGGGTGATGCCCTCCTAAGAGACCTCTCTCCTCCAAGGCAGCACAAGTGGGACTTCTCTATGTACTTCTGTCTCCCTGAGATCCTTCAAGACTGGCAACTCTTGCCTCAAGGGAACATACTCGTTCTCTGAGAGCTAGGAGCTCTTTGCAGTGAGCACATGCATATAACTTCTCACCCTTCCCTCCTGGGCAGAAGCCCCTGGAGACACTTAGGAGGGCATCACCCTGGTGAAGTAGGAAATAATCATGTAGCTAGGACCTACCCACCAGGGGATGCAATATCCTCTCACACCGAGGATATTGCATCCCCTGGTGGGTAGGTCCTAGCTACAGGAATATTTCCTACTTCACCAGGGTGATGCCCTCCTAAGAGACCTCTCTCCTCCAAGGCAGCACAAGTGGGACTTCTCTATGTACTTCTGTCTCCCTGAGATCCTTCAAGACTGGCAACTCTTGCCTCAAGGGAACATACTCGTTCTCTGAGAGCTAGGAGCTCTTTGCAGTGAGCACATGCATATAACTTCTCACCAACTGGGAGAAAATCATACATGTGACATTCAGGGCAAGAAAACTGGATAACGCCTCTCTTGCTGTTAGTTTTCAAGGACCAGTCACGTCAAAGAATGATGCTTGTCTGGGCGGTTGTATCCTTGCACACCCACAAACGCTCATAACATTGACAAACTCTTGCATATGTAACATACATGTCATCTATTCTAGTATATATTTATGAAGGAAAATTTTTAAATAAGGTAAAATTCTGGAATCTCCTGTGGCACACCCAGAATCTCGTCAGGGCACACAGTTTGAGATACACTGCCTTTGTCAATTTGGTCATTCCCCCCCCCCCTAATAACTCTTATAATTTCACAATCTTTTATTAAGAGTCGGCGACCAAAACTGCACTTGATACTTAAAATATGGTCTCACTATGGCGCAATACACAGTCATGACTGTTTAATTCTCCATTCCTTTCCTAATAATTCTTAATATTCTGTTTGCTTTTCTGGCTGTTGCCAGGCAATGAGCAAATTTCAATGTATTGTTCACAATAATACCTAAATCCTTTTCCTCATTGGTCATTCTTAATGTGTAACTTAGTATAGTGTAGCTATAATTTTGATCATTTTTTTACATTAATTGGATGTCTAATCTTTCAGGCTCCCAATATCCTGCAATGTCTCAGTCTGCATGTGATTAAAAAAAAGAATTATATATATATATACATACACAGACATATATAGTAGAATTAGTAAAGGTACAGAAATGGATGACCAAAATAATGAAAGAGATGTAACTTCGAAAAATTGCGAGCCATGGAATCGAGGGTGAAATACTCACGTGGGTTAAAAACTGATTGGCGGATAGGAAACAGAGTGGGAGTAAATGGACAATATTAGGACTAGAAAAGCGTCAGGAGTAGAGTGCCACAGGGTTTGGTGCTTGGACCTGTGCTCTTCAACATATTTATAAATGACCTGGAAATTGGTACGACAAGCGAAGTGATTAAGTTTGCAGACAATACAAAGTTATTCAGAATAGAGAAGACACAGTAGGATTGCGAAGACCTGCAATGTTACATAAACACGCTTGAGAAATGGGCTGCGATATGGCAAATGAGGTATAACATGGATAAGTATAAGGTGATGCAAGTCAGTAACAAAAATCTTATACATGAATACAGGATGTCCGGTGCGGTACTTGGTGAGACACCCCAGGAAAGAGACTTGTCAATGAAGAGACAAGTCAATAAAGCCGTCTGCGCAATGCACAGCAGTGGCGAAAAGGGCTAACAGAATGCTAGGAATGATTAAAAAGGGGATCACAAACAGATCGGAGAAGGTTATGCTGCTGTACCAGGCCATGGTATATCCCCATCTGGAATACTGCGTCCAGCACTGGTCGCCGTTCATGAAGAAGGACACAGTACTACTTGAAAGGGTCCAGAGAAGAGTGATTAAAATGATTAAGGGGCTGGAGGAGTTGCTGTACAGTGAGAGATTAGAGAAACTGGGCCTCTTCTCCCTTGAAAAGAGGAGACAGAGGGGACATGTTTGAAACATTCAAGATACTGAAGGGAATAGACTTAGTAGATAAAGACAGATTGTTCACCCTTTCCAAGGCAGAGAGAATGATAGGGCACTCTCTAAAATTAAAAGGGGACAGATTCCGTACGAACATAAGGAAGTTCTTCTTCACCCAGAGAGTGGTAGAAAACTGGAATGCTCTTCTGGAGTCTGTCATAGGGGAAAACACCCTACAGGGATTCAAGATAAAGTTAGACAAGTTCCTGCTGAACCAGAATGTACGCAGGTAAGGCTAGTCTCAGTTAGGGCATTGGTCTTTGACCTAAGGGCCGCCGCATGAGCAGACTGCTGGGCACAATGGATTACTGGTCTGACCCAGCAGTCGCAAATTTTATGTTCCTCCAAAGTATACAGATTGAGATAGTGATTTTGCATCATAAATTGGAACGATTTTTTAATTTCCCTTGTTCACCTTTTGCTTTCAGCTGAAATATTGCTTAGAAAATATTTTAGGGAAATCTAAAAACTGGAAATATCTTAGTGAATTGTATTTCAGAAAGTTATGTACCTGCCATCATCACTCGCAATGTCAACTAGAGGAGCAGTGGATATAGCTCCAGCATTCGAAACTGAGGAACTCACTGCCTTCTTAGAGGACACTCAAGATATCATTTCCACTTGTTCGAAAGAGATAAACTGCTAGTTTACTTTAAATATTAAAAAGTTGGTTTTTTGCGGGGTGTTAATTCAAATTTTTCCAGATGTAACGAGAGCCACTCAGGAAAGTTGGAAACAGTTCTTGGCCCTGAAATCCAGGGTTTTGGCTATTGGAGCAACCTTTTTTCCCCTGTATTTTACATTATCAGGGTAAACAATTTCTACTTTAGGATCATTCCCATTTGGAGAAATTTCTATTGGAACATGAAAAAAGGGTAATTAAAACAGAAAATGGATCTCAATGCTTATAGTTAGGATACTAGCTGGAATAATTTACTTTTAGTTTATCCTCGGAACTAATTCTAAAACCACTTCAAGGAGAGAGTTGCTTTTTATTTTCTATAATGTTTCTTGTAAAATATGTTTCACTAATGTTATTCTTTTCTTGTATATCTATGCTTGATATGTATAATTGAAATTACTAAATAAAAAAAGTGAACTTGAATATATAATCTGCTGTACAATCATTTTGATGGAATGCCTTTGAAAGACAGCACAATAAAAAAATGCAAAACTTTGTTGCCTTTGCATGCATTGAAGTGGAGTAGCCCCTCCCCCCCCCCCCCCCCAAATTTTTAAGCATTTGCAAAGACAGTTTGTATGTGATCAGCTACGTCTTTGGAGAATTTTACCCCCACTTGATGTGGAAAGTAAAGTTATCAAGGCTTTGAGAAAGGACATGTCAAATTTCAGAAATAAATAAATAATTATGAAGCTGAAGAATGTTCCCTGTCCTGTAAAGCTTATTTATTCACAAGGGCAACCTTAACCATAACGAGAAGGGCAGGATGCCTCACAAAACTCTGCTTTGAAGGAAAGCCACAACAAACATGAAGAGCCATTCATGAGACCAGCTTTCTACTACCGCTTGTGCCCTTCGTGCAAGAAGAAAACATCTTTTGTTCCCACATCCTTAACTAAAATGAAACATAAACAATGAGCAAGTATTTAGGGCTGAAACTTAGTTTATGAATTCTATATTGTGCTTGAGCTCTACCTTTTCTGCCCTTTCCCAAGCCGAGTTTAGACATGAGAGAAGCATAATAAGGTAAATGGGAGAGATCCGTCTATGTTTTATGTTCTTTCATGGGGAGAACATTTTTAAACCCACCAGAGACTTTTCAATTCTACAGGGAAAAAGAGACCAACTGATTTTCCCACCAAAATTCAAATTGGTGACTAACTGACTTTCCTGCCTCATTCGCCTCAAGCTCCAACCAATCAGGTTTGAGAACCTACTATATAAAGACAAACTGCAGACCTCACAGCATACCCTGAAGAAAGCCACAGTATCATGGCTGAAATGTCAAGACGCAGCGAGGCTCCGAAAACTAAATAGCATCAGTCTATGTTCTCGCAGCATTTTGCCACTTTAGAGCAGCTGCTTTTGCAAATTAGGTGTGTCAATTCTGTAATAGCTTCTATGCACCAAGAGGCCATTAAAGCTGGCATGGGAGTGCCTACTTAGTTATGGAATTTTTTCCCGGATACGATCCATTTGTTTCTGGAGTTTTTTATCCTTTCGTGATAGTTTGAAGGCTCATATTTTTTGAAATGCTTTCCAGGATTTAGGAGTGGTTTAATTTTATGAGTTGTGTGTTCATGTTGTGTTACTGAGTAATTGTATTGTTTTTATTTTATGAATGTGATGTTCTAATCGGCATAGATTTCAAATGTGCGGTATATGAATGTGTAAATTAAATAAATTCATATCCTCTAGTTCTACCACCTTCCTATCTCTGGTGAAGGTTTGGTATGATACAAATATTTGAAAGGTATTAATCTATATCGGTCCTAGCTCTTCTTTCCTCCAGGTTGTATATCTTCAGGTCTTCAAGTCTCATACATCTTCTGGTGTAAATCCCAAACCATTTTCCTTTCTTTTTTCTGAACCGCTTCATCCTTTTAGTGTTACCCTCTACGCCCTGGCAAGGATAAATAGGTGATCTTACATGAGTCAAGGGACGCACATAACTAACTGATAGCATTCTAGAAGTCTCAACGACGAGACGAGAACACACAACAAGGGAATCATGAGGATAAGATGTCATGAGATCAGCCAAGGATATATAGTTCAAAAAAATCATTTTATTGATGAATATGGTGCAATGGCTCAAAGTCTTTGAGCCATAGCAGCATATTCATCAATAAAGTGATTTTTTTTGAACTAATATCCTTGGCTGATCGCTTGACATCTTGTCTTCACAACTCCCTCGTTGAGCATTCTAGAAGTTACATGTGGTCATTTGAAGATGTCTATAGGCTGCTCATGCTTATGTTCCCCCACCCCCAATGTCTAGTGCCCATTTCCATGTAATTAGCATGGCTAGGTGTCAATTGGTGGAATTACCTTCATCGTGCACAACTGTATTTGATTCCCAGTGACTTATCCTTCATTAGCTTTTAGCTTATTCAGCACCACACCACAATCCAATCAAGATGTAAAACAAAAACCCTGTATCATATTATATCTTAACTGAAATATTATATATAATTAATTTACTGCAGTTAAGTGGAGTAGGGTCTCTTGAAAATATAAGTTGTGGTCTTTGTAACATCACGAGTGACTGTGTGATGAGTGCTGGAAAGCTCCGGATTAATCTAATAAAAGCAAGCCTTCTGTTGTGAGTCAAGCCAGGAGGTGTCTGATTTATAGAACTGCTCTTAGTTAACTTATTTATAGAGTGCCATTAATTGTATGCAGCACCGTAAATGTATTGCAAATGCTACACAGCCCCTTACCGTAGCAGCTGGTCCCCAGATCCAACCCTGGCAATGCTCTAATGCCAACTTCTGAATCTTCCTTGCAGACAAAGTGGTAAACGATTAATTGCAGCTGGTGCTGTTTTCTTGGTAACTCCCCCCCCCCCCCCTCCTCTGGTAACTGCTTTTACTTCCCAGCTAGGACTGAAGCAGTAATTGCAGATATTTTTCCACCTTAGTACCATTGTTCATTTTTCGATGCTCCTGTGTAGCACGTTTGTAATGTCATCACCTTTTTCTGTTAATTGGCAGAATGTATGTGACTCTTGCACAAGATTGTGTGACTGAAGGAAAGGATATATGGATAGCATATAATGTACAGACAGCGGTTTGATTTCTTATTATATTGCATATGTTTTTCACATTTCGTTGCACCAGAAGTCATTAACCCTGTTTAAAAATCAAGAGTACGGAAGAAGCTAAACCTATAATTCCATAGTGTGTTTACATATGACCATGTGTTAATGGTATTCTATCATGTTTACAAGTTTATTAAAACTTCATACACCACCTAATCAGGCTTAAAGGTGATTTACATATTTAAAACAAAAAGGGAAACATAAAATATTCAAATTAACAAACATCCGCAATACAGATAAACATGAATTACACAGACTGAAACAGGAATGAAAGGGGAAGAACGACAATATTTGGAATGATCTCCCCCTTTGTTTTTTTTTAAGGAGTTCCAGTTCGTTTCAATTTTTCCGTAAATCTTTAAAATCTACTCGATTTGCCAAACATTTTGAAAATTAATTCTTTTGAAATTTTAGATTATCTTCTATTTATCATTTGTAAATCTTTCCCTTTTTATTTAATTGCTGTAAACTGAGTCGAGCCTTCTCAGAATGGTAGACTCGGTAGACAAAGTTAAGCTTTAGTTTAGTTTAAGGGAAAGTTAAAGGCCTTAAAAGGACGATCGTAGGTCAAAGGCGTTTTTAGATTCGATTTGAAGGTATAAAGTGAAGTACTTTCTCTTAGGTAATTTGGGGCTAAATTCCACAACAGAGAAGATGTTAGTTTGCATAGGGCTCCTTTTACGAAGGTGCGCAGACACTAATGCCTCCAAAGAGCTGGCGTTAGTATTGTCTGTGTAGCGCGCAGCATTGTAGTGCACGCTAAAAACGCTAACGCACCTTCGTAAAAGGAGCCCATAGTGTTAATGTGTCTTAAAGATGGGATTGAAAGCAAATTTCGATGAATTGATCGGAGGGAATGTTGTGAAGAATATGGAATAAAAAGTCTAATAATGAAATCTGGTTGACCAGAGGCTCTAGTTTTGTAAGTCAATGTTCGACTGGTAACCAGTGGGTGTTAATCAAGGGGGTAACATGATCAAATTTTCTCATATTGCTTATAATTTTAATGGAAGAATTCTGAACAATTTGTAAGCGCCTGCTTTCTTTCTTGGTTATTCCTTTATATAGAGCTTTGGACTAAGGACTTTGTTTATAAAGAAAAGCGACCCGGTAACTTGGAATTCCAGAAAATAAAGGTCAATATTAGCACAGAGAGTGGAGGGAAATTTTCAAAAGAACGTCCAAGTCAGAATCATCCAAAATACGTCCATCTCGCAGCATTTTTGAACAGGAAAAATGACGGGATTTCTGAAAAGAACATCCTGGCACTGAAAACGTCCCATACAAACAGCCAGCTTCCATGTCCAAAATATCATTGACTAAAAAAGCAGGCACAAAAACAGCTGTCTGGCATCACTGGTCAGTACAGTGGAGTTTAATTAGTGGGACAAACCCCACCTCGATTCCGTTAGGTTATTGTGAGCCCTCCAGGAACAGATAAATGCCTACTGAACCTAAAGGTACACTACTACAAGAGCCATCACATCTTATAAGCTCAGGTGCTACAGGAGTGGAGGAAGAGCTTAGTGGTTAGTGCAGCAGCTTGAGAACCTGGGATAAAGAAATTTGTCCCTGTCCCTGTCCCATTCCTCGAAGGTCTGCCTTAACCACATGATTTTAAAGTGTTTGAGGCTTGTGCGGATGAGGACGGAGCTTGCAGGAATGGGGCAGGGACAGGAAAAGAACTTGCTGGGACAGGACAGGGGAGCTCAGAATGGTTTACATGAATTTATTCAGCTACACAATCTATCTAATGTACCTGGGGCAATGGGGGGGGGATTAAGTGACTTGCCCAGGGTCAGACGGAGCAGCATGGATTTGAACCCACAACCTCAGCTCAAGTGCCCACAGAGCTGGCTCCTATGGTTGAAACAGTGTATGCAAATCTCTCATGAAGATTCATTGTGGATATCCTGAAAACCTGACTGGCTGACATACGTCCAAGACTGCTCAGGTGGGTAAGCTGACTCTGCCTTTGCATTTTTCCCTCAACTTCCATATAACTTGCCATTTTCTTTTACATTCACCTCATACCTCTAATTTACCTTCCTTAATTCTTTTAATGCCACTCGCACAGTTTTCCTCATCTTCAAAGCTGCCATCTTCAAAGCTGCTGCCATTTTTAACCTGAAATTGTAATGAAATATTTCAATGACAATCATAGGCAGTGGATGCCTTTAGCCTGTGATGGTATGAAGTGCACTATTTTCCATGAATGAATGAGGCTACCCTGGGTCTTCGGTTTCTGTCTTGTGTTCTTTCTGTAGAATGTCAAGTGCTGGTAGGATATTCCTAGTGACACAGTTAAGGATGAAGCTTTGTAGACAATCTGAAACAGAATGCCGACTAGGGTGTCACCCAACCCAGACACACTGTTACGACCAAAGAATGCTGCCTTGATGTAGTTCCACAACTGAACAAGTACCAAAATAATACAAAGATCTTTGGAAATAATTCCTAAGAAATTCTTCTGTGGTAATATGTTGCCCGAGGCTAGCTGCTAAGAGTTGTTCTTTTAAAGGCGCACTGCTGCATGTTTTTTTTTTATTACGAAAACATGTGAAGAGGCAAGAGCGCCTCACTGTCGTTGGCAGATTGGGCAGCTTAGATATGTGGAAAAAGGAGTCAAGCACACAGATTGTAGGCGATAGTTTGGGGGAGTTATACTGCCATCGTTAGGGCCGTCATAAATATTTTAACTTAGGCCACTAAGCTCTGAAGATGGGATTTGTTTTGAGGTGTGTGAGGAGATCCAGCTAGTAGATTTCCAAATAGGAAGTTAAAAGTAAGTTAAGTATACTAGCTCAAAACCTTTCCAAAGTACAATGACCCCAGAGTTCACTAACGTAAGCTTTCAGCACTGTGTATCAGCTATCCAAAGCCACTGGCTCAGCACCCTGAGGTTGTAGGTTCAAATCTTGTGCTGCTCCTTGTGACCCTGGGCAAATCACCCAATTGCCCCAGGTACATTAGATAGATTGTGAGCCCAAAGGGACAGAGAGGGAAAATGCTTGAAGTACCTGTATGTCAAACTACAAAAAGGCAGTATACAAGTCCCAATCCCTTTCTTTAGCAACCCCAATTATTTTGAAAAGTTGGTTCCTATGGCTTCAGCTGCATGCAAATCTTTCTCATGAATATTCATTCTGGATATCCTGGAAACCTGATTGGCTGGGGTGCCTCCTGGACTAAGGAGAGTAGGTGGTCACTTAGGGCTGCAGACTTTGAGGGGCAGCAAAAAAAGACCAGAAGCCACAGATAAACAAAAGATCCAGCAACACAAAAGCAAGGAATCACTTCCGTAAAGTTCACCTGCAAGATCAAAGTGTAAACTTTAAAAGTATGATGTCCACTAATGCATTGTTGCAGGATTGTTCCCGCAGACCTGGTGCTGGTTTGGTCATGATAAGATTGTAAGAGCTGCAATACTGGATCAGTCCAAAAGTCCAACTAACCCAGTATATCCTGTTTCTAACTGTAGCCAATCCAGGTTATAAGAATCTGATAGAATCCTAAAAAGTAGCCAGATTCCATGCAGAGAATGACACAATGACAGAAGTTGTCCCCATCCCCGTCCCTGTGAATAACCAAGGGAAACCATCCCATGTCATTCTTTAGTGTCCATCTCAACCTCAGTCCTTCTATACCAGCATTATTCAATGCAAGGCTTGAGGGTCAATGACTGGAAGCCATCCCGTGTCATTCTTTAGTGTCCATCTCAACCTTAGTCCTTCTACACCAGCATTCTTCAATGCAAGGCTTGAGTTCAGTGGCTGGAAACCATCCCATGTCATTCTTTAGTGTCCATCTCAACCTCAGTCCTTCTACACCAGCATTATTCAATGCAAGACTTGAGGGTCAATGACTGGAAGCCATCCCGTGTCATTCTTTAGTGTCCATCTCAACCTTAGTCCTTCTACACCAGCATTCTTCAATGCAAGGCTTGAGTTCAGTGGCTGGAAACCATCCCATGTCATTCTTTAGTGTCCATCTCAACCTCAGTCCTTCTACACCAGCATTATTCAATGCAAGGCTTGAGGGTCAATGGCTGGAAACCATCCTGTGTCATTCTTTAGTGTCCATCTCAACCTCAGTCCTTCTACACCAGCATTTTTCAATGCAAAGCTTGAGGGTCAATGACTGGAAGCCATCCCGTGTCATTTTTTAGTGTCCATCTCAACCTTAGTCCTTCTACACCAGCATTCTTCAATGCAAGGCTTGAGTTCAGTGGCTGGAAACCATCCCATGTCATTCTTTAGTGTCCATCTCAACCTCAGTCCTTCTACACCAGCATTATTCAATGCAAAGCTTGAGGGTCAATGACTGGAAGCCATCCCGTGTCATTCTTTAGTGTCCATCTCAACCTCAGTCCTTCTACACCAGCATTCTTCAATGTAAGGCTTGAGGGTCAGTGGTTGGAAGCCATCCCGTGTCATTCTTTAGTGTCCATCTCAACCTCAGTCCTTCTACACCAGCATTCATCAATGCAAGGCTTGAGTGTCAGTAGCTGGGCCCATTCAGACTGATTCTTCCCTCTCTCCTTGAAGAATGACATGGGGATGGTTTCCCACAATTAACCCCAGGGACGGGGAGAAATTCTGTCACTGTGTCATCATGCTACCCATCCCAGGGATAAGAAATGACTTTCTGCTGGTTTACCCCAGTAATGGTTTAAAGACTTCACCTTCAGGAGTTTGTCCAAATCTTCTACAAAATAGCTCAAGAGCTTAACTATACATTGAGTAAAACCTATTTTCTCTTATTTGTTTTTAATGTATTGCTATGTAACTTCATGGCTTGTTCCAGAGTCTTTATACTTTTTGAAAGAGTAAACAGTTGATTCGCTTTTACCCATTCCAGCCAACTCAGGAGCATGTGGACCTTTCTCATATCCTCCTTCGGCCTTCTCTTCTTGAATGTGAAGCTTCCTAATCTCTGTAGCCTTTCTTAATACAAGACTCATTCCATCCCCTTAATCATTTTGGCTGCTCTTCTGTGTACCTCTTTTGAGACAGCATCCAGGACTGCATACTTGAGGGTAATAGAAATGCTAAGAGTCTAGGCCTATCTAGCTAATATTTTCAGGATAATTCCTTATCAAATGTCATACATTTTGTCTCATCTGTTAATTTGATCCTGCGGGTATTTTGTGCCTCATCTCAAATTGCAAATAGTAAATCTTTTAACATAAATAAGCTGAATGAAAAGGAGGGAGTGATGAGACTTTTTAGGAACCTACTATAAATCCTATATTAACCTGTTTTTTCTAGGTTTGCAAACAGAAAGAGTCTGTCCTAAGGCACATCAGCTGCCATCTGTTACGCTACAGAAAAGCACCAGGCTCATTTTCAGTTCATGCAGTGTTTCTACCTGGATGATTGTTCACTAGTTCACTGCTAGAAGTAATGCAGAAGTTGTGACTGTTTCAGCGGCTCTAAAAGATGAGGGATGACTGTTTGTAATTGTCTTTCCCTAGTCGCCTGAGTAGTTTGTTGTGGTGTGTGTTTTAAAGTAATAGTGCAAACCTTTTCCCATCAGTCTACTTCTGGTGCAGCTCCAGGATAAAAACCATATTATGCAGCTTCTGGAGTCCCGACCGATGCTGCGTACTTAATAGCCATTTAATTTTTGGAGGAAGAAAGGCAGAGCAATAGATAGACTTGCTATGATTAAGACGCTCATACATTAAACAGCAAGGCCTCAGGTCCCATATACCTGGGAGTTTTAATATCATCAGAGTTTAGACAACGTACGCCCCAGGGCTTAATTTCTGGGGGAACCATCTAGAACAGAGTTCCACGATTCCTTTTCAAACTCCAGAGCAACAGGAGTGCTTTGCTCCAAATACAGGCACAGAGCTTTTCTTAAATGCGACTGCATTATTTAATCAATTCAAAATCAACTGGAAATGGTTTTCTTTAATAGAGTTATTTAAATATATTAGTCAGAGCAGCAGCGTTTGTTAAAGCTTGTTTTGGATGCCGCTATGTTAGCATGTGGCTGACCACAGGTCCAACTACATGTCAATTTCTCCCATGTCTAGATAGATATTCGTAATAAGACAGTGACCTCAAAAATGGACTTCAGTTCTACAGTCTTGGGGCTAGCAATGTTCTGTTTGAAATTAAATAAGAAATGTCATCAACATTTCCTAATTTTGTTTTGTTTTTCAAGCAAAATGTTCTGTTGATCTTCTTTTATTCATACTAGGCTTCCTCCTGTCTCCTCCAGACCATCACAGCCCCCTCCCCCACCTAAACTTTCTTGCAATGCCAGAGTTTTCCCAATAGGAGAAGCAATCGCTAATCCCTCCTGACCTGCTAGTTCTATATTTCAAAATGAGACCAGATGAAGCTTCTGCCATTTTGATTAGGGTTACCAGATTCTACGTATGTAAAATCGGGACCCATAGATCTGCCTCCAGGCCCGCCCAGTTATGCCCACGCCTCGTCCCTAACCCCCGCCCCCCTGAGCCTGTTTGTCTCAATCAGGAGGGCATTTGCGCCCGAACAGATGCTCCTCCTGATGCGATCTGCTTTTCAAAACCCAGACAAAGTGACGGGTTTTGAAAAGCCATCCAGACGCCCATGTAGTCAGGAAAGCAAAGATGCAAATGGAAGAAAAAATAGCTGACAAGGTAAAACGGAGAGACAAGACATTTTTTAGATTTATTAGTGATAGGAAGAAGTGCAAAAGTGGCATTGTGAGACTCAAAGATGAAGGGGAGGAATATGTAGAAGTTGATAAAGAAAAGGCCAAATTGTTTAGCAGATATTTCTGTTTTGTGTTCACGGCTGAAGCACTGGGAGTGGGACCACAGAATAAGGGATGGAGGAGAAATAGACCCGGATCGATTTTCGGAGAGTTGTGTTCGTGAGGAGTTAGATAAAATAAAGGTGGACAAAGTGATGGGGCTGGATGGTGTACATCCGAGGGTGCTGAAGGAACTTAGGGAAGTTCTGGTAGCTTGTCTGACCAACCTTTCCAATGCATCTCTAGAGTCGGGAGTGGTAGCGGAGGACTGGAGAAGGGTGGATGGGGTCCCTCCCCATAAAAGTGGAAGTAAAGAAGAAGAAGGGAATTACAGGCCGGTAAATCTGAATTCTGTGGTAAGCAAATTAACAGAAACACTTTTAAAACAGAGAATGGTTAGGTTAGGACCCTTCAGAAAAAAAACACATCTGAGGGGAGATAGGATTGAAGTCTACAAAATCCTGAGTGGAGTAGAATGGGTAGAAGTGGATCGATTTTTCACTCCATCAAAAAGTACAAAGATTAGGAGACACTCAAAGTTATAGGGAAATACTTTCAAAACAGAGAATGGTGAAGTTTCTGGAACCCAGTGGATTGCAGGACCAAAGGCAACATGGATTCATTAGAGGTAAGTCTTGTCAGACAAATCTGATTGATTTCTTTGAATGGGTGACCAGAGAATTGGATAGAGGATGTGCGCTAGATGTGGTGTATTTAGATTTGAGAAAAGCCTTTGACAGTGTTCCACAAAAGGCATTTGATAAAGTACCTCGAACGATTTCTGAGGAAATTAGAGAGTCATGGGAGGTTATGTCCTGTTGTGGATCAAGAAACAGATGAGTAGGTTTAAATGGTCAATAGTCCAAATGGAGAAGGGTAAATAGTGGGGTTCTATAGTCACTCCAAAAACCTTTACACAGCCTCAAATTATAGCAAATCAAAACCCCGTTAGGGGGCATGAGATGAAGCTTAGTAGTAGATTTAAAACAAGCAAGAGAAAATATTTCTTTACACAATGTGTAATAAAATTCTGGAATTCACTGCTAGAGAATGAGGTGAAATCGTTTAGTTTAGCAGGGTTTAAAAAAGGTTTGGATAATTTCCTAAAAGAGAAGTCCATAGGCTTGGAGAAATCCACTGCTTATTCCTAGGATCTGTTTTACTCCTTGGGATCTTGCCATTCTGGGTGGAGGTCCCCAGGACAGGTTTAAGAACCACTGTTTTATAGATTTAACAAGGTACATTAATATTAGACGTTGCCCTCTTCTTGCCATTGCTATTTCTCACAAAACCGTACTCCTGCATTATATCTGGAAAAAGCAAAGTGTCACAAACATTCTACATGTCCAAATTTTTTTTTGCTTTTCAGCTATTCTTCCTTTAATAAAATTATTAAACCCAGAAATGGTCTCAGTGGTTAATTGTGTTCTTTTTTTTAATGTAAATTCCCACAACATGGCTAAATTAATCTCAGTTTTCTTCTGCAACATAAAAGCATACTACAGGGCTGTTATTAAAATGGCTTATTTATACCTCGACGGGCAACCAATGAAGCTCCCAATAATAAGGGGACACATGATCAGACTTCTTCAATCTGAAGATTAAACGGACCGTGGCATTATGTACTATTTGCAATCTTGACAGATTCTTTTGTGTGCCCACTAAATGCACTATGTTGCATTAATCCAATTGGCTCAATACCTGCCTCAAATATTTATAGCTGCAATGCTCTTGGGTTGGGAAAATGCCGCTGCGCTGTCCCTGTTTCGGCCCGACTGCCGCCTCCCCTTGCTCTTTGCCCTTGGCGCAATCCCCCACCCCTCCCTCTGTGTCTGCTCCAGATCCTTATTGGCTATACCTACTTCTTCCTTCTCCCCCTTCCCTCCTTTTCTTTCCCTGCCTCCCTCCTGACCCCCTCCCCAACTGCCCTACTTGCTGACTCCCCCCCTAATGGGGGTGGGGGGGAGATCTTGCCCTTTTTCATCAACTCTCTCAGTTGCCAGATTGGTTGAAGCCTTTGCTGTACAGTTCTGGATGAACAGGGCAAGCATGAAAATGCAATGAGATGAGACTCCACGGTGGAGACCTAAGGAATGACCCCTGTGTGTCTTCTAAGACACAAGCAGCTAGAAGAGAATGGTGCTGAGTTTCAGTGCTAGTTGGCATTTCATGTTATCAAAGGAATTCACATTTTTTTTCAGTGCCCTTGTGTGCAAACACTAGCAGATGTGATTACAGGAAAGAAGTCTAATCTGTGTGCATGCGTTCCGGCGGCATTGACCTCTTCTAGTATCGGATTCAGGATAATAGATTCTGTTACCCTCTCTTCAAATTACAGGTATTACTTCTCAGTCACTCCAGCTTAGCACATGATATTCTCAAAATGTTTAAAGCCAACACTATCTCATTTCCTGCAGAGTTCATGTTCCATGCAAAACGCATTTTCTAGAGTAACAAGAATGAAGTGTATCCTTCTCTACAATATACACATACATGGAGGACGTTTTTTTCTAAATATTTCCAAACTCTACTACAAAAACCCACCTGTTTGCAATGAATTACCCATGCAGGTCCTAATTCTATGATCTTAGCACTTAAACGTAACTGCTATAGGTAGAATTCCAGCTTTTATGCTCACAAATGTAACTTTCACACATGCTCAGCGCTATTAGGAAACCTTTAAGCACGCAAGTTACATAGGGAGAAATCTATAAATGGCACTCCGAATTTGACATTGAATAAAAATTGGCCCTGAATGGTATTCTATAGTGGTGTTCAACAAAGCGCATTGCATGAGGGTTCATGCTCAACTTTGAGCTCAAAGAGTTACCCCAACTAAAACCATTTGTAAAGCCCTCACATTCTGTAACACTGCATACATTTTAAGGGCTATTCTATAAACGCGCCACTTACGCACATTACTTGACTGGATCCTACCTGCTCTAGACACTTTCCTATAAGTGCATGAAGGACAGGCGCATGGCTGGGTCATGGGCACTAGAGTAGAGCCCGGGGCAGTGGCACTCATCCCTGCCCTCTTCTCCACACACACACACACACACCCCCAACCTCCCCTGCTGCACGTATGCCCCCCGTCCCTTCCCTTGTTTCTTCATTCTGTAGAATGTAATTATGGAGAGGTCAATGGATCATTTTTTAAAAATGAGAGAGGTCAAAAATCAACTTATACATTCTTTGAGTGCTGAGTTTTTAACCGTATGAAACCAATCTCCAAGTAGTGCTTCATCTTGGAAACCTAGACACGAGACATGGAAATGAGCAGTAAGTTTGTGATGCTGCCCACGCCGGGAAAATTAAAGATGTACAGGGAAGGGACGCCTGCATGTGGCAGGAGGGGCTCAGAAAGTAGTGGGGGGCAGTAAAGAGGATGGTTGTTGGTGCCCTCACCAAGACGGCGCCCAGGGCATGGGGGTGTGTCTCAGTTAGGTATATAGTTTATGGAATACTCTAAATTACACATGTTACTTGGCCCATTTAGGTGTGCCAACTTGGGCCTACCATTGGCATGTGTAAGAGAGTGGGCCTAAACGTGAGCATGCCTATGCTGATATAGACTAGTCTTCCATAATGGAATCTTGGCTCACAGATGCCATAGTAGAATTGTCACATGGCATTGAGTGCCTGGACTGAGGAGCCATTTTATAGAATTGCTCCATCTGTGCACATGTGTAAAGTCACAATTTATTTTAAAAAATGTATAGTCCACGTATCCAGAAATATATGCAGGTTACAAAAAACAAACACACAAACATTAAAACACTAATAATGTTACATCACAAATTAAGACTTGCAATATGCTCCCATTAATAAATTACTATATCCTTCTGCACTGTATATGTGTGTGAGCCAAGATTTCATTATGGAAGTCTATATATATATATTTAGAGAGAAAGAGAGAGAAACTAATTAAAATGGAGTGGAGGAAAAGAAATGACACTACTCACTATATAACTCCACTATAACTACACTCACGATCCTTCAATAAATGGAGGAAAAAGCCTCAGGATTGGATTTAGCTCAGCGACCCAAACATCATAGGCACAAAAAAACTCCGGAATGCTGAAGCCAGCAGATGAAAGCAGCGACGTCGCACACTTAACATCCAGTAGCTCTGAAGAAGTGGCGTTTGAGCCACGAAACACGGGTCCATATAGGGGAGATGTTTTTGAACTAGAGGAGCTGACGTGGTCGCATTGTCTTTATGCTTGCATTCACTTTCAGCATTCTGGAGTGTTTTTTTGTGCCTAAGATGTCTGGGTCACCGAGTTAACTTTGTGGCTTTCTCCAATCCTGAGCCTGTTTCATCCATTTACTTAAGGATCATCAGTAATGTCACAAGTATATTTATAGTGGAGTTGATCAGCCTTACTTTTTATTCAAGGTAAATGCACTTTATGTATTTATTTTGAGGTTTTAAACACCGTGAAGCATTTTGACGCTGTGATTACAAATTTTGAAGGGAACCACTAGTCTGTTACTCTCTTGTAGCACAAAAAACTTAAGTGTGAATTAGCATACCATATTCATGAATGATATTTTTGATTTGATCATTGTCGGTGGGTAATGGACATTTGACAGTAAAACCATATTAATAATTCTAACATCCTCCAAAGTCAGTGGTGGCATTATAAACATGGATGGAATCTGCATCGAAACATAACCTAACTCAACATTATCCTACATTAGTTAAAGGAAATGCAGTTCTTATAACTGATGGGAACAACCAACCAAACCTAAATCAAAATCTGTTCTAAGATCCCACTGGACTTAATATCCTTGCTAAGACTGGAAGATCATTTGTTCCCATAATTCCATTTCTATCTTCACCCCAGGCCTACATTTTGTAAAACTATAAGCATCACTATAGAATATGAACACCACACTGATTAATACTGAGGCTTGTTCTTCATAGATGATCTCAATAACTTCTGCACATGTCGCTTTCCCACTTCATTAAGGACTGCTACATTTTACCAATGTGAAGTGGGTCACAGGGATATTTTAACATCTAAACAAAATTATCCACGGGGCAGGAAATGAAACCCTTTATTTTGTAAACTGTGGCAGATGAAGAGTAATGGAAGACACCTGTTCTGGGAATGTTGCTACACTGGGAACAATAACCAGATTTGAAATTATACATGGAAGGGGAAAATAAAGATGAAAGCTATCCATGGTTGTTTTCTGCTTAAGAATGAGCTAATAAATCCCTTCATCCATCCGTTTATTAGGGCAACACACTCAAAAATCATATCTGACTATTGAAAATATGCCAGAGCTTGTAACAGATATGAAAAGACTATGGAAATGCAACGGTCAGTTTGGAACTCTGTTATCTAGTAATAATTCAGTTATATTCTAATATTTTAACTAGTTCAAATAATTGACTGGATGCTTTTCTTTAATGAGGTCTCCTGACCGCATTAATGATGAAGAGCATGGCTGTCAGCCAGTTGGAGTCCCTCTCCAGTTTCCTTGCAAAAGTTTTGAATTTGCTATGCCGTGTCATAACTCTGATCTTCCAGTTTGGAACAAAATGTTACACACCAGTGACTTCAATTCCCTGATGTTTGTCTCCACAGCCGCTGATGTACTGGAAATCATGTAGGTTTATCGCTTTAGACTCAGGGGAAGGAAGGTGATATTTATGGAAGAGGAGAAGAAAAAGTGAAACGCTGCAGGCATTTCAAACAAACATTTTTAGGTCTAGAATTTTGTAAGAGGACAATGAGCTAGCCAATATTTTTGAACAGTTACACAAAAGTAAAGGTCCATAAACAAGATTCATAAGGAGACTCGTTTTTACAGGACTAACTTCATGCATTTTCTTGATCAACATTGGAGAGTTACATTCCTTTCCTCAGGATGTTTTAAAGAGATTTAAATGATTTATTTAGGGGTTAATATTCAACCGGGGGCTAAGTCAGTCAGTCCCAGTCATGGACAGACCTAATCAGGGTATGCGCAACTCCTAGCATTAAATATCTAGGTGTGTGCGCTGACCCAGAAGTTAATTGGGCCCCAGTCAATATTCACACCAATGCCTGGTTAAGTCAGCGTATAAAATTAGGACAGCCCAGGCTCCATCCCCGACTCGGTTTACTATTCTTGAATATGGTGTGGCTCTGGTGTAACTGGGCGGAACCCTTTTGAAAATCTACTCTATAATTATTTGATTTATCACCTTGCAAACCAAAGAAAAGGAAGACCCCACCCCAAATACCTCCGTCAAAAGGCAGTTTCCCCCAATAAGGCCACTCCTCTTCTGTTTGGTCAGCCCATTCCTTCGGTAGATTCTTTTAAATATCTTGGGGTAATTCTGGATTCACCCCATTTTCTCATCAGATGTTTTCTGTCCTAAAAGCAGGTTTGTCTGCACTCCAGTGAATTTGTTCAGTAAGGAATGATTTCACTTTTGATTTATGTACTTCTTCATGCCTTTGTATTGCTATTATGCTGGTAAATCTCATGCAAACAGCAGCTTAACTTTTGTGTTGAGAGATGCATGCATGGCATTTTTATTTTTATTTTATTCATAACAGAATTTCAGCGCATCGAGCGTTGCATATAAAGGAATATATTCTAAGCATCAGGATATTTCAATCTGAGACTTTGCTGTGCTCTGGACTCAAGATGCGTTAATGGGATACATTATTATACAGACCCCTGAAGCAGCTTTTATGCCGAAACACAGACCATTAGAATAATATCCTGATCCCATTGTGCTTTCTTTCATTGTATGTGGTTTGGCTTTTGCACTTTTAGATTTCCCATTCTTTTGTTGTCTTGGACAAAGTAAAAGCAGGATCAAGTTTCCCTGCTTGTTTCAGCAATTACACTGGTTTTCTCCCTGGTTTTTCTTCCATGTTAGGAATCCACAAGAAACGACACTTTTGGAATGATCTGCCTCTGTCCCTACATTCTAAGCTTTCCTACGCCAACATCAGAACAGCTAAGCAAACACATTTTTTGATGCTGCTTTCAGAGTTTAACGGAGGACCTAGGCAAGAGGCCAACACGGCAGTTACTAATGTCTTTCCCAGTATACCGAACAAGAGTCTGGATTAGAAACTGTGTTCTTGACGTCAACGCTTGAATGTTTGAATCGTTCCTATGGTCCTGTTATCAGAAAACTGCTTAGTCTTTTATGTTCAATTGTAAATCAAAACTTTCATGATCAAATATTCTACTATATTTATGTTTATTAAAATTTGATAAGCGGCAATTTACAATTGATCAATGCGGCTTACAAAACACAATAAAATCAGTTAAAACAAGAAAAGAGCGTCATTCTCAATAGGAAAGACCTACTATGAATAATGAAGAGAGAGATAAAAAAAACCCAAACCTCTTTTTGTTGTGATCTCCTGAATGCAGTCTTTTCATGTCCACTGATAATCTAAAAATTAAACGCCAAGTTTAAAAAATGAGTTTTCAACATCAACTTAAATTATGGACATGAAAGTTCACTTTGAATAACTTGTGGAAGGTCGTTCCATAAGGATGGAAATAAAAAGGAAAAAGCAGAATTACAAGTTGTTTCATAATGAGTCATTTGGGGAGAAGGAAGTACCAATCTCTGAGAGTCAACCGACTGCAATGTACGTGTTGGGGTACATGGAATGGTTACAGCAGCCAAGTATGATGGATCTGCATAATGTAGAGCTTTAAAAGTCAAAGAATTTTAAATTTTGATCTATAATGTACAGTCAACCAGTGTAAACTCAACAAAGGAATTCAGATACTTTAGCCTTGAATAGAAGCCTATTTGCTGAATTGTGTCATATCTGTAACCTACGTAAAAGTGCTGCATTGATTCCACAATATATTGAATTACAATAATCCAACCTTGATATTACAAAGGCATGAATTAATGTGTGAATGGAGTCAAAATCTAAGGTCTTACTGACTGAACAAATACGTCTAAGCCAGTAATAACCTTTTTTTAATACCTGACCTATCAGCTGTTCAAAGGAGAGTTTACTGTCAAAAAGGATTCCTAGATAACGAAATGTCTTTACATTTTCTCGGATGACAACCAATAGACACACAAGATTGAAGAGGGGCTAAATCGATATTATGTGGGGCAACCGGAAAGATCAGTAGGATGTCATCTGCCTCTACAAATGCCTTAATACTATCAGAAATCCCCCATTATCCAGAAAATTGATTATGTGGAACAAGTCTGAACCCAACCTTTCTAGATAAATGTTGAACTACTTAGTTCACCTCCAGGACGAGTCCTGCTCACTGAACTGTACCTATCTTTCTGTGCTTGACCATCAGGAAGGCATTATATAAATGGTGCCCAGATTTTGGCACTGTAAAAAAATTGCCACAGGACACTATTTATACAATCACACTTCAAAAAAACTGGGCAACAAATCAAACTCTGGGCATTTTGGAGTGGAAATTGAGCTATTCTATAATCCTTTTTCTGCCAGTCCCCTGGCCACACCCCCTTTTTGAGTTGCATTGGGGTTATAGAATAGGGCAAAATTCAATTATTGCCAATATACTGCAATAATTGTTTTTTTAACATCAATTAATTAGCTCATAAACTAATTAGCTAAAAGATCCCCTTGCAAATTTCAGCACTAATCAGTATATATGAGGGGGTTGGCCCAACCAACCAACTTCCTAAATTCTGAGCGTTATTTTGCCACTGGAGCTGAAAAGAGGGTTATCTTATTTGCAGAAACAAAATCCTCCGTTTTGACATTGTTTCAGATAATCGATTGAACCATATCCAGGTCATCCTCTTCTTGGTTGGGCTGAGAATGTTTCAGCACCCCCCCTCTCATCCCCCCTCCATATAACTCTGCAACATATTAGCAGTGTATGTAGTGTGCTTAGGTACTCCCACTGACCTGGTATAAGTGATTGCACCCAAATGGGTTTCCACTGGTATTCTATAACAATTAGTCATGCCTAAATGCCATTATAGAACTGGTCTAAACATACCCATTGTTGGTGGCAAATGATAGAATTAGATTTCTATGCTGCCTGAACCTCCCTATTTATCTAATGTGCCTGGGGCAAAGGGGGATTAAGTGACTTGGAGTAGCATGGGATTTGAACCCACAACCTCAGGGTGCTGTGGATGTAGCATTAACCACTGCGCCACACGTAAAACCATGCTCCTACATTTTGAAAGTATAATAAGGGAAAACAAAAGAATGAATATTTTCATCATGAGAAGAACCATCTTAGGAATGGCAGTAAAATCGCTTGTTTCTCCATTCTGTGGAATGTAATGATGGAGAGGTCAATGGATCATTTTTTAAAAATGAGAGAGGTCAAAAATCAACTTATACATTCTTTGAGTGCTGAGTTTTTAACCGTATAAAACCAATCTCCAAGTAGGGCTTCATCTTGGAGACCTAGTCCAAACACATTGATATGCTCATCTACCTGGTCTCAGTAACATACCAACGAA
This sequence comes from Geotrypetes seraphini, assembly GCF_902459505.1. NCBI lineage: Eukaryota > Metazoa > Chordata > Amphibia > Gymnophiona > Dermophiidae > Geotrypetes > Geotrypetes seraphini. Next base: position 2,293,347 of record NC_047102.1, read on the forward strand.
CAGTGTGGGTTCTGTCATAGCCCCGTTCTTCAGCAGATTCAGCTCCTGTTCAAAATGCTTTTATCACAAGGCTTGAGAACCTGAATAATTTGTAATCCGCATAGAATATGCGGATTATAAAGTATTAAGTTAAATATACTAGAGACTGCTGTTTCAGAGTGACTGTCACAGTATTCAGTCAGTGTCTAATATGATGCTGAGTACCTGCGTCACCTATGGAATGTATATAGTCCTCTAACTTTCTGCTTTTTTGAATATATCTGTGAGTCTTTTATTCAATTATGATTTACAGGATTTGCTCTTCTTCACATATACTTCCATCTGATTCATATCTGCAAAGCTTGTAGAAGACTCACAGTCGGAGAAACAGCAGATATTGTGTCCGGGAAAACTGGATCATCTTTTCTCAGAGTCTTTTATTTTAGATTTTTCATGACAAAAATAAAAAAAAAAGATGACTAAATATTCCCTGCTTTTATTGATTAGTTTTCCATCATTAATGCTTGGTGACAAAATGGGGAGCCTTTGTTTCGCCCTGAAACAAGAAAAGGAAGAACACGATGTTCAATTTTTGTTTAAACAATTCAAAATATAGGGGCCAATTGCAACCATGTGCGCATTTCTCTTCCGCATATTAGACTGACACTTCCACTGCATTTGTGATGATCTCCCTTTTAACAAATTCAGCGTTCCTGCTTATGTATTGCACTATGACATCCGGCAGCATCTGTCATGTCTCGTGCATAAAACTGAACACAGCAATGCAGGAAAGAAAGTGGAACAAAGGCCAAGCGCTATAAGGCTTGATTTATAACAGTTTTATTCCATGGGTACAAGATGTGACATGGCCTTTTATAAATCAGATGAAGAGAGCAAAGACCTTTCAGCACATGAGCTCAAGTTGCCTGGCACATATTTCATTCACTGTCGCTTATATATCAGAGGCAAATTAATAATTTATTTTCAAAGCATGGAAATCGGTTCCACAGAGCAAAGTATTTCTAGCATGTTGAATGCAGCATGATTTCAGAGCTGGGGAGTAAGAGCTACAGGGCAAACGATCTTACAAACTTAGCACTGCATCAGTTTTGCCAATTACCGTCTGAATATCTCAAATTGGCTGGGAAAAGTCACTCAATGTAATAAAACCCAAAATAAAAATGAATAAATCCACTAAAAGCAAGGAAAGGTGCTTTGGGATGTTGGAATATTGAGTTTAACGGAGGTTCAGTGATCTCTTTATTACTGAAAAGTCCTCAGTTATTTTTTTGAAATGTATAATGCTTCCCTTATACCAAATTCTGTTTTAAATTATTATGCCTAAGATGAAAATGAATATCCCTGCACAAAACAGGAGGTGCATTGCCACAATAATGAATTCCACTTTGCTGTTATGTTAATTCCATGTTTTTATACATTTGTGTTCTCTAAAACACCTGGCACAGTCTGAGAAGTTTATCTATTTGCAGGGGGCCACCAGGGATTTTATGACTCAACACCAGAAATTTCATAAAACACATTTGTTGTTTGTTTGTTTTCCAGGAACTTTATAAATGTTACTTATGAAAGCTTTGTCTAGTGTTCTTTACCTTGTACCTCACTGCAAATGCCACACAGCTCCAAGACGCCCCTGCTGTCAAAGACCTTCAATCTGTGTAAACAGTGAAGCAACAGGAAATGAGGTAGCCTAAGTCATGAGGACTCCTGGAGAGGAGCAGGATTTGAACCCTGATTGTAGACTTAGACAAAGACTATCTAAATTCAAGAAAGTCTGGAGCAAGTACTGGGATCTCTTAGGAAGGAGTTAGTGGATGCTATGGATGGCCAGACTGGATGGGCCATTTTGCCTTCATCTGTCGCCATGTTTGTGTTTCTGTGTAAAGACCAGCTTCCAAGTTTTTTTTAGATTGGCACAGGGCACTTGGAAATTAGCTTAGGAGAATCAAACTTTTCTAGACACTTTGTTTCAATGATATGAAATGAAAACTGAAGAATAACTCATAAGTTTCATGGTTCCACATCATTTTCTTCTCAGCTGGGCTGAGAACTTTTCAGCAGCCCCTTCCATTGTGATGTCATAATGCCTCATTCCACCAAGAGCCAACCTCATCGGTGATGTCACAATAGCTCATTCCACCAATGCCTAAGAGCCATCCTCATCAGTGATGTCACAATGGCTCATTCCACCAATGCCTAAGAGCCAACCTCATTGGTGATGTCACAATGGCTCATTCCACCAATGCCTAAGAGCCAACCTCATCAGTGATGTCACAATGGCTCATTCCACCAATACCTAAGAACCAACCTCTTCGGTGATGTCACAATGGCTTATTCCACCAATGCCTAAGAGCCAACCTCATCGGTGATGTCACAATGGCTCATTCCACCAATGCCTAAGAGCCAACCTCATCAGTGATGTCACAATGGCTCATTCCACCAATACCTAAGAACCAACCTCTTTGGTGATGTCACAATGGCTCATTCCACCAATGCCTAAGAGCCAACCTCATCTGTGATGTCAAAATGGCTTGGTTTCCCTATACTTGTGCCCATTTACTAGATGCATTTGTCTCCTTGAAACAAAGTGTCAAGAAAAGTGTGGAACAACTCATAAATTTCATGATTCCACATCATTCTCTTCTTGATTGGACTGAGAACTTTTCAGAAGCCCTTCATATTAAGTTCAAGGGCTTACTTAAAGCATATTTTTATTTAGGTATTTGAGATACCAGAGATGTAGGAGGATTGCTGATGTTCTCTCTGTTCTGTTTGTATGTTGGATGTTTGATTATTACCTTCATTGTAAATGCCGAGTTCTTATTAGAGCTTGTTTTGTATTATATTTTTATATGGTTGTAAGCCTACCAAAGCCAAGCAATATACCAAGTTTTCACATACTCAACTAAATTCTCAGCAGTCCAAACAAACATATGAAGCACACGTGGCTACGTTTCACCTAAAGGCTGTGTCGGAGAAATACAAAGAGAGGTTAAATACAAAGCAGAGTAGATCAGTCGCAATAGTCCTTCTGGAAACAATGTTGCTGAAGGCGGAACGTTGGATTATCACAAGCATTGCTTCTTGATGAGTTTGATTATTTTAATGTGTAATAGGATGCTTTTATTTTATTTTGTAGATTGTGGTGTGTTTTTTTTTTTTATTAGATTCATTCATTTGTTACATCTCATAACAACTGAAAGCAAAAACAGTAAAACATCTTAAGGAATAAATTCTATCAAACAAGCCAAATCTTATATTCCAGTCCACATTATTGGGGCTGATTAATTCCATAGAAGGCTTTACATAAGGCAAAGAAAATAAATTCTTATTCAGACAAATGGGCAATATCTATCAAATATCACTTGTTATCAACCTATTTTGTAAATTGTTGTGTAAGTTGCTGTTTTGTTGTAATCCGCAAAGAATTGTGGGGATAGCGGACTATAATTTTTAAAAAATAAATAAATAAATTTCTGTAGGACTACTGCTATGGATCTTCTCCACAGAGAAGGGTCTCTAGTTCTTGCCTCTGACGCAGCCTTTAGGTGCTATTTTGCTTCACATGTTTGCTTGGACTGCCGTTTTTTTCTGCTGTTCTTCCATCGCAGATCATTCACCTCCATTACATCCCCTAAACCAATGGTCCCCAACCCTGTCCTGGAGGACCACCAGGCTAATTGGGTTTTCAGGCTAGCCCTAATGAATATGCATGGAGCAGATTTGTATGCCTGTCATGTCCATTATATGCAAATCTCACTCATGCATATTCATTAGGGCTAGCCTGAAAACCCGATTGGCCTGGTGGTCCTCTAGGACAGGGTTGGGGACCACTGCCCTAAACTAAGGGTCCTTTTGCAAAGCTGTGGTAATCGCTCCAACGCCCAAAGGGATTTAATGCATGTTGGAGTGTTTGCCACGCAGCAGCTGATACCATAACAGCTTTGTAAAAAAGGGAAATGGGGTATAATTTTCTTTATATTTTAGAAATTCAGGGCAAGATTCTCAAAAGTTTAATGCCATTGCTACATTGTTTTCCGGCGGTTTAGCCTGTACGCAGTTTAGCGGCGGATTATCAAAAGGGATTTTCTCAGTCTTTAGCGAAGTTTCTAGCAGTCTCCGACACTGACACGCAAATGGGCTCTTTAACATTAAAATGAGCCCTCCGGTGGATTCTTAAAAAATGCTGAGTCATTTTCCAAAAGCGGCATCAGCTTTGGGCGACAAAAAAAAGCGACTGGTCCAAGGGTGCCGGTCAGTGTCAGAGACTGCTAGAAAATCTGTGCGTTGTGACGCAGCGGGAGAAATGCCAGCGATGGGCACATGCAAATGAAGGAAATCTTCGCTGCTGTCCGCCGATCTTATTTGCATGTGCAATTTTTTAAGAATGCCTTGGGTTTTTAGATTTGTTAGACAACCGTCGCTTTATAACGTGGGTTTTTGAAAATCCTGGCCTTAGTATTTGCATTTTTACATCCAGTATGTGCAGAGTTTGAAAGGGAATGTTTTGGGGAATGGTTTGGCTTAGCTGGCAAAATATGCATACATGGAAACGTTCAAAATTCTGGACATTGGCCTTTGCACCTGTGCCGAGGTTGCCAACATATTTGGACTTTCTTAAGGGTCAATTATGCTTCTCATTCTGATGTTGCAAACCGTTTCAAAATTTTATGTAAAAAAAAAAGAGAATCACTTGTGTATAATTAAGGAAATAGGAAAAAATTATAGCTTATATATTAATTTTCATTATGAATCAAGCATAAACTTGTACAGAAAGGAAATTAAAGCAAAGCAAATGAAAGGAAGAAAATCATTTAGATTAATTACAACTAAAATCAATATTCGCTTAAATTTCAACTCAAGTCCACGATAGGATCCATTATGGATAATAAAGCGATTTATTAAAGAAAATTATAGAATTAACTAGCTAGTTGACAGATAGAGCAACTTTCCTTCAATTGCACTCAGGTCTCATCTTTTTCCAGGCGTGACGTAGACAGGAACGTCGACAGTTGGAAAGGTTCGAAAAAGACAAACTTTTGCTTTTGATAATGGTTGATGTAGAAAGAAAATTGCTCCCAAGGAAGTTACACCAGGTTTCATTAACAAGAATTCACGTCGTCATCTCTGTGAATCCCTCGCCAAATCTGGGAACATCTGAATCCTGAAACCAAGGAATTCTTTTCGCTTATGTCTAAAGAAAAGTCTTAGGGCTCCTTTTACGAAGCCGCATAATAGCGCACGCTAATTTGCTGGCCGCTACCACCTCCTCTTGAGCAGGTGGTAGTTTTTCGGCTAGCCCAGGGGTTAGCGCAAGCTAAAAATGTGCTTGTACTAAAGCCGCTAACGTGGCTTCGTAAAAGGAACCCTTAGCAACCAGTTTTTATCTGGTGCAAGGGCTACTGTCAGAAGCAACGTAGTTGGGGTCACCAGCTCCTTATCAGATATTTCCAGCAGGTTAGATATATTAATTGGATCTTGTTCTGATATCTGTTGTTGGTCTTGTTCCTTATTTGGAAGATAACAAACCTGTGTAAACGAGGGTACTGATTCCTCAGGAATTTCTAGAACTTCTAACAGATAACGTTTCAGCATCTCCCCAGGTGCGACCATTGTAAAAATAGGCGTGAGTTTTCCCAATGGGCGTCCATGAAATTGTGGATGCGCCTACAAAGCGCCCTTTATAGAATCGGGGCCTTTATGTCCAGAAAACACATTCCCTTTTTATTTTGCACTTTGTAACCTCTTAGATACTCTACTTTATAGATGGTATAATTGGGAAAAAGGTTCATGAGGCATTTGAGAATGTATTCTTACTTATCTGCTTTCAAACTCATATATGAGCACATTTGAATTGTTTTTCTCAGGCACTTTTGAATAATGCACGCTTCATTCATCTTTTCTGAATCCTATGTTCCTTCACAATTTCTGGTGGGAGCAGTCGAACCACAGCTGGAAAATGTTCAATTCCTTGCCAGTGGCACCCGTCGCCCACGCATGGGGCTTTGTCCAATAGTCAAAAGCTTTTCTTCAGCCAATCAGATACTCTGATTCACCTTGTGAACCCCTGTACAGGGCTGATACATGCAGACTGATAGAGTTTGAATCAGTCCCTTGTTATTTTACCTTGCAAATGAAACTTAAACCATAAGGGAACGGGATATGTTAATGGTTTTGTATGTTCTCCAACTGTTGGCTTGAATTATTTAAAATAAATGATAAGGCAATTGCTTTCACTTTAATCCCCTGATAGCCATCTGTATGAAGTGTGTTACTGTTATGCAGCTCTTCTGTTTGTTTTAAAGAGAATAGTTCTCCCCAAAAGGATAAGAATCGTGCATAGTAGCCTCAGTTCTGATATACAAAAGCTTCATTATACACTGTCTCAGGTACAAACTTACAGTGTGAGCCCTCTAGGGTCAGGGAAATGCCTATTGCACCGGAATGTAATCTAAACTAAAACTTAAGTTTATAGACCGAGTCATTCCCCAAGAATATGGAGCTCAATAATAGATTAAAATAAAAAGAAGGAAAAGGAATATAGACCAGAAATCATAGCGATGACGTTACAAAGGTTAAGAGGAGTGGTTTGTCAAATATTTTGAAAGTAATAATGTTTTCAAGGTTCTAGGAAATAATTGAAAAGAATTTAAATCTCTTATCGTAAATATAATTCCGTTCCAAATCTCCGTTAGGAGTTCACCAATTTTCCTGCAGATTTAATTCCCTTAAAAGAAGGAAACGAGCGTTTTAATTTTTCTGTACTCCTTGCAAAGCCAGATCTTTGTGCATTCCAGGTTAACGGAACCATAGGTAAAAAAATACCAAATAAGAGTTTAAAGACAATACATGCACATTTAAATTTAGTCCTTAAATAAACAGGGTGACAGTGAAGTTTTTTCCAGCAGAGGAGATACATGATTGAACTAGAGGTCTGCACGGGAACGGGGATTGCGGGAATCCCGCGGGTCCTGCGGGGATCCCGTGGGAATCCCCACTAACTCACGGGACTCCCATGGGGACCCCCCTCTAGGCAACAGGACTCCCACGGGGATGGAAGGCTTTGGAAGCAGGGTTCGTCCATATAATATAATGGACACGTCAGCCTTAGTAAAAGAGGAGGTTTATAAGTGAATTACCTGAACAGAAAACAAAAAAAGGGTTCCACGAAAGAGATTCCACAAGGAAAACAGCAGTGCAAACACAAAAGAAACTGTGGAATTGATGATCCTGTCAGAAGTAATTGCTGCTTTTTATAGGGACGGGCGGGGATGGGTGGGGACGGAGAGGATCCTGGCGGGGATGAGTGGGGATAGGTGGGATTTCTGTCCCCACACAACTCTCTAGATCGAACTTCCTTTTCCCATTCTACAACTACTACTGGGAAGCTATGAGTTAAATTCAAACGATAAAATCATAAATATCGCTGAAAGCATCAAGTCATATCTTGCTTTGTCATAATCCATGATCCAAACACAAGACTTCAGCAGATTAGACCTCCGAGCTAAAGAGGAGTCAGAGTATTTGAAAGAATAGATAACTGTGTGGCATTACGACATATATGGTCTTGAAAAGATAATATTAAAATTTAAATCTGGCTTGGCTTAGTAAGAAGCATTTTAGGGATTAGGGTTATTTCTTGTTTTCTTTCTTTTATTTGAAAAGTTTGGGCTACGGATGAAAGTCAAAACACAAATAAATTGTTTAAAGCAACCGTTCAGTAACACAGTCGATGTGGTAGAATACAGAAGATTGGGAAGATGCGTTTAGCTGCGATTGATGTCATCAGTCAACCAGATGGTGTCAAACAGCATTCGATTGGTTTTGGAAATGCTCAGAGCCTCCATTGCACTCAATTCTGCTTTATTATGCCCAAAAAGAGAATGCATTTCCCTTTTTCTCTTGTGATCCCTATTTGCAGTGTGAACAGGGGGCCACCAGGGATTTTATGACTCAGCACTAGAAGTGTCATAAAATACAGATTGGTTTTTTTGCAGGAGATTTATAAATGTTTACCTTGTGCTTCACTGCAAATTCCACACAGCCACAAGAGGCCCCTTCAATTTGTACAGTATGTGCAGTAAAGTGAGGCACGGTGGCATACTAAGCGGGGGGCGAGGAGGCACTCCGCCATGTGGGCTATATTGGTGGGGGTACCCCCTTCCTTTCCCCCATATCTCTAGTTGAACTTAGGGTTCACGGCCCTCGGCTCTCCCACTGATGTGCTGTGGCCTAAACTAAACTAAAGTAAACCTTAAGTTTATATACCGCATCATCTCCACGGATGTGGAGCTCGGCACGGTTTACAAGAACTTAAAATATAGGAAGAGAAGGAAAAAAAAGGTTTACATGAACTTATATATAGAAAAGAAGAGTAAAGGGGGATAGAATTACATTTTAGTGAAAAGCCAGGTTTTCAGTTGCTTGCGGAATAATTGGAGGGAGCCCAGGTTCCGCAGCGGGGTAGTAAGGTTGTTCCAAAGACCTGGTGTTCCTTCCATTAAAAGTGTCTGATTTATTAGTCTCTAGGCTAAAGGTATTCAAATGTTTCTATGCTATTAAGGGGAGATGGGGGTGAAGTAATGGGACAGTAAAAGGAAGGGGAGGGGTCTGGGTCCACCAGGCCATTCCAGGTCCAGGGGTTAATATTCGTAAGCTATGAGGACTTTGGAAAGGAGCAGGGTCTGAACTCTGATCAACTCTCTTATGACCAGTAGAAAACAGATTTCTTCTCTTTCCTTAGAAGGGACCTCCGATCACATTTTAAAAATGAGATGTGATGATACCCAGTTCTCCAAACTTATTATATATTTCGTCTGCCTGAATTTGAGAGAATCAAAGCTCTGGGGTTGTAGAAACCTGTTTGAAAGTACATATATAATTTATTTAAAATGATTTATATTCCCGTAATCTGTTTGATTATTTTCTTATCAGATTGCAGTAAGTGACAAAGAACATAGGCCATATGGTTTTAAAAATCTATTGTTCTTTTCTATATTTCTGTGTTTCTACAGTCAAAGTATCTGCAAATAATGTGTACAGTGCTGTGTACCGCTAGTAGCGTTGTAGAAATGATTAATGGTAGTAGGAACGGAGGCGGGAATATTTGCTTTTACTACTTGAGGATTGCAGTTTGGCTCAGTTTTTCCCTGCAAATGCACGGATAAGCATAATAGCATGAAATATATTTTTAAGCTTCAAGCCAAGGCAGCGGGTGGGAGTGGTTGACGGCAAATGTCACTATATCCAGGTCATTTTGCGTTTCTGATAGAATTAAGAGAGCTTCGATCTCTTTGCCTTTTTGCTTATAATGCTTCCACTGTATTATTACTTACTGATTGTACCATTTGGTCTTTCTTTCTAAATATTTCGATTTTGCTTTGTTAAATATGAATGTTAAAAGCCTCACTATTGCCTGGGTATTGATGTATATTTCTTTAGTACCTTAAATTGTGAAAATGTTTTTATTCCCTGCATAGTAAATGCGCAGGCCACGAGTAAGAAATAAATAAATAAAATTACAAGATGTTTCATGTTCAGCAAACATGAATTGCATCATAAAAATCAAATTAAGGCTAAGTTTTGATTTTAAAAAGCAGAATATGAGAACATAAGAATTGCCACTGTTGGGTCAGACCAGTGGTCCATTTCACGGCGGCCCCTGGTCAAAGACCAGTGCCCTGACTGAGTCTAGCTCTACCTGCATACGTTCCGGTTAAGCAGGAACTTGTCTTGAATTCCTGTAGGGTATTTTCCCCTATAACAGACTCCAGAAGAGCGTTCCAGTTTTCCACCACTCTCTGGGTGACAAAGAACTTCTTTACGTTTATACGGAATCTATTCCCTTTTAACTTTAGAGAATGCCCTTGGAGAGGGTGAACAATCTGTCTATTCCCTTCAGTATTTTGAATGTTTTGATCATGTCCCCTTTCATTCTCCTCTTTTCAAGGGATAAGAGGCCCAGTTTCTCTAACTTCTCACTGTACGGCAACTCCTCCAGCCCCTTAACCATTTTAGTTGCTCTTCTCTGGACCCTTTCGAGTAGTACCGTGTCCTTCTTCATGTACGGCGACCATTGCAGGACGCAGTACACCCTCTTACAAAACAATGGTAAGAAATGGCCACAGCGATAAAAAAATGCCTTTTTCTCCCCAATTATTTTAATTAATGACCATGCACTAATGTTATCATTAGCACATGGCTATATATTTTTAAAAAATGACCCTGTGAACACTTCCCCCACCTCAGTGCTTCTGTGTTAAGCGTGTACTAAGTAGTTGGCTTGTGGTAATGGAGATGTGCAGTTAGCAGAACACATGCCTAAATGTTAGCCCTCCCTGCACTAAGCAATGTTTGCCCCATTAACTGCCCCCCCTTTACGAAACCAAGATAGCGGTTTTTAGTGCAGGCCGGTGTGCTGAATGCTCCTATGAGCATTGGGAGCAGCGCAGAGCATTCAGTGTGCCAGCCTACGCTAAAAAATGTTATTATGATTTTGTAAAAGGGTGTAAGTGCATAGAAACATGATGGCAGATATAGGACGAATGGCCCATCCAGTCTGCCCATCCACAGTAGCCATTATCTCTTCCTCTCTCTAAGAGATCCCACGTCTTCTTGAATTCAGACAGTCTCTGTCTCCACCATCTCCACCGGGAGACTGTTCTACGCCGTTTAGTAAAAGGAGTCCAAGATACCTGAATCGGGTCTACAGTGGCTGGGTTGGCTGGAGCAACATCCATAGCCTTCTTGGAGCATCAGGCCATTGACTGAAGGTGATTTAGCACTTGTGGTTGCAGAGTTCTAGCAGGACCACTGATGTATGTCCCTGGCCTCGGGCTGCTATTTTAATGACCGGTCGGCATTATAAATTAGAGGAAAAACATCTGGCATGCTATTGGCAGAGGATCCAGGTGCTGGTTCCAATTGATCTGGAAGTACAGAAAGGAATGAGAAGAAACTGCTGGGTCACAAGACAAAGAATGAAAATCGACATCTTGGCTCTTACTACTGATATGTTTCAAGGATCCAACTCCCATGAAACGACAGGACCTGCTGATTAATTTTGGTCACTGCTTTCTTGGCACCTGACCCCTGCAGCCTAATCAGGTGGGCTACAGGAGCTGCTAACTCCGATTAGATTTTGCCTCAGCAAATCCCACATGCTGACTGATGCCATTCAGAATGAATAATTCACTTTGCCGTTTTCAGGAACCACCATGAAATCTTTCCAGCAGGGTTGCATAAAGTGAAAACGTATCTTGTTTACTACTTTTCAAAATGTCTGGAAATGTGAATGCCATCCCACTGAAGAAGCCTGAGGTGTTTTCTTTTTGACTAAGCTCTTGTAGAATGTAGCCTCAGTTGGCTTGGAAAAAAAAAAAAACACCCATCGGATAACTAATAAAGCTGGAATTCATCTCCTGTGCTCACTGTTCTCCTCAGCTCTCTTGGCAGGTACTGGAGTTTTTAATGCTCCATCTTGTACAGGGATAAATTGTAGATTTGTAATATTGTCTTCAGTCAGTTTCCACCCCCTGAAATGAATATGAACTACTGAAAAATGATTTCACAGGAATTTCATGGAACTAACTGCATAAGAAAAGTGTGAATTAATTTTCACTTTCTGGTCTCAGCTCAGTTTTAATTAAATACAACTCACAGTCCAAAAACTTTTCACTGAAAAAGCAGAACTGTAAACTATTTTAAACCGTGCCAAAAGGTAGCTTTTCTACTTTTTCTGTATTGACAGACTGTTAAGTATTGGATCTCTACACATTTATCTTTATGTAGGCTTGTTTAGTTAATGGAATGCTTTTAATGAAATAAGATGCAGTTTTTTTGATACTTTATTTAGGGGTCCTTTTACTAAGGCGTGCTAACTGATTTAGCACACGCTAAATGCTAATGCGTCCATAGAAACATAGAAACATAGAAAGATGACGGCAGATAAGGGCCATATAGCCCATCAAGTCTGCCCACACTATTTACCCACCCTCTTAAGTCTTCTGACCCCTTAAGTATAATTGTAATTATACTGCCACTCTACTGACCCGCTCATTCAAGTCCTAGTGACCCTATCCCTTGGCATGACCCCGTAGGGATCCCACATGGGTATCCCATTTGTTCTTGAAGTCTGGGATGCTGCGTGCCTCGACCACCTGCACTGGAAGCTTGTTCCAATGCTCGATCACTCTCTCCGTGAAGAAGTACTTCCTTGCGTCTCCACGAAACTTCCCTCCCCTGAGTTTGAGCGGATGTCCTCTTGTGGTCGAGGGTCCCCTGAGAAGAAAGATATCCTCTTCCACCTCGACCCGTCCCGTGATGTACTTAAATGTCTCAATCATGTCTCCCCTCTCCCTACGCTCTTCAAGAGTGTAGAGCTGCAATTTGCTCAGTCTTTCCTCGTACGGGAGACCCTTTAGCCCCGAGACCATCCTGGTGGCCATCCGCTGAACCGACTCAATTCTGAGCACATCCTTACGGTAATGTGGCCTCCAGAATTGCACACAGTACTCCAGATGAGGTCTCACCATGGCTCTGTACAATGGCATCATGACTTCAGGTTTCCTGTTGACGAAGCTTCTCTTGATACACCCTATCATCTGCCGTGCTTTAGATGAAGCCTTCTCCACTTGAGTGGCTGCTTTCATGTCAGCACTGATGATTACTCCTAAGTCTCGTTCTGCCGTAGTCCTGGTTAAAGTTTCTCCATTCAGGGTGTAAGTTCTGCAAGGATTTCCGTTACCGAGATGCATGACCTTACATTTCTTGGCGTTAAAGCCCAGCTGCCACATCAAGGACCAACTTAGTAAAAGAGGGGGTTAATTTTATTTTTACTCTCCACCAACCTTGGCCATGGTCTTTCCCAAGGCATCTAGCCTACAGATTTTTAGATGATCTCCAGTCCTGTCGTAATATTGAGTCGTTATGAAAGAGAAGAGTTCTTCTCTATGTCAAATAAACTCAATCCAGGACTGCTAGCAGTCTCCAAAAAGTCAGCCATGGGTTGTAGCAGGTTACAGAAATATTCTTCATATCTTTTTTTTCTACACTTTATATCGCTTTTTACATTCCCTCCCGTTCAGCAGAGATCCCCCCCCCCACCAATTCTACCTTTAATTGTCCCAAAGGTTGGCGATTCACACACGCTGCCTATCTGAGGCCAGCCCATCGTCTTCTCTCTACTGCGGCCTGCCCTTTTTGACATAACTTCCTATTTCCACTGGGGTTGGCCGCAGTAGAGAGAAGACAATGGACTGGCCTCAGATGGGCAGCGTGTGTGAATCGCCAACCTTTGGGACAATTAAAGGTAGAATTGAGGGGGTTGGGTTGATGCCTTCTCATCATTCGCCTCAGCCAGCAGATTGCCTTGGGCCGCACTTGCATGACTCATATTGATCACTCAAATTGGTAAAGAAAAAAACATCAAAACAAAAGCTTTATTATTTAGATCCGTGTTTCTCAACTCGGTCCTGGAGCCCCCCCCCCCCTTGCCAATCAGGTTTTCAGTATATCCACATTCAATTTGCGTAAACTTGATTTGCATACACTGCCTCCATTATATGCAAATGTCTTTCATGTATATTCGTTGTGGATATCTTGAAAACCTGACTGGCAAGGGGTGGTGGCTCCAGAACAGAGTTGGAAAGCACTGATCTATATCAATCCAACTCTTTTGAAAATTGAAATGAATTGTTCAAGGGAATTAGCCAACTATCTCAAAATCCCTAAGCAAACTACTGCTGATTCTGCTCTCTTGCTCAGAACTTTCATGGTGTGTTTAACATTTGAGCTCATTTTAATCAGATGAGGAAAATCCACCCTCAGGACTTGCATGCTGTTTGTGCAGGTAACTGACCGAGTGATAGTTTCATTCATAAAGTACTCTGTCTGTGGCTAATTCTCATGCCCAATAGGTTCAGCAGTTTATGACACATGGTAATTAATATGCTGATATGTCTCCTATTTATTATTTTCCATGGCTTGCTTACAGGCACCTGGGATAGTTTGTAGTATTCCACTAAAATGGATTCCTTGTCTGTTGCTAGAGCATTTTTAAATGTTTCCTTTGCACCTAGGAATTAAGGAGTCCTTTTATTAAAACACATTAAAATCTGGGCTTAACATGTTTTAAAGCAGGAGTTTCCCAAGCTCTAAGCCCGGATTTGATACAACCGTATTTAAGGCTTACTTTTTCTATTAGTGTGTGGATTTGCAAAAATATTAATGCAGGAGCTGCCTCCTTTTTAGGAAGTTCTAAATATTGCTATGTTGAGTTTGCATTATCCAGTTAGCTCATACACAAATGCAAAAGTGCCTATTCCCCACCCATAGATAAGAAAAAGAAATCCCTGAAGGATATATACCACAGAAAAATACTATAATATCAGAGCAATGTACTCAAATTACAAAGTTTGAAATATTGTACATATTTATTAATTAAAAATTTGCAAAAATATCACAACATTTTCATAGAATAGCATACACAGAACACCACACAAACACTACAAACAAACCAGACAAGATATAACAACATATAACAAGCACTATCAAACCAGGCTGGAACAGACCAACAGACCTAGATTTGCCTTTAAACGTGGTAAAAATTTAAGGGAACGTTTAAAGCATCGTGATTCCACTCCGGTTTTTGCCAGTGGTCAGGGTGGACTTCCAGCTGAAGAAATGCCGGTATTGTCAGTATGCTTTGAGCACTGATAAAGTTTTCATTCCCAATGTTAATATTTGGTTTTCTCTTCAATCCAGTACAAATTGCAATTCCACCCAGGTTGTCTATGGGATTTTTTGCCCATATCAGAAACTTTACATTGGCCAAACAAAAAGAGCCATTAAAATCCATATTGCTGAACATCTTAGTTGTATTAGAACCCTTAAGAATGAGGCTCCGTTGGTAGAGCACTGGGTTCAATTCAATCATTCTTTATCTGATTTGCTTTTTTGTGTTCTCAAACAGCTTGTTGTCAACTCTGGGGGGGGGGGATATCTCTCGCTTACTTATGTATCAGGAGCAAAGGCTGATTTGTACATGGCAAACTGTCATCCCCAACGGTCTCAATAAAGAGATTGAGTGGCTGACTTCCCATTGAGTATATGGTTGTCAGTTGTCTTTCTCTTTGGATTCATTAAAGTTATTTTTGTTTTGGCTTCAGCTGCCACTTATTGCCTTGTCTTTTTTCAGTCTCCATACTGCTGGGTCTGGCTGTGTACTCAGCGTTGCTCTTTGCATTTGGTTTTGGCTCCCTGCCTGGTATGATTGCCATTAGTCAGTTTATATTTTGTGTTTTGTGATATGCTTTTGTTTCTGCTCATGTCAGTGTAGTGTACACTTGTTTTTGTTTTATTTTATTTTAGTTGCTTTCTTCCTCTTGACAAAGATTTCATCGAAACACGGCCTGTGTTGAGGAAGTGTGAGGAGATGTTAGAAGATTGGTTGCCTGTTATGGCATTTCACCTCTGCTTGTGAAGACTTTGAAAATGCTCTCTGTCCTCTTGGTTTGAGACTTTTTGGATTATCTAACTTATTATACTGTTTACTGACAGAATGTTTGCACTTGCACCTGCACTTTGTGATATGGAGGTTGGATTTGAACTCTAATCTGTTTGGAATGTTGTTTTTTTTATTTTTTCCTTTCTGGATGGCCCACAATCATCTTGCTTGCTTCATTCCTCGTGGACACTGTTCCAGGAAGACTTCGAACTCTCAAGCTAAGTGATTTATAAACTTTTGAACACAGCTATATTTATATATCATTGTATGATTTTTTTTGTGTGGCAGCCTGGTTTGATAGTGCCTGTTATATGTTTTTGGTTTGTTTGTAGTGTTTGTATGGTGTTCTGTGTATGCTATTCTATGAAAATTTTGTGATATTTTTGCAAATTTTAAATTAATAAATATGTACAATATTTCTAATTTTGCAATTTGAGTACATTGCTCTGATATTATAGTATATTTTTTTGTGGTATATACCCTTCAGGGATTTCTTTTTCTTATCTTTGAGATTTACTTTTGAATCCAGTTGTTTATTGGTTGTAGCTCTCTGTTTTATTTTTTATTCCCCACCCATGACATGCCCCTCTCCAATAAAATAATGTGTGATAAGCACGTACAAACTGTCAAATTGCCACAAAACACAGGGCTTACCTGGTCGTGATTGCTCCTGTGCAATACTGCCTGTGTTTGTTTCAAGAGGTTCTTTCTGTTTGTGCTTTTCTTTTGAAATTTCCTTGCAAACGTTGCTGAAATTGGCTCATATTAAATGTGTGATTTTGAGCCTTTGCAGTTGCATGCTTTTCTTGATGGTCATAAATGGGTTATTTTAGGGTAATAAATGATTGAAACACAGCCTTCTGACGTCAGAGGTAGGCGGTGGTCACACACACAGAGACGGACAGGGGGTTCCCATTTAAATCTAAACTGTGTTTCAACAGGAATTTGATATTATTGTAGGGTTAACATGAATTTTAGCTATTTTAATTATTATCCGGCATGCTGAATGCACTGCACTGCTCTAATGGACATAGAGTTCCTATGAGTGTCAAGAGCAGTGCAGAGTATTCAGTGTGCCGGCCGGCGCTAAAAACCTCTTTTGTGCTTTTGTAAAAGGGGGAGGGGGTATATTTTACAAATATTTTCAGAATAGAAACTCTAGCAGTCTGTTCTTTTATCAAATTAAGTTACATTTTTACTTATTTATCACAGAAGGTCTATAGAGCTCTTTGCAACCAGTTCTGACTTTACGGAATGTTGAGGCCTCCTATGGGCAGTACTGACATTCAACGTGGCTAGGAATTATTAGAAAAGGGATGTTAACAAGACTTGTCATAAAGCCCCTGTAGCACTCCATGGTGCGACCTCATCTGGAGTATTGCATTCAGTTCTAGTCTCCTTATCTCAAGAAAGATATAGTGGCGCTAGAAAAGGTTCAAAGAAGAGCGATCGAGATGGTAAAGGGGATGGAACTCCTCTTGTACGAGGAAAGACTAAAACGGTTAGGGCTCTTCAGCTTGGAAAAGAGACGGCTGAGGGGAGATAGGATTGAAGTCTACAAAATCCTGAGGGGAGTAGAACGGGTACAAGTGGATCGATTTTTCTCTCCATCTAAAATTACAAAGACTAGGGGACACTTGATGAAGTTACAGGAGGAAATACTTTTTCACTCAGAGAATAGTTAAGCTCTGGAACACGTTGGCAGAGGTTGTGGTAAGAACGGATAGCGTAGCTGGTTTTAAGAAAGGTTTGGACAATTTCCCGGAGGAAAAGTCCATAGTTCTGTTATTGAGACAGACATGAGGGAAGCCACTGCTTGCCTGTGATCGGTAGCATGGAATATTGCTACTCTTTGGGTTTTGGCCAGGTACTAGGGACCTAGATTAGCCACTGTAAAAACGGGCTATTGGGCATGATGGACCATTGGTCTGACCCAGTAAGGCTGTTCTTGTGGCACACCCTGGAGCAGTTTAACTATGCCCTAAAAATAATGCAGTTGAGGTCAACACAGATCATTATTAAGAACACAAGAGTTGTGATTCATGACAAAGGCTGTGGGCTTGCTGTAGAACCCTAAATATAGAGACAACAGACACATGCAAATGACATTAGAATTTCATTTCGTTCTTGGGTTTCCAAAAACTGACATTTCTACTTTTAGGCCCCATATGTCAAGCTTAACTTTGACAAGACGCCAAAGCTTGCTCATTGCAAAGCTGCTAAGTGCCTCGGTACTCCAGTGCTGGCACTACAGGCCTTAAAGCTGGAAAAGAAAGAACAGAATTAGAACACAAGAAGATACTTTTTTAGCAATATTTTTTTTTAATCTTTCTATACTTATGCTATGATACCAGCTGGTGGTCTGTTCACTAGAGTTCTGTGAGAAGCAAGAATTTTATGCAATCATGTTTTATATAGGCGGTGCCATTATTTTTAGCATATTTTTAGACTCCCATTTCAAAAGAGTTGAAGACCTTTATTCCTTACTTCTGAGAGCCCTTGCAACATTTTAAGGGGAATTTCAGCGCAAAACAGAAATGTTTTGTAAGCCATATGACTCTCAAAAAGATCTGCTTACTAATGGTATACCTGCAATTACCCCCCCCCCTTTTAAAAACCCACAAAAGCGGTTTTTAGCGCCGGCTTGCATGCTGAAAGCTCTGAGCTGCTCATGATGCTCATGAGTCAAAACAGGTATATTTTCTGGAATGGGCTGATGAGCTGATCGTGGCTGCAGCAGGATGCCCAGTCCCTCCTGCCCGAAGCCGCTGCAACACCCCCCCCCCCCCCGAATGATCGCCGGCAGGAGAGATGCCCAATCTCTTCTGCCGACACTCCTGAACTCTCCCGCAATCTTCCCTGGCAGGAGGGATGCCCAATCTCTCCTGCCAACACCTCTCCCCCTCGAAAGTTTACCTTATCTGGATACCCTCACCAGGACACTCCCCCAGGAACAGAAGGATGTGCCCTAAGTGGCCACATTTCCCTTATGTCCCTGGGAGTACTTTTAATAAAGATCTTACATTTGGATTTTGTTTGCTCTGCTTCTTTCTTTTGTCCCACTGTGGATCCCTTCTTGCTTTCTTACGCCTTTATTCAGGCCTTCAAGCCTCTTCTTAAATGTCTTTTTGCGCAAACCCCATACCATTTTAATCACCTTCCTCTGAACTGGATGGGCACACTAGATGGGCCATTTGGCCTTTAACTGCCAACATGTTTCTATGTCTTTTTTATATCTTTAACAAGAAACAAGCCTCCAAAACTAAACACACTGGAATTCAGCAAATACCAAACTGGATGTCTCAAAGTTCTACTATCTCTCTCGGAGATCATTTACATTTGATCTCTGTTCACAGGCAGCTAATTGAGGAACATTATTCAGGCTATAGATTGGATCTATTAAATGTCGATAAATGTTAGATGTTTTGGGAATGATGTGGTGAAAGTTGCTGATTTTCGTTGAAGAAATATCAGGCTTAAGTTAAATTGATAGTCTTGGGGGTGATCACTACCTACACTTCTATTGAGTGATGCTCCTTGAACAGATGGTCATCTTGATGTCCACATCAAGTGAATCAGCATTAACACTTAGCTTTAAAGGGTGGACTTCCAGCTGAAGAACAGGTCCTAATTCACTTCAAAGTTGTTTATTAGCTTTTCAGGAAATACAAGGTTAATGAGCAGCTCAGAAAAGTTTCCTTAGAGATGAAAACCTAAGACTGTGAGACCAGCAGGGACAGAAAAATGACCTGTATATAATACGCAAACTTTATATCAAGTGCGTTATCCCAAAGTCAGGGTGTGAAAGTTATTTTTTTAAATAAATTTTAAACATTTTATCAAGCTTTGAAACATCTCATACAGAAAAGATTGAATATTATTCATTTACAAAGTCAATTCTATGAAATCAAATATAAATTCCTCGACAATCTCAAGTCCTCAAAACAGATCCAAAATTTACATGAGTGAAGAGAATAAAGTATTTAGAGAAAAATCTAAAGAAAAAGGAAAAACAAGTGTCTGTAACTGAATCAGGGAGTGAAATCATACGATCTAATTTGTTGTTCCTTCCCCTTCAAGGCGTTTCAATGTCAGAAAACTAATAGGTTGAGACGGATCAAAAAATACATATTTGTTATTACCATATTTAACAGTACATTTACATAGAAATCTAAGGAAAAATACTCCTATCAGAGTTACTCTCGATTTCAAATCATGAAATTGGCATCTACGTTTTTTAGTTCCTTTACACACATCCGGAAATATCTATATTTTCATGCCAAGAAATTCTTTATGTTTATTTTTACAGAACAGTTTCATGATCCAGTTTTTATCTGGCAATAATGCCACAGTTATCAAGAGTTTCTGGTTTAGCCGAAGTCTCAAGAATCACAGTTCATGCTGAACTTAGTCTATTGCTCTTTAATAATGTGAAATGAGGTTTAGACTCCTCAGGAAAATTCCGGATTTCAATAAAATATTTCTTTACATCTCTCTAGGAGTTGTAGAGAAAACCTTTGGAAATTATTGGCACGATAATTATTCTCAATCATTTCTAATTATCTTCATATATTTGTATTATCTTTTATGATGGCTTCTTGAACTTGTTTGACCCCTGTAACATCTTTTTCCATTTTTTCTACATTAATTTTTACCGAGGAGAATTCTTGTTTAATGTGTAAAAGTTATTTTGACATGAAATCAGTCTTGTCTCAAGTGTGTAACACATTCGTGTAGACTTTATATGCTACAAATCTACCTAAGAACCCCTTGAACAGGTAGCACTCAGCCTGGTGGTATAAAAAGGGCTCGGCTTCCTGGTTTTGGCGCTACTGTCGAAGAAATCCTGCCCCAGCGGAGGAAGTGAACAAAGCTAGGGACATGCACGGAACACCATCTTCTTTGATTGTTTCACACTTTTGTTTTAATGCACGTGGGAACTTAATCCATGAGAGACAGACGGACAGATGCTTTCACTTATCCAATTTAGAACAAGTATTTCATTTGACACCTACAGCATTTAAAAGAGAAATTAAGAATTCCTTTGAATTTTATAATGATCTCTTTCTGACTTTTACACTGATGCAGAACTTGGATCTTAATCCCAGGGCTCTACCGTAATCTTAACACACCAACATCTAACCAACATTAGCAAGACGATGGGCTTCTGGCCCAGTCCTGCCCTAAAGATGCCCTCGTGAATTCACTCGCTATTCCTGATACACAGTGCTGGGAAAGAGAAGCCGCCCTGGCTTCTTAGTTGGTCTCTTTGTGGCTTCCTCTTTGGCCTAATTATAGCCCTGATTTTGTCCCCTTTAGATTGACTTTGTGTATTGTTATTAATATTTGATAAAAAAATTTAATATTTAATGCCCTGCATGCTACATTTTGATGTCTCCTTTGTAGAAGTGTTTAGAGTCCTTTGCTTATGTAACCTGTCTAGCTCCCTTCACTTCCAGTAATGGTGACGTTTTAGCATCATTCACCGCTGATGCCTTTACCTTGATATAAAAATAAACACCGGCTGACAGTCTTTTCGTATAATAAATAGAATTCTTATCACACACTACTAATAATAATCACTTATATAGTGCTGAAAAGCGTACGCAGCGCTGTACATAGATATATTCCATGTAGTAAAAAGGGAGGAAGGAAGACCAAACGGCAGCCAGCGTGGTTAACGAGTGAAGTGAAGGAAGCTATTAGAGCCAAAAGAGAATCCTTCAGAAAAAGGAAGTAGGATCCAACTGAAAATAATTGTAAACAACCCAAGGAATGTCAAGTCAAATGCCAAGTGCTAATAAAGAAGGCAAAGAGAGATCTTGAAAAGAAGATTGCGCTGGAAGCAAAAACACACAGTAAAAACCTTTTTAGGTATTTTAAAAGCAAGAAGCTGGGAAGAGAATCAGTTAAGCCACTACATGACTGAGGGGAAAAAGGAGCTCTCAGGGAAAACAAGGCCATGGTGGAGAGATTAAATGAATTCTTTGCCTTAGTCTTCACCGAGGAAGATGCGGGGGAGTTACTGGTACCAGAAATGGTATAATTAGTATTCAATTTTGATGAATCGATAAAACTCAAACAAATCTCGGTAATGCCAGAAGATGTAATGGGTCAATCACCTGGACTGGATGGTATAGAATTGAAAAATAAACTTGCAGAGCTATTGTTAGTAATTAGTAATTTTTCTTTAAAATCCAGCATAGTACCGGAAGACTAGAGGGTGGCCAATGTGACACCGATTTTTTTTAAAGGGTACTAGAATTGATCCAGGAAATTATAGACCAGTGAGTTTGATATCAGTGCTGGGCAAAACAGTAGAGACTATTATAAAGAAGAAAATGACAGAACATATACATAAGAATGGATTTAGTCAAGGTGATTTGGTTGACACCATCGGGATACATTATACTACACTTTGACCTTTTCAACACGTTTGGTGCATAGTCATTAATTAAATTATGCCCTGTATTGATAGCATGGAATGTTGCTACTCCTTGGGTTTTAGCCAGGTACTAGTGACCTGGATTGGCCATCGTGAGAACAGGCTAATGGGCTTGGTGTGACCCAGTAAGGCTATTCTTATGTTCTTATGAAATCGTACCTCACCAATTGATTGCATTTCTTTGAAAGGGTGAATGAACACGTGGATAAAGGTTTGCCAGTTGATATTGTGTATTTGGATTTTCAAAAGGCATTTGACAAAGAACCTCATGAAAGACTTCTGAGGAAATTAAAAAGTTATGGATTATGAACTGGTTGAAAGTCAGAAAACAGATCCAGAACACCGCAGTCCGCCTTATCTTTGGCTTGAATAAATGGGAACACACCACCCCCTTCTACCACAAATTGCACTGGCTGCCACTTGAATCCAGAGTCCTATTCAAGTTTGCATGCTTCTGCTACAAAACAGTATTCGGCATATCACCAAGCTACCTCAACCCTCACTTCAATTTAAATTACAACAACAAGAACTCCCGCAGAATTCACTTGTTCGCCTTCCCCTCTCTAAAATCATGTCACTTCAAAAGGTTCCTAGACAAAACTTTCTCCTTCCAGGCAGCCAAACTTAGCCCTTGGCTAGTTCGAATTATACTCGAGGCCCCCACCTACCTCGCCTTCAGAAAACAACTCAAAACACACCTATTCAATGAACAGAACCCTTAACACCTTCCACCACCACCCTCCCACCCACCTTGTACTGGAACCCCTACCTACTCCTCCTTACTGTACTCCCCAAACCCCATTGACTTCTTTGTTTGTAACTTCTGTTTAAACTGACTTCCGGTCAGCTAACTCTGTTTAACTGACTTCCTAACTTCCACGACTTCTTCATTTGTAACTTTGTTTAACTGATATGAACCACCTAGAACTCTCTGGGTATGGTGGTATACAAAATAAAAGTTATTATTATTAATAAATGGTCAATATTTTCAATGGAGAAGGGTATACTATCTCCCTTGAACAAATCAATATATATGTAATCTTCTAATACAAGAAGTCAGTTTATACCCTTGTCGGCTGGTAACTCACAATTCAAAACATTTTTTTTTTTTTTGGTGTAAAAATCCATGTTTTCAAACAAATGAATGAGGACTTTCAAAAGGAGGAGGAAAAAGCCTCAGATTCTCACCCGTTGCTGGTTTTCCAACTTGCAAACAGGTTTTCAAAGAGCTACCTCATAGGCATAAAAAAACCTCCTCCTCCATCCATTCCTCCAAATCCTTAATTTGTAATCCAAAATTTTTTATCCAAATTTTCTTACTTCAATACTTAATTGTTAAATTTGAAAGCCAAACCGAAGGTGTAAACTATATCGTGTGCTATCTGCCATTGAGCAAGAAATCTGACTGCCGCATTTAGCCATCATCGAGCAGACTTGCTTCTGTAGTGGTGGAGTCGGGGTGCAGTTGACTGCGAATTGGGAGTGCCGAAGGAGCGTGAAAGCCGATGAGATAAGAATTGGCTTTTGTGATCTAAACACTAGGAAGTTGATGGTTTAACATATTAGCAGGAAGCAATTCCATAATCACACCCTCCGTTCCCCTCCCCTCCCCCTCACCATGCCACTGTACATGATTGTGTTTGAAGAATGCTATAGAATAGGGTTAATTATTAAGACTCAAGGTGCACAGCTAGTAACGTGTATTTTTTCCTTACTGACATTAGGATTGTTACTTTTGGGGTCAGCGAAATGATCAGTGATTCAGACTTCCTTCAGCTTCGTTAGACTCTCTCATTCCATGTCTCTGGTCTGAAGGCTGGCTCAGTCCAGGCTCTTCTTGAACTTGAATTGACAGACTAGATGGATTCAGAGGAGTTTTTCTATCACTGAGTTAAGGATGACCTTTCTTTAATTACAAGTGACAGAGCTGTGAATGAGTCATACAGGATTAGGTCTAATGAATGAAAATAAACACTGGGTTCTACCCTCTGAAGCTTTCCATTTTAAGTTTATGGCAGATTTTTCAAGTAGAAAGCTGTGAATTCGGTGTATATTGTAAAACATATTTTAAAAGAAGGCGTGAAAAGCAGCAATGTCCAGCCTAGATCAAGATTTGTCCCAACCCCATAAAAGAAGCAGAGCTCTTAAAAACTAGTACCAAAAATATTTAGTCCAATAAATATACTGTGTAGTATGAGGCCTACAATTTGTTTGCTAACATTTTGGCAGACCTGCAGTTCCTCTCATGCAGAATGTTGATTTGATTTGATTCAATTCCCTCTTTTAACATATAGCGTGCCCCCCCCCTCCAATTTGATCTACTCTATGCTTGTGATATAATTTGTACCTGGGTAACACAGTGTCCCATTGATTGTCCTCCTTCCACAAGAGAATAGTTAAGCTCTGGAACGCGTTTGCCAGAGGTTGTGGTAAGAACGGATAGCATAGCTACTATTTGGGGTTCCGGAATCTTGCTAATTCTGGAATGTTGCTACTCCTTTGGGTTTTGACCAGGTACTAGTGACATGGTGAGAATGGACATAGTGAGAATGAACAACTGGGCTTGACTCAGTAAGTCAATTTGTATGCTCTTATGTTCCTTTGTACTTCTAGATGAAACTAAGGTTGAGATCCAGAGCCTTCATTTTTAAATACTAGGAATATTTTCCTCTGTTTTATATTCTGCTATAAGTTGCCAGTTCTCTCATTGCATTGATACTCCCTAGTTTGGTTCGATGCAGTAGGGCACCTTCCATTACCCCCACAAATTCATCAGACTCACCATGACTTTCTTTCCTCAGGGCCTTCAAGCACTGTCTCTGCTACCCCCCCAAAAAAAAAAAGAACAAAAAACCAGCCCCAACCCAGAGTATAGAGGATCTGATGTGAGAATCAAACCCAGGTTCTTTTGCATGGCAGTGGCCCCATTGGCTGACATTTATTTCTAAGAAGTTGCTGCATAACTATTGATTTTAAATTCTTTCAGCTGCTCTTCCAGAGTCCCCTCCAATTTCTTGTTAGCGCATCAAGTTTATTTCACATTCACCAAGAGTCCTTTTACCAAGCTGTGTTTAGCAGCTAACATGCAAGAGATATTAGCATGGACCTGTGCTACATGTCAACTGTTTAAGCTGGACTGGATGCGAAAGAAGGAGGCAGAGGATTGTGTACTAGCTGAGAATCCCACCATCTCAAGAGGAGGCAATAAGTACAGCTGAACTATTGGCCCCTCAACACACGTTGACTTATTAACGGCCTTTTCATGAAGAGATGCAAACTAAGGTTGAGATCCTTATATTAAATGGAATATATTGAATGGAAATCAGGTACTTTTCCCTATCTGTCTAACTAAGTCATAAGTCATAAGAATTTCCATATTGGGACAGACCAAAGGTCCATCAAGCCCAGTAGACTGTTTCCAACAATGGCCAACCTAGGTCACAAGTACCTAGCAAGATCACAAGGAGTAAAACAGATTTTATGCGGCCTATCCTAGGAATAAGCAGTAGATTTCCTCAAACCATCTTAATTAATGGCTTATGGAGTTTTATTTTAGGAAATTATCCAAATTTTTTTTTTAAGCCCTGGTAAGCTAACTGATTTCACCATATTTTCCAGCAATGAATTCGAGTTTAATTACATGTTGCGTTAAGAAATATTTTCTCCAGTTTGTTTTGAATCTACTACTTAGTAGCTTCATCACATTCTCCCTAGTCCTAGTATTTTTGGAAAGAGTAAACAAGCGATTCACATCTACCCTTTCCACTCCACTCAGTATTTATACACCTCTTATCATATCTCCCATGAGCTGTCTCCTCTCCGAGCTGAAGAGCCTTAGCTTCCGGGCAATGGTGCGTCCGCATCTTGAGTACTGCGTCCAGTATTGGTCACCATACCTTAAGAAGGATATGGTGTTACTCGAGAGAGTTCAGAGGAGAGCGACACGACTGATTAAGGGGATGGAAAGCCTTTCATACGCTGAGAGATTGGAGAAACTGGGTCTCTTTTCCCTGGAGAAGAGAAGACTTAGAGGGGATATGATAGAGACTTACAAGATCATGAAGGGCATAGAGAGAGTAGAGAGGGACAGATTCTTCAAACTTTCAGAACATAAAAAAACAAGAGGGCATTCGGAAAAGTTGAAAGGGGACAGATTCAAAACGAATGCTAGGAAGTTCTTCTTTACCCAACGTGTGGTGGACACCTGGAATGCGCTTCCAGAGGACGTTATAGGGCAGCGAACGGTACTGGGGTTTAAGAAAGGATTGGACAATTTCCTGCTGGAAAAGGGGATAGAGGGATATAGATAAAAGATTACTGCACAGGTCCTGGACCTGATGGGCCGCCGCGTGAGCGGACTGCTGGGCGCGATGGACCTCAGGTCTGACCCAGCGGAGGCATTTCTTATGTTCTTATGTTCTTATCCTTTCCTCAAATTTCAGCATAGGAGGCAGGCTCCTGAAATTTCGTTGTAGGTCCAAAGAGAAATGGTAGGTCTTAAATTTCTTCCTGAAGATGTAATACTGGCACGGTTGTAATAGGAGACGAGGGAGACTATTCCATATCTTGGTAGCCACCTTTCATTTAAGATTTTTTAGACTTGCCCATTGTATGCCCATTTCTTCATAACTGGGAAAATTTGAGAAGCGTCTCATCAACTCTGTGCCATTTTCCTATAATTGGAACAATCCTGAATCACAGCTGCAACCACAGAACGGAGCTGCCAAGTTACCCAGTTCCAGGAGGGAAACGTTTTGACTAAGCCTGGTTTTGAATTTACATCCCAAAGCAGTCTGGTGTTTGTGCTCTTCTACCCATTGAATTAATCTCTACAGGTCCCGTATTCCTCAGAGTAGGGTTGTCCAAATCTCTACCCTAGAAGTAGCAACTTGGCAGAACTTCTCCAGAAGAAAGTAGCAACAATACTTTTATACTCTGATGAAATTCATGAGGAGCAATGAAAACCTTTTGCCAATAAGGTCAGTTTCACAGCACATGATGACACTATATTTCCTTCATTTTTACAGTATCCACCAGCCATTTTGCTACAGTAATTTTGCTAGAAGCCATCAGTGAGCAGCTGCTTATGGTGTGTGCATGTCTGTTACTAGAAAGTTAAATTAAATATACTGGTAAGAAAACTGAACATCGCTGTAGTTACACTGGCAAAAGATTTAGTGCTTTATTCAAAACTGAGCCTTTCCTCATTCTCTGCTTCCAGGAAATAATATTTGTTGTACAAGAGCCTGCATTTATAGACTCCTGGATGAAATGTTGGCCAGTACAGGATACATCTCTGAAACACTCCTTGATCAATGTATTGAGGGCAGCTTGAAAACCAACCTCCCACCCACTTCAAAGATAGCTCCTTGGAAGAGGTTCTCATAGACAGAAGGCTGCGGGCCATGTCACGGTTCTCCTCCTCCTCCTCCTTTTCCCTGGCTCTCCGACCAAGTACGTCTTGTGAAACAGAATGTGCTCCTACGTAAAGCCAGAGAAGAAACAGTGACATCAGCAGCCAGAGCAGCTGCAGCAGAAATGTTATTGTAACATTTTCTCTAAATCCTAACACATTGCCAGTATCGTGTCATTAGACCTGATTATAACACCATTTTCCTTAAGGATGCGCTGGAGACAGCAGAATACTGCAGAGGGGATCTCCTCCAGCCATATGGAAAGTGGCTCAGTCGCTGATGTAATCTAAGACTTTTGACCTGTACTGTGGGGAGGGAGGTGTTGTGGAGGGGAAGGGGGCATTCTACAACAAGGTGCCTCAATTAAGATGCCCCGAGAACCTATGGTAGGTGGTTATTCTATATTAGTACCTGGGTGTCCAGATGCCATTACGGACAGTAGCGTAACAGAACATTGGCGCTCTTAACACCCGCAATGGACCTGGCATTAAATGTGGCTAGCGTGTACTTAACATGCAGCGTTCTGTAAGATAGTCACATAGGTATATCTATTGGCATGTGCTACTTATGTGTACATTCCATTGCATTTGCAAGCTCTGCCACTCGCTCACACAGGTACAGAATAGTGATTTGGGTGCCCTGCTAGCATTTCACAGATAGGTCTGCACTTATGTGCATAAGTATATTCTGCATCAAAAATTACAAAGACTAGGGGACACTCGATGAAACATAGAAACATGATGGCAGATAAAGGACAAATGACCCATCCACAGCATCCATTATCTCCTCCTCTCCCTATTGGCTAAGGCTCTTAACATTTGCATCTCCTCTTCCTATAGGCTAAGGCTCTTAACTCCTGCATTGTGAGGTCATAGAGCTTTATGGTTATAGAAACATGATGGCAGATAAAGGCCAAATGGCCCATCCGTAGCATCCACTATCTCCTCCTCTCCCTATTGGCTAAGGCTCTTAACATTTGCATCTCCTCTTCCTATTGGCTAAGGCTCTTTACACTTCTATTGTGAGGTCATAGAGCATTATTCTTATAGAAACATAAAAGCTAAATGGCCCATCCACAGCATCCACTACATATCTCCTCCTCTCCCCAAGAGATCCCACTTGTGCCTGTCCCACGTTTTCTTGACTTCAAACACAGTCTTTGTCTTCAGCACCTCTACCAGGAGACTATTCCATGCATCTACCATCCCCATTTAACTTTATCTTGTGCCATTTCATTCCGGAGCTTCCTTTCAAATGAAAGAGATTTGTCTCATGCGCATTTGTGCCATGTAGATATTTAAATGTCTCTGTCAAATCTCCCCTCTCCCACCTTTCCTCCAAGAGATCTTTAAGGCTGTCCCCATACTTCTTTTGATTTCCAGGTTCTATTCCTACATTAACTTCAGGAAATGATTAAAAACCCATCTTTTTAAGAAGAATTTTTAGCTACTTGTCCTCTTTGAATACTTTTCATTATAGAATTGTTACATCATTTATTTATTTAGATTTCTATCCCGTCCTCAGTAGATTACAGTAGACACAAAACAGTCACTTATAGTTGACATTCAAGGTACATTACAGTTGTAGCAGTACTGTAAGAGTCCTGTTATGTTATGGCTTATGCTAGGCGATTCCCGTGAAACAAAGGCCTGCAAAACCCTGGCCTACATTACCAGCGCCTGTGTTAGACATAAGCCACAATTCTCTTAACAGTGCCTACACGTGATGAACCCGCAGCTGGCACCATTTTGGGAGGCACCGGATGATGTAGGCATCGTTACTGTAGAAATGAAAATGTTTAGTTTAGGCATTTCAATTGAGGAATGGATAGTCAATGGTAGCTACCTAAACAGAGCTAATGCCTTAGTCAAGTTATATGATGAAGTCTCTGTGCTCCTGAATATTGACCTCAACAAATTCTTAATTTAAATTTTCATCACTGAAGAGCATGTCAACATCAGTGACTTGGATGGAAGACATGAAAAGTGGCTGGGGATAGCATGATTAGCAGAGGAAAAGTATGAAGTAACTTCCTCGATGTAGACAGAGTTCTTAGATCCATAAAACAGCTTTTAGGGAGAGTGAAATGTATTTAAGAAAGACATTACTATAGTGCCTCAAAGCTGGTCTGCACTTTTTAAATAATTCATTTTAAAATTAAGACTAAACTTTCCATTAAGTTAATATGTAATGAACAATGCAGTAATAATTCTCTCATGATTTCAACAAAGTCTTTGGATGCCATTTAAACTAGAAAAAATTCTCAGACTTAATGAAATATATATTAACCTTGATATACAGTAAATGCATCCTTTGAATTTTCTCCATGTTTCTACTGTGCCTTCAGTACGGAGTTTGGTTTGGGTGAATGGCTAAAGTGTGGAAATTTTAGGTTTTCAGGTGAAAGAGCAAAATAAAACTCTATTCTCCAATTAAATGAAATGCTCACTTCCTCCCTTCTAGTTGGCCTGGACCCAACTGCCTGATGGGGTTAGAACAGGTTTCCTAGCACTTGTAGTTACAACATATGAAGTTCCAGCAGTGCAGAACGCAATTAATTTTTGCTCATAATACTAGAATATTGGAACACAAAAAAGAATTAGACTCCCTCCTTTCAAATTCTATTTCATTTTCACCTGAGTTCAAAGGTTGTCCCATCCTGAATCTCATCAAAATGATTAATTTGTTATCTTGATCCTTCTATTGGGAATCAATCTCTGAGCTCTTTTTATAGCTGTGTATTCTAATAAACCCTTTAATCCCAATCTCTCTCTCTCTGTTTCACTTATATTTATTTATCTTATACAAGAAGAATTCTCCACTTCAATGCCTAACAACGTTGACTCATCTCTTTTGTATTACGAGGGGGTGCTAAAAAGTTCTCAGCCCAACCAAGAAGAGAATGATGTAGATATGGTTCAATCAATGATCTGAAACAATGTCAAAACACAGAATTTTGTTTCTGCAAATTGGCACGTTACAAAATAAGGTAACCCTCTTTTCAGCTACAGAATTTAGGAAGTTGATTGGTTGGGCTGAGAACTTTACAGCACCCCCTCATATAGGACAACCAAGCCATTGTGACATCACTGATGAGGTTGGCTCTTAGGCTTTGGTGCAAATTATGACATCACAATCTCAGCTCAACCCAAAAGAGAACAAGGTGGATATGGTTCAATCAATGATCTGAAACAATGTCAAAACACAGAATTTTGTTTCTGCAAATTGGCACGTTACAAAATAAGGTAACCCTCTTTTCAGCTACAGAATTTAGGAAGTTGATTGGTTGGGCTGAGAACTTTACAGCACCCCCTCATATAGGACAACCAAGCCATTGTGACATCACTGATGAGGTTGGCTCTTAGGCTTTGGTGCAAATTATGACATCACAATCTCAGCTCAACCCAAAAGAGAACAAGGTGGATATGGTTCAATCAATGATCTGAAACAATGTCAAAACACAGAATTTTGTTTCTGCAAATTGGCACGTTACAAAATAAGGTAACCCTCTTTTCAGCTACAGAATTTAGGAAGTTGATTGGTTGGGCTGAGAACTTTACAGCACCCCCTCATATAGGACAACCAAGCCATTGTGACATCACTGATGAGGTTGGCTCTTAGGCTTTGGTGCAAATTATGACATCACAATCTCAGCTCAACCCAAAAGAGAACGAGGTGGATATGGTTCAATCAATGATCTGAAATAATGTCAAAACAGAGAATTTTGTTTCTGCAAATTGGCACTTAACAAAATAAGATAACCCTCTTTTCAGCTACAGAATTTAGTAAGTTGGTTGCTTGGGCTGAGAAATTTTCAGCAACCCCTCATAGACCTGGTTTTTTTTCTTCATCTAGTCATTTTTATTTTTTCCTTTACATAGGTGCTCCTCACTCCACCCCCCCCCTAACTTGAACAACCAAGACAGGAAGTCCACAACAGGGTACTTGTATGGTATCTATACAAGAGATTAGGATCTTATTTTCCTTTATAGAAAACTAGCATAATGGCTAAGAATGAATGAATGACTATCGATGGTGAAGGAATGGATGCCACAGACTAGGCTTGCACTGAATTTGGCCCTGACTGCGCTATTGTAGGTTAGCCATTGTCTAGAAGGATTCCCATCTAAATAGTGCTTGAAGTTAGAAGTTTGAGTTGCAATTTAAAGCAGATATAGGGGAGTAGTAAAAGCATACTTTTTAGGCCGAAACTACAGAGAAGGTTGAGGCATCTCTTTTTCCAGACAATTTTCGGTCTTTTTGCAGCTGTTGATCTTTTGCAAACTGGATTTTTAAAACTTGAGCTACCAATTTGCAGAGAGTACACGACTTAGCTGACCAGTTCTTTCTTCATTTATCGTTCAGTAATTTATTTCCCCATTATTTGCTGAGTTGCACTAGCTCAGGGAATATGCATGAGATCTATTTGCATGCACTGCTTTCAATGCATAGTCATTGGGGAAATTCTGAAAACCTGACTGGATTCCGGCCCTTGAGGACCAGAGTTGCCCACCCCTGCACTAGCTCCTCATTTGACACTGGATTCTTTTTAAGATCTGGTATCTGAGTTTTCGGAAACTGCAATATGTTGGCCATGTTATTCTAAAGGATTATTTGACTCTGCAATAAAGCATCCAGGATGTTGTGGTCATTTGGAACAAATTGAAACTTTGAAAGAGAGACTGTCCATTACCAGAGAGGTGCCTCAAGGTTCTGTTCATGGCCTGTTCTTTTTACCATTTTTATAAGCGGTATTAAATGAAAATGATATAGAAATGAATGAAGCTCACTGTATGGAAGAAATGAGTGAGGATTTTTCATACGATATTGACCCTGATTTAATGGAGTGGGGCTGAGGAACAGTAGAAAAGTTTGGAGTTTATCAAGAGGAAATTGTTGGTGAATGATTCCAGACTAGCCAGGCTCTGGCTGAAAGAGGGTTTTTTTCCCCCCCTTGTTGCATGGAACTTGCAGAAAAACTGCACAGCCTAAATCTAAGCAGGACTGAGTTTGTTTTGATGTGATGCTGTTTGAGGCAGTGCCTGAACATTGGTTACTTAAAGCACTGCTGGCCACAGGACACAGGGGAACTCTTTATTCAAAATCTAGTGGGATCTTGGTTAGGATTTTTGTGCACCAAAATCTACAGGGCGGGTACAGATCCCAACACCTCTGGGGGTATTTTAGTTAATAAAACCCCAAGGTGAACTTTTCCCCAGGGAAAGGACTAACAAGAAGTCATAGCAGAATCTGGTTGAACAGGCCAGGTGGAAAACAGTGGCTGGGCCGGGAAGGGCCTGAGAGCCTCAGAGAAGGCCATTAAAAAGCTGAAATAAAAGCCAGTGGATGGCAACAAGCTAAATAAAGGAGACACATGGATTGTTTTTGTTTGTATTTTTGGAACTCATTTTGAATTGCTACTAACCTGAGTTACATGCACTAAGTCTGGTGTGAAATAAAGATTTCTTTTGTGACACACAAGTGGTTTTGCACTATTTTTGAACTCTATTGCAGTCCTTCCCAGCTACCCATACCTTGCTTTCGCTCGGCTGAGGTCTGTGTGGCTTAGGGTATTGGCCACTGGACACGTCCAATTGGCCACCCCCAGCCACAACAGCTATTTTTGACAACCCAAGTAGCCCAAGTTGTTCCCATAGGCTTTAGCACCCTCTGGAAACTAAGATCCATAAGAAAATTCTTTGCGTTGGCACCTTTCCAATTACTAGTCCAATCCCTAGTGTTAAGCCTTTTGGACTACTGCAACATTTCATACCTAGCAGGACAACTCAGGCGTCTCCAGAGACTGAGTTTCATCCAAAACACCGCAATGAGGCTAATCTTCAACCTGAAAAAATTTGACCACCTATCTCTTGGGAGAAGCAACTCTCACTTGAGACTAGGGGTTGGGGGCTGATGTTGCGAGCTGGAGAAGAGAGCATAGTGTAACAGAAGGGTCTGATGCTGGGATTGGGGCTGATATAAGACTAAGGATGGTGAACGAGGGCTAAACTAGCAGATGGAGGGAGGAGGTAGAAATGGGCTATGCAGAAAGATGACCTGCTTGCAAATTACCCTCATGTGTCTTGAATGGCAGCTATTTCTGTGCATAAGGTGGCCCTTCACCTGTGAAAAATGTTTTTTTAATAAATTTATCTGCCCTATGTTAATGAAATCTGCTAAGAACGTAACTTCACTTGCTATTTGGGATGAGTATTTATATAATGATTCAAAATGTTGTATGATCGTGGCACCGAGGAACCCCCCTCGTCAAACCCAGCATGCACCCAAAAAGAGGGAGAAAAAGCCTCAGACTAATGTAACAGTATAGAACAAAAAGGTACAAATCAAAACTGCTTTTGATACTTTCACTGGCAAAAAACTCCCTCACAGAACAGCTCAGGTTTAGAAAAGGGCAGTCACCCGGAGGCAAAAGACAACTTGAGCTCCAACGCTGTCACGTCTTCTCCAATCTTCCCAACAAGCAACCTTGTTTCACCAATGTTTGGCTCATCAGGGGAACAAACAATACAGCCTTGAAAAGTGCAGCCACGCTGAGACCCCTATAGCCTCATAGATCACAGAACAGACCTCCAAGCCCAGCCTTACCTCCTCACCGACTCCAGACTTCCAAGCCAATCCCTGCCAAGGCACAATAGGCTCTAAAGGACCTAGACTTCCCAAGATGATACATAATAACCTCTCGATCTATTCAACTCCACCTTTATATGTCCAAGAATAAGTCTCCTGATGGAAGTGGTGGAAATGAAGACTGTATCTGAATTCAAGATAGCATGGGACAGGCATGTGGGATCTCTTAGGGAAAGGAGGAGATAGTGGATGGTGGGGAAGGGCAGACTGGACGGGCCATTTGGCCTTTATGTTTCTATAACCATAAAGCTCTATGACCTCACAATGCAGGTGTAAAGAGCCTTAGCCTATAGGAAGAGGAGATGCAAATGTTAAGAGCCTTAGCCAATAGGGAGAGGAGGATAGTGGATGCTGCGGATGGGCCATTTGGCCTTTATCTGCCATCATGTTTCTATATTTCTCATTCCTTCACTCTTCTTCTAGGTTCACTTGACTCTTCTAGTCCATCAGACCAAACTCATTTACCCAAATCTTTCTTAGCTTTCAGTTAGCAATAAGAATATGTATATGCAGTCGGCATGTCTTTACTGTACCCAGGGCTGCTCCTAGGGTGGCAGTTTACCAGCATTTCAAGGGCCTACATTGTTTGTTCTTCCAAGGTTGATATGCCCAAAGTCACTGATACTGATGCCTTTAAATAGTCTGTAAAAATAGCATATTATCCTGAGAACATCCTCTTTACTGGGAACCTATCACGCCTGCTAAGTAGATTTACGTTTCTCTGAATCATTCTTTAATTATAGCTGGAGGTGTATAAACCTTTTGGGAATCTTTGAGTATCAGGGTAGGATTAGCAGACCTTTTTGTCATTTCCCGAGATCAAACATCTATTGGTAAACAGATCCATTTTTTTCTCATCTGCACCTAGAGAGCGATTCATTTCACCTTGTGGCTTATCAACTGGCTCAGTGTGTTTCAGATTCTGGCAAAGGCTCTTAACTGTCATTATTGTTGGGAAATGGCATTCTGAAAACTTTGCTGTATGTACAGATTCTATATAGACAAAAAAAACTAACAAAAATCCCCAACCCTGTGGAATGGATCATCAAAAGGTCAGTTTTCTGCAAGCTTAATTAATGGTATCTGACACTTGAATGAAATATGAACCTTTTGTAATTTCATACCATAAATTTGTAACAAGAAATGTATTAGAACATAAGAATTGCCGCTGCTGGGTCAGACCAATCATGCCCAGCAGTCCACTCACGCAACGGCCCTCTGGTCAAAGACCAGCACCCTAACTGAGATTAGCCCTACCAGCGCACATTCTTGTTCAGCAGGAACTTGTCTAACTTTGTCTTGAATCCCTGGAGAGTGTTTTCCCCTATAACAGCCTCCTGAAGAGCATTCAAGTTTTCTACCACTCTCTGGGTGAAGAAGAACTTCCTTACGTTTGTACGGAATCTATCCCCTTTCAACATTAGAGAGTGCCCTCTCATTCTCCCTACTTTGTTGAAAACAGTGACGGAATTCACACAGAGATTTCCTATATGACATGAAGATTGCATAAAAGCATTGAGCATTTTCACTCACAATAAAACTTAAATTACTTTCACAACCTTCCTGTGTATGCCTTCTTCACCCTGTGCGTTAGCTGCCTCCTCTTCCTCTTCCTGTCTGAACCTCTTTTTCCAATGTATAAGCCTCTACTTCCTGTGCATTAGCTGCCTCCACTTCCTGTTTATGATGCAGACCTTTAAGTACTTAAAAGGTATTAATATACATGCTAATCTCTTCCAGAGACATGGGGGTAGTAGACCTAGAGAATATGAGTTGTAGTTGAGGGGGTAGATTTAGGAGTAAGGCAGGCAGTGGAGGCAGGGCTAGGGCGAGCCAGGGGATGGGGCTAGGGGGTCCAAGGTGCCATCTTGGTGGGGGTGCAGGCACCTGTCCTCCTCTCTGCCCCCTCCCCCACCCTTCCCGACCCCCACTGCTGTGTGAGTGTGCCCCTTCTCTTCCATCATGCCTCTATAATTTTTCCAGTGCAAGCAGTATCGTGAGCTTGCTGCCCTCATCGGTATCGACTCTCTCTGACGTCACTTCTAGGTCCCACACCTAGATAGTGACATCAGAGGGAGAGCTGACACAATGCGGGCAGCAAGTTTGTGATGTTGCTCGCACCTGAAAATGAAAGAGGTGTGGGGAAGGGGGCGCTTGCGTGGCATGGGGATCCGGGAAGGAGTTGGGATGGAGAAGAGGGTTGGGAGAGGGGTGCTACCGCCCCAGGTACCACTCAACCTCTCTACGCCGCTGTCTTCATGGTTGCAATAAAGCACTTATTGAACACAACTGCCATGTCATAATCCCAACCATATATAGTATAGAGCAGGTCAAACCTGATGGAACCTCTGTGGCAGAAGCACATCAGAAAGATGACGGCAGAAGGGCTCGAGTATCATGTCACTGTATCTGTTGAAAGATATGGATTAAAACACTTTGTTCTCCTGTGGAAGACAGCTGTCTTCATTTAACAGTCATCAAGACATCAATAACACATTATTTAATCACCATCAGTCAAGGAGAGCCTGGCCACCATCTCTGAAGAATTCTCTCCTAACAAAGTGATTTTGCTAGTCGGCATTTAGGTTTGTCTATATTTTAGTTAAGAAAATTCTGCATTTAATTTTAGCAATATTTAATTTAAGGGAGTGTGTGGTGCAGTGGTTTGAGTTACAGCCTTAGCACGGTGAGGTTGTGGGTTCAAATCCCTCGCTGCGCCCTGTGACCCTGGGCAAGTCACTTAATCCCCTCATTGCCCCAGGTACACTAGGTAGAGTTTGAGGGAAATATGATTAAGTACCTGAATGTAAACCACTTAGGATATAAGTGGTATATAAATAATTAATAAAATAAAAATAATTATGCATTTAATTTTAGCAATATTTTAGTTAAGAAAATTATCCATTATATTCTATGGGCACCTTAGCATTTAGCGCGCGCTATATTAGTTAGCACGCCTTAGTAAAAGGACCCCTCTGTTAGGTGGAGAATTCTATATTGGGTTCATAATGGCGCACTAACTGATTTAGTGCACGCTAAATGTTAAGGCATCCATTATATTCCTATGGGCATCTTAGCATTTAGCGCGCGCTATATTAGTTAGCACGCCTTAGTAAAAGGACCCCTCTGTTAGGTGGAGAATTCTATATTGGGTTCATAATGGCGCACTAACTGATTTAGTGCACGCTAAATGTTAAGGCATCCATTATATTCCTATGGGCATCTTAGCATTTAGCGCGCGCTATATTAGTTAGCACGCCTTAGTAAAAGGACCCAAATATGATTAATATCTTGCAAATCACCCAAACCTCTTTTTTCCTCTTTTTGACTTATGGTGAATAAAATTGCCTTAAACTAGGGTTAGGAGCTTCCTCATGATGCTTTATATGTATTCAGAATTATTTTTTTCTTATTGTATTTCTGATTTTGTATCTTTTTGATGTGAAAATTGATAATTAATAATAATTTAAAAAAGAGTAAAGTACGCCACTGTTTCTCCATACTTAAGGCTCCTTTTACTAAGCTGTGTTAGGGCATTAACGCACGGAATAGCGCCTGCTACAATGCCGTGTGCGCTAGATGCTAACGCCAGCATTGGCATGGATAATTTGCAATCTTTAAAATCAGCCTGCTCTATATTTAAGGTGTATTATGGCCTGTATTGCAATTTCGCTATTGGGAGGCTCTGTCTTCCCACTATTATGGTGATATCTTTTAAAGATACCTTGTTCAGAACCATGCTTTTTTGAGCCACTGTTGGCCTTCCCCCAGTTTCTAGTTTAAAAGCGGCTCTATCTCCTTTTTAAATGTTGAAACCAGCTGCCTGTTTCCACCCTGGTTAAGGCGGAGCCCATCTTTGCGGAATAGGGTCCAACTTCCCCTGAATGTTGGCCAGTTCCTAACAAATCTAAAACCCTCCTCCTTAGTGGTCTCTATATTAGCTAGGCTTTCAGGGAACTCGTGAATCTTTCTTTATAAGAATGCATTTGAAAAGGAAAACCATCAGATTCAGCTTAAGAAATAATGATTAAGCATTCTAATGATAGGTTATCTTCTCTAAATATGACCTGTTGCTCTTGTCCTTCCCTAACCTATCATTGTCCCCTTCTTCTTCGAACCATTGTAGTTCTGCCCCCTTTCCTCCTGTCTCTGTTCGTCTGCCATCTGAGTTTGTCCTTGTTCGTATTTTTATGACGTCCTTCCTCCCCACTAATTTTAATATGTACACCGCTTTGAAATGTTTTATAAGCATTTGAATCAGATTTTAAATAAACTTGAACAATGGATGACAGAATTTAAGTTAAAACTTAAGTCAGAAAAAACCCAAATTACGAGGTTAGTTGAGGATAATTTAAATTGGAATGGTATCATGTATCCTATAAAATGTGCTGCATAATAAAAACCCCTGGGTGTATTTAGACAGAAAGTTAAGAATGTATGCTCAGACCAAGGCAGTAGCTCTCAAGAGTTTCTTTGCACTTTGGAAACTCCGATCAATCAGATCGAATTTTGAAGAGGTTCCATTTCATTTGTTAGTGCAATCACTAATTCTGAGCATTTTTTCTGTAAATCTTTAGAGAGTGCCCTCTCGTTCTCTCTACCTTGGAGAGGGTGAACAACCTGTCTTTTATCTACTTTGTCTTGAATCCCTGGAGGGTGTTTTCCCCTACGACAGCCTCCGGAAGAGCGTTCCAGTTTTCCACCACTCTCTGGGTGAAGAGGAACTTCCTTATGTTTGTACGGAATCGATCCCCTTCCAATTTTAGAGAGTGCCCTCTCGTTCTCCCTACCTTGGAGAGGGTGAACAACCTGTCTTTATCTACTAAGTCTATTCCCTTCAGTACCTTGAATGTTTCGATCATGTCCCCTCTCAATCTCCTCTGTTCGAGGGAGAAGAGGCCCAGTTTCTCTAATCTCTCACTGTATGCCAGCTCCTCCAACCATTTATTCAATATAGCTTCCATTTGATGGAATCTAACAGTAGATTATTTATGGGTATTTATTATGATTTATAACTGTTCATTTCATCATTAGATAATTTATGGGAACATGGTTGATAGTATGCATTTGATATTCCTAGTAGAGTAAGGTTCTTAATGAACTTATATTTTTTATTTTGGTAACTTTATGCAAATGTTATTTGTCTTGTTCTTTAAAATGAAATAGTCAATGATAAATGGTAACGCATACTGTTTATTAATAAATTAAAATTGTATGGTAATTATAAGCTATTGTGATTTTATACTGGATTTTATGAATATTTAGCAGAGCATGGAGTGTTAATTTAGGATCAATTAGGGTCCTTGGGGGGGAGATGGTGATTTCCTAGTCTAACCGGTTTGTGCACACTAATTGATTTAAACGCTAACACATCCATAAACTAACATGCACGCGGTAGCGTTTAGCACGCATTAAATCAATTAGCGCACCTTAGGGAAAAGGCCTAAATGTTTGCATACAGGTTTTCGTGTAATTCTGAGCATTGTGGACTATTGTAACATATAGTCTGTTTTGCAGGACAGTGAAAGCATTTATGCAAACTTTGGATTGTTCAAAACATGGCTGTATATTTAATTTCTAACCTAAAAAAATCTGATCATGTCACACCTCATTTCAGAATACATTGGCTTCCTGTAGAAAAGCCAGGGTAGTCTTTAAATTTGGCTGTTTTTGCTATAAGGTGATACATGGTTGATTACCAGGATATCTTGTTGATCAATTTCAGTTTGTTTGTTCATGACGATCTTTGTATAGACCATCTGTATTTGGTTTTCCCATCATAAGAGGTTGCCTTTATAAATAATCTTCATCGGTTACTGGAAAGAGACTCAGGGCTTTTGCTGCTCACTGCGAGTTCTTGCTCTCATTTTAGAAAATTATTAAAAACTTTTTTATATGTTATTTGTAATTCATTGTTGTTCAGTTTTTCTTTGTGAATTGTAAGCTGCATAGAACGTTACGGCATTGAGGGTTATAAATAAAATTTTATGTTATGTTTTATGATCAGTTTGGGTTTTGCCATCACATGAAACCCTTACTTACAAGTGATGAACACCGAGGAAAAGTTTGAATCACTTCCTTCCAGAGAAGAAAAAAATGATAAAACTAGAGGGCATTTTCTGAGGTTACAGGGAGGAAGACTTAGGAGCAATGCTAGGAAATTCTTCTTCACGGAGAGGGTGGAATGCCCTCCCGAGGGAAGTGGTGGAGAGGAAATTCACAAAAGCGTGGGATATAAATAGATCTCTAATTAGAAAACGAAGGATGTAAATGAAAGAACGAAGGCCGGTATTGGATAGACCTTCATAATCTGTGTCCCATTTATGTTGGGCATCAGTGGGAACTCCACTAATTTGGAACATGAGGATGTTACTGGCCAGACTTTACGGTAGATGGCCTGCAAACAACGGGATGGCTGGAGTGAGCTTGGACTGAAACTTCAGCATTTGGAACCTAGGACAAGACCAGGTGGACTTTACAGTCTGTGACCCAGAAATATCAAAGAAGAGATACTTTAATTTTATTATGTACTTTTAATGGATATAACTTATGGGCAGACTAGTTGGACCGTTCAGGTCTTTGTCTGCCGTCAATTGCTATGTTACTATGTAGATATCAAAGCCAATCTGGCCAGAAAGAATTTCCTGGACTAGTTTTGGCATACATTCTCGTGCCTTCCTTCTTTAACTGTTTTCTTCACATTGGTTTTCGTCTCTTTAATTTTACTTTGGATTCTCTTGTTTTCTCTCATAGTAAGCAAACTCTTTACTCTGTGAAATTCAGATGTGTGCAAAACATAATGCACAGAAGGGAATCTCTGAAGGAAGCCTGAGGCGGTCCAGAGATCTTTCTATGCTGGAATAAGTAACAAAGGCCCTGGGCTGAAGATTTCCAGATAGGTAATCATGATTGCGAGTCTGGAATTTTTCACATTTCAAGCCTCCGTGAACGAATGGTTGCTTGTGCCAAAAAAGAAACTGGATACACGGTACAAAGCAATCAAGTTCAAACCCATTTATTACTGGAAAAGCATTAGGGGACGGGACTCGATATGCCACCTTTCTGCGGTTACAATCCAAATGGTTTACATATTATATAGGGTTAGTTGTTTTATACCTGGGGCAAGAGAGGGTTAACTCCCTCCTTTACAAAACCACGTTAGCGTTTTTAGTGCCGGCTGCGGCGGTGACAGCTTGGACACTCGTAGGACGTCTACAAGTGTTGGAGCTGTTACCATGGCAGCCGGCACTAAAAACGCTAGCCCGGCTTTGTAAAGGAGGGGGTAAATGACTTGCCCAGAGTGGAAAAATGAAATGTTTTCAGTACTGATAAACAGTCATAAAACTCTTTGACGGCAGTGGCAGCCTTCCCCCCGCCTCTCCGCTCCTTCCCATCCCCTAACGTCCAGGCGCAAGCAGCGTCGTGTCGGATCTCCTGATGTCATAAGAACATAAGAAGTGCCTCCGCCGGGTCAGACCATAGGTCCATCCTGCCCAGCAGTCCGCTCCCGCGGCGGCCCAAACAGGTCACGACCTGTCTGAATCACCAGAAGGGGCTCCCTTGCCACCTTGGTTTCTCATTTAAGTCCTATCTTCCCATCGAAGTCCTAACCCTCCGGCCTTGCACATGCACGACCTGGTTGGGTTTCTATACTTATTACCTGGTTAGCTTTCTATACTTGTGTTACATCCCAGCTCCTCCCTCAGTATCCCACGATCCCTTTATCCCTCAGGAATCCGTCCAATCCCTGTTTGAATCCCTGTACCGTACTCTGCCTGATCACTTCCTCCGGTAGCGCATTCCAAGTGTCCACGACCCTTTGGGTGAAAAAAACTTCCTTGCATTTGTTTTGAACCTATCTCCCTTCACTTCCTGGAAATGAACCTTTTTATTTTAATTGTAATCCCCGATTCCCTCTTTCTCAATTGTTTTTCTTTGTTTTGTCTTCCTTTTGTTCTTAACTTATTTTTTTAGTTTTAACTTAAAACCGCTTAGATTTGCCTTCTGGTTTTATATTTGCAGTATATTAAATAAGTTGAACTTGAAGTTGGACTTCAGAGAACCGATCTAGACTTAGTTGTCCTGCAGGGATAATTGAAGGTTTGACGAGACTGCCTAGATGGATCTTATACGTTGTAACTTAGATGATGTAAAGACTCATATAAGTGCCCAAAAGGTATCCAAAGTGACCAGATAACCATTGCAGGGACAAAGTAAAGACACCCCCTCCCGTGTTCACTGACCCCATCACACCCCCACAAAGTACACAATAGAAACATACATACCTGCTATAGGAAAGCCTAGTAGAGCTGCACAGAGGTGGCTTAAGTAGTCTGGGGGGTGGGCTAGTGAACCATAAAGAGGAGGACCCTGGCCCATAAGCCACTCTAACCACTACACTAATGGTGGAAAATGTGAGCCCACCAAAACCCTACTGTACTTCCATATAGGTGCCACTTGCAGCCACAAGGGCTATTGGGGTTGTAGACAGGTGGGTATAGTGAGTTTTGGGGATATTTGGGGGAGGGCTCACCATAATCTATAAGGGAGTTCTGGTGAGATGTTTTTGTGGTACCCTTTTCGTGAAGTTCACAGCAGTGCCCTAGAAGGTGCCCCTCTGCTCTGTTACCATGTCTGGGTGGCCAGTCCACCACAATGCTGGCCCTTCCCACGTCCAAATGGTCTTGTTCTGGGCATTTGGGACTGGGATGAATTTTTGATCGAGAATGTGGTACAAAGATAGATGTAGTAGTGGTCTGGACGATCAAACGCCTGGCCGTATAGAGAGAAGATTTTTGAAAAAAAATTATTTTGGACCTACTTTTAGAGAACGGACATATTGCCGCTGCTGACTTTGGGCGACTAATGCCCTACGTCCAAATCACGCTTCTACATTTCTTTTGCTTATGCCCCTCTAATTGCCTGGTATTTAAGCTGGTCAATACAGAGTCTTTGCAACCAGCACAAACTAGTCTGAGGAACTGCAGATGGCAGGGGGGGGGGGGGGGGAATAATACATCTAGATTTGAAAATCGAATGCTCATGCACTGTTTTCCTCTTCCGTCTTGCAAACGCCCACAAGTATGCCTGATATTCCCATAGCTGAACATGCTCACGCCTCAGGCCACACTTTTTGCAGAGAAATGACTTCTGCTAAAATTGTCCAGATGCTATTCAGGTAAGCATATGGGCAGCCAGCCTGGGGGGGGCAAGGAGGGGTTAATACAGCATGTGCCTACGTTGTAAAATACAGAAACACAGGGTGAGCAAACGATGATGGATCCTGCCCACATAAGAAGGAAATAGCCCCAACATGAGACAGTAAAGTTGTCAGGTTTTGGATTGATTTGTGGTGAAATTCTACACGTGGTATCCCTTGGTTTAAAGTCCAGGGCACTAACCATTAAGCTAGAGGTGGGCAACACTTACAGCAGGCATTCCTAGATGCTATTCCATAGGGTAGCACCTAACTGCGAGAGGGGTCTTCTAAGTACAAATATAGTGTAGAGACTACGATAAATTGTGTGCTTGGCACCAACCTATGCCTGCCATTGACATGGTATAACAGGGCACCTAATGCCAACTTACACTAATCTTCTATAATGGAATCTTAGTGTCAAGAATTGGCAGTATATACCACAAGAGAAAATGTTTCAGAAATATACTAAGGATGAGGTAATTGGAGGATAATGAGCATTACAGAAGAAGCAAGGTTTCACTGATCTATCACCGACCCTTTCCCCTGCAAAAAAAAAATTGTATAATTGTGATGCTTCGTAAAAAAAGAAATAGAAGATCTTATAGGCGAATTAAGTTTTCAGAATTTTCATTGCATCCTAGTAATATTAACTATCTTCCATTTCATGGAACTTTCTTTGTAAATAGAAAACAAATTTTTAAAAGATGAATTGACACTAAGTGAACAATATTGAGATGCTTAAACTGGGTTACCCATGTACGGAATTGTCTCTCTAGTGGACCAATGCTTATGCAATGCTGATACAGAGATATTTCTTCAATTTGTCCTCTCATTGAAATCAAATTGGAGAATTTCATATGATAGAATAATCTCTTTGTAAATGTGGAACCTCATTGCAGGTGTAATAACTGAGGAACTCTGTGCATATTAATTAGCAGATTAGAACATAAGAGTTGCCATACTGGGAGAGACCGGAGGTTTTTCAAGCTCAGTCTGCTGTTGCCAACCCAAGTTACAAGTCCCTGGCAAGATCCCAAGGAGTAAACCAGATTTTATGCTGCTTATCCTAGGAATAAGCAGTTGGTCTCCATCTTAATAAAGAACACCGGATTCATCTGGTGTGATATAACATTAGGTGAGCTGATGTCACCTACTGGTAATATTTATTGGTTGGTGGTAGGGGAGTAGAGGGTGAGGTGATGTCAAGGGTCTGTAGAATAAGGATTGACAAGTTTTATAAGAGGAGGTAAGAAAGGGTTAATAGACAGCTTGAAAGAAAGAAAAAGGACTAGGGAGGTTTCTAAGGTGATGGGGTGGAGCAGTCATGGGATTGCTTGGAGGGAGTTCTATGAGGAAAGGGGACGAGTAGAGTAGTCTCTTCAGGAAAAAATGATCCCTCCCTTCCATGTGTGCTGGTGTTGTTTTGTGTCAGTGTGTGTGGGGGGGGGGGAGGAGGGGGGGTTTACAGGTTATATGTGGTCTTGGGTGGGTTTGGTTGAGCTTATGGGGTTGAGGGGAGGTTGTTGCAGCTTTGGGCAGGGCGGAAAATGGGGTTTGGCCCAGTTGGACATGGGCGATGAGCAGTTAATAAATAAATAAATGTAACATTTGTAAGCGACACCGCTATGAGGAGAGCATGGCCTTGGGTCATGTTTGAGGAGCTAGTTTTGACACCGAATAGCTCCCTGGGGGGAGAGGGGGAGGTGAAATATGCATTGGGGGGTTTGTTGGTTTTGGACACGGATTGTATTGTAAGTAGACAGAATATTCAGATAG
This sequence comes from Geotrypetes seraphini, assembly GCF_902459505.1. Classification (NCBI taxonomy): domain Eukaryota; kingdom Metazoa; phylum Chordata; class Amphibia; order Gymnophiona; family Dermophiidae; genus Geotrypetes; species Geotrypetes seraphini. Next base: position 2,338,331 of record NC_047102.1, read on the forward strand.
ATAATAAAGTTGCGGCCAAATATTTATTCCAATAAAATTAAATTGTGTGATTATTGATTGATGGTGATTAGCTTCAGTTGCAGGTGACGGGACGGCGAATGCTAATGTTATGGCATATGGACTTTTCCTAAACCCTGCAAGGCTAACTACTTTTTCTATAGAATTCATATAAGCTATGCAAATTAGGCAGACTCTTACAAAATTAACTTCCCTATAATTTTGAAATCACAATAGTAAAAACTTCAGATCAATATTCAGCAGTCTTTATGTAGATTTCAAGCCAGAATGCTGAAAAGGATGACCTAACTTTATACCACTGAAAATCTAGGTATAAGCAGAGGGACTTATATAGGTTGAAGAATAAGTCCTGTTGAATATCCCCTCTGACATCAACTTTCTGTCCAGGCTGCAGGACCATCAGAGCTGATGGCTGCATGCAGATGAGCTGCAGTCCTGCAACTGCTCCATGCAGCCTACCCCTGACTGGAGGAACAGGGATGCTCTGGCCAGAGGAAGGGGTTCCTGTCTCTCCAGGAATGCCATTGCCTGCTCCTGCTGTATGCACCAGGAAATACACACGCACACCTGTAGGTATTTTAGGCTCTAAAAAACTGATCAGCTCCTGATCTGGATGTCTCGATTCCGATGTCTACGTTCTATGTAAAATAGGGCTGCACATATCCAAGGGCAGTTTTAAAACAAAGTTCAGGCACATCTTCAGTTTGAAACTGGTGCAAACTCCAGAGATAAAAGGCACCTGCAGTCTATGAGGGTGGTTTGAAAGGTTTCATTATAAAAAAACAAACCAAGTTATATTCCTCAACATATAAACTTAGTCCAGCTTTTCCATCCTGTCAGAAAAATACATTTGGCCAAAATTTTAAAAATATTGTGGAACTTGGTTTTTTACCGAACTTTTCCAACTGTCTTGTATGTTCCAGGGTGCGCAGTTTCTGAACTTTTAGGAATAAATAGCTCCTAGACAATGCAATATTTACATTCATGAAGTAAGCACTGGAACATTTTTTTACTTCAGCTAAATTATTTCACAGTTGTACAATAATTACTTAAAAGGAAAACCAGGAGGAAAAAGCTGGTCTAAATATTTACTCTTTGACAGTAAACTCCCATTTTTAAACTGTGTAAAAAGAAAATGGAGCTTTTCCTAATCAGACCCTGACTCACTCTCAGCTGCGTCTCTGTAAGTTCTCCATCTCTCGGAGTCTTTTAAGCTCTCTCCCACCTCCCCAAGCTGCCTGTCACCAAAACTGCAGTTTATATCAGCAGCTGAACCACGAAATCACTAACATATTCCTGGCAGCTCTACTGCGGCATCACCACTTATGTTCCAGGGTAAATATCACAATAATAAACAGGAAATGATGCCAAGAATGGATTTTTAAAAAATATATCTCTAAACTGCTATTTGTTTCATCAACAATTACAGGCATGGCAAAGTAGGTATGAAGTTGTTTTGATTTGTCTCCTCTAATGCTTGGGAGGCTCACAGGCAGTTGTAATTTGGATCTCCGAGTTTAGGTTTTAACCAAGGATCATGCATAAAACATCCGCAGTGTAAAAAGCTATGAGTAAGTGCTTACTGGATTCAAAAACCCTAGAAAACCCAACTTCTCTTAGTTCTCTGTCCTTTACCCATGGGTCTGTCTCAGATTTTCACTTTGCTTTGGTGTATATATTTGATTGAACCAGAAAAAGTCAACCAGTGTTGCAAAGACACCAATGAAGAACCCCTAATTGAACTAAAAAAAGAAACACCCACATTTACACAAACGTTAAACATTTACTTTTTATACATTTTGAAATATATTCAAGACAATTCTTGATAACAGAAATATTGATCCCTATAAAAAAACCTCCCCCCAAAAACCCCAACAATCCACCTCATCCAGATCAGCAAATACGCATAACAGAGATCAATTAAATCACAAAAAAGAAGAAATATTAAGGAAATTTTAAAAAATAGAGGGGAGGGGGATCTCGGCTCAGTTTACAAGAAATTTAAAGAAAGGAAAACATATTAAGAATTAGTGATTTATATAGAAAATAGCCAAGTTTTCAGATGTTTTTCAAAATAATTGGAAGGAGCCCAAGGGAAAATTATTCCAAAGCTCAGTAATTTTAAAGTAAAGAGATTTCCCTAATTTTCCAATATAGATAACGCCTTTTAATGAGGGGAAAAATAATTTCAGCTTTTGGATAGATCTGGTAATATCAGGTCTCGCAGAATTCCAAGATAGAGGAATTAAAGGAGGAAGATCTTAAATGTTAGGCAGGCCCTAGAAATTACTGGGAGCCAGTGAAGTTTTAACAAAACATGGTCGAATTTGCTTTTTGCAAAGATCAACCCAGTTGCAGTATTCTTTGAGTTTTCCCAAATGTCTTCGTGAAACCAGGCTCCTTTTAGCCTTGACAGGACTTTTGCTTGGGAGTTTTATTCTCCAGATTGACTTGGGACATTGGTGAAACTTCTCCAGGGAATTTGAAGGAAATTTGCACTTTAGTTCACGATGACAGAGGAGTCACTGGTTTGCAGAAATGTCTATTCTATCTGTCTACCGTGAGCAGATCTGCTTATTTGTGGACTTAGAACATAAGAACTGCCCTACTGGGACAGATCAAATGTCCATCAAGCTCAGTATCCTGTTTCCAACAGTGGCTAACCCAGGTCACAGGTACCTGGCAAGATCCCAAGGAGTTCATAGCAAAGGGGTTTTTGTTGTTGTTGATCTAATTATACAAACCCAGAAACATTTTGTGGGTTCATCAAAGTAGTTCCAGATCTCCAGTCAAAAAAAAATTGACCTGGCTAAAATTAGATTTTGGACAAATAAATCTACCTATTGAAATGGTGGTCCCAGAGCTAGCTAGATATGTGCAATTAAAGTTCCAGGCTGCATTAATTTAGCCAGACAGAAAAAGAAGAAAATTAGAGGCTCATCAGGGCAAGATTGCAGATTCAACCAAGTACCCCAACCTAAATCGACCCATTTTTTTTAAAACCAGATATTTAGTAACATAGTAACATAGTAGATGACGACAGATAAAGGCCCGAATGGTCCATCCAGTCTACCCAACCTGATTCAATTTAAATTTTTTTTTTTTTTTTTCTTCTTAGCTATTTCTGGGCGAGAATCCAAAGCTTTATCCAGTACTGTGCTTGGGTTCCAACTGCCGAAATCTCTGTTAAGACTTACTCCAGCCCATCTACACCCTCCCAGCCATTGAAGCCCTCCCCTGCCCATCCTCCACCAAACGGCCATACACAGACACAGACCGTGCAAGTCTGCCCAGTAACTGGCCTTAGTTCAATATTTAATATTATTTTCTGGTTACCCAATCAAAAAATTCAATCAGGTTCGTTTGGCACGATTTACCTTTTGTAAAGCCATGTTGCCTCGGATCCTGTAACCCATTAGATTCAAGGAAATACACTATCCTTTCTTTCAGCAACACTTCCATTATTTTTCCAACAACTAAAGTGAGGCTCACCGGCCTGTAGTTTCCTGTTTCATCCCTGTGACCACTTTTATGAATAGGGACCACATCCGCTCTCCTCCAATCCCCAGGAATCACTCCCGTCTCCAGAGATTTGTTGAACAAGTCTTTAATAGGACTCACCAGAACCTCTCTGAGCTCCCTTAGTATACTGGGATGGATCCCGTCTGGTCCCATCGCTTTGTCCACCTTCAGTTTTTCAAGTTGCTCATAAACACCCTCCTCTGTGAACGGCGCAGAATCTACTCCATTTTCTCGTGTAACTTTGCCAGACAATCTCGGTCCTTCTCCAGGATTTTCTTCTGTGAACACAGAACAGAAGTATTTGTTTAGCACGTTTGCTTTCTCCTCATCACTCTCCACATATTTGTTCCCAGCATCTTTTAGCCTAGCAATTCCATTTTTTATCTTCCTCCTTTCACTAATATATCTGAAAAAATTTTTATCTCCCTGTTTTACATTTTTAGCCATTTGTTCTTCCGCCTGTGCCTTCGCCAAACGTATCTCTCTCTTGGCTTCTTTCAGTTTCACCCTGTAGTCCTTTCTGCTCTCCTCTTCTTGGGTTTTTTTATATTTCATGAACGCCAACTCTTTCGCCTTTATTTTCTCAGCCACTAGGTTGGAGAACCATATCGGCTTCCTTTTTCTCTTGTTTTTATTGATTTTCTTCACATAAAGATCCGTAGCCATTTTTATCGCTCCTTTCAGCTTAGACCACTGTCTTTCCACTTCTCTTATGTCCTCCCATCCTAACAGCTCTTTCTTCAGGTACTTTCCCATTGCATTAAAGTCCGTACGTTTGAAATCTAGGACTTTAAGTATTGTGCGGCCGCTCTCCACTTTAGCCGTTATATCAAACCAAACCGTTTGATGATCGCTACTACCCAGGTGAGCACCCACTCGAACATTAGAGATATTCTCTCCATTTGTGAGGACCAGATCCAATATCGCTTTTAGATGTAAAACTTGGGTAAATGAAGGCTGTTTATCCATGTAAAGATTTCTGGGGAGGGGGGAGGGATACCTGCTCAATGTGTTTTTAAATATTGCTCCTTCGTGAACCTGCTTTGAAAGTTTGCATTTTTCTAATTAGACTATTACTGACTGTAGTGAGAGCGCAGAAAAGACTGAGCCTTAGACTAAGTCCGCGCATGGGAAAGGAGACTTCGCAGAATGAAAAGTCACATCTTAAGTCATTAAACTAGAAAGATCTCTCTCACCAGAGAAGCTAACCTCATGAATGTTCATGTAACAACTAAGTATGATTTACATCTGGTCTAATGATACTAAAAGTTTAGTTTTAATTACGCCGTTTTATGTCCTTCAGAACAAAACCCCAAAATTCAGAGAGGCAGATAGTCAGTGGTATTTCATTGGGTAGGAAGGGTCCTCTCAGGCCAAATCCCACCGGCCATCTCTGCTGCAAATATTCATTTAGAAAAAGCCGGCATGGTCCTGGGCAGAGTTTTAGCAGAGCCAGAACTTACCCAGTTGGCAGTGGTTTTCAGCTGCCCTGATGAACTTAGGATAGCACCATCTGTCCTAACTTGAATCAATTATCCAAGCACTCGTCTGAATTTACCTGGTACCCGGATAACTTCTGGCAGCCACTAAAGACCAAAATATTCAATATAAGTACTTGGTCTAAGCCAAGCATTGAATATTCAAATCAAAGTCTGTCCATGGCAGTCAGCGTTTCGCTGATAACCACCAGCTTCGTATCAGTCAGAGACTTTCTAGATAGACTAAAATTAGACAGGGGGGAAGCCACTGCTGTCTTGCGATCTTTGGGGACTGTGACCTGGATTGGCCACTGTGGAAACAGGAGACTGGGCTACATGGACCACTGGTAGAATCCAGTAAAGCTAGTTTTTAGTAATGTAAATTTGGTGATGCCCGAATCAGTTTCCCATTTTATATAAATCTTATGTGAAAACTGACAATAAATAATGAAACATACATCAGAACTGACCTGTGTGGTGAAAAAGTTTGTGTACGTGACGCATTCAGTTCTTTGGACAGCTCAATGTGCCTAAAATCCAAAATTCTCACATGGTTACAAAACTTCTTTCCATGGACCACAGAAGAGTCTTTGCTCTGACCCACAAAGTGAACCAGATCAACGTTTGGTTAATAATCAGGTCCTGAAATGTAGAAGTTTCATGAGAATCCTTGATTCCGCAGACTAACAGAACTGCTTACAAATATGTCATTAGAAAGGAACCTGAATTCTGTCCCCAAAATAGGATTTCACCTATTAACCACTGGAATAGTTTCAATCCTGTGTCAGATTTCTGCCCAGTGGAAATAGCCAAATTATTCTAACAGAAATGCGGAAAGATGACATTTAATTAGACTTAGAATAGCACTTTCGCTGGTGTGCAAACACATTATAGCAGGAAAAACCTGTTTTCCTCGTGTTGTGTACGAAATCCAGTTACTATGCCAACTAAAAAAAGAACATCCTACTTTAATACCATGTATCCTGTAGAACCCTGCAGTAATGAACTCTTCTAGCGTAGTGTATTCCCTGGAACATTTCCTGAAGATCCACAACCCTACCTCTGATTCAGAACAACTAATAGCATTCTAATGTTGAAATACCTAAATTTAAGAAACGTTTTATCTAACAATTTAGGATTAGTTTAGTTTAGCTTATTTGGATTTTTCATACAACTTTCATAGCAATTATATCAAAGTGATTTACAATAGTTAACAAAAAATATAATATATTATAATACAGCAAAGACAGGAAGTGCATAGAAGAGACATTCCCTTTCTTTCTTTCCTGCCTGATTGTTTACTTCCTTTCCTCCACCTTTCAGTTTTTTTCAATTGCAAATGGCTTTGATTATTCCACTGAAAGGCGGTATATATCAATCACCAATAAACGAAGCTAAACTAAAATTAGGAAGAAATTAGAAAGTTTAGGCAAATATATGAAAGGGCTTAACACCTGGTCTTGGTGGCTGGCACATTGCCACGAGAAAGAGAGAGTCTAGGCTGGTTTGGTGAACTCAGACTCCATTTTCTGTTAGGCCAGTCTTGAATCAATTACGGCTGGATTTGGCATGAAGGGTAGCTGGAAGGGGCAGTGAAGAAGAATGCAGTTTGTCAGGTAGATCTGAGATTAACATAGGAGGCAAGGGAAAGATAGAGAAGATTACATAGAAACATAGAAATATGATGGCTGACTAAGGCCAAATGGCCCATCCTGTTTGCCCATCCATAGCATCTACTATCTCTTCTCTCTTCCTAAGAAATCCCATGTGCCTGTCCCACGCTTTTTTGAACTCAGACACAGTCTTTTTCTACTGCAGTGGTTCTCAAACCTGTCCTGGGGACCCCCCAGCCAGTCAGGTTTTCAAGATATCCCTAATGAATATGCATGAGAGAGATCTGCATATAATGGAAGTGACAGGTATGCAAATCTCTCTCATGCATATTCATTAGGGATATCTTGAAAACCCGACTGGCTGGGGGGTCCCCAGGACAGGGTTGAGAACCACTGGTCTACTGGGAGCTTCTAAATTCAGACACAGTCTTTGTCTCCACCACTTCTACCGGGAGCCTTTTCTACGGAGAGTCTACTCCACATGCTGAGATCTTGTTGGGTGGGAATAATGGGGTGGAACCAAGTGGGAAGTTATATAGAATGATAAATCAATGGGAAAAGATTTGTTAGCTAAGAACTTGAACTTGACTCAAAAAGAAAGCAAAAGCCAGTGTTCCAAAATGGGAACGGGAGTTATGTGATCACTGAGTGTAGGAGTCTGCAGTGTTAAAAACCATTTTGCAGATGCATGATTGAGATGGAATACAGTCCACTATAAAGAATATTCTGGTAGTCAAGATAACTTAGTACTAAAGCATGCATGATCATTCTTAGGGCATCCCTATTTAGGCAAGGTCTGAGAGATTGGTTGGGCTAGAGCACAGTAAAATCTGCCTTGATTGCAGAGAAGATGTGAATTTTGAATATAAGAGAGGGGCTGAGATTGAACCCAAGATCTTAAGAAGACTAACCAGAGCAACTGGACTGTTTGTAAGAACAGGGGACATATTAGGGAAGAAAGGACAAATAAACAAAAGCAGAAAGGGACAGATCTTCAAACTTTAATAGCAACCAGTGGTACAATTCAAATTAATTAGTCAATCAATCAGTCATAAAAACATCTGACAAGTCATAGGACTCGGCACGCAACATGTTTGAGCTAAAACGCCTGCATCAGGAGTCCATACATATCCTGATAAAAACAAACCAATTATGAAAATCAATTCCATGAGGATGAAGGCATAGAAGGATTAGGAGGCATGGAAGGTGCATTGAACCTTCTAGGGGAGAAAGAACATCCAGTGATCCACACTGCGTGAGATTTGGAGGGATTTGGTAAAAGTCTTTTTGCAATGATCTAAAAAGCAATAGCATTAAGACAGAAATTTAGAGGGGTGAGAGGAGGTGATGTAGCATTGGCATAGACTAGGGCCTGAGTGTCATCAACAAGATAATGGCCATTTATGCCAAAGGACTATGAAAGAGGGCAAGAGGACTGAGGAAGAGGTCAAAAAGTAGGACAGAGAGTATTGAACCTTGAGCATGCCACAATGGAGTAAATGTGGTGTGGATGTGGCCTAGTTAAAAGAAACAGAAAATGAACTGTCCATAAGAAAAGACCCATCATCAGAATGGCTGCCGTGAGTTCCCGTTGTTGTCTCGAGACTACAACGGGAACTCACGGCAGCCATTCTGATGATGGCTCTGCACGGGGCAGGAGCATAGGCAGGAGCATAGGTTCCTGCCCTGCTTTACCGCTAGACCATCAGGTAAGGTTCCGGGGACGCAGGAGGGACGCAGGGGTGGTCAGAGCCGGCCAAGAAGTTATTCACAATTTTTCACATTTTGCGGTCCGGCTCTGCACCTAACCCCCACGAGTACCGAGAGAGAAGTGTATATAGTAGGTTCTCAAACCTGATTGGTTGGAGCTTGAGGTGAATGAGGCAAGAAAGTCAGTTGGTCACAAATTTAAATTTTGGTGGGAAAATCAGTTGGTTTCTTTTTCCCATAGAATGGAAAAATACCTGGTGAGCTCCATGGGGCAAACATCTTTAAACTCACCAGAGACTTTTCCATTCTATGGGAAAAAGAGACCAACTGACTTTCCTGTTGAAATTCAAACTGATGACCAACAGATTTTTCTGCCTCATTCACCTCAAGCCACAACCAATTAGTTTTGAGGCCCTACTATATAAAGACAAACTGCAGACCTCACAGCATAACCTGAAGAAAGCCACACAGCGTGATGGCCGAAACGTCGGGTTCTACCTGACAAGACGCAACAGCAATTCTTTAGTAGACAGAAATTACCACAGGAGCAGTGAATTCCAAACCAGCTATTGACTTCTGCTCCACTTCAGGTAAAAGATTAGTTCAACTTCACTGTGGCACCAGTAGCTCATTCATCGCTAGATAGAACAGTCACATTACAAGTTGGCCCCAGCTTGTAGAATCCAAAATGCTTTTTACTGTTAGGTCCTCTCCTGTTGCTTGAAAGCCCATCTGTATTTCTCTTGGCCTCTTCAATGGTATCTTCTAATATCGGCCCTTACATTCTGCCCCCTCACCACCCACCACCACCCCTTTAGCTGGGCACTGCTACCCCAGCAGCTTCTGCGTTCTCCACTCTTTCTGGCAACAAGTGGGTCCCTGATTTAAATCCCTGCATACTGATAGTCATTCAGTGTCTACTTTTCAGGTAGTTCCAAGGTATTCTCCCCATCTGAAAACTCTTCTCTGAGAACCTCCATGATCACCTCACCTCACCTGATCCTGCCAATGTCATACATTTACTAGCTGTCATTTTTATCCTGTCTGACATGAGGCCAGAACCTAATGAAACTATGCTTCCCATCATGCTATTTCCTATAATGACCTCACTTCCTTTATCTTTGCGTTTTCACTATTGATGATATACCAAAGCACCCTTGACCTCTTTGACTAGCTAACTTCTCTTGGCTTTCCCATTTCCGTCAGTCTTTCCCTCATAGTTCTCTGGTTTAGCTGAAGCTGATTGGTGACTGGGGCACTGTTTATAGCCCTTGGAGAGGGGTGGAGCTAACCATTATGCAATGATACTTGTTGGATAAGCCTTATAGCTACAGGGTTCTGAAAAGAAGGTTTGTGTACAGCACTCTGCCAAAGACTGTTACTGTATGCTAAGAAAGAAAGGCGGAGGACATCAAAGCAAGATTCTTGGTACCAGAACCCAGTTTTGCTTCCAAGAGCAGCAGAAAACTGCTCAGCCAGATGAATATAATGAACATAATACACAAGAACCAGTTTTCAGTGTAAAAAGCATGCTAGGAGAAGAGATTATGATCGGCTTTCTCTCTAAGCTATGGAAGAATGCTCGTTTTGCTTGCCGGCCAGTTGGAATAGTGCCTCGAAACTGCATTTTCAAATTTGAGGATCAGGCAGGGTCCCTGGGGGTCCTGCAGAACCTGCCTGCCCCTCGCGATTGAAAATGCAGTTTTGAGGTTCTGCCCCCACCAGCTAGCATGTAGCTATGAGGGAACCCTGGTTATTATGAGGCTCTAAAGTGACATTGTTCCATGCATCGATCACCCTTTCTGTGAAGAAAGATTATCCAATCTCCTAGGAGAGGTGGTGAAAGACATTGAACAAAGTATGGGATACCCCAGAGGATCCTTAATTGCAGAGAAAATATACCAGTAAACAAACAGGGTCTACAGCATTGCAGGAAGAAACTTGTGGAATTTCCACTGATTTTTTTTCAATGATAGTGCCGGAATATTCACCCCCACCCTTGATAGGATCATCCGTTCATCCATCCTGCACAGATACACTGAACTAGAAAATGCACAATGAGCTGCAGCTTGTACACACGAGCTTTAGACTGTTTTCAAATCAGACACTTTGATGGGTCTGGAGAAGAGCGAGGCATTATAATGAAATCTCCCACTTCACCCCTTGTGTCTCTTTCGTAGGCCCCCACAGAATGAGCCAGCAGCTTGGCTGACTTTCTGATGAATATATTAGAAAGCTGACAGAGAATAGAAACCTGTTCCATGGGTTCCCGTGTGCGTAAGCAGGGCCTGCTTAACATTCAGCCGGAACAGAGTCTAAAAGCAGCCAGCGTGAATCACAATTAGAAAGTATCCTGGAACCTACAGAATAGCTTGAAGTAACACTTTAGAGAAGTTGGCTATCAGGCTGCAAACAGAATATAGAAATTAGAGATAATACAGGTTTTGCAATTATTTAGTGTCCATCTTTGTAGATTTTGCTTTGCCTCGAGGCCTGGTACCTTCTTTCCTTTTCCCCTTGTACTTTCTATACCGCAATCCCAGAGGCTGAAAAGAGCTCTAGGGTTGAAAGGGTGCAGCCAAGCACTTGCAAAAGGGATCCGTTAAAAACTTGTTCAAAGAAATATGGTTTTCAGGCTTTTTTTTAAAGCTAAGCAGGGTCGTGAGCATTCCAGAGTTTTTGGACAATAGAAAAGAATGCTGAGTATCTAGTGGCCTGGTAATACGTTTTGGAGGGTGGTGGGAGAACCAAATGATTGGTGTCTAAGGAACAGAGAGATCATGATGGAGAATAAGGTAGAATCAGATTAGAAAGATGGACATAAGAACCTAAGAATTGCCCTACTGGGACAGAACAAAGGTCCATCAAGGCCAGTATCCTGTTTCCAATAGTGGCTAACCCAGGTCTCAAGTAGTAAAACAGATTTTATGCTGCTTATCCTAGGAATAAACAGTGGATTTCCACAAACCATCTCAATAATGGTCTATGGACTTCTCTTGTAGGAAATTATCCAAACCTTTTTTAAACCCTGCTAAGCTAACTAATTTCACCACGTTCTCCTGCAATGAATTCCAGAGTTTAATTACACGTTGTGTGAAGAAATATTTTCTCCAGTTTGTCTTAAATCTAGTACTTAGTAACTTCATCACATGTCCCCTAGTCCTAGTATTTTTGGAAAGAGTGAACAAGTGAGTCACATCTACCCTTTCCACTCCACTCATTATTTTACAGACCTCTATCATATCACCCCCCTGAAGAGTCCTAGCCGCTTTAGTCTGTCCTCATAGGGAAGTCGTCCCATCCCTTTAATCATTTTTGTTGTCCTTCTCAGAACCTTTTCTAATTCCACTACAGTGTTCCCCTGCAAATTCACAGTTCGCAAATCGCAGACTCACTTATTCACGGTCAGCTCCGATCGCCTTTTCCTGTAGTAAAGTCAGGTTATGTCAATCAGGAGCTGCGTGTCAAAGCAGCTCCTGATTGGTGTAGCCCAACTTTACTACAGGAAGAGGCGGTCGGAGCAGACCGCGAGTGATTTTCTTCACCCACTGGCACTCCAGCTGCCTTCTCCTGCTTCCCCTGCCTTTTGATAGGCAAAAAGCCACATTCACGGTTTTTCAAAATCCACGGGGGTTCCTGGAACAGAACCCCTGCAAATTGCATACTGTATATCTTTTTTGAGATTTGGCAACCAGAACTGCACACAGTCTTTGAGGTACGATACAAGGGCATTATAACATTTTCATCTTTGTTTTCCATTCCTTTCCTGATAATTCCTAACATTCTATTTGCTTTCTTAGCAGTTGCCATACATTGAGCTGAGGGTTTCAATGTATCCAAGACCAAGCTTTTAATTGGTGTAATAAGACATATGATATACATTGAATGTTGCTCCTCTTTGGGGTTCCGGAATCTTGCTCCTCTTTGGGGATTCTGCATGGAATGTTGCTCCTATTTGGGGTTCCAGAATCTTGCTACTCTTTGAGATTCTGGAATGTTGCTACTCTTTGGGGGTCCCTTTATCTTGCTGTTCTTTGAGATTTTTCATGGAATCGTGACATTCTTTGGGGGTTCTAGAATCTTGTTACTCTTTGGGATTCCGGAATCTTGTTATTCTTTGGGTTTTGGCCAGGTACTAGGGACCTGGATTGGCCACCGTGAGAACGAGCTACTGCACTGGATTGTTGGTCTGACCCACTAAGGCTATTCTTATCTTCTTGTGAGGTTCTGCAGTGAACCTGGCTGAAGATTTTCACAGTAGAGATTAGTCTATATCTGTTGCTATGAAAATAAGAGGAGACAAAAATCCTGCATAGATGTGAGTAAAGGTTTGAGGCATTATAATCACAGCTCCGGTTCCATCTGAATTGGAACGAGTTTGAAACAGAAGGAAACTACTGGATCTGAAAAGAACATATCATATTTGCTCTTTGACAGATCTCCCGTTTTGTTAGGGAAGGAGCTCAGCAGTTCATTCCTAGTACGGTTTCCGCCTCTTCCTTTGTGCTTCTAGTTCATTCCCAACTGGATCAGAAACTAGTACTCTAAGCCTTCATCTGTATCTACCCAAGTAATTTTTAGATCCTATTTTATATTCCATCTTAATTCATCTACTTCAGTCATTGCAGCAGTGGAGACCATTCACCTGGGCTCCTTCCAGCAACCATCAGGCTACTAGGTGTCGCTGAATCACTGCACCAGCTCGCTGTGCTCCTGCTTACAGAATTCGGTGAGTTGGCCACATGGCACTCTGTCCCTGATTTATTCACATTCATAATATTGGAACCTTTGAAAACATTAAATGCTAACTGCTTCAGAAATTAAATAAAGACCAGCACAAGAGAAGGGATCTTAATGATTTAGGTTGTTTGAACTGCAAACTGAATAAACAAAAATAGGTTTTGCCACGGGGTTTGTGCAGATTTTATAGAAAAAAAAGGGACATACAAATATGAAAATATCCTTTCTTTAGTCATAAATTTGCACACTGTATGCGATAATCTCATAAAGACCTAGCACAAAATAAATCAGAGGCTGAGCAAAGTACATCCGAAGCAAACAATAAATCACTGGAAAATGCAATGTAAGAGCTGTAGACGTCTCAGACACCTCATCAGCAGCTGAACCATGAGGCAGACCCAGAAGCTTCTCCAAAACTGCCCACACTACCTGACAAGCGCTCACAAGAGGCAGATGGTAGCACTGGGAGAGCTGTACTATCTGACAGAGCTTGATATGTGGAGCTTGATTGCCGTCCAAGAACAGCGCAGTGTGACACACGTGAATTAGACTCTAATGAGAGTGCACACGTCACACGAAGGAGGGTGGAAAATAGGGGATGGGGTAACTCCGGCTTGTCCAAAGAAACTTTGAAGATCCAGATCCACTTTTCACTAGGATTAGCCAAATGAAAGGTAAAGATACTTTATTTGACGTGAATTTTCAGGTTACATGAAATCTCAATGTTTTGTAAATGTCATGATAATATCTGACTTGTCCTGAACTGACCCAGTGCTTCATTGAACCTTAAAAGGTCCAAAACCCCCATTTTGCCCAATTCATGCCTTTTGCCGTCCTTTAGACCCGCGTTACTTTGAGGCTTTCCAACGAGAAATCTAACATACTTACCTCTTAATAGTCTCATCTTATTTAATGTTAACAGTCAATAATGGTCCAAAGACCTCAGGATCTCTAAAGTGCAAAGAGCCAGGTACCAGAACCAAGGTGGAAGAATATCAGAATGCATATGAGGGATTACTAGGAGGTGATGGCTCTGTACATCTGAAGAATTACATCTACTTGTGGAGGAGACACATTCCAAAAGCTGTAAAGACAATACAGGAAGTTCCGAAGAGGTCTCCAAAATGATAATAAGTCTACATCAACATTTCTATGAAATGAAACTCAAAAACCTAAGGGGAGGATACTCAATATAAGGTTTAATTGGGCAGGAAGAGGCTTCTGCCCACTTAAACCTTATTCAGCTGGCTGTTCCCTGATATTCAGCAGCATTTGGAAGGGGGTGTAAGATGTGTTAGTGGTAAAATAATGTGTCTTCATGTAGCCCCGATTGGTATTCCCCCTCTCCCCTTAGTGTGAAGAGTTTCAATCTCTGGTTATCAGAACTCATATTGAGCTTTTAGAAATGTATCTTGATAAATGACTGACTTAGGAATAATTTTATTGCATTGATATAGTTATGGGATGATTTGTTTTTATGTATCATTGTTTGTGATACTGTTTTAATTGTGCATGTTTGATTGTAACTGGCTCAGAATTGTTGGATGGTTGCGAGTAGTAAATTTTTAAATAAAAAATATTGCCCCGGAAGCAGGTCTTGGCCAAATGTTTTGGTCTTGGCCATCCATTCAGACCTTTTGGGACACTGTTTTTCTTTTTGTTGATGACATCTGGAACATTGCAGTTCGGAGATCAGCCTTGGTGTTATTCGGAGCATCCTTGCACTTACATCCCCGTCGGCCCGGGGCCTCCGCATTCCTTCGTTGGATGGCAGTGATTGCTATCAGATGCATTTTGCTTAAGTGGATGGAAGCGGAGGCCCCTGACTATTGCTTTTGGCATAGTCACATGATTACGTTGCTTTCTTGGGAACGGAGAGGAGTCCAAGACATTTCTTCCTTGCCCGGATGAGCCTTTTAACAAATTTGGGAGCCCTTTTGGACCACATTGTCTCCAGTGGCTCATAGCCGCCTTTTGAACTGCTAGCCCCCTGGTATTTGTCTTTTTTCCATAGTTTATTATGTTTTTGTTTGGCATCAGTGAGAGTGGGTGGGGGGAGGAATGGGTTGTGGGTTGGGTTGGTGGGGTGGGTTTGTTGGCTTATGGTGTGAAACTTCGAGCTGCCTTGTTGATCTTTGTCCTTGTTTCAGATTGTTGTTTTTTCTTGGTGCTCAATAAAATATATTTGAAGATAAATAAATAAATATTGTTTCATTCCATCAATGCCTAAGAGCCGATCTCATCAGTGATGTCACGGTCCTGTACTTGATTCACTTTTATTATGCTGTATATATCAGTGATTTCAGCATCTAGAGCAGTGTATCGCAAACTGTGTGCCTCCGGAGATTTCGGATCTGCCGCGAGAAGGAGAGTCGTCCACGCTGGCTGACTGCCTCTTGCGGCAAGAGGCACTTCCTGTAGGAAGTCAGCCGGTGCAGATGATTCTCCTCCTGGCCAGTGTCTCTCCTTTTCTCCCTGCACCTCCCGGATCCTTCCACCAAAACGGGTCACAGCCAGGTGGTTCTCCACACATGCGCAGATCAATTTTAACTTGGTTGAGTTTGTTATGGGCTAAATTGTAACTTCTAGGCTCAGGGAATTTATGGTGTGCATTTTATGGAAGGGTTATTTTTTTCTGGACCAAATAAATATTGTAAATAAATGTGAGATAAACAAAACCTCTAATCTATGACTTTATCCACAGTAAACAAGCTTTTTCAATGGAAGATATCTTGATAGGAGGCTCAAATGAAATTGTCAGAAGTAATATTACAAAACATTTCTTTGCAGAGAGGGCAGAAGTAAAACAGTAAGAGATATTTTTTCAAATGTATAGAAAACCTAGAAGGGATTCCTAGTTGCAAGAAGGGGAGGGTTAAGTAAGAAATTGGCTGGGGTCTAGCATGGTGCAAGAGAAAGAAATCACGGAAGACCAGATGAGTTTTGCAGTCGTGACCTGCTATCCTCATTCACATGTCTGTGTTTCTAATGAGCTAATCTGCATTGATTTTGCACTGCAGATAGTAAAAACTGGAAAAGACTGACAAAAACTTGGGTAAATGCAACTTTTTGAGCCAGGGAGGGTAGTTTATATAAGAACATTGAAGTTGCCATACTGGGACATACTGAAGGTCCATCAAGGCCAGTATCGTATTTCCAACAGTGGCCAACCTGGGTCCCAAGTGCCTGGCAAGATCCCAAGGACCAAGTTCAGGTTGCAAAGCCAGTTCCAGCTTCATTTCATATCATCATTCCTTTTGTTTCCATGTCTGCCGATATCTGTATTTCCTCTGGGTCTACATGCTGTTTTCATCATTCTGTATAATATTTGGATTTCTCGTTGAAGGAATAAAGACGTAAGGATGAACTACATCTTTACCCAATCTGTTAATTATCTTTGTAAGTGATATTCTAGAGAGGATAGCAGGAAAAGTTTGTATTTTTGTAGATGACTGTATGATTGGCAACCAAGCGGATAACTCAGAGGAAGGAAAGAGCGTGAGAAGTGATGAAAACAAGAGGAGTGTTCAAATGTTTGGCAATAAAAGTTCAATAATCAAAAATATATGGGACAATCTATGTTTAACTATTATCCTTTATTAGACAAATCAATGCAAGTACTATATATAAAAAGCCCAATATTATATAAATGCGTAAACCAAAACAGGGAATTGTGGTACTTTCAAAATATGTATACATGAATCACCAAGAAGTGTGATCAATTTATCTCACTAGTTATTCCCATCTCTGGATCATTGATGAATATGCAAAAAAGCAGTGGTCCCAGCACAGACCCCTGGGGACCCCCACTATTTAGTGAGTCCATGATCTAATACATGTTTTTATGATTGCCAAGACTATTATATGTATTGTTTTTATGGTTGATTGCTAATAAAGTGGGTATTGAACCCTCCTATTTACCGTTCTCCATTGAGAATATTGACCATTTAAACCCACTCTCTGTTTTCTGTCTTTCAATCAGTTCTCAATCCATGAAAGGACATTACCTCCTATCCCATGGCTTTTAATCTCCTCAGAAGATTTTCATGAGGTACTTTGTCAAATACCTTTTGAAAATCCAAATACACAATATCAACTGGTTCACCTTTATGCACATGTTCATTCACCCCTTCAAAGAATTGCAGTAGATTGTTGAGGCAAGATTTCCCTTGACTAAATCCATATTGGCTTTCTCTCATTAATCCATACTTCTGTATAAGTTCTCTCATTTTGTTCTTTATAATAATTTCTACCTTTTTGCCCAGCACCGACATCAGACTCATCGGTCTATAATTTCTCAGACCACCTCTGGAACCCTTTTTAAAAATTGACATCACGTTGGCTGCCCTCCAGTCTTCTGGTAATATGCTGATTTTTAAAGAAAAATTATAAATTACTAACAATAGCTCTGCAAGTTCATTTTTCAATTCTCTCAGCACTCTGGGATACCATCCAGTCCAGGCGATTTGCTACTGTTCAATTTGTCAAATTGACCCATTACATCATCAAGTGTTACAGAGATTTGCATGAGTTTCTCTGATTCATTAGAATTGAATACAATTTCTGGCTCTGGTAGCTCCCCCAGATCTTCCTCAGTGAAGACCAAAGCAAACAATTCATTTAACCTCTCCACTATGGCCTTGTCTTCCCTGAGAGCCCCTTTTATCCCTCAGTTGTCTAGCAGTCCAACTGATTCTCTTCCGGCTTCATGCTTTTAATATGCTTAAAAAAGTTTTTACTGTGTGTTTTTGCTTCCAGTGCAATCTTCTTTTCAAGATTTATTTTTGCCTTCCTTTTTAGCGCCTTGCATTTGACTTGGCATTCCTTGTGTTGTTTACAATTATTTTTCCTGCATTAAGTGCATGTAAGTGTTTAATGCAGCTTGGTAAAAGGACTCCTTAGATTGTAAAGCTGATTCTTGAGCTGCAAAAAGGAATCCTTCCATCTCCTTGAAGGCAGCTAACTGCAGCCATTGCCAATTCGTTATTCTCAAATTCTCTAAGGTATTGTCCCTGTAAGGCCTTTTTTTTTCCAGTTAGTCCAATGTGTTTCCATTTGTTCAGTTCTGCCTCATTTTTCTTTTCTCTCACTTTAATGATGTTCTCTGTGCAAACTTCAATTAACATTTTTTTTTTATTGCTGGTCTATCACTCAGTCCTCATTTTTCCTCTTCGACAGTCTGTCTAACTTGGAGCAGACTCCCTCCGCCATTTTTTTTTGTGATAAACATGCCATCAATCATAAAATATCTGCATGGTTTATAGTCAAACACCTATCAAATCCTAAACATTTACACCTTAAGAGCCCTTTTCACAAAGCCACAGTTGGAGTTCCCAAGTGGTAAATATAACACAGCCCGTTCAGTTCCTTTGGGTCGCATCACATTTGCTGCACCAGAACTCACCACCGCAGCTTTGTAAAAGCCCTAAATTATATTGCAAAAAATAAAAACAACGGTCATTAAAAAACAATACAGGCTCTCTGGAATTCTCCATGGCAAAGAAACATGGTTATTATGTTTAGCAATTATGGACCTGGACTTTGATTAATGAAAAGCTTTTGTCTTTACACTAATTGAATATTTCAAGGGATGGGACGAGTGGGCATTTTGTTATTATTTGGTGGGAGCATCCTGCAGAGCCAACTGGATGCTTCTACTATTTGTTTGGAAAAGGAGTGGGGTGGGGGGGGGAGGAGAGAGAGTTCTGTACTTAGAAGATGCTTTGTAAGTTATAACATATAGAGATTATGTTGATTGAATTATTCACCCAGGGTTGCTGGTAGGATTAATGTCCTATAGCTGTTCGCTCGCTTTTTCCTCTACCCGTGAGTTGCGGTCTGCTGACAGTTTGAGATTGGAAATTGCATCCTTAGTAACCGTGAAACTTGCTGGTAATAGGAATTCCATGTTGTCGGTTCAGGGCCTGGTTCTATGGAATACCTTGTCAGTTTCTATGCGTCAATTGGCCATGCTTTGTCAATTTAGAAAAGAGGTAAAATCTGTATTTGCACGTGCTTTTGGCACAAGCAGTGGAGGCGTATGAGATTCTGTCTTTTAGTGTTAGGCTGTGGTTGGCACCAGCTTTGAACCGTTTTTGAAGATGTAATTTTAAGATGATGTAAAGATCATAAGATGATAAGACACTGTGTGTGATAAGATATATGTACAGATGTTTTATAATTTTTATGCATATTGTACTTTGTTGTTTGTTAATTGCGGTTTGTGTATGTTCATGTTGGTCCCTGCCTAGACTTGTAAATAGGCAGGCTACAAATAATTTTAAATAAAATAAATAAATAGATAGATATTGGTTATTCTTAAGATCTTGATTTTTTTTCTTCATGTATTTGTGACAAGATGATTAAAAGGAATGGAACTCCTCTCGTATGAGGAAAGACTAAAAAGGTTAGGGCTTTTCAGCTTAGAAAAGAGACGGTTGAGGGGAGATAGGATTGAAGTCGACAAAATCCTGAGAGGAGTAGAACGGGTACAAGTGGATCGATTTTTCACTCCGTCAAAAATTACAAAGACTAGTGGGCACTCGAAGTTACAGGGAATATTTTTAAAACCAATAGGAGGAAATATTTTTCACTCAGAGAATAGTTAAGCTCTGGAACACAATGCCAGAGGTTGTAGTCAGATAGTGTAGCTGGTTTTAAGAAAGGTTTGGACAGTTTCTTGGAGGAAAAGTCCATAGTCTGTTATTGAGAAAGACATGGGAGAAGCCGCTGCTTGCCCTGGATCGGTAGCATGGAATATTGCTACTCCTTGGGTTTTGGCCAGGTACTGGTTGAAAAGGATTCAGGTCCCAAATCCTGCCCCATACTTTCTCTGTCTCTGTCATATGTAAGTCAGGTACCTGGGGACACATCTTAAAGACCAGAAACCATCTTTCAAATATGTCCGTCTTTTATTATGAGTTTCACATATTTATACGAATCAGGTTTGCCAGCATGTGATGGCATGTGACGTAAGGTCACATGAAACTTTAAACACATCAGCATTTTTCCTAGCTAGAGATTGAAGTCCAAAAGGTAAGAAAAAGCCTTGACCAGCAGAGCTTCTTAACTAAAGCTGTCTGTAAATACGGCTTAACAAAACAATTGAATTCACTTTACTACAGAATAAGAAAACACATCTCTCAAATATACAATGGCCTTGTAGTATATCAGCAGGAGAAGGCAAACAATCTGGATTTACAACTTCAAACACAACTTAAGGAAAACTACATAATAGAATAGCCTTATAATATTTGGTAAGAGAAGGCAAACAATATCTGGATTAAACATAGCATAAGAACACACATCTTTTCAAACATTAGATGTCCTTGCATTATTACAGAGAAGGAAAAACAAACAGGGCCTGGGTTTCTTACTGCTCCAAAACACATTCTATGGAAAACTACAAGACGTGTCCCTTCAAATCCCCTCTTACGTCATATAAATGACGTCACAAATACACAGCATGAGCTGGAAGGGAGTGATACCCTAGGTATGTCTCTCAAGGAGGGGTCTTTTAGGAGCTGTAATACGAATAACACAGTACATGAGCAGTCAAGACAAGAGTGCAAATAATAAGAGATTATGCATTCAACTAAAGTGCTGATCCCAAAAATTAGATAAATCAGAGTTACATTTGAACTCAGCAAAGAGGTCTGCTAATTTCTGAATGTCCATAGGAGGACCTATATTGTCAGAAAGAAAAGTACAACAGCATAAAGTACTGAGGAGAATTTTTCAGAATTCTCAGCTAGAATCATATCTAGGGCCATATGATTTTGAGAACCATCTGAGAAATGGAGCCTAATTGATCAGTAATACTTTGCAAGGCGTCCCTAGAATAGTTCACAAAGCGTTGCTGATTATAATAATTTTAACTAATCCGATCAACATTCTTATTAATAGTAATAAAGGGAATAAGGAACTCAAACCCAGCCTTAACCTGAGCTCGGGCCTTAAATTCATCTGGGACCCCTCTTGGGACCCCTATAGCATCTATGTATACATCTGATCAGATTTATATCAAGACAAATAAAAGGAAAAACCATGTGAATAGGAAGGATGCCTTTCAGAAAAATATGCAGGAGCATGGTAACCTTAACTAAAGTGCACTGGCCTATCCACTGGCTGGGTAGCTTAACAGGGAGCCAAAAGTCTCCATAAAGCCAGTAAATATCAAATCTGATGCAGCAACAATGGGGCATACCTATGAGCCAAGACAGAACAATAACCTGGGGGTAAATTACCTACAAAACTACTCTGTGTCAAATTAGAAACATGACATGTGTAATTGCCCTTATAGATGATAACGGCAATATCAAGCTTTTGTTGTCCTGGCAACAAAGGGTATTTAGAACACTGCAGTGCACAAAGAGGATAGGTAAAATTAGAGGAGATACTGATAAATAACCCAAAAAGGCATGGTTGAATACCAGGAGGGAGGTCCAGAGGTACGGTTCCTAGATGGGGTCTAGCTTGAGCACATATGTAACAATTACTCTTATTATGTTGATCAGCAGTGAATTTCATCCATTCTAACCAAAGGTTACGTTCTGAAAACCCTACCTCAACAGCCACAATATCTTCAAAGGTGGGATTGGCAATAGCCATCATGTCAGTAAGTTTATTGAATGTAGGGGCCAGTGGGTTAGTATTTTTTGGGGCCCCCACAAAATGGCGGGAGAAGATGAGTGGAGGTAGATAGATCCCATAAGAAAACTGATGATAGCTAGACCCACCCTTAAACCACATGTCCATAATGTACATACCTTCATCAGTAGGTCTAGGGTTGTCAATAGTAAGAGAAAGCTTAATAATTTGTGCAGGAACACTTTTCCTATAACAGTGTCCAACCTTATGAAGGGTCATACAAGTAAGCAGTGATTTACCATTTTGGTCCACTGTTTTTCAGAGTATTTTCTAGTTTATAAACCCAGTCAGTATTAATATTCCACCCTACCACTCCCCAGAATGCACACTTATCCCCCCAACGTAAGTCAGTAACATATACATATATGTCCTTAGTTTTAGGAATCTCTGAGGACCAATGGCACAGCCTTGGGATATCAATTGATAAACAGTCCACAATGTCACAATACTCAAAGGAGAAGGTGGCAACTTGTACACTGCTGGAATTATACCAAAGGGTAGCATCGGTCTTTTCTGGATTCCAATTGAAGGACAGCCTTTGCGAGGGAGTAGTCCAGCTTGACATCGTGTTCGCAAAGAGGTGTCGGGGGTGCTGTTTACAGCAGGAGTGTCATTTACAGATGAGTATGGGCAGAAAGTGTCGTGGACCCAGAACACATCATCCCTGTAGACCCAGTGAAAAGGATTCATACAGGGAGAAAAACTAGCAGCAGCAGTGCCAGTAAGAGAATGATAAAGTTGGTAGAATGCTGCAATGAGATCATCATGTTGTTCCACTGGAGGAGGTGAAATCTGCGCAGGGAAGACTTGCTTCTGGGGTTTTAGGTTAACCCTCTTCAAGCGACTTGCGTGGATCCAAACAGGAAACTCCTCAGTAAGTGCAGCGGGCCTGGGCACAGCGATCACAGTAGTGGGAAGGCCAAAGGGGAAATCCGTCTGCTTCCGATCCTTGGAAAGCTGCTGGACAATCACCAGGCTGGAAAAAATGGGTAGGAATCTGTGGAGAGAAAGGAGAAGTGCAAGACACGTTTCTTTGAACAAGCCCTAATATTTCAATTAGCTTTTGGACGTATTCCTCCTGTATCAAGGGAAAATCTACCCATGGGGCGGGGAAAGGTCATCCCGTGAGAACCTCAAAGGGAGAGCAGCCAGATGTCTGTGCATACAGAAAGAGATACTTGAAAAGAAATGCTTGAAAAGCATTCCAAATATCATTCAGCAGCTGTACTCCAATGTGATCCAAATAAGAGATAGAAAACAAGAGAAACCATGTTGCCTGTACTGAATGTGGCAACATGCAACAATACCAATTCATTCACTTAGCATAGCTATTGCAAAAGAGAGACAATACTCAGTTACTTAAGGTTCTTAATTGAACAATCCAAAAGGATATGTTTTTATCGTGCTGCATATAACTATTATGCACCTCAGAGAGACCATACTGATGTACTGAATGTATTCAGAAATGTATATTGAATGGATCATATGTAGGGAACACCACGAAATAAATGCTGTATAAAATAAAGCTTTTTTCTTAAACATATAACCCTTAACTAAACTATATTCAGAATATAAAAGCTAAAAGTAAAAGAACATTGCGCAGTTAGGCTAGTAAGAAGTGGAAAAAGAGCTCTAGAAATGGCCAATGTTATGTATCCTGGGGTACCCACTAAACTAAAACAAGTAGACATGACACAGACAAAACATAAAGTTTTTAAGCGTGGAGCTATTTCTCCATCTGTCAAGTGTGCAGGGCTGAATTTAACTCTGCAAATAAACACATTGATATAAAAAAACCAAAACAACAAATAATGTATATCATAACCATCTCATATTTGAAAAAAGGCATAAAGCTAATGTCTCTTTGGAGCGTCTCTATCTCTGCAGTGATAAAGAGGACCCGTGGAAAACATCAGAAATATCTGTGCCAAAATGGATCTGGGATGGCTATGTATACATCCGGACAAAAACATTTTAAATTGGCAACATCCTAATTTCAGCTAAAACAATAGAAAGGAATTGTATTTTCCAATTTATTTTCAATTCACAACCGTGCCAGCTGTAATTATTGAGCTATATATCTCTGTATCAAGGAGCAAAAGGTCAAGAATGAAAATATCACTAGCAAGAAGTTAAAATGTCGAGCGAGCACTACGATAACCAATACCATGATATTGGGCAATAAATAAGGGAGAGCTAGCAGCTGGTATCCAGGGTTTCCCCTCTTTGCACCAAAGTCCGTCCAGAAGGGCGGCTTTGGGCACCTGCCAAATACCAGGCATCAAATTCAGAGGAAGCTGTGAAAAAAGAGAGGAAGAGAATCCTGTTCACCCGTGAGGCCCAAAAGCCTATTTAAAAGAAGGGCTTGGACATCGTGAAAAGTATGAAGGGTAATGGGGTGACCTAGGATCAGAAAAGTAACCATCTCTACCACAATAGCACAAGCAGCCAGGGCTTTCTTGAACAGGAGTGACTATAAAAAAGGCAACAGAGCGTAATTTACCGCCATGTTCTCCCTTCATGGTGTTACAATAGTCCCAAACAAAGAGATAAAACATGTGGGCATAAGCAGGAAAACCCAAACTTGAGCTAGAAACCAAAGCACATCTTAAATGTCCAACATTTCATAAGTCCATCTGATAAGAGCAGTCATTTCAGAAACCAGGGTCTGTCTCAAAATCTGGTCATAGAAGGAACAAGCAGAGATCCATTGGCGGCAGTGACCAATCATAGCAAGAAAAGTAAGCATGTCTTTCTTGGTAACTGGGAGGGGCAGACACAGAATAGCAGCAGTGCAGAAAGTGCAGATTTTCCTCTGACCATGAGACAGGACAAAACCCAGGTATTTCACTTCAGATGTACACCAGTGCAGTTTATTTCATGACACCTTGTGACCACACACAGACAATCATTATAAAAGGTACAAACTATCAGCCTGACAGGTCTCTAGAATTATGGAACACAAAAGTTGTACAAAATAAGAATAGGACCATGAGGGGCAGTGCATGACTTGTAGAATAGCCCGAAGGACATTCCACACTGGGTATACTGTTGCTTAAAGGTGAAGGCAGCCTCACCAAAGGGATTAAAAATAAAACATTCTTTAGGACAATGACAGAAAAAAATCATTGGCTGCCGGTGGAATGGTGGAAGAAACATAAGTGCAATGAGAATTACCAAAACATTAACAGCCCGAAATCTAGGACGAAACAGGGAATGCCATCAACTTTGACAACAAGAGCGATGGGCGTATTATAAAAAGAGATGGTGGTTTTGATAATGCCGGAGAAAAGTCAAGAGACGAGCAGTGGAATCTCACCTTACTGCTTTATAAAACCAAGAATGAGTAACTTCAAAGAAGCACTATAGGGGGTCAGTGGAAGCCCAAACAGAGAAGTCTGGGGGAAGGGACAAAAACATTCATGCACAGACCCTGATAATGAAAGCAAAGAACAGATTAGCTTTGCTCTGCACAAGAAAGAAAACCTTTAAAACGGAATTTTTCTTTTTCTTGTTTCTTTTTTTTTTTTTTTTTTTATGATCCAGCACAGAACACAAAGAAAGCAGCCGGTAGAAGAAACGCACAAAATTAGTCAGGATCAAAAGGAAGACAAGAAATAGTGCTTGTGTACAAACTACAAGGGAAAGATCTTAGACTGATTCAAACAGCGCTTTCAATTCATTCCACATAACAGCATGTCCTACCTCAGTAGTAAACATTGGTGACACAGAAAGATAGGAGCTGAAGGAAAAATTTCATACACACACACAGCCGTACAAGTCTCATTTGTCTAGGAGTAAGTGCCTTTATGACTCATTACAAAACCCATATAACAATGCAAAAATATTCGCTTATCTTACCTTATAAGCGAGGTACAGTAATAAGAGACAATAAAATCTTATACTCTATAAAAGTTTTTTTTTTTTTTTTTTTTAACCTTACAAATGACAGAGTGGGCAGGGGGGTTCTATAAATAATTTCATTCTTTCCGAAAGAATGGCAGCTGCTTATATATATGAGGGGTGCTTACCAAAAGTACCCCGAGATTTTTCCCCAAAAAAACTCCATAATAGAACCCAAAGCTTGAACTTAAAATAAGGGGTTGGGTACAGGTCACCACTACCCAGTGAGTATTAAAGAACAGAAAAAATTCAGAAATACTCACAAAATACCGGTGATATCATCTGCCCATCGCGGACGTGCCCCCAACTGAAAAGGATTCAGGTCCCAAATCCTGCCCCATACTTTCTCTGTCTCTGTCATATGTAAGTCAGGTACCTGGGGACACATCTTAAAGACCAGAAACCATCTTTCAAATATGTCCGTCTTTTATTATGAGTTTCACATATTTATACGAATCAGGTTTGCCAGCATGTGATGGCATGTGACGTAAGGTCACATGAAACTTTAAACACATCAGCATTTTTCCTAGCTAGAGATTGAAGTCCAAAAGGTAAGAAAAAGCCTTGACCAGCAGAGCTTCTTAACTAAAGCTGTCTGTAAATACGGCTTAACAAAACAATTGAATTCACTTTACTACAGAATAAGAAAACACATCTCTCAAATATACAATGGCCTTGTAGTATATCAGCAGGAGAAGGCAAACAATCTGGATTTACAACTTCAAACACAACTTAAGGAAAACTACATAATAGAATAGCCTTATAATATTTGGTAAGAGAAGGCAAACAATATCTGGATTAAACATAGCATAAGAACACACATCTTTTCAAACATTAGATGTCCTTGCATTATTACAGAGAAGGAAAAACAAACAGGGCCTGGGTTTCTTACTGCTCCAAAACACATTCTATGGAAAACTACAAGACGTGTCCCTTCACTGGTGACCTGGATTGGCCACCGTGAGAACGGGCTACTGGGCTTAATGGTCTGACCCAGTAAGGCTATTCTTATGTTCTTATGACAAGTAATGTTATTGTTTTTGGTTTATTTCCTGCTATTGTGTGATGTACGCTTATATAAAATATTAATAAAAATTTAATAATTAAAAAACAAACAAACAATACAGTGACTCAAATCTTAGCCCTCAGTTTTAAAAGCATGCTCGAGAAGGTGTATATCAAAAAACAACCTGTTGTCAGTTCTTGGCCCTGCTGTCTTATTTCAGCTCTGATTCACGAAGTTCTCTTCCTAGAGCCTTAGTGAATCGGGCCCTAAATGAGCCCTGACTTGCTGTTTTTCTGGGAAGTACGCTGCACGATAACGTCATATTCTGTTTCTTCACTACATCACGGTGCCCTTGAAAATGTGAACATTTATTCCAATGGACCTACTTCAATAAATACATCTCTTTTTGTTTGTCAGACAAATGATTTTTGTAGGTTTTATTTTTGCTCTCTGCAACTTGCAGTAGTAAAAAGCTCGAGTAACAGCAGCTCCATGTGGGATAGATGTAAATTTAGATCATAATTTCTGGTAACATTTTTTCTAAGTATAGCAAAATAGCATTACTTACATGAAACAGATAAGAGCAGAGGAGTTCTGCCAGGAATTGATAACTCATAGTAACATAGTAACAGATGGCAGATGAAGAGAAGATAAGCCTGGTCGCTAGAGTTGGACCTGCCAACCTAGGCAGAACATGGAGGTTGTCTCCACTAGGCCTTTGTTTGGCATTCTGCTGGTCACTCCATGCAGGTTCATCGTTTCTTTCGCTAGATAGAAATCTCCTGTTTTTACCCTGCTTTTTTTTGTGGTCTGCCACTCTTTTCCCGCTTCAGTTCTTTGAGCGATTCATTGCTGAAACACTGAGCACAGAGATCAGGCATATTTGTTACGTGTGTTCGGTTACCACCTACTTATGGGGCCCCTGAAGAAGTCGGGTTGATCGAAACACGGACCGTGTCGAGTCCCATATCCTGAGAAAGTGGTTTATCTGTCTGCAGTACTTTTTTTGTCTTTTGGTTCACTACTGTGTTTGTTCCTACCACTCAGAGCCAGGTAAGGCACTGGCTCAGGGTGCAAAACTTCAAAGGCACCCAAATCCTGTCTCCACTTGCCCTCCCTACAGCTAGCATCTCCCCCCCCCCCCCCCCCCCACTGACGTGTCTGGCATGCGCCTTTATCCCTCCCTTCCACCACCAGGTCTTGTGACTTTCATCTCTCAATACCCCTGTGAACAGGCTTATTAGTCCCTTCCCAGTGGTCATCGGCAATGGTATTGCTACAAACACCACTGCTAGCCCCAGTCCTGAAGCCTTTCTTCTGCATCACTCAGCCCCTGGGGAAACAGTGAATTATTTCATTTTACCACCCTACCTGACGCTTTCCATCCTTCAATCTCTCTCCCCCGCCTTCCATCACTATCCTGATTTTCTCTAGCCTTCATTCCTCCCTCCCTTCAATGCTTTCTCCTGCCTTCCTTCAGCTGTCTGATGATCTCTGGCCCTCCCCCACCAATGCTCACTCCGCCCTTCTTTCACTTGCTCAATATTCTCCAGTGCCATGCCCCCCCTCCCCCCAAAAATAATTTCACACGCCGTAATCATCCCTGCACAGTAATAGACAAAAAGATAGATAGACCATCAAATATTGAAAATGTAATACAGTACTTGCCCAAAATTCGCGGGGGTTACGTTCTCTGAGTGACCGCGAATGTTGAAAAACCGTGAGTATCGGTTGAGTACTGTAATTGTATAGTATCAGTGCATGGAAGACAAAACACGATCACCTAAAACCACGGTGCAAGAAGCACTTGCAGTCGCATCCCCTCGTTGCCTGCTTGCCCCTCAGCTGGCTGTCAGGGAATAACAGGAGTAAAGCTGCGGCCAGTGACCTAAAGCACGCGCTCTCAGCACACGCCCCTTCCTCCTCCTCTCTGGCTCCAGCCCTGCCCTCTCACCTCACACGGGGCTCAGCTGTCATTCATCCGCGCAGTTCTCCCTCTTTGCAAGCGCTGAGATCCCCGTCAGGATTGGTTGGCGGCAGAGGGGAGATGTGAACTTTCCAGCTACGGCTGCTCCGTAAGGTAAATTATGCAGAGGGGGAGGGGGCCACATGCAAACAGCTGCTGGTAGATCAAGGGCCAGGAAATATTTTCCCCAGGGTGCTACTGGTAGGAGCAGGACCAGAACCTTGGCCATCAACATCTCACTGCTGCCACTCTGCCAACCCCTGTCCTGTCATTTGCCTTTGGTCTGAGGGTGGCAGAGAGCAGCGATGGTGAGATGGACGTCTTCCGAACATGTTCATGTCTCTAGTTTACTCTAGACATTTCAAGAACATGAGGGCTCTTGGGGCCCTCAAAACCAGGTTCCAGCCCAGCTGGAGGATCCAGTCAACCCTGCTGCAATAGCCGAGACAGAAGCTGGCAGACAAGGAAGGTCTGTAGCAGTTGTACCAGCATCTGTTCCAAATAAGAACATAAGAATAGGTCAGACCAGGAGCCCATTCTCACGGTGGCTAATCCAAGTCATTAGTACCTGGCCAAAACCCGAAGAATAGCAACATTCCGGAACCCCAAAGAGTAACAAAAGATTCTAGAACCCCAAAGAGTCTCAAGATTCCAGGCAGAATCTCAAAGAATAGCAAGATTCCGGAACCCCAAAGAGTAGCAACATTCCATGCTTTTGATCTAGGCAAGCAGTGGACACCTTTTGGCCTGGATTCTAAAAACGGCGCTGTAAGTGAGGAATTGGTAGGCGCCTTACTGCTGGCGCATAATTGGTTTTAATTGGCACAGTAATAGACTATGGTATTAAAAAATGATTAAAAGTAGGCACTGGAGTCGCATCTAAGCATGGTGCATGACAGCATCTAAGGTCACAGTAGGCATGATTAGAGATGACCTTAGGCACCATTAGCCGTGATTCTCAAGCCTTTAAAACCCTGGCTAACTTTTTCTGTAGATCCTACTTGGAAACACCAGGTTTGTTGTAAACCTACACCGCTAAAAGAAGCCACTTATTATGCTCAGAGAACCACTTTTGATTAGAGACCACTTAAATGGCTCGTTTCTCAATCACTGCACAAATGCTCCCTTCATAACTGCTCTTCTCATCACACACAGTGTCTTAACACTTCAATGATTTTTACGAAACGCTTCGCTTGGTGAAGACTTTGCTGAAACGATATGCTATATGTCTGGGGTCTTGACGCGTTTCGCTAACCGCTGCATCAGAGAACGCTAACTGTCACAGGCACTCTAGCTCTTGCCGGCACCGTCTCGGTTTCTGCTCATTTTCACAATCTATCAGGACCCCAGACATATAGCATATCATTTAAATCACTAAAGCGTTAAAACACTGTGTGTGATAAGACCAGGTATGAATGCCCCCCCCACCCCTAAAAGGAGCACTTGTGCAGTGATTGAGAAACGAGCCATTTAGGTGGTGGCTACTCTCGCTCACTGCACGGTCGCTAATCAAAAGCGGTTTGTTCAGCACAATAAGTGGCTTCTTTGAGCGCTGTAGGTTTACAACAAACCTGGTGTATTCTATGTGGTCTCTACTTATAGTCATTATATTTCTTGGGCATCCTGTAACTTTTTCTGTAGCCATGATTCTGTTCACGGCACCTATGCGGGATTGACACACGGACGGCGCCATGTTTACAGCCACCGCCCAACGTAGGCGCTGTTTACAGAATCCGGCCCTTCGTGTCAGCGACGGAGGCAAAGTATTAAGACCAGAACGGAGCAGGTGATATTCTGCCGGCAGTGGCTTTAAAGCTCTTGACAGCTGTGGGTTGGTTATTCAGTCCTCAGCCATATGTCCTCAATGGACCCAGAATTATGTGGTTGCCAGGTGCCTGCCCTATCTGCCCTCTTAGCCATGCAAGTGGTGGCACCAGGTAGCTTCCCTCTGGTACTGACTGGTATCGGAGAAGATACTCAGTTAAATGGAACTGAAGATCTGCTCCTGGCCTGCTGATCGAGCTTGAAGTGGGCAGAACCTTTTGAATTTGCAAATGGCACAATTTTCTTTCTTTTTCTCTGGAATATCTTTAGATCCTTTTCAAATT
The DNA here is from genome assembly GCF_902459505.1 of Geotrypetes seraphini. NCBI lineage: Eukaryota > Metazoa > Chordata > Amphibia > Gymnophiona > Dermophiidae > Geotrypetes > Geotrypetes seraphini. The sequence goes on from NC_047102.1 coordinate 2,369,044, forward strand.
TCAAATCGCAGTGTAACACACCTCCTTTTTTACTAAGGTGTGCTAGCCGTTTTAGCGCACGTTAAACGCTAACGCATTTAGCACGCGTTGAAACAGCTGGTGCACCTTAGTAAAAAGACCCCTCAGTCCACCAAATAGAGCAGAATTAGTCAGAACATCCGATCACAATTGCATTTCGGTCTCACACGATTTGATCTGGTTGTTTTTGATTTATTATAGTCTGTATGGCACATTTAACAAAATACAATGCGTCGAAGGAATGAAAAGAAAAACATACATCAATCCCCACAAAAAAAACAAAACAACTACAATGGAAAGACTCGTACGAGTAGAAAACTGTAACCCAATTACACCTTCTTACGTAGCTTTCAAAAGGATCAGTGCTGTGTCGGCCTCCCTGAACGTCATGCCTTAAGCTGCTTCCTGAAGCGAAGATAGCTGTGTTTCTTCTCTGATACGGAAAGGAAGATCCTTGTACAGCCTAAGGCTGACATAGCTAAAAACCTGCTTCCCAGCAGTCATTAATCTAACCAGCGAAGGAAGCTGTAAAACCCCTTTTGGGAGGCTCATGAAACACAATGACTGTAGTCAAATAGCTTGGAATACCCTTCAACCGAGCCTGGAGCAATAGGATATGATCGTGACCTTTCACCCCTGCAAGCAGCTTGACACTCCTGTTTTTAAGTACCCGCAATGTTCTTAGACTGACAAGTTACTAAAGTAAGCTAAACCTCAGAGTTATATACCGCATCTTCTCTATAACAGTAGAGCTCGGCACGGTTTGCAAACGTTTAGGCATACTTTAAAGAATTTGCCCCTAAGGGTCTGGTTTACCAAGCAATTTCTGCCATTCTGCATTGACGGGAAAAGAAAGCTCCCTAAGTCAGGTTCTGAAAGCAGACGAGCCTCGTAACTATGTGATGGGTTACCAGCTCAGAGAAGCTTTTCCTATTTACTTTGGCTTCTATGGAAACTGAATAATTATCTGTATGAACATGATAAACTGGAATTCTTTAATATTAACTACATGAACCAAATTCTTCCTTCAGATAAATAACGATCAGTATTGGCTTATTGGCTATGTTAGAGTTTTGCCCTAACCTGTTACTAGCTTCTTAATTTCCTAAATTTAGGGAACGCTTGGATACATTCCTAGGGGTAAAATCCATACGCCATTATTAAGGTAGAGCCAGTCAAAGCCACTGCTTATCCCAGGGGTCGGTGGTATGAAATTTTGCTACACTTTGGGATTCTGGCAGGTGCTTGTGACCTGGATTGGCCATTGTTGGAAGCAGGATAAAGAACATAAGATCAGCCCAACGGTCCATCAAGCCCAGTAGCCTTTTCTCACTAGTCCCTAGCCAAACCCCAAAGAGTAGCAACATTCCATGCTACCTATCTAGGGTTAGATGGACCTTTGGTCTGACCTAGTACGGCAAATGTTTTATGAGTATCTAATATGGAAATGTACTCAAAGCCTTCTGAAAATCCATAAACATTGTACTGACTAGCTATCATAAAGTCATAAATCTATAAGGCTATCTTTCAAAAATATTTTTGTCGACTAAGGATTTCAAACTAAAATGTCAATAAAGACGAACCTTTAAATGCCATGGAAATTTCTGAACCAAATACAAAATACAAAGGACTATTTTCAGCCCCCTTCTCTCCTCCAGATTGTTTACATACTTGCATGTATTTGTGAGTATGCAAACTGATTTTCAATATGAAACTCCCCATGGGGGTTCCCTTTGAAATCCTACAGCAGCTGGCGTTCTGGGAATTTTATTAACCATGCATAATTTACAGGAGGGTAAAAACCACCATGATTTATTGAATTAAGCCACCCTAGTGGCACCACACTTTTCCCCATAGCATGGAGGTGCAGTTTCAAAGGAATATTTTCCATAGCTAAGCATCATTGGAAAAACACTTGGAAAAGTGACAAATGCTATCTTCCAAGACGAAGAATATTAGACAAAGTGAGGCACAGGAAGGCAGCAAGCAGAGCCAGTCAGGTGCCCTGATATTTGCCACAGGAGCCCGTTGTGGGCTTCCCTCCCCCACCAGGGTTTTGGAAGAAATCATGTTGGTTCCTTTGATATCTGAAGAAAACAGTATACTGCAGTTATTATAAACCTGATCCATGGAAGTTCATTTTGCCTGATTGGGTGGGAGGAGGGGACTTAGAAAATGAAAACTGTGAACAGCAGGTGTCATAAAAAATGTAGATTTGGGAGATATTCATCAACCTGAACAAAGATTGGAGTGTATGGGAAAATAATCCTTCATGAACTTCTTTACACCCCTCACAGGCCATTACACTGTTGCAACCAGGGAGCTTCCATTAATTCCTATGTAAGGGATTTTGACACTTAAAATTAAAAAAAGAAGACTTCAAGGAATTCTCGCCTTTTACCTTATCACACACACAAAAAAAGACTTTGAGAAGGAAGGGAAGGGGTCTATTTTACTAAACTCTGTCTATTTTTAACCTTGCTTGCACTCTTCCATGCAACAGTCACTTTTTTAAAGGATTTTTAAAAGATACTGCACATTAAATCTTCAGGAAACTTACCCCCCCTTTTTTACAAAACCGCGATAGCGGTTATTAGCGCATAGAACTGCGCTGAATGCTCCGTGCTCTTTTGTTTCTTAGGCTCCTTGCATTAGCATATATGCACTTTAGATCCTGGTATTTTGCTGTCCTCCTTTCTTTTCCCTGTGCTTCGGTCCATATTTTCTTCTCTTTTGCTGCAGACATTGTAACCACTTCTTCTGGGTTAGTCGACTCCTTGTTCCTTCCCAGCCATTTTTCCCCTCGGTATCTTCACAGGATACCGTCTTCCGAATCGTCGACCCTTTGTCAACTGTCGGCTTTCCCCTTCTTCTTAGTTTAAAGCCTGTTCTATTCCTCTCTTGACGTTGTTTGCTAGGAGTCTAGTTCCTGCTGCGCTCAGGTGCAGTCCATCTTTCCTGTAGAGCTTGCTCTTGCCCCAGAACGCCGCCAGTTCCTCACGAAGTGGAATCCTTCTTCCTCACACCATCTCCTCATCCACGTATTTATTGATTGTAGTTCCTCCTGCCTTTTCACATCTGCCCTCGGTACTGGTAGGATCTCTGAGAACACTATCTTCTGGGCCCTCATCTTCAGCTTCCTTCCCAGAATCTTGAATTGTTCTAACAGCGTGCTTCTTTTGTAGTCTCTCCTGCTGACATTGTTCATCCCGATGTGGATCACTACAGCGGTCTCTTCTGTCTCCGCCCCTTCCAGGATCATTCCAATTTTGTCCACGATGTCCTTGGTTCTTGCTCCCGGAAGGCAGGTCACCAGTCGGTCCTCTCTCCCTCCTGCTATGTGGCTGTCCACATGCCTAAGGATCGAGTCTCCCACTAGGATCGCTGACTTTCCTCTCTTCAATTTTCGCTTCGGTCTCAATGTACTTCACTCTTTCTTCTTTTGGGCCTCGACTAGCCAAAATCTGCCCCTCTTGCGATAGTCCTCTGTGGGTGTCATCCTTGAGGTAATCTTCTTCTTGCTCTCCCTTGCATGTTGGTATCCGTGTAGCTTCTTCTTTCATCTGAAGTTCGTTCTCTTCCACCTTCGTCCTGTATGCCTCTTCAATGAATCTCTCGAGTTCCCTGACTTCCTCCTCAATGTGTCTCTCCGTGGCGTGAAATCCTTCTAGCTCCTGAATCTTGTCCTCTAGTCGCTTGACCTCCTTCTTCAAGCTTTTCACTTCCTGACACCTGATATCATTTTTGTCACCCCTCTCTGTACCTTTTCTAATTCCGTTATATCTTTTTGGCGATATGGTGACTAGAACTGCACATAGTATTTGAGGTGCAGCCACACCACAGAGCGATACAAAGGCACGATAACATTTTCATCTTTGTTTTCCATTCCTTTCCTGATCATCCCTAATATTCAACTTGCTTTCTTACAAGGCACTGCTGCACACTGAGCTCAGATCTTCAACATATCCTCAACAACGACACCTAGATCCTCTTCCTGGGCATCACATCCATCTGTAAGAGAGCTGAGGCTCACATCATCCACTGTATTGGGCCTAGAGAATGAAATAACCTCCCTGGGTATATTCATCAACAATAAAATAGACAATTTTAAGAGGTTGCTTAAACGGTACCTCTTTTGCCTGATGAAATACAGGGTATGAGATTCAATGAATAAGAAATAATAGAGATCGCTGATAGGAAGGTGGTCAGATATGTTTTATTGTTTGGTATTGTGTATTTTTAGATGTAGTTTGTAACCTGCCCTGGATAAGGATGGGATATAAATAAATAAACCCAAACCAAACCTAGCTATAGCTTGGGTTCCTCTTTCACACATGCTTCACTTTGCACTTGCTCACTTTCTTGAGCTTATCCTTATGAACTCTCTTTGGTCCCTCAGGTATCATCACTCTGCAATTTTTTTTTTTTTTTTTTTTTTGTATTGCAGCAACTAAGCTCACTTCAAAGTCTCTTTGACCATGATTTCTTCATTCTCTCCTATTTACTCTTCTTTAGTCTAGGACTGATTACTGTAATGTGGTCTACTCTGGGTCCTCGAAATCTACACTGAAAAGATTACAAACATTGCAAAACAATGGCTACTATATCACTCGTAGATTGGATCATGTGACCCCCTCACTTAAGAACCATCACCGACTTCCTGTCAATTTTCAGATTAAATTTCAGATCTTCCTTCTTGTCTTTAAGGCATTCAGAATGGGCATTCCTCATTATTTGGGGACCCTGACCATTCTGTATACTCCTATGTGTATCCTCAGATAATTATAGGGCTGGTTTTCAAAAAAGAAGCACATCCAAAATGTGGCATTTTTCTCACCAAACCCTCCAATTTGCTGTATTTGAAATGTATTTTAGAGACAGATTTCTACAGTGGTTGTCTGCAGTGCATCTAAACCTGAAGGGGGAATGTTGGAGGCATGGTATGGGTGGAACTAGGACAGACGTATGATCTGGCTATTTTTCTGCAATAATCAAACATTTTAGAAAATGTCTAGGGCACAATTTGGATGTTTGGGCTAGACCAGGGGTGGGCAACTCTGGTTCTCGAGGGCCGGAATCCAGTCAGGTTTTCAGGATTTCCCCCAATGAATATGCATTGAAAGCAGTACATGCAAATAGATCTAGTGCATATTCATTGTGGAAATCCTGAAAACCCGACTGGATTCCAGCCCTTGAGGACTGGAGTTGCCCCCCACCCCCCGGGCTAGACCTATTTTAACAAAGAATAAGTGCCAAAAAAAGATGCCAAAACTGATGAGGGCAAAATTCTCCACATCATGCATTTAGCTAAACTCACACATCAATTAGGATGTCTATAATTTAGAGGTTTTACAAAATGTTATACAAATTTGTTTATTCCAGTCCAAAAACTTAAATTTAAAAACAATTATCGGCTAAAAAGAAAGGTGAGTATATCATAGTGCATCTGATACGCAGATCATAGGCTGTTATAACATATGTTATTTCAGATCCCCATCCTGAGATCTCAGCTCTAATCATGTATACTCCTAATACCTCTATTAGCTCACAATAGCAACAAATTAATGCAATGGACAAATCACAGTGTATCAAAAAAGTGCCGATATTGAGACTAATCAAACATGGCAACACTTATCTTTGATGGTGGACAGTATGGATCACTCCCAACGCTCACCCTTGCTCACGCTTCAGCATTTCAATCACAATGATCTCCTTCAGGGGAGGCCTCTGTTATCTGTTGCCAAACAGTAATCCAACAACATAAAGCCTGATTCAAAGATAAGTGTTGCCATGTTTGATTAGTTTATTGAGAGCTTCTATACTGCTGCTAATGACTGAGGAGTCAATTCAGAGCAGTTTGCAAGAGCTTCTGTGAGATGTTACAATATAGAGTCATTAACATAATACCGGCATAATTATGGCCTCATCCTGCTTATGTTACCGGCACATCAATCGTCCTACTTATATGTATATGTTCATACCAAATCAATCGTCCTTCCTATATTTGGCACTTTTTTGATACACTGTGATTTGTCCATTGCATTAATTTGTTGCTATTGTGAGCTACTAGGGTATTAGGTAAAAAGGGACTCACATTGAGGTTTAAACTAAGGGTGGAGTATCCATGATTAGAGCTGAGATCCCAGGATGGGGATCTGAAATAACGTTATAACATATCCTATGATCTGAGTATCAGATGCACTATGATATACTCACCTTTCTTTTTAGCCGATGATTGTTTTTGAATTTAAGTTTTTTGACTGGAATAAACAAATTCGTATAACCCTCTAAATTATAGACATCTTAATTGATGTGTGGGTTTAGCTAAATGTTTAGCTAAATGCTTGATATGGTGAATTTGGGCCTTTTTTACTGCACTGATTGAGAATTTATTGTGGGCGAGATTTTTGTTGAACCCCTTTTTCTTGTACCTAGTATTGGAGGGATGAAGGGATGACCCCTCCCCCAACACACATACACTCCCCCAGCAGTCACTGGCCCCAACCCACCCTCCAAAGATGTGAATGAGACAGTAAATACCTGCCTTTATGATAGCTTCAGGTGGAATGGCCAGTCCTAGACAGCAGCAAGCTGGTTCCTGGAGTAGCCTAGTGGGCTATGTAGACAACCATAAAGATGGGGACTCGGGCCCATACCCAACTCTAACTACTACACTTACGGTGGAATATATGAGCCTTCCAAATCCACCCACATCCCACTGTACCTATATAGATGATATCTGAGAGAAATTTGTCATCTGTTCCATCAAGATCATTTTGCAGTATTGGTTCAAACCATTATCTTGGCACAGCTGGATTACTGTAATTCCATTTATGTGCCCATTCCTGGGATAAGCAGCATAAAATCTGTTTTACTACTTGGGTATTTTGGACCTGGGTTAGCCACTGTTGGAAACAGGATACTGGGCTTGATGGACCTTATGTTCTTATGATAGCATATATAAGACGTAAAGGAAATCCTGTGATGTGAACCTGGCCACAAGGACAATATTGCAGAGGATTTTTAAAGAATCTAGACAGAGATATTGTGATAATAGATTTCACTATAACGCTGAAAAGATGGTAGGAGAAGTGGTCTGCTTTCTCTCCTACCTGGGATAATAAAGATAGATTTGTGTTTTCTGTACATAAGCATTGGTCCTACTGTTTTCCACTGAGCAGAAGCATCTTGTGTAATTCCCAACTAGGGAATAGGTCAGAGACAAGTGCTGTTACTTTGGCTTACCTGTTCAGATGTGTCAACTTTCTTGGAAAGGGATTTGGATTGACTGTAGCTCACACCTTTTCAGTAGTAGCTGAAGTTGAGTTGCAGTCAGGAACGTAGGCATTTCTCTGTCCCAGTTTGTACCAGAGGCCATGGAAGGTTAAGTGACTCGCTTAAGATCAGACGCAGTGACAGTAGGCGTTTGAACCCTGGCTCCCACGGTTCTCAACTCTTTCTCTAACCATTGCGTTTCTCCTCCACTCCAGTTTTATTTTGGGTGGTATTCTTATCCACCATAGCCAGAAAATACGTGATTCAGAAGCGGTGTCCTTTGTGTTAAATGAAACAAACCAGAGAAATCATCAGATTAACAATCATTGTACTATTTATACTTATTTATGTTTATAGAACATAGATCTGGTCAACCGATTCCCATAAGGCAATGAACTTGAAAACATGGTGGGATCAACATAGGACCACCTGTGAAACACACAAATCTCTCCATCAAGAAACGGACCAGAATGTTCTCATAAAATGGGGAGCTCATGTTTCGATAGCACATTCTTATTTCATTATTGTATGTCTTCTATGCTATAGTTCATCATGCACGCCTGCCTTACCAATTTTGCCAAGTCATGCCATTCCAGGACTAGGCTCACCAGACCATGTTTGTCATATTATGTTTTACCAAGCTTCCCCCCCCCCCCTTAACAAAACTGTAGCATGGTTTTTAGTGCCAGCTGCGGAGGTAACAACCCTAATGCTCATAAAAGTCCTGTGAGCGTCGGAGATGTTATCGCCACGGCCAACACTAAAAACTGCGCTAGTTTTATAAAGGGGGGAGGGGGTTGTTAACTATGCTTTGCCATCCCTGTCAGAAAATGTTTGCCAAGCTATCTCCTGAGAGTGTAGGGCAGAGGCTGGAGCTGCAGCCGTGACACCCTGAGGTTCTGGATTCTGCTCCTTGTGACCTTGGACAGGTCACTTGGTCCCCCAATGCCACAGGTACATTAGAAAGATTGTGAGCCCACCGGGACAGAGAGGGAAAAATACTTGAATACCTAAATTACTAAAGTAAACTAAACTAAGCCTTAAGTTTATATACCGCATCATCTCCACGGAAGTGGAGCTCGACACGGTTTACAAAGTTTAAAAATATAGGAAAGGAGAGGAGAAAGCTTTACAAGAGCATATGAATAGAGGAGGATGTGGACAGGGGAGGAGATGTTAGATGTTAGAGAAAAGTCAGGTTTTCAGTTGTTTTCGGAATAGTTGGAGAGAGCCTAGGTTCTGCAGCGGGATAGTGAGATCGTTCCAAAGGCCCGTGATTTTGGAGAGAAGGGATCTTCCCAGTTTGCCAGCGTGGAGGATGCCGTGTAGAGTGGGGAAGGATAGTTTATATCTGTGAGCGGATCTGGAGGTAGCAGGCGTCCGGACGAGGAAGGATAGAGGGATTAGGGGTAGAAGGATGCCGTGAATGATCTTGAAAGCCAGGCAGGAGCATTTGAAATGAATTCTGGAAAGCACTGGGAGCCAGTGGAGATTGGTAAGTAGAGGGGAGACGTGATCAAATTTGCGTTTAGCAAAAATCAGCTTGGCTGCAGTGTTCTGGATAAGTTGGAGTCTGCGAAGACTTTTTTTTGTTAGGCATAAATAAATTAATTCATGCACAGCATTCCGAGCTCCCCTGGGAGAACGGTATAGAAAACTGAATAAATAAATAAGTGTGAAAAGTTTCAGCCTTTGATAACCAGAGCTGGTATTGTGATGTCATAATGCCTCATTCCACCAATGCCTGACAACCAACCTCATCAGTGATGTCACAATGGATTTATTGTCCTGTACTTGGCTCACTTTGACTACATTTTGATTTGTAGAGTGAAGTGGTGCAGTGGTTAAAGCTACAGCCTCAGCACCCTGAAGTTGTAGGTTCAGACCCACACCTCTCCTTGTGACCCTGGTACATTAAAAATGCTTGAATATCTGAATTAATTCATGCAAACCATTCTCAGCTCCCCTGGGAGAACGGTATAGAGATCGTTGATCAGAATCAAAATGAATGTGATCAAGGAGTATGAGCCTCCCCTTTATGAGAACATTCTAGTCTCGTTATTACTGGGGAGAATTTCTGGACACCACATTTATAAATGAGCGTTGGCAAAGTAGATGCAGTTTATCTGTGGCTTAAATTGCAGACCTTGCACTGTTTTGGTAGCCATTCTTTAGAGTCTAAAGGAATTACAAATGGACTCTCCAGAAGAACAAAAGTGAAAATGTAGATATTGAAATAGCTAATAATCTTCTGTTGAATTAAAACCTCAAAGACAAGGAGTCATCGTGTGAAGCTGAAGGGAAGGAAATGCACAAAGGATGTTTAAAAAAATTATTTCTCTGAGATGGTAGTGGGGAATCTGGAACAGACTTCCAGCAGAGGTAATAGGAACCAAAGAAGTGCAAAATTCAAGCTTGGTTGGGGCAGACCCAAAAAGAAGAGAAAAGACGATAGATTGAACAAGACCTGCTATTGGTGTTTCTGACGTACTAACCATTTTTATACTTCTAAGATGAGATCCTCATCATTTCCAAACCTCAAGTAAAACAAAGTCATCTAGAATTGTACATTGGGTTGATAAGAGCTACTACAGCCCACAAAGATTTCTGATTTCATCTAAGACCAATTTCAAGAACTTGCCATTTCTTGTCATGAAAGATAAGGAAATTCATGCATGCAACTTCTGGTGGAGCATATACGTTCTCTTTCTTAAGATTAAGCAAACATGATAACCATCTGTAGGTAAAGGCACCCAGTTGCACGCAAACTTTTGCAAGACCCTTGAGTTGCAAGCAATGATCTGTAGTTTGGGACAATAGAGAAGAGAATATGGTAGCTCTGCTGACCTAATGGCAACACTCTTTAAATTGCCATCCCAGCTAGAGGTACTTTCTGCATCAATGACCTATATGAGTATGTCAAAAAAGAGAGACAATGAAACATATTCAATTCCTTTTTATAGAAGGAAAACCCAATGAGACCTAAATTCTGAAGACTTTCTAAACTTTATCCGATTAAAGAAGGAAAGTTAGTCCTGAACCCTCCTCACAGTTTACAAAGACACTCCTAGAAAGATTTGTAGATTATGACAAACTAATGAAAAGATTGCCCTTCGAAAATCAACAATGTCACCATGATTCCAAACGTTTCCTATATAAATCAATACCCTAATTACAAACTAAACAAATTGATACAGGTTGTGTAATTTAGTCTGGTACATAAATATGCAGTACTTGGCTGATGGTTATCAGTATAGTTTCAATTCATTTTATGATGCAAGCTAACAAAGCAAACATTCTGGATGATGATTCAACATGATTTAATATGCCATTTGAAATAGGAGAGATCATTCACAGAAGTTTGTATACGTTTGCTATAAAGTACACAAAACAAGCATTTTGGAGGTGTCTTATGTTGATAGACTGCAGAAGACATGGGACGAAGAGGTTTACCGGACGTATCAATCTATTGACCAATTTGGTGCGTCTTCATCTATCCTACCTAGGGCTCTACCAAAGCATTCATCTATGTAGTTCCTAAAGGAGGCTGTGAATTTCGATTTCAGTTCCTTAATAACTTTCTTCTATCAAATCATATACCTTTAAGCCTTGTGGCTTGTGCTTCTCGTTAGCCCAGTTTGGGCTACAAGGATTTACCGCTAGTGATTAACCCTCAGCCCTGCTCAGTCATCCTAGTTCCAGGTACTGTACATAAGTGAATTTACTAGTGGCAGATTATTTTGCAGGAAACAAGGACTTTGTCCCTCTAGTTATTTTCCATTGATTTACCAAGACTACTGATGAGGTCTGAATGTCGGAAGGGCTCTCTCTCTCTTTGTACGTCAAGGTCCCTGCTAGAGTTGGTTCTGTCTTTAGCAGACAGGAGCCCGTCACTGCTCAGGTAACTGCAAATCTCTTACTTTGACCGTAGAGTGTCTCTTTAGTAAAGTTCGGACCAATCTTAGTAGGAAGAGATTAACCCGACTCATTGAAGCTAGTAGGTAAGTACACCTTACATATATAAATAGAACTTCTGCAAAGTTTGTGTTGCCAATATTTTTGCAAGGGGTAACATTGCGAACGATTTTCTTTGTGTTTGTTGAAATGTCGCCGGAAATGACCACTAAGCTTCTCGGTTACTGTCGAAATAAGCTAATGCTCAACAAGTCCCCGGAGTGATTTTCCGCGTTAGCAAAAGCGAGCGTGACATGGAAGAAAAGCCAAACGTTTCCTTACCTGCCAAAACCTGACGATCTGCCGGGCTAAGCTCAGCTTGCAAAAGCCCCAGGTGGGAGAGAGCGACTTTGCTCAAAAGTGGTCTTAATTCCCTCGGAGTTAATTTTAAGGAGGGTTTTTTTTTTTTTTTTTTTTAGTTGCTCTTTATTCTAGAGATGGTCGGATCGTTTGATGCCCGTTGGCAACTTCTCTCATTTATTGGGATCACGTAAGAACTCAAGAAACGTGTCTCTGAGCTGAGGTGTTGCGTAAATCTATAGGTTTAAAAAAAAAAAAAAATCGCTTCCAGTTGCTTTCTGCCTTCTGTAGTCACCAAGGTGGTTGAGAGTTTAAGCTTGCGGATATTACAAAGGGTTATTAGATTCATAAGTCACACCAAGTGGTGGGCGATCCACTGAGCAAAGCAGAAGTTCTCACATGATGACTTCAAAGAAGACACATTACCTTCTAGCATCTGTTGGAGAGACTGGATTTTAAGACACTTCTGTCTCCAGGACAGCAAAGAAACAAACAATGGTGAGTACCGGGACATTTCTTTGGATAATTGGACAAGCTTAGGAGCAGCATCTTATAACAAGCTCAGATTATAGAATCGACCGGGTCCGGATGAATTGGGGGCTTTATTTAACTTTGACTGAAGCACTCTTTAAGACTGAATGATTTCGCGTGCTTCTTAATCTCAAATCAAATCTGAAATCTGTGCATATTTAGGATTAATATAGCACCGTGTGTGTGGGGGGGGGGAGGTATATGTTTGCTGTTCATCTGCTATTAATAAGGGAGACGGAGCAAGATTCCCATCTCACTATGGATGGATCCGAGAGAGTCCATAGGTGAACATAGACGGAAATGAAATGGCTAATCCTCTCGTTAAGCAACGGGTCCAGCCAACATGTGATCAACTAAGTGCAGGACGGGTTTGGCAAGGCAATATTCACGTGACGAAGCGTGGGTAAGGGATATCAAGTGTCGCTTAATTAAAGTATAGATTTGAGCCTTCTCGGGCATTCAGCTTCTCTTCCACTGCTTGCGCTGAGACTCGTTTCAGCACTTCGGACAGAGCCAAATGCTCTGCACTTATTACCCGAGGTATCTAACGTAGATATCTCACCCACGTAGCCACGAAAAAGCACGTTTTCGGCACTTAAGCTTTCACTCGTCGCTTGTAATCTCGAGATGCCTCTAGCTGAACTTCAATATCCTAATTCCTAGCGGTGCAGTCTGGAATAGGGAGGGAAGCTTGCCCTGGGTATACAATATAGTGTTAACTTTGAGAAATAAAAGTGTTTACGCCCAAGATCTAGGCAGTTTAGCAGTGAAGAAGGTGAGTACAGAGACAATGGATGTTCCCACTAACCCTGAGAAAAAGAAAACCTTGCTTTGAATCGATTTCCTGCCTATCCTCTAAATCTTTCTCGGTCTTTTTCTCTAGGTCTGTTTTTTTAAGCCAAATGTTACGTAATTCATTCTTAAGAGTTTATTTAACTTTTCTGTTCATTTCACTGATACACACACACACATACATTGTTTATGCGGTCTAGGCTTCACTGCTTCATATAGGCTTGATTTTATCGTCAGACTTGGGACGACCTCTACTAAAAAAGATTTCGCGTAACCACAGTCTAAAATTAAAAAAAAAACCCAGGAAAGATGCGACAGTTCAGTTCAGCCTTCTGCTGTTTTCCTAGTTCCATTCTTCCTACGTACAACTGTGGCTAAGAATATGTAGTCTCTGAGCTAAAAATAAGCTCCTCCAAGTCAGCAGTTTTGGTGTCCCAGGCTCTTTAAAGGCAAGGTTGCTCCCTGGAACCTCTCGGGCTCTTTCGGTGAAGCAACCCTGCACTTTCTGTTAGCGGGTCATCAGTCAAGTAAGACGCAATCGGAAGAGGGCAGGACGACACCCCCTCTTGAAGGATTTCCCCTCTGAGCAGCTCCAGCCTATCTTCCTCTCCATCAAGGCTGCCTAGTGGCTTCTTGTTTTGAGTAGATCCATCACCGAAAGGGATGATGATTAAACCGGGGGGACATTTGACAGAGGACTGTAGAAGGCTGCAAGCCAAGTAGGCGTGTACTGGCCATTATGCCCAGAGGTGCAACTCCAAACCTGCCAGGGCCGGGGGGGGGGGAGGGGGAATCTCTCTCAGTGGGGGAGACAGAGCCAGGCAGATAGCTAGAGCTCGGTGGCTGGCTCTTTGATCGAATCGAAATCCCACCGTTTAACTCTTCACATCGCGGAATGTTGCTCCTAGTTAATGTGACTTCCTCCCCCGCCCCCGCCCAGCCTATTATCTTGCTGCTCTGTCTTACATCTGTCGCAGTACCTGGTACCAGTACCCTGGCCAGCACTATCAGCCATGATCACCCCTCTCCCCCCTCTCATCATTAACATTCAGCTAGCTGTTGGCTCTGTGTGCAAGGCAATTGCCTCTCGGTGGTTTGCGGCATCAGCGCTTTCTTCCTGCAGATGTAGCTGAGGTGTTTCCCCTCTGGTTCTCTGGACCTGCCCTGCTTTCATTTCAGCACTTTCCAGGTGATAAATCTCCGTATCGCCTAGCCCACGTTGAGTCCGAAGCTTGACCGAGATGGAGATCATGTAATCGGGAAACATGACCAACGCCATCTAGACCTCTCTTAACCCAGCTCCTGGAGGGGCTGAAATTCCAAGCGTGATGCAAAGGAACGTCCTCCCCGCCAGCTCCCCAGATGGCGCCGCATTAAATACGGATCCGCAGGCTGAACCCTTAAACAGGAGACTGACTAAAGCACAGCAATTAAGGGCACCCTGTCTCCACTCTCATTTGTACACTACACCGATTTTTTTTTTTTCCAAAGCATAGCGTTTATTAGCAGTAAATATTATTACAGATTGCTCCCGCTTGATGGATGGGGAAAAAATCAGCTGTCAAGATAAATTGCAGCGTTCACTTTCCTGGTGTGTTGCCTTGCTGGTAAATCCTTGCCTCAGTTGCTAAGGTTTCAAGTGAATGCATCATTAAGGAGTATTATCCTTTTACTGTACAGCCAATTTATTTGACAGTTGAATGAAACCAATTGTAGATGTGCGGTGCAGTGGATGGAGGGAGATTTCTTCGGCTCAGGTGCAACCTAATTCATTCTTGTACACACGAGGGAAAGAAATCCCAGGAAAGTTTTCTCTGCAAGGAAACCAAATCCTTGTAGCCCGATATCGGACTTCAGTTTCCCTGATTGAAGGTTTGGGATGGTGGATAATCGTATTATCAATTTATCATTGGCATTAGACCACTTCTGGGTTGTGCAATGTCAAATCTACCCGAAAGGGCTTAATGGCAACTGTTGAGAGTAGACATGCTGGGTCCAGGGCAGAGATTTGGGAGGGGGGGGGGGGTCACGAAGCCGCATTAGCAGGCTGCATTTCTTCTGCTTTGGGCAAGTTTTGGACTCCCTGTGACTTGGGGGCCACCCCCAATGCCGGCCCTGTCAATTCTACAAAGTGCGCTAAAATTGAGGTACCAAGATGCAATGAATGCGCTGAGTGTGAATTCTAGAATGGCAGATTCCATTATAGGATATCGGCATTTACGAGCTACCGTTTAATGAGGAAATTATGGTATTCTATATCCAAGCTGGATAAATGTTTGACATGCACCTCCCCCTGTGCACTCACGTTGTAGAATACCTAGCACTTATGTGCACAAATGGTGATTACATATAGGCTGTATGAACACATATCAGTTTCCATGGGAGGATCAAAGCGCTGGTCCTATCCAATTCTGTATTTTCAGGGAAGCCAAGTGAGATGGTGCTGCGGGCTGAAACCTACAGCACATTAACGAGCCTCTGGTGTGTTGTCACATCCTGTTGCAGGTGGGGCCATCTGTTTCATGGTGACATCAGTAACCCTATCACCTCGTAAGCCAGCACAAGGTTCATAAGAACAGCCTTACTGGGTCAGACCAATGGCCCATCTAGCCCAGTATCTTGTCTTCACGGAGGCTAATCCAAGTCACAAGTACCTGGCAAAAACCCAAATAGTAGCAGCTTTCCAGAACCTCAAAGAGTAGCAACATTTCATGCCACCGATACAAGGCTTCTCTCATGTCTGTCTCAACAGCAGTTTATGGGCTTTTCTAAAACCGGCTACATTTACCAGTCTTACCACATCATCATGAGTGTGTTTTAACATAAGGCCACGAGAGGATTAGGGCACTGCCTGTTGGTCTTATCCCTACAGCACCAAGGTTATAGAATTAGAGGGAGTGAGGGCAGCTCTATATGGAGACCTTGCAGGAGACTCTATAAAGAAATGTGGCAGGTGGAATAACTGGGCATCAGTGTAGGCACAGAGCTGGTGTGTTAGCGCTATGTGCAGCTGTTACTCACATAGGCTTGGGCGTTGAATGCCCCCTTTGTATAGACACGTTATGCATGTTATGTCCCAGATTCTATAAATTGCGCATGATCCTGAGATCCATAGGTAATGAGCCATTACTGATCAATAAATTGAATGTTAACAACTAATGCTAATTGGGTCTAATCTGGCTGTGAGCGATCTGCCCCAAATCCTCTCATGCGCAACCCAAAAGGGGGCATGGGTGGGTCCGAGCATTTTAAAGAATTACGCGCAACGTTAAAGAATTTGAGGGCAGTGTGCCCAACTTGTGCACCAGGTCTCGGTTGGTGTTAAGTCCTCACGCCCAAAGCTGGCTGCTGGAATACACATTACGCACTCTTCCGTAGAGTGACTTTTAGAGAATAATGCTGGGTGTGAATTTTTCCCGGAGGCGGAGCTATTTACTGAATCCGTCCCCCTGTGTGTTGCTACACATTAACACTTAGGTGGCACACTAGCATAAACGTGTAAGTGTGATTTGATCCCTAAGAGCATCTGAGGTGAAAGGGATTGGATATACTGCTTGGACAAGGTGCTTACAATCAGGTACTCAAGCATTTTCCTTACCTGTCCCAGTGGGCTCACTATCTAATGTACCAGGGCAGTGGAGGATTAAGTGACTGGGGGGAGGGGGTTGAGCCCACAACCGTCGATGTAGAGGCTGGAGCTCTAACCACTACAATATTAGAAGTGAGCCAAGTATCGAACAATGAAGCCATTGTGACATCACTGATGAGGTCGGCTCTTATTGGTGGAATGAGGCATTATGACATCAGAAAAAGGGCTTGTATACCGCCTTTTTGTAGCTTTACCACCACATTCAAAGTAGTGTGCATATAGCATTTTCCCTCTCTGTCCCAATGATCGTACAATCTATCTAATATACCTGGGTCATTGGAGGATTAAGTGACTTGCCCAAGGTCACAAGGAGCAACACGGGGTTTGAACCCAGCACCTCAGGGTGCCACACTCTCCTCCAAGAAAAGCTTCCTGACTTACATTCCTTTTCTTCCTTCAGTTTATACCAAACGATTATGATACAGATGCTATGATAATAATCTTACTAAAATTAACTTTTCCTACAAATGAAATGGCCACATTGACATCCATGTAGATCTACAGTAAGGAGCAAGACTGGTTCTCAGCAGTCCCCGCCCTATTCTTTGCCCTCCCCCCCACACACACATTCTTCAGGTACGTTAGATAGATTGTGAGCCCACCGGGACAGATAGGGAAAATGCTTAAGTACCTGATTGTAAAACCGCTTAGAAAGCCTTGATAGGCGGTATATAAAATCCTAATAAACTTAAACTTAAACTTTTCCCCACCCCCTCCTGCTGTGTGCATGCCATTTCCCTTTCCCCATACCTCTGTAACATTCCTGGCGTGAGCAGCAACCCCCAAGCCGCTGTTGTGCCAGCATCAGATCTTCCTCTGATGTCACTTCCTATGTGTGGGTCCAGGACGTGACATCAGAGGGAGAGCTGACACAGCTGCTGCTTATGCCTAGAAAATTAAAGAGGTGTGGGAGAAGGGAAGATGTGCCCGTTTGGTCAGGGGGTCAGAAAGGAGCAGGGGAGGGGCGCTGGTCACCCTCGCTATGCCACTGTGCTGCCGTTTTCCAAGAATGCTGACTTATAGATCTTTCTGTCACTTGTCTCCCTATTCCTCCCCACCCCATCATAATTTGGAAATCCCAGTTTGCAAAATGGCTGCTAATGCTGGAGGTCGAGGTCCATCTCATGTGTATTTCCTGTTCAAAAATACACGAGATAGATGTCTGATTTGGATGTCCTTTGGAAAACCCCCCCTGTTATTAGTCTCTATAAAGTAGACTCCAAATAGCTGTCTCCATTGCCTTTGCACTCAAGTGATTTATCATAAAACTACCCTCCCAGAGGCTAATTTTGTCCACTTCTACCCTCTTTCTTTCTAGATTTTAGATTGTGCCTTGAATCTCTTTCCTTTCAGTGTGCTATATTGAAATCCATTTGATGTGTAATGTCTCAGATTTCTGTCATTTACAAGTTTTCCACTGAGGATGGTTTCCTCCTTCAGCATCTCATAACCATGTAGAGCACTGTGAAAGGTGCTCTATTTTATTTTATTTTATTTCAATTTTCTATACCAGGGGTAGGCAATTCCAGTCCTCGAGAGCCACAGGCAGGTCAAGTTTTCAGGATATCCACAATGAATATGTATGAGATGGATTTGCATGCACTGCCTCCTTGAAATGCAAATCGATCTCGTGCATATTTATTATGGATATCCTAAAAACCTGACCTGCCTGTGGCTCTCGAGGACCGGAATTGCCTACCCCTGGTCTATACCATTCTCCAAGGGGAGCTCAGAAAAGTTTTCATGAATTTATTCAGGTACTCAAGCATTTTCCCTGTCTGTCCCGGTGGGCTCACAATCTATAATGTACCTGGGGCAATGGGGGGAATTAAGTGACTTGCCCAGAGTCACAATAAGCAGTGTGGGTCTGAACCCACAATCTCATGGTGCTGAGGCTGTAGCTTTAACCACTGCGCCACTCTAGGAATCAAAATGTAGTAAAAGTGAGCCAAGTCTAGGACAATCAAGCCATTATGACATCACTGATGAGGTTGGCTCTTATTGGTGGAATGAGGCATTATGACATCACAATCTCAGCTCTGGTTACCAAAGACTGAAACTCTTCACACTAAGAAAGGTTGAGAAGAGTACTTTGCCAGTATGGAGTTAGCATGTTTTGGACCATCGTTTCTGAACCTTCTTCTGGTGTTACACCTAACCAGTCAGGTTTTTAGGACAACCGTGATGAATATTTATTTATTCATTTATTTAGCCCGTCCTCCCAAAGGAGCCAAGAACAGGTTACAAGAGTACATTCACAGTATAGACAGGACATGACATAGATGATAATACAGACTTAGCGAACATAGCATGGTTGATATGCAGCATTTCAAATACAGACAAAACATAAAGGTAGCACAGCTTTGCGTTACAGATCTAAGCATGGTTGATAGCACAGCAGATGCGTTCCCGTGGGAGCCCACTTAAGTTGGACTAGGAGTGACATTTGAGTTATGTAGGTAGTCCATTTAAATTGTAGTAGGAGTGTCCATTAGGTTAGGTAGCTATTTAAGTTGTATTAGGGTGGCATTTGAGTTACAGTAGGAGTTCATGAAGATGCCATGGATACAGTGCATGAAAATCTATCTCATGCCTACGAGATATTGATGGTGGATATTCTGAAACGTAGATAAACTAGGAGCTGATCTAATCTAAATCTTAGATTTATATACTGAATCATATCTTAGAATTAAGGGCTCAATTAGATTACACAAAAAAAGAATCCATTAACACTCATTGGAAGAATGGCGCTTTTACGGTTTTACAAAAAAACTGAAGATCTTATATGAAGAGGTAGCTCATTGCATATTGTAGTTAGTAAATATTCTTTTTCTAGAAGGGAGAGCTTATACATATGAATTGTTCTGCTGTCTGAAGATCTCATAGTGTTTAAAGATAAAGAAATCAAAGGCACCAAAAGTCCAGGATCTGCTCTATTTGACCAGCCTGCCTTCCAAAGTTGCATTACGCCTACGGAGTCATGAAATGATTTCAATGGTCCCTAATGAAAAGAAAAGCTTCTCCGGCCCTGTTCGAACATATGTTGCATATGTGGAAGTGGAGATCAGCAGACAAGCTAGAGTCGAAACTCTTTTTGAGACAAAGCATTGACCTAATGCTGGGAGCAGAATTCTCAATGTGCAGATTTAATAAAAGGATGCATCTAATAACTTGCTTTCTCTACATTTATTGCTTTCATTAAACAACAGAAATTGTCTTTGGAGATAAAGTCGTTTATGAGTATTCAGGAAGTAGCTTTCTCCTGCCTGAGTAGCTGAGTATTCAGCAGCTTTTTTTTCCACTAGGGTATTTTCCCGTTGAAAATTAGCCCCAAGGTGAGTAAGCCTGAGAACACCTGTGGATCTTCCACCTGCTATTTCTGCAGGACAGCTGCTCCAGGAAGAAGCTTCTCTGTAATTCACAATCAAATCCTTCCCTGACCCCATTCCCACTGGTTACGTGTGTTTACCTCCGCCATGTTTCATCCTCACAGCCTCAGCGCCTCCCAAGGTGGGTCTTTCCCGCACGCTACACCTATTTCTAGTGCAGCCATAAAAGAGGCATTTTTCTGTTCGTTGCCTATGTGGCGATGAGCTAATGTTAGCCTTAGTGCACGGCCAATTCAAGAGAAAATGAACGTGGGAGCACTTACTGCCTTCTCTTTTGGAGCTGCCACGGTCTCCTTCATTATGGATGCACTAACCAGTTGGTTCAGCTTCAGTGTAGGCATAGCACTTCTATGGCCATTCTCCAGCCCTGACATGCCCCCTCTAAAAAATTGTAAAAAGTAAATACTGCTTGCTTAGCGTGTGCAAATGGCATTGCTTTACTGCATCTTGTGCTAGGCAATTGTTCCTGCATTAAAGCATGCATTAGCATTTAACGCAGCTTAGTAAAAGGGCGAGTTAGTCATCTTGGCCACTCATGGCCTCAGTGTGGATGTGTTTAATGTTCATTTACCTCTGGGCGCCATATTTATGACTGGACAGGACAGGGAGTAAAGTTTAACGCTATACATTCTTTCAACATTTTCTCTCGTCCATAGTAACTGATCAGTCTGATATAGCCTACCAGAATGTAATACAGCAGGGCTTGACAGATCCTGAATTCCAGGTCGCCATGGAGACCAGAAATTAATTCCTAACACTCGGGATTTTCTTGCCCTGTAGATCTGTCTCTTTTAACTGCTGCAGTGAACAGCACCTGCTTCTTCACTGCACTGTATAGCTCTTTCTGAATTTGATGGATGCAGTGCAGGAGCTCGTGCACTGGTCTCAGGGTGTCACGTCGCATGAGATCAGTGGAGCAGGTCCTGCGTCAGACAGTTCAAAAACTTGCGGGCAGGTGTGCAGTGCAGAAACGAGAGAAGCCCACCAGCAGGAGTGGCATTCTGAAGATAAGCAAATCTAGGGTAATAAGGGGTGCACGGGTGTGTCTGTGCCTATAGGAAGTCACTAGTTGGGTAGTGAGGGGAGAAATTAAGCTGGCGACATGGGATGGTGATAGTGAAGGGGGATTTAGCTGGATGCACGGGGGAGTGGATGCTTGGGGTGATTAACTGGCTTCTTGGGTGCTGACAGCCAGTTAGGAAAGAGGTAGTGCCAGTCAAGGCTGATGTGGAAGAGAGGGATAAGAGAGATACAGGATAATGACAAGGTGAGGACAGGGCAGAATTAAAGCATAGGCTAGTTAGACACTTTCCTAGGGCCCAAATGTTTAGGAGGGGCTCCCTCAGGTGTGTAACTCTAAAGTTCCCAAGGCAGGTTTTTGCTGGAAGAGAGGACCAGAGCCAGTCCTGCCTTCAGAGGTCTGTAGATTCTCTACAACCCCTAAGTAGCTCCCCCAGTGGTAGGAGGACTTGGCAGCAGTGCTCACCTTCCTGTACAGTCAAAACCATGCAGTGACCTCTTTGTGGGAGTTTCCCCAAAGTGCCTGTTTGCCTAGCCCCCCCTTCCCCCCGGTTGATGAAATAAGAGAGAGGGGACAGTGGAGAGGGAAGCAGCTGGCTGTGTATAGAGTTTATTTTATTTCATCTTATTTATTTATTTAGCCCATTCTAACATAAATCCCAGAGCAGGTTACAACCAACATTCATAAAAGTTAGACTAAGTGAAAAAAAAAAAATAATAATCCTACAATAACCCAATTCAACCAGAATATCCCTCTCCCAAAATTTCCAAGTGCTCAAGCGGCAAGAAAGAGCAAGGGGCAAATGGTACAGCGATGCCGGGTGCCACTGCCTCAGATACCTCCCTTCCTCATTATGCCACTGCCAGGGCCTACGTGTCTCCTGCAAGTGCCCCAGCACCAACCGGGCAGAGGGCATATTCAGCAGCACTGCCTCGTTAGTACCAAACAGGTTGAAAAGGTGACGGCGAAGGCTAGAAAGATGCTAGGTTGCATAGAGAGATGTATGGCCAGCAGAAAAAAGGAGGTAAGACTTTGGTGAGACCTCATTTAGAATATTGTTTACAATTCTGGAGGCCGCACCTTCAAAGAGATATAAAAAGGATGGAGTCGGTCCAGAGGAAGGCTACTAAAATGGTGTGTGGTCTTTGTCATAAGGCATATGGGGACAGACTTAAAGATCTCAAGATGTATTCTTTGGAGGAAAGGCAGGAGAGAGGAGATATGATAGAGATGTTTAAATACTTATGTGGCATACATATTTATGAGATGACCCGGGATGAGTGGGCCTAGGATGAAGTTAAGAGTTGATAGGCTCAGGAGAAATCTAAGGAAATACTTTTCTACAGACAGGGTGGTAGATGTGTGGAATAATCTCCCGGTGGAGGTGGTGGAGATAGAGACTGTCTGAATTGAAAAAAGCGTAGGACAGACATATGGGATCTCTTAGGGAGAGGAGGAGATAGTGGATGCTGGACTGGATGGGCCATTTGGCCTTTATCTGCCGACATGCTTCTATTTTTCAATGAATACCCTCTGAAACAGGATTTTTCCATCTGACTGCATAACCTCATTAATCCCTCATAACTACTAGCATAAAATAAATATTAGCAAGTCACAAGTGTATCACTTTGTTATGTTTTCACTCTCGCAGTACGTCAATCTCCTGCAGAACTGATTCTATCATTATACATCATAGATGATTGGTTTATAACCAAAGGATTCCCTGAACACTTAGGGTAGAAATATACAATATAGATTTTAGATCTTATCTAAATGGACACCACTTGAACAGCTTTTGGACTTGCAGAGGTTAACACAAGAAAACAAAATAAACAAGTATTTCTGGAGAATATATGTATTGGAGAGGGGAAAGTGTGTGGGGGTGAAGGAGAATATTGAGCTTAGAATTTATTTGCTTTGCTGGGAGGATGGTACGATACAAGCTCGTTTATTTCGAAACAGAAGATATTACACCTTGAAATTCCCATTGCTTCATGAATAATACATGACACTGTGGAGGTGATAGATAATTAGAGGGACCAGCTATGAGGCACATGAAAGGGGATGGTAACCCTAGGATTTCAGGAGGTGTGTGGGCATTCTGACATGCTATAGATTAGGCCCTTCTGGAGATAATTAGAGAAACGGGGGTGTACGACATTGCAAATGACTTGCAAGAACGGGTTTGGTTGTTTGAGCAGTTCAAAACCAATTGGCAGAAACACCCACATTAGGGTAATCCTTCCCTGGCGCAGCTAACGATATTTTAAAAACAGCTTAATCAAGCATTCTGGTAAGGGACTTCTTTTTTGAATCCCATTATGATAATGATTGCCAGAATTAACTGCATGAATATTTCACTTGTAGAGATATACAGTGATAGGGCAGGTATTAGCGTATCCTACGTGTCTCACCAATCTCTGAGTCAGTGGCATAGCTAGAAATGAGTGGGTCCCTGACAGAGGATTAAAATAGGTTCCCTATAACACCGTCTTTCCCAAAGTAGTGGAGAAGGAAGAGGGGAGTGCAGAAGTGGAAATCTCTTCAGAGCTCCAGTAAACACACCCTGCAAAAAAACAAAACAAACCAACCCCATAGAAACATGAAACCCCGTTCAGTTTGCACATCTTGGTCCCATTGTCTCTTTTCTGTTTTGGTTTTCTTCTTAACACTTTTACCATGGTCTGTTGTCCAACATTGCCATCTCTATTCTGTGTCTCTGTCCCTCCTTAAGTCTAGCTTCTCCCTTCCTTTTCCTCCTAAACTCCCTATCCTGGGACCAGCATCTTCTCCCCTCACAATGGGGCCAGCATCTCTCCCTCTGCCACCCTGATTCCCTCCATAGTCTGTCATCTGAATTCTTCTTTCTCTCCCCCATATTTAATTTTGATGTCTCTCTCTTTCCCATCACACACACTGGGTCTGGCATTTCTTCTCCTCTGTCTCCCCCCCTCCCGTGCAGGTCCAGCATCTCTCTCTGCTTCCCTCCCCTGTGTGGGTTCTACATCTCTGCCTCCTGCTTCCTCCTTGTGTTGGTTGGGCTTCTCCTTCTAGTCTTTCCTCCCTCTCCCAAGAATCCCAGTGGGTGGCAGAGGCAGCAATGTGAAAAGGTTAACTTTGGCCAGTCAAATCAGGGCCTTTCCTCTGCTGTATACCAATTTCTGTGATATCACTTCCTGTGGGCAGCCACAGCAGGAAAAAGGTCCATTCTCATCATTGGCTCTGCCTGTTACCTGCTGGGATTCTGGAGACTGCCAGGGAGGATGGAAAGAGATGCTGGATCTGTATGGGGGGGGGGGAACAAAAGGTGATGCCAGACCCACACTTGGGGGAAGAGAAGAAGGGAGAGAGTGTGGCTAGTTGCTCATGGAAGGCAGACAGGGGGGTAGGAGGGCGGTCCACCCCAGATGCCATCTTGGTAAGGGCGCAGGCACAACCCTCTACTGCTGCATGTGTGATTCTTCCCTTCCCCCATACCTCTGAAACATTCCTGACACAAGCAGCAACCCCCAAACTGCTGTCAGTTTTGGCTCTTCCTCTTGGACCCGCTCCTAGGAAGTGACATCAAAGGAAGAGCTGATGCTGGTGCGGCAGCAGCTTGGGGGTTGCTGCTCGCACCAGGAACATTGCAGAGGTACAGGGAAGTGAAGTGGCGTGGCGTGCATGCAGCAGGAGGAGAGTGCGGAGAAGAGGTCAAGAGAGGGGTACCTCTCACCCTTGCCACGCCACTGGATTGAGAGTAGCAGGCAGTGCCTACAGTTCCAGCAGCCCTGGGCATTTTGCTAGCCTCACTCATGGCCTAGAAAAGCTTTGCTAGAGCGGAATATCGATCGATCGATCAATTAATCAATTTGAAGCCCCTTTTACTGACGGGGATAGGATTTCTGGGGTTACAGTCAAAGCAGGTACTTCTTTTCACTGGCGTAGTAAAGGGAGTAGGGGGGGGCAGTCCACCTTAGGCACGGTCTCTATAAAAGGCCCCCCTCCTTCCCGACTCCCCCTTCCCTTGTACCTTTTAATTTTCCCTTTTAAAACCAATAGGAGGAAATATTTTTTCACTCAGAGAAAAGTTAAGCTCTGGAACGCATTGCCAGAGGTTGCGGTAAGAGCGGATAGCGTAGCTGATTTTAAGAAAGGTTTGGACAAGTTCCTGGAGGAAAAGTCCATAGTCTGTTATTGAGAGAGACATGGGGGAAGCCACTGCTTTGCCTGGATTGGTAGCATGGAATGTTGCTGCTCTTTGGGATTCCAGAATCTTGTTATTCTTTGAGATTCTGGAATATTGCTACTCCTTGGGTTTGGGTCAGGAACTAGAGACCTGGATTGGCCACCGTGAGAAAGGGCTACTGGGCTTGATGGACCATTGGTCTGACCCAGTACAGCTATTCTTATGTTCTTGGTGCCCATGTCGGTGTTGCAGTCCAGGTCACTGCACTAACCATCAGGCTACTCCTCTGCCCCTAATGTGTGGTTATGTTAAATCATTTTGTTGTATTTTTCCTATTTCCAGATGTTAAACTGTGTGTCACTTAATTTTTAAGAATTTTCTCTGAGGGTCCATGGCATGGGTGAACAGACATGGAAGCTTTAACCAGTGTGTGGCTAACACAGAAACGCTTAGTACCTCCTAAATAAGTTTGTCATCGCAGGAAGATGCTGAAAAAAAATCCACTACTGTAGAACTTGATTTTTTAAATGGAGACATTGATAAAATGAAGAAATTAGTTAGAAAATAAACTACAGGAAGCAGGATAAAAAGTTTGCATGAGGCTTGAGCATTATTTAGAAGTCCAGATAAAACAATTTCTATTTCTTAAAAAAGGTTGAACAAATGGGGAAAGCCACTGCTTATCTCTGGGACCGGTAGCATGAAGTCTTGCTACTCAGGGATTTATCCTCTCTAGAGCTCATCTTAAAACCTTGCTATTTAGCCAAGCTTTTCAGAGGTTGAGAGCTCTCACAGTGGATCCGCCCGGACCAGTTCTACAGGCTATAGAATGTTTGTGTTTGCTATGTTCTTTTAAAGAGTTTATTTATATAAACTGCTCAGTTGACATTGGCTTTTGATTGAAGAGGCGGTATATCAAAATGTTTAATAAACTAAACCAAACCAAACCACTGGACCACCAAGAAGTAAAAGGAGTGCTCGAGAAGGTAACAGAAGAAAAACGAAATGACATATTTACCTCAGTCTTTTAAAGTGAAGGTTGTTGGGTTCAAACTCAGACAAGAAACCTTAGTTGACAGTAATGGTTCTGGAATCCTTTCGAAGAGCGCTAAGGGGACCAGTTACTAAGCTGTACACAGGAGTCACTAACATGTGGTGACTCAGAATCACAGCTTAGAAACTCCTGTAGTAAATGAAAGAAAGAACTTTCCATGCCTGGAGAGTGTGGTTCAGTGGTTAGAGATACAGCACCCTGAGGTTGTGGGTTCAAACCCTGCACTTCCCCTTGTGACCCTGGGCAAGTCACTTAATCCTCCACTGCCCACCAGGACAGATAGGGAAAATATGCATGAACTACCTGTATGGAAACCACTTTGAGTGTGGATGTAAATCTACAAAAAAGGCAGTATACAAGTCCAAATCCCTTTTCCTGATGTCATAATGCCTCATTCCACCAATAAGAGCCAGCCTCATCAGTGATGTCACAATGGCTTCATTGGCTCACTTCTGATATTGCATTGGAGAAGAGTGTGGTGCAGTGGTTAGAGCTACAGCCTCAGCACCCTGAGGTTTTGGGTTCAATCCCCTGGGCAAGTCACTTAATCCTCAATTGCCCCAGGTACATTAGATAGATTGTGAGCCCGCCAGGACAGATAGGGAGAATGCTTGAGTACCTATATGTAAATCACTTTGAGTAAGGTTGTATAACTACGAAGGCGGTATAGAAGTCCTTATCCCTTCTTAACGGGGGACAATGCAAAGGTATTGGTGCATCTGCCCCACCAGTTAACCCCCCCCTCCACCCCATCTCTTACCTAGCCTCCCAGATGAGCCCCACCCCCCACTTTCCTTAATGGCATCTCTCCACCCCCCCTTCAAAAATCCTCCCTGGTGTCTAGAGACTAAAGGCAGGGGTGATCCTCACTTTTGCTCCTTCAAGTGCTGGGTTCATAATGGCGGCAATTTTGTGGAACTATTGATAACAATCAAGCTGTCAAATACTGAATTTTCCTCTATATTTGGTAGTTTAAACCATCACAAAGGTCAACTAGTGCCATTTTGAACCAGGTACGAGAAGGGGCAGGAGTGAATGGGATAGGTTACTGGGCTTAAAATGGGCCTTGGTCTCTTTTACTGTGGCTTTGCTTACTGTATATTCTTGTCCTTCCTTACTACTTTGGGACAGGCGAGATATGATACAGGCGTTTAAATACTTGAAAGGCATTAATATAGAACCAAATCTTTTCCAGAGAAGAAAAAATGGTAAAACTAGAGGGCATAATTTGAGGTTACGGGGAGGAAGACTTAGGAGCAATGTTAGGAAATTCTTCTTCACAGAGAGGGTGGTAGATGCCTGGAATGCCCTCCCAAGGGAAGTGGTGGAGAGGAAAACGGTGATGGAATTCAAAAAAGCATGGGATAAAAATGGAGGATCTCTAATTAGAAACCGAAGGATGTAAATTAAAGAACTAAGGCTGGTATTGGACAGACCTTCATGGTCTGTGTCTCATATATGGTGATTCGATGTAGGATGGGCTGGGGAGGGCATCAATGGGAACTGCACTAATTTGGAACCTGAGGATTTTACTGGCCAGTCTTTACGGTAGATGTCCTGCAAACAACGGGATGGTTGGATAGGCTGGATTGAGCTTGAACGGCAACTTAGGACAATACCAGACTTTACAGCCTACGGCCCAGAAATATCAAAGAGACAAGTTAACTTAATCATGTATTTTTTTTAATGGGTATAACTTATGGGCAGAGTGGATGGGCCGTTCAGGTCTTTATCTGCCGTCATTTACTATGTTACGCATAGATGAAATAGATGAAATACCGAACCTCTAACATAGGTGCATTTGTTTTAGATGAGCAAAGCTGAGAACATTTTCGTTTGGGGTATATTAATTTGCATGCACTTGCTTCCAGATCTTTTGGTTTATTCAAATGTAACCTTTCCTCAATTGATCATATTTTGGGATTTAATTAATGAGGCCAACAAAATCACCTAATTAGGTCTCTGCTACAAAGAATATTATAAATGGGACACATTGAATAGCCAGCTCTGTAGAGTTTCAGAAGTGGTATAGGGTCATTCATCATTGACCTTTTAGCAGGTCAGTTTTTAGGAAGAGGAGTGGGAAAAATATATAATGGAATAACATGAATTTATTCTGGAAAGGTCTAATGAAGCTCTTGTTGAAAGGAGAATTCAAAGTATAAATCGTAAACCTAGTTTATTTATGGCCTAAGGGTGGAGGTCTGAGAGAATTATGAATGTGATGGATCTTCATTATCAATGCACCCCCCCTCCCCCCCGTATGATTTGATCCCACTACTTTGGCCTCTGGTGCTTGAAACCTATTTGTAGGTCTCCACTTTGCCACTCACCAAGGCAGGAGATGCGCTGTGGGAACGGAGAGCGGAGGCAGAAGGGGAGCACTGGCAGAGTCAGATGGTAAATATGTTAAGTATTATATCACCCTATAACAAAGAAAACATGATAGATAGTTCTTAGTTGATGTGTAAGTACAAGGCATGGCTTGGAGGGGCTTTTGTACGAAAAGTTTGTGGTGATTTAGAGGGAAGAATCCTTTAATTTGCAATTGGAAAATACTGGTACATTTTGCGCATTCAAGCCAACTAGGAAGAAAGGTTTAATAAATCAAACCCATGGCACATTAAATGCACTGATTTATTTTAGAGATTTCTGGTGCCACAATTCCATGCTTGTATTGGGGTCTTTTACTAAGAATGAGCATATGCTGTCTACCACAAGACCAATTTTGGGCTCTGGTGCAGATAACATAAGAATCACCATACTGGGACAAACTCAAGGTCCATCGAGCCCAGTACTTGGCAGAAACCCAAAGAGTAGCAACATTCCAGAGCTGAGATTGTGACGTCATAATGCCTCATTCCACCAATGCCTAAGAGCCAACCTCAGAAGTGATGTCACAATGGCTCAATTGGCCTATACTTGGCTCACATAAGAACATACGAGCTGCAATACTGGGACAGACCGAAGGTCCATCAAGCCCAGTAATATCCTGTTTCCAAGTACCTAGCTAGATTCTAAGCCTAGGAATAAGCAATGGTAAAAGACCCCCATTATTTCTAAAGTTCATTTTTTCTTTGATATACTGATCTTATGTCTCTGCCTGTTGCATTTCTTTTTATGTTATTTGTTATGAGGATGTTTTTTTATTTTTATTTATTTATTTTTATTCTGTAAACCACTATGTTAGGTCTATCAAATTTAAGAAACCTTATGAAGCTTTCCAGCTAAATGGACCTCTCTGAAAACAACCCTCCTTTGATGAGCTGCATTCAAGGCACATAGACACACACCTTGCCTTTATAAAACATTCTGACAGCTCCGCACACTTCCACCCTATTCTGACCTTTGGTCATGTATGTGCCAGTGTGTATTATATAAAGTGCACATGTGAAATGCTGTTCTCTGTCCCTGTAAAGCTCACGTGTGTTGTATTAAAGGAGGTGCTATACACCACATTAGAAGATGAACATGTGAAGACTCTATGGACTTTTCCTCCAGGAATTTGTCCAAACCTTTCTTAAAACCAGCTACGCTATTCTCTGAGTGAAAAAAGATTTCCTCCTATTGATTTTAAAAGTATTTCCCTGTAACTTCATCGATTGTCCCCTAGTTTTTGTAACTTTTGGCGGAGTGACAAATCGATCCACTTGGACCCGTTCTACTCCACTCAGGATTTTGTAGACTTCAATCATATCTCCCCTTAGCCGTCTCTTTTTAGTCTTTCCTCATACGAGTGGAGTTCCATCCCCTTTACCATCTTGGTCGCTCTTCTTTGAACCTTGTCTAGTGCCACAGATTAAGTTAATATAGAAGACAACTCAGAACATTTATCATCATGATGCAGTTAATGCAGATACTGGAAATGTTCCCCACAGTTAACACATCGGTTGTACATTTATTTTCTGCCAATTAAAATATGACACCACCTTAGCAAAAGACTCATCAGGTAATAAACTAATGCACGGGCATTAAAAGTTCTAACGCACATTGTGAAATGAACTGAAAATGCCTAAAAGAGAGAACATTTCTGAAAATTCCAAAAATGAACCTCCCCTCCTCCCCCAAGACAATTGTTGACCTGCCCACTTGAATGCATAAAACACTACCTCCTCTAATGGTTTCTAATTTGCTGGACTGAAGATGGGAAAAGAAAAAGTGCATGAAGACATTTTCAAAAAGTGCATGTGATCTACTCCTCCCCTGCCCCTGTGAACTACAGCACAGGGCCATTGCAAGCCACTGGATATCTTTTCAAAAAGCAAATTTAGGAAAATTGATAAAAGTAGCCACATACTTCACATGAATGGGATCTATTTTGGAAATTGCCCCTGTTGTGAAATCGTGCAAGGACTCGGAGTTGTAACCTGAATGTGGCAGATAGGAATCCCGATGTAGTGCAGTCAAATGCAAGAGGGAATTGTTTGTGGCAATTGACTCGACATACGTACAATTAAGGTGCTTTTTCTTACATCTGACAAGTAGGAGACATTAAGCAACATAATGAAACATAAAATGCTCGAAGTTGGAGCTGTATCCAAGCCGATGAAGATCGAGATGCGCTGATCTCACTCCGCTTTCAAGATTGCAAAGAGCAGCCAGAAATGGGAAATTCTTGACCTTCTGTCTCCGAGGGAAACGCGGCGCCGACGGGGGAGCAAATTGGTCCGAAAACTGGAGCAAGTCATTCAATCACTTGGATGCGCGCAGCTCATTCAGTAATAAAGCGGTCCTTTGAAAATAGGCATTTGCAGCCGGGGACGGGAAAAGGAGCTCCTGAAGCAAGAATTGTTTCATTCCCCACGGGAGGACAGACTGAGAAGAGAAATGCCGCAGTTGTTCATCCTTTTGCGCCCGAATTTCAACGGATAGTAGGGAGGACGCAAAGTGTATTTATCACCTCTGCGG
The DNA here is from genome assembly GCF_902459505.1 of Geotrypetes seraphini. Taxonomy (NCBI): domain Eukaryota; kingdom Metazoa; phylum Chordata; class Amphibia; order Gymnophiona; family Dermophiidae; genus Geotrypetes; species Geotrypetes seraphini. Next base: position 2,400,103 of record NC_047102.1, read on the forward strand.
GTGGGAAAAGGCACTATTTGGCCTTCTGTAAAACAAAAGTAAGTTTGCCCTTATCGATTTTTGCAAAAAACAAAAGTGATAGGCGCGGCTAATTCAAAATTCTTCTGGTGTCAGACTGCGGAGAGCTTTTCTCATCTAACTTCCCTCTAAAGCTTGTTTTTTTAACTACTATACTAAGGTAGCCCAGAAGTGCGCGTCTAGCTTTGAAAATAGCACGCATTTGCCACCCCTGCCGGCCCTCCCGCCTCTCTAACCCAGTGCAGGTGAGTGCGAGGGCTCTTCGGGGCGGGGGGCTGCTCCCTGCAGGGATCACATGGCAGCCGACGTCAGGCGTGTAAAGCTTCCCCCTCAGCCACCCTCCCGTTCACAGACTGGAGTCTGCCGGTGCCTCCACCATGCACTCGGCTTTCGGCTGCAGAACTGGAGGGCGAGGAAGAGGAGCAAGCCGGTAGCCCAGACCCCCCCATGCAACTCTTTTGATGCTTCCTTCTGCCCAGAGTGACTGAGGTGAGTTGGGGGAGAGTTCATGAGATTGCCACCGTTGCTTTTTGTCTCAGCCCTTCCTAGGGATTCTTTGCACAGGGGAGGGCTTCGGGGCTCCGGGACCAGATCAGAGGAATTCCCGAGTATTGGGGGGGGGGGAGCAGACTGCCTCCGTTAATCTCCGACGGGGGTTCAGAAGATAGGACAGGACTTGCTATACCGCCTTTCTGTGGTTAGTCTTCATCTTTAACCTCACTCTGTGCCGGACCCGGGATCTTTTTCTGCAGCACGGGAGCTGGAGGTTGGGTGGTCCTGTGCCCCCCCCCCTCCTCCCCTCCCCCTCTCGCTGCCTGTTGTTTTAAATAAAGCCCGGCTTAATCAAAGAAAGTTTCCGCTTTTGGCTTTCCCCCTGCTTTTTCGATCTAGGCGGTGTAGCGGGGCTGGAAGGCAGCCTGTCCCGGATAGACAGTGCTTACCTGGAGCTAGAGGCGCCCCCTGCCGGACAATGGTTGAGCTGCAGCTCTCGGGCAGGGCGCTCTGCCCTTAGAAGTGGTACGGCTTTCAGCTCTGTTTTCTGTCGTGTCAAGGAGTTCCAAGACGTTGTTCCGGGGGGCAGGTGATGTCTCTAGGGAGCTGCAAACTTCTGCGCAAGAGTTAGAAACCCTCCGAGCTCAACCTTAGTTCTAGCGGAAGGTATTTCCTTCAAAAGAAAAGATCTCAAGAGTCCAAAAGGACGGCCATAACCAGCGACTTAAAGAGCGAAATATGTAAACCATGGAACAGGGAGAGTCAGTGAAAAGGACCATCTCGGAAGCCCATGGCATCCAAGAGAAAACGGGGGTCATATGTAGGTATTTCCTTGCAGTGTATTATGAATAAATGAGCTTAACGTGTCCTCATATGGAATTTCCCCCTCCCTCCCCCCCCCCCCACTAACCCCTGGCCAGTCTAATTAAGAAGCCACTTAGCACCAGGAATTTGGGTTTCTGGTGTCCAGCTTGGTAAGGGCTATTCTAGAACAAAATCTGGGGAAGGGAAAGGAAGGGGGGGTGCGGTAGGCGGAATTGGGGAAGGAGCAGGGGACTGCTGAGACGAGGGCGGGGAGGGGCACCACCAGCACCCCGGGCGCTTCTCGCCCTTGCAATGCCACTGCAGTGCAGTAACTAACAGAGATTGACAGGACGAAGCATTAGGATAAAGGACAGAACATGGGATGGCAGACAACACCAACATTGGATATTTTGTAGTCCTCAACGTAGACGGATTTTCTTATCAACATGTTGGGAAAACAAGAAATTTGAATCGGCATTTTTGGACACAAAGAAGTTGAGATTTTTGATAGGGGTCACAGGTTCGGTGGTGTACATGGATCCGAACCTGTGACCCCAGGATGGGGATCTGGAATAACATGTTCTTATAAGAGATCCTATGATCTGAGTAACAGATGGGCTATGATTGAAACATTCAAGGTAAGAACTAAGAACATAAGAAATGCCTCCGCTGTGTCAGACCTGAGGTCCATCGTGCCCAGCAGTCCGCTCACACGGCGGCCCAACAGGTCCAGGACCTGTGCAGTAATCTTCTATTTATACCCTTCTATCCCCTTTTCCAGCAGGAAATTGTCCAATCCTTTCTTAAACCCCAGTACCGTACTCTGCCCTATTACACCCTCTGGAAGCGCATTCCAGGTGTCCACCACACGTTGGGTAAAGAAAAACTTCCTAGCATTTGTTTTGAATCTGTCCCCTTTCAACTTTTTCGAATGCCCTCTTGTTCTTTTATTATTTGAAAGTTTGAAGAATCTGTCCCTATCTACTCTCTCTATGCCCTTCATGATCTTATAAGTCTCTATCATATCCCCTCTAAATCTCCTCTTCTCCAGGGAATACAGACCCAGTTTCTCCAATCTCTCCGCGTATGAAAGGTTTTCCATCCCTTTTATCAGACGTGTCGCTCTCTTCTGAACCCTCTCGAGTAACGCCATATCCTTCTTAAGGTACGGCGACCAATATTGGACGCAGTACTCCAGATGCGGAGGCACCATCGCCCGATACAACGGCAGGATAGCTTCTTTCGTCCTGGTTGTAATACCCTTCTTGATTATACCTAGCATTCTATTCGCTTTCTTAGCGGCCGCTGCGCACTGTGCCATCTGCTTCATTGTCATGTCCACCATTACCCCCAAGTCCCTTTCCTGGGTACTCTCATTCAATAACATCCCTCCCATCGTATAGTTGTACCTCGGGTTTCTGCTTCCCACATGCAATACTTTACATTTCTCAACGTTGAACTTCATCTGCCATCTCGTCGCCCATTCCCCTAGTTTTTTCAGGTCCCTTTGCAATTCTTCGCAGTCATCTTTAGTCAGAGTTCCACTAAATAGTTTGGTGTTGTCCACAAATTTTATTATCTCACACGTCGTCTGAAGGGAATAGACTTAGTAGAGGTTGTTCACCCTCTCCAAGGTAGGAAGAACGAGAGGGAACTCTCTAAAATTGAAAGGGGGTAGATTCCATACGAACATAAGGAAGTTCTTCTTCACCCAGAGAGTGGTAGAAATCTGGAACACTCTTCCAGAGTCTGTCATAGGGGGGAAACACCCTGCAGGGACTCAAGACAAAGTTAGACAAGTTCCTGCTGAACGCAGGTAGGGCTAGATTCAGGGCGTTGGTCTTTGACCTAAGGGCCGTCGCAGGAGCAGACTGCTGGGCACGATATACCTACCCTGCCAGTTTAGTTCATCATTTTAGAGTGCTTTGAGAGGCTTGAGGACTTGATACCCTTGTTTCATTGATATCTGAAAGAAGTTAGGCTGAATAGAAATAGAGCATATTTTGTCCCCAGTACTATGTTACACAATACAAATGCGAGAGCACAAGGTATTGCGCGACAGTACAAAACATCCAGGTTTCACCCACAGTCGGGCATGGATCCTGGCTCTATGCCCTCTTCTATAAATGGCACCCAACCTGGAGTGCCGCTCATATAATAGAGCTCCGTGCTCATTCTTTAATGGCTTCCAAATTCAGGCGCCATTTGTACCACGGCAGTAAAACAGGGCATTTTCTATTTTAAGGTTTGCATGAGTCCCTAACAACAGAAGTAGTTCCACAGAGCTGGAAATCTGCTGTAGTGAGGCCGCTCCTAAAAAAAAAAACCCACCATAGATCCAAACAAGTGTTAGACCCATCTCAAAAATATTGGAAAAACAGTACTCGCACAACTACAAAACTTCATGGAGACAAACGTCACCCTCTCCAACATCCAGTCGGGCTTCAGGAAACATCATAGCACAGAAAGAGTGCTACTGGACATCGTAGATGACTGCTGGAAAATCCTGGAAGAGGGAAACAATACATTGCTGGTACTATTAGGCCTAAGTGTTGCCTTTGACACCATCGACCACACTCACTTCCTTTCTAGGCTAAAGACCATCGGAATCTGTGACACCACACTGGGATGGTTCTCCTCGTTCCTGAATGACAGATCGTAGAGAGTACTACTAGGAAAATCCTTATCTGAACCTACGGAGTACCTCAGGGGAGCCATACTATCACCACTCCTCTTCAACCTCTATGTCAGACCAGTATTGGACATAGCAGAAAAACACCAAACCAGAATCAACTCTACTTCCCCCTGGGCCGACACCAGGCCACACAAATCAAGAATCTCCAGTCGTGCTTAAGTGAAATAAAGACCTGTTTTACCCCCTGGATGACCGGGAACATATTACAGTTAAATGAGTCCAAGACAGAACTTCTCTGGATCCACAAAGATTCTTGCATATACCCCCGCCCATCCTTTTCCTGGGGCACAAACACCCTTACACCCAAGGATAAAGTCCACAGCTTAGGAGTAACTCTCGATTCAGAGTTATCACTGGCGGATCGTGTATCTAAACTAGTATCACCATCCTTCTACCACCTCCGCCAGCTAAAATACATACGTGCATACTTCTCAGAATCTGAATTCGCACAACTACTGTACGCTTTTGTACTATCCCGCTTAGATTACTGCAACAGACTACTAGTGAGCCTGCCTGCCAAATCCCTCTCCCTCCTCCAAAGTGTGCAAAATGCTTCAATCCACCTCCTGAAGAACCTAGGCATCCACAATCACGTTACCCCTAGTATCCATGCACTGGCTGCCCATTCAAAGCCCTGGTCCTCGCTTTCAGAACCTTCCATGAAATGATTCCACACTATAAGACAACAAATCTACTTCCCAAAGCGACCACTGAGATTCCAAGGAGAGAAACGACTGACCAAACCGCCTGGTCGCTCCCTCAAGACCAAAACGCTCCTACTCACATTTTATACCCAGACTATGGCACATCATTCCCCCATCTGCTAGAACACTAGACGGAGTATGGACCTTCAGGAAGGCCGTAACAATCTTCCTCGTTACAAACACAGAGCCTTAATGACGTGCCCCCAGAAACACCATTCAGAGGTCAACATAACTGGGCCATCAAATCTCATCCAGATGCTGTTTTATTTTGTCATGTCCTTAGTGTAAATTATGTCATCTCTGTCTTGTCTCGACCTTATTGTGAATGCACCTTGTAACCCATTCTGGGAGGACAGGCTAAATAAATGGGTAGCAGAAGCTGCGATTCAGTTAATACTGATGAATATCAAGCAGTAAATATTTATTCAAGCAATTTTCTCTGCCAGATGAGGACTGTTTGTTACTTATTACAGTGGCATTTCCTCAACTAGAAATATAATAAGCATTAACCCATTGCAATTGTTGGCATCCCAGTTCAGGTTTACTCCATAAAGAATGACAAGCTGAAAATTACTCAGTTATTAGAAATCAATAAAGAGACTCTATGAATTGACCCGTTGGGAATTGGAGCTCCCTGAAAGAGACATTGTGTTATCCCAAGTTTCCTCTTGTCTATGGTTTTCATTTCCTTAGTCTTTTGGATGTTTGTTTATTTAATTTTTAATGAGTTTTAGGGCCTTGGTGTGCCACATTAGAGAATGACATGGGGACAAATTTGTCTCCGTCCCTGCAGGAACTCAATTTCCCCATCCTGTCACTGTCCCATTCCTGTAAGCTCTGCCTTAACCCTTTCAGGACCAAGGGACATATTTGTCCCATAACTTTAAAATCCTATCAATTTTGATTGGGATAGTCTACAGTTCTAAATTTGATATGTACGGATTCCATATGATACTGCCTTTATGTAAACAAACTGGTTCCGACATTCATTCATTAGCGTCGTTGCCAGATTGACGAGAAGATTCACTTGCCACACTGTCCATAAGCCAGAAGTGTGATTTTTAAAAAAAATAATAATGATATTTCACAAAAAAAATCAATTTTTTGGCATCTGCAAGCCCTTTTTACCATAAAAATGTCGTCAAAACCACAAAAATTGGCCTACGATCCTTATGGTCCTGAAAGGGTTAACCAAGCCTCAAACACATGATTTTAAAGTGTTTGAGGCTTGTGCACATGAGGACGGAGCTTAGGCATTGGTGGAATGAGGCATTATGACATCACAATCTCAGCTCTAGAAGGTACAAGTGGATCGATTTTTCACTCCGTCAAATATTACAAAGACTAGGGGACACTCAATGAAGTTACAGGGAAATACTTTTAAAACCAATATCAGGAAAGTTTTTTTTCACTCGGAGAATAGTTAAGCTCTGTAATGCGTTGTCAGAGGATGTGGTAAGAGCGGTTAGAGTAGCTGGTTTTAAGAAAGGTTTGTACAAATTCCTGGAGGAAAAGTCCATAGTCTGATATTAAGACATGGGGGAAGCCTCTGCTTGCCCTGGATTGGTAACATGGAATGTTGCTACTTTTGGGGTTTTGGCCAGATACTAGTGACCTGGATTGGGCATCGTGAGAACGGGCTACTGGGCTTGATGGACCCAGTAAGGCTAGTCTTATGTTCTTATCTAAGATCCGCAGAAATAAGAATTGCAGTTGATAGAACCTCAGACTCTGCCCTCACAATGGAGCCACGAGTGAAACAGTTATTTTGGGGCTGTATTTCTGAAATGAGGCATTTAGATCTTATTTTTTTGAGGATCACTTCAGATGCTGATATTACCTCTCTGACTATTGCAATGCTTTCTATCGGTGACTTTCTCTAAACGTGCTGCTGCTGGACTAATTCCTAGGGCAAGGAAATATGATAGAATTACTCCATTACTGAGTAGGTTACACGCTGTTGCCAATTCAAGCTCGGCTTCGAGGTTTCAACCCACAGGACTTGCCACACTCTCTATCTTTGCTTGGAGCGAAATGGTCATGGAGTTGGCGTTCTTGTTTACTTGAATTTCCATCTAGTAGAAGAATTCAATTTAAACAAATATTTGACTCTACTTTCCAATTCCAAGCTCTAAAATACTTTCCTCTTATCTGAGTTTTGAATCTTGTTTTAGTGTCTTATTTTAATCCTGTAGCTCCTGGCTTTGTATGTCACTTATCCCCCCTCCCCCCCCTTTTACAAAGCCACATTAGGCTTTTGTATCGCTGGCTGTGGTGGCATTAGCTCCGATGCACATAGCATTTTGGGTGTTGCACCTGCCATGCAACGCTGGTTGCATTAGTGATGCATTGATATACTAATGTGTGAATACTTTGCAAAGGGTGTTTTGTGCCAAGGACTGATACACCACACAAATAATCTTGTTTTAGAAATTTCTATGCACACTGTTTTTCAAGTGCAAGATTTCACATGTGCAAAATTGTTCAGAAATGTTATGAAAAATCATGCCCTCAGCCTATTAACAAGTTTGAGCTAGCAGGAAGTTTACTTTATCTGACAAAGTTTATATTTTGAGCAAACTCCTTTGCTCAAAAGCATTTCAGTGATATCAAAATGAGCCAGTTTGATGAGAAGATCATACGATGGTGCCGGAACTTCACCGTCTAATCCACTGGATCAATTAGTGTGTCTAAACTGATATTTTTAGATGTTTTATAGTGAACACCCTCTCCCTTAAGATCATGATGTTGTGGAACAGTTCAGCTCTCAGCTTATGGATGGTGGCCCTGGGTAAGAATCAGGTAGGGGACATGTTAAACAGTCCAGCTGACAGAATAGACCATGGTGCAATAAAACACATGCGGTACCCTGTCACGTTCTAACACTGACTTTACTACTTGGGATCTAGCTAGGTACTTGGGACCTGGGTTGGCCACTGTTGGAAACAGATACTGGGCTTGATGGACCTTCGTTCTGTGCCTTCATGCCTGCTATCTAATATCTAGATCTATGTAAATGCTTCATAAGTATTATGTCTCCCTTTTAGTAAGTATTATATCTCTTTCATTTGAATTTCAGTTCTGTTAAAAACTTAAGAATAGCCTTCCTGGGTCAGACCTATTTATTTATTTATTTCTAAACTTTCTTGACTGCCTATAACTAAGCAGTTAACAGAATAAAACATTCACAATGGTTCAGAAGGCAATATACATAAAATACTTTCAATACACCATAATCATGCTATATATAATGAAGGGAATTACATATCATCAATCTTCAGTAATTATAAAGCAAAGATCACAGTTCAGATTTCTCATTAGGGATCTCTCTACAACAGGGCTGACCAAGTCCGGTCCTCGAGATCTACTGGCAGGCCAGGTTTTCAGGATATCCACAGTGAATATGCATGAGAGATTTGCCTGCATTGCCTTCTTCGTATGCAAATCTCTCTCATGTATATTCATTGTGGATCCTGAAAACCTGGCCTGCCAGTAGATCTCGAGGACCGGACTTGGGCAGCCCTGCTCTACAACATAACTTTGGACTAGATGGTGAAGTTGTTTGTCAAGATGATCCAGCACCACCAAATAATTTTCTCATGATACTGGCTCGTTTTCAATATTTATTTATTTAATTTATTTAAATTTGCTATACTGCAATTTCTGTACCTGATAGGTCTAAGCAGTTTACAATCTTAAAAACTGTTTCAATAAAGTAGGAAAAGAACGACAATATGTAGATAGGAAAATAGGGTATCACTCGCTCAGCAACTAAAGTAAATGTGGGGCTGTTCTCCCTGGAAAAGCGGAGACTCAGAGGAGATATGATAGAGACCTTCAAGATCCTGAGGGGCATCGAAAAGGTTGACAAAGACAGATTTTTCAATTTGAAAGAAACCACAAGAACAAGGGGACACTCGATGAAATTGAAGGGGGACAGGTTTAAAACAAACGCAAGGAAGTTCTTTTTCACACAGAGGGTGGTGGACACATGGAACACCCTTCCGGAGGCCGTGATAAGAAATAGCACAGTACAGGGTTTCAAAGATGACCTGGATAGGTTCCTGGAAGACAAAGGGATTGAGGGGTACAGATAAGAGCAGTGGAAGGTTTAGAGATAAGTGTAGAGGTAGGCATAAAATTAGTCAGGGACCGCTGACCAGGCAATATGCCTGATGGGCCGCCGCGTGAGCGGACCGCTGGGCTGGATGGACCTCTGGTCTGCCCCGGCGGAGGCGACTACTTATGTACTTATGTACTTATGGAGGATGTTCTAAGAAGGAACTCAACACGTAGGAGAAAAAGATGCCACATGACGTTAGGAAAGGGGGGCAACTGGTTGAATGTCACTCAAATGCTCCGCTATCATCCACTCTATACAAGACAAGAGAAAGAGACATAGTTTTGGCGACTTGAGATACCAGTTGGATGGAGCCTCTGCTGGGATTTAAAACATGCCATTTACCATCAATGGAACTCCTGACGTACAAAGCCATTTTTTCTCTCTGCATTGTATTAAGGAGAAATTATGCAAATAACTAAAAGTGTCACAGTTCGTCCAAGAGCGCTCAGAGGGAGGTTGATGTTATGTCTTGAAATAACGTTGCATAGGGAGGTGGACTGGTGGGACATGCATTCAGACTCCCTCCTGTCACTGGCTGTCTTATGATAGGAAGAGAGCATATTCGGTTTTCATGGAGGCCTACACAACATATTTGCTCACACAAAGCCACGAAGTAACATCCATACAATCGATTTTTATGCACATAATTTGCTCCCATACATTGCGGAAAAACCACAATTTAGTTAGTTAAGAGCCATCGACTCGTGCTCATCCCCATGTTGTTTGCAACGTGTCCAGCTATCTGGTTGCCCCTTTCGCCTGGTTCCTTTGATCTTCCCAAACATGAAGTCCTTCTCCACCGATCTGACAATATGACCAAACTAAGACAGTCATAATGTCATCATTTGGGCTTCAAGCGGTTTGATCTCTTCCAGAAATGTGTGGGAACCCCCCCCCCCCACCTCATTTTCTTCTCCAACCTCACTCCCTGTTTCTCTGATCCCATGCCCATCTATGCAGCTCCATCTCTCCTACCGTCATATCCTCAGTATTTCTGTTTCCACTGCAGTCGTTCCTGATGACTTCAAATATGCTGTGGTTAGACCATTCCTCAGAAACTTTCACTGGACCCTACCAATTTTCCCTCTAAGGTTTGATGAGGTGTGTGCAAAAAAAATATGCATATTCCACAAATTTATGAGCAGGCACGGAGGACGCATTTTTAAACAAATGTAGTTTATCCTTGTACTCCTTATGTATTTTTAATCATCTATGGATATGTTTGTATGTTTATTGTTCAAATGGTTTTATTTATTTCCCAAAATTTATTTTTGTTATACACATTGAAAATATTTGATATTGCGTTTAAATCAAAATCTCAATAAACTTGAAACTTGAAACGAGTGCCCATGAGATTGTGGGAGGGTTAAATACTCAAAACTTAGAAGAATAACAATTTACTTAAAGTTTTTGCTTCGCCAGCTTTCTGGTATCTTTACATACAGTGGCGTACCTAGCATATGTAACACCCGGGTCACATCATTTTTTGGCACCCCCCCATCTGTACGAAAAACATGATTTTTAGTAACAAGCCACACGTCACACATGAGTACCTAGGAAAAGGCAGCATCTTACATATTACAGTGAGCAGTACATCAATACACCCATTGTAAAACTAAACAAGCCAGACCAGCACAGATCAATCCTACACCGTCAATCCTAACAGAAAACTATGTCTTTCGAACACACAAAACACACCTTCGCCTAGTATGGAATATGTAATCACAAACTAACCCCTCCCTCTTTTACAAAACTGTAGTGGATTTTAGCTACGGAGGTAACAGCTCTGATGCTCATAGAATTCTGAGCATCAGAGCTGCTACCACCACGGCTGGTGCTAAAAAACGCTTCACAGTTTTGTAAAAGGGGGGATAAAATAAAAATACATAGACAAAGGTTAAATTGAACCAGCAAGAAGCTGGACTCTGCATACAATGCTTCACAGAAACAGTGACACATGTCTCCTAAAGCAATAAATAAATAGAAATTTTTTTCTACCTTTGTCTTCTGTTGTTTCTGCTTTCCTCATCTTCTTGTAACTCTCTTCCTTCCATCCACTGTCTGCCGTCTCTCTTCCCCTATATGGCATCTTCTCTCCTTCTACGCCCCTTCCAGAAACTGTATGCCTCCCCCTTCCATCTCTCCTTTCACCCCCATTGGTCTGGCATCTCTCTCCTTTCCTTTTCTTCCATCTTTCCCTCCCCCTGGCATCTCCTTTCATTCCCTCCCTCATCTTCCTTCTCCCTCCCTCTGGTTGGTACAGCAACACTCTCCCCTGCAGCTCTGGACTTCCCCACACCATGCTTCGGTTCCTCTTCTTCCTTCCTCCCTCCCTCCCTCCGCGGGACCATCAACTCTTACTCCCTCTAACGCCGGCCCTGCAGCTCCGGACTTCCCCACACCATGCTTCGGTTCCTCTTCTTCCTCCCTCCGCGGGACCCTGCGGCACCATCAACTCTTACTCCCTCTAACGCCGGCCCTGCAGCTCCGGACTTCCGCCCCTTCGGATCGCTATTATTTTAAACGTTATAGCGGCGGCGCTGTATCCATCAGTGGAGACGTCTGACCTCGGCCTGACCCAGAATACTGCCCATCTAGGCAGGAACAGGAAGTCAGTGTCGCAGTAAGAGTTCCGGGTCAGGCCGAGGTCAGACGTCTCCACTGATGGATACAGCGCAGCCGCTATAACGTTTAAAATAATAGCGATCCGAAGGGGGGGCAGGGCCGGCGTTACACCAATGAGAACAAGGGGCGGACCGCCCCCGCCCACTTAGTACGTCACTGATTGCGGGGATCACGAAAGGAGCCGCCGCTGCTGCATCTTAGGCGAGAAGGGCAGACCATCGCCTCCGCTCGAGTGAACGACGCATGCGCTCACCTTAGAGGGAACCTCCTATCTACCCTTCTATTGCCCTGTCTCCTTCTTCCCTTTCTTATCCAACTTACTTAAACATGCTGTTCACTGCTGTTGCCTTGACTTTCTTTCAACTCGAGCTGTTCTTGATCCAGTACAGTCTGGCTTTTGCCCTCTACATTCAGCAGAAATAACTCTTGCCTAAGTTTCCAATAACCTAACCCTAGTGAAAGCTAGAAGGATGCTAGGTTACATAGGGAGAGGAAAAAGGAGCTATTGATGCCCCTGTATAAGACTCTGGTGAGACCTCATTTAGAATATTGTGTTTGGTTCTGGAGACCACATCTTCAAAAAGATCTAAAAAGGATGGAGTCGGTCTGGACGAAGGCTACTAAACTGGTGTGTGGTTTTCGTCATAAGGCGTATGGGGACAGACTTAAAGATCTCCATCTGTATACTTTGGAGGAAAGGCGGGAGAGGGGAGATATGATAGAGACGTTTAAATACCTACGTGATTTAAATGCACACGAATTGAGTATCTTTTATTTGAAAGGAAGCTCTGGAATGAGAGGGCATAGGATGAAATTGAGAGGTGATAGGCTCCAGAGTAATCTGAGCAAATACTTTTTTACCGAAAGGGTGGTAGATGTGTGGAACACTCTCCTTTTAGAGGTGATGGAGACAAAGACTGTATCTGAATTCAAAAGGGCCTGGGATAGGCAAGTGGGATCTCTCAGAGAGAGAAAGAGATAATGGTTACTGTGGATGGGCAGACTGGATGGGCCATTTGGCCTTTATCTGCCATCATGTTTCTAGCCTGTTTCTGATTAGATCAAAAGGCTTTTACTCAATCCTCCTTCTTGATCTATCTACTGTTTTCGAGACTGATAAACTCCTTGCTTGGATCTCTATTCTGTATTGGGGTTCTTCTTACCTCTCCCACTGCGTTTGTAGCTCTGCTCTGCTAGATCTTCCTCCACTGGTATCTCACTATGTCTCTGTACCTCAAGGTCTTGGATCCCCTTCTGTTCCCTTGACGCTCCGGTTTTCGGTATGAACTTTACACAGGACTCCAGGCCCGTCACAGCCTGCTTGCCCAACACCACCATCTGAAACTGAACATGGCAAAAGACTGAACTTACCTTTCTTCCTAAACCCACCTTCCTCCATACTCTGCTTCTATAATTCTCATTGACATTTCAGCTTCTTTTTCTAGCCTGGCAGGCCCTGGATAATTCCCTCCCCCTCCCCCACTTGTAGATTCTACAGGAATCGTGGGGAAAAGAGAGCATGTTCCAATGCAAATGAGGATTTTGAAAGCTGCTTCTTCTGCTTTAGAAACAGTGACTTGCACAGCATTTTTTTCCCTATTTTTCCAAACACATGCTTCAACTCTAACCAATGACAGAGCAGCTGTCAACATGCTGTATTATATACAGTGGGTTCAGACCACCCTGAGTGTACAGCTGAACTGTTATAGGAACTTAATGTGGAAAAAGCATCGAGCGATCAAGTGTTGGGAATCGGGAGTTAGTGGGCAGTCTCCTATCTACCAGAATGAAATTGGGTGAATGATTCAAACTTAAACGGAGACTCATCAGTGAGGCAGACGGAGAGACATCATGATTTGATAAGCCAGTGGCCTGTAGGAAATTAGGTTAAAAAAAACCAGATTGCAGTTTAAGCCAGGCAGAGAAGAGCAATTCAGATGTTCCTGAGCGGTCAGGAGTTCTCTCAGAAGTATGGGAAACTTCCTGCACCTCATAGAGGAGAGCAACTGCTTATTATAGAACTCATTTTTCAAAGATGCTATTAGTGCTTTGACTTCGCCAGTCAAAGTATGAAATGAAACTGTACATTTTTCCCTTTGTGTTTTTTATGGGCTGCAGTTTTAGGTTATTACTATTGTGAGATCAATAGTCATTACTTATTTATGCTTCTAGTAACTGAGTTTTAATGTGTGCAGGGAATCTGTCTTGACAGCCCACTTATTTCAGCAGGTATTTGGCTCTTAGCTCAGGTTTTAAGAAAGACGTGTTTAAATAGAGCTTTTTCCCGTGACAACGGCAGAGGATAAACAGCCGCGCTTGGTGGCCTAGAAGCAACCAGTTGAATAACTATGGAAATTTGTCCTAGAATCTCAGACAATTGGAATGTAGAAAATATCAACACTGCTTTGTCATTCCTACACACCAATTTTTACAGGAAATACCAGATGGAAAGGCATTTAAATAATCTTTCAGGGCAGGATTCTGCATGCTGCCAGGTCTCATCTGGTCGTCCATTGCGATGAGTCATCTACCACTGCAATTCTCTGCAATAAAGTCTTCTTTTTGGTCTAGTTTACACACTCTCCAAGAGATAAATGGGCAGGTTTGTGTCATAAAATACATCGCAGGGCAGCTCTGGAGCAATAACATCTCCGAAGCTATGTTGACGGATCTTCTGTTGACTTAAACAGTTCTATTATTTCCAGTGAAAAACTATTTCAGTGAGGAAAGGCTGAAAACATTAATGAGTGGGGTTTTGGTGTGTGTTGTGTTTTGTGTTTTTATTTTAGCTTAATTAGCCTAGTACTCTTTATTCTCCCACACTCTGGACCAGCTTTATATTGGAAGGAACTTATGGATGTCACAAAGCAAATGCTAGCAGCTCATCAGTTGTTCATCTCCTTCTGACCTGGTTCCTTCTACAAGCAGCCCTGACAAGAGAATGGTCATTTAGGACTATCTGATCACTTTTATTAAGTTCCACTAACGGATTCAGCGTGTGCTAAATTGGTTAGGACCCCTATGTAAGGTTTGGGCGAGAGCATGAGAACCTTCTTTAGTAAGAGGCCTCTGACACCAGTGGTCTGTATGTCAAGTGAGACTCTTAAAATATTCTCTGTATATATTCCATTCAGGAATGTTTGAGAGTAATAACGTTTAATGTCCCCTTCCTCCATCTCTTCCAAATTTTATTAAAAGTGAAAAAGATCTTGTCTCTTTCAAGAAAATTTTAAAAACATATCTATTTCAAGATGCATTTGATTCTTAAAATGCAATATTTTAAGGTTTTTTTATTTTCTCTCTTCTTTTATATTTAATATCTTTGTACATTTAAAACATTTTATTTTACCTCACCCCATTATTACCCAATGTGTTTTCCTTTTTATGTAAAAATTTTAACAAACAACGAAATTGTAACTTTCCCTTGCCTTTCCACTTACTCTTGTTTGTCCAATTTGTCTGTCAGTTGTTTAACTTATTCAAATTATATGTATTGCCACATTCTGATGGTTTTTAATTGTACATCGCTTAGATATTGTTATAAGCGATTCATCAAATGCAAATTAAACTTGAAACTTGAAAGAGTTCAATAGTTGTGGGACACGTTAGTTGATCTAGTACTGAGATTGGCTGACTGCATTTTCACCCCCCCTCCCCCCCCCCCGGCGTGCCTTATAATGTTGGAAAGAAATGACAAAATACAGGCCATTTTTCATAATTTTCAAACCGAATCAAAAAGCTTTAGTTTTCATATGTGCCTGATAACGTAACAAACTGTTCCATGTGAATCATTAAAAAAAGAATTGGGAAGGGGTTGGAATTACACCACAACCTCTGGTGTCTAGCTAATATTTACTCGCCACTCACAGCAGATCTTTTTATACCCTAAACTCTGAAAAATTAGCATGGATTCTGAAGCGAACCCCTGCCCTATACCCGCCACATTTTAATGTCAAGTTTTAACTTGTCTCATAAATGTTTCCCCCTTTTTTATTGTAAAACTAGCTGATGCCCCGGCGTTGCACGGGTATTTAATTATAGCAATAACACTGTAAATGGATTCAAATAAAGATACTTTATAGTGGTGAATGAAATTATTTTTTTACAGCTTAATAAAAAGTACAATATTCAAATTATAATGTGAAATATTTGACAAAATGAATACAATACAACTAACGCAAAACGTGATTATAAACAACATTTTTAGTTTCACCTCCTGGAGCAAGAACATATAAATTCTTGGGTGAACCCACCTTTGAGCAAGCAACATAGAGTTGTGGGCCGCGAGACCCCCAGAACATATCACCCCAGGTAGTAAGGGATCTGCATACCAAATTTCGTTCAAATCGGTCAAGCCATTTTTTAATTACTGTGAGAATGGCAGCTTTTTACATTTTTTCCATTGACATGAATGGGTGAAATCTGATTTTCTGTGTGTAGCTCCGCCCACGTGTGCAGGTGGGCCGCGAGACCCCCAGAACATATCATCCCAGGTAGTGAGGGATCTGCTTACCAAGTTTCGTTCAAATCGGTCAAGCCGTTTTTGCGTGATCGCGGCACATACACACACACATACATACATACACACATACATACCTCCGATTTATATATATATATATAGATGCGTGCTTATGATTGTCGTTTTATCAAAATGTTAATAAACCTGGAAACTTGGCAAATGGAAGAGCAGATGTGGAAAGAGGAAAAATGATCTGACTTCCTCTGTGCCTGGAAATGGTGATTGTGAAGATAAAGATAGCCTCCCCCCCCCCCCCCATTGAAAAGTGCCAATACTGCAGATCTATTTCAACTGTTGTAGCTTAGTTAGCAGGTTCCAACCTATGTCTCAGCAGAAGAGCTCAGACCACGAGCATTAAGTGCAGCTTCCAATGAACGGAAAAGATCATTTTAATAGAGTAATGACTAATTACCAAATTGCTCTGTAATTGCAAGGCCGCCTCTCAGTCAGGGGGAAATTCAATCCATATGCTAACGAGCTCTGTTTTCAACCCAGGAGTTACCTTGGACTGGGTTTCTCTCCAATCACTAGTGAATGAGGATCGGTGTTCTATTTACCACAGACCCCGTGTTATGCATTTAGACTTATTTGCTCATAATGTGTTGACGGCATTAGTGCACTGTTGTAAATCCCCACCTGCAATTTGGACTTAATCGCTAAAAATAAACAATGCAGGACTGGAGGTTCTGCTTTGTATTGGCTCACCCCCTAATTCTACAAACATGCACACCCAAATGTATGCCTAGTGTTGCAGATTTGCACACAAAATTTATGGAATAAGGTCAGTTACACAACTTAATTCCAATTAACAGCCAATAATAAAAATTAACAGCCACTTAAGTTTGGGTCAACTGATGCTAACTGGTGTGTGCCTAACTACCCTACTCACTTTTCTAGACATTACGTACTCAAATTCTATTGTGCCCAACTTCTAGGGAGGCGTGGATGTGGGAGAAGAACCACTGGAGAAGGAGAGAACAGTGTCCTACAGATACTCAAGCAGAGGAAGAAGTAGAACATGGAAGGTGTCCTAGAAGGAGACACATGAGTGGGTCAGGAAGTGCCTAGAAGTTAAGTGTATAGATAATAGGACACTAGGAGTTGTACAGTACATCTAACCAGCATCTAAGAGCAAGCCCTTACATTAGCCATTGACATAGCATAAGTGCTCGTACCTAAAGATAGGCACAAAAGTAGCTTGAAGAATGATCTGAAATTTGGCAGCTAAAATGTAAGGCTAAGAAATGCACGGTCATGCATTTGGGCTGCAAAAACCCAAGGGAACGGTAGAGTTTAGGGAGTGAAGAACTTATGTGCATGACAGAAGAGCGGGGAGTTGAGTATGATTGTATGTGATGATCTTAAGGTGGCCAAACAGGTTGAAAAGGTGTCGGCGAAAGCTAGAAGGATGCTAGGTTGCATAGGGAGAGGTATGGCCAGTAGGAAAAAGGAGGTGTTGATGCCTCTATGTAAGACTCTGATGAGATCTCATTTAAAATATTGTGTACTGGAGGCCATACCTTCGAAAAGATATGAGCAAAATGGAGTTGATCCAGAGGAAGGCTACTAAAATGGTGCGTGTATACTTTGGAGGAAAGGTGGGAGAGGGGAGATATGATAGAGATGTTCAATCTTGCTAATCTTTGAGATTCTGGAATGTTGCTACTCCTTGGGTTTTGGCCAGGTACTAGGGACCTGAATTGGCCACCGTGAGAACGGTCTACTGGGCTTGATGGACCATTGGTCTGATCCAATAAGGCTATTTACGTTAAATATGAATTAAGACAGTTTTGCATGATTGGGATAGAGTGAAAGATATTATGTTCTGAGCACATCAGAAGTGGTTTCTGCCAGTGGCACTTGTAGAAAGTCTCCATGAGCTTACTGTTTGCTTGTAAAGATCCAAGTTTCCAAATTTATTTTGTATTTCATATGCCGTCCATTGACACTGCCATCTGAGTGGTTCACAGTCTAATTCAGTACTCTGACCCAAGATGACTGAGAGACAATCTTAACCTTAACTCCCACCTAGACCAGAAGGTTCTATTCACATAGGATTATACACGTATCGGTTTCCCGCTGGTACAGTCAATGACAATTATCTTTAGATCACTAAATTACAAGGAATAAAAGGTTAAAACCTGACATGCCCCAGTTGGATTCTGTTTGTTTACTGTCCTGCTGTGTGGTTTTCCCCAGGAAAATATTTGCAAGTGAAAGTGGTCTTATCTTGCAGCTGTTTCCGAGCTCACTAATTGTATGTTCAGCGCCTGAAAGGATGCAAACCAAAGGAAAAACACATTGATAGAATTAGTTTAATAGACTAAAGAACCATACAAAAAAAAAAAATGGGTAGAAAGAAAGATATGAAAAAAACGTTTAGTAAACCCTGTGAGATTTTACTATGTCGTCCATTTTAAGTTGTAAAACTATAAATATTGTCCACTGCGCTCACTCAGGCACCGGAACTCTATTTTAAAAGCTGATAGACGTTAAATACAGAGACCATATACACAAGGTTAAATATCAAGACTGAGAAAACAGATAAAGGGGCTAATTTTTGAAACAGGAAAACATCCAATATACAGCACAAAGTGGCTATGACCACTGGAGGGAAAAAGGCATGAACCCCCCCCCCCCAAAATCACTGACCCCCCAACCCCCCTCCAAGGTGTGAACGTGACTATCCCTGGAGTAGCCTAGTGGTCAGTGTAGTGAACTGTAGGCAGCGGTGTAGCAAGGGTAAGAAACGTCCCTCCCCCACCCTCAACTCAGTCCCCCCCCCGCTTCTTCCCTGACCTCCCCTTGCCACGTATGTATCTAGTTGTTCACCGCTGTGACTAAGAACTTCAACGTGCTCCTCGCGACCACGTCCTCTCCCTCTGATGTCACTTCTTATGTGTGGCACCTGGAAGTGACGTCAGCGGGAGCCGACGCGGTCGCAAGGAGCACTTTGAAGTTCTTGGTTGCGGCGGTGAGCAACTAGAGGTAAGGGGAAAGGAAGGGGGAGCGAGTGTCCAGTGGGGGGGGGGGCAGTGAGGAGGAGGGGTGCTGATGCCCCCACCATGATGGCGCCCGGGACAGATCCCCCTCCCCCCACCTCTTCCTTACTATACCACGGACTGTAGAGAAGGGGCCTAGGCCCATATCCCACTCTAACTAGAACACTGGTAGGGGAAAGTTTGAGCCCCCCTCCCAGAACTACAAAATACCTACAGAATCCAATTATAGGTGGCACTTTTAGGCATAAGGGCTCCTTTTATTAAGGTGTGTTAACCGATGTAGCGCGAACTAAATGCTAAAGCATCCATTATATCCTGTGGGCATCTTAGCATTTAGCGCGCACTAAATCAGTTATCGCATCTTCATAAAAGAACCCCGTATTTTGCTACTTCTTGAGTGTTCACACACAACAGAAGGGGGTGGTGGTGAGATGTGCACCTGGAACCTTCTATGTGTAGTTCACCGTCCCACTGCTCTGCTGGGATGTTTATGTGGCCGGTCTAGTGAGATTGCTGGTCCCCAAACGTCCCAATGGCTTGGTTTTGTGCGTTTCTTGCTTGGATGATTTGGGTTTGAAAATGGTCATTAAAGAAAGATGCAATGAACAGGGAAAAAAAATGCATTTTCAAGCCAAAAAAGACTTTTTCTGGTTCAAAAATGACATTTGGCACTGGATTTTTGGACGTTTTTTTGCAAAATATTCAAAATTGGATTTGGTTTAAATACTTTATTAGTTTAAAATATGACACCCCTTCTCCTCCTCTTATAACACCCCATAAACAATACATCAGAATAGAAGTCCAGTGAAATAAAGATGCAAAATGAAATTAAAACTCAGTTAACAAACAGGTGAGCATCTAAAGGAGCCCAAACCTTCCTAACCTGAGTAATCACACATTTTTAAACAGCAATGGCCTCCTCTTAAAGCAAACCCCAGACCACCGAGCATTCACTGACAAAACAGCATTATCTTTCCATACAGATAAGGTGTGTTGAATCGCCAAACCCATAAGTCCATCAAACAATCTTGTCCTGCTTTTATTTTACAGAGCAAAGGAGGCAAAGCCACTGATCGTAATATAATT
The DNA here is from genome assembly GCF_902459505.1 of Geotrypetes seraphini. NCBI lineage: Eukaryota > Metazoa > Chordata > Amphibia > Gymnophiona > Dermophiidae > Geotrypetes > Geotrypetes seraphini. The sequence goes on from NC_047102.1 coordinate 2,420,171, forward strand.
ATTTTATAAGTAAGTTCAATTTGTATGTCTAAAATATCCTGTATCCTCCTCCATACCAATTCCCAATAAGATTTCAATCCTTTCTTGAACCCCAATACCGTACTCTGCCCTATTACGCCCTCTGGAAGCACATCCCAGGTGTCCACCACATGTTGGGTAAAGAAGAACTTCCTAGCATTCATTTTGAATCTGTCCCCTTTCAACTTTTCCGAATGCCATCTTGTTCTTTTGAAAAGTTTTGAAAGTTTGAAGAATCTGTCCCTCTCTACTTTCTCTATGCCCTTCATGATCTTGTAAGTCTCTATCATGTCTCCTCTAAGTCTCCGCTTTTCCAGGGAGAAGAGCCCCAGTTTCTGCAACCTTTCAGTGTATGAAAGGTTTTCCATGATCCAGATTTGTTTCAAAGTGATTCTCTTATGCTAAAGAAACATTTCCTCTTTCCTGCTCTCACTAGATGTAGTTACTTCGAGTGCTTGGATAGAGCTTCGTCTGTGGGCATCCTGTTTCTTCTTCTTTGTTTTTTAACTTGCGCCTTCTTGCTTAGCAGCTATGTTTGGAGAGCATTGTCACTCATAATTGGTGTCATGGACATGGGGACAATTCGGTGGTGAAATATAATGACGTGTCCGAGTTTATTTTACATTTGATACATGGAGATGATGCGGTATATAAACTTAAGGTTTAGATTAGATTAGATTAGATACTCAGCCAAATCGGACACTTTCAAGGCGGTTTACAGACGACAATTAAAAGAATACGAGTCAAAATCATTTAAACATAATTAACAAAATTAGGGGTCCTTTTACCATTTAGCACATAGTAACTGATTTAGTGCATGTTAAAGATTAGCGAGAATGGGCACCTTAGCATTTAAGCATGCGCTAAATTGGTTAGCACGCCTTAGCAAAAGGACCCCTCTGAGTCTGATTTCTAGTATATAAAGCTAGACAGCTGCTTATCAATCCTTTTTGAGGGTAATTTTATAATATTTTACAGACAGAAATGTAGATGTTTAAAATTGCCCTGAGCTGTGTGCTGATTTATTTATGTTAAGGAGTATAAACTCCATTGCAATCTTAAGGAATCCTGCCACAAAATAGGAAGCGTTGTGATAAAATAACCCAATCGGAGAAATGACTCATACATAGGAAAAATGGATCTCTCCAAAACTGTATCGACAGCAACGACAAAGAACCGCCCAAAAATAAAACCAAGAACTGGTTAATTAAACTGAATTAAATAATTAATACAACTTCACAACGGAATAACATAAACCCCTCAAAGGAACCCAACAGGGTAACCTGTGACCCCCCCCCCAGTGTTAGTGCACAAAAGGGCCAAACAATATGTGCAAAATAAAGTCGTTCCAAAATCGTTGCTGTCACTAGACTCAAACAGCAACTATCACAATCTAACAGTCACTGCCGTGGCAGAGTACTGACCCCAAGGCAAGGAAAATAACTCTTGACCCAAACGGTCAATGAAGCAGATTCCAAGAGACGCTCAGCCTTAAAGTTCAACAAACTCCGTTTCGAAGGACGGACCTTCTTCCTCAGGAACCAAGAGCGGCTTAACCAAGCTAAGTCCAATCTGCCATGGTAAGAGTGTTTGAAAAATGAAGCGGCAAGGATGTGTAATCTCAGCATGTTCTAAGGTTGCATAGTGACATAACACGTTTTCCTAGTTGCAAGTTTTGCCAGCTCTGCCTTGGTGTTAATATATGTTTCCACGTTCTCCAGAGGAAGTCCTGAAATAGTTCGGAGTCTAACATCAGGCACTGGGCCTTCGGAGTGTCTGTGCTGGGATGGTAGCTGGCTATTGGTTGGACATTTGCAGATTCAGTGAGATTTATTCCCTGGGTGACCACAGAGTAGAAGGAATCTGGCTTTTTTTTTTCTCTCTCTCTCTCTCTCCTTTGTCTAGAAACACTTGGCTTGTTCTCTTTTGCGACACAGCTATAAATTTTACTGGGTACAGCCCACATAATTTTGTTCGTATCTGATGGCTATAAAAGTGGCTAACTGAGCTGATGCTTGAGGGAAATCACTGCTAGCTTTGCAGTAAAAGCAGTGACTGGAACACTCAACGCATTCCAACATGTGCTGTGAATTCTGTTTATATTCTTCTAAATAAATGAATAACATGGCCGGGAATCCTTGGGCTTTTCCATTGAAACGATGCTAATTGTACATCCTAGCAAGTCTTTTTATGATAATGGGACTGGAGACCACAGTTTTATATCCATCCGCTCTAATGTATTATTTCTTCTAGCGTGCTAGCAGTGTTTCTAATTATGCAGGTCTCATGATATAATTAAGCCCTGACCATTTGGGGTAATTTAGCTCTTCAATGGCTCTCTAAAAACAAGGGCTATTAATCAGTTCAATAATTTTGTAACTAAAAAGCATACTTTAAACTGCTTCTCAAGAAAAGTCTTTACAGGGTCGATATTCAAAAGGGTTTAACTGGGTCCGAGAGGCTCCTGCTGAGCTGGCCATTCCTGGATATTTAGTGGCTCTTAACCGGACGGACCCTCTGAATATGTCCTCAGACTGCCAAAGCACTAATGGCTAAGTTTGAGGCAGTCCAGGGGTGAAGTGTTGGTAGAGTCAGCACTTAACTAACAGGTTAAGTGAGGGGTTACAGTTAGGGCAGCTGAAAGTCTGTCCTAATCTTATCAGCCAAGTTAATTATGACTGCTCTGAATATCAGCTGGTTTGTGGTCAGCTTCCGAGTTGACAAATGACCTTACTGCTTACAACTCTAGAAATGACAATTGTTCTTCCATTGTAACCACCATTAATAAATCTTTTGTAATCCGCCTTGAACCGCAAGGTAATGGCGGAAAAGAAATCTCTAATGTAATGTAATGTAATATTCAGTCCTGAAGGTGAGAGATGTCCTTCTAAGGAGTAGCCGGATGCGGGCGTTCTAATAACCAGCAATTTTTGATCCTAGCATTAGCACAAAAAACTATCCAATGTTGTAATTCGGAATTCCATACATGGTGATTTGGTGTAGGATGGGCTGGGGTGGGCATCAATGGGAGCTCCACTAATATGGAACAGGAGGATGTTACTGGCCAGACTTTACGGTAGATGTCCTGCAAACAACAGGATGGTTGGATAGGCTGGAGTGAGCTTGGACGCAACTTCAGCATTTGGAACCTAGGACAAGACCAGAGGAGGAGAGCGTGGCGCAGTGTTAGAGCTTCAGCCTTAGGATCTTGCACTATTCCCTGTGACCCTGGGCAAGTCACTTAATCCTCCACTGTCCCAGGTACATTAGATAGAGAAAATGCTTGAAATATGTGTATGTAAACCACTGTTAAACTACAAAGTCCCAGTCCTACCCCTGGCTTCAGTCTTTGCAGTCTATGGCCCAGAAATATCAAAGAAGAGACAAGTTAATCTAATCATGTATTTTTTTAATGGGTATAACTTATGGGAGGCTGGATGGACCATTCAGGTCTTTATCTGCCGTCATTTACTATGGTACGATGTATTTAGTTTAGTCTAATTCTGTTTGAAGGTCAGGACAGTATTTTTGTGAGTTACCCTATAACGACCATGTAAAATTTATATTCATATGCCCTGCTGACTCCTCACATCAGATCCCTCAGAGTGCTTCTGAACTTCAGGAAAGCAGTAAAAACCTACCTCTTCCCATAAACCCAGTCCCTCCCTTCCAACCATACGTATTCTAATGTACGCTGAACTAGATCTACTCTGGTTGTAACGCAAGATGGAAATAATCGTATGTTAACTTAAAATAACCAAATTCTATGCTAGACTTGACTCTCTGTATAGTTAACGTTTAATGTATGCGTGTAAATTCACAATCTGTTTGTCTGTGCATTATGTGTGTCAACCTTGTTACCCATTCTGAGCTCGTTGGGGAGGATGCAATATAAAATTAAGCAAATTAATTAGAGCGAACGTATTAAATAGCCAGAATCAACTCAGGCTGCATCTGTGAGAGGCTTACACGTCGCTCGCTGCCAGGGGCTGAATATCTCACCCCAGCATTTTTGCGGATTGTACCGATAATTAGACACTGAAGGATGTCCTTATGCGGGTGATTCACGTAACAAAAGTAATAACAGAAAGAGCCCACTGTGCCACTCAGTCTGCCCCACTGAGACTCCTAGCACAGGTGACGACACACTCCTTTGTTACGCAGCAAACCCTCTCGATGTTTTTCTGTTCGGTGCTAGGCTCTGTCTCGCACATACAGTATCTGACATTGTGAGTTACTTAAAAGAAGGGTTCAGTTATTACATTACATTAATGACTTCTATTCCGCTCGTACCTTGCAGTTCTAGGCGGATTACAATGAAGCTAACTGGATATTTCCGAAAGATTTGCAAGTTAGTTAGTGGAATACATGGTTGAGTTTTGATTTCTTTTCAAAATGATTTGAAGTCGCTCGTTGTTGTCAGTAAGTTGGAGATGGGGTGGTCAAAGTGGTCAAGTTTCGCTGCCTGCGTCGTTAGTAGGTTGTCATACATCTTCTTGTACCGAGTACCTTTGAAAGGGGGATAAGTAAATGGGGTTTGAGTTCTTCTTTGCCTAAAAGTAAGATTTTGAATTAGGCGGTTGTTTAGGTAAATGGGAGAAGAAGTACCATTTATAGCTTTGAATAATAGACAGTAGAGTTTGAATTGAATTCCGTGCTTATATTGGTAACCAGTGTGAGTCCAGGTAGGCAGCGGTGATGTGGTCATATTTACTCAGAGAGTAGTTATCGCTATATAGAGTACAGAAGTCGTGTTGCTTTCCCTTGGTTTGTATCTTCAGCCTTTATAGGGTTGTCATACTGGCTGACTAAGACATGGGCCATGGTCCCCCAAACATGACCTATTTAGAAGCAGGGCTGTCGGGTAAGATCTGTCTTTTTTGCGGATGATATTAAAATCTGCAATAGAGTAGACCCCCCAGGATGGTGTGAATAACATGAAGAAAGACCTGGCGAAGCTTGAAGAATGGTCTGAAATTTGGCGGCTAGAATTTAATGCTAAGAAATGCAAGGTCATGCATTTGGGCTGCAAAAACCCAGGGGAACGGTACAGTTTAGGGGGTGAAGAACTTATGTGCACGATGGAAGAGCGGGACTTGGGTGTGATTGTATGCGAAGATCTTAAGGTGGCCAAACAAGTTGAAAAGGTGACAGCGAAAGCTAGAAGGAAGCTAGGTTGCAAAGGGAGAGGTATGGCCAGTAGGAAAAACGAGGTATTGATGCCCCTGTATAAGACTTTGGTGAAACCTCATTTAGAATATTGTGCACCTTCAAAAAGATATAAAAAGGATGGAGTCTGTCCAGAGGAAGGCTTTTCTAATAATCACTTTTCTAGCATCTCTTGCTTTTTTGGCCGCTGCTGTACATTGGGTGGAAGGTTTCATTGTATTGTGTACGATGACACACAGATCCTTCTCTTGGGCGCTAACCCCCAAGGTGGACACTAGCAACTAGTAACTATGATTCGGGTTATTCTTCCTAATGTGCATCACTTTGCATTTGTCCATATTAAATTTCATCTGCCACTTGGACACCCATTCTTCCAATTTTCTGCAACTTTTTACAATTACATTACATTACATTAGTGACTTCTATTCCGCCTATACCTTGCAGTTCAAGGCGGATTACAAAAGAGCTGACTGGTCATTTCCAATGAAGATACAATATTTTAATTTTTTTTTTTTTTTAACAGTTTAGTGTCATCTGCAGATCTAACCACCTCACTCGTCGTTCTAATTTCTAGACCATTTAAAATAAGTTAAATATCCTCCATTGAGAAAAATGGCCATTTAACCCTACCCTCTGTTTTCTGTCTGATAACCAATTCCTAATCCACAACTGAACTTTGACACTTTAAATTTTCTCAGGAGCCTCTTGTAAGGAGAGGTTAATAGCTTTACTTGTGGTGAAGCATTTCTTTTTTTTTTGTACAGTATGTGCACTCTGAGGAAAACAGTCCAAGAGCAAGTTCTGGGCAGGATCAAAATATAACATGATACTTTCAAACTCATGTCCATTATTGTCTGCGCAAAAACATAGGTTCCTAAAGCCCCAGGGACTAGGTCCTCATGACGGGTTGCAAAGGGAAGGTGTACAGAATTTCCTTGTGAGGTTTGGTGCAAAGTCTTCAGTCAAAATGCTCTTTTGGACTTCGCAGCCAAACATCCAAGAAGGGCCGGGTTATTTATAGAAGTGTTACATGAGCTGTCTGTTATACAATCTCCAGTTTGTAAAGATAATCCAGTGATGCCTGAATCGTGGCCTTAGCAAGTAGGTTTCAATAAGTGGAGTCGGATGTTTGTATTAATGAGCAGGAATCGGATCACGTTCGCTCAGAATGGTCACTGCAAATGCCCAGAGCCTTCTGTGACAAAAAGAGGCGAGAGGACCCAAGAACTCAAGGAAACCTGCTCAGGCCATTTCATGTTTTACTAGTTCTGGTCCCAAAATTGAATTCAGTATCTTTCTAGGCACTGCAGAGAAAGGTTAGACTTCTCCTCCAAGAGCTGGGAACGATCACCAGTTTGGAGGAATTCTGTTTAAAAAGAAAGGCAGGATAAATCAAGTCAGAGTAAGGAGTAATCTAGCCGAAGCTTGGCTTTCAGAAACTGTGTCGGAATGCAACTTTCTAGCAAAATTTGTTGAACGGTTGCTTGATTTCTTGGAGGAGACCTTTGTGAAAGGGACATTGTCTTATTGGCAATACAAAGATCACACATCCTCCCAAGAGCTCTGCTTGGTGGGAAAGATATTTGTGATGAGCCCAACAGAGAGGACTTTAATTCTGTGAGCACCTTCTTTCAGCTGTCAAGAGCTCAGCGTTTTTGGTCCTATCGCACTACATCTGAAATGTGAGTTTTATGACCCCTGCAGGACAACGCTGAAATAACATGCTCTAATGGCCTTTGACACTCATCATTCTGCATACATTATCTTCTGGGACTATCTGATTGGGAGAATACTTGCTGACAATATTCCTAGCACAAAGGAGTCTGAACCAAAGAGCCTCGGGCTCTGATTCTATTAGTGCTGTTATGAAACCATTTTTAGTTACAGCAACGAAACAAATCTCTATTTCTAACTTTGGCGTTGCTGACAAAAGGCATCCCTGGAGCTTAGGCCTCTAATGAATATCCTTGCATTTAGAGCAATGGCCTCACATTAAGCAGTGGGTTCACTTCCGGTCCTTGAGGGTTGTGAACAAATTGGGCTTTCAGGAATATTCCTTACAAATATCTAGAGATATGAAGCCCTCAGCCCAACCAACCAGCTTCCTAAATTCTGAGCGTTATTTGTAGCTGAAAAGAGTGTGAGCTTATTTCATTTGTAGAAACAAAATTCTCTATTTTGACATTGTTTCAGATCATTGATTGACCCATATCCACCTCATTCTCTTCTGGTAGTGTGAAGAGTTTCTCTCTCTGGTAACCAGAGCTGAGATTGTGATGTCATAATGCCTCATTCCACCAATAAGAGCCAACCTCATCAGTGATGTCACAAGGGCTCGATTGTCCTAGACTTGGCTCGCTTTTATTGCATATGAGGGGATGCTAAAAGGGTCTCAGCCCAACCAACCAGCTTCCTAAATTCTGAGCGTTATTTGTAGCTGAAAAGAGTGTGAGCTTATTTCATTTGCAGAAATAAAATTCTCCGTTTTGACATTGTTTCAGATCATTGATTGACCCATATCCACCTCATTCTCTTCTGGTAGTGTGAAGAGTTTCTCTCTCTGGTAACCAGAGCTGAGATTGTGATGTCATAATGCCTCATCCCACCAATAAGAGCCAACCTCATCAGTGATGTCACAAGGGCTCGATTGTCCTATACTTGGCTTGCTTTTATTGCATATTAGGGGATGCTAAAAGGGTCTCAGCCCAATCAACCAGCTTCCTAAATTCTGAGCGTTATTTTGCCATTGTAGCTGAAAAGAGTATGAGCTTATTTCATTTGCAGAAACAAAATTCTCCGTTTTGACATTGATTGAACCAATTCTCTTCTTGGTTGAGCTGAGAACTTTTCAGCACCCCCTGGTAAATTTGCATACAGTGGAGGGAGGCAGTGTCCAAGCAAATCTTTCGTGCCTATTCATAAGGGAGCTCCAGAAAACCTGACCCCTAATACCTCAGGTCTACTGGCAGCTTAAAGGTAAGTTTCCACAGCTGAATAAGCTTTGGCAATACACCTGGAATTGTTATATTGAAATGGATGTTTTCACTTACTTCTCAAGAAGGAGCAGACTGCCATTACAGTGGTCCTTTGGTTGCTTAGTGACATCTCGTTTTGCTCTTCCATTACAATAGTGGCAGAAAGAAGGGATAATTAAAAATTAACCCCCTGCTAGTACATTCAACCATGACATTTACCTCAGGGAGAGTGCAGCCTGTGGACGCAGAGGCTCTGTGACTTCCTGACATACTTATCTGATTGTGGGTTTGTTCTTCTTGCCTGTTACTCAAAATTCAGTGCAAAGTATTAATGTCTCTGTCGTGCATTAAACATGAAGTATCTATTCTAGTGTATCCTGAGCAAGGAAGGAAAGATAAACCAAAGGTGAAGGATGGCAGTAGGAATATATTCTGGAAAATGTACAGTATAGAGTGAAAAACTGTGTTTTCGGCTCTGGCTTCAGGCTCTGAGCGTCAGAGACATTTCTCCAGCGTCTCTCACCAGAAGGGTCAGAGTAATCAAACCAATGTGTTTGCTATCAGGTGGGCCTTGAGAGAAGTCCTAGACTAGAGATTGAGAAACAAGTCCTTTGCAGCATGAAAAACCTCCGTTCATGCTAAACCTCAAAGACAGCACATGGGGGATGAGATATTTAGCAGCTCTTTGACAGTATTTTATGCAGAAAAATACTGTCAAAAGAATACAAAAAATAAACAAAACAAAACAATGTTCTATGTATCAAAAAAATTATAACTTGGGGAAAATATTCAAGTGCCTACACATAAAAATATGTGACACTGGGAGCCATAGCAACACCATGAAATTTGTAGAAAAATCTGTCATCAAAAGAGAAATTATGGCCCAATACTAATTCAGTCAGAGCTACCAAAAAGTCAGCTCGGATACATAAATGATTAATTTGATGTGTCAAGATGGAGGCAATTAGTGGAATGTTGAAGTGTAGTTTCTCTAAATCCATCGTAACCAAAATGTCAGTGTCTTGAATATCTACGATGCTACCTAAGTGTTGAATTTCAGTTGAGGTAACCTAAAAATCAAGGTGGCTATAAAACATTCAAATTCCTCCATCGGAGAAGAAAATCTCATTTTAACATAACTAGTTGCTTTCTAACTGGAGAGTTTATTGGGACTTAATGATTTCTACCTTCCAGGTTGACTCAGTCAATGAGTTTAGTCTTCTTCTGACTCCCCAGCTCGAGGGTAGGAACAAGGTTTCCCAAACAGTTTTTGGCACTCTCTGCTGGGACTTACGGTACATTCAGGGTAAACAACATATCTGAACAAGCCTCATTCTTAGACCCAATGTATGAGAATAACTTCATTATTGAATTCTGAATAGTAGACCAGGTTAAGAATGACAAAAGGCTAATTAGAATGTCGCAGGGAAAACCCAGAGTTTCTCGAAGACTTGGCACTCTACTTCAGTTCTGTGCACCTTACAATAATTTAGGCTGTGGGTTCCCTCTTCTCTAATATATGTATTGGGCCATAGGATGATCTATGGATTGGTTTCTTAGAATGCTGAATGAATATTAAATGAGGCGCATTTTATACACTGAAACATTTGAGGAATCTTTGATGTAATTCTGCTCCGGTCCTGATGGACTACAAATAGCTCTGATGGTCAGGATAACCATAATGACTATGTATAATATATATATATACTGATGTACTAAAGAAAAGGTAGCTTGAGGTCCATATTTTGGTGACTCTGCAAAACAGACCTGATCGTGAGCTATGAGTGATCTGAATCGTGAGCTCTTTCTGTCTGATTTCTAACGAGCGTTTCTTTCTTTCAACAGTTCCACCAGGTGAGAAGAGTGATGACCATCTTTTTCCTTACTATGGTTATTTCATACTTCAGTTGCATGAAAGCTGCCCCGATGAAAGAAACAAGTGTCCGAGGACAAGGCAGCTTATCATACCCAGGGTTTCGGACCTATGGGACACTAGACAGCGTAGGCGGACCTAAGGCCAGTTCAAGAGGAGGACTGCCGTCGTTGGTAGACACTTTTGAGCACGTCATTGAGGAACTGCTGGAGGATGAGCAGAACACGAGGCCCAGCGAGGAGAACAAAGATGCGGACTTGTTTTCTTCCCGAGTCATGCTGAGCAGCCAAGTGCCTTTGGAGCCCCCCATGCTCTTTCTGCTGGAGGAGTACAAAAACTATTTGGATGCGGCAAACATGTCCATGAGGGTCCGCCGTCACTCAGACCCTGCTCGCCGGGGGGAGCTGAGCGTATGTGACAGTATTAGTGAGTGGGTGACAGCAGTTGACAAAAAAACGGCAGTGGACATGTCGGGGCAGATGGTCAGCGTCCTAGAGAAGGTTCCAGTGTCCAAAGGTCAGCTCAAGCAATATTTCTATGAGACTAAGTGCAACCCCATGGGGTACATGAAAGAGGGCTGCAGGGGCATAGACAAGAGGTACTGGAACTCCCAGTGCCGAACTACCCAGTCCTATGTGCGAGCTTTCACCATGGATAGCAAGAAGAAAGTTGGTTGGCGGTTCATCCGAATAGACACCTCTTGCGTATGTACATTGACCATTAAAAGGGGAAGATAGTGAAGCTGTATTGTACAGATTCCACCGAGACAAATTATCTATTTGTATATATACATAACAGGGTAAATTATTCAGCAAGAAAAAATAATTTTATGGACTGCATGTATAAATGAAGTTTATACAGTTCCGTGGTTCTGCAATCTATTTATTAAACATATCCATGACCTAAGAGAAAGGAAAAATCATTTGCACACAACTTAACAATTAAGTCCACATTACATTCCTCGATAACGTTGTGGTTTGTTGCCGTTGCCAAGAATGAAGAGCGTAAAGAGTTAACAATAAGTAACTTGCATGCCTGCTTCAATTGTGAATTTGAAACTAAAGTATCCTCATTCAGGCAACATTTGAAGCAAAACATTCCATTTGCATTCTCAAGAGTAAGTACGTATCTTTATTCCTGTCGGTGTTATAGCTCTTCACTGCTCTATAACTTCTCATCACGTTGGAATTAAAGCAATGTTAAGGTGCTGATGTCAGAGCTTCACTGTTTATTATTATTTTTTTTTTATTCCCGCAAGCCGAAGGATAGGGGGAGGAGGGAAAAGAAGCCCTTTCATTGATATATCTGTTCTGCAGAAGAAATAAGAATTCATTTTGTATATGTTGTGAAGATGTTTGCAAAAATCGAGTTGAAATACTACTGAAAAAAAAATAAAAATAAAAACGTAAGGCATCTGAAACCAGAAGGCTACTGTTAACCTTTGTGGCCTGTAAACCTACAGTCTCAAAGCCTCCTGTGTCCCTTTTCTGTTAGGGAGCAGTTCCACAAAGCAACTTGAATTTTGTGCATTTGAGGCAGTTTACCATAAAAACACTCAAATACCTAACATGAAAATACTCCAATATAGAATTCCACTCCTGTGTTATATCAACCCCCAATTCGTCATATACACTATTCCCCTCGGGCGATCATGTGAGCGCCATTTGCCATTCCAGCCTTTAGTGGGTGCTAGGCGGTATTCTGTGTATAGTGTGCGATTGGAAGGGGTGTTCATATGGGCGGGGCATGCACATGGCCTTGAATGGTGTCATTTTTTTTTTTTTTTAATATGTCGCTTAAACCAAAGCGGCTCAAAATAAAACAACAGAAACAATCTCTCTAAGCCCCCACAACGGAAGGGGGGGGGGGGTGTCATTTAGGTGTGTGCATTCACACTCTCTGCAGAATTGGCATAAGTAGGCACACCTAAATGTTGGTGCATAAATGCCAGCTTACGTTAATGCCCAGATCCTGTTATAGAATTTGCATCTTGGCATCTGACGTTTGCTGCATTGACTTTCCCCTATGCTAAGAGTTGCAGGTTCAAAATACCAGTCTTTTCCTTTGGGCCTTATTTCTACCTCCCTCTCTCGTTTCTATTTTGCATGTTTGTAGAATTGTTTTGGAATAAATGAAAAACACATTTGATTCTGTGTTGTGGCCAGACCACTGTTGTTCGCTGCTTCCGGTCCGCTTGTATCTGGACATTGCTCCTCTGTGAGGTTCCTCCTCTATCACGTATGTCAGTGTGAAGACAGCTTGGGGATCTAATGAGGCTTCGAGGCTCAGTTAGGCAGTGCAGTGAATTATTTTGGGGTTATAGAACTGTCCTTTAAGGGCCGAAACAAACTTGGTTTTCAGATTAAGTAATGGGCAAAGTAACGGCATCCCTTACTCCAAATATGTGCAAATATTACCTGATATGGACCTGAATTATGTAGGCTTGTTTCTAGATTCATTAAACTTTACTCCCAAAGACACTGAATGATAGAGAAGCTTTTCTCACTTTATGAAAACAGCTGAGAAACTGGCCAAACAAAAGTCAAAAACCAAGGAGAGTGAGGTAGCAGAGGGGAGCAACATTTGAACCAGTTTCCTTCACCAATCTGGTAATGTAGACCCCTGAGGACCTCTCTTTAGGCAAAACTCAGCTGAGTCGGGCATGGTTTTGACTCCTCCACTACGGTTGCTAATTAAGTTGGCTGCATTTGGAATGCCCTAAGACCTCAGTCTCCTTGGTGGTTGACTTTTGTTTGGTCTGCTCCATATCTCTTGTTGACCACCTGCCCGTCTGTTTTCTTGGTCAGTAGAGAACCTTTAAAAAACTTAAGTCAAAACACAACAGAAGCTCCCAACGTCTGTTCTTTAATTACATAATGATTGACCTTCAGTGAGGTTTTTCACCAGTATTTTCGCCTTACAAATAGTAGGACCTCAAAAGTTTATTCACAGACAAAGAGGCCAAGACCCAACTACCCTTTATTCCACATGACATCAAAAACTAGGGAACTTGGGTGCAAGGATGGAACAAACTGGTGTGTTACTGCCCCTGTTAGTCATCTGACATCCAAAACATTGAACATTGTGTTGCTGTCTGCCAACTGGCAGGATCCTGATAAGGCCCAATATGAAGCCAGGGTGCTGCTTGGGATACAGTGAACCCTTCCCAGTGTACACCAGCCTAAAAATTAACTTCTACATAATTTATTCCCTTCTCCAAAGGTGGGTAGGATTTTAATTTAAGCAGGTCTGCATCCAATGCCACCTCATATAGTGATGGAAGAAGGCCTTGGGGAATATAAAGTCACAGGTTGCAAAGTAAACTCACATAACCCCTGACTTTCCAGAGGTGGTATAAGAAATAATTCAGTGGGCCGTGCCCCTGTGCTGTTAGGGGGTAGGTGACATTAAGAGAGAAAAACCTTGTGGGGGCTGACTCTGAAATAATGGGTCTGGAAAAGGGGTTAGACAAATTCCTGGAGAGAAACTACATAAACCATGATTAGTTCTTCAGATTGAGTAAGAGCAAATGGCTATTATCCTTGGAATCCCGTGAGTACTTGTCAGAGACAGGACGCTGGACTTGAGAGGCCTTACGTCTGGCCCAGTAGGGCTCATCTTGTCACCATGCCTCAAGCTTCAAGTGCCTACCTTCCAACTTACTCCAATGCAGGCCTTTAGAAATGCTTTGCTTGTCTGCCCCTACAATTCACAGAGTCTATCAGTAGAGAATGACATGGGGACAAATTTGTCCCCATCGCCATAGGAACTCAATTTTCCCATCCCATCCCCGTGAGTTTTGTCATTGTCCCTGTCCCTGCTCCATTCCTGTAAGCTCTGCCTTAACCGCACAAGCCTCGAGCACTTATGATTTTAAAGCATTTGAGGCTTGTGCAGATGAGGACGGAGCTTAGGCATTGGTGGAATGAGGCATTATGACATCACAATCTCAGCTCTAGAATGTTGCTACTTATGATTCTAAAGGGTTTGAGGCTTGTGCAGATGAGGACGGAGCTTAGGCATTGGTGGAATGAGGCATTATGACATCACAATCTGAGCTCTAGAATGTTGCTACTTAGGATTTAAAGTGTTTGAGGCTTGTGAAGATGAGGACGGAGCTTAGGCATTGGTGGAATGAGGCATTATGGCATCACAATCTCAGCTCTAGAATGTTGCTACTTAGGATTTTAAAGTGTTTGAGGCTTGTGCAGATGGGGACGGAGCTTAGGCATTGGTGGAATGAGGCATTATGACATCACAATCTGAGCTCTAGAATGTTTCTACTTAGGATTTGAAAGGGTTGGAGGCTTGTGCAGATGAGGACGGAGCTTAGGCATTGGTGGAATGAGGCATTATGACATCACAATCTGAGCTCTAGAATGTTGCTACATATGATGTTAAAGCGTTTGAGGCTTGTGCAGATGAGGACGGAGCTTGCAGGGACAGGAAAAGAACTCGACGGGGCGGGAAAATGAATTCCCATGGGGACGGGGAAAAATGTGTCCCCATGTCATTCTCCATCTACCACCCCAGGCAACTTCAAGTTTAGGCTGAAGGGAAAAAAAAGAAATCTAAAAGTAGATCTAACTCCCACATCCACACTCACCATTGCTAAGTTCGTTACATCTGTAATTTCTATAATGTCAATACGCACTTGAATTGTTTTTTTTTGGGTGTTGAAACAAATCTGTTTGAGTACGATGAAGTGCTACATCTCACACATTATCCCACTGCTAGAAACAACGACGGTCAATATTCAAAACAATTAATCCCAGTTGAATCACCTCTATGGGGCTGAATATCTGCAATAAGGACTGAATTCTATATGTTGTGTCTAAAAAGAAAAGTGGCGCTGAAAAAAAAGTGGCATTCTATAAGCTGGGCTTAAAGTTAGTCGCAGTTTAGAGACTAGTAATTACACCCGAGAATTATGACTAAATTTAGGCATAACTTAAAGTAACACCCATTTCCACACCCCATGTTTTGACTTGCATGTAACACTTAGACACGTAACATGTCATTGATTCTGATTAGCACAAATAATTGCTTCTTAAAATGCCAATTAGTACTAATTAGTTTGTTATTCAATTAAATTTTACACACAATTTGAGTATACAACCAAAAGTGTATGCGCATTTTTACCACTTTTTATAAAAGTAGGGGGTAACCACCTTGGCCAAAGCCAGCTAGGTAGTGGGTGGTCTGAAGGCAGTCACCACTTGACTGGTTAAGTGTTCGGCCTTAATCGGTTATGTTTAACCAGCCGAACGGAGCCTATGTTTGTCTGGTTTCACTAAATGTTGGCATTTAATCAGTTAGGTGCTCGTTGTCCAGACATGGTCCAGACGAGGGTGGTTTGAAAAGTTTGGTAAAAAAGCAATGCAGTCTCCATCGAGGGCTATACACTTAGTCCAACGAGTTTTTTTCATATCATCGGAAAAATAGGTTTTATCAAACTCTGCAAAACACTCGTTGACGGCATCGATGACTTAATGGACTGCGATGCCACCTCAAGAAGATTTACCAAACTTTTCAACCCCCCCTTCATAAAACTAACAGTCGCTACTGACTGAATATTTAAGTAAAATTTTCTATAAATCTTCCATCCTCCTACACAATAACATAGAAACATAGAAGATGAAAGCAGAAAAGGGCTACAGCCCATCAAGTCTGCCCACTCTGCTTACCCACCCCCTGTCTATGCCCTCGTAGGGATTCCACAATGAGGCTGAGTCCAGTGAGATTCCTGGACTGTACAATGGCAAACTCTCATCCACTGCTCGAATCATGTAGACTCAGGGCAGCCAAAATGTTGAGGGGAATGAGCCAGGTTAGGGCAAGGGAAACAAGACCTGTGGATCCTTCTAGGCAGAAGAAAGGTCTAAAAACAAACTGCGTGGCATTTCAATCAAATAAATGAAGACATGTGAGTGGAAAATATATTATTTAAATAAAGCATTAGCCCCAGAGATGCAGGAGAGGAATTGATGGGTTGACAGGACAGGAGAAGACATCCATGATCTTCCAGTAGAGTAGGGCGCAGGCGGAGGTACGTTTTTGTAGTGTTTTGATTTGAGTTTTTGTTAAATACAGATCGTAAAAAAGAAAAAAAAAAATCTTGCCGCACTTGAAGAACAAACCTTTGTTTTACATTTTTTTTAAAAAATACAAGCTAAAGCTTCAAAAGAGGAAAAGAGTATTTATTTAATTAGTAAAGATAGTCTGTCCCAAAGTATTTTTGAAAGCACTGATGTTGACAATTTCTGATCAACTGAAACCAAAATGTGATAATATGTAGCTATAAGATATGACTGCTAAGCTGCTTACCATCCTAGGCTTGGCAGGTTCAGCTGAGCCGAGATTTAAGTCTCTCTCTCTGTCACTTACTTTTTTTTCAAGTCTTGCAGTGGTCTGTTTGTGACAAAGGTGTTTCAGGCATGGTAACAGGTCTATTGCTTTGTAAAAGTGAAACTCCTGGAAAATGTAACCACATGTCTGTGACCTAGTTCTCTATATGAGAAAAAAAAAAAAAAAAAGAGATATCTATTCATACCATGTGTAATAAATATTTATTGTATTTTCAGTGTATTTATATAATTATGTTATTGAAATTGGCACTTAAGCTTCAAAGCATCTGAATCCTATTGTAAATAGAATTAAGCTATATTTAAGTGTATTAATTAACATATAATATATGTTTAAATATAAAAAATTTTTTAATGTTTTTAAATATATTTTGAAAATATATAAAACTTGGTTTTGGATCCTGTGACTTTTCTCTGGCTGCAAAGTGAATGTGCGATTTCTTGAAACCTGCTCCGGGCTCTAAGACAGAGGCATTTCCTGGTACCCCAGTGAAAGCTTCTTCCTACTAGACACCTCGAGGTTTGACAGTTCGCAGCAAGGCATGATACACTGTCCTGATTTGACCCATATCCCCCCTGCAGGAAAAGTTATCCCACAAATCAGACCGTGTCTGTTTTATCCACTTGCAATAAATTTACATAAGACAAGGAAATTGACACTGAGCGGAAAACTAATTGGGGATTCTTGCAGCAGATCTAAGTTTGATATGATTTAGCACCTTGGTGACATGCCAATGATTTATACTGGGCTTTTGCAACTGAGACGGGCTTCCCTGTGATTTAGCACATGGACAGATTTCTAATGTCATCTGACGAACGCTGTAACTGCCATGTCTAGGTTTTTACTTAGGAACTTCTTCATAGGGGAAAATGCTGTAAAGAGTGGCCTGAAGAACATCCCCCAAGACCTGCATGCATGCTAATTGGTTAACAAACCAATCATTCATGTTAATTAGCACCCATTCAAATCTAACTGCACGCTATACTATAAGGCATGGCACCAAACTAGGGTTGCCATATTTATCGCCGTAAAATCCCAGATACATGTCCACGCCTCATTCTGGCCCCAGATCCGCCTTGTTCTACCTCCAGCCTCGTCCTGTTCTGCCCCCACAAAGCCTCACCTTTTCTGACCTCCAGGTGGAGTCTGACATCATCCACGCATGCTCGTTGAAGGCCCTCCAGACGTGGCTCAGGGTGTTCCAAAACCCAGAAAAACTGCCAGGTTTTTGAAAGTCCGTGGCTTTCTCAGACATCTGGTAACCCTACACCTTACTGCAATCAAGTTCAAGTTTCAAGTTTATTTGAATTTGATAGTTCGCTTATTAAATACTAAGCGAATTACATAATAAAAAGTTATAGCATAAGGCAATGAGACAAGTTATTTAACATAAAAAATTTCAAGGGGCTGTGACAGACTGACAATACAGACATACTAATATACACATAGGAAAGAACATTAGGAAATAAAAGTTACATTTTGCTGTTTCCCAGAGGGAAGAAAGGGGATATGTGATAGGTAGGGAAAGAAGTAAGAGGAGATTTAGTCAGTTTAGTACTTCACGGAAAGAATAGTACATATGGGAAAAGCATGGGTGTGTCGGGGCGTTCCAAAAACTTGCATGCATTGTTGCAGCACACTGCCTTGGGCACTGACATTTACACCAGTTTTCAGTGGGCATGCCTGGTGCCAAAGGTTAAGCGCAGGAATTAGCGCTAAGTGCGATTCTATGAAGAGCATGCGCCCTTTATAGATTCAGGTTTAGTGCTGAGTTTTATTCAGTGATGAATTTTGAATGCCATTTATAGAATTCTTCCTAATCGTCTGTCATGGTAGCCTTAGAAGTCCCAAAAATTGTACAATGTTTCTTAGGGAAAATTCCAGCTGGAGAAGTTCAAAATACCTACACACATTTTTTTAAGGGCTGTTTCCTGAAAGGAAAGGGGGAGCGGAAGAGTTTGCATCCAAACTGTTCGTTCACACTTAGTTCCTTTATCTGGCAAGAAGAAGAGAGGAGACCATCGCTGCCAAAACATTATTGCACACAGGAAAATGGGGAGAGAAATTAATTATAGGATTTCATACATTTTATGAGTAAATCCCAGAGTCTGAGCTAGAGAATGACACGGGGAACTCAATTTTCCCCACCTGTCCGCGCGGGTTTTGTCGCTGTCCCTGCCCCATTCCTGTAAGCTCTGCACAAGCCATGATTTTAAAGTGTTTGAGGCTTTTGCAGATGAAGACGGAGCTTGCAGGAATGGGACGGGAAAAGAAGTCGCAGGGATAGGACGGGATGGAAAAATTTGACCCCCGTGCCATGCTCTAGTCTGAGCATCACTCCTTCAAAATTACAACCCATTTTAAAAGGTTTCACTAGTAATACAAAAAACGTGTTGTGCTCTTCCACAAAAAGGTAAATTAGAGGTTTTTACTCTATAAATCAGGGGTAGGGAACTCCGGTCCTCGAGAGCCGTATTCCAGTCGGGTTCTCAGGATTTCCCCAATGAATATGCAGGAGATCTATTTGCATGCAATGCTTTCAATGCATATTCATTGGGGAAATCCTGAAAAACCCGACTGGAATACGGCTCTCGAGGACCGGAGTTCCCTACCCCTACTATAAATGAATAAAACATCAAAGAAGAGAAAGTACATTTATC
Organism: Geotrypetes seraphini; assembly: GCF_902459505.1. NCBI lineage: Eukaryota > Metazoa > Chordata > Amphibia > Gymnophiona > Dermophiidae > Geotrypetes > Geotrypetes seraphini. The sequence continues at coordinate 2,439,232 of NC_047102.1, forward strand.
ACAACAGGAAAAGAAGTTGCTTGTGTGAGCTGCAGCATAATTTGTGAAGTTGTGGACACTGACCTGCGAAGTGCATAGACCTAGTAACTGAGGCATTGATCACGCAATGCAAGTTAATCAACTGAAGGGACACAAGATATGGAGACAGAACTCCACTGAGCGATTCTACATCACACAACTATCTAAACTTAGAACACCAGTAAGACACAACAACTTGTTAGCCGGATTTGAGACATTGGTCAGTCTTGTTAGCCTCTCCTCCTGATGCCAAGTTCTCCCTTTATTCTCTAGAACATTTAACTGGGTATCATAAAGGCTCTATGGCCTGGATTCTATCAACGGTGTCAGTCAGCACGGTTGTCAGCCGCTAGGCACCGTTGATAGAATCACACCTAAGTGGACTTAGGCGTAGCTAGGTGTTCACTCGCCTAATTTGGCAGCATCTATGCCTAACTCAACCACGCCTACTTTTTCAGATAGGTGCCCTTGGGTGTGGGATGGTGCATCCACTTAGGCATCGCTAGGCATTCTTTCAGCACTGAACTCTTAAATGGTTTAGTTATCTTTTTTTTTTTTAATTTGATTGGCACCGTCAATTACCACACCAATTTTTAAAGAAATTGATGCGGATCCTGAACTTAGGTGTAGTGGTTAGAGCAACTGTCTCAGCATCCTGAGGTTGTGGGATCAAATCAAATCCCATGCTGCTCCAGTCCTCCATTGCCCCAGATACGTTAGACAGATTGTGACTACCTGATTACAAACTGCTGATAGGCAGTATATAAATACCCAAGCTAAATAAATGCAAGCATCCTTTATAGACTATGGCCCTATATATCTATGACATCACAGTCCTATTAATGATGGTATAAGGGCTGAAGTGACAATATAGAAGCTCTTCCACGGTCAGTTGCTTTGCGACTGCAGAAGGATCTGAACGGGTTCAACGACTCATCTGCGAGGCACTCAACCACCTGAACGTTTCTCCCACTCTTGAACTTCCCCAGAGGAAATGGTCCTGACTCATAGACGAGATTGAATCCTGTCCACTTAGAAAGAGAACAGCCAGGGAACTCTGAAATCACATTTGGCCGTTTGTGAGAGAATGGAGCAGAGGATTTTCAGAATTTCATATTGCAATTAGAAAGGGATAAATCTCCCAAGAAGGCCCATTAGATGGGAGCAGAGTAATCTGTCCACATCTGTCTGACATCAGAGAGGATTTCCCTCCTGACAGACTAAGCCCACAGCCATGCGTGTATTTGTGTACGGTCATCTGAGAAAGGTTATTCTAGAAGCCTCCCCGAAGCTCCAGTAAATCTGAATTGTGCACGTCGTAACTGGGTCATTCTGTATTTGGAACAGATTTGCAACTGAAACGGGTTGGCCACAGCCAGAATATTAATAAGGAACAGACCATTCCCCCTGCGAATACCAAATACTTTGCTATCCTATCTCTTCACGAAATGAGTTTGGAGGAAATATCCCCAAGCTTCCTGTGCTAAATCCTGTGGATAATTTCCTTGCACTCCCTCTCCTGATAAAGTCTGGAAGGAGAACAACAGGCTGAAGCAAATGTCGGAGATTAAGATGCAAAACAATGATTTCATTAAAAAGAGGAACTAGCCTCCTAGTAAAAGGTGATGAAACAAAATACTTGTCTTAAGCAGCCTTTTTTTTTCTAGGATAAATCTGCCTCTTCCTCCAAAACCAGGATTTAGTCTGACCCTGACCCCTGAGATGCATGCTTGTGGAGGGTCTTCAAATACTGCGACTATTTACTCTGTGATTAACTGCCTTGGCCAGTTGGAAAAACAAAAGATACAGCAGAATTAGAAAAGGTATAGAGATGGGTGACAAAAATGATACAGGGGAGGGGATGACTTCCTTGAAGAAAGGCTAAAGCGGCCATTAGTAAAATTTCACACTCCTTTCCATACTTACTATCTGCGATATGGAATGGACTACCTTCTCCTCTTCCTCTATAATATTACCAAAATCCAATCCTTCCTCTACCAAAACACTTAGACTACTGCAACTCGCTACTCTCAGGCCTTCCACTTAGCCATCTCGCTCTCCTCCAATCCGTCCAAAATTCGGCTGCATGACTCATATTCTGGGAAAGCTACCTTACTCACGTTACCCCTCTTCTAAAGTCACTTCATTGGCTTCCCATTGATTTCCAAATACAATTCAAATTCCTCTTACTGATCTACAAATTTTCTCACTCAGCTGCCCCTCACTATCTCTCTTCATTTATCTCCCCATTTGATCCCCCCCCCCGACCTCCACTCAGCTGGTAAGTCCCTCTTTTCTGTGCCCTTCTCTTCGGCTGCAAACTCCAGACATAAGAACATAAGCAATGCCTCTCCTGGGTCAGACCTGAGGTCCATCATGTCCAGAAGTCCGCTCACGCGGCGGCACAACAGGTCCAGGACCTGTGCAGTAATCCTCTATTTATACCCTTCTATCCCCTTTTCCAGCAGGAAATTGTCCATTCCTTTCTTAAACCCCAGTACTGTACTCTGCCCTATTACGCCCTCTGGAAGCGCATTCCAGTAGTCCACCACTCGGGTAAAGACTCTGTCCCTTCTGCTATGCTGCACCATATGCTTGGAACAAGCTACCGAAATCCCTACAGCGAGCTCCGTCTCTGACAGCATTCAAGGCCCAGTTAAAAGCCCACCTCTTCGAGAGTGCTTTCGACTCCTAACTCCTCTGATCTTGGGCATCCCCCAACCCTATACGTCATGTCTATCTGTCTAAGTTAGATTGTAAGCTCTTCCGAGCAGAGACCATCTGTAAATGTCAAAATGTACAGCGCAGCCTATGCCTTTTAGTGATAAGCAGTAGTAGTAGATCATGTTTCTCTCTTCAGATCTTTTGCAAAACCTTAACAACCATTAGGTTTCATCGCTTTTTCGGTTATAGCTCCAATGAATGTTAATAGATCTTTATTTGTGATCTAATTATGTAAACCGAATCGAGCTCCTATTTTTAGGAGATGATTCGGTATATACAGTAAGACTAAGATTAGATTAGATTTAAGACCATATACTCTGTTTACGTGTTTCTGACTTTTGTACTGTAGATCAGTTCAAAATGAGCTGCGATATAGGGGCTGGAAGATGTATACAGAGAGCAAGCCAAAGAGTTAACAGTATGGGAAATAGCGCCTTGTCTGTGTAGTCTGTATCTGGCTGCCAAGAAAGCTGGGATAACCTACAAAGAGTAATCCTGGTTACATCCTAACAACCAAGGAACAGCTGCAGCAAGTTTTCAAGAAAACTGGCTTAATCCTGGATAGAACCCCGAGATCCTGAGCCTGAGCAAGCTTTGGACAGTAGCTTCACTAGTTGGACTGTGATAAAGCTCAAAGGTAAGAACAGGAGGGTACTTTTGGATCACATTTGGGGTCTTTTGTGAACCACAGAGGCAGATGAAGACCAGCAGAGGTGGAGGGTGGCACTGTAGCAAAATGGAAGAGAGATATAGAGGGCAGTAGGAGAAAGAGGTTTGAGGGGGAAACGATGTTGGTAGGGAAATCTACCCAAAATAGGGTTACCAGATGTCGGGACTTATCTGGACATTCTTATCTTCTAAACTAAACTAAACTAAAGCTTAGATTTGTAGACCGACTCGGTTAACGATAAGAATTGTACGTAGATAAAAAGAAAGAAAAAATGAATAAACCAAAATTTAGGGGGAAAGTTAATATGTATGGTTTCCAAAGTAATTAGCAAACAAAATTGTCTTCAAAGTTTTTCGAAATGACTCCTTAATGTAAGTGGCAGGCTATTCCAAAGTTCTGTCAATTTAAAGGAAAAAGATTGACTGAATTTCCAAATAGATTAATTTTTATCCTTAAATGAGGGAAAGTTAAGTATCAGTCTTTGAGAACTTCTGGCAAGACGAGATCGATGAATGTTCCAACACAAGAGGAATAAAGAGGCCGAATAAGATCTTAAATGCAATACAAACGCATTTGAAATGGATCCTAAGATGGACTGGGAGCCAGTGTAACTTTCTAAGCAATGGGGACACATGGTCAAATTTGCGTTTTCCAAAAATTAATTTAGCAGCGGTATTCTGTATCAGTTGGAGTCTTTTTAGAGGACTATCTATCTGGGTGTCTGGATGGATTTAGAAAACCCAGCACTTTGTCTGTCACATCAACACATGTTTTGAGGCCCCGAGCTCCAGGAAGAAGAGGAAGTGAGGTAGCCTGGGGGCGGGGCTGAGGGCAGAAAGGGGCGGAGCCACATGTCCTCTCTTTTTTCCATATAAAATATGCTGACCCTAACCCAAAGTGATAAAGATCCAGAGAGGAAGAATTTTGACTGGGCAAACTGGACAGGTAATTTGCCCTTATGTGGCTTTACTCCTGGAAAGATCCATTTCTCAAATTATGTGCTGGATACATGTATAAAATTATGCATAGGTAGTGACACTACACACACTTGCATTTATGTATAAATCCCGATGAATTTTGCCCAAATTTGGGAACCCGATAAAATGAGTGCTGAATGCTATTGTATAAATGGAGCTCCAAGTTGGCTACTGTTTATAGATCCAGGATCCATGGCCAACTGTAGGCCAATTGGAACCTGCACTTGTAACTCCCTACATGTAGATCCCCTAAATTCTATAACAGTGAGGGCATTGTTACGGAACGTCCTTGACCCGCCCATGCTCCTGTCATGGCCACACCCCTTTTCAGGAGTGCACTTAAAACTTTATGCTCACATCTTTATAGAATAGTGCATAGCAAGATGCACACCTAAATCCAAATCGTTACCGTTTAGCGCCAATACTTGAATGTTAGCACCCAAATTTTGACACTAATAGACTCATTACCCAATTAAATTGTACCTGAGGAAGAATCTTAAGAACATAAGAGCTGCCATACTGGAAATACCGAAAGTCCATGAAGCCCAGTATCCTGTTTCCAACAGTGGCCAACTCAGGTCCCAAGTACCAGGCAGAAACCCAAAGAGTAGCAACATTCCAGAGCTGAGATTGTGACGTCATAATGCCTCATTCCACCAATGCCTAAGAGCCAACCTCATCAGTGATGTCACAATAGCTTCATTGTCCTATACTTGGCTCAAAGTATATAAGAATTGCCCTACTGGGCCATCGAGCCCAGGATCCTGTTTCCAAAAGTGGCCAACCCAGGACTCAAGTTCCTGGCAGAAAGCCAAAGAGTAGCAACATTCCAGAGCTGAGATTGTGATGTCATAATGCCTCATTCCACCAATGCCTCAGAGCCAACCTCATCAGTGATGTCACAATGGCTTGATTGTCATATACTTGGCTCACATAAAAACTTAAGAGCTGCCATACTGGGACATACCAAAGTCCATCAAGCCCAGTATCCTGTTTCCAGTTGTACTCATGTCCGAAGATCTCATGGTGTTTAGAGATAAAGACATCAAAGGAGCAAATAGTCCATGTAAAAATTTTAAAGACTATACAGGCACATTAAAATTGAACTCTCAATTGAAACGGAAGCCAATGTAATTTCCTCAACAGAGGTGGCACGTGATCACATTTTTTCTTTCCAAAAATCAGTCTGGCTGCAGAATTATGAATCAATTGCAGCCGTTTCATATTTCCTTTGCTTAATCCCACATAAATGGAATTACAGTAATCCAGCTCTGCCAATATAATGGTTTGAACCAATACTGCAAAATGATCTTGATGGAACAGATGACAAACTTTTTTCAGAGTGTGAAGACTAAAGAAGCATTTTTTAGTAAGATTATTTACCTGGCATTGAAAAAGAGAGAGAAGAATCCAAAACAACACCCAATACTCTAAAAGATGATTCTGTAGGCAAAATATCACCGGAATTAAGGATAACTGAAGATGCAAATTACCAATTTCTGGGCCAAACCATAATAATTTTGTGTTTGTTGCGTTAAGCTTCATATAAGCCTGAAGTGACCACGATTGCAGTTTAGATGTACAAGAGTTTATATTAGCTAAGAAGTTGCTCATATTAGGATCAACAGGATCTAGCAGGATGAAGATATCGTCAGCATAAGTGAACATCATCTCAATGGAACTTAATTTATAATGTTTTCATGTGGTCATATAAATAAATGTTGAAAAGAATCAGAGACAATGAAGAGCCCTGCGGAACACAATCTGGCATCCCTGCAGCAAACGTCTTACCTTCCAAAGTTTACCACATAAGAGCGTAATGTAAGAAATCTTTTAAACCAGCTTAGAACTTTTTCTTCTAATCCTATATCTGAGAGCAATTGAATCAAGATATCATGGCAGACTACATCAAAAGCAGCAGAAAAATCAAATTGTACTAAAAAGGCACATCGATTCTGAGATCGTAAGCTTTGAACCTTGGAAATCAGAGAAACTAATAGAGTTTCAGTACTGAAATTAAGACAAAAACCATGTTGAGATGATACAAGAATAGAGAATTTATTTAAATAGTTGGATAGTTGTTTGGAATTAATAGTCTTGGTCATCTTTGTTAATAATGGAATATTAGCAATCAGACGATAATTTGACGGTACTGTTGGATTCAAGTCAGTGCCTTTCAATAAAGGGGTAAGAGCTCTATGCCCCAGACTCACAGAAAAATAAGCATTATCCAAGAGATAATTTATCAATAAAGGTCTCTCTCTCTCAGTCTCTTTCCCTCATTCTCTCTCTCTCTTTCTGTCATTCTCTCTCTCATTTTCTCTCTCTCTCTCTTTTTGTCATTCTCTCTCTCTCACACAGACTTTTTTTTTCCCTCTCTCTTTCTCTCTCCCTATATAAATATATCTTTCTGTCATTCTCTCTTTTTCTTTCCCTCATTCTCTCTCTCCCGTATCACAGTTCCTGCATGGAATGATCAGCACAGATGATGTTTTATGCAAAGCTCCGACATTATATTTGCAAAGCTTGTTTCTTCAGTGATAGCTTCTGACATTATCTTGCATTCTGCCAAAGTTCAATTGAGAAACTCTGTGCTCTGGGAATCAAGTGATGGAGGAATGTAACACAGTCTGAAACAAGTGTATGATGAAGGAAGCCTAGATAAGGCGGTTCATTAAGTTATCGTCTTGTTCAGAATGCTTTGATAACAGCGTAACAATTCAGCAATATATGTAATGGCCACTGGACTAATTTTATCTCTCTCTGTAATTGAATATGTTTTCAGAGCACTTATGCATGCTCACACTGCTCTTTCTTCTGGTCACAGGGATTTCTGTTCCTATTTCCACACCTAACGAGGAACAGAAAAATAATAATAATAACTATTTTATTCTTATATACCGCCATACCGAAAAGGTACTAGGCATTTCACAACAAATAAAATTGATACATACAATGCGGATAAAATACAACAAATTAAATGAAAAAGAACTTATTAAAAGTTAAAACAGAATGCATTAAGATACCAACCTATCAAATAGTTGTGTCTTTAGCAGTTTTCTTAAAAGCAGCATAAGAAGAAACCTCTAACATAATTTTTCCAAGCCATACATTCAAGAGAAAATGCCACTGAATATAGCTTCAGAATATCCATCTAACTGGAACTGACATATCCAGACAACTTGAACAAAATGGTTTTATCCAAAGTCTCAGTGGTGCCCATGGGGATCACAAAGACAGCCAAGTCGAACTATCAAAGGGAATTTACAGCCTTAACAAGTGCATTTTTAATAAAATATAGTGCCAGCCTTGACACAGGCGAAACCACAGGTATGAAATCCAACTGTTTTCCTCCACAGAAGTGACCGAGTCGGACTGTTCTGTTCGAGGCCCGAGTTCAGAGCTCAGAATGTACAGTGGAATGCTCTTAATTGCGGTAGACACGCTGTTTGGAGAACAACAGAGTAAAAATGTTTAACATAAGCATTTTTTTGTCCGAAGTGTCTTTAAAAGCTCTCTGATGTACATTAATTCATCAGGCACAGGAAGAAATAGCAAGGCAGGGTTCAGACAACAGATAACGGCATTGATGGCTGGTAAATTAAAGGTCACTACATGAAGTCTCTGAAGGATTTCAACGTTACAACCAAAGACCAAAATGCGAACAAGTCAAAGCTGAAATGTCGTGTACTTTCCTGTTTTGATCGTATCATGTTCTCTGCTGGCTATCCATTTTATATCTGCCCTTTTTTTCTTTTAACTGCTCTCTTAACCAGCCAGGGACAGAAACAAGAGCATCTTGATTGTAATAGAAAACTCTGTAAACCTGGTGTTATACATCCCGGTAAAGTACGTAACACATCATAGGTGCTGGAAAGATGCTCCTCATGGAACCTACTCCAGAAAAAGCTCTTGTTCAGATGTTGTACGTCCTAAATAGGAAATCCCTGTGGCTCTGTTGATTTCTCCACAAAAAAACCCCCAACAACCCCAAGCTGGATGCTCTGGAAACATTTAGATGGAAATCAAGTAACATAGTAACATAGTAGATGACGGCAGATAAAGACCCGAATGGTCCATCCAGTCTGCCCAACCTGATTCAATTTTAATTTTTTAATTTTTTCTTCTTAGCTATTTCTGGGCAACAATCCAAAGCTCTACCCAGTACTGAGCTTGGGTTCCACCTGCCAAAATCTCTGTTAAGACTTACTCCAGCCCATCTACACCCTCCCAGCCATTGAAGCCCTCCCCTACCCATCCTCCACCAAACGGCCATACACAGACACAGATTGTGCAAGTCTGCCCAGTACTGGCCTTAGTTCAATATTTACTATTATTTTCTGATTCTAGATCCTCTGTGTTCATCCCACGCTTCTTTGAAATCAGTCACAGTTTTACTCTCCACCACCTCTCTCGGGAGCGCATTCCAGGCATCCACTACCCTCTCCGTAAAGTAGAATTTCCTAACATTGCCTTTGAATCTACCACCCCTCAACCTCAAATTATGTCCTCTGGTTTTACCATTTTCCTTTCTCTGGAAAAAATTTTGTTCTACGTTATTAATACCCTTCAAGTATTTGAACGTCTGAATCATATCTCCCCTGTCTCTCCTTTCCTCTAGGGTATACATATTCAGGGCTTCCAGTCTCTCCTCATACGTCTTCTAGCGCAAGCCTCCTATCATTTTCGTCGCCCTCCTCTGGACCGCCTCAAGTCTTCTTATGTCCTTCGCCAGATACGGTCTCCAAAATTGAACACAATACTCCAAGTGGGGCCTTACCAATGACCTGTACAGGGGCATCAACACCTTCTTCCTTCTACTGACTACGCCTCTCTTTATACAACCCAGCATCCTTCTGGCAGCAGCCACTGCCTTGACACACTGTTTTTTCGCCTTTAGATCTTCGGACACTTTTACCCCAAGGTCCCTCTCCCCGTCCGTGCATATCAGCTTCTCACCTCCTAGCATACACGGTTCCTTCCGATTATTAATCCCCAAATGCATTACTCTGCATTTCTTTGCATTGAATTTTAGTTGCCAGGCATTAGACCATTCCTCTAACTTTTGCAGATCCTTTTTCATATTTTCCACTCCCTCTTCGGTGTCTACTCTGCTACAAATCTTGGTATCATCTCTTATGTTAGAAGATAAAACAACTTCTATTCCTTGGCTTAGGAAGCCTGCTGGTCACCTGATCCAGAAGGTGCTTGGACTTGATGGACTGCTTGTCTCCTCTAAACATGCATGTTCAGAGCATGGAAGGAGACAGCGGGAAGCATGGGTAATGTATCACAAGACAGAGTGGAAATGAGTCCTGGGTGTCACAGTCATCAACACCCCAACCTACAGCTTCTTTGCTGGCTTTTATTTGTACTTTATATGGGCCAATTTGGCAGCCATTCCACTTTTCTGTGGAGCTGGAGAAATCCCAAGCTGTGTTTCCTTATATTAGTGAATCCGCTTCAAACCACCTGAAGAAAAACAAAGTCTAAACAAAGAATTATATTAAAAGTGAAAAAAAGATCCAAACAAAATAGAAATGGGCACTCGTGCGTGATTTCTTCAAATCTGCTGCAAAAGCACATGTCTCCCACAACAGCTGCAATGGCTAGGGTTAAAAAGTCATCTTGCAACTGGGTACAGACATCTTGACATCCAACCACTGACCCACATCAGGTCGCATGCAGTGAGCCAGAGTCAACAGAGATGCGGTGAACTCATTCACTTTCAACGTACGGGTCTGCCTCCGTTTCAGCCTGTCTCAAAGGATCCACCGACAGAATGCCTCCAAGGCTCAATGGCGGCCTTGCAATCGCCTTGATTAGAACTGGCTTTGAAGAGAGTTTGAAACCGAGGGGGAGCAGACATTCAGCACAAGCCCTGTTAGAGGTTTATAACGGATTGAGGGGAGAGATAATACGTATTAATCGGCATTTAATTATATCGGCCCCCTTTTACGAAGCCACATTGGGCTTTTCTTTCACTGGCCACAGCGGTATTAGCTCTGATGCTCATAGGAATTCCATGAGTGCCGGAACTAACACTGCCACAGCCAGCGGTAAAAAAAAAAAAAAAAGCCTATCGCGGCTTTGTAAAAGGTGGGGGTTGTTTTATTTGAGCCCCTTTGAAGATGTTTTAAAGTGTAGAGTGTGATATCAAAATAAATTACCCCCCCCCCCTTTTACAAAACCATGAAAGCAGTTTTTAGCGCAGGCCAACCTCATCAGTGATGTCACAATGCCTTAATGGTCCTATACTTGGCTCACTTTTATTACATACGAGGGGGTGGCGAAAAGTTCTCAGCCCAACCAACCAACTTCCTACATTCTGAGCGTCATTTTGCCTCTGTAGCTGAAAAGAGGGTTATCTTATTTCGTTAAGTGCCAATTTGGAGAAACAAAATTTTCTGTTTTTGACATTGTTTCAGAACATTGATTGAACCATATCCACTTCATTCTCTTCTTTGTTGGGCTGAGATCTTTTCATCATCCCCTCATATATGAAATCTATTCCTCCCACCCCCAATTTTATTTTTTTTTTTTTTTAATTATTCAAATATTTTTTTGATGTATGATTTAGCTTGTGTTGATACTTGGACTTTCGACTATTCAGTGTTTAATTTCCATCATTTTTGCAGAAGGGGGAACTGCTATACATGGATAGAGTCGAGGCTGGCCTTAGGCAAACCTTCAGCCCCCTTCAGAGTTGGCTCGTGTCCCTCCCATGTTCCAGCTTCTTTCCTTTCTTTCCCTCCAGATGTCTGGCACTTTCCCTTTCCTTTCCTCCCCCCCCCCAAGACGTCCAGCATTGGCTCTTCCTTTCCCTCCCCTGCCATCAGCATCTTCTCTTTTTCCCCACCTACCTCTATATGTTTTCAGCATCTCCCTGCTTTCCTTCCCCTTGCAAGGTCTGCCTTATCCCTCCTCCCACATATTATGGCCAGTTCTGCTTCACTACTGCCACAACAGCTGACCAACCTTACAGAACCCACCCCCTCAAAAAAACAACAACTGAAACCTTAAGTATTCTGTTTCAAAGTTCTTGTATTGGAGGAATGGAAAGCATCAGACCTTGGGCATAAACACATGCTGAAGACTGCATCAGCAGTGCCAGTAAGTCAGATGCTGGTGCCACCTTGGGTGGAAGCTTAGTTTGTCTAGTGATTGAACCTGCCCTAGCTAGAGTGTAAACAGAAATGGCCTTTGCAGGGCAAGTTTAACACTCTCTTCCTTTTTTTTTTTTTTCTTCTTTCCCGTTAAGTTGTCATATTTTTAAATTGTAAACCACTTTGTTGTGCCTTTTTGGCTTTAAAGTCAGTGTATGAAGCAAGAGTAATTAAAATAAAAACAAAACGAGTGATAATGTACTAAATCCGTATGAGGAATAGAAATGACTCTGGTCCAGTGTCATATTTATAACACCGGCCACTGCATCCTCGCAGATGAACATGGATTTCTACTTTTTTTCCCTCTCAAATTCTGTTGGTCTCTTGTGCGTTTGGACCGAGCTGTTGAAATTCACTGCAGGAGTCCCAAGTGTCAAGTCCCTGGCAAAAATCCACATGCCAGCAAGTCTGTAATCCAATTTGGATTACGTATTTTTGCAGCTGGCACATCTTGTCGATGTTTGCCGTAAACGTCAAATGGCCAGTTTCACTGTTTCTTGCAAACGCTGCTGGCATTATGTAGCTGAGACCGGCAGCAGAAAGAGTCATTGGCTTAACGCCCGAATGAGAAGCCATTGCACACGGTAGAAGCAGTGTGGTAAGAAACTGTATTACGGTTTGAAACGTTCGAGGAAGTGCTAATAATGAACATGGATAATGATGACGTGTCAGAAGCATAGGCAAATGCATCAGTGAGATGTTAGGGCTGCTCTGATGACTCAAGGCCACTGCCATCAGGGAGATCTGGGCTGGATTCCCAAAGTCATTTTCAGTTTCAAAGGCAGTGGGGAAGGAATTCTCAGCCAGTAACAACCAGTAATGGGTTCTAGTGGAAGACACAGTCTTCAGCCTCTAACTGAGACCTGTCAGTTCAATGAACGGGAGGAGGGAGAGGGTTATGGTGCATTAGGGTTGCCATGTTTTTCTTCAGTAAACCACCCTCTCCCGCCTCCAGCCCCGCCCAATTCCGCATTCTTCCCCCCCATCCCCGCCACACAAAGCCCCCATCTGGACGAGCTGCAGCCGCATCTGGAGGGCCTGGAGCATGCGCGGATGTGTGTGGCATCATCCTTGGGCTTGGCATGTCCAAGTTTTCCCGGATGTCTGGTAACCTTGTAGAGGATGGAATTTGATAACCACTTTTCTGTGGTTACAATCAAAGTGGTATATGTATGTTATAAATTTACTTAGTTTGTACCTGGGGCAAGGAAGAGAGGATTAAGTAACTTGCCCTGAGTCACAAGGAGCTGCAGTGGGGACTGACCCTGGTTCCTCTGGATTCCATGACACTGTACTAGCCTTTAGGCTACTCCTCTATTATATAGAGGGAGGGGGTGGAGGGGGAAGGGTTATATAGTAGGAGGGGGAGGAAGGGGGGGTTACAGTGTGGCGTAGTGGTTAGAGCTACAGCTTCAGCACTATGAGGCCGTGAGCTCAAACCCCATACTGCTCCCTGTGACCCTGGACATGTCATAAGGAGGGGGAACTACTGCTAGGCCTCATTCCAGCAATGCCTAAAAGCCAAACTCACCAGTGATGTCATAAGAACATAAGAATAGCCATACTGGGAAAGACCAAAGGTCCATCGAGGCCAGTATCCTGTTTTTAACAGTGGCCAACCCAAGTCACAAGTTCCTAAGGAGTAAAACAGATTTTATGTTGCTTATCTTAGGAATAAGCAGTGGATTTCCCCAAGCCTATGGACTTCTCTTTTAGGAAATTATTCAAACCTTTTTTAACCCCCGCTAAGCTAACTGATTTCACCACATTCTCCGGCAATGAATTCCAGAGTTTAATTACACATTATTTATATAACATTTAAAATTTAGTGCTGCACAGATGCAGAATGCACAAGTCTGTGTTCATGCACTGCTACTTCCCATTAAATTCTCACTCCCTAGAGAAGGGGATGAATGCAGAAGCACTATGTGGATCCACAGCGCAGCTAACCTGCTAAGCCAAGAAGTCTTCATGGACCCACTCTTCAGAGATTGCTGCTTTTAGAAAGTGCCAGGGCTGTCTGCAAGAGGAGCTCGAGAAGAGCTGGATCTTATTTGGATTGTGGCTCTTTTCAGTGCTGCCATTTGGGCCAGTCTGCACATAACTCGGGTCAGAAAAATGACTGTGGTTTGGCTATTCAGATAATGATGCTGGAAATAGCCACTAGCCAGAGAGCTGCAGCACTGATGGCAATCTCTGGATAGTCAGTGGCAGCCAATATCCAGATTCCACCACTGAATGTTGGTTTTCTTTTTACCAATGTCGGCCAGAGTTTAAAAGACATCCGTGGCCTCAGCATTATCCCCTAAGTTTTTAGGCCTTTGTGGGGATCTCCAATTCCTCTGCAAAACCACTTTATAGCCTTTCTCAGGGAAGGCAAACTGCAACCTTGACAAATAAAATAAATACTCACACATCAACAGATGCAGTGAAACGAAGGGAGGACTTTCAGCTTACACGACCCGTGGGATCATAGCAGACGTTCCAGCTGGTTGTGAAATCAAAACAGAGGAGGCCTGATCCTGTTGCCTTACTTTAACTAAAACCAGTTTTCTGCCTCGGGAATGAAATATGCCATAGTTCAGTCTTTAATGTAAAACAAACACAAGCTTTACTACATCTGCCTAATAGGCTTCTAGAATTATATTCCATCTTCTGATTCACTCCAAGCCCAAACTTTGGTCACACGATACCTGAACCTCTGTTGACTGCAGGTCGTAAAAGATAACCTAAAGCTGCCAAAATACAATTTAAAGCGCAATATTCGTCTTCTTGCCCATCGTATGACATCCACAGAAATGCATAAAGCCAGCGGCTGAAGCGCGCAAATAGCCCGGATCTGTATTTACCAGTTAGATGAAATCAAAATTGATTTTACCTTTCTGAAAAGGCACCACATGTTTTAGCCTCATCGTTTCTTTCCTTTTCTTCTTTAAATTACTGTAAACATTTCCTCTAGTTCTGTAAATCTGGATGCCTAACTATACACTTAGGCCCTGATTCTCTATAGTGTGTCTAAATTTAGGCGTGGTTTGGACGTCCTTGTAGGCGTGATTCTGCAAAACTTAGAAGTCCTTTAGAGAATCACGCTCAGCATCAGTTAGACGTCCTTTAGAGAACTGCTTTATTTAGGTGGAAGTTAGATATCCAACCAATGTCCTTAACGGTGATAATGTTTTATTATGATGATGTTATTAGAATGGTGATTTTATGCTGTTTTTCATTATAATTGTGAAATGCTGGCACCACAATATTTTTAAAAATCTGTTTAATATTATTTATGCACCTCTTTCAAGAATTAGCTCATTGCAACACTCTGTACTCAGAAAAAAAGGGTAGCTTTTTAGCAAGAACTATAAAGCTATCTTTTTCATGTGCTTTGCTTCAATTAACTGATCAGGGCCTAAGTGTAAAGTTAGGCATCCAGATTTACAGAACTAGAGGAAATGTTTACAGTAATTTAAAGAAGAAAAGGAAAGAAATGATGAGGCTAAAACATGTGGTGCCTTTTCAGAAAGGTAAAATCAAACTTATTATAATGTTAAGGACATCCCACCTAAAGAAACGATTCTCTAAAGGACGTCTAAAAATATGAACAACCACCCGACGCTGAGCACATCTAAATTTTGCAGAATCGCACACAGGAGGACATCCGAAGCATGCCTAAATTTGGATGCACTACATAGAATCAAGGCCAAAGTGTCACATTTTCTCTTCTTATATTCCTTTGGAAAGTAGCCCTTGATAAAGGGTCAGCTGGTTCTGGCCACATAAAAAGAATTGCTATAAACTAGTGCTGGTTGGAAAGACGTCAGAGCCTTAATTTGAGTTCAAAAGCCTCATTGATAGAGCTCTTCAGGGTGTTTGATCCATCCTTTCTGGTTGCGACTAGTCTCTGTGTCCTATAAATATTATTGAAGCTTATTACACATCCTGTTTTGCTCTGCTGGAGCCACAAAGATGTCAGGAATGTAAGTCACTATACTAATATGACCTGCTCTGGAGACCCATCTTGCAAATCTTTTTTGATTAACTTATTCCAGAGGGCTCTATTTCATTGATGGTGCTCAAACACACACTAGTTAATTATCTCGTGGTAGGAATGATGCATTGTTCTGTGTGTTGCGAAGTTTTGTTTCTAGGAACTGAATCGCATATTCCAGGTTAGCACACCTGTGCTGGTCACAGAGCCTGTTGTGTATTGATCACTCACACTAAAATGGTAGTTAATATTCTATTCTACGCCCATTATGTGTGTGTTTTTTTGTGACATATCTTACTTTGTGAGGACACAAATATTATATATTATTATATATGCAAACACAAGAAAGAGTGAAAGGAACAGAACACTCCCCCCACACACAGAGTTCTGTGTTTGAAAAAAAAAAATGCTTATTGTCATCCAGAAGTCACACAAAATCCAATATTTTTTCCGTCAGGCTGCATTACTGGAAGAGACATATCCATGAAACTTGGCTGAGCTGCACAGAACATTTAATAGAAAACACAATTTATGACTGGAAAAAAAAAGGTATAGCTCCCATGGGATGCTATTTTTAGAGTAGTTCATCTATAGACACCGACCGAGACAGTTCTCCTAACGTCTTCGTTTTACATTACATTTTATCGTGTCTCATAAGTGCATCTAATCTTGTGATAACACATTAAAATACATCTCTGGCCACAAGGTGCGTTAGATAGATTGTGAGCCCACCAGGACAGATAGGGAAAATACTTGAGTACCTGATTGTAAAACCGCTTAGATAATCTGCATAAGCGGTCTATAAAAACCTAATAAACTTGAAACACGAAATGGGGTAAATTATCACAAGTGTGAAATTTGTGTGCACTTGTATCTTTCATTAAGGCTTCAACCTGGTTATTATGTATTTTGTGATTTTATCCACAAACCTCAGAACATCAACCAAGAAAGAGTAAAACAGGTGAAGATATCTGGAGAAGCTAAGAGAAGCTGGTAAAGTAGTCAAGAAAGCAGAGATTCAAATGGAAGAAAAAAAAAACAAAAAAATAGCCAGTTCAGTAAAATGTGTGTGTGTGGGGGGGAGAGAAATAAGGTATTTATATTAGTGATAGAAGAAAGTTCAAAAGTAATATTGTAAAGGTCAAGGATGAAGGGGAGGAATATGTAGGAAATGTTATTATTCTGTGCATTTTCCCCCTTCTCATTAATAAGACTTTCTACACTGCCTTTTCTAACGAGCAGGTCAGCTGTTCACAGATTAAGGGCTGGGATAAAGACAACAGAAGACCAGCACAAATAGGAATGGAAGTGCGGTAGATTTTGAATATTTTTCAGAGGACTGTGTTCATGAGTAGCTAGCTACACTAAAGGTGGACAAAGCAATGAGGCCAGATGCACACATCTGAGGGTAGTGATGGAATTTAGGATAGTTCTAGCATATCCACTGTCTGACCTTTATAATTCTTCTCTAGAGTCCTGAGTGGTCCTGGAGGACTGGAGAAGGGTGGCTGAGGTCCCTCTCCACAAAAGCAGAAGCAAGGACAAGGTTGGGAGCTACAAGCCAGTGTAGTGAGAAAATTATTGGAAACACATCTAAAAAAGAGGACATCTATTGTAAAACCTGAGGCAGCATGGTTTTACTAGAGGCAGATCTTGTGGGACAAATCTGATTAATTTCTTGGAATGGGTGACCATAGAGTTTGATTGAAGGAGAGCGCTAGATGTGATGTACTTAGATTTTAGCAAAGCTCTTGACACAGTTTCACATAGGCAACTTATAAATAAATTGAGTGTCAATAGTATGGGCCCTAAAGTGACTGACTGGGTTAGAAACTGGTTGAGTGGAAGGTAATAGAGTAGAGTTGCAAATGGAGCTCACTCAGAGGAAAGAGATGTACGGTAAACAGTGATGTGTCACGAGGTTTGTTTCTTGGGCTGGTTCTTTTTAATTTTTTTGAGGATATCAAAATATGAAGTTGGGTGAACACCTCTGATAGTGTGAATAACATGAGGAGGGACCTGGTGAAGTTTGAAGAATATTTTGGAATTTGACAGCTAAGATTTAAAGCAAAAAAAAATGCAGGCTCATGTATTTGGGTGATTTACTTCTGTGCATGAAAGAGCAGCGGAACTTGGGTTCATTGTATCTGATGACCTTAATATGGCCAAAAAGGTAGAACAGGTACTGGCAAAAACCAAAAGGATGCTTGGATACCCCGGGAAAGGAGTGGCCAATAGGAAAAAACGGGTAATCGTGTCTCTAGTGAGATCTTATTTAGAGTACGGTGTACAATTCTTGAGACTGTGATTTCGAAAAGATATGACCGGACAGAGGGCAGCTACTAAAATGGTCAACCTTGTTCATCATAAAATGCATGGGAGAGACTTAAATATCTCAAATGTATACTCTGGAAGAAAGACTGAAGAGGGGAGATATGATAAAGACATTTAAATATCTCCATAGCATAAACGCAAAGGAGACACGTCTCTTTCACTTGAAAGGAAGTTCTGGAAAGATGAGGTATAGGATGAATGTGAAAGGGGATACCCAGAAGGAATCTAAGAAAATACTTATTTATGGAAAAGGTGTGGAGGTGTGAAATGGCCTTCGGTAGAGATGGTGAAGATGAAGATTGTACCTGAATTTAGGAAAGCTTGGGACGTGCAGATAGGATCGGAAGGGATAATGGGTGGTATGGGCAGGCATTTTCTACATTTCTCTGTTTTATTTATTGAAATGATGATATTAACCGCCTTTATGAAAAGATTCACCCAAGGCGGTATACAGTATAATTCAACAGAAAGCTTACAATTGTTAGTGCAAAGACCAAATATAAACATAAATACAATGGATGAGGTAAAGTCAAAATCTGCAAATTGAAACTTAATAATAGGAAGAGCATGAAACAGTTTCAAAAATACACTTATAACAGCACTGAAATTCAAATAGAATCCATAATACTTCTGCAGCATCGAATAAGCACAAATCAGAATGTTCAAATAACATAGATATGACGCTAATGTTTTCCTATAATACATCTTATCCTATAGCCAAGGGGTCAAATGCAGATATCAGATGGGGACAAGAAGCAAACAATACTTCTTCAAGTACCATAAAGTCTCTGTACTGCATTGCAGATATATAATTCATCAGCCAAAAATATATGCCCTAGTTAAATTTTCCTAGAAATGTAAGTCTTATCCATGTACATGGACAGGAAAGAAGGTAAATGAGCACCACTTTTCACACCCTACCTAGACTGCTTTTCCTCTAGTCAGAAACCGAGCAGAATTTCCATACTCAATTAAACAAGAGAGCATCCCTCGTGCTTTCTTAGATACGCTTCACAATCACAGGAGAATATTTTGTATACGAGATAAATTACTTTCACATTAATTTACCAAAAAGAATCTATAAATGCTTACTTTGCTTCCATTTAAATAAAACATTTAACCACACGCAGAGTAGATCAAAGTGTCAAAATATAGAAGCAGTTCATTTTCTCCATGTCATTCTTCTGCTGCCCCTGAATTAATGGCTGACTGACACTTGGCAGATCAAATTGGTAACTTATTGAGGGTGATTTTATAACAGGGTTCCTGGGTTAATAGGAACATTAAATGCTATTTTATAAACACATAAGCACGGGTCTTTACAGAGGGTGCTGAAAAGTTCTCAGCTCAAACCAGCTTCCTAAATCTGACGTTACTTTGCCACACTGTAACTGAAAGAGTGTTATTTTAGTTTATTTCATTAGAGTCTGCAAATTGGCACTTTGCAAACTTACCTTTGTCGAAAAGAGAGGAGAGAAAAACATGGCACAGCCGCTGGAGATGCCTCCCTCAGTGTTTGGCAGGACCACAACTCAGCCTTGGAGCCCTCGGCTGGATCCCAGCGCTGGTCAGGTCCCTCAGATAGGAGGCGGCGCTATCCTGAAGGCTTGGAGGAGGAATATGGAAATATAAAGCAGGATTTATTTTAATTTTTAAATTTAATTTCTAATTTGTTGAGTTATAAGATTTGTTCTGATTTATCATGTTAGTTTTAGTATTTGGGGGGTTCTTGACGTTTTTAAGTGTCATCAACTTGTGTTCGAGTCCTAGCGACTTGATGTATTGCAGATCTATAAAGAAATTGGTTTTGTGCTAGTCCGGAAAGGTCCTCCAGCATCATCCCCATGTCCAGCTATCTGATTGCAGGTCGCCCTCTTCACCTGGTTCCTTCAATCTTCCCAAACATGATGCTCTCCTCCAGTGATCTCTCTCATCTGACGGTATGACAGTCGTAACTTCATCATCTGGGCTTCGAGGGACATAGCCGGTCTGATCTGTTCCAGAATCGATTTGTTAGTTCTTCTGGCGGTCTACGGCACGTCTACAATCCTTGTCCAGTACCAAAGCTCAAATGAGTCGATCTTCTCTCTGTCTTGTTTCCGTAGTGTCCAGCTTTCACAACCATATCTGACCACTGAGAAAATGAGTGCACGGACGAGTCTGATCTTCATTTGGAGTGTTACCTCCTTGACTTTGAATACTTTGTCGAGAGCCTTCATTGAAGAGTTTGCCATGTGCTGTTCTGCGGAGGATTTCCTCCCTGCTAGTTGCTTCTTCATTGGTGGGTCAAAACAAGAGGAAGAATTTCATATGTTTCGTCATGGCATATGAGCAAGACATGTCTGTGAGAGTGTGCCAGAGTTGTGTGATTGAATTTTGTGTTAAACTTGGAAAGAGCGGTAATGAAACTCTGAAATGTTACAGCAATGTTACACAAAATTCAATTGCACACCTTTGGTGAACTCTCACATCTTCCTCGTGTGCCATGACGAAAGAAATGAAGTTCTTCCTTTCACTGTGACCCAACAATGACGACTAAGGCAGTGCAGGTTCAGAAACGTTGTTCTATGAGCTTCACAAAACCCAGCACAGCATTACACGTTTCAATGAGCAGAAGCAGCAAAAAGCATTGGTTACACAGATAATAGTGATATTCAGCTGTTCTCCGGCGGTGGCATAGTAGTGGTGAGCGGCCCTCTTCCGCCTCCCTTTCCCCATACCTTTTGAATTTCTCCGGTGTGAGCAGCATGCCCACGTTGGCGTTGGTTCACCCTTTGACGTCCCTTCCTAGGCACGGGTCCCAGTCAAAGAGAGCGCCGATGCTGATGCGGGCAGCAATCTCATGCTGGGGAAGTAAAAAAAGGTATGGGGGGAAGGCAAGGAGCGCACACGTGTGGCAAGGAGATGATCGGGGGGACAGAGAGGAGAGGAAGAAGGGTGAACACCCCTTACTATGCCACTGCTCTCTGGATAACCACACAGTTTAAGTTAGGTTGGCTTTTTCTGCTTTAGCCACATCGCTATATGGATGGTGCTGAATATTTGCTGACTATCCACAGAGTAATGCAGAATGTCCACACTCCACTGTCATTCAGTCCTGGGGTGTTTTCTGCAAGTCTTCAGCAGCAGAATGCATTTAGGATGACTGAAAATTCACGGAGGGTCCAGATAAGACACTTATCTAGATAATAGTTAGGATGATCTAGAAAAGTGTTTTGGAATGCCAACATGAATTTCTTCTGTGGCACACATGCAATCACAACAAATATTTTTACCACCTATATCATAGTTAATGTGTCTTATGATACGTCCCCAAACCACGGATGTCTAAGAAAGATCATTGGGATCTCAATGGTTCATTAATTAAGCAAAAATATGACAGATCTGCTCTGCAACTTAGACAGCATCATTAAGCTGAAATAGCCTTCTCTGTCTTGCTAGCGGCTGCCGTGTATTCTATCCTCTTATTACAAAAATATTTGTGTCTGGAAACCTTGAACATTATCTATGTTCTATCTCTTGTTATGCCTCAAAGGGTGCGGTGTTTAGCCAACCACCGAGCAAATGGATCAGCATTATACATAATCGTTTTTTCTGAACTGATTAATCCAAATTTGCTCAAAACACTCTGCTTTTCCCTTAGTTTCCTCACTTAGTAATTTTGAAGCCTCTTATGCCAAATACTCTGTCAGTTCCTTCAGAGTTTGTCCTTGTTGCCGAAGTAGAAAATCACAGGTTTAAGAGCCAACAAAGGAGCTAGAACTGTAAAGATCAATATCTTGATCATTCAGCTCAATAACACTTTGTTCAGACTTCTCAGAGCTTATTCTGCAGGTCTCCCTCTGCACCTCTCTACTGCACATCCTCCTCTGGTGAACAGGCTCAGATCTCCCAGGCTAGGCAGAACTAAGGGCCCTACTTACTATGAGGGACCGCTGAAAAGTTTACAGCCCAACCAAGAAGAGAATGATGTAGAGCCATGAGACTTACAAGTTATTCCACACTTTTCATTTCAGTGAGGCAAATGCATCTAGTAAATGGGCACAAGTATAGGGAAACCAAGCCATTGTGACATCACCGATGAGGTTGGCTCTTAGGCATTGGTCGAATGAGCCATTGTGACATCACCGATGGGCCGATCCTTTTTAATATTTATATCAATGACCTGGAGGAAGGAACATCCAGTGAGATCATCAAGTTTGCAGACGATACAAAACTATGCCGGGCGATCAGATCGCATGAGGATAGAGAGAAACTCCAGAGCGACTTGTGTCGGTTAGAAACATGGGCGGAGAAATGGCAGATGAAGTTCAATGTGGAGAAATGCAAGGTAATGCATTTAGGCAATAAGAATAAGGAATACGAGTATACAATGTCAGGTGCAACTCTGGGGAAGAGTGAACAAGAAAAGGACCTGGGTGTACTGATAGATAGGACCCTGAAGCCGTTGGCACAATGCGCGGCAGCGGCAAAGAAGGCAAATAGAATGTTGGGCATGATAAAGAAAGGAATCTCGAGTAGATCGGAGAAAGTTATAATGCCGCTTTATAGGGCAATGGTCAGACCACACTTGGAATACTGCGTCCAACATTGGTCTCCCTACCTAAAGAAGGACATAAAACTGCTGGAGAGGGTGCAGAGATGAGCAACAAAACTGGTGAAGGGTATGGAGAGACTGGAATATGAGGATAGACTTAAAACACTAGGATTGTTCTCCCTTGAGAAAAGGAGACTGCGTGGGGATATGATCGAGACCTTCAAAATACTGAAAGGAATCGACAAAATAGAGCAGAGAAGATTATTTACATTGTCCAATTTGACACGGACTAGAGGACATGTAATGAAGCTAAGGGGAGACAGGTTCAGGACTAATGTCAGGAAGTTCTGCTTCACTCAGAGAGTGGTTGACACCTGGAATGCCCTCCCAGAGGAGATTATTGCGGAATCGACCGTCCTAGGCTTCAAGAGCAAACTAGATGCATATCTCCTTAAGAGAGGCATATAAGGATATGGTGGACTATAAATTACGCCAGGTGTACACCTGGCAGGGCCTCCGCGTGTGCGGATCGCCGGACTTGATGGACCGAAGGTCTGATCCGGAGATGGCAGTTCTTATGTTCTTATGAGATGGCTCTTAGGCACTGGTGGAATGAAGCATTATGACATCACAATACCAGGGGCTGCTGAAAAGTTCCCAGGCCCACCAAGAAGAGAATGATGTGGAGCCAAGTTATTCCACACTTTTCATTTCATTTCATAACATTGAAACAATAAGTGTCAAGAAAAGTGTGGAATAACTTGTAAGTTTCATTCTCTTCTTGGGTGGGCTGAGAACTTTTCAGCGGCCCCTTATAAACTGTCTCAATAGATTAGCACACATTGTCAAATAAAGAGCATTAATTGACAAGAACATGGAGTTTTATTGCACCATACATGTTAAACAATCCTGAGATGCAAGGCATCTGTTAAACCTCCCAAGCTGACTTACTCGCTAAAAGTGACGTTGCTATCTTTTCTCTCTGGGAGCCTCCGAAATCCAAAACTTACCACCCCCATCCCTCCCAATCCTCTTTTGGCAGGGCCAGCTTGACTGTCCCTTTTGGTTCTTCCTGTTCTTAGGTTTTTTATCCTGTCTATCTCTGTGTGTCTTGTCCGAAGGGCCCTGCTTCTCTAGGCAGGACAAGCTTGGCTCTTTCTTAACCCTTGAAGTGCCTTTTTGCTTAACACATTACTAACTGGATCGGGTAACTCCTGAGGAAGGCATTTTTGCCATAACACAGATTTGTGAGTACTGCAAATTTTGTTTCTGTATGTAATTGAATCAGGCAATCCGTTTGTGAAAATTTTTTGCCATTATTATTTTTCGGTCTGGTAATGAAAACTATTTTATGTATTTTATTCACCTCTGTATCCACTGGAGTTTAATTGGTCACCCTCTACTTCTCGCCCTGAGACTAAGCTGAGCATTTGACACTCAGGAGCAGATTCTACAAATGGCGCCAGGCACTGTACCACCATCTAACTTAAATGACTTTAATTGGTTTTAATCAGCACGCTGAATGACCATGGCGTGAAAAACTGATGAAAACCTCATTAGAAAAAAGTAAAGGAAGGCATCATAATCGCATCTAAGGAGGCCTCTAACAGCGCCTAAGGTCAAAGGGGGTGCCATTAGACGTGATTCTTTAAACAGCGCCTAGCGTGACTTTTTGAAGGCCGATTTAGGCCCTGTTTGTAGAATCTGGCCCTCATTCTGCACCAAGACTAGCTTGCCACACATACCCACTACATCAACTCCGTATACCTCATTTAACTACATAAACAACTTGCCTTGAGTTTAGCCTTCCATCTCTTGAATCCAACGCACGCTTCTAATATCTGCATTACAGAAAAACATTGGCGTCATATCTATGCCATTTGAATGCTCTGATTTGTGCTTATTAGATGCTGCAGAAGGAATCCCTTTTAGTACGGTTTATGGCTTATTTATTTGTACCCCGCCTTTCCCAAAGCGGGTCACAAGAGATAAACACATAATCACAACAACCATAACAATACATATACAAACTACAAACAGTAAAATGAGTTAAGCGACCAGCGTCTCACATACCCATATGTATTATATCTCTCTTATTTGAATTTCAGTGCTATTCTAAGTATATTTTTGAGGCTGTTTCATGGTTGTCCTATTAGTAAGTTTCAATTTGCTGATTTTGAGTTTACCTCGTTCATTGTATTCATGTTTATATATTTGGTCTTTTTACTGCTGTTAACAACAATTGTAAGTTTTATGTTGAACTGGACTTGCCTTGGGTGAATCTCTTCATGAAGACGGTTAATAAATCCCAATAAAGAAATAAAATACATAATTCATCGTCCTCCTGCAAGCTGCAGGATAACCCAACAGTTCCATGGGAATCATTCAGGCCTGCTCTCTTCTTTCAGCACCTTGGCCGCTTGACCCTCATTACTCCCCCTGCTTTTGTTGACAGCAGCACATCGACAATCACAAACTCTCCTCAGCACAAGTCAAAGCAGACATGAAACAGGTCTGGGACAATTCAGCTTGGCCGTTTCGCCATGGCCGGTTCATTGCTGGTGAGTGCTTACCTTGCTGAAGTTGCCATTCCATCGGACAAATATTGTGGTGAAAGAGGGGGCATATCAAAGAAGGCTCCCCCCCCCACTGTACTTAAATTCCAATTGGACAGGTAAAAGAAGGCTTCCGGAGAAGGACCCATTGCCCCCTTCCCCCGGTGCTTCATGCCCAATTGGACTGGTGAAAGAGGGGGCTATTGCCCTCCCTCCCCATGCCCCCCCCCCAAGGGTGCTTCAGGCTCAATTGCTTCAAGGTTTGAAAGAGGGTGACAATGCTCCCCCCTCACCCTCCACTAATCTAATCTAATACAAGATTTCTGAATCGCTCTAATAGCATTTAGTTCAAGCCATTTAGATCAAAAAGAAGTCAGAAAATACAGCCCCTTGGATAAAAAGATGTCCTTATGATTCTTTAACTAAGGGCTCTTTTTACAAAGCCGTGTTAGGCTTTTTGATTGCCGGCTGCAGCGGTACAAAAGCCTAAGGCGGCTTTGTAAAAAGGGGGGTTTAAAAGTACGAACTTTACAATCTATCATATAAAAATGTTTTCAACACTCTACAGAATTTCCAAAAACTAACTTCTGTCCTTATTTGTATAGGTAAATCATTCAATAGCAACATATGTAAAAGAAGAATTAAACTGACGCTTAAAACGTCTACCTCTAAAAAGGGGGAAACTGCAGTGAAAATGTATTAGTCAGTCTATTAGATGAATAATGCAAACATGAAGAGAACAAAGTGAGATGATCAGAAGCCTCTGGTGCTTCAATAAAGTTATCTGAGACAGCGTGGGGACAACGTCTGTCAGACTCCTCAGCTCTTCAGGTGAGCTGGGTGGGGAGCCAACTTGGGACAACGTCTGTCGGACTCCTCGTGAGCTGGGTAGAGGCCGATTCAGCACAATGAAAACGGTCTGCTCTTAAAGGGCCACGAAGACACAGCTGCAATTAAACGGCCACATGACACTACTGGCCACCATCTTAGGCAGCTGATTATTTAGGGAGCCAACTTTGAGGAGCCTACAATGGCACACACATATATTTGGTAGCTGATTCTCGAAAGGAAGTTTCCCTGCATGCTCTGCATCTGGAAAATTGTGCAGGTAATTTTGAAAACGAAATGGACGAATGCAGTTTCCCCAGGCAGAAGGTGGAAGCCCAGGCAAAATTATAGTCCTTGCAGGACAGCAAGTTTTAGGGGGTCTTTTTACCAAGGTGCACTACATGCCACGGTGCCCATTATATTCGATGGGCACCTTAGAATTCAGCATGTGCTAATCTTTAGCCCATACTAAATCGATTATTTAGCACACCTTAGTAAAAGGACCCCTTTTAGTCAAGCGATTTAGGTAATGCAAAACTTTTTCACACCACTTTGGCCATTACTCGCTTTACAATATATTATTTCCTGTGCACATAGATGAATGTGATTTTTTCATCTATTATATAAACTTTCTTTTTGAATGGTTAGAAAAAGCCGGGCACAGACTATTGAGAGTTTGTTGGGCTGATGATGATACGGAAGGAAGTATTGTATGAGATTTGATTTTTGGAGCTTTTTAGAATCTGATGGTCTGTACTCTCTCTAAAAAGTCACAAGCTAGAATGTACCTTTATCATTGGGCTTCTATAAAGCAGACACATTTGCGTAATTTAATAAAATCTCTTTCGCGGGTAGGAGGTCACATATACATAAAGGCCTTTTATAAAATGATGACTAGGTTAAACAGTGTCTTATCAGGAAGGTGTGTCCTGGGGAGGGCAGGGATGGAGTCTGCAAATAAGACTGTTGATTTTAAAATACTTCAATCAATGTTTGCACCTGTGAACTTTACATGCAAATATATACATCTGTAACATGTCTGCGCCTGCATTCAAGGGGTAATTTCTGCCACATATGCTAGCATTTTATTAAGATGCGTCGGTGTCGTTATGAAATACTGCTTAACTAGGGGCCTGCTTGGCCTTCAACCTTGGCTCCTTGTTATAAGGTTACCCTCATAGGAGGGAACTCAATATATGGCGCCATAAATTCAGAGCTCTTACCACCGCGGATGGCGCTAAAAACACTAGCACAGCTTTGTAAAGGAGGGGGGTTGATGCTAAAAAATGCCAGGCCATGTATATGAGCTACAAAAACTCAGGGGGTTGGTGTGGATTTCCATAGACAGAATTAGACCCACTGTATCTATTTTTACACTTCACTCACTTCTAGATTGCTAAGCATAATATCCCCATTTCAAAAATGGAACTGGGCAAATATTTTCATGTAATCTTCAACAGACATTCTCGGCAGATAATGTAAACAGACCGGTCAATTACTCTTGGCTTCATCACCTCATATATACCAGCTATCTATGAAATTATATACTAGAAATGCAAACAGAATCTCTTTCCCAGGACCTTCGATCAGATAATTACTGTCGTGTTTCAGGCATTTCGCAGATAATATATCTGTGACCCTCAAAATTAATCTGAAAGAGGTTTATAAAAAAAAAAAAATGTACAGCTTTTCAGATGTTTATCTTCTTAATCACAGAAGATTAAGTGG
The DNA here is from genome assembly GCF_902459505.1 of Geotrypetes seraphini. Taxonomy (NCBI): domain Eukaryota; kingdom Metazoa; phylum Chordata; class Amphibia; order Gymnophiona; family Dermophiidae; genus Geotrypetes; species Geotrypetes seraphini. The sequence continues at coordinate 2,466,751 of NC_047102.1, forward strand.
AGTTTACAAATGTAAATGCTCACCAAAAGGTCATCTCGGTTGTGAATAAAGATGGGGCACCTGTACGGCCATAGGGAGCAAATGCACTGAGCTCCAGAAATACAGTATATAATGGAAGAATTTAAGGAATAAAATAATTGTAAGTTTATTGTCCAGCCTAACCAATTGACTCCAACATTTAAATATCTTTTGCACTTTGACTGTACTGGGCAGTTACGTAAGTGACTCCGTTCCTTCCACCAGGTGGAGTGACCCAGTCATTATCCTCTTCCTCAAAGGAGTATCCTTGATAATACAATCTTTAGGATTAATTCAGGAGTCCTTTTACAAAGCTAGGGGGGGTCTTTTACTAAGACGAACTAGCCGACTAAGCGTGTGCTAAATGCTAATGCATCCATAGAATAGAATGGATGCAATGGCGTACCGAGGGAGGGGCGTGGGGAGGCGGACCGTGCTGGGTGCATGCCCTAGGGGGGTGCACAGTCGGTCGGGTCCGGAACCTCCTTGGACCTGCACTTCAGTGCGGCTGCCAGTCCACTCCCGCAGCCAAGAAACAGGCTAAGAAGCCGGTGGGAGCGGCAAAAGTGCCCTTTACGGCACGCCCTCCCGATCTGGCTCTATCCCGCCCCCTTCATGATGCCACCGGACATCATTCTCAGCCATTGGTCGACCTTGCCTGGGCGCTGTGACCCCAGAACGCTGATCACTTAACATTTACCCATATCTTCAGCTGAAAATCCAATAATAACTTATTTTGTATATCGGGATCCTCAGATTGCTGCTGGTGTAGCATAACGCCCTGAGGCTGCAATCCTCATTAGTCCCGTATATTAAATCTTCTTTTTTTATTTTATACTTAATTGTTTATTATCTAAACTCTTCATACTTTAATATTCCTTTAAGCTTAATTTGAACTTAGCTTATGTTAAAGGTTCTGTCACTGACTCGTCTCTCCTCACCAACACATTTCGTGTACTTCCTCAGGGTCGTGGCAGACTGTCTATGTTGGGAAGACTAAGCATTATTGCTATCCATAATGCTGAAGCGCCGAAAGCCAAAGACGGCAGGCATCCAAGCAGCAATGTCAGCCAAACAGGCAGAGACTTTTTCTTGGACTTTAGTTGAAATTGTGGGTGTAGAGAGTGATTAGCATACAGGTGATACTGGAAGCCATGGGAGGAGATCAGGGTACCATGGGAAGAGATGTAGAGAGAGAACAGAAGAGGTCCTAAGACAGAACCCTGGAGTATGCCAACCGTTAGCAGGGTAGCAGCAGAAGAGGACCCACCAACACATACACTAAAGGTGCAATGGGAGAGGTAGGAGGCATACCAGGAATCCAAGCGAGGACAACATATCAAGGAGTAAGCTATGATTAACAGTGTCAAAGGCAGCAGACAGGTCAGGAAAGATGAGGATCGAGTAAAGGCCCTTAGATCTGGCCAGAACAGACAAAGCAAATGCCTAGAGGGCCAGTCTTATGCATTTAGTCATTATTAGTCAACAAGAAGCTTAAGCCTTAACTCTAGAGAAAAGATGGAAAAATAGAAATATCCAGGCAGAATAAAGATCCAAAGATCAAGATAAAATTCCGGTGCTTTGTGCATTTGAGACTAGGCCAAAAGACTGTATGCAAAGAGTCTTTAGAACACAGCTTCCCAAACCTGTCCTGAGGACCCACAGCCAGTCCAGTGCACATTTCCTGTCCAAGATCTCCACACCAGACTGGCTTTGGGGTCCCCAGGACAGATTTTGGAAGCCCTGCTTTAGAGAAGTTTCTTAGCTAACATCAGTGTTTCACATCACCAGGTGCACCTTTAAACTTCAAATGTAAACCACTACATTCCATGGATTCCACGGTAGGACTGGGAGGTATGGAGAAGAGCACGCCTCCGTGATGTGCACTGGGGAAAAAGTTTGTTTGGTTTGGGAACCGTTTTGGACGAGCAAGACTCCCTCAGTCAGAAGTTATTTGTTAAATGCTTATGCTGTTATTGATTAGCAAAAAATGTGCTTACCACGGAGTAATTGCATAACTTTATGGAAGGAGTTGATGGGGGAATTAGGGGGGAGGGGGGATCTTAGGTTACATCAGAACATGTTGAACACAATTAAAAACTGTATTATGTTGCAATCTCAATAAAAAAATATATATATATTTAAACAGTACAGGGGTTCAAGGAAGGTTTAGATAGGTTCCTAAAGGATAATGGGATTGAGGGGTACAGATAGAAGCAGAGGTAGGTTATAGAAATGGCCAGGAACCACTTCACAGGTCATAGACCTGATGGGCCGCCGCGGGAGCAGACCGCTGGGCACGATGGACCTCTGGTCTGACCCAGTGGAGGCAACTTCTTATGTTCTTAACATAAACCTGACCATCAGTGAGTATCACTGCACTGCTATGTTGAAAAGTATCTTGTCATCTGCTGTGTGGAAAGAGAGTCTTTCCAGAGCTCAAAATAAACAACAAACCTCAATTACTACCTGAAAGTGAATCATAAGTAATGAATCACAAAAATTGATGTTTAATAATGTGTTTGTGTGAACAGAAACAATGTGAAATTACCAAGTGCATTTATATACACGCTAAAGACCGCATCCAAGATGCAAAAAAAAAAAAAAAAAAAAGATTCAAATCCTTGAAGCAGGCTATTGTTGGCCTCATTTTAAGGTGTTACAAACTATGGAGGGGGGGTGTCCATTCTATTCCTATGGGAGGCTCGGCATTTCTTGTGCGCTGCTTGACAGCACACCTTTGTAAAAGCCCGCTATTGTTAGGGTTACCAGACGTCTGGATTTCCCCAGACATGTCTGGGGGTATGGATGGCTTTTCAAAACCCAGCACTGTCCAGGTTTTGAAAAGAAATCGCATCAGGAGGGGGCCTCCGCGCATGCGTGGATACAATGCAGTGACATCACATGAATGAGCAGATGCATGTGATATCATGGTGTGGCATCTGTGCATGCATGGATGCCTTCCTGCCCGACAAAAAGACAGTGTGGGCAGGGCTGGGGCGGAGCAGGGGTGTAATGGGGCGGGGATGGGTGGAACTGAGCGGGCCTGGAGGCAAGTCTAGGGGTCCGGATTGTATTGAGGAAAAATGTGGTAACCCTAACTATTGTGTTTAAAAACTATTGGAAGATTGCACCAGGTTTCTGACTCTATCTTTTCTCACATACTCCTAACCTCCAAAGCTTCTTTTCCACTCATACTTTTAATTCTAAAACTAAAATATTTAAACTTTTAATGTGATGCCTTCATCTATTCCTGACAAATTCTTAGCATCAAAATGAAAACAAAAATGCACAATCCATTTCAACTCATGCCATTCACATCCTACCAACAGTACTTATAAGGTTCCACTAGATGGCAATAATGTTGTACATTAGGGACTAATGCAAAGAAGTTTTCTAATAGAGAAACAACTTCTAAAGTAGGTGTATATTTTCCTGTTTTCTTTTGCCCTTTCTCTTATCCTTTTTTCCTTTTATTTGTTTTTAGGGAGTTTGACTCCAGAAAGTCTATGCTTTGAATATATTTAAGAATTGTGATCTATCTCAAATGTTTTCAGAAAATATAGGTGGATAAACCTTTGTATAATGAGTTATTAATCTCAGAACTATTTACCATTTGCCTTGCTAGTTTCATTAGGAATACAAAATCAGGTAGACTTCATCCTCATACAAGTAAGTTAACATAAGAACATAAGAATTGCCATACTGAGATAAACTCAAGGTTCATCAAGCCCAGTATCCTGTCTCCAACAGTGGCCAACCTAGGTCCCAAGTAAGAGGCAGAAACCCAAAGAGTAGCAACATTCCAGAGCTGAGATTGTGATGTTGTAATGCCTCATTCCACCAATGCCCAAGAGTCAACCTCATCAGTGATGTTACAATGGCTCAATTGGCCTATACTTGGCTCACATAAGAACTGCTATACTGAGACAGACCGAAGGTCCATCAAGCCCAGTATCCTGTCTCCAACAGTGGCCAACCCAAACAGTAGCAACATTCCAGAACTGAGATTGTAAAGAGATTGGGACTTGTATACACTTCCCCCTCCGTATTCGCGGGGGTTAGGGGCAAAGCCGGCCCACGAATATGGAAAAACAGCGAATAATATTCGGGCCGGTTCTGCCCTTATCCCCTGGCTATTTTTAGCCCTTTAAGCCCCCCTTAAGCGGGTTTTCAGGCAGTAGCGATCTTCCCACGCTCCTGCCCAGTGCAGATCACTCACAGGAAATGGCTGCCTTGAGCTCCCTTAGTCTCTCGAGGCTTTTCTTGTGAGCGATCTGCACAGGGCAGGAGCATGGGAAGATCGCTTCTGCCTGAAAACCTGCTAGACCACAGGTAAGGCTTAAGGGGGGAGGGCTTACAGGGCTAAAAATAGCCTGAAAAATGAAAAAAACATTTTCTGGTCAAAAATCGCGAATAACTGAATCCGTAGATACAGAATTTGCGAATACAGAGGGGGAAGTGTACTGCCTTTTTGTAGTTATACAACCACACTCAAAATGATTTACATAAAGGTATTTCAAGTCCTGGTGGGCTCACAATCTATCTAATGTACCTGGGGCAGTGGAGGATTAAGTGACGTGCCCAGCGTCAGAAGGAGCAGCACAGAGTTTGAACTCACAAACTCAGGGTGCTGAGGCTGTAGCTGTAACCACTGTGCCACACTCATAATGTCTCATTCCACCAATGCCTAATAGCCAGCCTCATCAGTGATGTCATAATGGCTCGATTGTCCTATACATGGCTCACATAAAAACATAAGAATTGACGTACTGGGACAGACCGAAGGTCCATCAATCCCAAGCAGTGACCAACCCAAGTCGTAAAACAGATTTTATGCTGCTTATCTTAGGAATAAGCAATGGGTTTCTCTATAATGGCCTATGGCCTTCTGCTTTAGGAAATTAGCCAAGCCTTTTTTTAAACCCCACTAAGCTGATTCCACTACATTCTCTGCCAACAAATTCCAGAGTTTAATTACACATTGTGTGAGGAAATATTTTCTCTGGTTCGTTTTAAACCTACCAGTTAGTAGTGTGAGAAGTGTGAAAAGAGAACTTTTTTAAATACTTTTTGTATAGTCTGAAGTTAATTGTTGCATCCAATGCAGGACCAGTAGTGGGGGAGATGAGACATTTTATCTAGGAACACATTGCTTCAAGCTATGTTTCAGCACTACAGAATGCAGGACTGGACACGTGGAGGGCGTTCCGAAGAGTTGCGCGCGGTAGCTTAGCAACGTTCTAAACAGAGGGGGGCGCGTTTTTAGCGTCTCATTTCCGTTTCCGCCTCCCTTTCCTGTGCGTCATCTCCGGCAGGCCCGCAGCGAAGATGGCGGCGGCGGGCGAGGCGGTGCGGTTGGAGCGCGGTGAGTGCGGCTCCTGCGTGAAGAAAGGCGGGGAGCGTCCCCGGAGGCTGCGGCAGAGGCGTTGCGCTGGGCTGGTCCCGCCGGGCTGCCCTTTACCTTCCGGGGTGAGGCGCGGCCGTTGGCCTCCTTGGAGCGCATGCGCAGAGCCCGCGCGGCAGCCCCAGCCCAGCTCGCGCCGCCTCCGCTGCCCTTTAATTCCTGCTCTGCTGATCAGCTGTTGCCTTTGTACTTTTAAGGAGAAAAAGTTATTCTTTCTGCCTTGCTCTTTTTATTTCAGGCATTTTCGTTTAGATTGTGAGCCCTATTGAGATGGAAGAAGATATAACATAGTAACATAGTAGATGACGGCAGATAAAGACCCGAATGGTCCATCCAGTCTGCCCAACCTGATATCTTTTTCCTTACAGGACCTACGGCAACAAGAGGGCATCCGTTCAAAATCAAGGGTGATATTAGGAAGTATTTCTTCACCAAAAGGGTGGTTGATCGTTGGAATGATCTTCCGCTTCAGGTAGCTGAGGCCAGCAACCTGCTCGGTTTTAAGAAAATATGGGATAAACATGTGGGTTCACTTCAAGAAAGTGCTTAGGGAGGAGGGTTCTTAGAGTGGGCAGACATGTTGGGCCGATGGCCCTTTTCTGCCATCATAGTCTATGTTTCTGCACGGGTTACGTACAATAAAATGATTATCAATTATAGTTTGCTTAAAACCATTTGTGTATATAGTATTGAAGACACATAGAACTGTCCTCGCTGTCCTAAATCGGCTCACAATCCAAACTAAAGAATATGAAATAAATATATGTATATAAGTGAATATAGGAGAATAAAAAAACTGTCTCAAAGAAAAAGAGTAAAACAGGCTAAAATAAACAGAACCCTAGCAGAAAAAAATCAAATTGAAATAAAATAAAGTCCAATCTAAAAATCATAATATCAGTCCAGTCAAGTAAAGAACCAAGTCGTCTGTGTTCAGTGCAAGGCCGTTGTGACATCAATGCAAGAGGCAGTTCCACAGGTAGGACCACATGCCACAGCTGTAGACCAGATCAAGGGCCCTGGGATGAACAGCAGACTCTCATCAGCATCTGCACAGGCCGGCCGACTCTGGACTAGACCAGCGTGCCTTCACCACAACACCTGACCCCCGACACGAGCCAGACCAACGAGTTTTATCTCGTGCAAAATTGTCATTTTTTTAATAAGACATCAACTATTTTTTCTGCGCTCCTCCAAGTACCTACAAATCCAAAATGTGGCCTTGCAAAGAGTTTGAGAGCACTGGAATAGACCATTTGTCAGTGTGTTTGGAAAGTAATAATCTAATCAAGACAGACAAGCTGAGCAAGAAAGTGCATCAGTACGCTCAAAAGCTGATGTCTGCTAGGAAGCAGTTTGGGCAGCGGATGCCAGGCTCTGGCTCTCACTCCTGCCACGTTATCTAATTGCAAGGGATTTCTACAACATTCCAGTTCATCTGACAAGATAAGGCCAAGTTTCCAACATCCTTCTCCAGATAAGCAGCTTTTCTCCTTACCTGTCTAGAGTGCTTCAGTTAAAATGTACTTCCTATTGTCTCAGCATTGTATACATTCCCTATCACAACATGACTGTCTTCCTTCTTAGTAATGAAAGGCTGCTTCTTGCAAATCCCAGCTATTATCGGTTGTTTCCACACACAGCAAGGCTATCTCGTTCACTTGTTGTAAAAGCCAAACTTGCCACCGCTCACATAGCTGACCGAAGTTGCATACAATCAAAATCTTAACTCTTATTCTGCTTGAAACTGCAATATATTACCACCAACAGGCAGAAGTGACATCTGTTTTACTTCATCACAATGACCTGGGATTGGCTTTTATGTGCTGATTTGTTTACAGATGTTCTGTAGAAGTTTATCCTTTAAGTGCTCTGGTTTAATAATATTTTTCTTTTCTTTAAATTCTAGATATTTCAAGAGCAATTGAACTGCTGGAGAAATTACAAAGAAGCGGTGAAGTGCCAGCACAGAAACTGCAGGCTCTGCAGCGGGTCCTACAGAGCGATTTCTGTAATGCTGTGAGGGAGGTGGGTAATATGTGGGCTGCACCATGAATCATTCTGCCCAACTGCTAAATCCTAACTGGAATGTGATTTAAAGCAGTGGTTCCCAACCTTGTCCCAGAGGATCACCAGCCAGTCAGGTTTTCAGAACAGCCCTAATGAATATGCATGGAGCAAATTTGCATGCCTGTCTCCTCCATTATATCTCTCTCATGCAAATTCATTAGGGCTATCCCAAAAACCCAACTAGCTGCTGGTCCTCCAGAACAGAGTTGGGAACCAGTGATCTAAAGCACATTCAACTTGACATTCAATTAGCATTAATTACAAGGCAATATTTATCTTAGTAAAATAAACTAACTAGTAATCTTCTTAAAGTATTGAAGTGTTCCAGGTAATCAGAAAATACAGTCGTTGTTTTTATCCTTCAAGGTATATGAACATGTGTATGAGACAGTGGACATCAGCAGCAGTCCAGAAATAAGAGCCAATGCAACTGCCAAGGTAAAAAATAAAAATATTTTTGTTGGAAACAAATGGAAAACACTGACAAGTTGAAAAGGCTGCAATGATGAAAGTGAACTTTGGGGCCCTTCTGCTAAAGCTTAGCATGCACTATTGGACAGTATAGTGTGTTAAATGCTGTACGCCTTGTATTATACCTATGAATCACAAAGCATTTAATGCACACTAAGCTTTAGTAAAAAAGCCCCTTTGTTCTTTAAAACCAATATTGTTATTTGCCACCCTGTGCCCTGCTATAGTATATGTGCATTCCCCTCTTCTATTTCCTTCCCTCCCATAATTGGTAATGCACAAGTCAACAATATCCTTGGTCCTCATTCTTACAAAAGTAATAGAACCTTCTGGGACAGACCAAAGGTCCATCAAGCCCAGTATCCTGTTTCCAACAGTGGCCAACCCAGGTCCCAAGTAGTAAAACAGATTTTATTATTCTTATCCTAGGAATAAGCAGTAGATTTCCCCAAACCACCTCAGTAATGACCTAAGGACTTTTCTCTGTCACGGGTTTAAAATTGTGTTTACTTTTGTAAATATCTTCAAATTCTTAATCTCTTCCAAATAGATTATGATAGTTTTAGCTATCTGGGTTGAGTTGTAAAATAGTCGAGGTAAATGAGAGAAGACCTTGACTAAGACTCTTTCTTACAGGCCACAGTAGCCGCATTTGCTGCCAGTGAAGGCCATTCACATCCCAGGGTTGTTGAACTGCCAAAAACAGAAGAGGGTCTCGGATTCAACATTATGGGTGGAAAAGAGCAAAACTCACCCATCTATATTTCACGAATTATTCCTGGTGGAATAGCCGATAGACATGGTGGACTGAAGCGTGGAGACCAGCTTCTTTCTGTCAATGGAGTGGTATGATTTATTTTTCTTCTTTTTCCTGATTGCACACATTTCACTAAAGATTGTTTCTGGACACTATAAATTGGGTTGCCTGACTAATTAGTCTGAAAGAGAGTGGAGGGGTGGGAATCGAGGAAACCAAGGTTCAAATATTATTTCTCCCAGTGATGATGATATTAAAATCACTTTTCTTGTGCCCATCTTAAATTATGAGTGGATTAAAATACAAGAAAATATTTTAATTTGATGGCACTTTGCCAGCAGAGAATATACATGGCAATTTTAAGTGTTTTAAGGACTTTTTTTTATGAAGCTGTTTAGCGCAGGCTGCTGTGGTGATAGCTCCGAAGCCCATAGGGGTATAAAGGCCTTCAGAGCCGTTGCCACGCGGCAGCTGCTAGTGCAGCTTTGTAAAAGGGGGAAAGGGGCAAATGAACTGTCTTGAGACCTTGCTTTACATTGAGCCCGTTTGAGCAGGGACCTATGAATAGGATTGGACCTTTACTTGGATATTTACATTCTGAAAAGTCAGACCAACAGTCCATCAATCCCAGTAACCCGTTCTCACGGTGGCCAATCCAGGTACCTAGTACCTGGCCAAAACCCAAGGAGTAGCAGAATTCCATGCTACTGATCTAGGGCAAGCAGAGGCTTCCCCCATGTCTTTCTCAATAACAGACGATGGACTTTTCCTTCAGAAACTTGTCCAAACCAGCTACGCTATCTGCTGTTACCACATCCTCTTGCAACGTATTCCAGAGCTTAACTATTTTTCCTCCTATTGGTTTTAAAAGTATTTCCCTATAACTTCATCGAGTGTCCCCCTAATCTTTGTAATTTTTGACGGAGTGAAAAATCGATCCACTCAGGATTCTGTAGATTTAAATCATATCTCTCCGCAGCCGTCTCTTTTCCAAGCTGAAGAGCCCTAACCGTTTTAGTATTTTCCATATATGTTTTTTCAGAAAGCATATATGGAAAAGCAGGAAACTTTACATTTACTATACATCTTTCAAAGACAAAATGTGTTTATATTTTTCATTTGAGAACTGGCACAAAGCATGTAAGTAAAAATACATTACATTAGTGATTTCTATTCCGCCATTACCTTGCGGTTCAAGGCGGATTACATTCAAACTAAAAACAAGAATTACATTCAAAATTTGAAAGAACAGAATAAGCGATGATATAAAATTTTTAAGGTAATAAAAACAAAACAAAACGTTGGGTAAAGAGTTACCAACTGGAAGTAGAAGTCTTTAGGAGATAAGAATGGGGTGAATTATGTGGTTTTACCTGTCCCATTTTGTATCATATATCTCAAAACAGCTCATTTAGGTTCATGTAAATTCATTTTTGTAGACTAAAAATATCTAATATTGTGTGACATCTTTCTACAGCTGTGAGTTGTTTGGGTTTTTTTTTTTTCTTCCATCTTCATTTGCTTATGGTTTAACAGTCCAGAACAGAGCCTCTGATCAGACATTAGTGACTGATTAAATAGAGTAGTGACCGTTCCTGAGCTAGACTATGCAGTTCCATGTGGCCAACTTGTTTCTCTAACACTTTTTCTTCTCTGCTGTTACCTTGCATTATTTATGCCAAAGGAAATTGTTCATTAGGACAGCCCTGCCCTAAAAATGCATCCGAGCATTCCACTGACTGTGTTTGTTTCTCAGGAATGTCTTTTCCAAGTTTGTCCTTAAATGTATTTAGTGGTTTTATGGATAATGCTGAAGTTGTTCAAAATAATTTATCTAGACATTCTGTTTTACTCTTACATTTTCTGTTTTTGTGATTTTGTTTACAGAGCGTTGAAGGAGAGCACCATGAAAAGGCAGTGGAGCTACTGAAGGCTGCTCAGGGCAAAGTCAAGCTGGTCGTGCGATACACACCGAAAGTCCTGGAAGAAATGGAATCTCGCTTTGAAAAAATGAGATCGGCAAAGCGCAGACAGCAAAACTAAGACGTGCAGCGCATTTGAGACAAATTCCATTTTAGTAAACAGACGTGGGATCTACCAGTGCATTAGACAAGACTGTGTGGCTTTTAAGGGTTCGCTGGTAGGATCACTGGGAGCTGAGCTGCAGCTACTGAGCTCTCTGATGCCAAATCATTTTTACAGACCTATTTTTAAACACATTGCAGAGGTTTCACTTTTAATGAACACAAGCTGCTTTTAAAAACCTTTTGAAATATTCATTTGTACAAATCATTTTCTAAATGATTTCCCTTTATTTCTTATAAATTAAAATGGAAATAGTTTCAATGTATGCAAACAAAGGTAAGTTTTTGTCAATTTCTCAGAACTCGCTCGAGCTACATCATGGTACCGTAAAAGGGATTTGGATTAGTTCACATCTCTTTTTCAGTTGTAGTGCAATGAGTTACATTCAGGCACAGCAGGTATTTTTCTATTCCTGTAGCATTTAAGTAAGCCGCAGTAGGGTTTTTTTTTATCATTGTCCACTGATGTAAAAGCTCCAGCGCTCAATTCCTATGAGCGTCAATGCTTTTACCACAGTGGGCGGAGATAAAACCCACCAACATGGCTTGATGAAAAGGGGCCTAAGTTTGTACCTGAGACAGTAGTTTGAATAATAATCTTAATTCAGCTCTTGTCTCTCCCATCCTCAGCACCCCAAAGGGAAAGCATAGTATTCCCTCTTGTGCAAAATAGGTGTCAAGCGCTGCATCTCTTTCCTTGTAGAGGATTAAGATCCCAAGGAGCCATAGCGGGATTTGAACCCTGACTTCCCCTCTTTTTAACCCACTGCTCTAACCATTAAATTGCTACTCCACAGTGCTTTATATACAGAAACATGTTAACACCAATTAGTATTGTAAGCCCTCTGCAGGAAACAAAATATTTTTCCAGGACCCAGGTGTAACTTACTTTTCAGATCCCAAGAAAAGGTCTAATCTACATAAGAAAAATTGTATACTTAAAATGTCATGTTGAGCACATTTGGAAGCAGGTTGCTGAGGTTCACTTAAAAATCATTAAGTTTTTTCAGCAGCACAGAACCTTCCAAATGAATTTGCTGCTTCACTTCAATCTGGTTTGCGAATATATGAGTCTGTGCTCATGAGATCTTGAGTAACAATAAACAAGTCCAGACTGGAAATCAACTATAAATAAAACATTTTAAAAGCATTCACTAAACAAATGACACTACAAGTTAGTTACACTTTTATATTTTTTAGCTTTCATTGACCAGATGCACTAAAATGTTTGAAATTCTAAAATATTTCTAATTGACTTTTTGAATGCCACTTTAGAATGAGCAAATGTGTAATGGACAAACTTGTGTGTCGACGCCTGCAGTTAACCTAATGGCCACTGGTGGTCACTGTAGGACTTGCTGTGGTTGTTTTTAGCAGACTTCTTAGGAAAACATGGTGCTACTTGTCAACTTTTCTCTACCAATGCTGAGCTATGGAGGAAACAGCAGAATGATCGACATCTCAACCGAGTGAAAGAGTGCATAAGTGTTAATTTTGTCCATTTAATATTTAGTATTCGGATTAAACTGAATATCCTTTCTGGGTGCTAGTGAAGAGTGTGAAACATGAATGCTATAGGCTGTATATGTTAAATATAGGAAAGATTTTCTGTTTGCTAAGATTGTGTTAAACTTTCGGTTTAAATATTGAGACCAAAATCAGAAGTTTTTGTTATTTTATTTAATTGTAAAATATTAGACATATTTGTAGAACTTTTCTTATAAAGAGATAGAGTGAGAATAAATATTGTGATAACCCTTGTTACCTTCTACTGCTTTGCGTAGCGTGTAATGTGAGAATTTTACACATGCATAATCTGTTGTAACTTGTCAACTGCAGTTGTCCTTTCATGTCTGTAAAATATCTGGAATGTGAGCAGTAGGGTAGAAACATAATGGCAGATAAAGGTCAGACGGCCCATCGGCAGCATCCACTCTCCTCCTCTCCCTATTGGCTAAGGCTCTTTACACCTGCATTGTGAGGTCATAAAAACCGAGAAACATGATGGCAGATAAAGGCCAAATGGCCCCTCTCCTCATTGGCTTCCCATCCGTTTCTGAACACAATTCAGACTCCTCTTACTGACCTACACATGCACTCACTCAGCTGCCTCTCACTATCTCTCTTCACTTATCTCCCCCCCACGAGCTCTGCTCAGCTGCCTTTCTCTTCGGATGCCAACTCTAGACTCCGACCCTTCTGCCTTGCTGCATCATATGTTTGGAACAAGCTGCCCGAATCCTTACGGCAGTGTTCAAGACCCAGTTAAAAGCCTACCTCTTTCAGAGTGCTTTCAACTCTTAACTCCTCTCACCTTAGGTTCTGCATCCCCAACCCTATATTTCAATTCTGTCTGTCCAAGTTAGATTGTAAGCTCTTCCGAGCAGGGACCATCTATAAATGTAAAAATGTTCAGCGCTATAGAAGTGATAAATAGCAGTTGCAGTAGTAGTATCTATGAGTTCCCAGCAGTCGTCGTCGATGTCAAGAACGGTCCCAGTATTGTGGAATTTCCTGAATCCTGATTGGAAGGTGGATAGGGTTCTTTGTTTATTGATGAAGAAGTGTAATTGGTTTAGTACTATTTTTTCCAGGATCTTGGAAATGAAGGGTGGGTTGGAGACGGGTCTAAAACTGGGCACATTAGGATCAAGTGTGGGGTTTTTCATGATCGGTTTGATAACCACTGACTTCCAGTTTGCGGGCACTAAGTCTGTACAGAGCTGTTGAGAGGAAGGTTAGAGTCTGCTACTAGGCGACGTGATGGACAGGGGATTAGGATGGAGCCAGAAGGGTGAATAGTATTTTGATGATGTCTTGGTAGGAGACAATCTCGAAGTGAGTTAGGTTCCCAGTTGTACTTTTAATTATCTTGTCTGAGTTGTGAACCAGAACGTACGCAGGTAAGGCTAGACTCAGGGCACTGGTCTTTGACTTGGGGGCCACCGCGTGAGCGGACTGCTGGACACGATGGACCACTGGTCTGACCCAGCAGCGGCAATTCTTATGTCACAAGGAGCAGTGCGGGGTTTGAACCCACAATCTCAGAGTGCTGAGACTATAGCTCTAACCACTGCACCATTCCTTCCTCTATGGGGATGACTGCATGTGAAGTGTACCCTGCGCAAGTCATGCGTTTCTTAGTGGGTATTTATGCTCACATGTGTATTTGGCACACATGTTAGTGCCCATGTCATACAGTTACCCCTGGTGCTCTCTGCCATGCCTCTGAGAAAGATATGAGACTAAATGTCAGACGTGGAAGAAGGGATAAATATCACAGCAGTGGGAAGGTGATTATGTACGTAAGGTTTTTCTGTGGGCTCTGATGTGATACTTGAAAGAAGTGAAGAAAAGTCTGATGGCAGTGTGCGGATGTGAAGGGTGTTTTTCAGAGCTAGCACTGAGATTTGCACTGGATCACTCAAACTGGGTTTTTAACCAGCCAGTCTGATTACATTGTGAGGTGAAGCATGCCGACACCCAGTCCGGACATCGAGAGAGGAGCCTATGAGGAAACTGGAAAAGCCGGAGTCTGTCTCTTATCTGAAGCCAAACTTGTTGGTTTTTCTTCTTTTGAAGAGAAAGGGGGGGGGGGGATAGTTTTATTATTTTAAACAGGTGCTTCAATCCTCCTGTAACCATGGTCCTAATATTATCTGCTTGGGCAGATGCTGGGGCATTAACCCATATGGCCTTCATCTGCCGCATTTTCTGTTTCTATTGAATTAAAAGGCATGTGGGATCTCTTGGGGAGAGATAGCAGATGATAGGGATGGGCCATATGGCCTTTATCTGCTGTCGTTTTCTTGTCTTTTCCTCTCCACCCCAGTATTAAGTAGGTTTTTAGTCAATCATAACCTGTGTGATGAGTAATCCAGTGCCAAATTCACTGTTACGTTCCAATTTTTTGTTCAAGTTTATTAAAATTTGATTAATCACTTTACATAAAATTCTAAGCAGTTTACAATTAAAATAGAGGGATACAAGTAATCGTGTAAGATATGACAAAATACAGATATTCCAATTGAGTAACTGGACGAATAGGAAAAAGGGAGAACTACAATTTGTCTAGGAGAGAAACATGAAAGGGTGGAACGAGAGGAGGGGTAAAATCATAATAAAATGAGAAGAACAAATAAAAAGTTTGGCATTGTCAAGAGGAAGTCAGTACTTAAGGATGCAAGAAATGTGATTAGAATTCCAATATTTAAGAGATCCTTTAAATTGATCAAGATTTTTTTCATCTCTTCAAAAAGCTGGTAGGGAGCCATTGCTGAAACTGATGTATTACGGCGCGTATTAATAACTTTCAAGAAGCTGGATCTTTATTTTAGGAGGGGGAGGAGGTGATTATATCTGTTTGCCCCGTCCTTACCCTGAGTTGTGTCAAACGCACAGCCTCACTTTGTAATCTTTCAGAAATGAGTTCACAGTGAGATCATCTCTACGGGTCAAAAGCTTCCTGTTTATCAGCAGCCCAGACCGTGTGTCTTCTGTTGTGAACTGGCTGCAAGCAGGATCTCTGTTTTCACAGACAGGAGCTCTCTGCTTTCCTTTATCTTATAGATTGCTATGAAATGCTAAGGAAAGTAAGCACAGCGCAGCCCCTGTTGTGGGCATTGATGTGATGGGTGCGATTACACTGTTGTTTGCTTTGTGGTTCAACCATCCGGAAAGTGTGGTTATTATAGAAAAAGCAACACCCTGAGGAGACTTATCAGGCTTACAAAATATTTGTCCTAAAGAAAAGAAAAGTTTTCTTTTTTTTCTAGAAAAGGTTGAGCCTTTTGCTTGTAATCCTCCTTTGCCTCCAATTAATTTCACTCATTCTACTTATGAGGTTATCTAGCCTCAATCTTGCAGATAAGAATTACATTTCTATCTGTCTGCACATTGGAACTGTGCACTCAGCTTCACATGCAATTTTCAGTGCATTTGTACAAAAAGCACAGTTACTTACCGTAACAGGTGTTATCCAGGGACAGCAGGCAGCTAGTCTCACATATGGGTGACGTCACCCATATGTGAGAATAGGCTGCCTGCTTGTCCTGGGATAATGTTTATACCCAGTACCGTAAACACATTCTATACAAAAATACGTACAGAAGCACGGGACATTAAAATTGTCGTGGAACCTTCAGAGGGTAAAGTGTTGGATTTGTATTATATTAGCAGAGTCAGTATTTTGTGCAGAAATTATACCGGGACCTGCAGAAATGTTGCATGTGCGTACATTATGCACATTAAGATGTGTGCATCTGGAATGTCCAATGTATATTCTGTGTTTAAATATTGATATGATATTATAAATTTCACAACTATGGCACCTGCTTTTATCCTGCCTTTGCCGACACAATTGCTTTGTGTCCTCAACCCTATTTTATTAATTAGATTATACACCCATCTACTTCACAATAACAGCAAATTTATAGATGGTTTGATGGCACAACGGAAAAAAACCTTGCACAAAAAATGAGCTAATATTTTTTAGTTATACAGTTTCAACTATATCCAAAGCATAAGTGTATAGAAAAATTAGCCATTGCAGGGAGAGGAAGGACCAAGGCTTGAAATCCCCCAAATTGCTGAATCCATGACCACTGGGAGGCGTACGGTAGTGGTGGTTGGTGATTCCCTCCTGAAGAGTACAGAAGTGTTTATCTGTAGACCAGACATGATGTCCCGGGATGTATGCTGTCTGCCTGGTGCGCAAAACCAAGATGTTACGGAGAGATTGCCAAGACTCACCAATGCTGCTCATTCACGTTGGCAATAATGACACTGCCAAGTACACCTGCGAACGTATCAAAAGTGACTTTATGGCTCTGGGAGAAAAGATGAAGCGTTCAGGTGCACAGGTGGTATTCTCATCCATCCTCCCTGTCTAGGGTAAGGACCAGGTCTGAGAAGCACGCATCCTGGAGATAGGCACCTGGGATCTCTTAGACTTAGAGAGAGAAAGAGATAATGGTTACTGCAGATGGGCAGACTGGATGGGCCATTTGGCCTTTATCTGCCATCATGTTTCTATGACTTAAAGTAAACAACAGCAAGTATGCAGTAGGTTCTAAATTATGGAATGCAGAACCTACCTAAGCTATATGCCAGGTCTTGTGCAGTTTTGTTTCATCTGCCCCTGTAGAGGTAAATGCCTCCTAATCAAGGCTTGTTTAATCCAGAGGTTCTCAAACCTGTTCTTGGGGTCCACTTGCCAGTTGGGTTTCCAAAGTGATTTAACTATGAGATAAATTTGCATGCACTAGATCTATCATTTGCATATTCATTGTGGACGTCTTGGAACCTGAAGGGCTGGGTGTGACGTGACCCTGCCTTAGAGTTTAGTGAATCACTGAAAGATGGATTACAAACCAGTAGTTCTCAAGCAATTTGGGTTTTCAGAATATCCCTAATGAATATACATGACACAAATTTGCATGCCTGCCAGCTCCGTTATGTAAATCTCTCATGCATATTCATTAGAGAGAGCCCCGAAGCCCAACTTGGGTGGCGGTTCCTCAGTAGAAAAAAAATTATGAAATAACCAAGTGTTCAGATTGTTTTGAAAAATAGTTCCTATCAAGTTTCAAGGGAATGTGTGGCACTGTGGCTAGAACTAAGTCTCAACATGCTGAGCCTACTTGTGACCCTGGCCAAGTCACATAATCCCCCATTGGTGACAGGGAAAAATGCTTGAGACCTGAATGTAAGTGGTATATAAATGCTAAAAATAAGTCAAAGGGTAAAGAATCCAACATTTGTAGAGCCTTCCCTGAGCTAATTAAGTTTCTTAACTAGAAAATAAAGGTCCATGTGAATGCATAAGGGGAAAATTCCTTCCAAACTCCTAATTAGAATAGAGATGATGTTGAAATGCATATAGGTGGCAAGATTTAGATCACTGCTGTATGTTTAGCACCAAGAGCCCATTGTAGAATGCACCAAGTCAATGTATGCTATAGATTCCATGTGTCTCATGCCCCGCCCACTAACTGATTTTGGCATGTATTTTATAGAATAGCGTCTTTCACTGTACATGAATGCCAATTTCTAATGCAATGCATCATTCCTATTCAACAACATATGTGCCCAGTTGGTGCTTACCAGATGCCTCTTTCTAGACTTGTCCTTATGAAGTTTAACTGGTAACCGGCGTAATCAAAGCAGCACAGGTGCAAGGATTCTGAGAAGAAAAAGAGGTTTGCATAGCTGAATGTCTTGAAAAGTGAGCTAAAACAAGTCAAAAAACCCCAGGCTACATAAAGTTATAATCAGAATCCTTGGGGGGGAAATATTACTTCAGTGCAAACACCTGGCTGACAAGAAAGCTCATGAATCATTCACCCTAATGGCTCACAAATAGGTGTGTTCATATCAGATTCAAAGCTGGACAGAGTTCCCAATGTGTTGAGGGGGCTGTAAATATGTGCTGTCCCTTAAGGATGTAGAGGAGCTTTTCTTAAGGTGATAGTCAATAAAAGATGAGAGAAGCTGGCAGGAGTTATGATAAAACAATGGCATGAGACCCGGATGCATTAAAAATGGGCAGACTAGATAGACCATTTGGCCTTTATCTGCCGTCATGCTCCTATGCTCTAGCCATTCATTGATTTTAAAACGGTGATCAATGTATGACCGACTTTGCATGCAAATTCGTTTCCCCAGAGGTCAGCCGTAATCCCACCCCATCAGTCATTGGAAAAGCAACTTTCACACATGCACAGAGCCGGCAGGGGACACCCCAAAGCAGCCTCTTGATGCTCAGCTGTTTAGGGCTGGAAAACACTATTTTTTCTGGGTTATGGGCATCGATCAAAGGGCTCGTTTTAATATTAATGACCTCATGTTTATACTAATGAGGTTGTTTGCATGACAGAGTTGGAGAATGTGTGAATGCACAGAAAAGCACAAGGTGGGCCATTGTGTACATCAGGTCAGAAAACTGGTTTAGTGACTAATCGGAGAGTTTAGTGCATCCGGGCCTGAGTCCCTAACTCAGAAACCTTAACTACTTATGATGAATTTATTTGCAAAATTATTACATGATGGACTACCCGAGTGGTTAGTGCAGTGGGAACTGGGTTCAGTTTCCATTACAACTGATCCTGGACAAGTCACTTAACTCTCCAGTCCAGTTTATTTATTCTAATACCAGATGGTGGTTGTGATTTTGAAATGGTTTCCCAGCATCTTCTAGCTTATGCAAGAGTTGTGCCCAAAATAGTGATACCACAGCCGAAAACTTTGAGAGCAAAAGGCAGTGGCCAGATCAAGAGGAATTGTTAAAAAGCACAAGGGCTGAAAGAAAGGGGGCGGTACTAGTGTCTTTGAAGCCCTCCTTTAGGGTATCAAGTTCGGTTGTAGAAAGCATCTACACCAGTGTATTGGAAACTGCCCATCCTGTAGTCAGCAGGCCCTTGCGCCTCTGCTCCTTCTCACCTCTCCCTCTGAAGCAACCCCCCTCCACACACTCAGGGTCACAGCTGGACAGCATCCGCGCCTGAGCAGATGTCAACGTGATGACATCACACATGCACACGACATCATCACATCGACATCCATGCATTTCCGAGTGCCCTCCAGCCACAGCCCTGAGATTAGTATGCCAGCAGCTTAAAAAGTTCTAGACAGAGCAGATGAAGCCCAGATAAAAGGCCACTAAGATTCTGCAGTATGTGGCAAAAGCTCCATAAGATGGGAGGAAGGGCCACGAAAGGGACTGCAGTGGAAGCAGGAAGTTGTGCTCTGTCTTGCTGCCAAGACCTATTGGGGGCAGCAAAATGCAAGGGGAAAGTCCCAAGTTTACCTATTTGAATCTGGTACAGCAGTCATTGGCGTCCTCCCTCCCATTATCCCACTCTTCTGGAATTCCTCAAACCCGCTCTCGACTAGATCCTCCCAAAAACTGAAACTATCTTTCCCTTCTATAAAAGGTATATCCCGCGCAGGAAAACTTGGAACATCCCTCCCCTTTAGAACCATAGAACTCTGGAACAATCTTTCATCCCCGCTCAGAAATTCTAGCTCCTTCCAATCCTTCCGCAAACACTTGAAAACTTGGCTCTTTTCAAAAATCTAACCACCTCCCGTGCTCTAGTATCCTGTCCCCCTCTATCTCCTCAGTCCCTCTCCTATATCCTTTCTTTGTAGTTCCTTTCCTTTCAAACTCTGTAAACCGTGCCGAGCTCTGCGCACGCGGAGATGGTGCGGTATACAAACCTAAGGTTTAGTTTAGTTTAGTATATTGTCCTCATTCCCAACGTTGAAGGTTTTGGGCTGACGTGTGCTTGAAAGGAGTCTCTGCTCTTGGCTGCTGCTTTTCAGATTGTTCATATACAGCAGGTGGGAGATTTTTCCACAAGTCTGGAAGTTATTTGTACCCTCCTGACAAAAGAGATTCATGTGGAACGAAGGACCAACTTATCATGAAAACGATACTGAAAGTTTCAAAGAAGTGGAGAAGAAATCTACATATGGCCTGGCTTTAATTGGTCGCCATCGCTTTCTGGATACTTAACTGCAGTGTTTGAGAACATCCAAAATGTGCTGGAAAAAGCCATGAAATGATAGGGAGTTATCATAATTATTTTTAGTACTATGGATTACTCTACATCTGTAGAAGAGCTTTGGTTGCTATGTTGAAATGATGTTTTACTATGACAATATAATAGTTTCAAACGAGAAATATAAATAAAATGTATTGCACTGAAAATAATAATAATGTGGTAGAACAGAAAGTTTATCGTAATTTCAGAATTCCAAAAACCCAGAGGAAAAGAAAAGAAACTGAGCTAAAACTTGCAAGTCCTGGTTTGGACACAAGGGGGCCGAGTAGCATAGAAAGAGAAAGGAATTGTGGATTTGTGAGAGTAATCTTGCGAGTTAAAGCATGAACTCTTTAGGTAGTGCCCAAGAAAAGCAAACATTTTGGATATCTAGGCCAAGGGGATTCCCTAACTGATCTAATATATTCTCCTTGTTAACTTTGGACATACAGAACAGGCTTCAGAGACAGAAAAAACAGACTGTAAAGCAAGAAAGACTTTATTATGTCTCTGCTTGACCTACATTGATCCTGTGAAAAGCATCTTTTGGAAAAACAGTGTTCTCAAGCCCATACGAAAATTAAAACAAAACACCATTAGATTAACAGGCTTTACTGAAACACTGGAAAGAAAGATGAGACAGATCCATAAGTGCAGTTGGGTGAAGTCGATTTGAATTAATTGCACTTATTTTTAAAGCTAAAAAGGAAAGTCTGCCCCCAGTCACGCCTATCCTGCCCCATACTGGTTCCACGCCAGCACAAACCTTCGTCATCTTCCCTGAGCTCAGGGCCACATCTGGAGGTCCTCGAGCATGCACAGATGCTGAGTTTTTAACTGTTTCTTAAATTGAAACCGGTTTTCACACAGTGGCAATTGGTCCACCAGAGCATTCCACATTTTAACCCCAGTCATCGCTCTAGTGTCTAAACTAAACTAAACTAAACTAAACCATTAGGTTTGTATACCGCACCATCTCCGCAAGCGCAGAGCTCGGCACGGTTTACAGAGGATAAGAGGAAAGGAATTACAAAGAAGGGGTATAGGAGAGGGACAGAGAGGATAGAGAGGGGCAGGGTACTAGAGAACGGGAGGAGATTAGATTTTTGAGAAAAGCCAAGTTTTCAAGCGTTTACGGAAGGCTTGGAAGGAGCTAGAATTTCTGAGCGGGGATGAGAGGTTGTTCCAGAGTTTAGTGGTTCTAAAGGGGAGGGATGTTCCAAGTTTTCCTGCGCGGGATATACCTTTTATAGACGGGAAAGATAGTTTCAGTTTTTGGGAGGGTCTAGAAGAGAGTGGGTTTGATGAATTCCAAAAGAGTGGGATAACGGGGGGAAGGACGCCATGTAGAATCTTGAAGGCTAAGCAGGCACATTTATAGAGGACTCTGGAGTATACTGGGAGCCAGTGAAGCTTGGAGAGGAGTGGGGAAACGTGATCAAACTTGCCCTTTGCGAAAATAAGCTTGGCAGCGGCGTTCTGAATTAGCTGAAGTCTATGGAGGTTTTTCTTAGTTAGGCTTATATAGATGGAGTTGCAGTAGTCTAGTCTAGAGAGGATGGTGGATTGGACGAGGATGGCGAAATGGGAATGATGAAAACAAGATCTTACTTTTCTTAACATGTGGAGGCTAAAGAAGCATTTTTTTACTAGGGAATTGAGTTGATCGTTGAAGGAGAGAGAGGAGTCTAAGATGATGCCTAGGACTTTGCTTGAAAACTCAAGATGAAGAGTGGGGCCGGAAGGTAGAGGGATGGAGGTGGGTAAATGATCTGAAATTGGGCCGAGCCAAAGGAGTTTGGTTTTGGACTCATTCAGTTTCATTTGTACAGATTGGGCCCAGGATTGGAGGTTCGTAATACATGTGGAGATGTTCTCAGTGAGGTTCGAGAGGTTCGCGTCGGTTTCGAGGAGGATGAGGATGTCGTCAGCATAGGAGTAGAGAGTTTCTAGGGGGGATAGATGAAGGAGTTTCAGAGAGGACATGTAGATGTTGAAAAGAATAGGAGAGAGGGGTGAGCCTTGCGGGACTCCACAATTCGGCTTCCAGGCGGGGGATGAGGAGCCGTTTGTGTTTACGGTGTAGGAGCGGAAACGTAGGAATTTAGAGAACCAGTCAAGGACTGTGGAGCTTATGCCTATTTCGGAGAGTTGGAAGATAAGGATGTCGTGGTGAACGACATCGAAGGCTGCGGAGAGGTCGAATTGAAGAAGAACAGCGAATTTTTTTCGAGAGTGGAGTTGTTGCACCTTAGAGATTAGTGAGGCCAAGAGGGATTCGGTGCTGAAGTTGGGTCTGAAGCCGAATTGGTGGGGTAGGAGGATAGAGAAACGTTCTAGGTAGGATGAGAGTTGGGTGGATATGATGGATTCTAATAACTTGGTTAGGAGAGGGATATTTGCTATAGGACGGTAATTAGATGGAAAGGTGGGATCAAGGTCGGCCTTTTTCAGTAGAGGGGACAGTGAAATGTGCCCCATGTCGGGGGAGAAAAGGCCCGATGTTAGGGCAGAGTTTATGAGGTCGGTGAGGGAAGCGATGGCCTGTGTAGGGATATTATCGAATAGATAGGAGGGGAAAGGATCCAAAATGCACTTGCAAGTTTTTAGTTTGTGTCTAAATAATTTCCATGTCGAAAGTACCCTGGAAATCATCCTCATTGCTAGACTACACTTTTTGGTGGAACTCTTTAAGTATGTACCATAAATTTGAATCTTATGCATATGAGAAGAAATTGTTTTCTCGATCTTCCACAAACTTGACACGAAACAAATCACCTTGGCCATTCTTAGATTCATATGTTCGTTCTGCTCTATAGACACTTCTGCCTCTCTCTTTCTCTCTCTCTATCTCTCTCTATTTCTCATTCTCTCTCTCTTCCTTTATCTTTCTCTCTCTTTCTCTTATCCCTCCTGCTTCTCTGTCTTCTTCTATTCCTTTTCTAAGCAGTTCCAGATACTCTGGATCCTTCTCATTAATCTAGTTTTATTCAAATGATTGTAGATACGAATATTTGATACATGATTTTCATTATGATATATATGTTTGAACTGCTTTCTGTTTATAATTCCTATAATATTCAATAAAATCATTGAACTAAAAAAAAAAAAAAAAAAAAAGAAAGTACCCTGGTGTTTGATGGTAGTCTGATGAACCACAGAAACCACTTTATTTTGCACCCGAAATCCAATTGATAACCAATATAATTGCTTCCGAATTGGCTTACGTGATTGGTGTATTAAAAGAGCATCACTGGCCAGGTTAAAGCAGTACTTAGCCAAAAGTTGGTACTGTTCCACAGTCTTAACTCAGCAGCAACCAATAAACGGATTGGACGTCTGCTTGTTTGGACCACCGTTGCCAAAAGTAAGCCACACTTTTATAGAACACGCTGGATCTGTACCCAAATTAGGGGCAGGTATTGAGGCCAGGTTTTCATTGGCCTAAATGTTAGACACACATACGGGTGTTAAGCATGATGCCATATATGGTAACTGCCTTTTATATTTATTTATAATCTACATATTTAACTAGGTGAGGAACAAGGGCTAAACTTTTAGGGCCACATGTAGAATTTGGGGGATCATGCACCACCCATAGGTGGGGGTGGCCCTGGGCAAATCAAGCACATTCCCAAAAATTGATACAGAGTGTTAATAATGAATAGGGTTATCAGATGTCCTTATCCTCTTTTTAGAGCAGTACCCTTGGAGGTACGCAGCATGGCCACCGTGCGAAATATTCCCTGCCCGCCTGTCTGTTGAAGCTGAGCTGCCGCTGGCGGGGATCCTTCCTTGCTGCCCGCCCCACCCTCCCAAAGCTGACCCACAGGGCTTCCCTCTGATGTCAGAGCTCATATCAGAGGAAAGCCTGGGTCAGCAAGTGGAGGGGAGGTTCCCAATTACCTCCTTGCCAGACTCGCTTCGGCCTTCAGGGGCTTCTTGGGAAGGCGTGCAGCCGGCAGCGGTTCACACACTGTATGTAGCTGACCCAGAAACCTTTTTTCCTACATCAGAGCTGATGTTGGAGGGAAGGCTTGTGGGTCAGCTACATACAGCATGTGAATTGCTGCCTGTGCGTCCCCCCTAACAAACCGCTGAAGGCAGATGGAGCAAGTGCGGTTCAAACAACTAAGAAAAAATGGGAGAAAAGAGGGGGGAAGGAGCGGCTTGGGGCATTAGAAGGGCAACGGCTGGAAGGTAGGAAGGGGGAGGGGGCACAAACTTGACTCGGAAGGGAAGTGGCATGAACATGGGACACAGAAGGGAGGGAGGGAGGAAGGGGGTACTAACTTAGGACATAGGAGGGAGGGAATAGAAAGGGAGAATTGTTGGGCATGAGTGTGTGAGTGAGAGGGAAAGAGATGGTGGCACATGGAGAAAGGAAAATTGGGCATAGAGAGAGAAGAGTGAAGTAGAGCTGCATGGGGAATAGAAGGATGAGAGGGAGAAATGTTGGATACGGTGGTGGAGAGGGAACAGATTGAAGGGGATGCAAGGGGGAGGAATGTTAGACATAGTGATGGAGAGGTGTGATAGAAGGAGAAATGGGCATGGGGCTGGTGGGCAGTGGTGAAAAATGCTGGTAGCGCTATAGAAATAATAGGACTAGTAGCATTTTCTTATGTGAAATATTTTAATTTTGTTCATATGAGCTCTCCAGTAACGTTTGTTTGTTTCATTGTATTTACTAGTCAGTAAAATATATATATATATAAAAAAAGGAATTTCTGATCAAAGAGGGGCAAAAGTTGCACGGGAAAGATCTGTGGAGTCAGAAACAAGTGTTCCTCTCTGCTTGAGAGAAAAGTTTCCCCCCTGGAGACATTCAATGACAAGATTGAAGAGGGATGAAGGTGAAAATGACAGACAGTGAGGCATCCTCAACCCAGAGGCTAAGGTGGAAGATGAAGGGATTGACTAGAAGAGAGAATAAATATACAAAGGGAGAGGTGAGAACGGGGACACTTAAGAGGCAATGAATCAGGCCAAGGCAGAAGGAAAGAAATGCTTATAAGCCCATGTTATGTTTATTGAGAGCTGGGAGTCAATTCAGAGTGCTTTATGTGAGCTTCTAATGCATGGGCTCTATACAGAGTTACAGGGTCTTCTGTACAACCCAGAGTTCTTAATATGGGCATAATTATGCCATAATCAGTCATTAGGGCTGGATTAACCAATAGGCACTTGCTAAGAAAGCAACTAAAGGGAACAGGATCTCCAGACCCCAATAGGTCCCGAGAGCCACCCCAAATTCAAAGAACCATCAGTGGGCACTTTTAGTATTTAAAGGTAAGAAAACGAAAGAAAGCAGCAACATAAAATCAGGGTTTGAATTTAAGTCACTCTTCAATGTATTCAGGGCTCAAATGGAATCAAAGCTACTACTACTATGAATTCTTTCTATAGCGCTACCAGACGTACACAGCACTGTACAGAGTCCCAAAGAGTAAGAAAAGAGTCCCTGCTTGGAAGAGCTTACAATCTAGACAGATAGGACAATCAAGCCATTGTGACATCACTGAGGAGGCTGGCTCTTATTGGTGGAATGAGGCTTTATGACATCACAAGCTCAGCTCTGCTCGGTCGACCGCCAAGCTGGTGGGCGGGGCCCGGGCCCAGGCCCCGCCCCGCCTCCAATCAGCGGCGCCCTCCTTTGCATAGTCCGCCTCGGCCGCAGCGCCGCGCGCCACTCGGCAGCGCGAGCCGCAGCGGACGGGCCGGTGCCATGCGCTGCCTGGGCTGCTTCGCCCTGCTGGCTTGCAGCTGGGCCGCCTCGGCGCCTCCTTCCTCCTGCCCGCCGGCCTGCCGCTGCGATGGCGACGGAGGATCGGACTGCTCGGGCCGAGCGCTGCCCGCCCTGCCCGCCGGGCTCAGCGCCTTCACCCACGCGCTGTGAGTGGGGCTGGGGGGGGGGGGGATTGGATTGCACGCTCAGAACTCGGTGGCTTTTGCATGAGCTTCTCCGCTCCGGGGCTGGGGAGGGGATTGGAGCCCTTTGTGCAATGCACGCTCAGAACTCGGTGGCTTTTGCATGAGCTTCTCCGCTCCGGGGCTGGGGAGGGGATTGGAGCCCTTTGTGCAATGCACGCTCAGAACTCGGTGGCTTTTGCATGAGCTTCTCCGCTCCGGGGCTGGGGAGGGGATTGGAGCCCTTTGTGCATTGCACGCTCAGAACTCGGTGGCTTTTGCATGAGCTTCTCCGCTCCGGGGCTGGGGAGGGGATTGGAGCCCTTTGTGCATTGCACGCTCAGAACTCGGTGGCTTTTGCATGCGCTTCTCCGCTCCGGGGCTGGGGAGGGGATTGGAGCCCTTTCTGCATTGCACGCTCAGAACTCGGTGGCTTTTGCATGAGCTTCTCCGCTCCGGGGCTGGGGAGGGAATTGGAGCCCTTTGTGCATTGCACGCTCAGAACTCGGTGGCTTTTGCATGAGCTTCTCCGCTCCGGGGCTGGGGAGGGGATTGGAGCCCTTTCTGCATTGCACGCTCAGAACTCGGTGGCTTTTGCATGAGCTTCTCCGCTCCGGGGCTGGGGAGGGGATTGGAGCCCTTTGTGCATTGCACGCTCAGAACTCGGTGGCTTTTGCATGAGCTTCTTCGCTCCGGGGCTGGGGAGGGGATTGGAGCCCTTTGTGCATTGCACGCTCAGAACTCGGTGGCTTTTGCATGAGCTTCTCCGCTCCGGGGCTGGGGAGGGGATTGGAGCCCTTTGTGCATTGCACGCTCAGAACTCGGTGGCTTTTGCATGAGCTTCTCCGCTCCGGGGCTGGGGAGGGGATTGGAGCCCTTTGTGCATTGCACGCTCAGAACTCGGTGGCTTTTGCATGAGCTTCTTCGCTCCGGTGCTGGGGAGGGGATTGGAGCCCTTTGTGCATTGCACGCTCAGAACTCGGTGGCTTTTGCATGAGCTTCTCCGCTCCGGGGCTGGGGAGGGGATTGGAGCCCTTTGTGCATTGTACGCTCAGAACTCGGTGGCTTTTGCATGAGCTTCTCCGCTCCGGGGCTGGGGAGGGGATTGGAGCCCTTTCTGCATTGCACGCTCAGAACTCGGTGGCTTTTGCATGAGCTTCTCCGCTCCGGGGCTGGGGAGGGGAGGGGATTGGAGCCCTTTGTGCATTGCACGCTCAGAACTCGGTGGCTTTTGCATGAGCTTCTCCGCTCCAGGGCTGGGCTGGGCATCTCTGAGGTTCCCCCCGAGGCCTCCACGTTTCCAATGTGACAGGCGTTTAAACACCTGCTTCGTGCTCAGCCTTGAGCTGGGATGCCAGTCTGCTGCCTTTGCCCAAGAAGACCCTTTGGGAGTCTGGCAAATGCAGCCTCATGATAGTCCTTTAGGACCTAAAAGCCTTCTCTAATTACACGGTGGCAGGACTTGGTAAGGAGTAAAGGCTGCCACCTGCAAAAGAGCCACTTATGCCCTTGTTGCCCTGGTAACTCCCCTTCTAGAAGGGGACTAGGAGTTGTGGGAGGTCAGGGAAATCTAAGAGGTTTCCATTTCAAGACGAAAAGAGGCCAAAAAGCCCTGAAACAGCTTCAAACGTTTCCTAAATATCTAAAAACTTGGCTATTGTAAAGTCTTCACCCCACTATTTCCTTTCTATTTGAGTCTAGAGATGACCCCGGCTAGTTTAGTTTAGAAACGTGTGTGCGAGCAGAATCCAAAAGTCTCCTGGAGTAAAGAGGGACCTTCACACCGAAACGAGGAGTGGACGAGAGGCTAGCGAGAAAAGAAGGCGGAAAATTGGCTCGTTTGGGCTTCCAGATGCTGTAATTGGCACCTAAAAAGGATGACCACCTAAATTAGGTGCCATTTACAGAACCACACTTGGTGGCAAGGCGCTCGTAATCTAGGCTGCATTCTAGGCGCCTAAGTCCTTCGGAGAATGGCGCCTAAACAACGCCTATCTTTTGTAGAATTTGATTTGGTTTCCATTATGAGCTGTTTAATGTTTCCCTCTGCGTATCTATGGTTGCCAGACGTCCGGATTTTCCCAGACTTGCCATCTTTTTAGAGGGAAGGTCCGGTCAGCTTTTCAAAACCTGGCACCTTGTCCTGGTTTTGGAAAGCAGATTGCGTCGGGAGGGGCTATGTGCGCATTGCCGACGAGGCTGGGCAGGCTTGGGGTGCGGGTCCGGGTTTTACGTACGTAAAATCTGGCAACCCTAAGTGTATCTAAACGTCTACAAACGCTGAACTATAGCACCTGAACATCCATCATTGCTCTAAGTTACAGGGGTTCCACTTTTGCCCATTTTATGCAGTGAGGGGTGGAAAGAGGAGAAAAGTCTCTCCTCCGACTTGTGTTTCCCCTGTAAGGAGATGGAGCTCCAGGCTTTCTTCTGCTAGCTCACCTGCTCTAGTGGTTCCCATATGGCTCCAGAAAAAGGAGGACGGATTGAGACATCCACTTAAAGCCATGGAAGTAAGGAGGACCGAGAGAGACACAGCAGTGTCTCAACCCATCCTCCTTTTTCTGGAGCCACATGGGAACCCTAGGGGTGCGTGTTTCTTTCTCCCCATATTGCTTTGAAAAGCTTTTGCAGCGTTGCAAATAACCTGACAAGTAGCTGCTTATCCCTTGCAGGGGTTTTTCCACTTTCCTGTTCCATTCTTAAGCGGTGTCGTTCTGGCTTATCCCTCTCTTCCTTCGGCCAAATAAGTCAGTTGGTGATTCACTCCTTGAACACACCTGCTGGTGAAAGGTCTCTCCTGTGATGTGCATGCGAGAGCCAGAGTTAGTCTTTTTTGAGGACTGTTTGCATGCATGGTGCTTGTTTGTTTAAATGCTTTCAGGAAGCAGCTCATCCAAAAGGCCAGCTTACATCTGTGTGTTTTCTTGCTGCATTCGAGCCTTTTCCTACCCCGCTTTCATCACTACAACAGCGGCAAAGTAGCAGATCTTCATGTCTTAACTGCTGTCTACCTAGGTGTGCATTTTTCAGTTTTCCTTTCCCTCATGCATCCACACCCTTACATCTGTTAGGTCCCCCCCCTCTTCAATAAGTACTGGTTGACAGCTGTCTCCTCTTCTTGGATATCTGGGAGTAGAAGGTTCTAGTAGCAGTTGGATCAGGCTGCCGTGTCTTCCTCTCTGCCTCGGTCACATGGTCCTTTGGAGGGATTGGGAGGTGGGCAGTTTCCTCTATTCATTTTATGCCAATTCTTGCCCTCTTTCACACATGTACCCAGTATTTATTTAGCACTTTATTTATGTAGTCCCAACACCTCATGCCTACCTCGCAGTGGGCTCCAGCCAGCTCTTCAGGGTTGGGGGTGGGGTTTGTCTCCTGCCCCATACCAGGGCGCACTAAAAGAGAAAAAAATGACGACACTCTACAGAGAGTCACGGTAGTTTTGAAGGTTTCTTTTTGAGTGTCACACAGCCACACTCAGTCTTTCACAAAAGCTTGGGCATGGCACGGTAGTCCGGGGGATGGGCAACTCCGGGATTTCACTCACCCCACTTGAACGCCTCGGTCTCCTTTCTGACGAAACGACAGCTCAGTCCGAGGTGTAAGTGAACCAAACTGGAACTTTATTGAAGTTGATTGTAGAACAGCCTTTAGACCCTTTGGTTCCATCAACAGATTTCACCCTGTCACTTCCAGTTCATCCTCGGTTGACTATTTGCAGTTAATTGTCAGTTCACTCTCAAATCTCGCTGGGTGTCTCGCTGGTAGAGAGAGGAACAACCAAAAGCCTAGTTTGCACGCCCTCCTGGGAAAAGGAACCTCCAGCTCCTCCCACAGTTTCAGTGACCCCCTGAAAAATCCACCACCTTTTACAACAGAGGTATTTTTCAGGGGGGGGTCTCATTTATTTATTGAGATTTATTAACCGCCTTTATGAAAAGATTCAGGGAAAAAATTTTCAATTCGATTTGATTCAGCCTATTGAATTCATTTTTTTTAAAATTCAATTCACTTTGATTCCAATTGGGTTTTTTTGTTGTTTTTTTTTAATGTCCTGGCAGGTTTAGTTTGTAGTCTTTCTACCCACCCCCCACCCATGTTGGCACTGTGGTATAAACAAAATAAAAAATACTTCTTCTTTCATTGTTAGGTCCTAGTGCACGCTCTCTGTCTGGCACCAGCTCTAGCAGGATTCACATTTCAAATCTGACATATTGAAATCACAAAATAGAAAATAAAATGATTTTTTTGTCTACCATCTCTCTCTTTTTCTCCCTGCCTTGTGCCCTGGGTCAAACCTCTCTCTTCCCCGCCATTATCATGTGCAACATTTCTTTCTCTCTCCCCAAGCACCATCTCTCCCTGTCCTACACCATATGTCTTAACATTTCTTTCTCCCTTTCTCTTATCCATGCTTGTCTCTCTCTCCTCCACCATATGCAAGAGAAAGAGTGTTTTCTATTCCTATAGTGCAGGACAGGGAATTTCATTCTCATTTCAGCGAATAAAAAGTGATTGGGAGTTTGCTAAGTCTAAAATGTATATTCGCAGGCTGAAATAAGCTGCAGATTCAGCTTTCTGAGCCTAATGTGTTATGCCCTGGAAGTGATAGAGTTGGGCCGTGTTAGAAAGAGAGAAACGTCACGGCCCATGCAGGATCTCCTTTGCCTCTGCTGGGACTTCCTCCACTGTTGATAACGGAATTTTAATATTTCTTATCCGTAGCTGTCCTGTTTTTTTTTTCTCCACATTCTGTTTCTGGTTTTGATGATCCAGGAGGGCCTGAAAATAGCTGTGGCTCAGGGCTCCTTTCTGAAAGGGGAACCTGGCAGTGTGACGAGGGGATTCTCCTGAATGGCGGGATACAAATAGCAGAAAACAGAGTTTGTGTGTGATTTATGTTTACAGCGCTGTCGTCATCCGGCAAAACAAAAATACATGAAATTAAGGTCAAAAGGGAAGAACTGCGAAAAGAAAAGAGCCGGAAAAGTCCATTAGGGATGTTTTCTATGTTAGGTTTTTAGAGTTTAAGCCTCTCTGAAGGTGTTCCCGAGGCGCGGGGTAATAATTTTTTGATAAACTTGATTTTATACCTCGCTTATTTTGTTTTCACAATTGGGCAGTTTTTCTAGATGTTGGGAAGAGAATGTGTTGGATTTAGTTTTGGGTACAGCTTCAGTAATGATTATTTCTGTTATATTTATAAAAGTTCTGTAATACCGCTATCTCTAAAATGAGAGGCCGTTGGTGCAGTGTTTTGCTTTGCACTCTGATACCCTGCAGTTGGAGCATTCTTGAGGACCTTATTCTTGAAAAATGGGTTTGTGTGAGGCTTGTCCCATTGATCTTCTTGACATCAGGCATGAATAGTTGGTCCCAGTTCCTCAGCAGGGAAATTCTGCTGGTTGCACTGACAAAGAAAACGTGGAATAGTTGTTGCAGGTTTCCGGGTCTCGCCGCATCTGTGTAGAAAGAACCAACACACTGCAGACCTCACCGCATACCCTGAAGAAAGCCACAGCATGATGGCTGAAATGTCGGTTCTTTCTACACAGATGTGGCGAGACCAAGAAACCTGCTACAATCGTGACAGCAGTGGCGGAAACCTAAGAAAATATAAAACGTGGAATAGTTCATTGCAGACTGTCAAACTCTTTTTCTGTAAAAGCATAAGTTTCCCTTCTGTATTACCTGTTCTAGGACTAGGGACTGAGATGCTGGAGCGGGTGCAGAATTGTGGTGCTTTCGGCACAGCCTAGCTCTGAAAGGTGAACACTGTGTGCTTTTTGCATCCTGTGTGTTACTCATCGTGTTGTCTGACAATCCAAGGGCTCTAGTTTATCCCCACTCCCCTTTGCTCACCACTCGAGCCAATAGTTTAACAATCCTCTTCAAGTTTATTTAAAATTTGTTATTCCGCGTATCAAATTTCTAGGCGGAGAACATATTTCAAAGTCTGATGAATGACACATTAACGTATAGGAAGGGGATGAACTCCATTTTGAGATAGAACAGAAAGAACATTATAAGGTTTGAACAATAGGGGGCATCTGTTTTAGAATTGGAATTGTACAAATTATACGTCAAAAGCATCTTTAAAAAGGAAAGCCTTCAACTTTGACTTAAAACAATCTAATAATGTCTCTTCTCTAATATGGATAGCTAAGGAATTCCAAAGATGGATGAACAAGTTGTATCATAATTTATGTGACACAAAGAACATAAGAACATAAGCAGTGCCTCCGCCGGGTCAGACCATAGGTCCATCCTGCCCAGCAGTCCGCTCCCGCGGCGGCCCAAACAGGAATTCCCTACAGTTGTTGTGTATTTGGACAGAGGGATCTTGTAGGTGTATACGGGATAATGAGCCTCTCAATGAATTTGGGGGTGTTGGTCATTTTGGTCTTGAATACCAAAAGCAATATTGGAAGCCAATGGGAGTTCAGTAGCAGAGGCGTAACATGATCAAATTTCTTGATAGAAGTATTTTGGACGATTTGGAGGCGTCTTAGCTCTTTCTGGGTAATCCCTTTTTTACAGTGCGTTACACTAATCCTGTTTATATGTCTTGATTGATTAGATTGGGAGCTCATTCAAGCAGGGACTGTCTTCTTCATGACTCTGTACCGCTCTGTGTATATCTGGTAGCGCTATAGAAATAATTCCTAGTAGTTGTAGTCTTTGGGAAGCAGAGCTGAGCTTGTGATGTCATAATGCTTCATGCCACCAATAAGAGCCAACCTCCTCAGTGATGTCACAATGGCTTGATTGTCCTGTACTCCCCTCTGCCTTCCAACCTAGCCAGCGGATTAACCATTCCCCGTTACCTGTATCCATGACATTTTGTTTGTCTGTCTTGCCTGTTTAGATTGTAAGCTCTATCGAGCAGGGACTGTCTTCTTTGTGACTCTGTAGAGCACTGTGTGCGTTTGGTAGCGCTATAGAAATAATAGTAGTAGCTTTTCAGTATTCAGGCCATAAACTGGGGAAATAGTGGGGTGTCTGTTTAGTAACCAATGTACAAAAGATTTGAGTTTGAAGGAACTGTAATGGCAAAAACTAGTCTTGCAGCTCTTTTTGCACCCCCCCTCCCCTCCCCCAAGTGGATTCACAGAGAAAAGGTCTGTAAAACACTGGTGTGGAAAATGAATTTGCAGAGGGCAGAGCAGAGCTTTGACCTTCTAAATTCATGCCACTTGATGGCCGCTGAAAGCGCAAGAGTCTAACTGGAGTGATTTTTGGGGACTGGCTCCAGGTTTTCAAGAAGGCAGGGGTGAACATAACATAAAATTTTATTGGTATACCTCAATACACCGTGAAGTTTGATGCGGTTAACAGACCATACATGAGAGGTCAGGATCGAAGTACAAATAACATGGTCAGAGTCAAATACAATTATGGGATGGTAATAAGAGAACTCATGTAGGCGAATCCTTTCGAATACCGGTGCAGATAGATACGGAGACCCAAAAGAAGGTGGTGAAAGAGGAGAGGGAGGGGCAGGTAATAAGAGTTGAATGAGTCTGTGCATAGGTGACTCAGGCTTAAAGCAAACTTCATTGTACGTGGGGAGGCTAGAACCTGCTAAAATAAATATCGCAGCACATATTGAAATAAGCACGGTGTTGCTTGGCTTGGGGGAACACAGGAGCCTAGGCTAGCTTTAGGAGTGAAGGTTTTGTTACCTTAATGAGCTGCGTTTTGGCTATTCCTTGGGGACTACTAACCTGCGGATTTCCCTAACTCTTTGGAAATGTTTGCTCTGTGTTTGTTTCTGTTTCGGTATTTATGCATTCACCTCTGGAGCCTCAGATGTTGGATGCCGGAGTGAAATTCTGTAGGCCTTAAGGAAGGGAAGTGGGTCAGAGCATCCATTGGCTATTAGGAGATGACCAATATATTCCAGACTCCCAAAAGCCACCCCAGACTGGATGACGGAATAGGGCCTGCTTTTGAAAAAAGGACATGCAGAGCAACCAAACTTGAGTTATTATAGAAACGTTTTAAGCAGGATATTGAGTCAGATATATTTATCTACACAATGTGCTATAAAAAGAAATTGGCATAGCGGGTTGCATTGTGTTGTAAATAGAAAGGACCTGTTTTGGATATGCAGAAAAAAAACCACATGGTGCTTCAGTATTCAGCAGGACTTTGGGTAACCAGAAGGAAATCTGGGGTGGGGTGGGGTGGGGGGGGACTACTTTCAATGCTCTGTTTAAAGAAAGTTGCCAAGACTTACTTTTCCTTCCCTCGTCACATGCCCTCCAGCTTATTCAAAGTTGTAGAAGGAATTCAAGGACAAAATTGGAGGAAGGGGGGCCGACAAGAGGAAATATTATGCAATACCTTGTTCCTGAGAAGGTGGCAGATGCCTGAAATAACTTATCAGCACTGGAGGTAGAAGCCAGCGCTGTGAGTTCAAGGATATTTTTGCCAAGGATATAGCAAGCGGCAGAGCTACAACGAGCCTTCAAGGGCATTGGATGCCATAGGGCAGAAGTGGG
The DNA here is from genome assembly GCF_902459505.1 of Geotrypetes seraphini. Taxonomy (NCBI): domain Eukaryota; kingdom Metazoa; phylum Chordata; class Amphibia; order Gymnophiona; family Dermophiidae; genus Geotrypetes; species Geotrypetes seraphini. The sequence continues at coordinate 2,501,523 of NC_047102.1, forward strand.
CAACCTCGGCCCTTGAAGGCTGCAAAGGCAATCCAGTTGGGTTTTCAGGATTCCTCCAATGAATATGCATGGGATCTATTTGCATACAATGGAGGCAGTGCTTGCAAACAGATCTCATGCTTATTCATTAGGAGAATCCTTCGGCCTCACTCCCTCTACCAGTTAACTATTTGGTCTCTAGTTATTCCAGTGAGATTTTCATGATTTATCTCAACTTTGGTCCTCCCAGAACGATCTATTACATTGCATAATTGGACATCCTATTTTTAAATATTAATTTTTGTTTTGAGTATACATAATGAGGGCAGTTTCCAAAAGGTAATTTATTTGGAGATTGCTCTCCTACCATGCGGTAGAAAATGAGTTGATGGTTCTTTGAGGTTCCCTCCCTGCACCACCCCAAGAAATAAGCATTCCAGTGCCTGACTCCAGGAGGCAGCGATGAGGATAATTGAGACGTTCATTGTGTGTGGTGGGGTGTTGGATGTTATATGGAAACCTGTGTTTTCTTGTCTGCCCTCAGTGACAGAAAACCAAACTCATTTGCGAGTGGTCCATCTGCTACTCTTTATTTCCTTAACTCAAGTAGGATAGGTTGGATCAACTTGTCTGGCTCCTCATCTCCTCTTCTTCGGCATCTTTTGCAACTAGAAAAGCCCGTTCTGTGTGTTAAGGTCACAGTTTATGCCAGTGGAATATAAAGTGGCTTTCCTGCTCCTGTGTGCATGAGAGCCAGGCCCAATTTTTGCAACTTACCGATGTGGGTTTGTGTTCTGGGATGTCTGTGACTGATCCAGACCTTCCTTGGATACTTAAAAAAATGTTTGCTTCCATTTTCGGAATGCTTTTTTTTTTCTTGGGACTAATTTGTTAATCTTTTACCCTGCTCCTATCTTTTGTCGGTCATTTAGAAATTGCTCCAAGGGCAGACCTCTGCCAGCGTGACATTCACTGCAGCTGTTTATCCCAGCTGCCGACAATCTGTTGCCATTCTAACTCCATCAATCATCGACTTGAGCGAAGAGCTCGAAGAAGCTTCTGGTTCTTCCTGGTTTCCAGTGCCATTTTGGGTCGTCTGTGCTGGAATGTCACACTGCGTTCAGCGCTGTCCACTGAAGAAAAAGAGCCTGAACACTAAAGATTATTTTCACTATAAGTTGCCGTACCACGCCATAACCCTTCCGTCTTCCTTTCTCCAGACTTTCTGTGTCACTGTTTATTAAATTTAACAGTCCCTTCCTCTCAGGATATCAAAGTGGGCTACAGATTGCCTAAAAACAATAACCCACCTCTCTTTTACAAAACTGCGCAAGAGGTTTTTAGCGCCGGCCGGCACGCTGAATGCTTTGTGCTGCTCCGATGCTCATAGGAACTCTGACCATCAGAGCAGTGCAGAGCATTCAGCGTGCCGGCCGGCGCTAAAAACCTCTTGCGCGGTTTTGTAAAAGAGGAAAGAAAGGACCTCCATCGTATAAAGGCCAGGAAAGGTAGAGCCATCTGAGTCCAACAAGACTGTAGCTCCTGTTTTTGGCCCATTAACATACTCCCTGTCATTTGGGTTTCTACAACTCAGCATGGCAGGCAAAGAAACTTATGGGCGTCTTCCAACTCCGAGGTCTGCGAAGGTGGGAATTTGGCATCGATGATCTTGTCCCAGGTACAAAACTTAGATGGCGAGTCCAGTAGGTGCAGCAAGTATGGAAGGTGTACAGTACTGTGTATATTTGATAGCGCTATAAAAAAGATTAGTAAAAGTAGGCGGGTTGGCTGTTATGCTAATGGCTTTCCCTTCCCCGCAGGACCTGGGTCATCCGCATGCCCTCAGTGGAGTTAGAGGAGTTACACTACGCTCAGCTCCTGTTTGAAATATTAAGCCCGTGTCTTCTGTGCCAGGTTAAGTGTGTTTTGGATCTTTTTATTTTTGCCTCACTGATAATGTCTGTCTTTTAAGGTTAATCAGCTGTTCGGTAGCACTTACGGCATTAGTAGCTCGGCCTGAGCGTGGAGAATCGCTTTCTTCTTCCCGGGTACGCAGAATTTAGCTTCTGCCTGCCAAGATGCTGCTTTCTCTGCTCACGTGACCCTGAAGTCTGTGCTCTGTGTTGTCATGTGTTTGGGTTTAGAGAATGACATGGGGACAAATTTTTTTTCCCCCCGACCCCGCAGGAGCTCAATTTCCACATCCCGTCCCTGCGAGTTAAGTCGCTGTCCCTGTCCCATTCCCGTAAGCTCTGCTTTAACTGCACAAGCCTCGGACACTTATGATTTTAAAGGCAGATGAGGACAGAGCTTACAGGAAAAGAACTCACGGGGATGAGTTCCCCAGGGGACGGGGAAAAATTTGTCCCCATGCCATTCTCTAGTTGGGTTTCTGAGGTGAGAAAGTTAGTGATTAGTGCGGTGGGCTGAGAAACAAGGACTCCAGGACTCGGATGCAGTGTCCCCAGGGATGGCCCTTGTTCCCTTGGGCTTCTTGCATTATCTTCCAAGACTTGTGCTATCTGAATTACTGATTATACCACAAAGTCCAGATTATTTTGTATAAATCTCCAGAGCTAAGAATAATTAAATACAAACCTGAGTGAAACTGTGTGGCCCTCCTGGTTTTTCAATTTTGCAACCTCCTGAATTGGCTTTAGCATACCGAGTTAGAATAAATTCCTCCCTGGCCTGCTGAGAGATTTCCTGCCAGTAATTACCTTCACTGGCCTTTGGCCTCTGAACGGTTGGCTTACTCAGGAAAACATGGTTGCCCAGTAAGCTACTGTAAACAAGGCAGGTCCTGGCGCTCTCTGCTGCACCGTTGAGACCTTTGAAACGCTGCCCCTGCAAAATTAAGTTGCCAAACTTAAACCCAAGCTCCAGCGACGCAGTCCTTTCTGTGTGCTGGAGATTCCCTCTGTCAGCTGTGGGTGTCTTTGCATCAGGACTGCCTAAGAGCCAACTTCATCAGTGATGTCCCAGTGGCTTGATTATTCCTATATGGGTTTAGAATGAGTTACGTTTTTAAAGCTGTTCTCAAGTCGGATTTCTATGTAACTCAGAACTTGTAGATTTTAAGATTCTCGCTGCTTTCCTCTGCTTCCAGCTGACAAAAGGGCCAACTGTTCTTACCAGTGCTCCCTCTAACCACATACTGTTTTTAATGTGGCCATGCATTGTTCCTGAATCTATTGCAGGAGAAGTGAAGGAGTCTGTGCTACCGGAAATCCTGCTCAGTGTAATCAAATGAAGCCACAACCACATTCCTAAGTACGAGTCGTACTTAAGTCGGGCGTCTGTAACTCGGGGACTGTCTGTATGTGGTTAGGAATCTAACTGGCCCATGCCAGTGGTTGTATATTCTCTTTTTTTTTTTTTTTTTTTTGCTGGTCTCCAAGGTGGTAGCCCTCCTGTAGCCCACTTAATCACATGATACTGCATTGCTTTCACAAGGCACGGAGACATTAACTAGTCAGGATACTGGGAAGCCAGGGTTCAAATCCCAGCTCTCCCATTGATCTCAGTGTGACCTTGGGCAGCCAGTTCACCCTCTGGTGCATCGGGCTTGTGTTAAATCCCACTATTCTCGATGAGATCTGTTTCTAAGAAATTGTGCCTGATTGTGTAACCTGCCTTGAGCTCTGGTCTGGGAGTGTGTGGCACAGTGGTTAGAAGATCAGCCTCGGCACCCTGAGGTTGTAGGTTCAAATCCCATGCTGCTCCGTGACCTTGGGCAAGTCAATTAATCCCCCATTGCCCCAGGTACGTTAGATAGTGTGATCCCACCGGAACAGACGGGGAAAAATGTTTTCAATACCTGAATGTAAACCTCTTAGGCTATAAGTGGTATAGAAATACTTCAGCAAATAAAATCCAAATTCAGAGGTTCCTGGAAATCGGTTGACTGCAAGAAGTTGGGCAAGGCCTGGTAAAGATTAACTGACACAGTATGGTTTTCATAGGGTGTAATTATACGGAGGCCCAGGCCAGGAACACGGAGTTCTTCCAGTGCACAGAAGCTTTGATTATGGCAGTTACTGGGACAGCCGAAGGTTTACAAGACAGGAAACGAGTGGGTGTGTTTGCATTAGAGGCCAAGGCCCTAGATCCAGGGTCTTCAGGACTCACCCACTCAGCAGGTTTTCAACAGACCTACAATACGGGCAAGCATGACCTCTGTTGTATGTAAATTTACCTCATGCATATTCATATCCTGAAAACCTGATTGGCTCAGTGTGCCTCAAGGACTGGGTTTAAATACCCCTGTTTAATTGGATAGGGGTGAGGAGGCTACAGCCAGTCTCTACTCATTGCCTAAAGGAAGCTTACACAGTAAAGGTGACTTTATTTTCCTCCCCCTAACCCCCCCCCCCACACACACACACTGGAGGATGTGGTATTACTGGTGCCAGACAAGTGAGTTTCTCAGCTGTCCACCTTGGCATCCAATCTAATGAGGTTTAAGTAGGTGCTAATGACTTTACAGCCGTCATATAAATATCAGGGACTGTGTGAGAATGAAGGAGAGCCTGCCACGAATATCTGACTGACTTAGGTGTCCAGGCCATTCCACTGCTCTTGGTGTTTGGGAAGTGATGCATTTGTTTTAGAGACGCTGAATTTTATGCAAAGGAAGTAGTTCTAAGCCTTTTTGGCTTTTAAATGTAGCTATGTAGGACAAAGAGTGATTCTGCTCGTTATATTGGGAACAAGATCTCTGGTAGCCTCGGGGCAAGATGCACAAAACTGTGTGTGGGTCGCAGTTGGCCAATTTTTGGGCTGACTCTGGAACAGCGATTGATGGAGTCCTCCTGACACATTAGTGCCTCCCCCTGGTGAGGTGTGGACCTGAAAGCAGTGAGCAAGGGTGTCTGGTTTTCACATCCTCGCCCCTTTGGCTTCCACATGCTTTAGAAAGGAAACGAGAAGGGCTGAGGGCCACTGCAGGGACTTCCACTATTGACTTGATTCTTGCAGGGGCCTGGCAGGAGAGGAGAGCATCCTGAAGCAGCTGTAGGATTTCTCTCTTTGGCAGCCAGAAAGAGTGCACTGCCAGCCACACACGCTGGGTTTTTTTTCTCTCTCGCTGGCATTCTGCCTCGCTTGAGGCCTGGATAGTAGCAGACCTCCCTATTTAGGAATTTGAGTGCCAGTATTGACAGTGGGGTGTGTGGATCAACGCTGGCACCTGTGACATTTTCAACCCTGACGGAGAGGTCATAGAAAAGCGCAAAGTCTAAGGAGACTCTGGATTAAATGGGGGCATTCTTACTCGTGCTGTATAGGCCAGTGACTGCAGTGACAGTTCATGACTTGGCCTATGTACCAGAATTTTCTATATCTCTTTGTAGAGCCCAAAATTTGTGGGACTTAATCTAGTAAACGGGTGACCCCATTGCATGATGATGGACCCCCTTCTTCCACCATAAGGGATGTGAAGTGACAGTTCAAAAAAGCGTGGGATGAACACGGAGGATCTCTAATCAGAAAATAATGGTATATATTGAAGAACTAAGGCCAGTACTGGGCAGACTTGCATGGTCTGTGTCCTGTATATGGCCATTTGGTTGAGGATGGGGGCTGGGGAGGGCTTTGACAGCTGGGATGGTTTAGAGCTTTGACAAATACTTCAGTAGATAGAACCTAAGCACAATACCGGAAAGAGCTTTGGGTTTCTGGCCTAGAAATATCTAGGAAAAAGGACAATTTGAATTAAATCAGTAATTTTAAAAGAGGGTACAGTTGGGCAGACTGGATGGACCATTCGGGTCTTATCTGCCGTCATTTGCACACCATCCTGCCCATCCAACAAACAGCTGTTAACCATTGGACTGCCATCGGTGTGGGCAGAAGAGGCAGTGAAAGGTGGGACCAATAGAGGAAGAGGTTGACAGCACCACGAACATGGGACAGAAAGCAAATGATGGGCTTACTACAAATGTTTTATGGGTGCTTTATAGGAGTCCTAATTTAATGTTGTGTCTATTTAAGAAGAGGCCTATGTAACAGCCAAGTTTTCATAAGAGCAGATCTTCTGCTGGGTTATTGCAGAGCTGGAGTTTGCCTCATCCTGTCCTAGGGCAACTAAATCTGCCCTTAAGGTTTCAGCCTGTTACTTGTTTCCTTCCTGAGGAGAGCAACGTTCATCCCTCAAACAGCTGCAGTTCCAGAGAGTTTAAAACATTAGTCTTATTGGGCTACTACAGCAGGAAATTCTGATAGGTGAATCATGAGTGATTTTAATAATGTTGACGTCAAAATTTCCAGAGGAGCAGCTGTTGGTCCATAGAATGAAGGATGACAAAGGGGCTGGCGGTATGTGGTCATGTGAGGGTCTGCCTTGTCAGATGGGTCTGCAGAGATGTTGTGTAGGAACCCAACTGGGCATGTGCAGATATTATACCAGTAGGCCAGTGTCTCGCAAACTTTCTGGTCGGTGGCACGCTAAATCTAGTGCCCCGGCTTGAGGGCACCTGGAAGTGCGCAGAGGCCCATCTGGCTGCGACCCGCTTCAGTGGAGGGATCCGGGAGAGGAGGAGAGTCATCTGCCCACGAGAGGCACGTCCTGTAGGTAGTCAGCTGGCATGGACGACTCTCCTCCTCGCCAGTGTGTCACGGCACACCTGAAATCTCAGGAGGCGCACTGGTGTCGCGTAACACAGTTTGCGATACGCTGCAGTAGGCCAACAGGGAAACATACCATAGCTCAGGTTTGCCAAATGCTGTTTTTTTTGGTAAACAGTGCGACAGGTGTGGCCTAGCCACTGCAGCGCTTGATGACTCTGGGCAAGTCACAAAGCACATTTCATTGCCCCATGTAATCCGCTTTGCTAGTATAAACCACACAGAAAAAGCAGTATATTGAGGTTCATCTCCTTTACCCTTTAAATCGGGTCAGCACCTGGTCAGACATCTCGTTCACGTTTGAATCCAACAAATAAAGCTGACACTTGTTCACACACCAGTTAGACAGTTCAGCAAGTATTTAAGGTTCCTAAATCCTGACTGAAATGTTCTCCGAATGTGAGGGGAGGAGTAGTCTAATGCTTAGAGATTGGGCTGGCAACCAAGAAGCCCAATTCAAGTTCTACTGTTGCTCCTTAAGCCTCCGTGGCCTCAGGTACAAACTTGATTATAGACAAACTTGATTATAGACTAGAGACAGGGAATTACCTACTGAACCTACATGTAACTCACCGTTCTCCTCTACGGCCAATTCCCGACTCTGTCCCTTCTGCCTTGCTGCGCCGTATGCCTGGAACAACCTGCCTGACTCGGTACGACGGGCTCCGTCCCTGGTGGTATTCAAGTCCAGGCTGAGGGCCCACTTTTTCAAAACTGCTTTTAAGTCTTGGAAAAGCACCACATCTGTTTGTCATTCCCTCTGTAGCCCTCCCCACCCCTCTCTACCTCTTCTCCCTTTTGTATTCTCTACATGAGCAGCATATATCGATTCACCGTTTTTGTCCAGTGTGTCTTTCATAACTAGATTGTAAGCTCTTCTGAGCAGGGACCGTCTCTTGTGCGTTTGATGTGCAGTGCTGCGTGCGTCTGGTAGCAGTATAGAAATAATAAATAGTAGCAGTGGTAGTGTGAGCCAAAGACAGACAATCCCACAACTGTATTTATAGACTGCCTTAAAATAAATTCCCTTGGATATGCTAAGTTTGACATAGGCCGGTAATTTGCCTTTTCCTGTGAGACCAAATATCCATTTGATAGCAGTCTTAGCACTGAAATGCCCTTTTCTCCAACGAGGCATTGACTGTCCTCAATCTGGGTAGCCCTTAGCTCCCTTTGAGGACTGGTAGGGGTCTTCACAATGTACCATGTAGACGGGGTGGATGCACTGGAAACTGCAGAGCAGTTTTGCAGCTGTTGGCCTGGGGATGTCATGAGACATTTGATCGACATGCATTCCTGCAGGCTTCAATTTCTGCACGCCGGCCTTCGACAGGGAGTTTTGCAAGAGATGCATGCGCCAACGGCCACTGTCAAGCAGAAAAAGCGAGATGATCGTGGCAATAAATTGGCATTCACAACCTTGTGAATAAATGGAAATCGTAAATTTCAGAAATCATGGTTACTTTTCTTGGTTTTGATTCCCACCTTCCCCCCCTTTTCAATGCAAGGAAAACAGGCGTGTAATGTCTCATAGAAGAAGTCTGTAGGGGTGCTTTGTGCAGGTCTTAATTAAGGGCTTTGAAAGACTAAACAAAAGGGGGGTGGGAGGGGGGAGAAAATGCTACAGGGTTATTGTTGTAGCACTCTATTGGCCCAGGGAGCTGCCCCTCCATTGGTGCGTTTCGTCCATTCTCCGACTGAAAGGCCCTTTTGTTCATGGTTAACAGAGGGGAAAGAAGCCAATTACGGGCATTTCCACAGGGCAGCTGCAAATGGATTTAACTGCAGGCAAATATGGACTTTTCCTACCACAAGGATGTTGTGATGACAGTTACCTTTTGTGAAGGGCATGAAAGAAAAAAAAAAAAAAATACATTTCTGTAGCCAGAGAGCTGAGGCTAGATGATCATCGGAGACATGTGCTCCGAGCTCCACCACTGCTTTCTGTTTGTCCTAGGCATCGATCCTGCTTCTTCTAGAGGTCACCTTCAACTGCGCTTTTCACATATCTTAATACTTAGCACATGAGAATTCTTGATCGTGTCTTTCCCTTTTCCCATGGTGAAGTTGCAACAGGGACTTGATTATTTTATTCTGTGCTGATAAAATTTGCAACAAAGAGCGATTGGGTTCATTTTCTGGCCCCAAGATCTGAAAACCTTTGCAGCTCGTAAAAGGGGAGAGAGAGAAGTGGAGCGAGAGAAAGTGGCCTGAGTTTTACCATCGATTTCCATGTTGCATTCTTTCTTTGCCGTATTGGAGCTTGGCTTCTTCAGTTGCTGCTTGTGCTACAGTTGTTTGAATTCGTCTCACAAAGTAACTGTAAGACATGGTAACCCCCCCCCACCCTCGAAACGCTGGATGGGGTCAACCGAAGGGCACTAATAAGAGAGAGAGAGGAGGTCCTACTGCAAGACTATGTCCACATCTGAGCTACTGAATCAAGTATTTTTAGTTGAGCAAGGGGTGGGCGTGGGGGGAGAAGTAGTTTCCTTTCGCTTGTCGAGCCCTTTCTCATTTGCAGCCAGAGCTGGGAACTGTTGTCGTCAGCATAGGAGCCAACTTTTTCCATGTTTTATTTAAAATTTGATATTAACATTAAAAAAGCGATGTACATTGGTAAAATAGAAACATAACAGACTTTAAACATCACGAACTAGAAAGAGGAGTAAAAGGGAAGAACTTCAGTTTCATTAAAAGAAAGAACGAGCAGGGGGGCAAAATCCAATGAGGGATGGGGTTGCTGGTAGCCCGGAAAAGTTTATTCTTGAGGGTAGCTAGTGATGTAAATTTATTGTTCAAGGCTTAAATTAATTTCCAAATTTATGGAACTTAATGCTCCCTCCCCTGGACATAGTCAAGGAGTTTGTTCAATATTGGCTGCTATGGCCATGAGGCCTTGTTCTCGGTTACTCAAGGACTCTTTTTTCCTGGGCTGGGGTATCTTCTAGAAGCCGGAATCATGGTCTCTAAGCGGCCTGTTCAGTAAAGTATCCGCTTCCAGCATGGTAAGATTTTTAAAGACGGTGTTCTGTCTTTTGGGGTCATTTTAAACTTCTGGTAACCCTACTTATTGTTAAACTTCACTTTTTCTTTTCCTGGGTACCAGAAGTAAACAGAAGGATTATGGGGTAGTTTTATAGTCTCGAATTTGTAGACCTGAGATTTACGCTTTTGTTCTGAATTCTGTAAGCATTTTCGGTTTAATTTGCTTGTTCCCTTTTACCCCCCCCCCCCCCATTTCTTTTAAAGTTGCATCTCTTGCCTTGCATTCATTTCTTTGCATTGGGAACTAAAGACTAATAAATGGAAGGACACAACCACCTGTTGAGGTCTAGTTAATATGGAAACGTGGCCACACACACGGCAAATCAGGCAAGCGTTCAACTTCCGCTCTTCATTAGGGGAAGACTTTTTTTTTTTTTCTCCTAGAGTTTCACACAGTTTCAGATGTATAATACAGGGGGCTCCAGTAGACCTTATAAATCTTGAAATGGATTTGTTTTAAAACAAACCAGAGAATGTTGGATGACTTACTAATAGCTTAGCCGCCTAGTGTGATAAACTGCAGAAGCGTTTCCTAAGAGCTCAGTGCTGCATTTCTGGGACTTGCCAGATCTTGTAGGACATAAGTAATAACCTGTCCATCTTCTGACTTTCTATAGTTTACATAAAGTTTGAGTGGGTGACAGCAGCAGCCTTTGGAAGTAATGTAAAAGTCGTATTTTTGCAGTATGACGTGAGTTATGGAACAATTCCCTGAACCTCTGTGGAAACCAAACATTTTGATGTCGAGATTTCTGCTGTTAAGATGCTCGTCCGTGTGGACTTCAAACACATTAATTCAGGTCCATCCGAATCTCATTTGTGTTCAACCGTAGGATAATGGCATGAAATAGTTCTATGGTAGCGCTGTGGGCACAGTAACCACTGACACGGTAATACGGCGGCAATGGGGACCCAGAAAGGCCTCCCCCTGCCTACCTTTAACATTCTAGTGGCTTTTTCCCTCCCTCTCTGCTCTGCCTGCCATCTATCCCTCCCTGGTGGTCTAATGGCTTCTTCAAGGGCAGAAAAGAGCCTAACTCTTTAGCTGCTGCCAATCTGAAGATTTTCAAAATGGCAGACGAGCAATTTCTCCATAATTTCGAAAGTAAATTGAATTTTTTTCTCTCTCTATCTGGATCAGAACAGTTCTGTCTGTCTTACCAATTCAGTGTAATGAGCGCCAAGTACCGTTTGCTTGGATCATGGTGAATTCTTAGCACAAAGGTACATCCAAAGCTTTATCTGAATAAAATCTGGATATGGGTGCGTGCATTTGATGTCGTGAAAAGCGGCTGTAGTATTTGAGTAATCCCTGCTGCTCGCTTGTCCTATTTCAGGCTCCCTATATCATTATGGGCTGTTTATTTAAGCACTTTGTGGCTGGAATACCAAGATATATTTGGTAACGAACTCCAGGAAATGTGTGTCTTTAAAATGAACACAGTCCCTTTGTAGGGTAGCCAGTGGTAAAAAAATGTGTTCCTGCAAAAACTGCTTTGGCAGAACGACTCAATGGAGAAATCCATTTTCTAGGAATCTTAAGTCCTCTTCCCTCACTTCCCCTTGCTCAAGAAAGAAAGTTAATGTGATGCCCAATTCAGGGAAACATTTTTTCAATTCTATTCACTTTTCCCGCCCAAACGGGTGCTTATTTTTCAGATATCCTGGCGGGTTTATTTTGTAGCCTTTCCCCTTTGCCCTCTCCAACCCGCCGGTGCTGTGGTGTAAACAAAAAAGACATTTCCTCTCTCTGTTAGGACCTAGTTCATGCTTGCTATGCTCTGGCAGGATACACATTTCAGATCTGACATACTGTAATCACAAAATGGAAAATGAAATTATTTTTTTCTACCTTTCACTGCCATATCCAACATTTCTGTTTCTTTCCCATTGTCTACCAACTCTCTCTTCCCGCCCCCTCGCCTTGGGCCCTGGGTCAAACCTCTCTATTCCTCTCCATGCAGCATATCTCCCTTCCTCCCCTCCATTATCATGTGCAACATTTCTTTCTCTCTTCCCATGCATCATTTCTCCCTCTCTCTTCTCCATGCATGTGTCCCTCTCTCTTCTACATAAACAGGATTTCTCCCTCACCCCTTTCTCTCTTCCACCCCAACAATTTTTCTTCTCTCTTCCCACCCATTCCCCTCTGCAACCACTTACCCTCCCACCGATAGACCCGCCATACCTCCGAGAATCCCAAAGCAGCGGTAGCAGTGGCCGGCCTTGAAGAGACAGCACTGTGAACAGGCTGATTGCAACCTGCCCCACCAGGGCTTCCCTCTGCTGTGTCATCAGTGATGTCATCAATGATGCGGCAGAGGGAAGGCCCCAGCAGGGCAGGCTGCACCAGCCTGTTCAGAGCGCTGCTTCTGTCGGCCGGCCACTGCCACTGTTGCTGCTTTAGGAATCCTGGAGGTATGTCGGGTGGGGGAGGGGTTGATCACTGAATCAACTTTTTTGAAGACTAATTTTTTTCGGACAACAAATAGATTCACTGAAATGAATCAATTCAAATCAGCAAATCGGGCAGCACTTCTCCCAATATGTTATCCTATGGGCATAAAGTAAAGTGAGGGGATGAGAGACCATCCAAATTCCTAACCATTTTCTCAGTCATCTAAGCAGATTTAGGACTGGGCTGAAATAAAAATAAGACTAAACCATGTGGAGAAGAATGCTTGTTTGCTTCCTTGGGTTACTGTGAATTTCACATCATAGCATGCCCCAAATAGGTTATTTTGCTCTCTTTGTTAGGCAGTATAAGTGGATAAATCACAGTGAATCACATTTCCAAGCGCACCATTTTGCATGCCTCTTGTTTCTGACACAAGAGAGGTTGCAAAATCTCTTCTGTGTATTTCATGCTGGGCCCCAGAGGAGATATTTGCTCTTTCTAGAAGCTTTTAACAAAATGGATGTTGGACCTTATTTATTATTTTATTAAGAAATTTACATATTCACGTGGCTTCTCTCTTGTGTTGATACTCTTCACTGCCTAAAGTCTTGCAGAATTAATTTTCATGCAACACTTAGTCATCTGATTTATAATTCAATCCCAATCAAAACAGGTTTGTGTAGCAGAGTTCTTGGGGTGGGGTCAGGGAACGGATAGTATAATTTTATAATAATGTTTCTGGTTGTTTTTTTTCTGGCTCATCCATAGTGAAGTAGTTGTGTGCATTAGGGGAATTTTTAATTGTGTTTTGGGCTATGATTGAACTTTTTGAGCTGTTTGACAGACTTTACTTGGCTTCTGCAGACAGACACTCACTTCCCTGGTGGAGCTGATGCTTTGATGGTCTGTTCTGTACACGGGTGCCGATCCTTGAGGTAATGTTGTGAAAAACAAGTATATGAGAGATTTTGGAGCAGCGGTTAAGATTTTTTGGAATAGTTAGGATTGCTTTCTTAAAAGACCAACCCCTTTTAAAAAAAAAATTTGCTTAGTGAAAGATACGGTGGCAGGGTTTTTCTTTTTGGAAACTCTCTGAACCCCAGAGGCCAATTGGCTTTGACTGTCATGTAAATTTCTATGTAGGTCTGGTTATTCATGAGTAGCAACTAGTTTTATTGGAGGTTATTCAAGCCCATTTCAAGGCCAAGAGTGCTGCTTAAACCTTGCCCACATGCATGGGTTTCCTCCGCAGTCGATTTCATGTACAGCTTCCATCACTTTAGGGTCCTGTGTGACTAGGGCCCCTTTGGAAGCAAACAGCATCTTTTGGCTGCTTTATAAATAGTTCCCTGTATGTGAACAGGAATGTGCAGCAAGATTTTTGGTTTCAATTGCGCAGCTTCTAGTTTTGCTTGTGATTTTTGCTTTCACAGATTTTAAGATTTCTATTCTTGTCACTTTTTGCTAGATCTTGTTGACATGCGAGTTTGATATTTTTCAGATGTAAAGCTGCAGCAATGTGAAGATTTGTTAGAATATCGGTGCTGCTGGTTTTTTTTTTTTTTTTTTCTGTCATCAACAAATTTCATTAACTCACTAGTTAGTCCTATCCCTAGATCATTGATAAATATGTTGAAAAGCAGCGGCCCCAGCTCAGACTCCATGGGGTACCCGTGAGGCCTGACATACCTCCAGGACCTCGTAAAGTAGCAGTGGCAGTGGTGGACGGCTAGCAGACGTAGGCTTTGAACAGACTTTTTTTGTGACCTGCCCCACCAGGGCTTCCCTCTGCTGCATCATCAGTGACATCCCTGACGTGGCAGAAGGAAGCCCTGGCAAAGCAGGCCATGAACAAGCCTGTTCAGAGGCTATGTCTGCCAGCCATCCACCACTGCTGCTTTAGGAGGCTCTGGAGGTATGTCACACCTCATGGGGGGGGGAGATCTGTTAACGTAATCGGTGAGCCCGATTTGGGGGGGGGGAACAAATTGATTCACTGAAGTAAATCTGTGAATCGGGCAGCACTATTGTCAAGAGGATATCTCTGTTCATATACCTGCATCTGATACAGGTATCCAGCCAGAACATTGACAAAGGAGAATAAAGAACTGTGGATAAGAAAATGGAAATTTTGTATGCTAAAACTTTTTTATAGTCACAATTTTTATTAAGCATAAAATCAATACGGAATGCAAAAGTCACAAAAATTATCTTCCAATATGCTCATTTAGATAAGTATAGAACCCCTCCCCAAGAACAAAACTCAATGCCCCCCCCAAAAGTCCCAAGATAGGCCATAAAAAAGAAACTATAAACAACCAAAGAAAATTGCAAGAAAACAAAATAATAAATATAACGTGTCAGCCATTCAATATTCGACTACGTTCAACAGAAGTCATGGTGAGCCAAAACTGATTGAAATTACGACCCCTTACTAGAGGAGAAATCTTTTTAATAGAGCTTTGCTTCTGCAGTGTGTGTAGATCCTGTAGCTTGACCCTTCTCCCCCCTCCCCCCACACTGCTGTCGGATAGTTCCAATTCATCTTGTATGTAATGTGAGGAGGTCCTTTATTCATCTTTTTAGTTGGTTTGAGCTTAATCCCTTTTTCCTGGCAGAGAAAATTAAATAATTTAATGGCAGAGGCCCAGGTAGTACAAGCAGCAAATGGAGCCTTATCCCGTGTGAGCAAACAGGTTTGGCTAGCTCAGGGAGGAGAGAGGCTTTGGAAGGCTTTTAAAGGTGCTTTGTTGAAACTTGATGAGTCTCCGTGCTTTGAGACATTTTCATGGAAACTCTGCAAAACGAAGAGATGGGCTGAAAAGGGGGGGGGGAGGGGGGGCAGTCTGAGCTAGGAGTCTGCGTGGACGACGCCGTGACCGCTTCATTTTTCCCCTTCTGGAACGTAGTCCAAAGATATTTTAGTGGCTATGATCCAGCACTCGTTTGTAGCAGCAAGTTACTACATGTTTTCCTGTTTGTAATTCCTTGGCTGTGGAGTGACTGGTGTCAGGTGGAGGTGGTTCAGAGGATGCCCTAAGTGCCAGGCAAATAGAGTGCCAACTTATTTACTTAGTAACAGAGTAGATAGATCATGATAGGTAAGACCAGTTGGGCTATGCCAACTGCCCAGCTCGTCTACAATGCTAATGCTATGTCTTGGCTACATCCCAGCTGCCATCCATGACAACCTTATGCCCACAGTAGGTTGTTTGCATTACCTTCCTCTGTAGTTGTAAGATCGCACGAATAGCCTTGCTTTCCTAAAGTTGAGGAGTCCTTCAAGGGACCTAATCCAGGGGCTCGGTCTGAAGTGGAAGTAGGCATGCCATACTGACTTATTGTAACCACTTTGAGAGAAACTGTTACGCTCTTCCGTTTCCCTTTTACCTGCCTTATTCTGTAGCGTTCAGCTGTGTAGGATCAGGAAGGCAGGGACTGAGAAGGGCCATGGATGTAAAGTTGGTATCTTCCCTGGGATGTCCCGAATGTCTTCTCTCTGCTGTATATAAAGAATACTTCTGAGGAGGAGACCGGCTCTGGTGCCTGGCCAGCCCCCCTCCCTGACACAGTCAAGCCTGTTTTTTTCAATGTTTACTAACTTGCAGTTTGTACCTAAGGAAGTGAAATGAATATTGCTCTATACCTTTCTCTGTCTAACCTTTGGACTCTGCCACCCAGGTGTCTTAGCTCGTAGGGATGGGTAAATCAACCCCCTCAATTTAAAGGCTTTACTCTGCTGACTTCTCTTAGCAAACCCAGAAGAGGGTGAGAGTATTGTATGGCTGAAAATAACCAAATAATTAGAATTTGCCCCTTTTGTATGGTATATAATAGGATTTGGATTTTAAATTGTAATTATTTGCCACTCCAGATCTGAGCTCAAGGTAAGCTTATTCCCCTGCCCCCAGAGAGCTTAAATTTAAATTGTTCAGAAAGAGCAGGATTTGAACCCCTTGTTGTTCTAGCCCCCAAACTTTCATATCGGCTACAAAGTCTGGTCCCCATCGGACATGCTCTTTTGGTCCATTTTCACGCTCTGGTTTCTTTCCTCACCTCTGGCATTCGTTGGTATATTTTTGGCTGTGCAGATTCAGATCTGTTGGATCCACTGCTAAGTGTCCTTTTCCTTTTTTAGGGATATCAGCATGAATAACATAACTCGATTATCAGAGGATGCTTTCAGGACCCTGCCCTATCTGGAAGAATTGTAAGTACCTCGGGGGGTGTTCTGCAGGGTTTTATGTGTGCGTGTTTATAAATCCTTTGATATTCCACCTTCCAGAATCCTAAGCATCAAAGTGGTTCAAATCTAAAAGCCAAATAATCCAATATGGGTATTAGGGAAAAGATCACCATAGCCATTGGATAAGAGCAAAACTAGAGGGTAGGACAAGCCCAAGATTTACAACAGGAGACGTTTAGAGGAAAAAATCCCCCAAGCTCCCTTTTCTCAATCGCTGGCATAAAAACCCACTCTCCGGTGCTCAAAATTCTCAAAATGAATCTCAAACTTCTACTTATTTGCTTACCCCAAAATTAATGGGTGTAGCTATAAGATCTTCTTAGATAGGACCCTGGCAACAATCTTGGTTAGGGAAATGGATTCAGCAAGTTATGTTATCCTATTGCAGTTTTTGGAAATTAATTAAGACCACTTTGTTTGATAAGTTTATTACCTAGTGAGTTTTATTATTGAAATTCTATTTTACAAATGTATTTTTTACTGTATTATTGAATTTCGCCTAGAACTTTTGGTTATAGCGGTATAAAAGAATAAAGTTATCATTATTAAAGAAAAAACTTTTTTTCTCGATGAGACATAAGGTCCTTAAACCCACTATGTCAATTTGCCAACTGTGTTCGCTGTGAAAACTTACAAATCTTTCCAAATATATTTGCTCTAGCATTCAAACCCAATTTTGAAACTAAAAGCTAAGTTTATAAAGCCCATCCACCTTTCATAAAACAAATGGCTTGGCAGCACCTGGTCCACCAGAAAAATAAGTGGAAAGCCATACTCGTCACGCACACGTCAGCTTGTCAGACATTCCCACAAGGAGCAGACGTGAACAGTGCAACTGTTTTCACTGTTCTCAACTAAAATGGCTGCTATTCACTTGCAAGCAGAACTTAAGAATAGTCTTACTGGGTCAGACCAATGGTCCATTGAGCCTAGTAACCCGTCCTCACGGTGGTCGATCCAGGTCCCAAGCACCTAGCTAGATCCCAAGGAGTAAAACCGATTATCCTAGGAATAAGCCTATGGCCTTCTCTTTCAGGAAATTATCCAAACCCCCACTAACCGATTTCACCACATTCTCTGGCAACGGATTCCAGAACTTAATTCCACGTTGTGTGAAGAAATATTTTTTTTCCGGTTTGTTTTAAATCTACTACTCTTATTACCCCTGAGCTGTCTCTTCTCCAAGCTGAAGAGCCCTAGCTGCTTTAGCCTTTCCTCATAGGGAATTCGCCCCATCCCTTCTCGGGGTTCACAGGGCCAGGGAAGGAAATATAAGATTTCCCAGTGTACTGTCGGATTTTATATTTTCTGATCAGGTCTGTCTTCTCATTTATACATAATAGGTGTGGTAGGTGTGTGTTACTGTCCTCTGAGCAGTGATCCTCATTCCACTTCCCAAACTCTGCCGCTCTGTTCTGCCCATTGCATGTTCAAACATTTCCAAATTAGTTCCAGATGTCTGTTGCTTTGCACACACAAATTCTTGTATGTTATAGGAATCTCTGTTCTCATTAAATGAACTTGTGTTTTTATATCTGGGGATACCAAAAAATCCTTTGGAAGCCCTTCAGATTATGCAAAGTTCAGCAGCACATTTTACTCATCTGGAGTGTCTGTACTGACCATTATTGACAGGATGCTGACTGGAATCGTCATTATCAAAATTTAAATCAAACTCAAAACCTTCTTATTTAAAGATGCTTTCAACATGTGAGAAGGCTTGTTTCAACCGAGGATGACAAGTTAATCTAAACAGGCAATTCCTCCCCCCCTAATTGTGATCTCCCCCTCCCTCTTTTTAAATCTCTCCTCTCTTCCCTTTTGTATCATATTAGCTCAGTGTGTCTATAATATCTCCATATTTTATAGAGTTTTGTTTTAATATATTAATAATCTTATTGTAAACTGTTTAGATAACCCTAATAGGCATTATATGAAGTATAGAAAGCTTGAAACTTAAACTAGGCCGTCTTATTTTTTGCCTGAGGGTTTATATACTCTGAGAGTGACCAGTGCTGTTAATCTATGTTCTATCGGTACTCAAACATTGTAAAATCACTCCAGGGTCAGTTCTGCAACGTTTCATGCCGTTGAGCCTGTTTTTTTGGCATGCTTTTCTGGTCGCAGATGGAGCAATGAGATAGTGACATCCACAGGAAGCAGCTTTGGCTCATCTGCAGCCTTTCACGCTTTTCCGGCATTACCAGAGGGAAAATGGTATACTTCCATGCTTTGCTGCTCTTCCGATGTTCTTGTTCAGATTATTCTCAATTTAGGAAAATGTTAGGATGTTTCTTTTCTGTGAAGCTTATTGCAGGAATGAGAAGTTGGTATAGTTGCATGTTTACGTTTGCAGAGTTTTCAATGCATATGAAAGAAATGATGCACTGTACTGTTTTGCATTTCAGAAACTTGCAATTTTATGACTCTAAAAGCACCTGCCCCCCATGCGCAGGTTCACTTTTCATGGGTGATGAGTAGTTTTCAATCATTATATTTGGCTTTATCTGCCATCCTCCCAGGAGAGGTCAGAATGGATTACAAGTTTACATATGTAAGAAAGCATGGTAAAACAACATGACAAAACATAAGATGGCAGCTTGGCATGATAAACATAGTATTACAAGTGTGCCATATATGGGGAATGGCTCCCGGATGGAGAAGTCCCATTGGGCTAGATCTCTTCCGATATTCAGCGGGACATAGCTGGCAATTAGAGAATGACACGGGAACAAATGTCCCCATCCCTGCCCCTGCCCCATTCCTATAAGCTTTGCCTTAATCGCCCAAGCCTTGAACACTTATGATACAGGCGTTTCAATACTTGATAGGTATTAATATAGAACCAAATCTTTTCCAGAGAAGATTGTAAAACTAGAGGGCATAATTTGAGGTTGCAGGGAGACAGACTCAGGAGCAATGTTGGGAAATTATTTTTCATGGAGAGGGTGGTAGATGCCTGAAATTGTCCTCCCGAGGGAAGTGGTGGATAGGAAAATGGTGATGGAATTCAAAAAAGCATGGGATAAACATAGAAGATCTCTAATTAGAAAATGAAGGATGTAAATTAAAGAACTAAGGCCGATACTGGACACACTTGCGTGACCTGTGTCCCATATATGGTGATTTGGTGCAGGATGGGCTGGGGAGGGCATCAATGGGAACTCCACTAATATGGAACATGAGGATGTTACTGGCCAGACTTTATGGTAGATATCTTGCAAATAACAGGGCTGGAGTGAGCTTGGACGGCAACTTCAGCATTTGGAATATAGGACAAGACCAGTCTATTTACAGTCTATGGCTCAGAAATATCAAAGAAGAGACAAGTTAATTTAATCATGTATTTTAATGGGTGTAACTAATGGGCAGACTGGATGGATCATTCAGGTCTTTATCTGCCGTCATTTACTATGTTACTGTGATTTTAAAATGATTGATGCTTATACAGATGAGGACAGAGCTTGTAGGGTCAGGAAAATGAGTTCCCACGGGGACGGGAAAAAATTTGTCCCCGTTTCATTCTCTACGGGCTACCTCCCTCTGAATATAGGACTTGTTGGCAAGCCCAGTGACCAGCTATGTTACACAACATAGCTGGTCACTAGTGATTTTCATCAGCTGACTGGCCAAGACATGTGGCCAGATAGCCCCACCCAAAAGGTAGGTCTCTCTTTGACCATTAGCCTTAGCTGGCCAGCTGATGAAAATCGACTTGGCTCGCTAAGTGCAAGCCGCTGACTTTTTCCCCAGATATTCAATTTTGACCTCTGACGCTTTACATGTGCGTGGCTTGGCCTTGCTTTTGACGTGAAACAATGCCAGAGGTTTCTTCTGAAAGTTTGCTTGAAGTAATAATAATAATTTTATTCTTATATACCGCCATGCCCATCGAGTTCTAGGCGGTTCACAACAATTACATTAGGATCCGCATTGACCTGCCGATTTACAAACAGTGTATTGTTGCAAGCCATGTGTTCACAAGCTGGCACAGATGTTATCCCAAAAATTGCCCGTGTGATATTTGCTGTCTTGGTTCATGGTCTTCTTTGGTCAAGGGCTTGTGATGCTACTCGTAAGGGTAAATATCTTTTTGGTTGAGAGAGCCAGACCCACTGCACTTTCTGATGCCCTAGTCCTTCTGAGATCCAAATAGGTGAAATCGGACCCTGTGAAGCAGCTTTATGAGAAGTAGGAAATGTTCCCAGCATTTCTGTGGCTGCCCGACATACAGCCTTTTACCCACGATTATAAAAGACAAGTAACCCCATATAATCCGTTTTTCATTTAGTAGCTGTCAGATGGTATTTGGGTCTGGAACAGGGAGATCAGGTTATGTAATGAATAGTTTGTAGTTGGCTATCGAGTTTTTGTTTGCAGAAAAGCTTAAAGGCTTTTGCTCAAGGTGTATCAAATGATGCATTTAAGGCTTAAAGATGTTTTCAGACATCGGGAAATATTGAAAGAAAGCTCTGACGGCTCCTTTTTGGGCAGCTTGAGACTCTAATGAGCTGCAGACACCTGTTCCGATGTCTGAAATGGCTGTTGCATATTCATAGAATAAGGCGGTGCTTGTGCTTTTATCTAGAAGCCTCTTACTGCCTTTCAGTGGTCCCCTTCTGGACAGCCACATAGCTGTGGATTTTGCATGAAAAGTTATTCGATTTGATCTAGGAGGCAGGTGAACTTGCATTTCTTGGCAATCTGAAAACCAAACCGCCTGTCAGATTGGAGTCGGGCACTGGGTTTCTAACACTTTCACATCCGTTGGGGTGAGATGGTGCCTCTCGATTTGAATTCCACCCTCTAATGTTAACATTCCTCTTTGAATTCGCTTATCGGCACATCCTTCCACTTCATGGACTATTTCTGTTTCCTTCTGTGTGCCCTATTTGACTTCTCCCCTTTTTTTGGAGATCATTTTTGCCCTGGATGGATTGATACAGACCCCTACATCTTTCCAGCAACTGATATGCTGAAAAGCATAAAAATACATAGAGGGGCGTAATCAAAACATATGTCTTAAGTCCGATTGGGATATATAGCGCTAGAGGCCCAAAGTTGGCTAGAGGCCCAAAGTTGACATTGGGAAAATGCCCATTCTCAAAAAATACGTCTAAAATAATTTTTTTTTACTGAAAATCGTCTATCTGGACGCCAGGACGTCTATCTTCATACCACATTCTTGACCAAAATTTTGTCAAAGTCCCAAACGCCCAGAACAAGACCATTTGGATGTGGGAGGGGCCAGCATTGTGATGGACTGGCCACCCAGACATAGCAAAAGAGCAGTGAGGCACCTGCTTTGAACTTCACAAAAAGGGTGCCACATAAATATCTTACCAGAACTTCCTTGTAGGTTAGGCTGAGCCCGCCAGAACACCCCCAAAACACACTATACTCACCTGTCTACAACCCCAGTAGCTCTTATGGCTGCAGATGGCACCTATATGGCAGTAGAGTAGGGTTTGGGTTTTTTTTTTTTTTGATGGATGCAGATGTTCTACCATAAATGGAGTGGTTAGAGTGGCTTATGGGTCTGGGTCTTCCTCTCTAAGGTTCACTAACCCACCCTCAAGCTATTTAAGAGATCTGTATGCAGCTCTACTAGCTGCTGATGTTCTGGAGACAGGTTTGTACTTTCTTATTCTGATCTTTGCAGGGGTGTGAAAGGGTCAGTGAACACTGGGGAGTGTTTGGGGGTCTTTTTCTTTATCTCTGTAGTGGTTATCTGGTCACTTTGGATACCTTTTTGACACTTATACCTGTTTTTCCATCATCTAAGTCAAAACATCTAAGTTCCATCCAGGAAGTCTCATAAAACCTTCGATTATCCCTGCAGGATGACCAAGTCTAGGTTGGCCCACGTCCTGCCCTAACTACTCCTCCAGATATGCCCCTTTTAGCTCTGGGCATACTTCGGCATTCAGCGGCCTAAAAAGTCCTTGGATAAGTCCAAAAAATAGGTTTGATTATCAGAACTTGGATGGACCTGTCTTGTAGATTGTCCAGTTGCCAACTTGGGCGGGTTTTTAGACGCGTTTAAATTTTGATTATGAGCCCCTTAATGTCCAAGGTGATACTACAAGTAGATGTTTATATTTTTGTGCATTTAGTGGGCTCTACAGAAAAATAAAATAAACAACTCAGTTTGCTTCCTCATTGAAGCTCCCTACTCCCCAAGGCTAGTAGTTCATGACTGATAAATGCGTATAGTTGACAAAATCTTTGCTCATTTAGCTGGTTGTTTCTTGCCTCTTGGAAGAATGCCAGGTTCAGTAGAAATTACAATTGTCTGTGAGATGGTTGCAACTGCCCTAACAAACAAGAGTTTGCCTTGAGGTTGTGAAATAATGAAATATTCCCATGTTTTTAAGTCGCACAAGATTTGTTTTTGCCTAGTTAGAACTTATTTCCAACATACACTTTGTGGTGGTGGCTCTTGTCCTTCCTCCCATTTGCTCTCGCAAAACCGGCAGGTGCAAAGAACATAAATCAGAGCTTGAAAAGTTGCCCTGTGGAAGCCACTGGGATCCAAGGAATGGTGGAACCTACACTTGGTCAGGTGGGCGGGTTTTACTTCCACAGGTGAAGGACAAGTAGGGAAGAGATTTCTGATCGTCAAAATTTGGCAAAGAGGTGGTTTAAATTAAGAACCAAACTGCTGTAACTTCTGGCAGTTGCCCTTAAGCTCTGATGCAGATTTTAATTCTAAACTAAAGAAAATCATTTCAATGAAGGAAACAGGTTTATTTGATACCCTTCTCAACTACCGTAACATTCAGGCTACTTTCATTTTTTTTACGGTTTTGGGGTTTGCTTGATTTTTGTGAAGCAAAGAGCTTTGCTTATATGAAAATTTAGATTAATTGATTTGTGTTTATGTAGATTGTTTGCAATAAGTTTATAGTATAACAGAATTATGTATTTTTGTAAAGATGTATTGTATAATTTAATCATTGCTTCCTATACAGCAAACTATCGGTTTCATACAACAGAAGAGTACTATGCTTTTCTGTGAATTTTTTTTTTTTTTTTTTGGGGGGGTATGAAAGAGTAGATGATGTGAGTATAGCAGAGGAAACTTTAAAAAAAAATCCTTTTCAATAAGGGGAAATTCCAGCTTCTCGGCATGAAGTTGCACAGCTGGAGAGCAAACATACTTTGGCTTTGATCATTTTTGTCAATCATGTTTTAACCACGTAGGGATACTGAGGAGCTGCTCTGCTCTTCCATCACATATGTATAAGATTATGCATCCTAAATTTCAGCCATCATTTTTTTAAAAAGTCAGATTGCCTTCAATAAAATGCCCGGCTGACATCTGTCTCTCCCCCCCCCACCACCATTAATCTTGATTCCTTTCCATTACCTTCATTAAAGACAAATGTTTGGAACTTGGTTTAGCCTTTTTTCCTATCCTGGCCCTGTTCTGACGACGGCGGCAGAAGCACCTTCATCCGGCAGCTTTGATCAAGAAAAAAATTAGACTTTTTAAAGTCCAACTGTCGCAAAATTAACTGGAAAATAGTGATCACTGCAGTGCCGGACAATTTAGTTGAAACAACAAGGTCCTTGTGTGGCTGCTCAAGAGTTCATTTTGCTCAGCTGACCCTCTTCCCCCCATCCCTCTTTTTAAAATTGTTTTTTGGGACTTGCAGTTGCTGACCCTTGTTATACTTTCATTACTGCTTTCTATACATTACACATTCATTAGGATCTGCAAAAAATGTTTATATATGGTACCCTTTACACTTTTCTGTATCTGGAATATTTTAAATATCACTTTTTTTTTATTTTTCGAGGTCTAATTAGGCAATAGAAAAGAGCAGGCTTGACTCGGCGTACTGCGTTCACTTAAGGAGGCCATATGATATAAAGAGTCTGGAAGTGGTCCAGAAGAGGAAGCTTTAGTTTTGATTGGTTTTATGCACTGGCCGTCTGAGTCCTGCCTAAAGGCTTAGGAATTGTAGAGACATCTACACATGAGAGCCATGCCAATAAAGCTGGTGATTTCAAGAGTTTGGAGATATTTGATCATTTTTCTTCATTTTTGTGTGTGATAATGCCTGAGAAGTAATACCTGTTTTTTGTAACTCTTTTTCTGCCATGTGATCTTCTAGATGGCTGTGATAATTCTTATGTTTTAATAAAATTTACTGTTAAAACAGAGGATAATGCAGCTTCTGGAATCCAGTAGATTAGGAGATCCAAGGTAGCCTGTATTTATCAGATGTAGGATGAATCTAATCGATTTCTTTGACTTGGCTTTTCAGCAGGCCTTTGACACAGCTCAGCATGAGTGACTTATAAACAAATTGAGCAGTTTAGGAATAGACTCTTCTAAATTGACTAAAGGGTTAGAAACTGGCTGAAAAAAACTGGCATAAAAACTAACAATCTACACTCCCAACTGACCCCTGCGATCACAGTCAGAGAGAAGATTGTCCACCCCACCGGCACAAACATCCTTCTGGAAAGTGGCTGCACTTCCTACCCAAATTATAGAATGCAATCCCACCAACCATCAGATCACTGACAGGCCTACTAAACTTCAGGAAAGAGATAAAAAAAACACCTTTTTAACCAACTCTCTTGAACACACTCCTAACCTCTATTTCTACCCCTGAAAATTTATCCTGCCTTACTGAATGTGCCCTTCACTTGACTTACAGGTGAAACTGAGCCTCTAGCCCAGACATGGGCAAACTATGGCCTGCGGGCCATATCCGGCTCGTTTAGTTTTTTAATCCGGCCTGCCGACCATCTGAACCCCACCAACCACGAGACCTACACACCTCCCTCCTTCGCCTGAAAGGTCTTGTTTTGGGTGTTTGGGACTTGGGCGATTTTTTTGGTCTGGAATGTGTGGTAAGGTGGTCTGGGTGATTAAACTGCTTAACGTAGAGGTAGGCCATTCTAAAAAAAAAACCTCATTTTGGATGTGGTTGTTTTGAGAATGGACATTTCCCTGCTGCCTACTTTATGCGTCTAGGGACAGGCCAAAAGAGGACTTAGATGTTTTGTTTTATTATGCCTTCTATTTGTTCTGCAGAAGAAAAAAGAACATCATATTTATAAAAAAGCACACTGGGGTATTTGTTAATATATGTTTGAAATGTGCTGTTTTCTTGTGTGTTTAATTGTTTCCCGCTCTGGATAAGGGAGGGTTACAAATAATAATCAATACACTATAATGGTAAAATGGCCTTCTTTCTTTTCAGGCGGCTGGCTGGGAACGATTTGTCTTATATCCACCCGAAGGCCCTCTCTGGCCTGAAAGAGCTCAAAGTTTTGTAAGTAACAAAACTGAAAAGTTCTTTTTATTGTAATTTTTACGTTAACAATCTTGACTAACAGTATGACTCCACTCAACACGTGCACAATATCAAAGAAGTCGACTTTCCTACGATAGCCCTACTTCACCCTTCCCCCACCAAGACTATGTGAGACTTCTCTTTTGGAACAAAGTCCTTATCATAATTTTAGTCTTGACTTTATTAAACAGTGATACATAGGTTTTAAAGTAAACAAGAAGGCCCGGATTCTCTAAAAGAGCGCCGATATCAGCGGCCGCCGATACCTTGTCAATCACACGATAGATCTGGGGTCATATCGGCAAAACAATGATTCGATACTTTCATATATTATAGATATTGTCTCCCATAAACACTGGTCAGTCTGCAAGTTCCCACAAAAAATATTCAGTGCATAACCTTACGAACTTGTCCTTCCTCAATCTGTGAGAAATTTATCCTCGTTATTCACTTATCAGGCGGCAAAGGTCACCTAAACTAAGATCCTTGACTGACTATCGTATTTTAAGCTATAAAGACTACCTTGTTCTGTGACTGATTTATCTCAGAAATTGTAACTTGTTATTTACTCTCTTAGTTATTAATACTGACATATTTGGATAAATTGTAATTCCTAGATAACTATTCTAGCTCTTGATCTGTAATCCACCTTGAACTTTACAGCATAGGCCAGGGGTCTCAAAGTCCCTCCTTGAGGGCCGCAATCCAGTCGGGTTTTCAGGATTTCCCCAATGAATATGCATGACATCTACGTGCATGCACTGCTTTCAGTGCATATTCATTGGGGAAATCCTGAAAACCCGACTGGATTGCGGCCCTCAAGGAGGGACTTTGAGATCCCTGGTATAGGCAGAATATGAGAGGCATGTAAGCAATTTTGTGTTATTCACATTCAACTTTGACTTCTGCAGGGCCAGGCTCAAATCTCCGTTAGCACTTATACATTCTGGTAAATGTCTCTGTCCAAAACAATAGTTGATCCAGAAGACAGGCTTTTAGAACTAGGGGCTATTTGGATACGGTACTAGTAATGTGTAAATTAAATTACTGGAATGCTGTCTATATTGATTTGTCTCTCAAACTTTTTTTTAGCTCCGGCACACTAAGCGGAGCAAATGTTTTTCATGGCACATTACAATTGAAATTATAAAATTGCAAAACCAACAAAAAATTAAAATTGGAGAGTTATTTATTTAACGTTCTTTAAGCTATCTAGGGGTTATTTTAACAACGGTGAAACTAAAGTAAATAGAATAGATGGATGTGCTTGTTTTGGAGTGCAAATTAATTCAAATACGCATTTTATCGTCCACCATCTGCAGTTTTCTTTTCAATTTAATTTCTGTCAGAGCTGAAAATCCAAGTTCGCAAAGATAAGAAGTGGTAACTTGACCCCTTCCAAAATCTGAATGAAGGAATACATACAGCAGCACCTTAGGTAGGAAATGCTAGTAGAGCATCCCACAGGTGTCTTAAGTAGCCAGGTGGGTGGGATAACGAACCATAGAGAGGAAGAGTCAGACCCATAAGGCACTCTAACCACAACATCTATGGTGTTTACTATGAGCCAGCCAAAACCTGCAGCCATAAAGGCAGTTGACAGATGGGTATGGTAGGTTTTGGGGGAGTTTTAGAGAGCTCAGCATAAATGATAAGGGGTTATGGTGAGATGTACATCTGGCACCGTTTATGGTGTCCCACTGCCCTCTAAGGTGCCCCACTGCTCTGTTGGCCAGTCCACATCTAAATACTGCTGATCTGAACATTTCTAACTTGTATGCTTTTGTGATCGAAAATGGTTAATAACTTTAGACATCCTGGTGGTCTAGACATTTTACCAGTCAAGACATCCAAGTAGGCGGTTCCCCCCCCCCCCCAAAAAAAAAAAAATTAAAAAATTATTTAGACATAGTGTTCATAAATGAACATTTCTCCACTCCGGAATTAAGGGCTGAGGGCGGGGGATAAGAAGTCTGTCCATGTAGTTATTCAGAGTAGAGAATGACACTAGGACAAATTTGTCCCTGCAGGAATTCAATTTCCCTGTCTTGTCCCTGTCCCATTCCTGTAAGCTCTGCCTTAACTGCACAAGCCTCGAACACTCGTGATTTTAAAGTGTTTGAGGCTTGTGGAGATGAGGACGGAGCTTGCAGGAATGGGGCAGGGGCAGGAAACGAACTCGCGGGAACGGGACAAGAAAATGAGTTCCCGTGGGGTTTGGAAGTCTATCCATGCAGTTTTTCAGAGCAATGGTTTCTATCGAAAATGCCCCTCTCTGTCTTGTATTTGGCTAGAAAATTGGTGTCTCTTCAGGGTAATGCCTGCAACACCTGATGGTTTCTCTGGTCAGCTTTCAAATATTATTAGGAAAGCAGAAAAGCACAGACTGAACATATGAAACCTGTAACATTAAGCAACATCGTTCTCTCTCTTCCAGAACTCTGCAGAACAATCAGCTGAAAACCGTTCCTAGCGAGGCCTTGAAAGGTCTAAGTACTTTACAGTCCTTGTAAGTGTTCTTCGTTGTGTGTTTTTTCTGTTAAATTTTTGACATATTCGATCTCCATGTGAAATGAGCTTAAAAAGTAAAATTTTGCTATTTTTACATATGTCTATAGCTACTAGATATACACAGTTGCTACAATAGAGGTTATACTCTAGCCAAGATTAACATACAGGATAAAGAGGAGGATTTAGGAATTTTACTTTGCTAAGTGAATGATTAAAGTTGACAAGACTGGGATCAGGAGAAATGGGGAGTTAAGATTTAAAAGCAGGCCCAGAAAGGTGAGTTTTCATACTGGATTTGACAGTATCGTTTATTGAACTTGATAAACCGCCTTAGTTGCAGCATAATTCAAGGCAGTTTACAATAAAATACATCAAATAAAACCAAAATAAAAAGGGAACGCCATTAAAATAGGCTAGTCCACTACTTTCATACTAAAACCATTCATGGTCTATCACTGTAACAATGCGTTCTCTACTCGTTATAAAGTTAACAAAAAGCACGTTCAAAGAGATAAGTTTTCTAAAGAGTTCAAAAGCGAGGATGCGATGATTCCAGATGTAAACTAGATGGTAAAGAGTTCCATAAGGCTGGAGCTATTGCAAAGAATGCTGACTTCCTAGTAGGCAGAGGGAGAGCACAGACCACCATCTCAAGAAGTTAACTGCACGCTAGAAAGTGTGGAGATAGCAGCTGTTGATGGGAGGATGGAGAAGACCTGGCGTAATGTAGAGCTCGTGAAGAGAGAGCGTGAGGAGCTATGGAGTGAATGTGATTGTGAGCGCACTTGTAAGGGATTCTGGGAAGCCGTACAGGCGGATGGGGAAACGGTATAATAAGCTGGAAATTCTTATGTTGAAAGGACAGGGGAACTGGTCGAAAGGATGTTGGAAGAGAGATTTTGCTTTATAGTTGGATCATCAAAGTGGTTTGCAAATACAAAATTAAAAAAAATCAATCTAAAACATACCAGTATATCGCAAAGAACTCATTTATTTAAAAAAAGTACCAATAGATCTACCCCACATAATCTGTGGAATTAGTATCAGGGACACAGTCCGGGTTTTGAAGTGATCTATGAGGCTAGCTGAAAATGATTACTTCTGGTCGAACACCTTGTGGTCATGTTTGAGTTTTTTTACTATTATTCAGGAGAGCACATAGGACTTCACGGTATTGCGGTATATAAGCTGTTATTATTATTATTATTATTATAATAGTGGACTAACTGAATTTCAATTTTGACTTTGGCACTGAAACCATATTTTGGTTTCAGCTTAACTTGTCCCTGCTGTTTCAAAATGGCTGCCGAGACCTTCTGTGGCAGTTTTGTGAGACTGCTGCTGAAAGTCACTTAGCCGTTTTGATGGTGGAGATGGCAGGGATTGGAACAACTGAGGATCGCTACTGCCCAGTCATGACACTAGACTACTAGGGCCTAAGGTAGGCCTGGGAGGGAAGCTACTGGATGGGTCCAGGAAGGGAGGCGTGGGTGCTGTTTAGGGGACAGGGTCTGAATGGCTTTGGTTTTAGTTTTGGCCAAAACAAAAGCCTGGTTTTGGTCTGCCTCTAGAGCCCTTGATAACACACACCAAAAAGGTTAACCTGGCACAATGTTGACGTATTGATGGTGGCTCCTACTGCCCACAAGTTTCAGCCTTGTGCTACTTCATCCCTTTTGTGTATGTATATTAACCTTGTATTTAAAGTTGGGATTATGTGTACTGCGAGTACAGTAAGTAGGAGATTATGGGTCAATTGCCCTTTCTCTGTTATGGGTGTTGCTTGTCCTTGATCATCTGTTGTGGTGCATGTTTGTTAGACATCATAGTCTGGCAGCTGCTCCACCGCTGCTCTTCCTAGTTCAGAGCTTTTAAACAAGTAGCTTGTCCAACTCTCTATAGAGTTTCTTAGATTAACTTCTTCCATGTTCTCCTGCTGGAATCTGGGTACAATCAGGATTTATCAGAATCGGGTGTTTATCCCAGAACAAGCAGGCAGCATATTCTCACACGTGTCATCTACGGAGCCCCGGTACGGACAGTTGCAAAAGTACAGCGGCACTTTAAGAACTTTAAAAAGTTTGCGACTGACCGCACCGCGCATGTGCGAGTGCCTTCCCGCTCGACATAGGTGCGCGGCTCCTCGGTTCTTAGTTTTCCGCGGAGCTAAGAAGTCGTGCTTTTGAACGTTCATTTGGTTTTATTCCCTGTTTTCACCTTCAGGCATTTCGATGGTGGGGCCACTTTCTCACCTCAGCCATTGAGTTCTATTTATCAGAATCGGATGTTACTGGTTTCATTGAAGGCTCTTTATTAGTAAACATGCCCAGTATCCTTGGGATATATGCAACACTTTGGTTTTTCTGAAAGGTCTGGTTGCATTTAATATCATCAGGGGAAACTGCTGTGGATTTAAAAAAAAAAAATGTTGCAAAGTGACTGATTTGAGGGACATCATTAAGAACAAGTGCATCAAATCTTCTGTCCTATTCTTTGTAGGAGTGTCGACAGTGTACGTACATTTTCAGGAAGGAAGATATTGGTTAGAAATGTTCCCAGTCTAAGCCTCGTAGCTGTACTGTAGGAAAACCAGTAGCACAAGGATGGGGGAAGTGCAGGAGTTGGTCCTTCATTCAAAACTATACTACTCGTAGAGTTTAATGTCTGCTGCTTGCCAACATGCTCTGAGCGTTTCAGCTTTTCTTCCTCTGATTTAACTCCAGCTGTTGATCATGACTTCCAGCACTTTTCTCAGGTCTTTAGCTGATCTCATCTTGAGCATGGCATTTATACCCCTCCGTTAGACTTGTTCAGTCAGGATCAAAATGCATTTTATTTCATAAAAGGGCTGAGGGTATATCTTTCAAGATTTTGTTAAATGATCACCCTTAGAGTGCTGAAGAATGAACATCTATAAAATGCTTGTTGCAGTTTTCTGGGCCTCGCTGCGTCTTGTCAGGTAAAAAACCTGACATTTCAGCCATGATACTGTGGCTTTCTTATGCTGTGAGGTCTGCAGTTTGTCTTTATATAATAGGTTCTCAAACCTGATTGGTTGGAGCTTGAGGTGAATGAAGCAGGAAAGTCAGTTGGTCACCAATTTGAATTTTGGTGGGAAAATCAGTTGGCCTCTATTTCCCATAAAATAGAAAAGTCTCTGGCGGGTTTAAAAATGTTATCTCCATAAGGCTGGGTTATATGTTTCCTCAGGGTTTCCAAGGCTAGCATCATGCTTTTTGCAGGTTTCTGGGCCTCGCTGAGCCTGTGGGTTGGAGGCAAATGAGGTGGGGGGTTTTTACAGCCAGTGATTGAGGTTGTGGGAAAAGCAGATAGCGTAGCTGGTTTTAAGAAAGGTTTGGACAAATTCCTGGAGGAAAAGTCCATAGTCTGTTATTAAGACATGGGGGAAGCCTCTACTGGCCCTGGATCGGTAGCATGGAATGTTGCTACTCTTTGGGTTTTGGCCAGGTACTAGTGACCTGGATTGGCCACCGTGAGTTTCAAGTTTTTATTAAAATTTGATGCTATCGCTTATACAACTTCTAAGCGATTTACAGAATAAAAAATGGGGTTGCCAATTAAAATTAAAAAAATGCCAAAAACAGTACAAATAATAAGATTAAAACAACTTGAGTAAATGGCGTTACATAAAAAGACAACAAGACCTAAAACTTACCTGATACAAAAGGGATTTGGGGTAGAAATACAATCAGCGTAGGATACTGGGCTTGATGGACCCAGTAAGGCTATTATGTTCTTATGGGTTGGCGCTCTGGAACTCACTGCTGGGAAGTTTCCAGGATGGTCTTATTTTGCTTTGCTTTTCGTAAACAGTTGACGTCCATTATTTTTCAACCATATTATGGATCTGGCCAATATTGACCTCAAACTCTAGTAATTGACTCATTGCTTCTGTGTTGTAACTGAACTGTAATTTTAATCGAATTAGTTTTGTAAACCGCTAAATACATTAGTGCTAGCGGGTATATCAAGTGCAATAAATCCAATCTGGATAGCGGGCAGAGCCATCGGCAGGGATTTTCAGCAGCATTATTGGGGACAGTGGTGCTGAAAATTCAGGTCAGTGCCACCCATCCAGATAACAACATCTGCAACTGGATAAACCACCCGATAGCTAAATTAGCATTCAAATGGATTGTTGTCTTACTCTTTCAAATGTGGTGACTTGTCTGAGAGCTTAGCAAAGGCTTGGCATGGGATGCCTCTTGGAACCATCCCTCACACTGCTGGGTGTGTGCAGTAGGCTTAAAGGTGAGCTGCCGTCTCTTCACATCCATTCACTTTTCTATACCGTTCTCCCAGGGGAGCTCTGAATTTATTGAGGTGCTCGAGCATTTTCCCCGTCTGTCCCTTATTCTCAGTGAGCTCGATTACTGTAATATTGCTTATTTGGCAGTATCTCGGAGAAATACGCAGTGACTGCATATAATCCAAAACGCGGCGGTGAAATTGATTTTTGGGCTGAAAAAATATGACCTTTCTTTTGGAAATTACATTGGTTGCCAGTGGAGGCGTGGGTGAGGTTTAAATTTGGTTGTGTTTGTTTTAATGTTTTGTTTGGTCTTACCCCTAATTATTTAACCGATCTCTTCTCTTTTGCAACTAATAAACACAGGAGACGTTCACAATTTAATTTCGTCTTTCCACCTGTAAAAGGTTGTAAACTTTTAAAAAATCATCAACATCTTTTGTCATATCTGGCGGCTTTATGGGGCAAGGATTTGGAACATTTCCTCCAATTCTTACTTGGAATTTAGGAGGCATTTAAAGACATACCTGTTTTCTAAATATTTGGGTAACTAATTTTCAACCTAATTGTCCATCCTACTTTTTGGAAATCGCTTAGAACTTCACGGTCCTGCAGTATATAAGTTGATTGTTATGTTATGTCCCGGCATGCTCACTATCTATCTTATGGTACCTGGAGTAATGGGGGGGGGGGGGAATTAAGTAACTTGTCCAGGGTCACAAGGAACAGCATGGGTTTGAACCAAGGACAGGGTTGAGGCTGTAGCTTTAACCACTGCACCACTCTAGAAAGCAAAATGTAGAAAAAGTGAGCCATGTATGTGACATCACTGCCGAGTTTGGCTCTTATTGGTGGAATGAGACATTATGTCATCACAATACCGGCTCTGGTTATCAGATGCTGAAACTTTTCACACTGTTTATTTGTTCAATTTTCCTTACTATTCTCCCAAGGGAGCTCGAACAGTTTTCATGAGTTTATTCAGGTACTCGAGCATTTTTTCTTGTCTGTTCTGGTGGGCTTGCAATCTATCTAATGTACTTGGGGGGCCTGAGTGACTTGCCCAGGGTCACAAGGAGCTGTGATTTTGGAATTCAAAAGAAATGTGAGCAAAGGTGAAAGGTAGCCAATTCTTTTTCAGAGCGTCTCTGCTGTAATTCTCCAGTTTGTAACCTGCATCAGGGGCAATCAAAGCCCATTAGATAGACATGTAGCCAAACCTTGCAAACATTTTGAGATTTGATTGCATACCTTTTTAATTATAAAAGACTCCATGCCTTCACCCAGTCTGTCGCTGGCAAGGAAAAAGCATGTGATCACACGGCACATTGTGTTGCAAGTGACTGAAGCAGCCCAACCAGTACTGTGTATCCAAAGAGTAGTGATGACAGCTCGGTATTAACAGGAGGGAAAGAACGGAATTAGCAGATCACTGTTCTGGACAGCACCCCATCTGCAGGCTCGTAACTTTGGTGTGTTCTGCAGCTTCAAAAGACGTTGATCAAGAACTGTTTTATTACTAATTCCAAAACACATAGGCGCCCGCGTGAATATTTCGTGCAAAATATCTTTCTACTAGAGCATAGGGTTTTTGGGTGCCATCTAAACAAATAAAAAAAAAAAAAGTAAGGTGTGCCGGGTTATCCAAAAATAAAACTCTTTGTGTTACAAATGCAGACACATTAGGGCTGCCTGCTTTCTCTCGCTGTAATCCCAATGAAACCATGAACCACAAGTTTCAACATTGCTAATCTCACTGTTATTTGGGAGTTTTCCAGCTTTCTAGGAGCTTGCCTTTAGGAAGCTCTCGTCTTAATAAAGACATGAATTATTCAGTCTGACTATTTTTTTTTTTAAAGGTTTTGTAATGGTAAATGCCGTCATTTCACGGCTTTTGGATATGCCAAAGCAGCTTGGCGCTCGGCGGACCTGGGTGTGGAAGAGCTTTTGCAGATGGTCTTGACTGTATGAATTCGATAAACTGGTTGCAGAGGTTTTTAACTCTCCAAAATGACTGGACTGCTGCCAGGCTTTTTCCTGCATGCACGGAGACTCGTAGTTTCATTGTAAATAAGCTATTTTCTCGTCTTCCTCTGGAAATAAATAGAGCAGAGGCACCGTCAAGGAAGGAAAATGCTGAAAATAATAATTGAATGGCTTTAAAAAGAATGCTTTATCTGGAAGGTACATTTTAACATTATGGGCTGCGATGGTATTCCCTGAGAAATACTCAGGTATTGTAGTAGGCATGAAGAATTTTGTTGAAATTTGGAACGCTAGGTTATGCTAGAGAAACTTAAAAGTTATGGTTTTATGAAACATAGAAATATGATGGCAGATAAAGGCCAAATGGCCATTCCAGTAATCATGATCTCTTCTTCTCTCTCTAAGAGATCCCATGTGCCTGTCCCTCGGGCATAGTCTCTGTCTCCACCACCTCTACCAGGAGACTGTTCCACGCATCTACCACCGTTCTATAAAAAAGTATTTCCTTAGATGACTCCTGAGCCTATCGCCTCTTAACTTCATCCTATGCCTTCTCATTCTAGAGCTTCCTTCAAATGAAAGAGACTCGATTCATGCACATTTACGACACGTAGGTATTTAAATGTCTCTATCCTATCTCCCCTCTCCTGCTGTTCCTCCAAAATATACAGATTGAGATCTTAAAGTCTGTCCCCATACGCCTTATCACGAAGACCACCGACCATAGTAAGAGCTGGTCTTGGTACACCCTTGCATGAAGTCCTTGTATACCATGGCCTTAAAATAAGGCTGTTTTTCTGTTTTCTTTATGGCTATGTGCTAATGTGACATTTTAACTCTATTTGGGAGCATTGTGTATTGATGCACCCTTGTCAAGTTCCTTCTACTTATAACCCATTCTGGGCTCTTCTGGGAAGGATGGGCTATAAATTTGACTAAATAAAATAAGTAAGTTTGTCTCTCTTGAGTAGATAGTAAGCTCTTCTGAGCAGGGACTGTCTCTTCTGTGTTTTGATGTACAGCGCTATAGAAATGAGTAGTAGTAGTTGGTGGTAAGGGCTCCAGTGGATAACCAGTTAGCACGTGGTAATGTAGATATGTGAATGCTCCCTTTGCCCCTCATAGTTAGTGCCAGAACTAATGTGGATCCCACATTAAGCAATTTTTGCAGTGTTAAGTGTACTTTGGTGCATCACGTAGCATAGTAAAGGGTCCCTTGAGGTAGCTGCGAGGTGAGGAGGGGTACTTAAATTGTTTAATATTTCTTAAATCTTGGGATGGCTATTTAAAGAGCATCAAAAAAATCACCAACAAATATTCAGAATAAAGTGGAAGGAAACAGGCTGAAAGGCAAGTAACTAACATGGAGAAAAAGACCTCAGTGTTTCAAGGAAACAACCAAGAAACTATATGTTCAGTTATAAACTGCCATACAAAACACATCCCAGGTCAAAAAACTCCATGGAAAAGATTCATAAAGATACAGTTTAAAATACACAAGTTAAACAGCAAAAAACTGTAAAAACTTGCACTTCTCTTCCATTCATCTCCCACAAGCAGTGGAAAGAAATATCCGTTGCTCCAATACGGAACCAGCCACACTTTTCAAAGAATGAACTCAGTATTCCCGACAGGCCCTGTTTCGCCAAGTGGCTGCGTCAGGGGAATATCTTTAGAAAGAGAGCAACTGCTTCAAAAAATCTTCCACGGGAAAACTGTATCTTTATGAACCTCTTCCATGGAGTTTTTTGACCTGGGATGTGTTTTGTATGGCAGTTTATAACTGAACATATAGTTTCTTGGTTGTTTCCTTGAAACACTGAGGTCTTTTTCTCCATGTTAGTTACTTGCCTTTCAGCCTGTTTCCTTCCACTTTATTCTGAATATTTGTTGGTGATTTTGTTGGATATTCAGCTTGTATACTTTTTGATAAATTGTTATTTAAAGAGCATCACAGAGAAGCTGGTTAATTAAAGTCATTTGCATAAGAACATAAGAAGTTGCTCCCGCTGAGTCAGACCAGAGGTCCATCTTGCTCCCGTGGCGGCCCATCAGGCCTAATTGCCTGAACAGTGTCCATGACTAATTTTGTAACTGCCTCTAATCCTATCCCTATAACCTACCTCTACTCCTATCTGTACCCCTGCATACAATGTGTATAGCTTAATCTCTCAAGGAAATGTTATTGGCAAGTAATGGCCAGTGGAAGCGAAATCCGGGGACTTAATGCTCCCCCGTCAGACAGATTTTAAAGAAATGCATTTTTTAATTGTTTTCATATCACATCTGAGAACTGGGGTTGGGTGAGTAGCACATATCGATTGTACAGTGGTGAGTGACTGCAGGAGATTGATCTGCAGGGTTTAACCCTGGGGAAAGGCTTACGGGACGATGTCGGCTTACTTTGCACAAGTCGCAAAGGCCCAGATTCTCAAAACTTTTAACGCCGTCGCCAAACTGTTTTCTGACGGATTATCAAAACGGATTATCTCCGTGTTTAGCGAGGTTTCTAGCAGTCTCCGATAATGACATGCAAATAGGCTCTTCAACATTGAAATGAGCCAACCGGTGGATTCTTAAAAATCGCTGAGGCAACAAAAAACAACGATCGGTCCGGGGGTGCCGGTATAGTGCCAGCACTGCAAAAAGTGCATTTTTGTGGCTAATGAAAAAAAATAAAATGTATATTTTTAGGGAAGGAGTAAAAGCACGATTCTTGAACGCACGTACGATATCCGCGTCTTATGTGTTTCTGGCTGTGGGTCATGATCAAATTTTACATTAAAAAGAAATGACAAGATTTACCTGAATTCTAGCAGTTTTGGGGAGAGAAAGGCCTGTTTTATGCGCGCTTGTTTGCTTTTCCCCTCCTCTTCCTTCCTTTCATCCAATAGCTCTTCCACCGCCCCTGAAAAGTGTTTGTAACTCATAAGAACATAAGAAATGCCTCCGCTGGGTCAGACCTGAGGTCCATCTTGCCCAGCGGTCCGCTCACGCGGCGGCCCAACAGGTCCAAGACCTGTGCAGTAATCCTCTATTTAAAACCTTCTATTCGGCAGGGAAACCTCACAGAGAATGCCGGGATTTGTGCCACAGTTCAAAATCCAAACAACCGTGCTTTAGAAGCGTTTTGTGAGCCGCTCGTGTTTTTACAAAATGTATTTATTTATTCAATTTACATTTTCAGTTTATTAAGGTACTCAAGCATTTTTCCGTCTGTCCCTATCTAATGTACCTGGGTCAATGGGTGGATTAAGTGACTTGCCCAGGGTCACAAGGAGCAGCTTGGGTTTGAACCCACAACCTCAGGGGGCTGAGGCTGTAGCTTTAACCACTGCGCCACACTCTTCTTGATGTAGCAGCCAAAGAAAGATGGAGTCAAATGACCCACGGAAGCCAATGGGTTTGGCAACTCATTAATTGAAAAAAAAAAAAAAAATCGGGAGCCGGTAAGAAAACAATGCTGTACCATTATTTACACAGTGTGCTGCCTGCAGACTAGGAAAAATGAAGGCTTGTGAAGTAATGGATTAGGAGGAACAGCAAATCTGCAAATATTTACTTACACTGAATGAGAGGCACTTACCGGAGTCACTTTAAGTTATGACCTTATTTGCAGAACTAGTTTGTAAACCAGACTTTCATAAGCTCTGCAGCTTATTCCTTGGGGGAAAAAAATCAGTCTAGATGGATTGGACCGGGGTTTTCTATATATTAGATTTAAATAAAGTGTCCGGCAGTGAACTTTCTTTATATCTGGCTCTGCCTGATTTTAAGAATGAAGAGGGCGACCTGGGCCTCGCTTCAGTTTGTCCAGAACAGCTTTCTGTAGTATTTTATACTGGCTGTTAGTTAAGACGACTCTTCTCGTGTCTGTGTTTCTCAGCATTCAAAATATTTTAGAAATGCATCTTCAGCATTATGTGTTCTCTCATTTTGTTTTCTGTGGGCCTGATATTCTGATATTTAGGAATAGCTGACCACCTGAAAAAAGAAAAGGTGTGAGCAAATCTAAAGAAATAAAATACATCTCTGCCCTATTTTTAGCCAAACTTCGGAGCATACGTTTCGAGTTTAACCCTGTCACCAGCCATTTTTTATACTTTTTGGTAGATTTTCCAAGAGGCCAACTTTTGAGCAAAGGTTCCTAAGTTAGGAACATAAATGCTTTGGAGTATTAGGCCCTAAGTCTCTCTTTTTCTGGAAAGCAAGTTCCTGAATTGAAAGCAGAGCATGAGGAGGTGATTGGGGGGGTGGGGGGGGGGGGTCTTTTTGATGCTTTAAGCACAGGAGACGGAAACTTGGCAGCTGATATTCGCCTGTTGGTAGAGGGAGAGAGATTGTAGTGGCCGCCTACCTAGGCCTGTTGGGTAGAACAATACTTACTCTCCTCTAGAGCAGTGTCTCGCAAACTTTTTCGAGCCGGGGCACACTAAACCTAGTCTTCCCGGCTCGAGACACCCGGAACCGTGCTGGCATCGGCGCATGCACAAAGGTCCTTCAAACGGGCCTTGCGCCGAGAGAATGACCTGCGCCGGAAAGAAGGGCCGGCAGAGAGAAGAGGTGCCAGCGTCGGGAGACTGCTTCACGAGAGGCACATGCTGTAGACGGTCGTCCGGCGTCGGCGCCGTTCCTCTTCTCCAGTGTACCGCGGCACACCAGAAATCTCAGGAAGCACAAGGATGCGCCACGGCACAGTTTGCAACACACTGCTCTAGAGGATGACACTTTTATAAAGCTCCCCTCACAGAATAACAATAAGTGGCCCAATTTTTCTCCTGTTTTTGTGCTAATTGGTAAGTGGAGGTAATGAAGGTCTTCAGTGGTTCTGGTTCCCCTCTCTCTGCAGTAGCCGTCTGCTACAAGGGTAAATTCTTTGGTGGATCCTAGGCACCCAAGTACACTGCCCACCCATGTCTCTCCTCCTGTGAGAGTGTACCTCCGGGCCTGGCCCCAGAAGTCCAAGTAGCACCTTCTCCTTCCTTATTCAGTGCAAGTTTGCAGTCTTCAAAAGGCCGCGGGCAGCGGTTCCTACACACTGCCTATGGCTGACCTGGAAGCCTTCACTCTGACACAAAATCCCAGCTTCCGGGTCAGCCGTGGGGAGCATGTGGAAACCACTGCTTGCCTGAAGATTGTGCGTTCGGCTGCACTGAATAATGGAGGAGGCCCGGAGGTGGGTACACTGATGTCATTGGAGCAGGCAGTGTTCTGGAACCCCTGAACTCTTCAGGCCCGAGACTGACTGAGTAACAAGAAGAGGGAATGACTAAGCCACAAGGAGCTGCTGTGTAGTTGCTCCGGGGATGCTTCTCTTTTCCCAAATTTAAATTCATATATACCAGATAGACAATGCAGCAAGCCAAGTTTGTTTTCTATAAGGAAGAAATGCATTAAGCAGTGGGAAAACTGTCACTAAGTCTTCTGGCACTTACTATTGATTTGCCCCTCCCTTTCCCCTCCATAAAAATTGTCATCTAGGAGATTTGCGTGCAATAAGTATGTCAGCAGTGTGTCTGAGGAATTACTTACTGCTCCCCGTGTTAGCAAAGTGGGTGGAACTGTGGAACGCAGATAAGCTCATTGTATGAGGTAGGATGTAAGTGTTATCAGTATTTGACTTTTCAAACCTGATTTATACACCTGGAGTATCTGAGTGTGATTTCTTTGTGGTTTTCAAGCAGCACTTAACGGAAAACTTTTTAATAAAGATTATTTTGTGCAACCTCTTCGAGTTTACCTTGTGATCAGGTTAATCAATGGGCATTTGCTGAGCGTGTTGGAACTCACTATTTTGTGTTTACGTATGGTATTCTTTAGAAGCTTAGCTGGAGCTGTATGTCTTAACGCTATGTGTCTAAAGCTTACAAAGACTGTTTTTGAAAGGCTGGTTTGCTGGCCCACTGGTCCTGTTGCATGCCGCCTTATGTGTGTGCTGGGTTCAGGGCTGGGGACGCTGAAGAGACAGCTTCTGCTAGGAAGGAGTCTCTGCTGTCTTTCATGTCGCACGTTCCACAAGCATCCAAGGACGTGCTATGGTAGAAGCTAAGCCAGGAATGGCTGGTTGCAAATGGAGCTTTTTAGAGCTTCATTAACCAAAGCTATTTTAGAATGAGCTGGCCTTAATGTATTTAGGATATAAAGGTCCCTGAAGCTGATATTAAGATTATTACGCTTTTAGAATGGGTGTTCCAGAAAACAGGCCGTTAGGATTAGCAACATACGAACTGCCAAACTAGGTAAGACTAGAAGTCCTTCAGGTATAGGGGTGGCCAGATCTCCTCTTGGAAAAAAAGAGGACGCTTAGCCCTGCCCCCACTCTGCCCTGATCCTCCCCAGCCCCGCCCCCACACTAATATCCTCGAGCTCAAAAGCCGCATTTGGAAGCCTTCGCGCATGCCAACGCAATTATTTTAGTTTGATGAATCGCTTATTTAGTTTTACTAAGCGAGATGCAACATACGCGGCTTTCGAGCCCAGGACTTCCAAAACCCGTACAAACTGCCGGGTTTTGGGAAATCCCTCTAAAAAGAGGACATGTCCGGGCTTTCCCAGACATCAGGTACCCCATGCTGTTCTTAACAGATTCAGTACCTGGTAGGATCCCAAACGGCAGGGAGGGATAACCAGTGATTTCTCCAGGGGATCCCATTTCTGACCTACTGTCCCTGAGATGTAACCATGCTGTAGATCAGGGGTGCCAAAAATCCCTTCTCAAGGGCCGCCATCCAGTCGGGTTTTCAGGATTTCCCCAATGAATATGCATGAAAGCAGTGCATGCAAATAGATCTCATGCATATTCATTGGGGAAATCCTGAAAACCCGACTGGAGGGACTTTGACATCCCCTGCTGTAGATGAAGGGCAGACGGGGGCTTTTCTCAGTGACTTCAAGGTTTGTCGCAAGCGCTAAGATTTCTGGCATTTGTGTACCTGAGGGGCCAAGTGAATTTAGCTTCCTAGATTATAGAAGGGGCCCTTTAAGTGTTCTCTTTTTCATCATCTGCGTATGTATTTTCTAAACGTGGGGGATTCTGGCAGGAGGGAGTGGGCATCCCTCTTTCCAGGGGATATCTTTGGAGGGTGGCGACAGGAAGAATTGGGCATTCCTCCTGCCGCCGACAGGGGGGTGTCTTTGGGGGTCCCAGCAGAAGGAACTGGCCATCCCTCCTGCTCTCCATCTTCGCAGGGGGGATATGGGTTCCCTGCCGTGGCCACTAAACTGATTGTGGCAGGGAGATTCCCTTGCCACGATCAGCTCAGCGGCCGCGTCTACTTGAAATGTAGGCCAGCATTTTGCTGGCCTACATTTCAGGTGGCTATTGCAGGCCTAGGGAGGTGTCTAGGACCGTCTAAGGCCAATTCCGGGCAAAACCACGCTTAGCCTTAGGTGAGCTTAGACAGCCCTACGTGCCTTCCTAGGCTCACGGAGGCACCTACATTTTAGGCGGCCTGCCTCTGGATATTTTTTTTTTTAAACATACATCCCAATTGGCTGATAGACAGCGGTAGGCCGCCTAAAATCGGGATGCCATTTATAGAATTTGCCCTTCAGTGCTCTCCCCAGTATTTGCATGGTGCCAAAGGGAGCTTCCTATGATTTTCAGAAGGATGTAACACATATAGGGAACTTTTTTTTAGTAAGCCTTTGGTGCTCAATTTGATGGGGTATATTTCTGTTATATTTTCTTGGGCTCCGACTACATTGTCTAGTGTTTTGAAGATCCTCTCTAGGAGAGCTTAGGTGTGGGTTTGGGTGTGCAGAGGGCAGGTGTAGGAATGTGTGGGATTTGAGGGTGTGGGGTGACTTAGCTGGTTGTAACCCATATAATTGTTCTATGTAAAGACAGAGAAAATCCTGAGACAGTAATCAAGGTGACGTTCATTTTAACCTCCAAAAAGTGTACGGCCAAGTTTCCTGCATGAGGCTGAGTTTCTATACAAAAAGCAGGGATCGAAAGATGAACGCTACACGGGGACTAAATGATGAATAAGTGTCAGTTTATCGGCAAAAAATTGTAGACATCCGTTGACTCGACACTGCCAGTGTTTAGACGCAGAAAAGTGTCTTCCTCAGGAGTCTATAACAAAGGTATAGTTCAACCGTAAATACACGCATAGAAACATAAAACGTATTTACAAATCTAAAAAAAAAAGAAGAGACTTTCATTAACTCCCCGTCTGGAGTTCATCTTTCAGTCCCTACTTTTTGTATATTTGTGTTTTAGCACCGTGGAGGATTTTTCTGCTTTCTTTGTCGACTCTGCCTTTACACACAGCTCCTAATAAGTTCCCACTGCCACAGCATAAGGTATAATTTGCAGTGGTAATGGACTGCAGATGATTTATCTCCGACGAAAAGCAACATCATGTCCCTGTGTAGCAAGCGAGTCTTAACAAGCCATGGCTGTGTGCATCTATGTGGGTACAGGTGTCACCGTAAATCAATGTCTTGGGTGCATAGAAGTAAAGACCCTCCCTTCCCCCGCCATGAATTAGCTGTCAACAGTGAGCTTTGTCTCGGCATACTTTCCTTGAGAACTGCGAATATAAATGTCACTGAAGCAGGCACACTGCCAAACCATAAGTTAATGTTCTGACCCAACATAACCTGACCAGCGGAGGAACCATGAGCTCCACCCTGTTCCTGACACAAGCTTTTGCTGTAGCTTTTTCTTTGCAATCTTTCCCTCCCTTAAAAATAAAAATTATTTGTGCAAACAAAAAACAAAAACATGTTACCTGTGGTTAAAAAAAAAAATCATTCTCACTCTAATAATTTTTCTGGTCTCTGAAATGTTTACCATAAATAAGATCCCCCCCACCCCGCCCCCCACCACTACCACCCCGGTTAGTGGTACAGCAAAAGTCAATTTAAGCACAGATAGAGAAGGGTGACAAAAATGATAAAAGATTTAGGATGACTTCTCTATGAGGAAAGGCTAAAGCGGCTAGGGCTCTTCAGCTTGGAGAAGAGACGGCTCAGGGGTGATATGATAGAGGTCTATAAAATAATGAGGGGAGTGGAAAGGGTAACTCTTTCCAAAAATACTAGGACTAGGGGACATGCGATGAAGCTACTAAGTAGTAGATTTAAAACAAACTGGGGAATATATTTCTTCACACAACATGTAATTAAACTCTGGAATTCATTGCCAGAGAATGTGGTGAAATCAGTTAGCTTAGCAGGGTTTAAAAAAAAAGTTTGGATAATATCCTAAAAGAGAAGTCCATAGGCCATTATTGATATGGTTTGGGAAAATCCACTGCTTATTCCTAGGATAAGCAGCATAAAATCTATTTTATTACTTGGGATCTAGCTAAGTACTTGGCCACTGTTGGAAACAGGATACTGGGCCTGATGGACCTTTGGTCTGTCCCAATATGGTAACTCTTATGTGAACCAAGTATATGACAATCTAGCCATTGTGACATCACTGATGAGGTTGGCTCTTAGGCATTGGTGGAATGAGGCATTATGACATCACAATCTCAGCTCTGGAATGTTGCTACTCTTTGGGTTTCTGCCTGGTACTTGGGACCTGGGTTGGCCACTGTTGGAAACAGGATACTGGGGGCTTGATGGACCTTCGGTCTGTCTCAGTATGGCAGCTCTTATGTTCTTATATTATTCTTTTCCTCAACAGGCGCTTAGATGCGAATCACATTGTTACAATTCCTGAAGACAGTTTTGAGGGTCTCGTCCAACTGCGCCATTTATGGCTGGATGACAACAGTTTGACGGAAG
The DNA here is from genome assembly GCF_902459505.1 of Geotrypetes seraphini. NCBI lineage: Eukaryota > Metazoa > Chordata > Amphibia > Gymnophiona > Dermophiidae > Geotrypetes > Geotrypetes seraphini. The sequence continues at coordinate 2,545,652 of NC_047102.1, forward strand.
TTCCTATTCACCCACTCAGCAACTTGCCATCCCTCCAGGCCTTAACTTTGGCTCTCAACAAGATCACACACATTCCTGACTTTGCATTTACAAATCTTTCAAGTCTTGTTGTCTTGTAAGTATTGGCAGAGTATGTAGCATTGATATTTAATGGACTTAGGTTTGAGAAGGAAGACTTGGGGGAGGATTCATTTCAAGGGATGAGTGGCTAGAAGAATAAGGCTGCTTTTCCTAAGATATTTTGGTTAGTGTAGTTCCTTTATGATAAAATTTAGAATTGTTACTTGGATATTGGGTTGTTACTATATTTGTTCTTGTTGATTTGTGATTAATAATAAAAATAAAGACTTTGCATTAATGGATGTAGGTTTCATCCAATGACTATCCCTATTTGATTGGACAGTCTAAGTAGCTTGAAAATCTAAACCTGTGACCCTGGAAAGGAGGCAATGTTTAGTTGTGGACTAGTTATTGGTTATTGGACAAAAGACAGAAGGTAGAGTTAAATGGCTGTTTTTCTCAATGGAGGAGGGTATATAGTGGAGTGCCACAGGGGTCTGTACTGGGACCAGTGCTATTTAACTTATTTATAAATGATCTGGAAATTGGAACAACAAGTGAGGTGATTAAATTTGCAGATGACACTAAACTGTTCAAGGTTGTTAAAACGCATGCGGATTGTGAAAAATTGCAGGCAGACCTTAGGAAATTGGAAGACTGGGTGTCCAAGTGGCAGATGAAATTTAATGTGGACAAATGCAAAGTAACATACTTTGGGAAGAATACCGTATATACTCGAATATAAGTGAATCTGAGTATAAGACGAGGTACCCTTCCCGCACCCTCCCTAAGGAGGAAAAAGGTTGACTCTTAATATAAGACGGGTAGGTGGGGGGATTAATATTCATGTGCCTTGCCAGGATCTGTGCCTTGCCCCCCTCCCTCCCTGCCAGGTTCTGCACCCAGCCCCCCTCCCTGCCTGATCTGCTGTGCCCCCTCTCTCCCAATGTCATGCAGGTCTCCACTGGGCCTGCCGTATGACCTGGTGGGCTGGAATAGGAAGGATCCCTTCCCTCTCCTGTCCCGGCCAACTGCCAATTTTTTTTTTTACCTCCCGCCATACCTTTTTGAATCCCTGGTGGTCCAGCAGTGTACCGGGCAGGAGCGAGCTTTCCGTGCTCCTGCAACAGTTCTCACGAGTCCTACGAGAACTGGTGTTAACCATTCAGAAAGTGGCTCAGGGCTGGGCAGGAATGCAAAAAGCTCACTGTTGCCCGGTACATAGCTGGACTGCAAGAACTCGCAGCCATTCAGAGAGGGGCTCAGCATGGGGCAGGAGCGCAGAAAGCTTGCTGGACCACGTGGGAGGGAGGTAAGAATAATTTATCAGAGTCGGGCTGGGAGAGGAGACGGGAGGGATCCCTCCTGTCCCGGACCACCAGGTCATATGGCAGGCTGGCGGAGGCCTGCAACAAGTCCGGGAGGGGGATGGGTGGGCGCTAACCCAAATATAAGACGAGACCCCCATTTTTGAGCCATTGTTTTGGCCCAAAAATCTCATCTTTTATTCGAGTATATACAGTAATCCAAATCATAGTTACTAGATGCTAGAGTCCACCTTAGGGGTCAGCACCCAAGAAAAAGATCTGGGTGTCCTAAACATGTCCTAAAAGTCTAACGTGAAACACTAGGTTGCTGATACTTTGCTTGGTAGCGACATTAAGAATTCAGTATTTGTCATTAAATGCTCGTCGATCGCGTATAAGCAATGTTACTATGATTGTAATGTGCATTCATGTTGTATGATAGTGGATGGGGCTTTCCTGCTTATGATAAGTTAGGGGCAAAATTGTTTTTGATTTTGTAAATGCTGTCTAAACGGACGAGGCTGACTTGTGCCGTTTTACTTAATACCCGTCTAGGCATCTCCACAACAATTATATCAGGACTCTAGGACGACACTGTTTTGACGGCTTGGACAACCTGGAAACTCTGTAAGTAGCAGCCCTGTCCGATAGTGCTCTTAAGGTCATACGGGGGTGTGTGTGGGGGGGGGGCCCTTTGTACTGAACTGCTCCAACACCTTAACACGTGAACTGGTGGACGTAAACTGCTACCGCACAAATGTGGTACCTGCTTTAATAATTAGTGCACACTCATATGTTAAGGGAATTTTGTGCTGGGGGGGGGGGGGAATTAGACAGCCCGTGGGCCAAGAATAAGCCTGGAGAGTATATTATAGTTAGTGAATGGGAACTGCTATGTGCTGGTTAAAAGACAATTTTGCAGTTAGCTTGGGGCCACCTAGCACCCCCTAAATCGCTAAGTGCATCCATGCTAACTGTGTCTAGGGTGTCATGCACTCGTGGACATTTTAGCTTGAGCTGGACAGGCCCTCTAATAGATTATGCCAAAAATGTCAAATTTGCACTTACTGCAGTAAAGTGAGGGAGTTGCAACATGTAACACACTTTGGGCTCCTTTTACAAAATTACCGCGCGGTACGCTTCTAGAATAATGCCAGCTCAGTGCTGGCGTTAAGGTCTAGCACGCGCTATTCCGCGCATTAAGGCCCTAATGCACCTTAGTAAAAGGAGCCCTTTATTTAAAAAGCTTATACCTAAATTGGATTACAAAAACAAACGTAATTACAAAACACCAAAAAACACTCTAAAACATAATAACGAACCCATTATTCACTTTATTCCTTCAGTCACTTCTTCTTAACCATTTAAAAAGCTTCTATAAAAAAAAAAAAGACGGTTTTAATCATTTTTTTAAAACTCTGAATGTTGTTCATTCTCAGTTGTCCAATCAGATTATGCCTAAGTTTCAGCCCGTAGCATACTTCACTCGTCAACCAGTAAGCGCATCATGTTCTCCGATCTTAAGGATTGACGGGGCTGATGTAATGTCACAGCGTGCAAAAGTTACGGCGGTATCCCTTGGTGAATTGCTTGAAAGAGCAACACCTTAAACCCAGTGGCGCTCACAACTTTTTTTTAGCTCTGGCACACTAAACAGAGCAAAACGTTTTTCGCGGCACAATATAATTGAAATTCCTTGGCCCGTGCCTAGGTGCTGACATCAGAGAAAGCGCCGGTGGTGGCTGATTGCGCTGAAGTGAAAAAGATACAGGGAAGGGGCACGCGCAGGCGCCATCGTCCTCCCTCGCTACGCCACTGGGAGGCGAACAGATAAATGTAAATCAAATATTTTGCTTTCTCCAAAAAGTCTAAAAACTAGGGGACGCTCCATGAAGTTACATAATAATCGTTTCAAACAAAGCTTTGGAACCTGTTGCCAGAAGACATGGAAAAAGCAATTCATATGGCTGTTTTTTAAAAGGGTTTGGAGAAATTCCTGGAGGAAAAGTCCATTAAACCAGATGCTGGAACTTGCTTGAACTGGAGTAGCAAAGTAAACGCAGAGTGGAAGGAGGAACCATCCTTGATCAGTAGATGTTGCAAAATGATGGGCTGGAGGCCGAGGACCTTGTCATTTTACAGATTCAAACAGTGTGGAAATCCTCCTTCGGCACCAGCGGTCATTTTGAAATCCTCTCTTTCCCAAAACATTGCTTGTTGACAGGGAAGTGAGACATCTGTGCTGGAACCTGTCCAAGTGTGTTATGGGATAATTTTTCACTCTTTCCTCTGGAAGGTCATCTCTCACTACTGAGTTTTTAATTTTAATTTTTTTTTTTTTTTAATCTAAAGCACTTCCATAAGCTCCCTTTTCCTTTTCTGTTGAGGTTAAAAAAAAGATTCCTCTGCTAAGAGCTACATTTTCATCATTTGTTGAAAATAAATGCTATTGCATTTTCCAAATTCTTGTTTCTCTAGCCTTGTTAGAGATAAATTTTAGGTTTTATTTATTTATTTATAGTGGTTGTTAGCACTGTTTCTGTGAGCGTCGGGGGCAGGGATTAATTAATTAAAATTTTTCTATACCGCTTAAGAACTAAACGGTTCATATGAGTTTCCTTTTGCCTGCTGCAATTTTTATTCAAAAAGATCGAACCCAAAGGCAGAAAATTCAGCAAAAACCTCAAAACAGAAAATGCCAACCGAATAGGAAAAGGAAGCTGCTACCAGTGCAAATCTAGAAACGAGCTCCGCATTTGCAGTCATCTGTCCTAATTTACCTAAATTGTTTTGCTTGCAAAAGCTCTCCTTCAGTCACTTGTGTTACACGCTGGTGATTTAAATCTTCCGGAAGGTTCTCTTTAAATCCAGTCGTAAAAAGCAAGTGATATCGCAAACCCAAACACATTCTTCTGTCTAACCAACGTAGTCTAAAATGCTTCTAATTCACCCAATTCTTATCTCCTTAAGACCTTGACCTCCCTTGGGTAACTCTTTACCCAACATTCATTACCTTAAGAAATATTATGACATCGCTTATGCTGTTCCTGCAAACTTTTAATATAATTCTTGTTAATTTTGATGTAATCCGCCTTGAACCGCAAGGCATTGGTGGAATAGAAATCGCTAATGTAATGTAATTTATCAGATCACACTGCTTGGAAAAAGGGAATTTAAAAAGTCAGCCCAGGGAACTTGTTTGAAATACGCAGTCTGACTTAAAAATCGATTCTGATAACGTTCTGCTTTCGTTAACATCGGTGCTCCTATCGTATCGCTTCCAAATTTTATTTAAGCATTGAGGGCTGGATTCGGTGCCGCTGATCTCATTTCAGTTGTGCAAGGGTGCCGTTTACAGAATCGTGGCTTTCGTCAAAGGTAGGCCAGGATTTTTAAAGGCCTACATTTCCAGCACCTACCTGTGACGAGAATCGCGTCTACGTTAGCATCTTAGAATGTGGAACTGTGGTTCCTAAGCAGCAGTGTGTTTTGGGGGCTGACCGAGGCTGCTGAGAAGGTAGGTCCAGCAATTAACAACAAGGGCTAGTGGTCAGACCAAGCCTTCGTTACCACTTTCCAGAGTCTGTCACTGAGGTGACCAAGATAAAGAAAGTGACAAGCAAATACCTGTGTGTTTTTTCCCCTTATTGTATGTAACTCTTGAAGATTCGTGGTGCTGATACAGAAAATCTCCAGGAAACAAATTTGTGGTTGAAACATGGCTGCAAGTTGACATCTAGACATGCAGAAAGCACTTTGAGATTCAGTGGCAAGCCAGACATCTGACATCCATGCTTGTCTATTGCTTTTGTGGCTGTGATCCCATGATAGTAGCCAAATAAAATTTGTTTGACTGCTTCCAAATAAAATGGTTGGATGTATCTATGAAGAGCCCACCCAGCTTGAAACCCTGTTTGTTGTTCCAACCCACAGCTTGGGAAACTCTCTGATCTAAGTCCTTTTTACATATGCTGGTATATGGCCACCAGAGCAGCAAAACTAGACAGACAAATCACCAATCTGCTGTCTTCAACCACTGACTACAAAACCTTCAAAAAAGAAACAAAAACTCTACTCTTCAAAAAATACATAAAACCTATTTAACATGACCAGTTCCTTCCCAAGCTCCACCTACCACACTGTCTACTCCTATCAAATCTAAAATATTCAAAATGTCCAGCATGTATTACCTTAATTTCTTGACAATTCTTATGTAATCCGCCTTGAACCGCAAGGTAATGGCGGAATAGAAATCACTAATGTAATGTAACTCATAAATGAGGCATCCCAAATAAGGTCCCAGACACCTGGCTCGTTGCTGAGCACTCTGTATCTGTGTGGCTTCGGGGAAGATGGGTGCTGTTCCCTTATTAGGACCTGCTACTGAGTGCTTATTGCTTTGCCTAATTTCTAGGACAGAATCATTGAATGCTGATGGCATTTTATAAACATAGTCATCAATTGGGGAGGGGGGGGTGGGTCCTTATGAGGAAACCGCTTTGGCTGTGTCAACAGAAAGGTGCTTGCCCTGGATCGGTAGCATGGAATGTTGCTACTCTTTGGGGATTCTGCATGGAATTCTGCTACTCTTTGGGGATTCCGCATGGAATGTTGCTACTCTTTGAGATTCTGGAATGTTGCTACTATTTGGGGTTTTGCCAGGTACTAGTGACCTGGATTGCCCACCGTAAAGATGGGCTACTGGACTAGGTGGACCTTTTGGTCCGAGCCAGAAAGGCTATTCTTGTGTTCTTATGTGGCATATCAAATCCATGAGCCCTTTAAAGCAGCATCTTTGACACAGAAGGGTGTACAACCTGGATTACACATAGGGCTCTCAGACCTGAGTACACGTGTTCCCAGGAGTGTGCTCTGGGTTGAGTTAGGACTTGGGTACATGTGGATGTAAAAAAAACCAAGGAACAGGGATAACGTGGGCACTGCTGGCTAGAGATATCCTACAAAAGCAGGTACAAGTGTTCAGCATAAAATGGGAAAGACTTGGCATGTTTTTAGCACTCGGTTTTAAACGCTGGGGACCTAGAGGGTGATTTTGCATTTCTCTCCTTTTTTCCATCTTCTGGGACGATTGGGAATACATCCGGCCCATTGTTCAGTTGTCAGTTTTTGAACTGAAATGTTTTGTAATGTTTCTCAATGCTCCTGTTCTTTTTTCCAGAGATCTCAACTACAATAGCCTGGTGAAATTCCCAGAAGCCATTAAATCCTTATCCAATCTGAAGGAACTGTAAGTACGCCATCATTTTGCTTTCCAATTAACTATTCCCATCAGTTTCGTTTACTGAAATACTTATTTTGTTAATTACAAAGCCTCAAATTAGCAAACAAACTTCTCCAGAACTCCATAATATTGTTAAGTTGTTTTCTTTCCTGGAAGAATTTCTTTCTTGTCTCTTTCCTATTAAAGTATAATTGTTTCTTAAGCCAGTTTTAGCTTGATTTATAATTTTGAAATCCAATAGTTAATTGGTTATATTAATTTCTTTATATTTCCTGTTAAACACAATTATGCACTTAAATGAAAATCAAATAAATATAAATTAATTAAAAAAAACCAAAAAACCAAAGCCTAAAATTAGCAAACAAACTTCTCCAGAACTCCATAGAAGCAGAAAAGCTTCTTAATGGCATGTATTAAACTGTTACAGTTCTTTAAAAGAAGTTTATTTCCAGCTTCTTCGTGCTCTCCTCTCTTTGAATTAAAAGCTGCATTGGGGAGGAGTCTGACACTTTAAACTCGGGCTCTTCTTCCCAGCTGAGAATGAAGAGCTGGAGGGAGGATTGGGGAAGGCAGATGTCGGTTAAGTCCTAGCAATCCATTCTGTGATCAAGTCTAACCAAATGGTACTCGAAAGAAAGCCAGACTTGCAGAAAGGGATGTATCGGATTGGCCCACATCGTAGAAATTCTCTGAGGGGAAGATTCTCAAAACTTCATGGTAAAATCCTGCGGGCTGCTACTGAGGTCGCTATTATAATGATTTCAAAAAGGCAAGTCGTTCTCAAAAGACCCCACATGCAAATGTTCATGTAGGCTCGCTAAATTTACTTGAGATGAGTCGCTGGTGGTAGGAATCAGAGTAGAACACAACAGCGTATTAAAAATTAAAAAAATTGAAGATCGCAGCAGGAGAGATGCTTACTCCCTCCTGCTGTCGTCTAACCCCCCTGACAACCCCCCTGCATGCCCCACCCTACCTAATTCAGGAAGATCAGCCAGAGGGACACCTACCCTGGTCTGGCTGGCAGGCCCATCTCTTACAAAACGGCGGGCCTTCCCCCTTCCCGGTGCATCCTGTTGGCAAATTTTGACTGCAAATGTGGCACAGTGAGGTTAGGGAATCATTTGGCGATGATGGAGAATTGCTCTGAGTACTTATTTTAATATTAATGACCTCATTGTACTATATTTGCATGGCAGTATCAGAAACTGCTAGAAAACTTGGATAAGACCACGGTAAGTCGTTCTGATAATCTGCCACTAAAATACATGGAACTGGTTTAGCGAGCACGTTAAAGGCACATTTTAGTTTTGAGAATCTTCCCCTGAGTCAGGGACAGTATTAATTCCAAAATGCTGCATTTTAGTCAAAAGGAATGTTTACCCAACTGCATTGCTGGGTTTGAACTAATCCAGACTTGCTCAGCTGATCACGTCTCGAGTCTTGTCTTGCAATTTTGACCTAATTTTATCAGGTCAGGAGTAGGACAAGGATAGCTTTCTAAGGTTTCCTTGGATCTTAATTCTGGAGTGTTCCTGAGTCACTCGAATTGCTGAAAATGTAAAGAGAGAATTTTGTTCTGAATTAGTCAAACAAGCTATGGAAACATGACTATCAGAAGCCAGAGGGAGGTGACGTGAACAGCTGATTACTTGGCGTTAGACATACTTTATGTTTTATTAACTGAAAAGTACTTGGGAAAATAGTCCATTGAGCTTAAAACCTTGCCATCGGTTTTGAAAAAGCTACTAAAGAAATGCTGACATTTTAGGCACTTAATTTTCTCTGCGTTTAATCATGTGAGTTTGAATAATTTTGGATTCTTTTTTTCCTTAAAAGGTGTGTGTTGAGAGAAAGCAAGAATTTAAAGTCCTATTTTTTCTGACCATTTTGTCTTCTGTGACACTTTTTCAGGGGATTCCACAGTAATTACATTTCAGTTATTCCTGATGGTTCATTTAGTGGAAACCCACTTTTAAGAACAATGTAAGTACAGACAATGCAAACAAAGGCAAATCTAGAACACTTTAGAAATGACCAGTTTGTCTAGTAAACAAAAATCCTAGAACAGTTTTTGCATGTTGTACTTGTTGCTAGTTTGGACCAGGGTCAGAAAGGCCGACGTCAGGTCATTAGGCAGCATCCCAGACAAACCTTCAGGTTTATTGAGCCACTTCCACCCCCTTAAGGCCCAAATGCTACTAGGATCATGGCCACCCCTATGGCGCTCTTTTTCAGAACCATCCTACAATGTCAAAGATAAATACATAAGTCCCATTTTCTGAAACCCACTTCTATGATTTGAAAGCTGCCTGCTCTCCCTGGCTCTTTTTCAGCTTGCTGTTCTGTGAGTGTGGCTGCCTTTTGCAATCCTAGCCTGCCTCATGGTTGATCCAGCACTGGAAATAAAACTAATCATTAATTCTTCTTTTCATAATTATGGCCTGTTCTTGTTTGCCTGGCTTCTGGCTTCCACTTAGGGCCAGGGCATCAAAGAGTAAGAGTTTCCTCTTATTAAAATTGGATATAATCGCCTATCAGAAATTTCTAACCAGACATACTAGAACATGAAGGGAAAATGGGGCTAGAAAGTCAATCAAGGTAAGGGTAGTTAAAATAAAAGAGAATTTTTATTATTGGAAAAGGCATTTAGCAGCTTTCAGTTTCCCTTGGCATGTGCTCTGAATGTCTTATGTAGGCTTCACGGTTGTCCAGTGACTCATAATTCCAAAAGTCAGGTTTGGGACTTGTTGCCTCTGAGCCGTATCAGTAAACGTGATATGAGCTGGTCTATTTTTTTCTGCTTTTGAGGCTTGCCATCCCTTAGTGCAACTCATCATTAGCAAACTTCTTAGTATTTAATGTTATTTTACACCATCATTTTGATGCTTGAACAGATGGGGAAACTGTAACTGCTTTTGATTTTACAGCCACTTGTACGATAATCCTCTGTCCTTTGTGGGGAATTTGGCCTTCCAGAATATGTCGGAACTGCACTCATTGTAAGTACTGCTCAGAGTTATCAGAATTAGGCATTGGAAACAGAGGATGTGATAAGAGCAGTTGATGTAGCTGGGGGTTATTTTTTATATATATTTTATGTATTGAAATTTCAGACATAATGCATTCAAAAATAATATGAAACAATACAGCTTGTTTAAAAAAAAAAAGGTTGGAACAAATTCCTGGAGGAAAAGTCCATAGCCTGCTGTTGAGACAGACATGGAATGCTGCTACTATTTGGGTTTTTGCCAGGTGCTTGTGACTTGGATTGGCCTCCGTGAAGATGGACCATTGGTCTGACCCAGGAAGGCTATTATGGGCCATGGAACAATTGGGATTTTTACCACTTTTTAAATATTGGATCTCTAGAAATCGCTTCCCTTAATTTATCAGCTAATGTCTCCCACACACTTGTTTGCTCAATATCTAACATGCCTAGATCAAATGGCCATTTTTAGCACTGGGGCTCCCTTGAGAGTTGGAGCTTCTGTTTCTTGCCCTATTTTATAGCTTTAGAAGAAAGTGGACATATACTATTTGTTTCTGTCATGCATGCAGCTCTGACCCTTAAAATAGTTTCCCCACCTTTGTTTCTTGTATGTTAAGGGATGCGTGTGGGTTTGTTTGTTTTTTTCTTCATATTGGTTTTACATATAAAGTTTTTATGGCTTTTTTTGTTTTGTTTTACATCTTTGGTTTTATGCGTTTTTATTACTTGTTGAAAACAAAATCATTTCAATAGAACACCAATTATCTGAACGCTGATTTTCTGGAAGTCCAATTATCTGAACTGCTTTGGGGCTCTCTGTTTATATTTGAGTTTCCCCCATTCCTATCACCCTCCCTCTCACTATTGTTTCTTCTCTGCTTCTGCCACTGCTGCCATCAGCCCAGCCCCCCACCCGGGAGACTTTCCCCCACTATCAGTATGCCCCTCCCTCCCTGAACATACCATCAACCCCTCTCCCGGACCCAGAGGTGCACTGGAAAGGAACAATTCCCACTCGTTCCTGCCCATGCTCTTTCAGCGACAAAATTAGCTGCCAAGACTTCCTGTGGCAGTCTCGTGAGGCTATGAGTAGTCTCTTGATACTGCCGCTGGAAGTCTCGGCATCTATTTTCGTCACTGGAAAAGCATGGGCAGGAGCGAGTGGTAATCGGGGGGGTAATCGGGGGGGCGGACTGACAATATATTTTTAACAGTTATTAAAAAGAAAAGAAAACAAAAATAATGTCTAATCATCCAGATTTTTGATTATCCAGACTGCTCTCTGCCAAGGTTAGTCCAGATAATCGGCGTTCTAATATCCATGCATATATAGAATAGTGCAACAGTGGTGCGACTTGGTTATTACAGTATAGCAGTGGGTAATGCTGCTTATAAAAAAACCAGATTTCATGCTGTTGTGCACCCAGGTACAGGCCTCATTGAGGCACAGTTGAAGCAATGAAAGTTTTCCTAGTTGGTTCAAATGGAGTGTTTCTTAAAGAACTGGGATTCCCTATGGGCCTTGGGTCTCTGCAGTAATTATTCAGAGAATGTATTTTGTATATGTCAGGCCTAAGAACCAAGAGTGGATGGACTATCGTCACTTCAGGAGAAGTTGGTTTTCCTGGCCTTTCAAGAGTCATTGCATTATCAGACATCCCAGAATCCAGTTTCCTTTCTCTAACATAGGCCCTGTTATGTCTTTGTTATTCAGAGTCATTCGGGGAGCCAGCCGGGTCCAGTGGTTTCCCAACTTATCAGGAACCAGTAATTTGGAGAGCCTGTAAGTATATCATGTCTGCAAGTTATGGAAGAAGATCTTTACATTACGTCTTTCTCTCGCTTTTCATGGAACATTGGTCAGTTAAACCAGCTCGTAGGTGTTTTCATGGTGGTAGTTCTTAAACTCTGTGACTGCACAAGTCAAACTTGGAGGTGGAAAAGTCATGGAAGAACCCCTCCTCTCCTCCCTCCTTCCCTCTCCATCATCTCCCCTCACTCCTCTCTTTAAAGTCACCTTTAGCCTATATAGGTATGAACAAATAGAAGATTAGATTATCATGTTTTTATTTTAAATATTGCCCACTGTTTTTATTTAATGTACACTGCTTTGATTTGACTTTTTTTTGTTAAATGGCGGTATATCAAATAAAATAACTGTAACTAAATAGGAAGTTTGAAAATACATATTCTTTTCCTTCCCCCACCCACCAGTCTCTGAAAAGAAACCTGAATATAAACATTATAGGATCTGGGTAAGGCAGAATAAAGAGATATCTTGCTCAGGAAAACTCTGCTGAATGAAAAGAAATAGAAACCGTGCATGTTCTATAAACAAAAATCTATGTCCTTTACATATGGGTATTTGTGTCTGCTCCTAAGCAGTCCTAAGGGGCTGATTCTACAAGTGGGTGTCCTGATTGTAGGCGTCTACTGCCGTCTCGCAGCCAATCAGAACACACATTTATTTTAAAAAAAAATGCAGGCATGGAAGTATACCTACATTGTAGGCGTATGTTGCATGCCTGTGGAGACGCTTATGGACGCCCAAGGCATGGCCTTCACTAGAAGTAGCCTTGGGCATCCTCGCGCGAGAGAAACATCTTAAATGTAGGCCTGTAAAATGCTGGCCTACGTTTAAAGTGTTCGTTAGTAAAAATAGATGCAATTCTCTAGAGCAGTGGTTCCCAACCCTGTCTTGGAGGAACACCAGGCCAATCGGGTTTTCAGGCTAGCCCTAATGAATATGCATGAAGCAAATTTGCATGCCTATCACTTCCATCATATGCAAATCTCTCTCATGCATATTCATTAGGGCAGTGGTTCCCAACCCTGTCTTGGAGGAACACCAGGCCAATTGGGTTTTCAGGCTAGCCCTAATGAATATGCATGAAGCAAATTTGCATGCCTATCACTTCCATCATATGCAAATCTCTCTCATGCATATTCATTAGGGCTAGCCTGAAAACCCGATTGGCCTGGTCTTCCTCCAGGACAGGGTTGGGAATCACTGCTCTAGAGGACGCCAGTGCGTGATTGATGTCCTTTAGAGAACCTGGCTCCAACGCTGCTGCAATTTTTGCGCCATTTGTGCTGCCTGTGTCTTTAGAATCGGCCCTATGAGACCTTTCCACACAAGCAACCTTTTTAACAAATCCCCCCTCCACAACGCCGACAGGTGTCCTTGGGTACTTCTTGTTCCGGTTATTGTAACTAGGAGTAAATGCATCTATTTCTATCCGTCTTGCAGCACCCTGACTGGCACACAGATCGACAGAATACCCATCGACTTGTGTCGGGATCAGAAGCTACTCCGGACTTTGTAAGTCTCTCCCTTTCCCTTCTTTGCGCATTTTTGGTAGAATGAGAAACGGAGCACAGGGGGTGACTAATGAGCCAAATCTGCTTTCTTTCCATCGTTTTCCTTTTGGCTTTAATTCTCATACTCCTGTCCTCTCTGCGGTTTGTGTTTTCCAGGGATTTGTCCTACAATAATATAAAGGAGCTTCCAGGGTTTAAGGGCTGCAGTAGCTTGGAAGAAATGTAAGTGGAGATTTACAGGTCTGCTTTCGTTTTAGGGTACAATAAATCTCGCTGGAGGATTTGACCTTCATCCAGGAGTTTAGGAATTATCTGGGCATCTTTGTAAAATATAGTTTCAACCCAGCAAAACTGTTCTATAAGTCTGCTGTTATCAAGTGTGAAATTTCAAGGTTTTGTAGAAAATTGTCCAGACTTGGTCACCATTAGGTCACTTGGGGTAAATGTGGTGATAATGATGACTATAACCCGTTTTATTCCTAAAATTAGGTTCAGAGCAGATTAACAACGCAAGAAAAGGATACCGAAATCCAGAATTACAATCAAAATAATTCAACAGTGAGATTTGCTAAAAATATCGCAAAACAAATGTTTTCAGCAATTCTATATAGATCGCTAAGAGTTAAGGCAACAAAAAAACTGGCTGCTGAGCTGGTTATTCCATAACGGCAGAGTTGGGCACCAAGTCCACGTTAGAATACGAGCGTTAAGTCCGCAGTTATGCGGTAAAGTTCAGTCAACAATTTAGGCCATGGTCTGTGGGCAGCGCAAGTGGGGGAAGTTGGGCGCCTAATTGCAAAAGAATAGTCTGATTGCCCCCGGCCCCTCCCACATTTGCCGGTGGGAGAGGTTAGGCAGTGCTTATAGAAGGGGGCACCAGTCTGTTATATGCACAACTTGCCCCATTCTATAACTGCGTGTCCCCTTGCGTCTAACCTTTGAATTTGGGGGTTAATGCTCCCCATTGGTGGTTCCTCGGTTTGAAGCAAATGGCACCCTGTGTGTACAGTGTTTAAAACTGACTTTCTGGGATGCATCATCCTCTTTGGACCTTGTTTTAACATACGTTGTGTCGTACTATGTCTCACCATGTTTTTGTAATGTTTTGCCATTCTATCTTCTATCGTACCACATCTGAGAGTGGCCCAGGGGTTAGAGCTACAGCCTAAGGTTGTGGGTTCAAACTCATGCTGTTCCTTGTGACCCTGGGCAAGTCATTGCCCACCGGGACAGACGGAAAAACGCTTGAGTAACTGAATAAACCATTCTGAGCTCCCCTGGAAGAACAGTGTAGAAAACTGAATGAATCAATAAATAATCCTAGAAATTAGGCAAATACAGTATCTGCAGAGCATCCTTCCTATTGAGATAAGTGCCCAGGTGGTGAAGATGTTTAAATCCTGTGCTCGTCATGACCTCTCTCTGCATTTATTTAGTTACCTGCAGCACAATCAAATCCAAGACATTGAGCAAGGCGCATTTGAGGACTTGACTGCTCTGCGCGTGCTGTAAGTGAGCTCTGCTTGATATTGTGCTAAGATCATACTTGAGTTTTGCCAGATGAGGCCCATGTATGTGTCATAACTGCTATCACGAATACTGCCTTTCAGCAAAGGCCACATGTTATAGGTCATCTTTCAGTTTATACGAGGGGCCGCTGAAAAGTAATGTGATATGATATGAAATGAAACAAAAAGTGTGGAACAACTTGTAAGTTTCATGGCTCCAGTAATTGTGTACAAGTTGAATATTTATGGATTTTTATATGGATAGTGGCTGCCAATATCTGTACAAATACTTTATTTATTATAAGAGATGCTCATTCTATTGCACATTACTGCAGAAAAATACAAGCAAGAAACGACAGATCAGCAAACCTTCCCCGTAGGACTAATCCTAATACAAGAAACGATCTGACATTGTCTAAAAGCGCAGGCAGCCAGGGCCAATGAAACCTCTCAATCGTTAAATGAAAGTCCTGTGTCCACTCTTAATATGCTAACAAAGACCACTTAAAGTGCACATTGTTGAACATCATAATGCACCTATGACAAGACCAGTAACTGGAAAGGGATTTCTGTTTGTAATTGCAGTGAACTGAGCAGGAACCGGCTCCGTACAATTCACGGTGAAGCCTTCATCAAACTTGGGTCACTGACTCTCTTGTAAGCGATTTTCTCTTTGAATTGTTTCTAACATGAAATTGACAAAAAGCATGCATTGTGTTTGAAAATGAATTGAGTTACTGTGCTGTTTGTGGAAGATTTGTTTTCTGTAGTCATTTTGAAAAAGTGATAGAAAACAGATGATATTGGATACAATTAAAACATCTGAGAGATCCTTTTGAGCTTTTAACAAAACTAGTTAATTATTCTTTGTCATGGTTGCTTTCTCCTCTTTTTCTCTCCTGTCAGTGAGATGTGTAGTAGTTTTGGGGTGTTTTGTTTTTTTTAACAATAATCACACAGTATCAGATGGGAATGATTATTTCTGTGTTTAATAAAAAGAATCCATTATTCAGTAGATGCTTTTGGCATTGTAGTATTTTGCTAACAATTTGCTGCTCTTGACTTTCCAGAGATCTGAGTTTCAATTTGCTGACTTCGTTTTCCGCTGAAGGACTGAATGGACTTAATCAACTTAAGCTGACGGGCAACCCAGAGTTGACAGAGCCACTGACCGCTAAGAACCTTTCCAGACTCCGGTATTTCCCTTTTTCTCATTCAACAGAACCTCATGGCTGTAGTAAAGTAATGCTGATTAAATTAGATTAGGTTATTTTTATTTCATATACCACCATCCGCTGACTCGCAAACCAAAGAACATAAGAATTGCTGCTGCTGGGTCAGGCTCACGCGGCGGCCCCCAGGTCAAAGACCAGTGCTCTAAATGAGTCCAGCCTCACCTGCGTACGTTCCAGTTTAGCAGGAACTTGTCCAACTTTGTCTTGAATCCCTGGAGGGTGCTTTCCCCTATAACAGACCCTGGAAGAGCGTTCCAGTTTTCTTCCACTCTCTGGGTGAAGAAGAACTAGGAAAAAAAAAGTACAATATTGCATAGATAGAAAAAAGTATCTCATCTAATGTTATTTTAATGGAAACTTCCTTCTCCACAAATGTTCCTAGCTGTCTTTTAAAAAGATCATGACGGGATAACGCCTTCGGAACTTGTTGTATTAAGTTGGAATGCCAGTCAGTGTATCGAGTTTGTCTCTAATTGCTTTACCCTTTGTTTCAGGTCTGTATCGGTGCCTTACGCTTACCAATGCTGCGCCTTCTCAGGTTGCGACTCCTACTTGAGCTCTGGAACAGAAGATGCCAGTCAGAAGGGGCAAAACATAATGTTAGGTCATGATCGAGGTTGGTGGTTTACCATCCTGGGAAATCAGGCTTTGAAGCAGTGTCTTAGGCCTAGATTCTGTAACCGGCGCTGTTAATTGTGTGTCAATCACGTTACGGCGCCGGGTACAGAATTGCACCCCCGGCAAAAGTAGGTGCTGGAAATGTAGGCCAGGGTTTTCCAGGCCTACATTTCCGGTGTTTACCTTTGATGTAATTGCGCTTTAAGGCTGCCTAATGCCACGTCTGGCATCAGCCATGCCCAAAGCGGTGTTAGGCGACCTAAAGTGTCAACGGAGGTGCGATTCTGGCACCGATTCTTTTAGGCGCCTTAAAACTCAGTTAAAAATCTCTGGCCATGGACGTGGCTCAGTCTGTAACACTGTAGCAGGAAATGGGCACACATTTTTGGTGTTAGAAGTTGTAGGTGTAGGGGGTGCCTTATGGCTCCAAAAAAAGGAGGATAGATTGAGGCCAGTTCGGGTTTTACTTCCATTATTTTCAATTATTTTATGTGTTAGAAATCGTTAACTGCCAAGAACATAGTGATTGTGTGGTTTAAAAGTTGGCACACTATCCCTGAGGAATCCATTTCTGATTCAACACTATTGATATCCTTCGTATTTCAGCAAGACTTGGACTCATTTATGAAATTATACTTTAAGTTTTCTAAAAATTTGTTTCATGGCAAGAGAATATGGGCATACTTAGACGTAACAAAGGTGACCCAAGAAATAAGGAAACAGTTTCTGTCTTTAAGACATGAAGTAATATCCTTGGGAGCATCTTTTTTATTAGCATACCCTTGCAAATGTATAGTGAGGTATGCCCAAACTAAGTATGTATTCTTTCTTCCTGACCATTTAAAATCTTTTCTGGAGCTGAAAAAGATAGCCTGAAGTTGACGAAGTGCATTATAAGAAAGCAAGCCTGTTTTAAGCCTTTCTTTTAATTTTTTGCCTTAATGATTAAATTTCTTCTCATATATTCTGGCCGTAACTCCCCCTTGTTATTTGTGGTCTAAGGAAGGACATACAATTATTCTACTTTGTTTAAAATGATAATTTGCAAATTTTATTATTGCTGTATTTCTCTACAAGAAGTTTTATTTTCTTGTATTTGTTGTTGAAAATTATAAATAAATAAAAAATAAATAAATAAAAGTTGGCACAATATGGAGCCCTATGATAACCCTAGCTAGGTGGCAACATGACAAAATCTCTACGGCCATAAGATTAGAGGACTGATGAGGTCATTTGCTTTAGATCAGTTTAATGCACTGATTGTCCTGTGCACTACTGAAGATGGGTTAGTGCCATAGAGACGAGATTTTTCCAAGGATTAAGATCATGGGAGTCTAGAGAACTCGTTAAATGAATATGATCCCAAACTGGTTGTCTTCGTGTGATCATTATCTTCTGAAAACATAAAAAAGATTCCAGATGAATCAGGGACCACCTTTTTTTTTTTTTTTTTTTCTGGATAAGCTGCTGGATAAACAGTATTGTAATAAAATCCTTTTATGAGAAAAAAAAAAGCATAAGAATATCATGAGGAACATCCAGTTGCATTGTGTTCTTATTTAAAAGCTGTATTTTGTTGGATAGTTTGAGGTGGCGACAGTTTTCCAGAAAGTACGTGTTTATTTCTTTTATTTCTGGTTTCTGCCAGGTACGGCTGATCTTGAGGATCTACATGGTGATGAAGAGAAGGACCCTGTTTCATCAGTGATTCATTGCAGCCCTACAACAGGTTATTATCCACTTGGATATGGAAGCAATATTCTCTTAATATGGAAAGGAAGTTTTTCGAAGAATCGGCTAGAAATAGTGGCAGCTGTTTAGAAGCCCTATGCCCCGTGGAAACTTCTTTTCCTGTGCCTGCCCCATTCCTGCAAGCTCTGTCCTCACAAGCCTCAAACACTTTAAAATCATAAGTGTTTTGGCTTGTGCGGTTAAGGCAGAGCTTACAGGAATGGGACAGGGACAAAACTCATGGGGACAGGACAGGGAAATTGAGTTCCTGTGGGGACAGGGATAAATTTGTCCCCATGCCATTCTCTAATGAAGACCTTCATAAACAGAGTCAATCTAAGAGTCTTAGATGGGTTATATGGGAGAAGAAGATTATTAATCAATTCT
Organism: Geotrypetes seraphini; assembly: GCF_902459505.1. Classification (NCBI taxonomy): domain Eukaryota; kingdom Metazoa; phylum Chordata; class Amphibia; order Gymnophiona; family Dermophiidae; genus Geotrypetes; species Geotrypetes seraphini. Next base: position 2,564,053 of record NC_047102.1, read on the forward strand.
GGCTGGTTGTTTTGTCTGCTTTTGAATGTTAACAAGAGAATTTTATAAGTGATTCTGTGTTCTGGCAACCAGCTTTATGTAAAAGGGGAGTAACATGGTCGTATTTTATTGCATTAAATATAATTTTTACTGCAGTGTTCTGTGCTATCTGGAGTCAATGCTTTTGTAGAGGGCATTGCAGTAATCTATACATGAAATCACGAGGGAGTGGATCAAATTGTTCAGAGAAGCGGGCTCTAGCAATTTGGATAGGGATCTAATCATGCGCAGCCGATAAAAGCAGCGCTGGACCACTGTGCAAATATGGAGATGAAAATTAAATTTGCTATCAAAAGTGACTCCAAGTAATTTTAATGAAGGTGCAACGTTGATAGATCGAGTTTTGAGTTTGAGAGGAACCTGCAGGGAAAGTCCTTCTTCGATGGGAAAGATCATTAATTTGGACTTTTCGATGTTCAAAGAAAGCATATTTGAATCAAGCCAAGAGTTGATTTTTTTTTCCAATTTTTGATTTATAAGTTTTATTTCATTTAGGCTGTTTAGGTCTATCGGATGACATAGTTGGACATCGTCCGCATAAGCGAACATCATGAAACCATTAGATTGCCCTAATGTAAAGAGGGGCCAGGAAGATATTGAAAAGTAGAGGAGAGAAAATTGAACCCTGCGGGATACCGTATTCAGTTGTGAATGAATCTGAGAATGTTGCATTAAAGTCTACCTTGGAGGACTGTTCAGTAAAGAAAGAGGAAAACCAGTCCAGGACCTAGGACCTGGTCTGTGATTCTGATTTCGCATAGACGAGACGGAAGAATCTTGTGATCTATTGTGTCAAATGCTGATGAGAGGTCTAAGGAGATGAGCAAAATGGACTGGTGGTGATCAAGATGATAAAGTATTTTTGTGGTTAACCCAATGAGAGAAAGTTCTGTGGAATGGTGTTGACGGAACCCAGTTTGATTTGGGTCCTGGACTGTGCCCTGAAGCTTTCCCCCCCGATTTGAAACTTTTTAATAGTGGTTGAATAACACATTTAGAAAGATTTGGGCCCAACATAGTGTGGCATTTGATTATTACATAGCATTATTGTATCGCCCTTCCGTTGTTTTTAGGGCTATTAATAATCTGCACATACTTGCCACACACATGAGCTTCATTCCTCAGCCACTTGTTTTTAAAATGCTGCTGAATATCTTTTTTTTTAGCAGAATACTAAAAGCACAATAGAGCTGACACGTACTGCTGAAAAGGAATTACATGTTCGTTTCATAAACAATACGTCTAGGAGTTACTTATCTGCCTTTGACCACATTCACGGCATGCCACGACGTGTCTAGAGTCTATGTTCCCTTGGAGCTGAGCACATGAGTAATCGCTTATACCTTCTAGGAGCATTGCTTACAGATTTTACATGGTAGCTCACAAAAATACTTGCAAATCTGGAAAACTGTTGGTTTTTAGAACTTGTTGCTCACAGGAGCAAAACTTTGCATGCACTTGGCCAATCCTTTGAGGGAGCATTGTTCCAGACTTCAGGAAGATATGCTGGATTGCTTATAGATTAGGACATGTAATCCCTTTTTAGCAAGCCATAGATCACTAAAGTTTTTAAAAACTCAAAAGGAAAAGAAGCCAGATGCTGCTAGGTTTAAAAGGGCTATTTATGTATTTTAAAAAACAACAACTTATATTTCACTTTTACATAAGCAGATTACAGAAAAACAAACAAACATAATCATAAAATAACCCTCCCCAGTATCAAATACAATAAAAACAATATATAGATAACATTTCCATTAATCACTTCATTCCTTCAGTCACTGCTTCTTAACCACTTCAAAAGCTTCTATAGAAAGAGCTGTTTTAATAATTTTTAAAACCTCTTATAATTATTATTCATTCTCAGTTGTCCAACCAGATTATTCCAAAGTTTCATACCTGCCACCAAAATAGCCATAGCTCTGTTACTAGCCTACCTGACCTGCTATAGCTCAACAATTAAAACACATCGGCTGCCTGATATTAAGGATCGACGGGGCTGATTTAATGTCATACAGTCAAAGCTAGAAGCATCAAGTGCAAATAAACTAGGTTTTTTTTATAGTCAAATGTAATTGGGCCAATGTTTAGCTTGTGCAGCAATCAAATTTTGTTCCAATTATGTCCCAGCTCCTTCTCTTCAGTCTCTGGAGCCCTCTAATTCCTTTAGTTCCTCTCCTGCCTCTCCAGGAGTATCGGTGGTTTCAACATCTGTAGGTTCAACAAGACCCTTTTCCCTCTGGCAGTTCCCATGTGATGGGAGGCCTAAAGCCTTTTCTCCTTGTGGCCAGTTCCATTACAAACTGCCTGGGTAACCATTCTTCCTGGAGGAATGAGGATGCCCCTGTTGGCTGCCAGCTTAACTGCAGCAGGATTTCTTATTTGATCCCTATTCTCTTATCTTATATATTTAAAAATTTATAATCCTAAGCGGAGTGCAGTTTACATACACAATGCAAAATATCTTTTAAGGGTTATGGTGTTTTAGAGGAGATTAGCAAAGTGGTCACTTCTAGCATGTACCATCTGGGGAGTGTGTGGCACAGTGGTTTGAGCTACAGCCTCAGCACCCTGAGGTGGTGGGTTCAAATCCCATGCTGCTCCTTGTGACCCTGGGCAAGTCACTTAATCCCCCCATTGCCCCAGGTACATTAGATACGAGTCTGAGCCCATTGGGACAGACAGGGAAAAATACTTGAGTATCTGAATGTAAACCACTTAGGCTATAAGTGGTAAATAAATGTGCAATTACAGGCAGAGAATGCTGGCATAAGTCTTGGCGTGAGCACTTACGCGACATCAATGGCCACTCCCCTGACTTGCCTGCTGCCCTCCCTGTCTCCTTCCCCTTGCAGTTGGACGCGATAGATTTTGCATGCACAATTTATAGAATTCCTGTCTGACTGCTAATTAGCGCTAGTCAGCAACAATTATAGCAATAATTGGTTGCCAGTTAGCAGCTAATTATTAAGTTACATGTGCAACTTTGACATACAATCGCTGCTGAATTTTGCAAAAGGCTCACTATTTCTGTGCTTAGAATGTAAAGTTCTAACAGGGTGATATGATATAGAAAATGCATTTTACTCATCAAAAGAGGCTCTTGCGATTTACATTTGGGCAGCTTGAACGTATGCATAGAAGAACACGTGCTGACAAGATGGCGTCTAAAGATTTGAGAGCTACATGTACAGCTCAGATAAAGGGGTTAATTCTGCACCAGTTGCCTTAAGTGTGTGCAAATTCTGGTAATTAAGCCCTTAATTGCCGTTTATGCAATGCTAGTGGAAGTCTGCCGTTCTGTGCGCAGTGTTGGGTGTAAGTACTTGAAGCCAGCTCTGTGGCAGTTATGAGCATAACTGACAGCCTTCTATAAGCTGAGCATATAACTGCACCTCCCCCTGACACTTACACCTAGGACCGGATTCTGTAACCGGCGCCTGGTGCCTACAGAGGTGCTTTAGGCTGCCTCACGCCACTTCCGGCATGGGCCACGTCCATACTGGCGTTCGTCACCTAAAGCGCATCCTTGGGCACGATTCCGGCGCCAGTAGGCAGCTTCAAACTCAGTTAAAAACGCTGTTTGAACGGTGTTTTTAAAACTGAGTTTGGGCGCCTAAAATATTGGCACCGGTTCAAGGATCTACAAATTAGGGCCGGTTAGTGCTCATTAACTCCATTAGTTTGTGTCAATTTGTACCTAATTAGGAATTACCTATGTTTTATAACCTGTGTGCACAATTTTGCACGTTAAGTGTGAAAATGTGCGTGCAAAATGATAAGATTTCTGTTGAATTCCATTCTTTTCTTGGACCACAGTTTTTTATCTTATATCTTACTGTCTCTTTTTTTTTTTTTTACAGGGGCTTTTAAACCATGTGACTATTTGCTGGGAAGCTGGATGATTCGTCTCACCGTTTGGTTTATATTCATTGTGGCATTGTTCTTCAACTTGCTTGTCATTTTAACCATATTTGTGCCATGCTCCCCACTGTCTTCCTCAAAACTTTTTATCGGTCTGATTGCTGTCTCAAACTTATTTATGGGAATTTACACTGGCATTTTAACTTTCCTGGATGCAGTTTCTTGGGGTCGCTTTGCTGAATTTGGCATCTGGTGGGAGACTGGCAGTGGCTGCAAAGTAGCTGGGTTTCTCGCTATTTTCTCCTCCCAGAGTGCCATTTTCTTCCTGACTTTGGCAGCTGTCGAACGAAGCCTGTCTGCAAAGGATATCATTGAGAAGAAGGAAAGACATTGTCGAAAACGGTTCCAGATTGCCGCGCTGCTGGCTTTCTTATGCTCTGTGTGTGCAGGGTGTTTGCCACTTTTCCATGTAGGAGAATTTTCATCTTCCCCTCTTTGCTTGCCTTTTCCCACTGGAGAAGCCCTTTCCTTGGGCTTTACAGTAACTTTGGTCTTGCTGAACTCATTAGCTTTTCTGCTAATGGCTATACTATATACTAAATTATATTGCAACTTGGAAAAAGAAGATGTTTCTGAACACACACAGTCCGGCATGATTAAGCATGTTGCTTGGCTTATCTTCACCAACTGTATTTTTTTCTGTCCTGTGGCATTTTTCTCATTTGCCCCATTGATTACAGCAATCTCAATTAGTCCTGAAATCATGAAGTCTGTTACTCTGATATTTTTCCCCTTGCCTGCTTGCCTAAATCCAGTTCTGTACATTTTCTTCAACCCAAAGTTCAAGGAAGATTGGAAGACGCTGAAGCACCACATTGCTGGAAACGGCGGATCTGTTGTGGCGGCCATTAATGCAGAAAATGACCACGTGGCGCAGGATTTTTACTACGACTGCGGCATGTATTCGCATCTGCAGGGTAACGTCGCTATATGCGACTGGTGCGAGTCTTTACTTTTAACCAAGCCAGCGCCGTGCAAACACTTAATAAAGTCTCACAGTTGTCCTACCCTGGCTGCAGCGGCTTGTCACCGGGCAGATGGCTACTGGCCGGACAGCGGCACGCAGTCTGCTCATTCTGATTACGCAGACGAAGGCGACTCGTTTGTATCGGACAGTTCCGACCAGGTTCAAGCTTGTGGCCGTGCATGTTTTTATCAGAGCCGAGGCTTTCCATTGGTTCGTTATGCTTACAACATACCAAGAATGAAAGACTGAAAATATTTATTCTGTGTTCGTCCAACAAAAACTGTAAGAAAGCTGGTAAAACCGAGCTGTCCCAACAGTCACCTCAGAAGCACTTTTTGGTGGTCGCCGTCCATGGTGCTTATAAGAAGGGCCACGAATGGTAAATTTCTTGAGCCATACGCTTAGATTACAGAATAGTTGCCCAGTCTGTAAATAATTTTTATACCAAAATTGGTAATCTGGTATTTTTTACTCTTGAGAAAAAATATGTTCCTTTTTATACAGCAGTGTCATTTTGATCTGTTCCATATTGTGCTCACAGTATATCACATCTTTCTACTGTTCTGTGCAAGATGCATCTTAATATTTTGCATTAAGCACAAAGTAGCGATTTTAATATTTTTCAGATTAAATGTATTTTTCCTCAATGATCGTGTTTCTTGTAGATGTAGAGAGAATCTCAGGATAACTTACTGCAGGGCCAAAAAAAGGGAATATTTCTGCAAAATAATTAAACTGTGAGAACAATAAAAGCATAGTATATTTATGAAAATTTGATTTACATATTAGATTGAGCTTTGATTTTTTTGGTTAGGATAGACAACCTAGCTTAAATACAGAGATGTACCAGCCCTGAAATGTGCAATCGGATCAGTCAATGACAGAAGCAGCAGTGAGAAGCAAAGAAAGAAAACTCACTTCAGTGAACCCAGAATAACCATTTTCAGTATTACCTAACTGGGTCACACTGGGGAAATAAGAGGATGTGACGGTGACACTAAAATCATTCTTAAGGGGATTGATTGTCTGATAATGTAGGCAGTCGAGCAGACTTTACAAGATCCCTTTGGGATCTGAGAGCTCTACACCTGGGGTCAATGGAAAATGAAACAACGCGATAATATAGCCAAGACAATTTTTCCTGACCTGCCATTGTTTGCATTAATACATTTGCCTGAAAAGCTTGATGTTAATAAGCTCATGTTTTAAAAAGTGGCAGCTATAGATAATGGATCTGGGTCTGGGTTTTGCCATTTATATTACCCTGAAGATATACTATGGTTTATAGCGGTGAATTTTTGACTTTTTTTTTTTTTGCAGGTAAAATTGAAGCTATAAGTTGGCCTTGGGTTTAAAGTTTTGAAACTAGTAAAACCTTAACGCATGTGATCAAACAAGTCATATGGGGTGGATTTTCAGCCAGGACTGTGATCTGCTTAAACTGAGCACAAGGTGCCAGTGTTTAATTGAAAACGGATCTTCAGTGCCACTGTATACAGACTGTCGGCACGATCCAGTCAACGGTTGAGTATCTCTGCTTAATAGAATTCTCAGCAGTCTGCACCTCCTGCTCCTGTCTGGTCCTGGATAGTATCCGCTTGTTTAGTTGTGTTCATCAGCTGGCTTTGAAGTTTGGGCTGTATTTTATTTTATTTTTTGTAATTCCACTGCCATATCAGCTGTTCTGGAAACATTCCTATGTAAAGTTTGAGCTAGAATACCAGTTCTAAGACTTAATTTGTACATACTGTACATAGAATGAATTTTTATCTTGCTTGTAAATTATTTGACAGACTACATGATGGGATATGTGGCTTCTGTTTGTTTTGCCTTTTAAAGCTACCTCCTAAACTATAGTGGCTGCCAGTAGCAACAAGTTAAATTGTGATTTATATACAGTTTTGTTTTGCATTGTAAATAGATGTGGTTGTACATTATCATTTTAATAAAACAGAATCTTTTGTATATGAAATTCAAATATCATGTATAAAATACTAGAAGAATGTACTTGCTGTAATTTTTTTTTATAAGCCAAATATTTACAACAGCTGGATTTTTTTTTTGTATTGAACAAAATCTTTTAATAAATGGGCTTAAAATCTAATTTGGGCCCAGGCATTGTCCTTATGGAAGATAATTATATAACTGATACCCACTTTAGGTGCCAATTCTGATGCCTATTCTATAAAGAAAGATAAGCTCCTGCTTCCCTCTCTAGGATCCGAACACAGATGGTTGAAAATGCACATACATGAATGCCCTATGGCTGGTCTAAAAACCTACACCTAGATGTCAACACGCATGTGTATAAATAATACCTTTCTATAATCTATGCTTGCACGTGTGTGCTGTGTCCATTGGCAACATGCACACTATCAAATCGTGAAATGTACTTGTCTGCTGGTCGGTGATCAAATGGCCACTTATGCACATTAGGGTTGCCCTGAAAAACCTAAAGTTGGAAAAACTGCTGCGACTTGAAGTTTTTCCCATGAATTTGGTTGTGCTTGATCAGAAAATGATTTAAAAAAAAAATAATAATAATAATTTAAGCCCGTCCTGGGATCGCTCAAAGCCACTGATTACATAAAGCTCTGTTTTTCTCAAAATTTGCTATTTTTGCTTAATGGAGCAAATTTCTAACTATTATAGCTTATAACTTTTATGTTTTCTCACTCGGCAATGATATTATTATGTTCTTAAATCTGTTTTATTGAAAAAGAACAATAAATCAGTACAGAAATAACACTACAGTCTCCAACAAGTAGGTTAGATTTCTTAGAACTCCACTAATACAGTGTTACAAGCACAAAAGAATAGGAAAACATTCTCCTGTCATCAAATAATGATAAAAAGACACTATGCAAAAAAATTTAGCAGTATTTTATTAAATAAACCTTAGATGTCTGCACTTTATTGTGGAAAATAACAGAAATTTAACATACTTTGCTAATAGCTAAAGAAGTACACTTTGGTGTAGTCATCTACCAGCGGCGTTCCAAACACTCAAGCATTGAATGTCTTCTTGAAATAAATCAGGATAGAGCCTGTGATGCTGTTCAACTCCTTGCAACAAGGCCTCACGCTACACTGAGTGCACCAAATGCAGCGTGAGGCCTTGTTGCAAAGAGTTGAACAGCATCGCTGGCTTTATCCCAAAGATTCTGTAACTGTCGCCGTTGTCCGCCTTGAAAGCAGTTGTCGATCGCATGTCAGTCACGTGACCGTAATGGGTACAGAATCGCGCCTCTGGCAAAGTTAGGCACTGGAAATGTAGGCCAGGATTTTCCAGCACCTACCTTTGATGTGAATCATGCCTCTGAGGCTGCTTAATGCCACTTCCGGCATTAGCCATGCCCACAGTGGTGTTAGATAGTCTAAAGCACCTCTGGAGGCGTGATTCTGGGGCTGATTTTTTTAGGCACCTTGAAACTCAGTTAAAACATCGTTTAAGCAGCATTTTTAACTGAGCTTGGGTGCCAGTTGGCACCAGTTAGAGAATCCGGGCCTGACTGGTGTAGTTATTTATTAATGGCGTTCCAAACACTCAAGTAAAGTGCACGTGTTTAGCTATTAGCGTAGTATGTTAAATTTCTATTTTCCACAAAAAAGTGCAGATATTGAAGGTTCATTTAATAAAATACTGTTAGATTTTTTGCACAAGATGTCTTTTAATTAATGTATCATTGCTGAGTGTGAAAACATAAGTTAATAGCTGTAATACTCTTCACAAAACACTTTAGCAAATAAAGAAACAATTAGAGGGAATAGCAACATGAAGGAAACAGCAAACTACCTCCCACTTGGAACACAATGGTAAACTCACAAATAATACAAAGAAAGATGATTATATGACAAGGCAGAAACAATAATTATAGTATATGGATATAGAATGTATAAACAGGTAAGATTCACATACATTGTAACACCACTACTGAAGCTCATGTATTGTAACACCTTTACTGAAAACTGTTCAGAATTGACTCCCCAGTCATTAGGAGTGGTATAGAAACTTCCAATAAACAAACAATTCCAAGAAATGTGCTCCATTAAGCAAAAATAGCACATTTTAAGAAAAACAGAGCTTTATGTAATCAGTGGCTTTGAGCGTCCCCAGGATGGGCTTTAAAAATGTTTTAAAAAATTATTTTCTGATGAAATACAATCAAATTCATGGGGGGGGGGGGAAGCATCAATTTGCACAGTTTTTCCAACTTTAGGATGTTCTTGACAACCCTAATGCACCATAAATGAAATGTTTTCTGGCTCCTTCTAAAATTACCCTGTGGTGACCTAAGGCTCTTTTCAGTAGAGTCTCACTTTAGTCATTTCACCTTAATTGTGGTTTTATATTTGGAGTATGTGGAAGTGCTCCGACTCTCCTTGACATTATAAATGTAATTAAGAGTTCTTTGAACTGGAACAAGATAAGAGGCGTAAGGCAAAACCGCAGGTCGTATGTTTCCTCAACATCCTATAAGAACTGCCTTTCCACACAGTGCTAATTCCTGCAGATGAATGCCAGGAGCTAAACACAAACCCTGTGCTTCCATTTTTTTGTTTTTTTTTTGTTAAGCTGCCATACTGGGCGAGACTGAAGGTCCATCAAGCCCAGTATCCTGTTTCTAACAGTGGCCAACCCAGATCAAAAGTACCTAGCAAGATCCCAAAAGAATAAAACAGATGTTATGCTGCTTCTAAAAATGTTCTTGAATAAACCAGTAAAAATCTATCAAAAGAAAATTTGTTGATCGAGTTTTTCTTTCTTTCTTGAAAGTTGTGTGGACCATACAAGGAGCTTTTCAAGTTTTCGGAATTCCTAGTTTCTTTGGAACAGAAATTCACACTTGGTTATAGCATTTCCACATGAATTTGTGACAGTACGTGCCGGTAATTAAGGGCCCCTTTTATCAAGCTGCGGTCAAGGTTTTTAGAGTGAGCTGTTGAGGTAAATGTTCCAACGCTATGTTTTAATGTCACCCACCACCTGCGCTAAAAACCCTCTCGTGCTGCTTGATGAAAGGGGGGAAGGGGTAAATAGCAGGTAATTCTATAAGTGGGCCCATCCATTATAATCACTTAGGCACCAGTACAACCTTCCAGTGAAAGAAAAAACCTGTCACAATGGTGAGGAAAAGCCACTCTACCAACCACACATCATAGGCATAAGAAAATTGTATATCAAAACTAAACAAAAAGCCCCTTGTGTTCCATGTGAAAATATGCTATGTGAAGCCAGGCAACAATCATTTCGTAGCCAACTGTGCCACTTCTTCAGGCCCAAACTCGCCAACATAGCAGTTCAACAATTTGAAGCTGTTCTTCAAGTAAGTGATCAAAAATGGTACCACGGTGTGCTTAACCCTTTCAGGACCATAAGGATCGTAGGCCAATTTTTGTGGTTTTGACGACATTTTTATGGTAAAAAGGGCTTGCAGATGCCAAAAAATTGATTTTTTTTTGTGAAATATCATTTTTTTTTTTTTTTAAATCACACTTCTGGCTTATGGACAGTGTGGCAAGTGAATCTTCTCGTCAATCTGGCAACGACGCTAATGAATGAATGTCGGAACCAGTTTGTTTACATAAAGGCAGTATCCTATGGAATCCGTACATATCACATTTAGAACTGTAGACGATCCCAATCAAAATTTATAGGATTTTAAAGTTATGGGACAAATATGTCCCTTGGTCCTGAAAGGGTTAAGGCCTGCTATAGCGCCATTGTTGGACAGCTAAAGAGGAGACTGAGAGGGGACATGATCAAAATGTTCAAGATAATGAAGGGAATAGACTTAGTAGAGAAAGAGAGATTGTTCACCCTCTCCAAGGTAGAGAGAACAAGAGGGCACTCTCTAAAGCTAAAAGGGGATAGATTCCATACAAACGTAAGGAAGTTCTTCACCCTGAGAGTGGTAGAAAACTGGAACGCTCTTTTGAAGGCTGTTATATGAGAAAACACCCTCCAGAGATTCAAGGCAAAGTTAGACAAGTTCATGCTGAACCAGAACGTACACAGGTAAGGCTAGTTTTAGGGCGCTGGTCTTTGACCTATGGGCCACCGCGGAAACAGACTGCTGGGCATGATGGACCACTGGTCTGACCCAGCAGTGGCAATTCTTATGTTCTCCCATCTTCTCTCAGTGCCTAGCTCTCCCATTTCCCATCTCACTCCTTTCCGAGCCTTCTATTTTCTTCAATCTACTCCCCATTACCACATTTTGCTCCCTCTCTTTTCTGTTGTTATTCTGTCCTCCCCTCTTGATGCTGAACAATGAGATGGAAGGAAAAAAAAGAGATGCATCTCTCTCTCACACCCCTAGGCCTCCCTTCCATCCCCAGATCCAACTTCACTCCCTTTCTCTTCCCAACTGCCCCATCCATCTCTCTCTCTCTACCTATCTCCCTTTCCCCAGGTCCACCAGTATCTCTTTCCCTCTTCCTCCACTCCATAACAACCTAGGTCCAACTTCTCTCCCTTCAGAACATTGCTCATCATCTATCTCTGGCCCCATCAGCTCTCCCTCCCCACCCCCATCTAATCTGGCACTGTTTTTAATATCATCCCCCTTCCTACACAAACAAAAGCCTCGTTAGTGCAGACTTCCTTGGCCCAACATGTCCTCCCCGTTCTCTCTGTGTGGTCCAATGTTGCTGTCACACTGAAGAAGTGGGCTGCTCCAGTGCTCCTGGAACTTCCCCTTGAATGTTGTTTGTAAAGTGCGTGGCTCCTGAAATCCTCCACTGAGGCCCTCAAACAGTTATAGAGCCCAGCCACTTGTTCTCATGCTAGGGACACTGCATTAAAGGAGAAACATGTGCTGTTTTCAGTCTTTATTTATTTAAACTTTCTGTTAAAAGAGCAATAAGCATAGCAGCTCCATTCAACCAGGCCAGAACAATCGTTAAGAGCTCTGGTGCCAGAACAACAAGATCCAAGATGGCCGCGGATGCAAGCCGCTGAAGTAGGTCGCCGAACAGACGCTACAGCTGAAGATTCTGAGCTCTATTGAGCTGTTTTGTTTAGTTTTTCTTGCCTCAAAATGCCGAAAAGAAGGGGAAAGAGCTCCGGTGGGGCCTCCCTGCGCTCCGGAACACCTACCTCCGGCAACATAGAAGCGCTGTTTCGGCGAATTCAGGGCACCATGATGACGTCGGGACTGCAGTTAGAGACGCCCCGTGGGAACGGAACGGAGGTGTCTCACCGAAGTCTTGAGACCACTTTGAGCCCCGACGTAAGACCTCCTCCTCTGCACCCCCGTGCAACCAGCTCCCCAGGGGTCGAGAGCTCACCGGAAGTCGGGATGAGCTCTCCCCTAGAGGCTGCGCGGAGCTGTGTTGAGGAAGCCGATTCAGGCTCACAGGGTTTGCAGGAGAGCCTGAATATGGTCGGGAGTGCTGTGACAACTGAAACTGGACCTACTCAAGCAGAGGGAAGTGGAGGAGAGCGGTCGAATGGTGAGCACAAACTTTTGATTACTCATTTACAAATTCCTACCATAGTTAAGCCCCAAGAAGTCACTTTAGATGCCTTGTGGGACCTGGTGGCAAATATGGCAAAAACAATTAATGTCCAACAAGTGCAAGTGGAGGGGAAAATGAAAGACCAAGAAAAAGAAATTACCTTAATAAAGCAAGATATTGCTGACTCAAATACATCTTTAGACAGTATCAAAAATGAATTAAAATCTTCCAAACAGCTTCAAGAGACTTTAATTAAGGACAATGTAAACTTAAGAAGGAAGATTGAAACATTTGAAAATTTTTCAAGAGGCAACAATATCAGACTGATTAATTTTCCACGAATTACAACAATTACTCCGCGAGAGATGTTAAAACGATACCTGACGAAAATATTAGAAGTTCCTGAGGGTTCATTACCTCCATTTACACAGGTGTACTACCTTCCCAAGAAAAATCAAATTCAGCAACAGGAAGATAGCCATGGACCACTAGATGTATCGGCATTACTGGAATTATCAGATAAAGAAATGGCTACTCCTGCAACATTAGTGGCAACTTTAGCTTTAACATTGGATAAGAATTGGATTTTGAGACTTTTCTTTAAAAATAAAGCAAAAGAATTTATGGGACTCAAAATACAAATGTTCCCAGATTTAGCCAGGGACACACAACGGCGAAGAAAAGAGTTTCTTATGTTAAAACCGGGAATTATAGCTCTTGGAGCAACTTTTTTCCTGCGATATCCATGTAAATGCGTTATACAATATAATTCCCAAAAATATGTTTTCTTTGAGCCTTACCAGTTGACAACTTTCCTTTCTCTTTCTCGGCTAGAGAAGGAAAAGAATGGAGGAGTATAGAATATTTAAGATGTCCTTACCAGCTGACTTGCATTATTTTCTTTAATAATATTTCTTTGCTTTTTTCCGTTTATAATTACATTTTGGATCTTTTGTGGACTTGAGCTGATTTGAGTTAATTGGTATCCCTGAATTTATAATATTGTTGTGGTTTTATTTTCTTGACTTAAAGCTTTCTGTATAAGTAAATCTTGAATTGTATTTTGAAAATTGAATAAATAAATAATTTAAAAAAAAAAAAAAAGAGCTCTGGTGCCCAGTAACTTTGGCACCTACTTTTTGGAACTCTCTCCCCATTTAGTTCTGTGAAGTAAAATCGTTCCCTACATTTAAAGTGCATTCTTTGCTCAGAAGGGGGGGGGGGGTTCCCTTTTCTTTTAATGGATTCCCCCCTCGCAAATTTTATTGTAACCTAACCATTTTTTTTCTCCCTTTAAGGGAATGGCGTTTGTTTTTGTGCATTGATTGTAAACTGCTGAGATTTGGAGGGGGGGGGTGAGCAGTTCTCCTGGCTCTGTTAGGGGGGAAGAGCTTGGTCTGAGCCCCCCCCAAGGAGCTGAGAAGGCAGCAGAGGAACTTTTCCGCTTCTCCACCTTCATTGGGTTGAAAGAGCAGCTTAACAGAAGCGTCAGGCCAACTGCCCCCCCCCCCTCCCCACCCCCCACTTGGAGGAAGGGGGGCTAAGCCCTCGAAGTACCTCTAAACCCGGCGAGGGGAGCGGAAATCCGGCCTCGGGCTCCTCCCACTTCCGGTCCTTTGTCCGTCCCTTATGACGCCACTTCCTTCCCGCGGACGCCCGCCTCTGACGTCACTTCCAGGCCAGTCGGAAATAGGAAGCAGCGTCAGAGCAGGAGAGTTCCGGGGCCGCCCAGAGGTCGAACGAGGGGCGGGGGAGGGGCGCAACGGCCGGAGCGGGAGAGAGGGGCTGAAGGGCGGGAGGAGCGGGGGGTGGGGGAAGGGCGTGGTGACGCCGGCCGGGCCCGTCATTGTTGCTCAATGCTGCGAAAGGCTGAACTCAGCAGCGCCCCCTGCCGCCCGGGTCATCAGCAGCGGGGAAACGCTTCGGGGGCCGCTCCTAGGCCGTTGCCGCCTCCTGCCTAGGGCACTGCCTCCCTCTCTCTCTCTCTCAGTTCTCAGCGGCGTCTGCAATGTCGGACTCGGCCAGGAAAGAGCCGACCGCGGGCGCCACGCAGGAGGCCGACTTGCTCTCCAAGGTCAGCTCTTCGGGAGACTCCACGTCCTCGCTGGTTTCGCCCATCTACCAGGACACCTTTGATGCCGAGTCTGCAGGAGACAAAGAGGCCCCCAGCACTGGGTAGGTCTGCTGGGGTCGGAACAACTTCAAATCTCACATAGTGAGGTCACTTCATTATTCAAATCATGTTGGTCCCATCGCCATATCCAACAGTTCGGTTTCTTTCCCTTTCCCTGCTTTGTGCCCTCTCTATTCCCCTCCATGCAGCATCTCTCCATTATCATGTGCACAATTTTTCTCTCTCCCTGCCCTCCACCATATGCAGGATGTCTCCCTCTCACCCCTTTCTACTTCTCCTCCACCCCAAAAATTCTTCCTCCTCTCCCATCCCCCTCTGCAGTAGTTTTCCTTCTTTCCAGCTCTCCCTCCCATCCCCCTCTGCAGCAGCACCCCACTGACTCTCCCACTGTGAGACCTGACATACCTCCGAGACCTAAAGCAGCAGCAACGGTGGTAGACGGTCAGCTACAGCATCGCTCTGAATGGGCTATTCACGGCCTGCCCCACTAGAGCTTCCCTCTGCCACATCTTCAGTGACACGTCACAGGGAAAGCCCTAGTGATTCAGAATGATGCTGCTGTGGCTGCTTTAGGAGGCCTCGGAGGTATATTAGTTCTCACCAGAGTGGTGTTGGTCGCTGAATTGGTCAGACTGATTTTCTCAGACAACAAAAGATTCAAATTAATTGACTGAAGTGAATCAGTAAATCAGGCAGCACTACTAGGAATGTTTTTATGATCTAAATACAACATTTGACCAATAACGTGAACATGAGCGCCGTTGCTTGTTTCTATGCTGCATGGTGCCTTTAATGGGGGAATTATACAGAACTACTTTGTTTTTGTCTCCATCTACTGGTTGATAAATACAATTCAGAGGTTCTGGACTAGTCTAATAGGACCAATGGATAGAAAATTATAAGGCAAGACATAATTTCTCCTTTTGTAACTTGTAGCAGAAAAAATATATTTATAGAGGGTGAGACCAATCAGCTGCCTAGGGAGCTGCTGCTGGGAGGTAATAGAGTACTTCAAGCAGAACAAAAATTCCGACAGCCCACCCAAACAATATGAGGCACATTACTAACGGGGAGAGTGGGCAGTTTTCAAATTGCCCTTTCCACAGGTTATTCTGGGATCCGTGGTGGGGTGATCATGATTTTTGAAGGGAGGAGGGTAAAGAGCCTGAAAGTTAAATGGAGACTGGGGGGAGGGATGTCAGGCTAAAAGTTGCCTAGGGTGTCCAATTCCCCTGCCCCAGCCCTACATTTATATTAATGCAATTGTTAAAGTAGATTTTGTTTGTAGCTTGTCCATACACTGGTGATAACACACTTGAAACAATTTAATGTGTTTTATATAGATCTCCCCCCATATTAAATAACATCTTCATTTGATTCAATACACTGTGGCCCACCTGGGTTTCAGGGTTAGGGTACGAGGGCATTGAAATCCTACACTGGCTTCTCATTAGAGCATAGACCGTTAGTTTTGGAGTCTAAGGCCCTGCATAATTTTGGTCCAGCTGTTTGGCAGAAAACTTAAATATTATGTTTCTGGGTGGATGCTTTGTTTTTTGTAACTGCTTCTGCTAGAACTTTATTACAGAATCAGATTACTGTATATAGGGCTCTTGCGTTGTTCTTGCAAATGTTCTGGAAATCACCGTGAAACCTAGCTCTTTGTGCTAGCTTTTGCTTGAGGGTGTGTGGGGATTCTGTCCTATTATGATATGATATTGTATTGAGCTTGTTTGCTATTTCTATGTATTTGAATAGGTTGAAAACTGCCCTGAGTTTCCCAAGGGAGACAGCACAGAAATGTAAATACATAAGTGTGTATTAAATAACTGGAGATCTGATGGTCCTTAGTTGAGTAAGATGCTTCATCTGCATTGGGAAAGCAGCAAAATATTAAGCTGAGAGCTAGAATGTATTTTCTAATTCTGCAGATTTGAAGACCTCCCGCTGAAGGATAGGGAGAAAACTTACTGGCACAATTCAGTGCTTACCCCATGGGAAGAGTGGCTACTGAACAAGGAACGAAAAGAGCGTATTCGACTGCAAAACAAATTCATGGAGGTGATTTTTGATTTGTCTTATGCTCCTCTGTTAGCTCATAAGTAGAGGGGTAGTACAGCATGTGACTACTTTTATTTATAATACTTTTGTCCAGAGCATAGTGGTTAGAGCAGTAATCTGAGAACCAGGGAAGGCTGGGTACAAACAACCACTGATGCTCCTTGTGACCTTGAGCAGGTCACTTAACCCTTCAGGGGAAGTGTCTACAGTACCTGAATGTAATTTGCCTTCAGCTAATGCTTGAAAATGTGTGAGCTAGAATCCGAAAACACAAGACTTTGGCTATTTTACATGCAGGCTATATTTGTTTTTAATAGGCACTAATGTATTGGTGTTTGGCTTGCACAGGAAAATGTTGTTTCTGATTAGTACTAGAATTAGATTAGTGGATGGAGCAGCTTATAAGAATTAAAAAAAATATTCAGGCTTCCATGCCACCCTTGACTGCATTTGACTCTACATCACCCCTTGTAAGAGGTACTAATGTCCAGAATACCTTCCCTAATTTGAAGTTACCTAACCACACCAGAGTGACTAAAGGAATCTCTTCCAGCTCCAACAGACCTCTTCTGACATATTTTCTGAAACAAATTAGTGACACCTATTTTGTGTCTGCACATTATTGTTGCTACCAGTGAGTTTTTCCCCCCCCTAAATGGATAGTATAGAAGTTAATTTTTATGTTATGTTATGTCTTCCCCCACTTGAAAGACCCCTGTGCAAATGTCCAGTCTCTCAACTTGCATTTCTTTCAAGATCACAGAAAATATTACAGCACAACAGTTGAAGTTCTTTCTGGATAACTGGTTTTAGCCAACACTTTTGCACTGAGTATGTTCTACTTCCTTAGGAAACTTTGTCCATATTACTGAAGTTTAGACTAGCTCCAAGTGTTGGTTTAGGACCTTAAACAGGTTCAGGGCGTTCTTCAGGCTCACTCCTTGGCCCATTCTTTGTAGCATTTTTTAGCTCCAATTGCTGTTTTACTATAGACACTTAATCACTTTTTATTTGGTTTTTGGCGACATTCACTTGCTATTTACCTTAGAATTGCATGTGTCATCTATTACTGCTGAAATATCTAATAAGTTGAGCATAATTGTTGTTTACTTTACTGTCAATGGATTAAGACAGTTTTAGTTTTCTCTTGAACTGGTCCATCCACCCTCACCCTGCCTCCCTCCAATACATAGGATCCATATTCTATTGAAAGAGTTGCTTAAAATTCTCGCTGTCATATTAGTCACCTTACCTTCACTAATTATATTTCATCTTTAGATAAGAAATCTCTGTTCACAATCCAACAAATCTGAGCAGCCTGCTCACTTTTGACATCAAGTCCATCCACTTATTAATTCATTCATGATTGCATTTCTCTCATCCATGGTTTGCCACAATATCAGATTAGGAAGCTTCAAATCATACAAAATGTAGGAGACAAACTAATTTTTGAAGCTAAAAAAAATGGTGTTACTTCATTGCTGAGTGGGATAGAACACGTCAATCTTTATTTCCTTAAATTCAAAATAAATAATAATAACTTAATTTTTATATAACGCTTAACCACAAACAGTTCAAAGCGGTTTACAGAGAAAGAGACTGTATACAGACAGCAATATAACAGAAAGTTTTTCAAAGTTACATTAGTATGTTAAGATTGGTCAAATTTATCTGGAAATGGTCTAAAAGTACATCAAGGCAGGAGTGGGGTCAGAGAAATTTATTAAAGAGAAGTTTTGATTGACTTCCTGAAAGTGCGTTTGAGATAAAGTTAGTTAAACATTTGTTCCATTTGCCTGCTTGGAGTGACACATGTATAAAAGTCCTGTGAACATAATGTCCTTATTGAAAGGATCCAGCCGATGACCCTACACGTCCATTCTTTGTTGACATTTTTAATATGTTTTACGTTCTTGATATTGTTGTCATTTTGTTATACTTTCATGCCATTTGATATTATACTTTGAAAGATATCATTTATATACTCTTTATTTTGGTTTGTATTATGGCGTTTCAGACCAATGCACACACCCCTGATGCAGACCTCCACCTGGGGGGTCGAAACACGGACCATGTCGGGTCATCAGCTGGATCCTTTCAATAAGGACATTACGCTCACAGGATTTTTATTCATGCGTTTCTGTATTTATTTTGTATTCATGGAAAGAAAAGATTGTTTGTCCCAAGGTTGACGTGTTTTATCCCATTCCTCACTCGTTCTCTCTTTGTTAGATTTTATGTGGGGTTTCTGTTCCCTTTACTTCTTTGCTGCCAGCTGAACTTAGCTCTCAAAATCTTGATTCTAGCTCATCAAACTTTTCATTCATGTCTTTCTCCATTCCCTTCCCTCATTCTATATACCCCAAGCCACACACTTCACAACAGCAACATTAATTGCTCACAGATCCTTTCATAAGTAGCCAGAACATCCAGTGTTACTGTAGTAACTCTCATGCTTTGGAACTGGCTTCCTCTTGAGAGCTTTTAAAGCTATACTTAAGGCTGGTTTCTTTCTTTGAGTCTTTCCTTTTGCGAGTGGGTAAACGAGGACTTTAACATTGACTGACGCTCTTGAGAGCTGGGTTCACTTTTGTAGATCTCTAGTTACCTATACATTCTCCTTCCCCTCTGTTTTCCTCTTTATTTTACGTACGTTTTCATATTTTCTGTTTTTAAGGGGGCTGCATTTTAGTTGGTTATTGGTTTAACTGTGCTTTTGGTATTTTGCCAATATATTGAGAAATAATCCTGTGGCTTCATAGCTACTAACTACTAATCCAGATTGTTAGTAAAAAGTGTACATTGCTTATCTTTTTAAGCAACAATTTAGCCTGTGATTATTGCAAGAGGCAAAGCATCTTTGTGTGGTGTCTAATGATTACAGAAGCAGGCTGAGAACAGGAAATCCCAGGTTCAAATCCCACTGCCACTCGTTGGGATCTTGGGCAAGTCACACACCCTTCATTGTCTCAGATACAAACTTAAAAGACCCTTTTACAAAAATGGAGTAAGCAGGATGGCGCATCCCGTGGCGCTTTTGCCATGTGCAGGCGCTACCCACATGCTAAAAAATGTATCTTTGGCACAGGGGGCCTGTTTGCTACTAATTGGTTAACGCAGCTACATTGCTATGCGGTACTTATTTCTATAGTACTACCAGGCATATGCAGCGCTGTACACCAAACATGGAAGAGATAGACCCTGCTGAAAAGAGCTTACAATCTAGTCAGGACTGGACAAGAAGGTGCATCAGTACACTGTGCTCAAGTGAGGGAATGATTAGACAGGTATTGGTGCTTAGCAGGTGGGTGGGAGTTTAGAATTGAAAGCATCTTCAAAGAAGTGGGCTTTGAGCATGGATTTGAATATTGCCAGAGACAGAGCTTGACATGCCCAGTTCCAGATATATGGTGCAGCAAAGTAGTCTGCAGCTGGCCTTAGAGGAGAAGGATGCCGATAAGAGAGACTTGCCGATGAACGGAGTAGGGAGGAGAGATACTGAAGAGCTGCTTGTGAGCTCTTACCGCCTACATAATGGGTGCTGGTAAGAGCTTTTGCGCTAATATGCATCATTGGCAATGTGCTAATGGCAAAATTAGTGTGTAGCTATTAATACAAAAAATAGAAAAGCTGGCCATTTACTTCAGCAGCAAAAATGGCTTTAGCATGCGGGAAAGACCCGCATAAGGGCGCGCTAAGGACACTTTTTACTGTTCTTTTTGGTAAAAGGGCCCCTTAAGATGTACAACAACTAGGGACAGGATAATACTTATTCTGTTTGAACACAGCTCATCATGAACTAGATTGAATCTCCCCCCCCCCCCCCGTCACCCCCATTTTTAGCCATTGATGTGCTCACAGATGGAAAGAGAGATGGGCAGGAGAGGCACCCTAGAAAATTCATGGTTTAAATGAGAAAGGATTGTTGTTTTTCTTCAAGGGCACAACTTCTTTACCATAGACCACTGGTCTGACCCAGCAGCAGCAGTTCTTATGTTCATTTGTCACACCATTTTGTTGTAGCATGCGACGTATTTTATTCACACATGTTTTGTTTTGACAGGAGGCAAAGAAACAGCAAGATCAAATAAAAGAGAAGCAGCTACAAGAAATGAAAAAAAAGCTGGCTGAAGAAAAGCACAAAGAATGGCTCCAGAAAAAGAATGAGCTGGTAAAGGACTTTGGTAGTGTATTGGGGGCTATAGAGTGAGAGGCTTCAGAGAGAGAGAGAAAGGTGTCTCTTATGGAACATGAGGGGTGCATGGCCTCTAAACAAACAGAAAAGCAGAGAGAAGGAAATATCAGTAGGGCTTTTTTTGGAGGGGAAGGGGGCAGACTTGCACTGGTGAATTTCAGCTGCAGATTTGGTTTCAGTGGCCTCTAATCAGCATCTCTGTCAATTTTTTGATTGGTTGGTTTTGTATTTTTGTTCTTATTAGCTATGTTGTTGTTTTACCAATAAATTATTATTTTTTTAGTTTGAACACAAACCATTGCAAAAAGACAAAACTATAAAACAGTTAACCCCCTCGCCCTGAGTCTACCTCCATTACAATTTGGGCCAATATGTGCTTATTATAGAACAATTTGAATGGTTTTTCTCATATAGAGTTGGGACCTGTAGAAATTGCCTTTCAAAAAGGGATTGAAATAGCGCATGTTTGAAATTTGTAAGCAATAGCTGCTGACCATGCACTTAACCTTTCATTCATAATCTTATTAGCCTAAAAAAAGCTAAAGTGAAGAGTGTGTCTTCCCTTGATCAGAAACAGCAGAACCTTACTCTACAAGCCTAAGGGGACATCAAAATACAGATAGCAGCCAGGTTTGTAGATGAGAGTGACTGTCCAGAGAAGGAACAGTGGTGTGGGAGGGTGTTTCTGAAGTAGCCACGATGTGCTCTCGACTGGGGATAAAGTCACAAATAGGAAAAATCATGTACTGCCCCGACTGGCAGTGGCAAGAAACGGGTCCCTGTTGGGCTCTTCAAAAGATAAGTGCTGATTATTTTGTCTTAAGCATTCAGAATAAGGTTAAAGAATTTCAGTGGAGGTTTTTTTGGCTAGTGAAGATTTCCAATCCCGATGTGAATTGGCAGTGTGCAATGTATTACTGCATCAGATGACGGACTTCTCGGTAATTTAGTTGCATGGTATTTTTTGATCTCCTAGTTGTAAATAAATGAGCCCTAATATGTTTTCAAAAGCGCAGATAATCATTGTAACCTACTATGGTTGAGAATTTCAAAAGCCGAAAAAGATTTGTCCATTTGACATGGAGTTAATGGGGTGTGATTAGGAGGTAGGGGAGTCAGAGCAGGTTCAGGGTGAGGGGCTGTGTGGATCTTCTCTCTGCACCTGTTTGAGATTTTTAAATTAAACCCCCCCTTACATACTTGTCTGGGCCCATCTTAACCCCTCCCCTGCAGCACTGGCTTTCGTTGCTCGGAGGGTGGGGTCATTTGAAAAAGCATTTTTCCATGGGTAATTTGGGTGTAGGAAAATCCATTTTGAAAATTGCTCCCCCCCCCCCAAAGCATTAACCACAGCCAATAACATCTTAGTCATGCTCTAGTGACACATCTTTAACTACATGGAGTTGTGGGATTTCTTTCTACAACTTGTATTCCATTTATACAAGAGAAGCATGGTACGAATATCAACAGACATCTTACTTAAAAGCCATTGCTAAGTTTCCCATAATTGTGTGTTCTCTATTTTTATAACCAATATACCTATAAGCTTTTATTTTCTCATTTCTTCTGTATTGAAAAGAGATTGTTTGGGGGGGGGGGGGTTAAGTTCAAGCTGCAAGATAAGATTTGAGTAGTAAAGGGAAGAAAGGCAATTATCTAGAGTGGCACAGTGCCAGGTTCTTGCTCAAACTAATATTTAATGTGGCTCCAAGAAACTGGTGGAGTGTTTTGAAAAGGTATAATTAATATGTCATAGCAATTTAGCTATACTCGTAAAACCTTTCTGGATCTAGTGAAAACAAGCAGCAGCATAGCAGAAAAGAAGGTAACAGTATGAAATATTCATGCTTAGTTTGTGAGTTAGGGTTGCATAGTTTGATTGCTAATCATAGTTGATGGTTTTGGTAGAGATTTTAACATGAACAGACTTGTTTCACCCCTTCCCTTTAGAGACATACCTTGTAATATGTGACAAGAGAAACAGATTGTGAACTATGAAAGCTAGGGTTCAAAATCCTGTCTACCTGAAAAAAGTGCCTGCAAAATGGGTGTCTGTCATCAGTAAGCGCCGTTTCCAGAATCGATGCCTTAAATATAGGCCGGCAATTTACTGGCCTGCATTTAAAGCATCTGACTCATACCTCCAAGAAGCGCCTAGGCATGCCTACGGAAGCCTAAGGCCATTTCCGGCATAAACCGTGCGTACGCTTTCCTTAGGTATGCCTAGACGTCTCTGTACGCGTTCGAACAATACTTACATTGTAGGAGTCCTTCGCTCCATCACTATTTTTTTAAATGTGTCCCAATTGGTCCGCCACTGTCTCAGGTACCAACCTGCCTACAATTGGGACAGGGTTTTTAGAATCGGGCCCTTTATGTCTCTGGGCAAATGAGTTCACCCTTTGTCTCAAGTATAAAAGAACTCATGCGCCTTCTTGAATAAGGAAATAACTCCTGGGCCTAAATGTAATTGTTTTTGAATTTGGAAAAGATGGATAGTAAATGTGAAAGCAATCCAAATCCAATCAACATACAAGAAGAGAGAACCTGTCAGACCCTTTCATGAATTTTAAATTAATTGGTTTGTTGCCAGTTCACATTTGGGCTTACCCTATAGCACACTGTATTAACTGTTTTGGTGAATTGATTCTGAAGTGTAGGAGACACTAAAGTGTAAACTGGACTGAATTTCAGCCGCCATACTGAGAAAGTCAGGAGTTTGATTTTTTTTTTTTCTTTTCTTTGTATGCTGTTTACATATGTCAACAGCACATAGTATTTGCTTTATATCTCCTTTACATTGCTTGCAAAGATTATTTAGGATTATAAATCGGAATTTTAAATTTTATTTTTTTTAATATAATTGCAGAGTGGCTTTGTATTATCTTAAAAATTCTGCTTGGATTTCATTCACTGTTGACCCATTTATTTTTTTTGTACTCAAATCTTAATTGACAACTTTAAGGGAAAAATATTGTCCTAGAGTTTTACTTCAGTATTCAAATCCAGCAAACGAACAAAGAATTTACACACTTGCTCAGTTCCAAAGTATGTAAAACAAAGATCAGAACGCAAGCCGGTAGCAATTAATATCTAAGTTTATTAAAATGAACCTGGAATAAATCAGTCCAGAACATTTTAAATTATTGCCCACAATACCCAGCATGTTTCGGCTGCTAGTGCCTGCTTCTGGGGCAAATTTGAAAGTAGCTATGGACAGAGATTGCATCTAGGTGGTTGCATTTAAAGGGGTAACTGGCTCTTGATGTAGTTTAAAACAGAACCCCAAGGGGGAAGCAACCTAACAGTCCCCCCCCTTTACTAAACCGTGATAGCGGTTATTAGCGTAGGGAGCGGCGCTGAATGCCACACGCTGCTCCCGACACTCATATTTCAGTTTAGTAAAAGAGGGGGGGGGGAATAGGGACCAGGTGAGCAGTGGAGGAATCACTGCTGCCAAAGGACTGAAAGATTTAAAAGATGCTGGGGGGGTGGGAGAGAAGTAACGTTCATGTGTTCGTCCACATGAATGGACAGACTGGATAGGCCATGTGGTCATTATCTGCCTTCATTTTTCTGTGGTGTAATAAACCAGTAGTGAATTATTTGGCAAAGCCATATTCATTCTGGGTTATTTACTAAAGTGTACTGTTGCTTCAACTTGCTTTATTTCTCTCAGGCCCCATTTTATGCTCTGGGACCTAGTTACTAATACTAATGGTGCACTTTAGCTGTGTGTACATTGTTCATCATTTGCATTTTATTGGAATGTTTTTTATATTTGTTTTAATCCCAGATTGATTTATTTTTTCAGAGTTGTAGAATTTTTCTGTTGGTCCCAGAAAGTATAACAAAAGAAAAATAGTACAAAAATCCTTTTTGAAGTTTAGAAATTGTGGTTTGTTTCCCATTTTTTAATCTTTTGCTTTAGGAGAAAAAGGAAAAGTTAAAGTATACTAAAGAATTAAAGAAAAGAAAGACAAAGGAACTTCAGAAAGCTCAGCTAGAAGAGAGAGGAAAAGAAAAATACAAAGAATGGTTGAAGAAAAAGCAAGCAGAAGAACGAGAAAAAAAGCAAAAGCAGCAGGTAAAAAAAAAAGACATGTACAGTTCATAGTCCTGAGTAAAGTAGGAGGTCAGAAGAAATCCATGAAGGACCACAGTTGCCCACCCCTGGCCTAGGCCATGCCCCATTTTGGAACTGCAATTAAAATGTATGCACGGATCCTGCAGACATAAATTAGCTCTGTACGCAGTTTTGTGCCATTTATAGAAATGGACCGTAGATGCTAAAGCAAGTGAGCCAAATAGATGCTGCACTTAGTGCTGGTAAAGTTCAGAGATGAGATTTGTAGGCCGTAATTTTGTGTTTCTCAAAGCACTCAATGACAGATGATTAAATGCTTGTGGATTTATTGACATGCCATTCCAGACTGTATAGATGTGGGTTTAGTGATTAAATTCCCATTGTATTGCTGTTCCGTAGGTCTAATTTTTGCTTGGTGTCTTGTATCACTGAAGTGCCTTAGCTCATTTGGTTGAATCATATGAATGAATGCTACTGTTTTTTATGGCAGGCTTGCTACATGGATGTTGAGTGGGGATTGTTTATTTTTTTCACATTTTTATTTGTGTACCCAGTAGTGGAGAGATTCATATGGCTGTCTTTTGGATGACATCAGAATTAGAATATTTGTTTTATAACTTCTATGGAGAAATGTTCTAGCTCTGAGTTGTACCTCCTGTGGATGGAGAGTATGTTTCCATTTAATTCATAAGAACTGCTATATTGTAAATTCATAAGGATCCTATGTGTAAGTGTGTGTGTGTGTGTGGGGGGGGGGGGGGGGGGGGGCGGAGAGATGTGCCTCACGTATACCAACAGAAAATAAATAAAAGTGAGACCTTAGATAAGACATTTACTCTTCATTTGGATTTTGGTTTGGTTTATGAAAAGAACATTTGTTCCAGTTTTATATAGAGCCTCACATTTTGCTTTTTCTTTCATGTGTTTCGTGTCATATATGTGAACAGTCCTGACTGGGAACCATTATTCTAGAAGTGGGTTTTGTAGGGGCAGGAACAGCTGATTCTCACAGTGAGAGTCTTCAAGGAAAGAGAGAAGCTTAGTTATGCAGATGTGAGTAACGGCTGATATTTTTGAACTGGTGAAAGTTAGCCTTAGGAGTTCCAGTCTTTTACAAAGCTATTAAGAATTGCACGTCAGGCTAATTGAATAACTCTGTATCTGTATTTGTATGTCGATAGCACTGGTTGTCTAAATTGTCTCCTTGCATGTCAAAAGTCTCAACAAGGCTTAATACAGTGAACGCTGTTTTTGAGTTTTTGCCAAGTTGCCAATTGTGATGCCAGTCACGGAAACCTAAGAGAACAAAGTGATAGGTTGCATGATTTCATTTGGCCCCTAAAAATTTTCATTTTTAAAAAATTTTAAAATTTAGCTGCCATGTGACAGATGTTTTCAATCCCCTGGCCTGTTTGCAGATGGCTTACAGCACATGCAAAATGTGGATCAGATGATGGAAAGTGGGAAGACATGGGCAGTTTTCGGAAGGCTTCATGGTAAAAGGTTGCAAATAAGGGAACTTGTAAACCCAAATTTTACTGAAGAATGGACTGTAACATCCCAGTGTAAAGGAGTAGCGCATCTTTATCTGCTCTCATATATGTGAAAATTCCAGCAAGGACAATCCACATTGGATGCATTGAGTAGATTTTTAAGGGAAACTCGGCGTTTCAAAATTGCCCTCGACAGTTCTGAACAAACTTATTTCAAAGTACCGGTAGCTGAAATTTATCTTGCATTCATTTGCAGAATCACATAATTAGATATAATATGTGTATTTTTTGTGTTGGCCTCAAACTATCCAATCCTTGGTTTAACAGTTCTCGGGTGAAAGTTTGGATAGCTGCCAACTCTTGAGGCAGGAAGGCATTCTGTAATTTGCACCTTTTCAAATAGTTTCCTTGTTTATCTCTTTGCTGCATCTGAAATGCATTAAAAGAAAAATCTCATTATGACATCAATATCTTTTACACCAAATAGTGACGGGTCGTTTTTCTTGTTATGAACCGTTCTGCACTGATGAAAACCAGACACACTCTTTGCTAATCACTCTGAACAAATAGCATGTTAAATGTATTTTTTTCTCCAAACTTAGAACTATCAGTACACTGATTTAATTAGAAGCAAGCAGAGCTTATTTATTCAAGTTAAGGATTTAAACATTTCTGACAGTATTCAAATTTTCTTTATTATTATTATTCTTTAGCTTTACTGGGTTAGATCAATGGTCCATCAAGCTCAGTAGCCCGTTCTCACGGTGGCCAAAACTTAAACAGTAGCAACATTCCAGAATCTCAAAGATTAGCAAGAGTCTGGAACCCCAAATAGTAGCAACATTCCATGGTACCGATCCAGGGCAAGCAGTGGCTTCCCCCACGTCTTTCTCAATAACAGATTATGGACTTTTCCTCTAGGAACTTGTCCAAACCTTTCTTAAAATCAGCTAAGCTATCCACTCTTACCACAATCTCTGGCAAAGCGTTCCAGAGCTTAACTATTCTCGAGTGAAAAAATATTTCCTCCTCTTGGTTTTAAAGGTATTTCCCTGTAACTTCATTGAGTGTCCCCTAGTCTTTGTAATTTTTGATGGAGTGAAAAATTGATCCATTTGTACCCGTTCCACTCCACTCAGGAGTTTGTAGACTTCAATCATATCTCCCCTCAGCCATCTCTTTTCCAAGCCAAAGAGTCCTAACCTTTTTAGTCTTTCCTCATACGAGAGGAGGTCCATCCCCTTCATCATCTTGGTCCCTCTTCTTTGAATCTTTTCTAGGGCCGCTATAACTTTCTTGAGATAAGGAGACCAGAATTGAACGCAATAGTCTAGATGAGGTCACACCATGGATTGATCTGGAATTACTTAAGAAATGTAGAAGTTAGCAATCAACAATTACAGTTTTCAGATTTCTGAAATACTTTTAACTGGCTGAAGTTTACCTTCCTCTGACCTTCCATTAGTAAAAAAAAAATTGAATGATGTGATCAGACCAAGAAATGATCTGTATAAGATGTTGGAGCATTCTTCAGGTACCACAACTCTGAAGCAGCTTTAACCGAAACATGGTCATGTTAGGTGGTCCTGAAAGGGTTGTTTTGTTTGGTTTTGAGATAAGTACGTACTCTCTAAATATCTAAAATATTTTTTGAATACATTTGTAGATATACTGTTTATAAGGATCAATTGAAAAGTTTGACCTAATCATGAAAACAACATTTATGGGGAGAAAATGAAATTTATTTTTCAACATAGTGTCCTTTTAACTCAATATATTTGGCTCCAATGTTTTTTTCCAGACCTTTCATGCCTTTAGTGAAATATGAAACATTTAGACTGGAAAAATAGTTATTTACAGCACCTATGACCACAGAATCCAAAGAGAATTTCTTTCCAGACAGCCATTTTTTCAAATTCAGAAACAGAAAGAAGTCACATGGGGCCAAATCCGGAGAGGACGGTGGATGGAGAATTAATTTGAACTGTAATTCATGCAATTTCACCATTGCGATTGTTGTATGAGCCGGTGTGTTGTCCTGGTGGAAGAGAACTTTCTTCTTGGCCAAATGAGGATGTTCTGTGTTGATTTCAGTGCTTAGATGCTGTAATAAGTCAGCAGAGTGTTTGCCATTAATGGGTTTTCCCTTTTCCAGATAGTCAATAAAAATAATCCCATGGAAATCCCAAAAGATTGTCACCATCATCTTCCCAGCCGACAACTGTTTTTGCTTTCTTCAGAGTCAGTTTATCTCTCGCAGTCCATTGTTTGAATTGTCGTTTTGTCTCAGGAATGTAGTGATAAGCCCAAGACTCATCCACAGTCACAAAAAGTCGTTCTCATTGCGCTTAAAATGTTCAACATGTTTTCAAAATGTCCAATAAGGCTCGTTTTTGGTCGACTGTTAGCAAACGTGGCACCCATTGTGTGCTCAAATTCCTCATGCCTAAATATTTGTGTATGATGGCGTGTACGCTTTCTGATGAAATGCCAGCAGCCTCTGCTATCTCACTTAGGGTCAATTGGTTATCTTCCATCATGGTTCGGTGAACTTCATTGACCATTTTGTTGGCTGGTTTTGGACGTTTGGAGCATTCGTCATCAAAAATGTTTGTCCAATTATGTTTATGCTTGGCAGCTCACATTTTCACCATTGAAAATGAAGGAGATGCATCACCATAAACTGCTTCTAACACAGATTTAATTTTGGTAGGCGATTTTCCTTTCAAATTCAATTTTATCACAGAGTGATACTCAATTTTGTCCATTTTTTAAATAAAATGGAGCAGTTTACTCTAAAAGGCTGACGTGACAAAACTAGAGGTCAGACTGACTTGAAAATCTAGCCTTAGATGTTTGTCAACACCATCTCTGACAGCGATAGAATTATGATGCTAATCTTGCTCGCTCTTGGTTTTCAATTGACCCTCTTAAGAAAATAAGGGCTTATGAAAAATTATGGCAGATGCTTATAGGTACAAATTATGACTGAAGCAAGCCTTATGGTCCTCCCAAAAACTTTCTGCTTAGAAATACTGTCCATTTAAGATATCATCTTGCAGGGGAAAGAGGAATTAAATGGCAAACCGAGAAATAGAAGCATTACTGAAATCTAAAATTAATCCTTGGTCTTTGCCCAAATCTCCAGCAAGTCTACTGTATAACCATCCTGGCAAATCAGATGCTGTTCCATCCGTACAAATTCCCATATCAAATGCACTCTCAGACCACATTCTTCTACATTAGAAACAGGCTGATTTTAAATAAATTTTAAAACTGTCCAGCACATGGAACAGTATGACAAGGGGTATGAGTGTTGTGTTTGGTAGAAGAAATGGTTTATGCTTTGCTTTACCCTTTATCGAATAAACCATGTATTGTACTTTATTATTTAAGTGGTTTACAATTAATCATGAAATGAAGTCCAGGGATAGAAATAGGAGAGAGATGAAATTCATAAACAAGTCCTCATAAGTCACAGCAGGAGGTAGAAGAGCATTTAAAAATAACAAGGTGGCGAAAGATTGTTATAGTTATTATCTAGTGCTTTGAACGGAAGAGTGGATGAGTCATGCTCTTCAATATAACTTTCTTTATGACTGTGTTGTGTTTTGTCTAAAGATATCTAGGCTAGGAATGTATTGTACCATGAATGTATGCTGTGTATTTGAGCAGATCAGAGGTGGCAGCTATTTAAAAAAAGGTTGCATGCATGGGCAAAAATGTGGACTGTATTTGTCATTGACTCAGTGGTCATTGATGGCATTAATGATCTATTTATAGTGGCTCCTTGTCCTGAGTACCTTTCAGGGTCTGGAATCTCTGCTATTACATCAATTGCTGTTTGGGTTTTTTCTATTGTTCTGAAAAGACCTACAAGACCCAAAATGAAGTCCACAGTGTCTGTTTTTGGAGGCAGTGGGAATCGGCGTGTGTGTAATGTGTTCCTCCTCCATGCAAGAATAGTTTTGTAAGCCAACATTTTCATAGCTTCTGATACTAAGTTCTTTCCCCTAAGACTCAGACCCCATTCCTTTTCAATGTTTAGGAAGAAGAAGAGAAACATCTAGCAGAATTACAAGTGAAGAAAGAGAGATCCAGGAGGGTATTTGAAGAGTGGCTACAAAATTGCAAAAACAAACCCCGCAGTGTCCTAAGCTCCTATGCCGGTGCTAATGGGAAGCTATCAGGTGCGTGTGCCTCTTATGTTCGAGATGCTTTTCAGATTTGACTTGACTGCAAACACAACCCTTTCAACCACAGAGTAGATCTCTTCACCTCTAAAATGCTCACAGTTCAAAGCAGCTCATGCAATTAGTGGTTTCAGTGGGGCTGTGAAAAAATAACTACTTCTTTGCCTTTGTAGTCATACTGTGACACCTATTTGCTAGAAGAGGTTTGCTATGATCTCTTGCTTGAATGAGCATCTTGCTGCTTCTTTCAGATTAACCCCTTGCATTCCCATGAAGCTTTCTGTTTCTGTAGGCACACAGTGTTGGACATGCGAAGAGCAGAGGTCTGTAAATGGGTGATATAAAAATGATTGCGAAGGAAGGAATGCTGAAGAGGCTTCAGCAAACTGCAGGAGATTTAAATGGGGGTGAGAAAATGAACCTAAATTGGAGCCCAAAATACTGAAAAGCAAACATATCCAAGGGTTAAGAAACTGCTAATTTTCAATAATGATTTTTAACAAATCAAAGTCAGGGAATAGTTGACCTAAAACAAAGTTTACTAATGCGGTTGTCGCAAGAGCATTCAAATTTGCATTGTTGCACATACTGTGCTTTGTATGGAAGATGGCAAACGTAGGCCTGGAAAATATGCAAAGCTCCCTTGAGAAAAAAATTTGAGGAATGGTGCTTCCAAGTCTTCCAGCGAAATGAGAGTATCGGCACTTGGGTCAAATATGAGAACGAATGGTGTCACAAATTCAGCTGTCAACAGCTCATAGCTGCTATTCAGGGTAATGTCACAGCAGCTGTAGACAAGAATTTGTGTTCCTTTAGGGAAAAAGTTACACCCATCTTGTGTAAATTACCAACAACACAGACAGACAGTGACTGTCACTGTCCTTTAACCATAACATGATATAAATAGACTAGAGCAGTGGAGGACCACCAAGCCAATCGGGTTTTCAGGATAGCCCTAATGAATATGCATGGAGCAGATTTGCATGCCTGGCACCTCCATTATATGTAAATCTCCTCATGCATATTCATTAGGGCTAGCCTGAAACCCCGATTGGCCTAGTGGTCCTCCAGGACAGGGTTGAGAACCACTGGACTAGAGAATGACATGGGGACAGATTTTTCCCCGTCCTGTCCCTGCCCCATCCCTGCAAGCTCCGTCCTCATCTGCATTAGCCTAAAACACTTTAAAACCATAAGTGTTCAAGGCTTTGCGTCATTCTCTAGTGTAGACTGATGAATTTATCCTGTTCTAGATCTAACAGCTTCATAGAAGTTCATCATGAAAAAGAACTGCAAGAGTCATTCTTCATACTTTTGTGTCCCTCGCATAACAACATAAGAATAGCCTTACTGTTTTAGACCAGTAGTCCGATTTCACGGAGGCCAATCCAAGTCACAAGTACCTGGCAAGAAACCCAAATAGTAGCAGCATTCCATGTCTGTCTCAGCAGCAGACTATGGACTTTTCCTCCAGGAACTTGTCCAAACCTTTTTTAAAACTAACCACATTAACCGCTCTCACCACATCCTCTGGCAACACATTCCAGAGCTTAACTATTCTCTGAGTGAAAAAATATTTTCTCCTATTGGTTTTATAAGTATTTCCCTGTAACTTCATCGAGTGCCCCCTAGTCTTTGTAAATCTTGAAACAGTTAAAAAAAAAAAAAATCGATCCACTTGTATCTCTTCTATTCCACTCAGGATTTTGTAGACTTCAATCCTGTCTCCCCCTCAGCTGCCTCTTCCAAGCTGAAGAGCCTTAACCTCTTTAGTCTTTCCTTTGGTCGCTCTTCTTTGAACCTTTTCTAGTGCCATTATATCTTTTTTGAGATTAGGAGACCGGAACTGAACACAATACTCAAAGGTGAGGTTGCACTATTGAAAGATACAAAGGCGTTATAACATTCTTAGTCTTGTTTACCATCTCTTTTTTAATAATTCCTAGCATTTTGTTTGCTTTTTTGGCCACTGCCGCACATTGAGAGGAAGGATTCAGCATATTGTCTACAATGATACCCAGATCCTTTTCTTGGGTAGACCATAGCATCCAGTAACTATGATTTGGATTATTATTCCCAATGTGCATCACTTTGCATTTTTCCACATAAAATTTCATCTGCCATTTGGATGTCCAGTCTTCCAATTTCCTAAGGTCCGCCTGCAATTTTTCCACAGTCCACATGCTGTGAACAGTTTAGTGTCATCTACAAATTTAATCACCTCACTCGTCGTTCCAGTTTCCAGTTCATTTATAAATAAGTTAAATAATACCAGTCCCAGTGTAGATCCATGCGGCACTCCACTATTTACTCTCCTCCATTGAGAAAAATGACCATTTAACCATATCCTCTGTTTTCTGTCCAATATCCAGTTCTTAATCCACATTTGAACATTGCTTCCTATCCTATGACTCTAGTTTTCTCAGGAGGAACTTTGTCAAAAACTTTCTGGAAATCTAGATACACTGCATCAACTGGCTCGCCTTTATCCACATGTTTAGTCACACCTTCAAAGAAGTCAAGCAAATTGGTGAGGCAAGACCTCCCTCGGCTGAACCCATGCTGACTGTCTCATTAAATCATGTTTGTCTCCATGTTCCACAATATTATTTTTTTATAATTATTTCCACTATTTTGCCCAGCATGGAGATCAAGTTTACCAGTCTAATTCCCCAGATCTCGTTTTAAAAATCAGCTAGGGCACATCTTTGTGATTAATGCGGTAGCCATACAAACCTTTTGTAAGATAGGACTTGCTTCCTTTGAAACCTACCATCTAGCTTCATATGTTGTCTTTAGTGTGGTTTTAATCAAACAGCTGAATGCCTCTTTTTAGCTCCAAGTCATAGCTCAAAAGTACCTAGAAATTTTGCTTTAATGATGGCATTTCTTTGAGCCCACAGGATTGGTGCCATCTAGGCTCCACTAATTTATGCAAGGTGGTACTTAAAAATCTTGTTTTGTACCCAAGTTTGAGGGATTTCCACCAGTAGTTCTTCCCAACATTTTTCTTATGCTCCTGTTGCACCAGTGGTGAATTATTCTTGCATATGTTGGATTGCAAGAGCTATCTGAAGTGGACCAAATACCTTAGAAAACCTGCTCAGTGTTTTGTTTCATTTTTGCATCAAGAGAACTCTAGAACATAAGAACATAAGAAGTTGCCCCCGCTGAGTCAGACCAGAGGTCCATCTTGCTCAGCGGTCCGCTCCCGTGGCGGCCCATCAGGCCTAGTGACTGAACAGTGGTCCCTGATTAATTTGTAACTTACCTCTAATCCCATCCCTATAATCTACCTCTACTCTTATCTGTACCCCTCAATCCCTTTGTCTTCCAAGTACCTATCCAAAGCTTCTTTGAACCCCCGTAGCGTGCTCCTGTTTATCACATCCTCCGGTAGCGCGTTCCATGTATCCACCACCCTCTGTGTGAAAAAGAACTTCCTAGCGTTTGTTCTAAACTTCTCCCCTTTCAATTTCTCTGAGTGCCCTCTTGTACTTATTGATCCCCCTAATTTGAAAAATCTGTCCCTGTCTATTTTTTCTATGCCCTTCATGATCTTGAAGGTTTCTATCATGTCTCCTCTAAGTCTCCGCTTT
Source organism: Geotrypetes seraphini (assembly GCF_902459505.1). Taxonomy (NCBI): domain Eukaryota; kingdom Metazoa; phylum Chordata; class Amphibia; order Gymnophiona; family Dermophiidae; genus Geotrypetes; species Geotrypetes seraphini. The sequence continues at coordinate 2,598,209 of NC_047102.1, forward strand.
TCCAGGGAGAAAAGCCCTAGCTTTTTCAGTCTTATTGGATAGTAGTTCACATATTCCTCCACCTACGCCAAAACTGATCCTACCTTGGAATATTACACCCGTGTCGATAACATTAGTATCATTGCTACATCAGTGGCCCATCTCAGGGTCAACATTTGCATTTTATTCTCTAGATGTAAATTCCCAATTGCCATTTGAATAGTGTGTGACCTTATGAAGTTTTTGTATGGCCTGAGCTTCTGCTGCACCTTCATAAAAACATAAGAATTGCCAAACTGGGACAGACTGAAGGTCTGTCGAGCCCAGTATCCTGTTTCCAACAGTGGTCAACCCAGGTCCCAAGTACCTAGCTTAGATCCTAAGGAGTAAAACAGATTTTATGCTGCTTATCCTAAGAATAGGCAGTGGATTTCTCCAAGCCATCTCAATAATGGCCTATGAAAATTATCCAAACCTTTTTTAAACCCCGCTAAACTAACTGATTTTACCACATTCTCATGATTCTTCCCCTAGTGCAGAAGCAGTGCCATATCCTAATCTCAATCTAGGAATTATGGGCTGGATTCTGTAACTGGTGCCCAGTCGGTGGGCGCCTTAAAAGCAGCTGCTGATTGCCTGTCAATCATTTGAGGGCGCCGGTTACAGAATCGTGCCTATTCAGTCAAGATAGACGGCTGAAATGTAGGCCAGGGTTTTTGCAGGCCTACATTTCAGCTGCCTATCTTGGCGTGATTCGCGGCTGGGTAGCTGCTTTAGCCCACCTAACGCCACTTCCAGTATTGGCCACGCCTACTTTGGCTTTCCACAGCCTAAAACAGCTACCTAGTTGCAATTCCAGCGGCCATTTCAGCCGCCTTTTATTTAGGCGTTGGTAGGTGCTTCAACTCTGCTATTTCTGACTACATATTTCAATTACTTAGGCATAGGCAGGGCACCTATCGATGCCTAAATTTAGTTGGTGGTTATAGAATTTCCCCCTATATGCCTAAGAGCTGATGATGCTGCAAGCTGTGTTGAGATGTCTCTAGGCTATAAAGCAGCCTCTCCAGAAGAGCCCCTGCAACCAAAGAGCTTTTCCAGATGAAAGACATCCATTGATCCTGTTGCAAATGATTTTTCTGTTGGCCAGGCACCAGGATCTACTGATGACTCTGAGCTGCCTTCCAGAGGCCTAAACAAGCTCTTTCAGAAGAATCACCCCCACCCCCTGCTTTTGCAGACCTCTAGTAGAGGTGTGTAAAAGACTCTTCCACTCCCCACTGTTACCGCAGCTTACTCTGAAGTGCCTCCTCCTTGTAGGAGGAGGTGACCACAGCTTGAATATTGTATGCAATTCTGGTCACCACATCTCAAAAAATAGCTCTATTAAAAATAAAAAAAGGGCAACCAAAATGAGGATATAATGATTCCTTATGAGGAAAGGTTAAAGAGGTTCGAGCTGTTCAGTTTGGTGGAGAAGTCTATAAAATGAGCCGAGTGGAGTGGGTAGACATGAATCACTTGTTTACTCTTTCCAAAAGTACAAGGACCAGGGGACAAGCCAAGAAGTTACTAAAGTAGTACATTTTGAACAAATTGTAGAAAATATTCTTCACGCAGCATATAATTAAACTCTGAAAATCATTGCCAGAGAATGTAGTTGTTAGTGGTAATGGTTTAAAAAAGGTTTGGACAAGTTCCTGGAAGAAAAGTCCATAAGCATCATCAACATCTTCTTTCATATCAGGCAGCATTATGGGGTAAAGATCTGGAACAATTGCTTTTGCTTACTTAAAAACTTATCTGTTCCTGATGTACTTAGGTAGCTGATTTGTTTAATCTTATTACACAATAATTGATCTTTAGGGCTTTCAGTTACTATTTCTTAATCTTTGTAAGTTTTACTTCATTTTTAACTGTTGTAAACCGCATAGAACTTTATGGTCCTGCAGTATATCAACTGTTATTATTTTTAAAAGGTGGACTTGGGGAGAATCTACTGTTTATCTTTGAAAAGCAGGATGCAATCTATTTTTACTCTCATAGGGGCTTATTAGATACTTGTGGCCTGAATTAGCCACTGTTGGAAAAAGGTCCTGGGCTTGATGGGCCTTGATCTGAACCAATACTTTGCCATTGCTGCTTCTGTGGCTCACCTTCTGTCTTCCCAAAGAACAAAGAACCGTGGAAAAAGCTTCCCATCACTGCCAGAAATTCTGGGGAGGAGGAATGTCAAGAGGCTGAGAGGTGCAAAGAGAAATAGGATTGGGTGGAAGAGTACAATAAGAACAGTGCTAGCTAGGAAGGGAGAAGGCAAAGAATTAACATAGAAACATGATGGCAGATAAAGGCCAAATGGCTCATCCAGTCTGCCCATCCGCAGTAACCATTATCTCTTCCTCTCTCTAAGAGATCCCACGTGCCTATCCCAGGCCTTGAATTCAGACATAGTCTTTGTCTCCTCCACCTCTACCGGAGACAATTTCATGCAAGTACCACCCTTTATGTAAAAAAATATTTCCTTAGATTATTCCTGAGCCTATCACCTCTTAACTTCAACCTATGCCCTCTCATTCCAGAGCTTCCTTTCAAATGAGACTCGATTCATGCGCATTTATGCCATGTAGGTATTTAAATGTCTATCATATCTCCCCTCTCCTGCCTTTCCTCTAAAGTGTACATAATTGAGATCTTTAAGTCTGTCCCCATATGTCCTATGATGAAGACCACGCACCATTTTCGTAGCCTTTCTCTGGACTGACTCCATCTTGTTATATCTTTTTGAAGATGTGGCCTCCAGAATTGTATACAATTTTCTAAATGTGGTCTCACCAAAGTCTTATACAGGGACATCAACACCTCCTTTTTCCTACTGGTCATACATCTCCCCATGCAACCTAGTTTTCGCAGTCACCATTTCAACCTGTTTGGCCACCTTAAGATCATCACATACAATCACAACCAAGTCCCGCTCTTCTATTGTGCACATAAGTTCTTCACCTCCTAAACTGTACTGTTCCCTTGGGTTTTTGCAGTCCAAATGCATGACCTTGCATTTCTTAGCATTAAATTTTAGCTGCTAAAGATCAGACTATTTTTCCTATGTGTGTGGAAAAGGTGATTTTTGTAAATTCCATTCATTGACCTCTCCTGTATATCCAGGGAGATTCAATTAGCATCATATCTTCCTACAGATCTGGCGTGAGGTCCATATGCTTCTCATAACACTCTCTCAACCTGCCTTAATTATTATGTTTTGGGATTTTCAGTGCTTAAAAGTACATTTTCTGGCATATGTCTACTAAATACAGCAACTTAACAAAAATTGGTGTGACACATGGATCTAACAAATTTGAAAATGTGCCCTGTGTTAAGAGGTTAAGGGACAGCAGGGAGAAGAGATAGCTAAGACCTGTGGGGTTCTTTGACTGACATGCACCAATTTCTGCTTTAAGTAAAGTGTTAAAGTTTAATCTTACATTTAGGGAGAATTCCTAAAGTGCCCTAAAATTAACTATATAATTATGGTAAGATGGGAACAGACAGAAATTCCCTTTAGCAGTATTTCTATCTTTGGGAGAAAAAATAGCACTGGTCTAAAGGTTATTTTTAAACAATTTGAGTGGGAGTATAGTATTCTTGTATAGGCATTATTCTTCCACATCTCAGTGCTGGTCAGGTTCCATCCAGACCTAAAACCAGATGCATCTTGGCCCAGTTGGAAGGGGTGAGGCCAGAGTACTTCTATGCTTTGCACTGAGAAGCTCATAACCTGCTGACAGTTGCTATTACTTGGCTGAGTTATTTATCTGGAAAAATTCTCTTCCTTCTCTGTGGACAGGCTAATGTATTCCAGACATTGTTTTGACCGTGCATGCGAGGTGTTTGCTATAATGTCAACACAGTCCAAACTGTCATTGTAAGGCTAACACATGCCTGCTGTTAGCTCTCAGAGGCTTGTGAAAAATCTCAAAATACTGTTCCTGCAACTTTAAGGAAGCTCAGGGCTAAAAGGCTGGATGGTAATACAGGCAGTCACTGCTTGCTGTTTGTAATTATTAATTATCTGCTGCTAGGAAAGTCTCCTGAACTGATAGCCTAATGGCGGGAGCCATCGTCTCTGAACCAGTGAAGCCAGGGTTCATATCCTGCCAATGCTTATTGTGCTTGTCAGCAAGTCACTTCACCCTTGGTTGCCTCAGGTACAAACTTGTGAGGTGGTATAATAAATCACTTTCTAGGTGAAAAGAAAAAGGCCATTAAAAAATTGTGCAAGAGTGTGCACATAAGAGGTGCTCAGTGTGTGCCTGCTTGTACATGATATCTCTGAAGATGTTCCTGGATAGAGCTGAGACAGGGTTGTGATGTATGCACCTATTTCATAAAATATGTGTATATGCACATAGGGCCTGATGCTGTATAGGACACCTGGTCTCAGCAGCTGCCTAAGCAGCCGTTGAGAACCACACACGGGCGTCTTATACAGAACCATGTCTGTCCTAATGGACAGGCGCTTAACCCCGACTAACCACCCTGATTCTCTAGCCAGCGTCCATGTCATAGGTGCCGTTTAGAGAATCACGTTGCTGCAGAGCTGATCGCAGCAAGGAAATCTCCCTTCCGCAATCAGCTGAGCTGCAGTGGTAGGGAACCCCACCACAACTCTGCTGACAGAAGGGATGCCTACTCCCTCTCGCTGCCATCCCAAAACTCCCCACACTGTCCATGGCATTTGTGACCTTGAAGAATTAAATATAAAATGGGTGGCATTTCCCAACTGTGGGCTCCTTTTATAAAGCCTTGGTAGAAATTCTCCTGTGGCAAATATACCAAAGTCCATAGAAATCAAATGGACTATAGTGCATTTTCTGTGGGAGAATTGTTCTGCGGCTTTGCAAAAGGGTCTTTTTGTTATGAAATAGCCCCCATGGCCCTAATTCACCTTGGGATGGGACTATCAGCTTTCTGGAGGCCATGGCTGTTCACTTGGTGCTTAACATTTCCAACTGTTCCTACAAGAAAAGGTGATCAAGAGCATAGTAGTTATGTGTTTCTTAAGTAAGGCAGAATCAGGAGTGCAGTGGTGGCCGTAGAGAGAGGTTGGATTTGTTTGTAGGCGGAATGCCATCTACTGGTGATCTCAACTGTTCACAGAGCAAGAGTAGACAATATTTTGGTGGATTTTTCTCAGCAGGCGCTCTGAATCTAAGTCTCTCAGCCTTTCAGATCCTAGTAAATTGCTGGAACATTCCTCACTTTGACCTCAAGGTGTCCCGCCAGAAAGCAAAATGTCTTTATTTTTTCAGCTGTATGAAAGAGCAGAGTTTAGCAGGTTTCAATATTCTTCTACAGCTTTGGCAGACACCAGATTGGCCCCATTGGCCATGTTGCATCCACTTTAATTTGGCTACTGGTGGGGGTCCTTGCTTCTACTTCAAGGGGTCCAGGGGTCAGTTCTCAAGGAGGATCTGCATCCCTCCTGGTTTGTTGCTTGGTGCTTAAGAAGTAGTGCCTGAAGCGCAGAGGCTACTACCCCTCTTAGAAGACTGATGAGCCTACAGCAAGGTCACTACATGTCTGCATCTGTTGGGTTTTGATGTTTGGAGTATAGTGTAGAAGATCTCTCCATTGAAAGGCCTTGATCCTTGCCTTTTTGCAGTAGGGTCTGGACCAGTGTTTAGCTCTTAATTTCCTGATGATTTGGGTGATGGCTCTCTCATTTCAGAGATAGGATTACATAAGAACATAAGAGTTGCCTTACTGGGACAGACTGAAAGTATCCTGTTTTCAACAGTGGCCAACCCAGTTTACACTTAACTGGCAAGATCCCAAGGAGTAAAACAGATTTATGCTGCTTATCCTAGGAATAGAAGAGAAATGATAAGTAGTAGTAGTAATAGTAGTAATGGCTTATGGACTTTTAGGAAATTATCCAAACCTTTTTTAAACCCTACTAAGCTAACAGGTTTCACCACATTCTCCAACAACAAGATTCCTGAGTTTAATTACACATTTAGTGAATAAATATTTTTTCCCGGTTTATTTTAAATCTACTACTTAGCAGCTTCATTACATGCTCCTTAGTCCTAGTATTTTTGGAAAGAGTAAACAAGTGATTCACATCTACCCTTTCCACTCTACTCTCTGCATGTGAGATGCTTTTTGCAGGCAGTTAAGCAAAAGTGACCCCTTTGGGACCTTTGTTTGGTCTTGAGAGTTATTTCTATGCCACCCCTTGAACATCTGAAGCATCTTTTACTCAAGGGTTTATCATTGAAAATAGTCTGTCTTTTAGTGGCCATTTTGTTTTCAGCAGAAAGATACTATCCTTTCTTCTAAAAGTGGCTTCCTCATTTCTTCAAAGGATGATCGCACTTCTAAGGTTCTTGGAGACAGACACGTATACAGAGCCCTTTTGCATTGATTGTAGGTCAGATACACTTTTCATATTGTGTCATAGGCTACATAAAGGTAAAATATCCTCAATCTTTTATTACCTGGATTAAAGAGGTCATAAGTACAGCTAACCTCTTCAGTTGGAACAAGAGTTGAGAAGGCTTGTGTTTACTTGATTAGAGCTTAGGCAATTTCTTGGATGGAAACTGAAGCAGCAAGCCTTAAGGATACCTTCAGAACGGCCACTTGATCCTTGCTGCATTTTTTTGTGAAACATTCCAAGATTGCTGTTTAGGCCAGAGGGGATTCTGCCTTTGGTAGAACTGAGTTGCATGGTACCTTATTTTCCTCCAACTTAATGAAATAAAGCTTTTGCTTATCCTTTGTCTGAACTAATGTAGTCTGGAAGAAGAAAATTACCTTTACCTGCTGATTTCCTTTTCTTGATTCTTGCTTGACCAGCCGAGGAATATGGTAAAGGTCTGGTGGTCCATAGATTTGGGCTGCCCTTTCCTGTCCATTAACCAGCCCAAATCGAAGCAAGATCCAACAGAAATAACACAGCAAGCAAAAGAGTTGGGTATCAACACAGCATGGTAATGTGTTGGAGATTTCCTTTTTGAAGAAAGACCTAGTGCAGTCATAGTTTGGACAGAAGCCTGCATCAGGGGTACAGTAAGCACTTGGTAATACTGGGGACATAAATCATAAAATGATAAGCTTGAAGATCAAACAGATTGGAAAACTGGAAAGGAATGAGAGTATTTTTCATTGAGAAGGATGATGGATACTTGGAAGAGACATTCACTGGAGGTGATAGAAGTCAAAATGGTGACAATTCAGGCACACACCGGATAGATACAAAGCAACTTTAGTTGCGGGAGAAGGGAGAGAGATCACAGGTCAGGGAATATATATCCATTAAGCTTGATATAGCACTTACATAACATGTTTTTATTATTATTCTGTGTTTAACTTGAATCTATCAGAATTTTGTTAAATTAAACTGAATTATTTGACTCATTTTCTTACGTCACCATTGTTTCATTTATTTTCAGGGTATTATGATACGAGCTGCTATCCTTCGCCAAGCTTCTTTAACCCAGTTCCTTGGAAACCCATTCAGGCTCCACCACCATCCAGGGACCTTGCTTTTCTAATGAAGAAAACTAATTTATCTAAGATGAATGATCCCATGTATGCGTTTCCCTTTAAAACTAAAGAAAACAGTGTGCCCAGAATAAAGAGAACATGAAACATCACTGTACACGCGTATAGAATGGAATGATTTCTTCTGTTTGTAGTTTAATTGTAAAAATGTAGGGGGTTTTGCCTGTAAGTATGAGAAGACTTTTTTCTATTTTTTTAATGAGGGAAAAATAATAGATTTTTGTAATGGTAAAAATATTTTTCTAAATTTTACTAATCAAACCTTTTTTTATTTCTTTTTTAACTTAAAGGTGTTGCATTATTTTTAATGATGTACAGTTATAGTTAATTGTGTTAGAGCCTCTCCACAGTGCCAATAAAACTGATGTGATGGACAGAAATTGCGTGGCTCAGTAAAGTAAGGAAAATGTACGTCTTCAGAGCATGCAGTGCAGCCGTAGGAAACAAAGTCTTTTCGGCTGAGTGTTTAGGTCGTTGTTTGCTAGCACATGTGACCCTTCAAGTCTGGAAGGAGGTAGCCTGAATAATTAGGGGAAACGGTACAAAAACCGTTCTCAGCAGATTTACTATAACTTTCCTTTGTCTTTTGCAAAATTCCTTTAATAAAGGTGAACCACCCTCTCTTTTTTTTTTTTTAAAGTATTTTTTTTTTAAGTATGTCAGTTCTCTTTGTAATATCATGACTTGTTACTGGGTAAGAGCAGTAATTCTGTACTTAAACAAAGACACCTGAAGCACGAGTGTAAAAAGACACTTCTTGCTGCACCTGGCATTTTCTGTCTGCTAATACCATCGTTAGGTTTAGCTCTTCTAGACGAGGCATTAACGGTGAATATATTTATTTATTCATTCATTTTTATAGCCCATCCTCTCCAGGAGCCCAGAACGGGTTACAAGGATACATACACAAAGTTTTCAGGAAAAAGAGATCCGTCCATTACAGAGTCAATAACATGCTACAGAATCAAAGACACAAAGCTCTAGAATTAGTAACTTACAACTTATAGAGAATGTGACTAAAAACACATGCTTTGCAGAATCTAAGAAAATAAATCAGAGTCGCGAATGGGTATTACATTACATTACATTAGTGATTTCTATTCCACTTGTACCTTAACATATCTGCAGTGAACGGTAGAAGAACTGGTTAGCAGGCATTATATATATCTGCCAATATATAAATAAATATATGTACTTTCTCAGGGACTGTCACTTAGGGTTACTTTTACTAAAGCTTAATGCATGCTAACAAGCCACACCAGTGAGTGCTCAAATATCACATAGGGACCAATCTGGGACTCATTAATAAAAGTTAACAATGTTCTGGAAATCAACAGTCAATATGTAACTGGAATGTTGACATGACATAGATACATAGAGTATGATGGCAGAAAAGGGCCGACGGCCCAACAAGTCTGCCCACTCAAAGAACCCTCACCTAAGCATTTCCCTGGAGTGAACCCACATGTTTATCCCATCGTCTCTTGAAGTCAAGCACGTTGCTAGCTTCGACTAGCTAACGTGGAAGACCATTCCAACAATCAACCACCCTTTTGGTGAAGAAGTACTTCCTGATGTCGCAATGAAGTCTCCCACCCTTGAGTTTGAGTGGATGCCCTCTTGTTGCCGGGGACCTGTAAGGAAAAAGATATCTTCCTCCACCTCAGCAAGGGCCTGTAAAATATTTGAACGTCTATCATGTCTCCCCTCTCTCTGCGTTCCTTGAGAGAATATAACTGCAGCTTGCTTAGACGTTCTTCATATGGGAGATCCTTGAGTCCTGAGACCATCTTAGTGGCCATTTGCTGAACCTGTCAACATCTACTGTCAATTCCATCTCTTAAAATCATAAATACAAGACGCCAATATATCTTTTCCGTCACTGCTCCCCAAACCTGGAATTCTTTACCTTACCACTTGAGACAAGAAGTCAATCTAGAGAAATTCAAAAGTAACCTGAAAACCTTTCTATTCAATGATGCCTTCTTAAATTAATTATTAATTTCATCATAAATCAATTTCAGGACCAAGCTTCACCCCTTCCTCATGTTCCTTCCCTAAATGTGATTCCCATCTTTATTTTATATTGTAACTTCTTGCCTTCTCTTTCCCTTATGTTTCTAGTATTGTCATTTTTTGTCTTAAGTTTAGTCAACTTTTCTCAATGTAATACTATGTTTTAATGTAATTTTTAATGTACATCGCTTTGAATTAAGAAAAAGCGATTAATCAAAATCGAATTAAACTTGGAAACTTGGAAACTTGGAACCGATTCCATTCTCTTCACATCCTTTTGATAATGTGGCATCCAATACTGAACACAGTACTCCAGATGAGGTCTCACCATGGATTTGTACAACGGCATTATAACTTCAGGCTTTCGGATGGATGACAGATGGATGTAGTTCTTTTCCATAGGGTGTAAAACTTTCCAGACCATCAAGGAGATCCAACAAATGGTAAAATTAGGGAGCCCTCTAGAGCAGGTAGTTTTTAGCTGCTTTGGATTATGAGACTTATGCAGGTTTGGATCCCAGGCTGTGTTAAAGTCCACATTGATCTTGGGACAGTAGAAATGTTGCTAGCTATTTTATAGGAAGCCTCATCCATTTGGTTCGGTGCATACACACTACCAAACAACACTTCTGTCTGGACTATAGTAGCTCTATAAAAGACATATCTACTTGAATCTTGAGTAATATCTTTTATATGACCTGTCAGACCCTTATGGAAAAGAATGGTCAGCCCTCCCTTGTTCCCACCTACCTCCTTTTCAGTTTAGTGTATTCCTTATCAGAGAGAGGAATTTCTAGCAATAAAGTGAAATCTACCTTTTATCTCTGGAGTTGTAATATTTTGGACTGTTTAATTGGAGAATGTATATTCCACAATAAAACAAAAAACTGGGCAGAATAGATTAATATCACAAAAAAATGCTGTTTTCATCTATTGTCTTCTACTGAGGAAGACAGCAGCATTGTCACGAACCAGCAGTAGAGAAAAAAGACCTCACAACATAACATAAAATAACATTGTGCTTATTGACCGCATAACCAGAAGTTCAACGCGGTTTACAAAAAGTTATAAAAGTAAACATGTTACATGAAATAAGATGATTCGTTAAACAGTCAAATATTTAGAAAAAAGGTAGGTCTTCAATTGTTTTCTAAAATGACCATAGGAATGGGTAGTAAGCATCAGTATTTGGAATCCATTGTCATGAAGAGCTGCCTGAGATGCCAAAGTATGATTTAGAAATTTCTTACTCCTGCAACCCTGGACAGATGGAAAATTAAACAAAGGATGAGTTCTTCTACTCTCACAATTGTATTGAAGAGTTTAGCATAATGGCCGTAGCCAAAGCCAGTAAGCTCAATGTTCATCATAGGTCAGAAAAAAACTCCACGCTGAGCAATATGCTTCTCCTTCTACAGTACGGTACGTGAAGGCATTAAAGGCATCGGTTGCTAGCCTTACAAGTTCATTCATTTAATCAATCACGAATTTGTAATCCAAATGGAAGACAAGCAAGCCAAAAGCTGAAATTCACTGATGGTCTCTAAAAGGCACCAACATCATCCTGCGTGTACTTGTCAATTTCAAAGATCCCCCACATTCCAAGTAATCACCTTCACCATTGAGCAACATTAAGGGGGAACAGCCATCAAGTGCAACATCCCAGTATAGTCCAAGTCACCAGCCCACCAGCTCTATAACAGACCCCCTGTGTCATCTCTGAACAGCACTAAACTTCAACTTGTCTAGACTAAAACTCTTCATTGTAAACCACTTTAAAAAAAAAAAAAAAAAAGACCCTGTCCTACAACCTCATCTACCCTCCTCATCCTAAAAAAAATAAAATCAATCAGGTTACGGCTCATCCCAGGAACCAGTCATTGAATGCCCCCTTCCAATCTTTTTTTTGGTAATAGCATTACTGTGTTTCCCGTTAGAAAAGACAGTAACAGTGATAAATGATAAAGTTTATCACTCAGTTCAGACTGTTTAAATGGCAGGCCTAAAGGTTCTACCATTTGAAAATGTTTATCCCAAAATATTACAGCTGAACAGGATGGGAATCATGTGCTGTGGGGAAGGATTATGCTAGTTCCCATGATTATTGTTGTATGTGGATTTAAGATAGCTTACAAATTGTTCCTCCTCCTCTTTAGTTCCTTCATATTAGCTAAATTAATTGCAGGGTTTGAGAAAAGTTTCAGCTTAGTATTGTGTAAGATCTAAGAGTTTGAGACTGAAACCTATTGTGGAGTGAATGAAGGAAAAGGATTCAGAAGGTCACTCTAGAACTGTGTTTCTCAACCCAGTCCTCAGAGCACACTCATACTCACAATAAATATGCACGAGAGAGATTTGCATACAATGGAGGTAATGCAGTAGACACTCAGTTAACCGGCAACCATGGAGATTGATAGATGCCGGATAAATGTAGTTTCAGGTTGTTTGAGAGTTACTATTAAAAATAGGCCTAACTAATACTATACCCCATACATAGTAAATGTTGGCAGATAAATACCAGAATGGCCAATCCAGTCTGCCCAACTGTATACACTCTGTAAATTAATAATTTCATTTAAATGGTCTTTTTTCTTAGATATTTCTGGACTCTAAACTCAGAGCTCTGCCCAGTAGCATGCTTAGGTTCTATCTACTGGAGTCTCTGTCAAAGCTCACTCCAGCCCATGTAAACCAATCCAGCCATCGAAGCCCTCCCCAACCCATCCTCAACTGAAGCCCTCTCCAACCCATCCTCAACTGAAGTTTTGATACAGACTGTGCAAGTCTGCCCAGTACTGGCCTTAGTTCCTTCAATATATACCCATTATTTTCTGATTAGAGATCCTCTATGATCATTCCATGTCACCGTTTTCCTCTCCACCATCTCCCTTGGAAGCGCATTCCAGACATCAACCACCGTTTCCGTAAAGAAGAATTTACTAACATTACTCTTGAGTCTACCACCCCTCAACCTCAAATTATGCCCTCTGGTTTTGTGTAGCCTCCCTCCTTTAGCTGTTATATCAAATAAACTGATGATTGCTATTTCCCAGATGGGCACCCACTCGAACATTAGAGATACTCTTCCCATTTATGAGGACCAGATCTAGTTTCGCTTTTTCCCTCAGTTCTGTCACCATTTGTCTGAACAGAGCCTCTTGAAAGCCATCCACAATCTCCTTACTTCTTTCCGATTCCGCAGATGTAAATTTCCAGTACGCATCCGGCAGATTGAAGTCACCCAACAGCAGCACCTCTTCTTTCTTTCTGAACTTTTGGATATCTGCAATCAGATCTTTATTAACTTGCTGTGATTGAGTCATTGGTCTGTACATTATACCCATGCAGATAGAAGTTTCATCTCTACTCGGAGCAATCCGTATCGCTTCTTCCTCTCCCCAGGTCCCCTGTATTTCAGTCGCTTAGATACCAATCTTTACATAGAGATATTTACTATGCCATACCATAAACTGTTCCAGACAAACTACCGGCCATGTGTTAGGCAAAGCGTGGGTGTACTCAGGTGTGGCGTGCCAAGTTTACACTTAAATTTCTGCCGGAAATTGAATTTATTTTTATTTAAAATATTACAGTATTTCTTAAGATTTTTTTTTTCTGGTTGCTTGAGAGTTCTGGCTAACAGAGCCTACTGTACAAGCAAATTGAACTCATGCAAACTCATTGCGAGTAGCTTGAAAACCTGACTGACTGGGAATGTCTTGAGCACTGGGTTGAGACCACATGCTTCAGCGTGATATCTGGCAGCCTTTGCTTTCCTGCAGCATCTAAAGTGAAATCTTCCATATCACAAGCCTTAGGCTTCCCATTAAGCATGTGTAGTAGCAGAGAAGCAATGGTGGGACCAAAGCCATGAGACTTCCATTTCAACAGGAAAGCAGGTACCACTCAGGTCCAGACAACACAGGAGGTGGCTCTTCAGTTAGATCGTTCTGTAAAGAATGACATTAATCCTGAAAGCAGGAGCTGGAGAGTAGACCTGTGGTTTTAGAGTTGTATCAAGCATGAGTCTCATTAAGAAGGCTTTGAAGGATTAAAGCTTCAGTGCACACTGACAGTTTTAATTTTGCTTTGAACGGTATTTTTTTTAAATTAGAGTCACGGCCATGTTTTCCATGCTTTTTGGTTATTAGTTAATTGTGTAAGTTTAATGAAGTGTGGTTTTGATTCAAGAAAACAAAAGCCTTTGTTCTTTGTGGAATGTTTAATGAGCACAGATTTGGCTGAGAATGGTTTCTTTGGTCTTTTTTAATACATGAGATCAAAAACTATGAACTGAAGGAATTTAATTATGGCCAAGCCTACCCAGTGCCTAGACACCTTGTTAAAATAATAATCATAGCTAGATTTATGCAGTGGACACTTTCAAGAATAAATGTAGGCATGTACAACTAGTGTGACCACCTGTGGACTGTGCAGCTCTGCACACCCTCAGTTGTCATGTAAAAGTGTGTGTTATTTTATCATTACACATACTGTTAGTCATTCTCTTTATGGGGTAATTCTATTCCAACCCTTTTACATGCATGAAAAGCTTGTAAAATTACCCCATCCTATCTTAGGGGTGAAAGTCTTAACCTTCAGGGCCTCAGGCTTTGCTCCTCCCCCCCCTCCTCTTTCTGGATCTGGAATGAATCTTTAGAAGGTATAACAAATTGTCAGATGTCAGCAGCCACCATGCATGACTTACCTCACAGTGGTGGAGACACATGATGGCCATTAAATGTCAAGTGTGTGAAGTAATGTTAAATGAAACACCATCTAAAGCCTATTACACAGGGCAAGTGCAAGGGTTTTGGTTATCCTGACCTAGGCAAACCTTCAGCCTCCCTAGAGTGGTTCAAAGTTCTACTACCCTCCTTCCCAAAGATGCATCTCCTCTTTCCCGCTCTACTTCCCACCCTCCTTCCCCTCTAACACTGGTCTTTCACCTAAGGGTAATAAGTTGTAAAACCCTTCAGTGTACGAGTGCAAAATCAAAATAAGTGATAAATCAAGCAATGCATCTCCGTAAACTCAAATAGCATCTAATCAGTATATTCAAAGTGTTTAATTTAAAATTCAGACAGAAAAAAGCCTAAAAATTGCTAATATCCAAAAGTTAGTAATCCCAATGTACTTAACTTGGCTGATTCGGATGGAAATTTCAAGAAAAATGTGGCTCCAAGAGCTAAATTTCTAGCTTTAAATTGCAGAAATTGTTTACATCTAACTTGTTTAGCTCTTGAAACATCTGGAAACATCCAAAGCTTTTCACCACAAAATAAGAGATCTTTCCTTAAAATAACTTTTCAAAATAGCAATTTTATCTTCTATACTAAAAAGAAGACCAAGAGAATTGAATGGGTAGATATGACATCATGAGTAGTCTCCGAAAATTCTGCCAAATTTCCCAACATATTTTCTTTATTGGATAACAGATCCATCATTCCTTCCCCCTTCTCTATTCAAAACCTGTATACGCAAATAATAACATTTAGAAATACCAATAGATTCAGAGGAGAAAGGGATAATGTTTCCTTAAAATATTTTCTCAATAATATCTTTGCAGAAAGCAAGTGACATTGCAGGAAATAGTGTGTTCCCTAACTTGATTTTCCAACTTTGACTGGTGGGGATTCTGAAGCCCCGCTAGCTGAAGAGACCTCTCTGGAGTCCCGAAGCTGTCTCAACTTCAGGGAAGTCAGCTTTGTGTTTCCAGCTGCCAATGCCAATGCCTCTCCCTCCCACTCAAGCTCAGTTCAGCCGGCACCCTCACACATGTGTGCATGCATGCCTGGGAGATCTGGTTGAACTGAGCATGTGTGGGAGGGGGAGGTGCTGGTGTTGGTGGCTGGAAACACACCACCAAATTCCCTAGATTTGAGCCAGCTGTTGGGGGTGGTACTGGTGCTGAGGTGGATCTGTACCCAGTCTAAAGGACCATAGCCCAGTTGGGTTTTCAAGATTTCCACAATGACTATGCATGAGATTTGCATACAATGGAAGCAGTAAATGCATTAGTCATTATGGAAATCTTAAACCCCCAGGTTGGCTGTGGTCTTTGAGGACGGTGATTGCCCACCCCTGTTCTAAATGTAAAGAGAAGAATATGATAATAATAATAATAATAACTTTATTCTTCTATACCGCCACAATCTTGCGACTTCTAGACGGTTTACAATCAAGAGAGCTGGACATTCAGCAAAATACAATAAGCAGATATTCAGAGGAAATATAGAGAGCAGAGACCTTAAGAGGCAATAGTATAGAAATACAATTTGCAGAGCAAAAATATAGGATGTACATTTTAGTAGGCAATGTCCGACAGGACCTGTTGGGAATAAATAGCAACATAAAATTATGATAAGATGAAGATAACAGAAAATATATATAACAGTGCTGTAAGTTCTGGTGGAATAGAGAGGAGAGAGCGGGTCAATTGTTTAGGTATTTTTGGAACAGGTATGTTTTTAGGCGTTTCCTAAATTCCCCGTAAGTAGTGGGCGAAAGCAGTTGGTCTAGGTCTTTGCCCCATAGGGCTGCTTGGTGAGAGAGAAGGTGTTCGTGGTGTTTTTTCATTTTGCAGCCTCTAACTGGAGGGGAGATGAATTTTGAGTGTGTGTTTCTCTTGAGTTTGTTATTAGAAAATGAGAAAAGGTCTGTTATGTACTTGGGGGTAAGGCTGTATAGTACTTTGAAGCAGAGGCAGGCAAATTTAAACCTTACTCGGGCTTCCGTTGGTAGCCAGTGCAGCTGCCGATAGTATGGTGTCATGTGGTCGAATTTCTTCAGCCCGAAGATAAGTCTGACCGCAGCATTTTGCATTATTTGGAGACGTCTCTTATTCTTTTGTGAAATTGCTAGATAGGCGATGTTGCAGTAGTCAAGTTGACTCAGTATGAGGGATTGCACTAGGATTCTGAATGTTGACGTATTGAAGTATGGTTTAATGGTTCTGAGTTTCCAGAGAGTAAGGAAACCTTTTCTGAATAGGGAATCCACTTGTTCCTTCATTGTTAGGCATTGGTCTACTCTAGAGTAACACCTAGTATCTTCATGGTGGGCTGAATAGGGTAGTTGAGTTTATTGATGCATAATGGGGTTTTATTGTCAAGCGGGTGAGGGGAGGCAACGAAGAATTTTGTTTTTTCTGGGTTGAGTTTGAGCTTGAAATCTGTCATCCATTGTTCCATCTCATTTAAGGCATCGGATGCCTTGGGAATGGTTTCCGAGATAGAGTTGGCGAATGGGATGATGATCGTAAAGTCATCTGCGTAGCTGAATAGTTTTATTCCTAGTTGGATTAGTTTCGCACCTAATGAGGACATGTAGATATTGAAAAGCAGTGGGGAAAGCAGTGACCCTTGTGGCACTCCGGATGAGTTGCTCCAGGTGTCCGAGTGATCGTTGTTAAAGCGTACCTGGTAAGAACGGGATGTGAGGAAGCCACGAAACCAGTTCAGTACTTCAGCTCTGATACCAATGGCGTCTAAGCATTGCATCATTTTCTCATGGTCTACCAGGTCGAATGCAGAGCTCATGTCGAATTGCATGATCAGGGCGTTGAGGCCCTTGCTAAATAATAGGCGCAGATAGTCTAGGATGGCAGCAATTACTGTCTCCGTACTGAATAGGGGTCTAAAGCCGGATTGAGTTTCATGCAGGAGAGAGAATTGATTAAGATAATCCATTAGTTGGGTGTGTACTAGTCCTTCCATGATTTTTACAATGAATGGGATAGATGCTATTGGTCTGTAGTTGGTTATTAGCGTTGAGGATTCTTTTCTATTTTTTGGGATGGGGTTATTATTATGTGGCCGTTGTTAGTGAAGAAAGTCCCATTTTTTAGGTTGTGGGTTAGGTAATGTAATAGTGATAAGAAACGCCTTCGCCGGATCAGACCGAGGTCCATCTAGTCCAGCGATCCGCACCCACGGCGGCCCATTTAAGTACTCCTTTTTGGAGACCCAGAATTACCGTATCCCTCAATATGATATGCAAGAAGGTGTGTATCCAACTTGCGCTTGATATTTTGAATTCTGGTGGTGCTGCTTTCATAATCTCCGGAGGGCACGTATCTAGGATGCAGTGAGATTTAGAGTATTTGTTGTATAGTTTGGTGTAGGTATTCCATTCTGGATCTAGAAAGGAACTCCAGATCATGTCTGTAGGTATTTCATTGTCGTATGAGTTAGCTATTTGGTAGTTGCTGGGGATGATTGTTACATCGTTATTGCTTATACATTTATTTTTTAGGTTTTTAATTTTGGAATCAAAATATAGAGCTAGGTCATTTGCAGTGGGTAACTTCGTGTTGTGCTCAGGTGTGGTGTGGCGAGTGGTGTCAAATAGGTTTGTGACTATGTTGAATAACTCTTTTGTATTGATTCCTTGTGAACCTTTGCAGGATAGGTTAATTTTGGTAGAGCAGAACACTTTGCATTTGTCTTTTATCAGTTGTTTGTAGGTTTTTATATAGGCTCTCCATTTGTTGATCTACAGTAGGGCAGAAAACGTGAGCCAGGAAGAAGTGGGCAAAGTAACCGCGGACCTTCAAGGCAAAGACCGGTCTGGAAGAAGATGCCTGTATCTTTTCAAAATGTCATCTTGCTGGTTGTGAACGTGGAAAGAATAGTACAGCTTACAGTTGCTATGGAAATAGAAAACAGGATGTTAATTTTAAGGTGTTATAATTAAGTCGACTATCAAGCTCACACTTGCAAATATTTGGAGATTAATATTCCTATTAGAATGTCAAACAAATTATCAACAGGCTGAGTGACTCAGAAAAGGTGGGGCATGAAATGTTGCTTGAATAATGGCAGAAATTATTGAAGTATATTGTAGACTGAATGGAAGATACAATTATGTTAATAAGAGGGATATAATTACATAGGCCTCAGTCCTTAATTCCCTTCTCGGTGATTGAAAACACAGCTGGAAGAACTTCAGCAACATAATTACTATCACAAAATGATTAGTGGTTATTTGCAACTGAAAGGCGGCGAGAGCTGCTATTGCATGTATTTGGTGAAAGGTGCAGGTTTTGACTCCCAGATAATGATGTACAACAAGGCAGGCCTTTGTGTTCTGGGCCTGAGCTAAACAACAGGCTTGATTAATAGGTAGTCCAGCAAGGTTGAACTCGTAGCAATCGTAGGAGCTGTTTGTTGCCATTAGTGGAATTAAATGTCATAACCCAATAGTAAAAGAGAATTTAAAACGTAGAGAGATACCGAATGCTGAGATAACAAAATACAATAATAGGATGTAATAGGTGCAATAATGGCCACTTGAATGGGAGGTGGGATTCCTGCTATTGGAGTGTGGATTATGGTCAAAAATTGCCCGGGCAGGAGGATCCTGTTTCCAGCCCCTCTTGTCCTTTCATTCCTTCCCAGCTAATATTGGAGATGCATCCTTCATTGCGTCGGCCTCCTCCATATCTCACTCTGTGCTGCAGGAGCCATGTGTACAATGATTATAAACACACTGCATAACATAAGAACAGCCACACTGAAGGTCTATAGGAACTGAATGAACGCTGAAGCATTTACCTTGCTGTCCTGCAGTTCAGGAAAAGGAGCCCTAACTTGTAATTAATTGGGAGAAATAATAAGAAACTTCACTCCTAAGACCAGGTTGTATACTTATTGGGAGACTAGCAGAAGTATTATGTATATCTATTATATAAAATTTTATATCAAACAACCAATTTTAATATAATTATAATAGTGTTCAGAAAATAGTGGCACACCCAGAACTGGAATGGGTAAAATAATAGTTTATAATCATGTATTCTTCAGGGTTGGTGCTGTGATGGAAATTAACAAAGGGGTCTTTTTATTAAGATTTAGCACGCACTAAAGATTAATGAACGCTAAATGCTAAGGCGCCCATAGAATATAACGGATGCCTTAGCATTTAGCACGCACGAAATCGGTTAGCGCGCCTTAATAAAAGGACCCCAAAGTAATTAAACGTTACTACCTCGAGCATCTTCATAGCAGCTAAAGAAGTTTCTGGTATTCATGCTAGTTGCTCCAAATATGTGAGCTGCTTTTTTTGCAATTAACAAGGCCCCCTCCAAAATAAATGGCTAAGCCTCGATTTCAAGCATTAATCCCAGTTTGTATGTCCATAAGTCCAAGCCAAGGTTCAGAACTGGTAGCTTTGTTCTCCTTTTGCATCCTTCTTAGACTTTGATTTTTTTTTCATTGAATGCCAAAGATTCTTTTCTGATTTGGAACCACTTTGGCAAGGTCTAGAGTAAATTGTATAGTAAGCAAACCCTCTTTCCAAAAATAGCCTTTTTATTGCAGTTCAGCAGTTTCCCAAGAAAACAACA
This sequence comes from Geotrypetes seraphini, assembly GCF_902459505.1. Lineage (NCBI taxonomy): Eukaryota > Metazoa > Chordata > Amphibia > Gymnophiona > Dermophiidae > Geotrypetes > Geotrypetes seraphini. The sequence continues at coordinate 2,618,118 of NC_047102.1, forward strand.
AATTATCTTTTTATGCTTTTCAACATAAGAAATGTTAAAAAGGATTATATAAAGGATCGATGTTTGCCTCTCTCAGTGGCCTAGCTAGGACTCAGTAGACCCTGGGTGAGAGGACTGAGATGGCTTGCTAATTACCAGCCCACAGAGTCCTCCACAGCTACAGCTCTAAAGGCTGCCTCTCTGGCCAGCGAGACCTTTGGTCTGTTGTGCCTCGCCCACAGGAAGTTGCATCAGCATGCCATCAATGGATTCTGATTTATCTCGTCAACATTCATTCTGGATAACCTGGAACTTGTCTGGCTGTGAGGTCCCGTGGACTGGTTTGAGGAGCCCTGTAAGAATGGTCTGTAATATTTGCCCTTTGCTCAATTGCAGGGAGATATGAACTTAAATTACCAATTCAGCTGTAGGAAAATATGTGGGCATGCTTTAGAAATCATTTGTGGATTTCCTCCTCCCCCCCCCCACCCAAACACACAAACTTTAACCCCTGCAATCCTGATGGTTAACTCAGCGACTTCACATTCTGCTACTGTTCCTAGCTTCAAGGTGAATTATTCAAGACTGAATGCTTCTTCAGCCCTATTGGTTGGAGAGTCAGTTCTGTGACTCCTCTACTGCAATCAAGCAGAACAGAAAACAAATCAACTGCAAGGCTAAAGCAAGCAGCAACACAGCAGGGGAGATGGAAGACCTAAACTACTCAATGGCATTATTACATAAGAAGACTCATGTGATGTGTTTCGGCCGCTAGGCCTGCATCATAGAATAGTTAAGTTCTGGAATGCGTTGCCAGAGGATGTGGTAAGTGCAGTTAATGTAGCTGGTTTTAAAAAAAGGTTTGGGCAAGTTCCTGGAGGAAAAGTCCATAATCTGCTGTTGAGACAGACACGGGAGAAGCCACTGCTTGCCCTGGATCAATGGCATGGAAGGTTGCTACTCCGGGGATTCCGGAATCTTGCTACTCTTTGGGATTCTGGAATGTTGCTACTCCTTGGGTTTTGGCCAGGTTCTAGTGACCTGGATTGGCCACCGTGAGAACGGGCTACTGGGCTTGATGGACCTTTGGTCTGACCCATGTTCTTGAATACTTTTTATTTTTGTGTGGAGGGGGCACATCTGGGGTGGAGAGTGGGCGTTTGTGTGCTAATTAGTGCAGCTACCTTACTGCATGCTAACATATTAGTGCAGGATTGCTGCATGGGAGCCCTCACCACCTACAAGCCCAGATTCTATACATGGTTCCACCTTAAAAATGGCTGCCAGTTGCGTGTCAATCATGCAATGGCGCCGTTTAGACTCATACCTTTGGGAAATGTAGGCTGGGATTTTCAAGGCCTCCATTTCCAGCCCCTACCTTTCACGTAAATCATGCCTACGGAGGTCCTTTATGACGCCACCCCTACAGTGGCATAAGGCATCATAAAGCGCCTCTGTTGGCACGATGCAGGCGCTGTTTTTTTTAAGGCATCCTTGGTGTCTCATTTTTTGGTTTTAAGTTGGTTTTTAATTTTTTTTCATGGCGTTTTCAACTTAAGTTAGGTACTTTAGGGCGCTTACTGGTGCCTAACTTAAGGTGTTGTTTATAGGATATTGGCCTAAGTGTTAACATGGTGCTCTTTTTAATGGCCATGTGCTGGTGTCTGTGAGCCAATGATAATTTTCTGTACTCCAAGAAGTATGTGCGAAAACCCCCAAAAAGAAGGCAGCAAAGAAAGAGGCACGGGAGATGTCAAAGCCAACCTTCAGTTACGTATACTTTATTGGTGGTTTATCCAAAGTTCAAAAACAAGTCCTTGACTTACAATTTAAATGGATCCAAGTTTCAACGACTACCTCGCCTTCCTCAGGGGACAACAAGGAACTTGTGATACTCTGCAAATGTTGCACGGTAGCGGTTCAGAGACTTGGATCCTAGTCGGAACCACATGTCAAGGACTTGTCAAGGTTTTGTTTTTGAACTTTGGATAAACCACCAATAAAGTATACGTAACTGAAGGTTGGCTTTGACATCTCCTGTGCCTCTTTCTTTGCTGCTCAAGCATAGTTGTGCGGTGCTCAGTCGAGGCCTATGCAGGTAGTCTTTGAGGCTTGTTTATTATTGGTTGTGGTATATTATGGTATATTATCTTCTTCCGGTGAAGGTCAATACCTCTAATATATTTAAAGCACTTTAGCATCACTATTAATGCAAAAGAAGGAAAATTTGCCATTTTACTGCTGCAGTTAGTGTTTGGAAAAACCAGCACAAGTGCACACTAAGGCCATTTTATATTGCAGCTAAGTGAGAGGACCCCTTATTACCTAAGTCAAAACCAAATTAATCACATTATCTGGATGGAGTCTGGAAAAATAATTGTTATATATTGCAATCGTAGCTATAAAGTAATTATACTTTCCGGCAGCTGTCGAACTGGACACTCCAATGACCTCTGCCCTTCCAATGAATTTCAGTGAATCCCATCTGTATTTTAATATTTTACTTTGGTCTGAATGCATGCATAAGTCAGAGCTCCATGCTTAAATCTGAAACATATTGAACTAGGAGGCAGCGGGCCATTTTGTGACAAATTAGACAGACCCTCAGCAAAGTGCCATGATGCAGTCTTGACTCTTCTCTGCACCATGAAAGAGTAAATAAAAGGAATGGACCATAGCATATGCCGAGAGACAGACTTTCAGATTTCAGGGTTGGCATGGAAAGGAAACCAAATCTGGGAGCATGTGTGCTGGAGAGCACTGAAGTTCCCCTTGCCAGCTTGAAATGTACTTGTGTCATCTGCTTTTAATCTGTGGTGCTTCATTAGAAATCCATTTTGTACAGAAGTTTAGCCAAGTGAAAATGTTCAGAGCTGTAACAGAAAAGACAGCGCTGCGTACGCCTTACAGCACTATAGAAATGTTAAATAGTACCAGTAAAACAACCTCCTTTTTTAAATCTTTGCACCATCAATTAAAATATTGTTTATTTCTGCTCCTGTGTGATTCCATCTGACCGCAGCAGTATTTACTGTATCATTCAACACACTTGACTTATGTTTCTTAACTGGTCAGTACTCTTTGGAGATTCTTCCTAAGTTTGGGCATGTATGAATGGCTGGAGACAAAGGCAGAGACCAGGAACCAGGAGCCAGGATCGTGTTGCAGAGTCCAGACTCTTCTATCCAGGGAAACAGTACAGCAACTGGAGTAGAGGCAGAAGAAGCTCTGCCACCTGAGGACATCCTGGGAGAGAACCTTCACCAGCTGAAGATGATCAGGTTAAGGTGGCCATGATGCATGGGACCAGAATGATGGGAAGGGAAGGGAAGGGAAGATGTGTAGACACAAGTCTGTGGGGTAGAAGCAGCTGGACGGGGACAGGACATGGAATGAGAGGAGAAAGAGTGCACACTATAGGTTTGCACAAAACAGAAATGCACACATCCCATATACAACACTCTACACCCTTCTTGCACAAACAAATACATCCTGCCATCCACCCTCCATAGTCAATATTTCTCCCAGTCTCAGTGATCACCCACATAGCCCATGCCTGCACTGCTACACTCAACACCTCTTCTCCATGCAAATTGTCCTAAACATCCCTTCTCCACACATGCAGTATTCTCATCCTGCATTCACACACTCCCTCACTCCCATACCAACATATAACCTTAATACTGCTTGAATTCCCACACCCAATTCCTCTGCCGAAGTCAATATTTTCATAGCCCACAAACTATACATTTTCCTTGCCAAGTCCAAGTACAGACACATTCCTACAATCACAGCCCAGGCAGACTCAGACACAACTCTCCCCCCCCCCCCCCCACCCCCCGAAACCCCACCAAGCAATCAACATTAGCCGCCCCTCAGTTTTCAAATATGTGTCAGATTGTAAGTGTACAGTTCCACAACCTGTGTATTTCTGAAAACATCAAAGCAAGAGAGACATGGCACAAGTAGGTCATTCAGTTTCAAACCGGATGAGAAAGAAGCCCCTCGCAACAAATAAAACAAAGAGCTGTTTTAAAGTTCTGATTTTAGGGGGGGATGGTGATGGTATAGGTTCATGTCCCACTGTGATCTGTTCTGAGGTTATCCCAAAAAAGATGCTGTTAAATCTGGAACCAAAATGAGTCCTGCAACTTAAAAAAACTCAGCTCTTGTGCAATGGTCCTAGGCGTGATTTCTTGTCCTGTTTCAGAAACAAATGGAAGTTCTTGTGCTTCAGCCATCTGTAGAGTTCAGAAGGTCAAGCATTAGCACAGGATCTCCCTTGTTATTTAGGGCTCCCCTGTGTTATGATTGGCCCCATTCACATGGCATTTGGTTTCAGTTATTTTCCATGGATTTGGCTTAAGAGAAAAAGACACTTAGCAAGAGACCTCCCTCAGGGTCAAGAGTTCAGAGACCGGGGACAGTTTTAGCCTGTAAAGAGTTGGAAGAAGCATTTGACATTTTATTTCAGGGCTGGGATCACAGCTTTGCTAAGTATGAACAAAAAATATAAATAGAAGGGTTAGAAGTGAGGATAAAACCAGAATACAAAGCATCTGGCTGTGAAACTGTGTTGTTCCGTCACTGCACCTCGCTCAACTGACTCAGAAAAACATGGAATGTAGCATGCCTGCTTAGACCAAAGATCCATCAAACGGAGGAACTGTTCCACAATTCCATGATCTTTTCCTCAAGATAACTGGTCCTCCGGATTTGTCCAAATCATTTCAAACTTTGCTTTGTTATTAGATTGCCATCGACTACATTCTCAAGACAAGTCCTGCTTTCTGACTCATTGGAGCTGCTCAATATTTTGTTCTCCCATGTGAAGCTCTATTTCTTTTTGTGTCTGGATGTGAACTCCAGAAACCTCTATTTAAATTAAATCTCTTGTCATTTCACTTTTCTTCTCATTTTGTTTTTCTAGTTGACTATCATCTCTCTGAATCTGGTAAGAATGAGAAGGATGATTTCAAACCCCCAAGGACACCTTACTTTGTACCTATGGGCCTGCAAACAAATATCTGAGGTAAAACTTCTCATGGAATATCCTTTTGAATATCCATATAGTGTGGATTGTGTGGCAATTTTCAAAATATGTCTCTACACTGGTAAACACTTTAGAATCCTTCCCTTTTGTTGATGTTGTTAGGTGCCATTGACTCGTGTTTGATTTCTAGTGACTTGATGAACTGCAGATCTAAACAGAAATTTCTTTTGTGCTAGTCCGGAAAGGTCCTCCAGTGTCATTCCCATGGTTGTTTTCAACATGTTCAGCCATCTGATTGCGGGTCACCCTCTTCACCTGATTCCTCGATCTTCCCAAACATGATGTCCTTCTCCAGTGATCTCTCTCTTCTGATGGTGTAACCAAAATAAGACAGTCATAACTTCATCATTTGGGCTTTGAGTGACATAGACAGTTTGATCTCTTCCAGAATCAATTTGTTAGTTCTTTATGGAAAATAACGCCTGAAATCCTCCAGCACCAAAGCTCAAGTGAGTCAATCTTCTTTCTGTCTTGTTTCTGTAGTGTTCAGCTTTCGCATCCATAACTGATGCGAAAATGAGTGCATGGACAAGTCTGATCTCCTTGCCTTTGAATACTTTGTTGAGAGCCTTCATTGAAGAGTGGCCAAGTGCTATTCTGCGGAGTATTTCCTCCCTGCAAGTTGCTCCTTTGTTTACAAAAGAGCCCAGGAGATTGAAATCCTTTACAACTTCTATTCTTATCGCCTTCAAGCTCATAATCTTCATCATTTTCCATGTTCATGATCTTCATCTTGTTTATGTTCAGTTCTAATCCCATGTTATGACTTTTGGCTTTGACTTTTCACAGTAGATACAACATGTCTTCTTTGCTGCTGGTGTTGAACGTTACTATCATCTGCATTGTGCAGGTTGTTTATATTTGGAAATATTGAAGGGATGTGTTCCAGCCAAAAAGGTTAACAACTTGGAAGAAGGTGAATTTTTGATAATATTTTTGGAACTTGTTCCCTTAACAGTTTATGCACTACAGTTGGTCACGGAGCTTGAATATTCACTTTAGTAGCTATCAGATTTAGGAAGTTGGGTTTTTTTGTGGAACTTACATTGAAGATCACACAGTAATGGGCCATTTGGCCTTTATCTGCCATCATGTTTCTATGTTTATAAGAGCTAATTATATTGAGGTCTGGTTTTTTTCACTTTGGTCTTTATGATTTTGTTGTCATTTTGGTTGAATGCTGTGTGAGAGTTGACTGGAGCAGACATGCAAAGATGTTAGGGGTTTTTTTTTTCATTTTGTTTTTTTAGAAGTGAGGCAAACTGTGGCTATTTTCCAACAGGCAGGGAAAAGACCTTGTGAAAGACTGGCATAGGCTATTGACTGGATGGTAGAAACCTGGAATGCTCTTCTGGAGGCTATTATAGGGGAAAGCACCCTTCTGGGATTCAAGACAAGGTTGGATAAGTTCCTACTGGAACAGAACATACGCAAGTAAGGCTAGACTTAAATAGGGCACTGGTCTTTGACCTAAGGGCCACGCGTGAGTGGACTGCTGGGCACGATGGACCACTGGTCTGACCTAGCAGCCGCAAATCTTATGTTCTTAAGCCAAGCTGGGAATATTTTACTAAGTAAGAAGGAAGTGGATCCAAGAATGAAGTGGAGGATTTCACTGATGATAAAACTCTTTCAAGGATTAGATTTGAATGATCTCTAGGAGACAGTGGTGGTCTCTGGAGGGAGAGGTAATAAATGACTTCAACACAGGGAATTATCCTGAGCATTTGTTATCCTTAGGAAAAGTTGCAAAATGGAATTAGGTGCATATTTTCATTTTGAAAAATGCTGTAGACATGATAAAAAGTACCCATAGATTTTTCAGCAATACAATTCATTTAAAATGTACTCCTATAAATCTAATTTGGAAGGATGCCTTCATGAGGTTTCAGGTGCTGCAAGAATGATATCTGCAGAACCCATACAAATGAATTTGAAGCATGAATACATCAAAGATGGCTGGACATTGGATATTCAGTAATGATCCTATGCAGCTGTTGGTTGTGGCATAATAAAAGCTACAACCTTGGGATGGTCCCATAATGCAGACTGCAGTGCTACACAGGACATCAGGATTTAGGTTTCTCGTCCCTCAGGCCCACGCTAAGGGAGTACTTCAGAGGAGTAGCCAGACTTACCTACCGGACATAAAATCTGGAGAGGAAATGGTCAAAGGGAAGGAAGAAGAAGAGAAGGGAAAAGAGGCAAAACCCAATGTGTAGCAGAGAATTTTGTTATGCGATCATGGAAAGATAGGATAGGAGAAGCCATCTAGAGGTTCATGTGCCTATTCGACCCCTCCAGGAAGAATCAAGTATTTTTTCACAAGTATTAAAAAAAAAAAAACAACTATTAGGATAAAAGGATGGAGATAATTTCTGGAAAAAAAAGTAATGTGCCATTTCAGAAATGATAGGTATATCTAACACTTGTCCATGAAAAACTTGACCACAAACTTCAAGACAATTCAAATCCTTCTTCCAGGATGTTGCCATAATTGCTTAAATAATAAATGCATTATTTCATTAGCAGCAGATTGGACCGAGGCTCAACCAATTTTTTGGACTCATGACATCCGCAGCTACAGCTCCCGAGGACTAACCCCTGAATTCTAGATCTGGTGCCCGGATTTGGGCTTGCTTCCAAGATGCGCAAGCAACTGAATTGGCTAATGAGCTGTTGACTATCAATAATGGACATGGATGGGTCAGGGGTGTTCCAAAATGTTGTGCACAGTGTTTTGGAATTGGGCGAGGAAGTCCAGGTTGAACACCAGCCTTGATTTCTGTAATCTGGTACTTCTGGGATTACCTGCCTCAGCCCTTATGTGCACTGTGAGTTGTGCAAAATTCAATAGTCAGGACATTGTTCCGGTTGGGGAGGCAAGAACATGTATCAGAATGTTACGTTAAATTATACAGGCTTAAATTAAATTCCAAGATTCGTTATAAATTGCTGTTAATGATTTATCTCTGCTTGCATAATTTAGCACCGAAATATTTAGTGGAGAACATTCTGCCGCATGTTCTGCTCCATCAGTTGTGTTCAGTAGACCGTGTGGATCTACAGATTCCAACTGTTAAGGAATTAAGGTTGAAGGTGTCTAGGGCCAGTATATTCTCATGTATAGGGCCCAGGGAATGGAACGAGTTTCCATTATACATCCGCCAGCAGAAAAACTTGCAGACTTTTAAAAGATTATTGGGGGGGGGGGGGGGGGAGAACCATCTTTTCTGTAAAATGAAGTATGGTACCTAAACTTTGAATCTGGATTTGTGTGAGGGAGCGCTGGTCGCTTGATTAGTCATTTTATCATTTGTAAGCTCTGGAACGCATTGCCAGAGGTTGTGGTATCCAGCGTAGCTGGTTTTAAGAAAGGTTTGGGCAATTTTCTGGAGGAAAAGTCCATAGTCTGTTATTGAGAAAGACAAGGGGGAAGCCACTGCTTGCCCTGGATCAGTAGCATGGAATGTTGCTACTCTGAGGGATTCCGGAATCTTGCTACTCTTTGGGGATTCCACATGGAATGTTGCTCCTATTTAGGGTTCCGGAATCTTGCTACTCTTTGAAATTCTGGAATGTTGCTACTCTTTGGGGCTCCAGAATCTTGCGTACTCTGAGATAATGAAATGTTGCTACTCCTTGGGTTTTGGCCAGGTACTGGGTAGACGGACCATTGGTCTGACCCAATAAGGCTATTCTTATGTTCTTATGTTGTAATGATGATGGTTATGTATGTATTTGTTGTGACCTGCTTTGGGAAAGGTGGAATACAAATAAGTGAACTATAAACCAAGGTTTCAGCAGGTGGGAATCTGATGCCCAGGGATGGTTTACTCCTAAACATGTCCAGAAGAAGAAACAAGAGAATCAGGATAGACTCCGATTGGCACTAGCATTTTAAGGTGAACAGAATGTACAATGAAGAACCTGATAAAAGCAAATTTAGCCAGAATAACTGACTCGCTTCAAGCCCTGAGCCTTGTGCTGTGAAGGCGCTTACTGCTTTAATACAGAGCACTTGCCAGTTAACACAGCATTGCTGATCATTTTATTGCATCATCTTCACATCTGTGGTACAGCTGCTGGTTGACAGTTCCCAGGGGTTCCGAGTAATTTGTTGAATTACAGGGGTGATGCCTGGCAGTAGAAAAGGTCCATTAGTGCTGCTTATGTTGAAAATCACCAGTTTGATGCTTTCCACATGGTTCTCTTCACTTGTTGTCCTCTGCAGTGACCATAATCAACCCCTTTTGGAGGAATTCCTTACTGAAGACCCACTGGTTTCTGTTTTCATTAATTAGGAGAATGTAATAGTGTGAGAACTTTGTAAAGATGCTTTGAGAAAATGATGCTGTTTTTTCTCCAGCACAGTTTAATCAGATCCATCAGTTTCCCCATGAAATAGCATTACCAAGATGATGTTCTGAGAACTGGCACATTTCCACCCTTGCTATGTGGATTCTCATTCCAACGATTACAGGACATGTTATGATTTTTTTTTTTTTTAATTCTGCTTCAAAGAAATCCTCCCCTTAGATGTCCATTTTCTCTTGGAATCACTGCAAAGGAATCCTCATTTTTAACAATATGTGAAAATGCACACCAGTTCTATTGCAGTCAAATATGGAGTGAATTCAGTATAAGGGGGTCCAGTGAAATAAGTACTGGTTTCACTGCATGGTTTTGCTTTGGGTAGTCCCTAACAGGGTTTCATCCCCTGACCACTCCTTCACATCTCATTTCATTCCGTATACCACTCAAAATAAATTCCTTAAGTGGTAAATATACTGTGTAATAAATCAAAAATTGTTCAAAACAAATAAATTCTTCTGGTAAATTGTCCCATGCAACTGTTCTACAAATGCCAAACAATCTCTCCAAAGACCCGTCAATAAAGGTATTAAATAAGTTTCCGAACATCATACAATCACACCTTATGAATACATGTGAAGAAAAGTACAATGTAACACATCCACTGACCGACAGAGCACTCTGTTTCGCTGCTTCTTCAGGGACCAGAGGTTCTTACTTTCTAGGAAAAACCAACATTACCTTCACATCTATTCAATGTTTGTTTGTTTTTTATTCACGTAATAAGATGATGAATCTCCAAATGAATGAATAAATGTTAAAATAATAATAACAAAACCTCATTCCCATTGTTCCTGAAGGTTAGGGCTCTTCAGCTTGGAAAAGAGACAGCTGAGGGTAGTTATGATTAAGAACATAAGAACATAAGAACATAAGAACTGCCATCTCCGGATCAGACCCATGGTCCATCGAGTCCGGCGATCCGCACACGCGGAGGCCCAGTCAGGTATACACCTGATGTAGTTTTAGTCACCCATATCCCTCTATGCCTCTCATAAGGAGATGTGTATCTAATTTGCCTTTGAATCCCAGCACAGTGGATTCCTTAATAACCTCCTTTGGGAGAGCATTCCAGGCGTCTACCACTCGCTGCGTAAAACAGTACTTCCTGACATTTGTCCTGGACTTGTCCCCCCTTAGCTTCAAACCATGTCCTCTTGTCCGTGTCGCGTTGGACAATGTAAATAATTTATTTTCCTGCTCTATTTTATCGATGCCTTTCAGCATTTTGAACGTCTCGATCATGTCCCCTCGCAGCCTCCTCTTCTCAAGGGAGAACAGTCCCAGTTTCTTGAGTCGTTCCTCATATTCCAAGTTCTCCATACCTCTTATTAACTTCGTTGCTCGTCTCTGCACCTTCTCCAACAGTTTTATATCCTTCTTTAGGTTGGGAGACCAATGTTGGACACAGTATTCCAAGTGTGGTCTGACCATTGCTCTATAAAGCGGCATTATGACTTTCTCCGATCTACTCGTGATTCCTTTCTTTATCATGCCTAACATTCTGTTTGCTTTCTTTGCCGCTGCCGCGCATTGTGCCGATGGCTTCAGGGTCCTATCTATCAGTACACCCAGGTCCTTTTCTTGTTCGCTCTTACCCAGAGTTGCGCCTGACATTCTATACTCGTATTCCTTATTTTTACTACCTAAATGCATTACTTTGCATTTCTCTACGTTGAACTTCATCTGCCATTTCTCTGCCCATTTCTCTAACTGATACAAGTCGCTTTGGAGTTCCTCGCTATCCTCCTGCGATCTGATTGCCCGGCATAGCTTTGTGTCGTCTGCAAACTTAATGATCTCACTGGATATTCCGTCTTCCAGGTCATTGATATAAATATTAAATAGGATTGGCCCAAGCACTGAGCCCTGGGGCACACCACTAGTCACTTTCTCCCAGTCTGAGAACTTCCCATTTATGCCCACTCTCTGCTTTCTGTTTTCCAACCATTTGCCTATCCACCTTTGTATATCTCCCTCTATTCCATGGCTTTGTAGTTTCCTGAGAAGCCTTTCATGTGGAACTTTGTCGAATGCTTTCTGGAAGTCCAAATATATTATGTCCACCGGCATTCCACTATCAATTTGCTTGTTCACGGTCTCGAAAAATTGAAGTAAATTCGTTAAACATGATTTCCCTTTCCTGAACCCATGTTGACTGGGTTTCATCAAGTCGTGTGTATCTAGGTGCCGGACTATGCTATCCTTGATCAGTGCTTCAATCATCTTTCCAGGGACAGACGTAAGACTCACAGGTCTGTAGTTGCCCGGTTCCCCTCTCGATCCTTTTTTGAAAATTGGCGTGACATTCGCTATCTTCCAGTCCTCTGGTATCTGTCCAGTTCTGATTGTCAGATTGGCAAGTTTTTGCAATAGCTCTCCGATTTCAACCTTCAATTCCTTTAAAACTCTCGGGTGAATTCCATCCGGTCCAGGGGATTTGTCACTTTTAAGTTTGTCGATCTGGTAGTATATCTGGTCCAACTCCACTTCAACTGTGGTGAGGCTGTCTTCTATTACTCCACTAAACACTTTCACTGCTTCTGGTATTTTAGCGGTATCCTCCTCCGTAAAGACGGACGCAAAGAAGGAATTTAGTTTGTCAGCAATTTGTTTATCTTCCTTGATGTACCCTTTTCTTCCCTGGTCGTCCAGGGGTCCCACCGCCTCTTTTGCGGGTTTTTTCCCTTTCACATATCTAAAGAAGGGTTTGAAGTTTTTGGCTTCTTGTGCTATTTTTTCCTCATAGTCCTTTTTGGCATCCCTCACCGCCTTGTGACATTTCTTTTGATCATCTTTATGTATTTTCCATGCTTCGATTGTTTTCATGTGTTTCCATTTTTTGAAAGAGTCCTTCTTTTCTTTTATGGCTACCCTCACCTGTCTGGTAAGCCATGCCGGTTCTCCCTTACCTTTTGTTCTCCCCTCTTTGGAGATCCTTGGAATGTGGAGATTTTGTGCTTCTGTGATAGTATTTTTCAGTAGGGACCATGCCTGGTCTACCGTTTCAAGTTTGTCCACCTTTTTCTTGAGTCGTTGTTTCACCATGGCTCTCATGCGATCGTATTTGCCCTTTTTAAAGTTAAAGGTTTTGGTTAAGGTTTTGGCACGTTTTCTATTCCCGATGTCAAGCTTAAAGTTGATCACATTGTGATCGCTCGTCCCCAGCGGTACCGTAACTTCTACTTCTTTTGTCGGTCCTGAGTAGAGTAGAACGGGTACAAGTGGATCGATTTTTCACTCCATCAAAACTTACAAAGACTAGGGGACACTCAATGAAATTACAGGGAGATACTTTTAAAACCAATAGGAGGAAATATTTTTTCACTCAGAGAATAGTTAAGCTCTGGATCGCGTTGCCAGAGGTTGTGGTAAGCGGATAGCGTAGCTGGTTTTAGGAAAGGTTTGGACAATTTCCTGGAGGAAAAGTCCGTAGTCTGTTATTGAGAAAGGCATGGAGGAAGTCACTGCTTGCCCAGGAATGTTGGGGGGGGATGTAGGGAGGGGGATGAGATGTCAGGAAATGTTGGGGGAGGTATGTGATATCAGGGCAATGTCGGGGGGGAAGGCTCCACGACTCAGCCAATTGCTGTCAGAGGAAATCCTTATAAGCTGAGCCAGGAATCCCCAAAACCGTCTCAGCTGATGGGGATTCCTTTTGCCGCAATCAGCTGATGGGAAGTCTATGGTATTTTTTTGGGGGGGGAGTTACTCTTTGGGTGGTGGGAGGGGGTCGTGACCATGGGGGGGGGGTCATTCCTTAAATCCTCCAGTAGTCTTCTCGTCAGTTTGGTCATGCAACTGAAACAGATCTAACTGCCAGCATTCAAGTTCCCTCTAGGAAAGCTTTGATTATGGCTGGAGTACGTCCCGGTTGAAGCCCGCCTGATTCCCGCCCATAACACACCTCCCAACATGCCCCTTTGATCTCTGGACACCCAGCAGTTTAGAGATCTTTTTGTTTTCTGTTGCTTTGTACTTGTCTGTTCTTTTTCTAGAATTTGTCTGTGCTTATTGTATCCCGCTTAGATTTGTGGATAGGCGAAATATAAACAACCTTAAATGAATGCATGTTTGGCACTAACTTTTGGTGAATGGCAGACAGTGTGCTATGCTTACATTTGGCGCTGTTGAACATATTTGGGTTTTTTTAAAACAACGTAGCAGGTCTTTAAAACGTTATTCTGACCGTCATCGTTCAATATTGACCTGCAAATGAATTTTGTTTTAATTTACCAGCTTTCTATTATGATTTTTAAATTTTTGTAAGAAGTATTGTCAATCTACCTCCAGAACATATCTTGCCTATAAATCCAGTACCTACCTGTGGCCTTTTACACTATAACACCCTTAGGTTTCTGTGAAAGTTGAAAGGTAAATTAGGATTGAGGACACTGGAGTCGAATCTCTCCAGGCCACAGAGCTAACGGGACCCATGAAGAAGAGGCTGAAATGGGATCACGGGATGAGGTTGAATTTAAAGAGGGCTGAGCATTTATAACTGTCACGAGGACTCAGGTTTGAGATGATTTTTGAATGTTCTTGCAGATCAGAAAAAATATTTTTAAGAAAAAATATTTTTAGAGACTCAAAACAAGCATCATAGGTAAATCTGTTAAATTAATTGAAGGGCCTAAAAACAGATTTGTTTCTGGACTGAGGGAAACTCGGTGTCCCACTAATCACAACAACCTTACAGGATTTTAACACCACATGTCGACTTCCCAGGGCGGGACCAACCATTAGGCAAGACTACGCAGTCGCCTAGGGCAAAGCAAAACAATAGATTCTGACAGCCGCACAAACTCAAAGAGCTGTGAAAAAAGACTTTAACCTGCATTTTTTAATAGGACGTTTGTGTGATGATCACAATTGTTGAGTTTAATTATGAAAATCTTTGGAGACCTGCAGACTGGGGGGAGGAGGGGGCTGAAGGTTCCCCTGAGATGCCCACCACCCTTGCACCGGCTCTGGCATGTCCCTCATCAATAGTAAAGCAGCACACACACACACACACACACACCTGCTGTTTAACTCTGTCAGCGCTGGGTTTGTGTTTTCCTACTTCACAATAACATGGTGAAACGGCTGGCTAGTCTCTCTCGCTGCTCTTAATTTGGCCCCACAGCAAAGAGTAGAAGATCATTAAGAATCCCTTCAGCCAGGGAACGCAGCTGCTCCCTCATGTAATAATGTTATCCTAGATGCCACCTTAGTGGGTATAGGAGTAGATTCAAGAAAGGGATCTGAAAGTTAGGTGAAAAGAGACGACTGAGGGGGAGATATGATCAAAGTCTACAAAATCCTGAATGGTGTAGAACGGGTACAAGTGGATCGGTTTTTTACTGCATCAGGATTTACAAAGACTAGGGGACACTCAAAGTTACAGAGTAATACTTTTTAAAACCAATAGGAGGAAATATTTTTTCACTTAGAGCAGGGGTGTCAAACTCAAATCACATAAGGGGCCGAAATCTAAAACACAGGCTAAGTCGTGGGCCGGATTTTTTATTAAGATACGTGCCGCCTCCTTTGCTGATGCGCAGTGTGGGCCCCAGCGCCGGTGGCGGCTCCGATGCTCACAGGACTTCTGTGAGCATTCGATCAATTGCAGGCACCAAAACTCACGCTGCGCTCCAGCAAAGGAGGGGGTTAGTCTTAGTAGAAGTATAGGGATGCAACCTCTCCAAACCCTACGCCAGCTACAAAATAAATAAAAAAGACTTTTCCTCTCTTTTAGGTCCTAGTTCACGCTTGCTGTCTAACACCAGCTCTGGCAGGATACACATTTCAAATCTAGCATATTGTAATCACAAAATAGAAAATAAAATTATTTTTTCTACCTTTTGTTGTCTGGTCATTTTGCTTTTGGTCCCAGTTTCCCTTTCTGATTTTTCCTATCTTCGAATTCTCTTTCCAGTGTCTGCTCTCCATTTTTTTTCTCCTCTTCTTTCTTGTTCCAGTCCCTGTCTCCAACATATTGATTTTTCCCTTTCAACTTTTCTCCTTTTTTCTTTTCTGTCTCTGTCCACTCAAATCTTGCCCTCTTTCTCATCCTTCTCCTTTTAAAATTTTCAGCTACCTATGAATTTTCCATCTTCTCTTATTCTGTAGCTCTCCCATTTCCCTACTTACTCCTTTTCCAGCCTCCTATTTCCTTCTATCTCTCCTCCTCTCTCCTCTTGGTCCAATATTTTGCTCCGTCTCTTTTCTGTTGTTGTTCTTCTTCCCTCCCCCCTTGTTGCTGAACAATGAGATGGAAGGAAAAAAAAAGAGATGCTGCATCTCTCTCTCTTCCTCCCCCAGGCCTAACATTTCTCCATCCCCTTCCTTTGCCAGATTCAACTTCTCTCCCTTTCTCTTCCCAACTTCCCCTCATCCCATCTCTCCCCCTGTCTGCCTGCCTCCCTCCCCCCATGTCCATCATTTCTCCCTTTCTCTTCCCAACGGTTCTCCCTTCAAGTAACTTTCCCTCTTTCTCCCCCAGGTCCAACCTCTCTCCCTTCATCTCACTCTCTTCACAGCCCATCGTGTCTTTCCCTCCGACGCTGGTCCGATGTCACTGCCAGGCCAGGGAATCTGCCGGCCTCAGCGATTCGGGAGTACTGTGCGTGGCTCCTCCTCCTGCTTTTTGCCTGCTGCGGTCTGTGTCCAATGATGCGCAACTTCCTGTTTCTGCCCGGGTGGACTGCGGCGGACAGAGGGCAGGAGGGGGAGCCATGAACAGCACTGCAGAGTTGCTGACGAAGCCGGTGGAATTTCCGGCGTGGCGGCGTCAGACCTGCATGGGCCACATAAAAAGGCCAGGCGGGCTGGATTCGCCCCACAGGCCTTGTGTTTGACACATGTGACCTAGAGAATAGTTAAGCTCTGGAAGACGTTGCCAGAGGATGTGCTAAGAGCGGTTAACGTAGCTGGTTTTTAAAAAGGTTTGGACATGTTCCTGGAGGAAAAGTCCATAAACTGCTGTTGAGACAGGTATGGGTGAAGCCACTGCTTGCCCTGGAATGCTGCTACCATTTGGGTCTTTGCTAGGTACTTGTGACTTAGATTGGCCTCTGTGAAGATGGGCTACTGGTCTGATCCATAAGGCTATTGCAATGATGACAGCTAATGCAGGTGAGAAAACAGGCCCTAGAAGGAGCTGCCACAAGTGACATAAACTGATATTTCTATCGTGGCCTGATCAGATAAACAGAGAGTAGATGGTGACGCTCTGGCTTTCTAAAAGAGTAACAGACACTATTTGTGGCCAAGATCAGTTTGTTTGCAGTAATCTTATTTTGCCAGATTTATTTTCCCTTCATTTCTCTGTTGTAGTAATTAAATGGATTTGAGCTGATGTTAGAGGAATGTATCATAAGCTGGTAATTCCTCCTAATTTTTTTTTCACATTCAGTTCTTTTGCAAAGTTAATTACCCAAATATGTGACCTGCACAGAATGAAATCACACTTTATCCAAATTTGTTATGGTCTGTTTGTCACAGTTTTAATCCAGGCACTGTTGCAACATTTTCACGAGAAGAACTAAGCAATGTGCAATGAATTAAGAAAGTTGAAAGCTTCGGTTCTGGCAAGACTGAGCTTTGTTTTTCATATTTAGTGATGTGCTGGCAATTTCCTGTCAAGGGACTCTCATCAGCGCTTCTGCAATTCACGAGACACTCTTTGCATTTCCTCGGAGGTATCCTCCGGTGCTTTTCTATCAGATTCCTCTCCGAGTGTCTTTTCAGCTGACATCCCCTTCTACCCATGAACCGAGAAACAAAATTTTCAAAAAACAGGTTTGACTGAAATTTGTCATGTTCTGCCAAAAATCTTCTGAACTTCTGGGTTCACTGAACTTTCTGTGATTAGATTTGTGCCAGATAGGTTCAGAGAGTGTCTGTGGGTTTTGTGGAGCTGAAGAAGAGGAATCCATGAGTCAGTGAGAGGGAATTCTGTTCAGTTTTCGCTTGTTTTCTACATTAGGCCACAGAGAGGTGCAGGCGCATGAGCAAAAAAGGTACTTCTCCGCCACGGATCCACTTGGTGGGCTTGGATGCTGTTTAATACCCAGAAATAAAATGCAGATCTCGGGAACTGAATGACCAGTGACCAAATCGGTACCATCAATTCATGGCAGAGTTTGGATTAGGTGAAGTATGATCTGAATCACATTCGTATATGTCCTCCATTATCATAACAAAGGAGCCCTTTTACTAAGGTGTGCTAAGCTCTGTGGGCTTAGCATGCTGAAAGGCTAAAGCAGGGGGTCCCCAAAGTCCCTCCTTGAGGGTCGAATCCAGTTGGGTTTTCAGGATTTCCCCAATGAATATGCTTGAGATCTATTTGCATACAATGGAAGCAGTGCATACACGCTGCTCTCATGCAAATTCATTGGGGAAATCCTGAAAACCCTCAAGGACCTTCGTTAGACAACTCTTGCTTTAAACCCTTTCTATGTGACTTCATATCCTCTCCAATTCACCCAACATTTGTTGCAATGATGGTATCTACTACCCCGCTGGCAGCCATTGTAAGATCACTTCTTCAGCTACCACCCAGGTCCCCTTCAATGATAAAATCTGTCTTCTCTTTGATCAGTGGCCCTCCATGTAGATGCACCAACCTTCTTGATGTCCAACCATCACGCCATACAGTGCCAATGTTGTTTTTGGCTTTGATGTGTGTTACCCCTGTGCTTTCTAGGAAGTACAATGTTTATTTATCAGAATGCTTTCTAAATTGTCTTTTGCACAGAGCATCAGAGCAGTTTATGTAATAAATTAAATTCTTAAAAAGTAAAAGTGAAAGATATAATCCCTCACGCACTCCCACTGCCTTACAACTAGCCATAATTTGGTCATCATAAGCAGGCCTTTAGTCCTGATATAGAGATCTCAAGGCAATGATGTTTTGGACTGGTATTCCAGCATAATGGTATCAGTATATAAAAGGCAGATGGCTAGGTGGATTCCAGGTGGTGGAATAGTTAGGTCCGTGGGAATGTAAAGTATTCAAAATTGTGATCTCTGTTTCCTTCTATATTTTCAGTAATCCTATTGTATTCTTTTCTTTAATTTTCTGTAAACCATCGAGCTCTATTTTTATAGAGAAGATGTGGTATATAGGCTTAAGGTTTAGTTTAGTTTATAGAATTAAAGATGTACAAAGGCTGGCCAGAGTAAAGAACTTCAGAGAGAAGAATAAAGATTTTTAATTTAATTCTGTAAGCAAAGTGTTGATTGGACTGTTTTTGAGCTGGAATGAAACAGATTTGGTAGGGACTTTCCACTGATCAAAGCCCTTGACTTTATGGATCTACTGTTGGTGAGAATCAACATCTTTGAATGGAGAAAGACTATAAAAAGTCCATAAAATTTGTTAGTTGTAAAGATGAGTACTCTGCGTCAGCTTCTACCAATTTCGTGAAATAAAAGAAAAAGTCCAAAATCAGGCTGAAAAGTGTATGTTTGGTTCAAGTCTAACCTCCAATTACTCATACAATTCTGCTGTCCTGAATATCCACTCACTCCACATCTGGACTAGATTTGCTGCACCCCTCGTAACACCTTATTTTCTCCCCCTTTTACAAAGCCGCAGTAGCGTTTTTTAGCCCAGGCCGGCACGCTGAGTGCTCTGTGCTGCTCCCGACGCTCATAGGAACATAAGCATCGAGAGCAGCACGCCGGCCTGTGCTAAAAACTGCTATCATTAGAAATTTTATTTTCCTTCAATTGTGCCACCCATCCATTTATATTTATGTTTATTTGTAATGGCTAAAATCACCTTTTTTTTTTAAACAAAGTAAATCAAAGTGATGGACTGCATTCAATTTCACACTTTCATTTTTATTTGTAGAAACTAGTTCCAGTGGAGCGTTAAGACCTCTCTATTGTTATACACACATTTCAACGAGGGCTTGAAAATAGCATTTGAAAGTTGCTGTTCCTGGTTCCATATCCTGTTTGAAATTCATTTTGGCCCATGACACTGTAGAGAAGGGTGATAAATGCAAGGAGGGACAAAACTGGAAATGGAGCAGACTGGTGGAGTTTATCTGTACTCGTAGTTCAAGCAGAAGGACTACTAACTCACGTGAGCAGGTGTGTGTTGGGAGAGCTTATGCGTGTCTTTAACCGTGAGGCAAAAGAAGGTAGCAGCTGTCATGGTAGAACCAAGGAGGTGTGCCTTGAAGAAACAGCCGGCAAATTCTTTTGAGACATACTGGGAACGTGAAAGCCATGGGCTTACTGGCAGGCACCCTAAGACAACAAGCTGTGCTTTCTTGCTGTAGTCATAGAGTTGATTTATTCTACTCAACCAGAGTGCAAGAATGCTACCAGGTTCAAACTGGAGCACTGTCGAGGGAGGTGTAACAGAACCTGGTAGCTGAAAAATATTTGTCAACTTCAAGGCTGGTGCAAGGAGATAGTTGAACCTTCAGTCTTATGCCCTCTCTCACTTTAACCCCCCCCCCCACCCTTTTTACAAAACCATAGCGCGTTTTTTTAGCGCCTGCTGTGACGCTCATTGGAATTCCGTGAGTGTCGTTGCTGTTACTGCCACAGCTGGCGCTAAAAACTGCACTACGGTTTTGTAAAAAAAAAAAAAAAAAAGGGGGGGTAATTTTGAGACCCCACAACTCTGTGTCTCTGGAGATTATAATAATTAAAATCAACAATTACTCCAATACCATCCCTGCCAGAATAACTCTATCAAAATGCATAACTGAGAAACAACCTAACATCTTACTTTTAAATATATCTATATCTATATTGATTTAGAAAATTTCTGTTCCACTTACCAGCTTAAGTGGATTACCAATTTCAACATTATGAGAGGGCTGAGTTCTAACAGTAGTCTAATGGAACGTTACACCGTGACGCTATGACTGAAAAATTACAACCCGTTCTGAGCTCTTTGGGGAGGACGGATGGGATATAAAACAAAACACACACAAACACAGCTTCTCCCCAAAGTTTCCGCAGGCAATGGTTGGGGTGGGAGAACTGGTAAGAGGCTGCATCGTAGAATGTTATGTGACTAGTCTGTCAGGTAAAAGAGGGTGATTATGTGGAAAAATGATGTAATTTGCTTTTGAGAGATTCGGTTGGCCAGGAGCAGCTCCTGTACAGGTCAATAGTCACTGATATTCGGTGGAAGATAGATGACTGTATAAGAACAAAAGAACAACCATCTCCAGATCAGACCTTCGGTCCATCAAGTCCGGCGATCCGCACATGCGGAGGCCCAGCCAGGTGTACACCTGGCGTAATTTTAGTCACCCATATCCCTCTATACCTCTCGTAAAGAGATGTGCATCTAGTTTGCTTTTAAATCCTACAAATGTGGATTCCGCAATAACCTCCTCTGGGAGAGCATTCCAGGTGTCCACCACTCATTGTGTGAAGCAGAACTTCCTGATATTTGTCCTGGACTTGTCCCCCCTTAGCTTCAGTCCACGTCCTCTTGTCCGTGTCACATTGGACATTATAAATAATTTTGTTCCCTGCTCTATTTTGTCAATTCCTTTCAGTATTTTGAAAGTCTCGATCATATCCCCTCGCAGTCTCCTTTTCTCAAGGGAGAACAATCCCAGTCTCTTAAGTCGTTCCTCGTATTCCAAGTTCTCCATATCTTTTATTAGCTTCGTTGCTCGTCTCTGCACCCTCTCCAGCAGTTTTATATCCTTCTTTAGGTTGGGAGACCAATGTTGGACACAGTATTCCAAGTGTGGTCTGACCATTGCCCTATAAAGGGGCATTATAACTTTCTCCGATCTACTCGTGATTCCTTTCTTTATAATGCCTAACATTCTATTTGCTTTCTTTGCCACCGCCACGCATTGTGCCGACGGTTTCAGGGTCCTATCTATCAGTACACCCAGGTCCTTTTCTTGTTCGCTCTTACCCAGAGTTGCACCTAATATTCTATACTCGTGTTCCTTGTTCTTTCTGCCTAAATGCATTACTTTGGACTTTTCCACATTAAACTTCATCTGCCATTTCTCTAACTGACACAAGTCACTCTGGAGTTCCTCGCTCTCCTGCGATCTGATTGCCCAGCATAGCTTTGTGTCGTCTGCACACTTGATGATCTCACTGGATGTTCCTTCTTCTAGGTCATTGATGAAAATATTAAATAAGATGGGCCCAAGTACCGAGCCCTGGGGCACACTGAGAACTTCCTATTTATGCCCACTTTCTGCTTTCTGTTCTCCAGCCATTTGCCTATCCATCTTAGTATATCTCCCTGAATGCCCAGGTCGCCAGCTATGTTGTGTGACCGGTCACTGCCACTGGCTAAGGCATACGTCCAGATGGACTCGCCTAAAAGTAGGTCTATCTCTGGCCACTAGCCCTTAGCCATCCAGCTGCTGAATAACAGCGGTGAACTTTACCTCCCTGGATGACATATGCAAGATGTCTCCTGGGCCCGGGTTCTATCTCCTATCACTTGGGTCTTACATACTAGTTACTCCTCACTTTCAGGAAGTGGGCCCCACTCCTTTCCTCTTCCAGGTTAGAAGAGCCACCCTCCTCCCACTATCTGGATACTGTGGATTTCTCCATGCAGGAAAGAAGAAGGAAGATCCCAGGCACTTCCCTCCATTCCTAAGGAACACTTAACCTCCCTTGACTCCTTCAAATGTCATTAAGCTGGAGTGTGATCCAGAATGTTCCTCCTGTTACTGCATGGAAGTTTCAAGTTTTAAATGTAATTAGGATTTTATATAATGTAATGTAATGTAATTTATTTCTTATATACCGCTAATTCCGTTAGGTTCTAAGCAGTTTACAGAAAATATACATTAGGGTGCCAAAATAACTTCACAGCATATTTATTGCCAAAAAAATGTGAGGTAACCTGACCGAATTTGTATTGTCCAAAATGTAAATCTAACCTTAACGAAATTGTAACATCGCTGTAAATGTACAGCCTCTTCTTCTGTTAACCGCATAGAACTTCCATGGTAATGCGGTATACAAGAATAAAGTTATTATTATTAAAATTATAAGTAAGATAGGTACTTAGAAATTCCCTTACTGGCCCGAAGGCTCACAATCTAACTAAAGTACCTGGAAAAATAAAGAAATAAAAAATAGAGATAGAGGAGAAAAGTAAGAAAATAAACATTCTAATAAGACTACAATGATCTAAAGAACTTTGAAAGGTTATCTAAGCATTTTCCCTATCTGTCCCTATCTAACATACCTGAGGCTTTGGTGGATTAAGTGACTTGCCCAGGGTCACAAGGAGCAGCGCAGATGATGGTGTCCTACTGCAATGGGTTTTTCCTCTGACCTAGTTCACCCCCCCCCCCCAGGAGTGCCTGCTAAAACGTGGATGCTGGTGCCATTTTCAAACTCTGACCCACTTAGAGAGTGTCCAATAATCTAAAAGCTTCTTTTTCATTTGCAGAAAGGGTTTTGGTTCTTGCTCTGCAATTCACTCTTTTAATATCTGTTAATCTACGTTGATTTGAAGAATAGTGTAGCTGGTACAGCAGCTTATAATGCGTGCATTATCCGTGCTGTATTGCTAAATCCTAATGCTTCTGAGAAATGGAATCGTCGCACTTGATTAATCCGAGTTTGCTTCATGCAGACGTCATGGTCTGCATAACAGCTTAGTGGTTTCTTAATGGGAAAGCAACATCCAACTTTGTTCATCTCAAAATGACTTGAATTTGCCAGGTGATATGGATTAACCTGTCACAGTCTGAAGTGTTTTCTTTCTGGCTGGCCTCAGTGGATATATCTGTCATCACTTCTCTTGTACTGTCACTTGAACCTTCCACCTCTGGGCTATTTCTTTTTTTCCCCCCCTCATCAGGGATGGCAGCAGCAAGCATGAACAGAGGAAGCAGGCAGCTTTCAAGCGCTCTCTTTCCTTTTCCTGCTCTGACCACTGCTGGATCCTCACCTGCTTCCGTTTCCTTCCAAAGCCTTTTTTAACTGCTGGGTTCATTGAGTTGTCAGAGGAGAACATCAGGATCAAAAAAATGCTACAGGCTCCTGGGATAGGATTTGGGGTTTGGGAGGCTGTCATGGGAAAAGCAAGTTTTATTTTTCCTGGAAGGAAGGATGTGCAATCCAAAAGCAGATTGACAGAGGAAGGGGGGAACCTGCCATCCCCAAGAAACAATGCAAAGGCTGATGAATGTCTAAAGAAGATTAAAAACAGACACAGGGCACCAGATAGACACGCTAAAACATGCATTGTAAATACCAGTGTTGTATACAGGGGTGGACAAGCAAGGCAGCCATTCGGCTCACCACTGCCCTTTAGAATCCAATCTGCCAGATTTCAAGCACACATGCCTACAAAAACAGAAACATTGCTGGACACTGTTCTGTCACATAATTGCCCTGGGGGTGTAGAAGGCCAAATCCCAGTGAATTCATCTTTTTCATGCAAGGTCTTCATTCCAAGTTTTGGTTCTGTCCCAAGAAAACTGTAGGAGGCAGGAAAGAAAACCCATCATTTTCAGCGCATGAAGGCAAAATTGTTGTAATGCGTTGGTCTCTGGTTTTAGTTTTCACAGGTGTACAGTATTTATTTTATTATTTGTGTGCGTATAAACGTGTAGATACTTGCTTCAACAATACCAGAGACCGGATAACGTTCAAACTTCTATTTCTGACATTCAAAAGAAAAATCAGCACGCTCTCCCACTTTCATCGATAGGCTTATCATTCCATACTCTGCGTTCCTCAGATCGGTGCCTTCTATCTGTTCCTTCATTGTCTACCACACCACCCATAAATCAGTTTTCTCCACTGTGGCACCGTCCTTATGGAATCAAGTTTCAAGTTTAATATAAATTTGATTAATCTCTTATTCAAAATTCTAAGCGATGTACAAAACAATAAAATTACAAATTTCTGGAGGAAACAGAACAAACGAATAGAACTAACAAGTGTGTAATACAATTTAAAATGGCATACTGCTATTTTGACATGTGTGCATGCTACCAGCGTGTTAAAAAATAAAATGATTTTTTTTTTGTTTTTTGCTGCAGGGGAGTGTCTGGGGCGGAGAGTGGGCACGCAGCAACATTACCACATACTAACTGATTAGCCAGGATTACTGCATAAGCCTTTACCACCTACAAATCTGACCCCCATGGCTTTATTGGCTTTCAGCTTTAGAAATTGCTTATATACATTTTTTCCATGCACGGTGTGGGATCTACTCCATTCCCATATGTACTTCTGTCAATCATCTGTGGTCCTCACATTAGAACATAAGAACTGACATACTGGGACAGCCTGAAGGCCCACCAAGCCCAGTATCCTGTTTCCAGCAGTGGCCAGACCAGGTCCCAAGTACCTGGCTAGATCCTAAGTAGTAAAACAGATTTTATGCTGCTTATCCTAGGAATAAGCAGTGGACTTCCTCGGTATTTTCTTCCATGAACACTCAAAAGAAAAAACTTTAACATTTCTGCATTTTCCTAATCACTCTCCACCCATTGGTTTTCAGTGTAACTCCTTTCACCAATATACCTGAAAAAGTCTTGACACTATTTTTTTTTTCTCGTGTGCACTTTAGCCATAAGAACGTAAGAATAGCTTTTCTGGGTCAGACCAATGGTTCATCAAACCCAGTAGGCCGTTTTCATGGTGGCCAATCGAGGTCACTAGTACCTGGCCAAAACCCAAGGAGCAGCAACATTCCAGAATCAAGATTCCAGAAGCAAGATTGTAGAATCCCAAAGAGTAGCAACATCTCATGCAAGCAGAGGCTTCTCCCATGTCTTTCTCAATTGCACACTATGGACTTTACCTCCAGAAATTTGTCCAAACCTTTTTTAAAACCAGATACATTAACTGCATCCTCTAGCAATGCATTCCAGAACTTAACTATTCTCTGAGTGAAAAAAAATATTTCCTCCTATTAGTTTTAAAAGCCCTGGACCCTCATCATATTTAACACTGGCCCTAGTCTTACGTCATCATTTGCTGGGCAAAGCACTGTATGAATTTTGGACATTTAGGGCCAGTGTCTGTAAAAGGCACCAAAAATACGTATTGGGGAAAAATGAGGTAAATATTCAATATAAGATAAGTACCAAGTTAGACTAGGAGAAGAGCAAACTAGAGCTGAAGCTGAGCTAGACCTGAAGCTGGAATTAGAGCTTATGCTAGTGCTAGATCTTACACTGGAATTACGAGTTTAAGCTGGAGCTAGAGCTGCAGTTTAAGCTGGACTTATTGCTGCAGCTAATCTAGAACTAAAGCTGGACATAGAGCTGAAGTTAAGAGCCAAGTTGGAGCTAGACCTGAAGTTTGGGTAGCTGCTTGGCTGCTATGTCCAGTGTAATAGCTTAGTTCTTAGCCCAGCCCCTTTTAAACTGGCCCTGGATCATCTGGTTCACTGACGAGGAGTGGCCACCATCTGTTTTCAAGGTCTCTCATGTCCCTCCCTTCCCAGCCTCTAGCCATGGCTCTTCATTTCTCAATGGCTACTAGTTCAAACCTTATTGTTACCTTCCTTGCACACTTGGAAACTTTAAACAGCTCTTTAGAAACAAGAGCTCCTGGTATTATAGCAAACATTTCTAAACCAATGCAGAAAAAGAGAAAGTTTAACATATCTAAATGGTCAGGAATTGAAAATGTAATCCAGTTTCTTATTTTGAGTTCTCTCATCCCCAAAATATACCAAATGACCATCTACAGTTCTCTACAAGTTCCCGGCTCCCTTCGTTATAGCAGCAGAAGCAGAAACTCATCCACTGGAAGCATTTGTCATGTAGACAGGTTTACACTAAGGCATTGCTGAGGCCTGCTCGCCTGTCCTTAATCCCTTCCTGAAATGGATGTTCTTTATTCATGTCTTCCAGAAGGTGTGTTGAGGCCCCTAAAGCTCCCTCTTTCTATCTGTTGCTTTCTCAAGTCATGAGGAATTACGCTTTGAGTGAGTTCTGCTAAACATGTCATCATCCATCAGCATTCGGGTAAGCCCTTTAATCTTGCAGCGAGACTCATGTGCTTTGGAACAGGGAAGCTTTCCACCTGGGTTCCAGCGTTTAAGCTTTTAACCCAAATGCACACAAGAGCTCCTTATTGAGCAGAATGGTAGTCACTGTGCATGTGTAAGAACCATGTTAAAACCACTCCCAACATCACTTTCCTAGAACATGTGTTTGCTTGCTACTTAATCCATATTAGGGTTGAGTAATGATTCATCCAGCCCCAGTGTAAATTAAAATGATATGTGTGTAACCTCACCGCTGTCTGCTAAGGACCCAGCTTTCTTAACTTTGCAATTTCTGGTCTTGGCAGTATCTCTTCCAGCTACCTGAATCCCACAGAGTTTTATAATGAAGACAGAATGTTAAAAAATATGGTTTTCAAGAGATTTTTCACAAATGCACAGAATGGAAAATGTCTAATCCTGGATCCCTAAACCCTTTAAATCATCTCTCCTACCGTATTAGTGCTGTAACAGGAGAGACAATGATAGTGACTCATTTGCCCCTCTTTACTAATGTGTGCGTCGGAGCAGTTCTCGCCGCTGCTGGCGCTAATGATCCTTCTTTTCAAATAATCAATCATAAAAGATAAAATTCTGGCCCAAAAGATATAGTTTCTGTTCTAATCTCCTGTATAATTTTATTAATATTGTGTTAACCGAGTTGAGCCCTCCTGTTGGGATCAATCGGTATAAAAAAATTAAAAGATTAGATTAGATAGTGTCTCAATTGCGGTACATATGAAGTCAGTAGTACCTGAATTAATCCGTTCCGTACATCATAATTTCTCTTGTGAAAATAGTCATAAGAACAGAAGAGCTGCCATACTGGAACAGACTGAAGGTCCATTAAGTCCAGTATCCCGTTTCCAACAGTGGCCAACCCAGGTCCCAAGTACCTGACAGAAACCCAAAGAGCAGCAACATTGCAGAGCTGAGATTGTGATGTCATAATGCATCATTCCACCAATACCTAAGAGCCAACCTCATCAGTGAGGTCACAGTGGCTCGATTGTCCTATACTTGGCTCACATAAGAACATAAGAGCTGCCATACTGGGACAGACTGAAGGTCCATTAAGTCCAGTATCCCGTTTCCAACAGTGGCCAACCCAGGTCCCAAGTACCTGGCAGAAACCCAAAGAGCAGCAACATTGCAGAGCTGAGATTGTGATGTCATAATGCCTCATTCCACCAATACCTAAGAGCCAACCTCATCAGTGAGGTCACAGTGGCTCGATTGTCCTATACTTGGCTCACATAAGAATATAAGAATTGCTGTACTGGGACAGACCGAAGGTCCATCAAGTCCAGTAACCTGTTTCCAACAGTGGTCAACCCAGGTCCCAAATACCTAGCTAGATCCTAAGTAGTAAAACAGATTATATGCTGCTTATGCTACGAATAAGCAGTACATTTATATTTGCAGCTGACAATTTGTCACAATCTTACATGACAGCGTCTCCAGTGCGCCTGCTTTCCCTTACCTGATTCTCTTTTAAAGTGATTTTAGCTCATTTTTAAACTTCTATAGTTCTTAATAAATTTATGCACTAAATGTGACTTTCCTCACACAAGGCCATGTTTGTGGAATAATCTTGAACTTTGTTGAACCAGAGACTTCAGTAACTCTTTTAAAGTAATCATATGCCCCTCACAGTTTCCGTAGCCCAAAGGCCACTTGATCAAGGTTGTGTCTCGGTGGTGCCAAACTGTTTCCATTTTACAGTAATGGACCTAACAGAGCCTCGGGCGATATTTGAACATATTGGAATTTTCTTGTCTTCCAAAGTTCTTTTGCTAGCTCTGTGATCAGCATGTTTAGACCTTTGCTTCAGATTCACTTCACATGAATGTCTGAACCAGGAATATCTGAACCAACCTAAGCTAGTATGATTGAACACGGGTGGGTTCTAGTTAACTTATTATGAGGTCTCTTATATCGGATTTTGGAAATGGAGTTAATTTAGATTTGGAAAAAGACGTATGCAATCGAAGACTTTTTGGTTTCTTATTTGTAATTACTTTATACAAAGTAATTATATAATCATTCATCATGCTGAAAGTATCATGGAAAATAAACATAATGGTGTAGGTATTGTTAGAAAATCCAATGAGCTTTGAAAGCATTCATCTATTACAGATTATCTAAAATATTTGTTAAAAAAATCTTGCAGTGCCTCAAGGCTTTGTAGAGCCTGATTTCTTTCACATGGTTTTATCAATGTGCACAGGCTCAAAGTACAAGTCTGGCTCAGTTGTGCTGTTATCTTTCAACTCTGTCTCCAGACAAGTGAGAAGCAAACAAACAGGGCTGAAAGAAAACTTATCACACTCAAACTATGGACAGGGAAAGAAAAGCAAAGTCTGTCCTGGCTCTTACATCTGGATTTATTTAGCATATGTGAAACCTTTCTCATCTGTAGAGAGGTAGAAAATACTCTTATTTACAGGTACTGTTTGGGTATCAGAAAATGAGTGAGTACCAAGAGGTAGGTTCTAAAAACCTCACCCAGAGTTAATGAAAAGAAGCTAAGGAGATCAACTTCTACTGAACCTTTCCAGTCCCAAAGCCTTGGACACAAAAGCTTAGCTCAGCTGGGTCTCTTCTGAGGAAAAACTGCTTGGAAAATCTTGTTTTAATAATGGAGAATTGGGTCCCAGGCCATTGTCACACAACACCACAGACCTGCTTGGCCCTCCAAGAATTTTCTGTTGCTAGTGGAGACATTTTACTCTATTTGTCTGTCATAAATCGATTGCAAGCTCCTTCGAGCAGTAACTGTCTCTTAAGAACATAAGAATAGCCTTACTGGGTCAAGCCCAGTAGCACGTTCACGCAGTGGCCAATCCAGGTCACCTGTACCTAGCAAAAACTCAGAGTAGCAACATTCCAGAATCTCAAAGATTAGCAAGATTTTGGAACCCCAAATAGTAGCAACATTCTATTCAGAATCCCCAAAGAGTAGCAAGATTCTGGAATCCTCAGAGTAGCAACATTCCATGGTACCGATCCAGGGCAAGCAGTGGCTTCCCCCATGCCTTTCTCAATAACAGACCATGGACTTTTCCTCCAGGAAATTGTCCAAACCTTTCTTAAAACCAGCTACGCTATCCGCTCTTACCACAACCTCTAGCAATGCATTCCAGAGCTTAACTAATTTCTTGAGTGAAAAAATATTTCCTCTTATTCATTTTAAAAGTATTTCCTTGTAACTTCATCGAGTGTCCCCTAGTCTTTGTAATTTTTGATGGAGTGAAAAATCGATCCACTTGTACCCGTTCTACTCCACTCAGGATTTTGCAGACTTCTTGCATGTATAATATACAGCCCAGCATGCACCCGCTAGCACTCTAGAAATAATAAATAGTAGTTGTAGAGGTTTCCAGCTTGAAATTGGCATCTCAGAGAACCAAGAAAGCAGCAAGGTCTTTGAAAAAGATGCCATAATTAATCTATTTTTAAAAAGAGAGCAAATTAAATTCACAAAGTGCTTCTATAGTCTATAACCATTTTCTTAGCAGACTATTGTTTTATTTTTAACCTTTCTGCTGAAGTTAGTCCATCCATCATACTGTCCTAACATCCATTTTTTTGAGCTTTGGGAAAAACATGAGTCTTGACTTGACAGCCGCACTAAGACCTATTGATAACATCGTTGAGCTCCAGTCTTCCATCGTGATCATCTTTCATCAGCCAGACTAATCCTCCTTTGTAAAGTGAAGCCAGGAAATAATCTGGAATCTGAGTAGCAGAAACCAGTAAAGAATGGTTTTTACTCCAGCAGGACAAGTCTAGACAGAGTTGTTCCTCGGTGAGATTTTCACAAAGAGTATTTATATATTTCTTTACTGTATAGTAAAATTCAGATGCAAACAGGACTGGCTTTGAGATCCGGAGAGAAACCTGTTACTTAGCTCAGCTTCCTGATCCTTGGGGTGGCTGAGAATTGCAACCCTTCAAAAAGATATAAAAAGGATGGAGTCAGTCTAGAGGAAGGCTACTAAAATGATGTGTGGTCTTCGTCATAAGGCGTATGGGGACAGATTAAAGGTCTCAATATATACTTTGGAGGAAAGGCGGGAGAGGGGAGATATGATAGAGACGTTTAAATACCTACGTGGTTTAAATGTGCATGAGTCAAGTGTTTCATTTGAAAGGAAGCTGTGGAATGAGAGGCCATAGGATGAAGTTAAGAGATGATAGGCTCAGGCGTAATCTAAGGAAATACTTTTTTATAGAAAGAGTGGTAGATGCCTGGAACAATCTCCCAGTAGAGGTGTTTGAATTCATGGAAGACTTACTGGGTCAGACCAATGGTCCATCTAGTCCAGTAGCCCGTCTTCACGGAGGCCAATCCAGGCCACAAACCCAAACAGTAGCAGCATTCCAGAATCTCAAAGAGTAACAAGATTCTGGAACCCCAAAGAGTAGCAAGATTCCATGCTACCGATCGAGGGCAGGCAGTGGCTTCTCCCATAGGCTATTTGTTGATGCCTATTTTTAGGTACTCTTGACAAAGTTGATGAACTATCCATGAGCTTTTTATCCACAATATGGTACCTCCTTGAAGATTGTTTTTATGTTTATTTTATTATATGATTTTTAACTATGCATTTGTTTTTATTATGTCTTCATTTAAAATACTGTGTATGTAAATTTTGTAAACCGTTTAGTTTTAAACGATATATAAATTTTTAAAATAAATAAATAAAATATCATAAAAGCAAGAATGTTTTTAGGGAAACTGACATTTTGCCTCTCCTCTTGGTGGCAGCATTTCTACATCTTTCAGCTGTGGTTGGAGCTCTAGCATAACATCCCTTTCTTCCCTGCCTCCTACCCCACCTCTATTCCCAAATTCAGCAGCCTTCATCCTTCTACTTTCACCTGCCCAGTATACCGTTTCATATACCGTTTTCTTCCCCCCCCCTCAGCAGCATCAATTTCACCCCTCCCTTTCCCTTCTATCCGCACGTTCATGTTAGTCAAATTATGTTTTAATGTTCACTCACTACATTTTATATTTAAAATTTTTATAAAGCTTATTGTAAACCGGCCAGATACTTTGTGATGGTCGGTATATTAAAAAGTCAATAAACTTGAAACTTGACACAGTGCCTAGCATCTTCCCCCTCTCTCTGTCCCCCAAATCCAGGTAAGATCATCAGCAAGGGTAGATGTGATGGATGCTGAGTTACAGGGTGGAGGTGGGATGAGAATCATGCCATGCTTTTTCTGTCAATTCAGTTGTGGAGATGATTCATACAATGGCCGCATTTATTGCCTGGGAGTCTCAGATGTGTCAGGAGAGAAGAATTTGCCCTAGAAAATGGCTTTGCCCAGAATCCACCAATCTCCTTCCTCAATCTCTCTTTCCTTCCCTTTCACCCTCTGCCCAATATCCATCATGGCTTGTGCTGTGTTTACTGTGCTAATGAATTGAAGGTTTCAGATTAAGTGGTGTCATTATGTTCTTTTTTTCCCACCAGTAAAATAATTTTCTTTTTCAAAACAAACAAGATTACGGCAGTGTCAAAGTCCTTCTTATCCTTCTCCTGATTGACAGAAGTTCTTATAAAACTGAGCTTGAACCAGGGAACTCTTGGTTGCAGTTCCATATTTACTGTATAAAAGACTAAAGTGATACAGAGATCTGTCCCTTATTCTAAAACATAACAAATGCTTTCGGATGAAGTACTTAAAGAATATGGGAAACCATGAAGATACGGAAAAGGAAATACAATATTTATATTGCTCAGGAAATTGGGCAATTTTCTCTGACAATGCGTTTCTTGTGATTCTGGGCATGGAACATCAGCCCCGTGGACCAGGCGGGAGTTGTACAGAGCTAAGCTAAAAACAGGCAGGGCTTTCCCTGAATGAATACCTCTTTATAAAATATATTCCTCTCTATAAGAATGATATATTTTATTGGTGGAAAATTATTCTTATAAACGTATAATAGATGCTGCAGATGGGCAGACTGGATGGGCCATTTGGCCTTTATCTGCCATCATGTACTATAACCATAAAGCTCTATGACCTCACAATGCAGGTGTAAAGAGCCTTAGCCTATAGGAAGAGGAGATGCAAATGTTAAGAGCCTTAGCCAATAGGGAGAGGAGGAGATAGTGGATGCTGCGGATGGGCCATTTGGTCTTTATCTGTCATCATGTTTCTATAACCATAAAGCTCTATGACCTCACAATGCAGGTGTAAAGAGCCTTAGCCTATAGGAAGAGGAGATGCAAATGTTAAGAGCCTTAGCCAATAGGGAGAGGAGGAGATAGTGGATGCTGCGGATGGGCCATTTGGTCTTTATCTGTCATCATGTTTCTATAACCATAAAGCTCTATGACCTCACAATGCAGGTGTAAAGAGCCTTAGCCTATAGGAAGAGGAGATGCAAATGTTAAGAGCCTTAGCCAATAGGGAGAGGAGGAGATAGTGGATGCTGCGGATGGGCCATTTGGTCTTTATCTGTCATCATGTTTCTATAACCATAAAGCTCTATGACCTCACAATGCAGGTGTAAAGAGCCTTAGCCTATAGGAAGAGGAGATGCAAATGTTAAGAGCCTTAGCCAATAGGGAGAGGAGGAGATAGTGGATGCTGCAGACGGGAAGAGTGAATGGGCCATCATATTTCTATGATTCTAGGAATTGAATAACTTCACCTGTGAGCTTTGCACAGTGTCAGGAATGTTGCCCTGGAAGGAGCTCTCAACAGTATCAATGGAAATTATTTTGGGAAAACAGAGACCGTCTAACCGAATGGAGTCATTCTAGCAGGATCAGCTTGACAACTCATTGGCAATACTTCACTGGGTGCCATCAGAATCGTGAAGGAAATTAAACAATACAAGAAAATGAAAAATGAAAACCAGCTTCTTCTGTGACTCCTTCTCAGCCTCAAGCTGAGAAACATATTGAAATGTTTAGCAAGGGACTTTGAAAGGCTGCAGATTTCCATGGAAATAATGGCGGGAGTGGCAACATTGGCAGATGAGGTGGGAGCCAGGCCTGAATGCAGTTCTCTAACAGCGATAGCAAATGAAAGCCATGTGGCGAGATTTCTGGAATGGGGTATCAGCTAAAGTTCCTTTCTGTGGGGGCAGTGGCATAGTCAGGGTGAAAGGTGCCCCTCCCCCACCCTCATCTCCGCCTCCCTGATCACCCCTGCTGTGCATTTGCCCTCCCTTCCCTTCCCCCGTACCTCTGGTTGGTCACTGCTGTGAGCAACAAGAATTTCAATGTGCTCCTCGCGACCCCGTCGGCTCTCACGCTGATGTCACTCCCTTTGCGCGGCATCCGTTAGTGATGTTAGCAGGAGAGATGACGCGGTCGCGAGGAGCACGTTGAAGTTGGGGAGGGGAGGAGAGGTGCCGATGCCCCCACCAGCATAGCAGCTGGGGTGGACTGTCCCCCAGCTTCCCTTTACTACCTCACTGGGGGGAGGGGTTGAGGTGGGTTCTAGATGTGGCTTGGATCCTAACCCTCTTTGCACACATGGAAAGACGGCAATGGGGTAGAGAGAGATGGGCAAATAAGTCTGCTGGTGTGCTCTTCCCACCTCATTTGCTGCTGCGGGTCAGAATTGCTTAACCTTTTAGTGCTGACAGACTTGGCAAGTTTATATTGTTCCTAAATAGGGTTACCAGACATTCGGATTTCCTCGGACATGTCCTCTTTTTCGGGACATATCTGGGGGTCCGGAAGGCTTTTCAAAACCTGGCCCTTTGTCCGTGTTTTGAAAAGCTTCCAGCCAGCAGCGACGTTGAAACTAGAGATCTGCACGGGATTCGGGATCGTGGGAATCCCGTGGGGGTCCCGCAGGAATCCCCCCCAACCCACGGGACTCCCATGGGGGCCCCCCTCTGGCCCACGGGACTCCCACATGTACCCCCCTCTGGCCCACGAGACTCCCATGGGGATGGAAGGCTTTGGAAGAAGGGTTTGTCCATATAATATAATGGACACGTCAGCCTTAGTAAAAGAGGGGGTTTATAAGTTAATTACTTGAACAGAAAACAAAAAGGGTTCCACCAAAGAGATTCCACAAGGAAAACAGCAGCGGAAACACAAAATAAACTGTGGAATTGATGATCCTGTCAGAAGTAATTGCTGCTTTTTATGGGGACGGGCGGGGATGGAGGTAATTCCTTGTGGGGATGGGTGGGGACGGAGAGGATCTTGGCGGGGACGGGCGGGAATGGATGGGATTTCTGTCCCCGCGCAACTCTCTAGTTGGAACTTGTCCAAACCCTTCTTAAAACCAGCTACGCTATCCGCTCCTACCACAACCTCTGGCAATGCGTTCCTAAGACAAGTGATATAAGCTGTTTTATCTCCTAACATAGGGAGCTGGCTTGAGCACTGGGAATGTTTCATCAGCGTGTGCAGTGTGTCTGCCACATTACTTATGAAGGGAATTTTTAAAATAAAGTAAAACTCTGGAATCTCTCATGGCACACCTGGAATCTCTTTGGGACACCCTACTATGCCTTGGCACGTAGTTTGAGACACTGCCTTAGAGTCTTTTGGTATTAGGGTGACTACAGAAATAAAAAGAAAATGCACCATAAATCTAGGTATCAGGCTATTGTGTGTGTATGTATGTAGGACTTAAACAACTGTTTCCAAATCCTAACCTTGCTGTCAGACTGGCTTTTGGCTTCCCATCAGACTTTCCTAGCAGAATCGATGTAGATTTCAAGACCATCTGTTTATTTCATGATTACTATTATTTTCTTCTATATTTCTATTTCATAAAGAGAAGAATATCATTATGTCTGGAAAATTTAACAGAAATACCCGAGCATAATCTATTGTCAATACCATATTCAGAACCTCTTATCAATGCAATGTAGGCTCCAATGTAAAATCAGGACATTAAAGGTGTCTCCTTTGCTAAGACACAGTAAAATGTACAGTCATTGTTGCTTAACCACACAGTAGCTGCATATTCAATGTCCCAGCATTGGCATTATAAGCGTCACATTACATAAATATGCAGATAGCGCTTGGTACCGTGCATGGAGCTAGAAGAGAAGCCCAGGTCCAAAGTAAGATCAGCCAATATCTAAAGTAGTGTCACCATTTTGCCTATCAAATGACTTCATGGTTTTCCATAAATGTTGCTTCTTTCCTAAACAGCACCATATCATAGAGCGTTCAAAGACAAGACTTTGGACAATTTTTGCTCAAACTGTGCCCTCTAGTGGAAATTTAAAAAGAAAAAAAAAATCACTTGCTGGGCCAAATTCAAGGATTTTGCAAATGTCCTGTAAAATTTGAAATAATTGCAGGTTCCATTTTTTAGGCTCAAATTGAAGGCATCTAAAGAAATTAAAAATGCCCACATTTATGCAAATTACAGCGTATCAAGCCACCTAAGCAAGTTGCAACAGAGGCAGAAATGTATCGCTTTTCTGGCTTTTTAAACACGTTACAATTTTCTTTTAGATTGTTGTCTTAGGATCTGAGCAGCTCAGTGTCTTTCATTGCATTTCTCATTTTCAATTTGATCATTTATTGGAGGAGGTGCTGTATGTCTGCATGTAATGCTTTGTGAAATCTCGAAAGTTACTCCAGTAATATGGGAAAGAATACAGGCGTTTAAGAAAACCACCCGAACTATTGGTCTTCGCCATCTGATGTTTGTCACATATTGGAGGTGAAGGCGGTATTGACATGGCTGCTAATGTGTGCCGATGTAGTGAGTGCCATCTTTGGTTTACTGACATTCTTCAGAGAGAGAGAAAAACCAGAGACATGCTGAATCCCTGATGGATTTTGGAGTGATTGGACCTGTCCAACAATGACGCTATTGTGCCCTTTTGAATGACTGAGGCAATTTCCATAAGAAGACAGAAGATGATGGCAGAGAGTCCATATGGCACAGACAAATCTCCATTCAAACTACAGTCCAGTCTTTACAATCCTTTCAAAAAGATCCAGTATGCTTATTCCAGAGAAGCCAAGTTACCCTGTTCCAGGCTGGGGATTTCTGACCACTGTTTCCTCTAAGCTAGGGATCTCAAAGTCCCTCCTTGAGGGCCGCAATCTAGTCGGGTTTTCAGGATTTCCCCAATGAATATGCATTGAAAGCAGTGCATGCACATAGATCTCATGCATATTCATTGGGGAAATCCTGAAAACCCGACTGGATTGCGGCCTTCAAGGAGGGACTTTGAGACCCCTGCTCTAAGCTGAGGGGATGTGCTCAGTGGTGCTAGGGATAGGCAGGTTCCCTGGAGTCCTGCAGAGCTTGTCTGTCCCCCACTATTGAAAAATTGATAGTGAAAGAGCACCTCCAACTCAACTTAGAGCGAACAGTGTTTAAGACCACCCCATCCTGGTGTTTTATGAGACTTGCACCACTGATTTCAATGAGCAAGATCAGGGACTGTAAATCCCAGACCTCAATGGGATGTAAATTCAAAAGTAGGGCTACCCTGAAATCTCCAGCCCAGAACTGGGTAGTTTGGCATCTCTGTTATCCAATGCTTTCTTGACTTTTGATATTCTCCTTGTCTCCATCACCTCCAATGCATGGCCTGCTTCATGTGTCCACTTCTCTTGTGTAAAGCATTTTCTTCAATTATTCATGAGTCGGTCCCTTTCATCTTCCAAAGTTTCTTTTCCCTTGAACAAGAAGTAAGGAGCATAATGGAGTGGGCCACTGGAGCATGGTCCTCCCTCTATGCTGTCTAACACAGTTTCAGGAACCAGAGAGCTTCTGAGGCAGGGCCAGAGCTCTGTGTGCTTGGTCCCTCCTACCTACAAAATTTTCCACTGCCCCTGGAAAAAGGCATAACTCTCAAGTGCTTATATCTTGCAGGTAAATCTTCTTTTTTCTGCTGGTGGAGCTTGAAGATCCCTGATGGCCTCATGGTTCAGGTCAGGCTCTTCCTCCTCCTTCCATTTTCATCCTATGCTGAGATGACGCATAACAGGAACTTACTGTTAGAACATCCCAACAGGAGCGTAGCCAGATGGCCAATTTAGGGTGGGCCCAAAAATTCACTCTCCCCAGTGTCCCCTACAAAGAAATACCTGAATTGGTAGGGATCCGCAAGCCATGCCAGCCAAAGACATGCCCTCGTGTAAAGAGTGTCAGGAGCCAGGAAATGCCACAGAGGAACA
Source organism: Geotrypetes seraphini (assembly GCF_902459505.1). Lineage (NCBI taxonomy): Eukaryota > Metazoa > Chordata > Amphibia > Gymnophiona > Dermophiidae > Geotrypetes > Geotrypetes seraphini. The sequence goes on from NC_047102.1 coordinate 2,655,643, forward strand.
GGGCTCTGGAACGCATTGCCAGAGGTTGAGGTAAGAGCAGATAGCGTAGCTGGTTTTAAGAAAGATTTGGACAATTTCCTGGAGGAATAGTCCATAGTCTGGTATTGAGAAAGACATGGGGGAAGCCACTGCTTGCCCTGGATCGGTAGCATGAAATGTTGCTACTCTGGGGATTCTGGAATCTTGCTACTCTTTGGGGATTCTGCATGGAATGTTGCTACAATTTGGGGTTCTGGAATCTTGCTAATCTTTGAGATTCTGGAATGTTGCTACTCTTTGGGGATTCTGCATGGAATGTTGCTACAATTTGGGGTTCTGGAATCTTGCTAATCTTTGAGATTCTGGAATGTTGCTACTCTTTGGGTTTTAGTCAGGTACTAGGGACCTGCATTGGCCATCATGAGGACAGGCTTGATGGACCATTGGTCTGACTCAGTAAGGCTCTTCTTATGTTCCTCTTGGCAGAAAAACTTATGCCCTGTGCAGCATTCCCAAGCCCCTAACATGGCCAGCCTTCATACATGCATGAGGAGTGGGGTGGAAGTGGCTTAGGAACACCGCTGCCGGATATCCAGGGCGTAAGTGTTTCTGCTGAGAAGAGGTCTGTGGATGGCAGGGCTTCTGGATGCCCACCAACCCCACCAACGAAGCACCAATTTTGGGTGAGTCCCGGGGCGAACTAGTGTGGCTAAGCAACTGAAATCCAAATTCTGCACAACATCTTTGCTCTCTATATAGATTCCTTTGCTCGTCTCAAAGACCAGAAGACTGAGAGGGTGGTTGACAATCTGTGAATTAATTAGGGGAATGTGAGGCATTAGATACGGTGGTCAGTTTCCTGGCTCACCATCTCTGAATACAGTCAGCAGCTATAATAGATGTGCAGTGAGCACACATCCTCCTTGTTTTCATAAATGGAAGCTGACAGCCATTCAGCTCGCGGGGAAGCCAATGTCAACATCGTGTAAACCGTGTCAGGAGCCAGGAAATGCCACAGAGGAACGGGGCTCTGCACAGAAACTGGAATGCACATTACTGCTACAGTCCTGAACAAAAAAACACATTTTGTTCCAGCACAGGGTGTATTCTGGACTTCAGTGTAACATCAGAGGAGGCTGAAAACTAGCAAGATGCTTTCGAACCTTAGAAACGTCAAGAAGACGTCTTTGACATCAATTCGCAGAAATTTACGAGCTCTTTTGCCTGCACACTTTATGTGTTTTAACCGATGAAGCCCTCTCCTTATATTTTCACCGTTTTATCTTTCACTTTCCTTTAATTAATGTAGTTCATCCCATTTTCCTATGTCCGTCAATGTCATTGTCTGCGTTTAATTAGGTTCATTATATACGTTATACTTACCTTCCCCCTTTTTAATCATTGTACATCGCTTAGAAGTTTTGATAGGTGATTAATCAAATTTTAAATAAAACTTGAAAACCTGAAGTCAGCTTAATTCTGTTACACAAGAAGAAATTACAGAAATGAGAGTGAGGCTGAACAGGCCACAGTCAGGGAAGAGTCTCCACCGAGCACAATCGCATGTGGTTTTCTACTGGGTCTCAGTTGCCTTACGCTTTTCAGATAATTCCATGAGATCCTTAACAGAATGCTCGACTGGAGGGACACTGGTTCCTAAGAGAACAAGTTAAAAAAGTGTACTCTTTCAGTGATACAATGGCACATTCACAGAAAGGCATATTCTTTCCTCCCTCCCTCCCCTTATGCTCTCCCTCCTTCCACTCACCTCTCTTTCTCTTGCCCCCTGGTTTCTTCCTTCCTTCCCTTGCACTCACTCTTCATTTTATCCTTCTTTCCCCTCCATACTCTTTCTTCTGTCTCTCTCTCTCCCCCTTACATTAATCCTTCCATATATACCTCTCCATCTTCCTCATCCCTCCTTACATTCACCATTGCACTCACCATTCCTTCCATCCCTTTCTCACCTTGCTCACTCTTTTTCCATCATTAAACCTCCCCTTCCCTTCCGTGTACATTCTTTTCATTGCCAATATCATAATGGGTGGCAATCTCCCTTCTTTCTCTCTGCTGCTGGAATTTAGGTTCCTGGCAACAGTTTGGAGAATATAATACATTTCTGGTTGCCATGGACAACAGACACATGGATGTTATGTCTCTGTTCCATTCTTTAGCCAATGCTTAATCCGCAATAGGACACAATAAGACTTTAATTTCCTTAGGAGTCGTCCATGAAGTACTTTATCAAATACTTTCTGAAAATTCAGGTAAACAATGACAATCAACCTACCTTTCTTCACATGTTTATTCACCCCTTCAAAAAATGTAGCACATTGGCTACATCTATGTTAGCTTTGTCCTTCTAATTCATGCCTATGTATGTGTTCAGTAATTTTGTTCTTTATAGTAATCTCTGCCATGTTTTTTGGCACCAATGTCAGGTCTACAACTCCCCAATTCCTCTCAGGATCTCTTTTTAAAAATCGGCATTACATTGGCCACCCTCCAATCTTTAGGCACCATGCTTCATTTTAAAGATAAGTTACAAATAATAAATCTGCTATTTCATTTTTTAGTGTATGCCATCTGGTGCAGGTGATTTGCTACTCTTCAGTTATAAAATAGCTCTATTATATCTTCCAAGTTTACAGAGTTCCTCTGACACATCTATCATGTCTGGCATGGGTATCATCCCCTCATATTTCTCAGTAAAGACCAAAGCAAATAATTCATTTTTACCTATGCTGTGGCCTTGTCTTTCCTGATTGTCCTGTTAACCTTTTGATCATCTAGTGGTCATTTAATTCTCTTCTTGATTTGAATATACGTAAAAAAGTTTTCATTATTTGTTTTTTCTTCTGAGACAAGTATCTTTTCAAAGTCTCACTTTGCCTTCCTTATCGATGTTATGCATTTAACTTGTCATTCCTGTTTCCTGCTACTTTCATTTGGATCCTTCTTCAATTTTTTTGAAGGATGCTCTTGTAGCTTTTTTCACCTCAGCTGCCATTTGGCCTTCCTTTCTCCTTTTTTTTTTTTTTTTTTTACTATACTATACCTCATATGGAATATATCTGGTCTGGGCTTCCACAATGATATTTCTGAACAACTCCACACCTGATGTAAACATTAGACCTTTGCAGCTGATCTCTTTAACTATTTGTGGGCCATTTTCCTCATTTTATCATAGTCTCCTTTTTTAAAAGATAAACGAAAACACAATGGATTTCCTTTATGTACTTAACACCGCTTATTAAATCAAATGCAAGGCTTGTGGTTTTAAATGAGAAGTACAAGGAGCTAGTAATTGTCTTTCATTAGAGTCACAGCAATTAGTTTTGATTGTGATGTAATTTGTTATTTATTTATTATTATTATTATTATTATTATTATTATGTTCTTATATCCCGCCATACCCAAAGAGTTCTAGGCGGTTTACATCCATTACATTAGGATCCGGTCTGAACCCGGATTTACAAAAATTTTGTCGGAATTGCAGGTAGCGTGGAAGGAAGCAAAGTAGTTTTAGCACAGGTTTATCGTAGTTGGGTGAGAAGATAAAATGGAGGGTGTGGGAAACCAGAGGAGGGGGGGGAGAGGGATGTGGGGGGTGGGGGGGTTGGAGTGTATGCGGGGGGTGAGGATTAAGGGTCTTGTTCGCGGAAGAGGTGTGTTTTGAGAAGTTTTCTGAAGTCTAGGTAGGTCGGGGCCTCTAGCATCATTTGGGCTAGCCAAGGGTTCAGCTTGGCCGCCTGGAAGGCGAAGGTTTTGTCGATGAATCTTTTGAGCTGGCATGATTTTATGGAGGGGAAGGTAAACAACTGGATTCTGCGGGATTTCTTGTTGGTGCAATACATGTTGAAATGTGGGGAGAGGTATTTTGGTGAGAGACCAAATACTGTCTTGTAACAGATGCAGGCGAACTTGTGGATCTAGCTCATATCTTTGTTCAGTAGTAACTCTAGGTGAGCTACTTTCAGGCGCATTTTGCTGTCCCTGGAGGGCTTACCACGGAAGCTTGAATCTGAGTAATTACAGGGCCCTTTTAATAGAGTATAGAAGAATCTGTGCTTACCACATTCTAACGCAGGACTTTCCCATGCATGTGGCACCTTTTCAGGTTTGTTTGTTTTTTATTTGCAAGTCGAGCGCTCATTTGTCATTAGCATGTGGCATCTACACTTACCGTCTCCTAAGCAGGAGGCACTGTGTTAACATTGCATTATCTGTTTAGTGCATGCTTATCATAATGTGCTAACTAGATAATGCAGGAATACCCACTCTCTGTCCATGACACCCCTCCCCCCCGAAAAAGATTTCTAAAAAATCAGTGATACAGGTTTACTACACAAAAATTGTCAAAATACTACAAAATGCTTTAATGCATCTTGCTGTAGCCTGTTCTCGCATGCTAACCACATAACCATATGATGAGGGCTTAGTATCCTTAAGTATAAGGACCGCTGAGTGACTTTCTCACGATTGCAAGGAACAGTGGTGGGATTTGAACCTAGCTGGCTTCCATGCTTTTGAGGCTGGTGCTCCAACCTCTTAGCTAATCCCCGTTCCGTTATTTGCCTGTAAACTCACCGCAAATGAACTTTTGAAAAATTATCAACTCTTAATATTTATTTGGTTGTATATCCTGACCTCCCCAAAGAGCTCCAGAATGGGTTACAGTTTAACATTCACAGTGTTAAAATATAACATTACATAGGGTTACAGTTGACATTCATAGGGTTACAACTTTGCAATCAAGATGTGCAGTCACCTTTCCTACAGCATGTTGCTTAAATGAGGTTCAATAGACAAATTAATTTTGATAATGTATATTGTTGCAATCTGTGATTTATATATATTTCCCATTTAAGTCAATATTCAAGATTTGGGTTTTTTTTTTTGCCAGGTATTAGTGACCTGGATTGGCCACCATGAGGATGGGCTACTGAGCTTGATGGTCCTTCAGTCTGTTCCAGTATGGCAATTCTTATGTTCTTATATGAGCCAATTATAGGACAGTCAAACCATTGTGACCTCACTGATGAGGTTGGCTCTTAGGTATTGGTGGAATGAGGCATTATGACATCACAATCTCAGCTCTGGAATGTTGCTACTCTTTGATTTTCTGCCAGGTACTTGGGACCTGGATTGACCACTGTGAAAACAAGATAACTAGTAAACAGAAGACAAAGTTGCCCAAATTACCCCCCCCCCCACACACACACACACACTTTATCTGTATTCTTTCAGTGGCTCCAAAGATTTACAGAAACAAAGAAACCCACCAATAATCTTCTAATTTATAGTTCTGGCCATTTTTGCCCTTAGGAAATATGTCTTGCACAGCATATTCTAATCTAATCTAATCTTCCATTTGTGAGTTGCACAAACCAATACAAACTCAAGGCGACAGATCAAAGAGGAAGTGGGAATGTAATAGAGGAGGGGGACATGGAGAAGCCAGGAGAGGGGCCTAGAAGTAGGGGGTGCAATCCAGAAGCTGAACAGTCAAATGTCAAAGAGGTGGGTCTTTAGGTTTTTCCTGAATGCGGTGTAGTTTGTCTCTTTCCTGATTGCTTCTGGGAGGTTATTCCAGGTTTTTACACCTAGATAGGTTAATCATAGTGGAGGTATTTTGTGGATGGCAGGTTTAGTTGAATTCTGTTAAGGTTTCTTCTTGATGTCGACCAAACAGTAGAGAATAGTTGGATGAGAGGGGCTGCTGAATGTAAGTACAGAATCTGGTGTAGGATACATGAAGTTTTGGAAATTATTTGGGATGATATTGGGAGCCAGCGTAGTTGCCTGATGAAGGGTTGGGATTGAATTTGTAGATTAGTCTAACGGCTGTGTTCTGGATATTGGATGTCCTGGAAATGTTGCAAAGTCCCCAGGGCAGGTCTATCAGATTCTATCTGCTTGTTTTATGCTCCACAAACATACAAAGAGATGGTCATTTCCTCTCCCTGAGGGCCGTATTAGAAAGGATTCTTTCTAGTGCACAAACATGGCTGTGAACTTCTCCAATTCTTCTCTCGTTTCATTAGTGATCTCACCCTGTAATCTTCTAATAAGAACTTGAGTATATAGTCCTATATTACAGCTCTTTGAATAAAGATTTCGAAGTGATAAACACACATATCGTGTTCCAACTTAGACAGGTATGTTGAGGGAAGGGATGGTGGCCAAAGTCTGTTAACCCTAAGCTCCTTCTTTCTTATGCAGGCTCAACTGTTTTTATCGTGGACTCACACTGTACATTGTGTGCCAGGAAAAGTATTTGTGTGGCTTGATATCTTTCCCATCCGAGCTCTTACTTTTGGAATTTTTTTTGTCTGCACACCAGGCGATGTGATCTCATCATGCTTTCATTTAGAACATCTAACAAAAATTGGTCCACAGTCAACGTTAATTCAAAACAGGAAAAAAGGTTGAAAAGGACAGATTACTATTAAATAAATAATTTAAAGAAATTGTTATATATATGTGACTGTAAAACCCATCCTTAAACAAGAAAATGCTATCAATTATGTTGTGGATTACATATATTTTAGTTTTTTAGAAGTTTTAGTTTTTTATTTTAATAAATATGTATGTATTATTTATTGTTTGGTTGTATAATTTTTTATATATTTTATTAATTCTTTTTAATTTTTTATTATTGTTTGTTGGATGGACATCAGTATGAGCCCTGTGAAAGGTGCCCGGTATAAGGCTCAGGCAGTAACTTTGCGATGACTAGCATCGTCCAGATGATATCTGGATAAAGATTGCTGCCTCATACATCATATTTGTCCATAACCAAAAAACAAATCCACAAAAATGAAAATAAATCACCAAACTGTCCCTTCCAATCTAAAATCCCCGAGATGTGGCATAAAACCTCCTAAGGGTGAATTAAATCAGGTATCTGTGGCAAAAAAATGCTGTTGCTGAAATAAAGTGTGATGAAATATAAATAACTTAAAAAAGTACTAATAAAGAAATTGAAATATTCAAAACTTTCACAGGGCTCATACTGATGTCCATCCAACAAACAATAATAAAAAATTAAAAAGAATTAATAAAATATATAAAAAATTATACAACCAAACAATAAATAATACATACATATTTATTAAAATAAAAAACTAAAACTTCTAAAAAACTAAAATATATGTAATCCACAACATAATTGATAGCATTTTCTTGTTTAAGGATTGGGTTTTACAGTCACATATATATAACAATTTCTTTAAATTATTTATTTAATAGTAATCTGTCCTTTTCAACCTTTTTTCCTGTTTTGAATTAACGTTGACTGTGGACCAATTTTTGTTAGATATTGTATGGACAGTATTGGTCACAGAGTCCTCAAGGGTTTCTTTATACTCTTCATTTAGAACAAACATTTCATGATGGTGCTTTTTCTTCTAAGGCAGGATAAAAATGTGTTTTGCAACCAAGGATTAAAGGGGCAAGAACCCAAGGCACCAAGTTTGTTCTGGCACTGCTAACGCTTGCTTTGCTTCTGTTGTGTGCACGGTATCTCTGGAGAACAATGTACCATTTACCTTTTATGATTTTATTCTGGTCCCAACTCAGGGCTCTTCAAGTCTTGGGAGTCTTCAACGTGATCCTGAAGAATTAAATCCTTAAATTTACCTCTAATCCCATCCCAGTAAAGGTAGATTATAGGGATGGGATTAGAGGTAAGTTACAAAATTAATCAGGGACCACTGTTCAGGCACTAGGCCTGATGGGCCGCCACGGAAGCGGACCACTGAGCAAGATGGACCTCTGGTCTGACTCAGCGGGGGCAACTTCTTATGTTCTTAACTCTTTTACTCTCCCTTCCAGCTCTATTTGATTGCAAGATTGATTTAGAAAACAAATTCCCTATTATTGGTGAATAAATATGTGAGAAGCTTGTGGAGTTTCAATTGAAGCTAGAATATTTGGGTATTCTTTTTCTGATGAATAATAAGAATAGGAAAATGTATTTTTATATGAAAGTATTTTATTATATAAAGGAAAATATCTACAGTATTTCAGGTAAGTTCTTTCTTACATAAAGCTAGTATGATTTGACGGAAAACTGCAAACAATAATTTCCTCCGCATCCTTCTGGGAATATGGGCAACGGGAGGAGTGTACACTGCTTCTTAGCTTCCTCCAAGAATACAACAAAAAAGTCCAAGATTTGCATCAGTAACTTTTTTCCTAATGTAGAACTTTCTAGAGTTTTCAATGTGTATTTTATCATCAAAGCTTATACTGTCTTGAGTCTTTGGGCTGTACAAATCACAGCACCCTTTTATTAAATCTCTTTTCTCCCCTCATTTACAAATCATTTTAAAATTCTGACAGAGATTTAAAGAAATAATAGCGGTAATAAAGACACCAACCAAAAGCTGTAGAAACCCCCTCTTCCAAAAAATAACCCCCCCAAAAAAAACAAACAAACAAAACAAGCAGCCGAGATAAAACATGACCAGGTGCAAACAGAATCATGAAGGGCAAATGAATGCTCCTGACAAATCAGGAGCCAAGCAAACCTAATTTGGATTTAAGAGCAGGAGCAGCATAAGACTTTCTAATTGGAGGTGGAAAGTTTGTTTTGCAGGATGAGGCATCTTCAACTCTTCCTCTGTTGCTCATTTCGGAGCCTGGAGGGACTGCGCAAGGCTTCGCATTCTGGACAGAACCACATCCCAGTCCAAATAGGAACCTTCCAGATGGCGGGATACACGCTCATCAGACTGATAGTGGCGGCGGCCATGAAGGAGTCTCCAGTTGTCAAAGGTCACAATGTGGCCTGTCAGTAGAAGTAGAGAAAGACAAGTATTACAGAGTCACAAAATCAAAAAAACGCAAGTGTTTCAGAGTGGAGGAAGCTACACCGAGGTTGCAAATATAAATCTCTTTAAATGTTCAACAATTTGAAGATTTCATCAAATGTATTTATTGGATCCAAGTCAGAACAGCAGAGATCCTCTTTGTGATTTTTGATATCTGTCACCCCTGGAAGACCATGGAAGGGGAGATGGAAACCAGGACCAGGGTGCCCTCTCACTGGCATTAACAGCAAGAAAACCCAATTTTCTGCAGAGAACGAGTTCTTTTATTAGGCTAGTGAAGAACTGAGCAAAGACAACTTTGCACATAATAATTCAAGTTTCCCTGGTCCCTCATTCAGAGGCAACACAAACACAACAGTAGGTACATAAAATCCCGAATGTCCATGGCAGGAAGAGTGCCCAATTCCTCCTGCCACCTCCCGAAAACAACATCCCCCGGCAGGATAGATGCCCAGTCACAGGTCACAGCCTTTAGCCCTCAGATCCTTAAATGCCTTCCCCAACATTTTCATGTGCTCTGTGAGGCAACATGGAGCAGGTCTTGCTTTCAGTGCAGGATTGTGATTTCTCAGGGATGTAAACACTAATAACTGACCTGGTTTCATCCGATAGCAAAACACATTTGTGGCGTCGTTCATAAGGCTAACGAACTTCTTCAAAGCAGCATAAAATGGCTGTACTTGCTCAACAGGAACGTCAAACACAGAGTCCCTGGTTGCGTTGTTAAAATTAATACGGAGAACGTGTCCGTTATCATCCAACCTGTACGAAAGAAGGTGAAAGTTAGTTTTCTCACGGAAAACAGAAGACAATTCCTGATTGAATGTCTAATGATATTCCGTCTCCTGGATCCCGTCTTGAAGAAGATGGCATTGCCTTTGAAAGCTTGTCAAAAAATGTATTACGTCAACCCAATAAAAAGGCATCTCCTTAGTTTCCACTCTTATGTTTTATTTTATTTCTACTTATGACTTTTAAAGTAGACCAACATGGTAACCACACAGTTTGATCTTGGATCATGCAATGTAGGCTGGGTCAATAATTTCAGCACTTTCTGTATCAGACTCCGGGAGGGAGGTTTTTAAGCTACTCCTGGCTTTCCTCCAACCTATCCTGATGCATTATGGGATCTGCAGCACTGATTTCAATAGGTACAATCAAGGACTACAAATACCACATTACTTTTAAGAGAGGTTTGGACAATTTTCTTGAGGAAAAGTCCATAGTCTGTTATTGAGAAAAACATGGTGGAAGCTGCTGCTTGCCCTGGATCAGTAGCATGGAATGTTGCTACTATTTGGGGTTCTGTAATCTTGGTAATCTTTGAGATTCTGGAATGTTGCTACTCCTTGGATTTTGACCAAGTACCTGGATTGGTACGCTCAGAAGCACTTTGAGATGAACGTTTTAACACCAAGACTGGTTAAAAAGTCTCCCTTCTGGAACTGGCAGCTCTGGACCAAGCCAGTCTTGGTTTTAGCACACCATAACCTGGGAGATGAATTCTGTTCTTAAGAAAATCAGACCTACAAGTCCATGCATGCAGCGGGATTAATCTGTCCCTTATGACAGGGAATTGTTAGAAACATGCTTTGCCAACCAAAAAAGAAAGAAGGAAAATTATGTGTAGCCACTAGGGGGCAGCAAAGACCTTTTAAACCTTCTGCCCCTGGTGGTAAGTGAGAGTTAAAAAGTCTTTCTGTTTTCATCCATTTGCATTCAGCTGTTCACTGTTCCCCACAAGGCTCTTGTTCACCGCCAGTATGTTCTGAGGATGAACACAGTCACAATAGTCCAGCTGACATCAAAGTGACAGAAAAATAATGGATTTTAGTAAGCCATTATGTTCTTGGCAACCTGGTTGTTATTTTTTTTTTCCAGTTAAAAGAACAGAAAACTCTATTTGTGAACAAACTGACCCCCCCCCCCCTCATGTGAGAAGAATAATTTTTATAGAATTAACAGACCATAGCAGAGGGAAAACTTCATGAGCAAAACTCCAATTTCCACTACTGGGCTCTAAAAGTGTCATGGATACGTGTGATAATTTGCTACCAAATCTCATGACAGAATTACTGACCTATCATTATTCTAATCAAATATGACTCCTATTGTCCATGCAAGATCCAAATTTGCTTTGCAGTTATAGACCACATCTAGGGGAGATGGCCTGAAAGACTATTAATGCATCAAAATTAATGAGTTTCAGGAAGTTAAGAGGACCAAAGCTAGTAGTAAAAATTACCCGATTAGCGTTTTTAAACAGACCAGAAGACAGAAGGATCCAGTAATTTGTTCCGGGGGTCACACACGGTGCCAGCAGAAAAGGCAGGATTAGACCTTGCATAATCCAAAGATCTGCTTAATCTCCAGGTCCAGTGCCCTTTCCTGATGCAGACAACACATTAGCTTCACAGCAGGCCTCTCGCTGTGTCCTGGCTATCACAGGGTGAAGTAGTACTTACTCAATAATACTGTGTTTGGACTGGAGGGAAAAATCACAATAATCGACTCCGGTGTCTGTGAAATCGACTAGAACAGAAGACAGTATGTGAAAAGCTTCAGGATCAAGCTCTTTCAGCTGGTTGCACACATGGAATCCATCCACCACTTCACTTTCACCTCCAACTTCTGCTTGCTTTAAACAGTGGAGAAACTGAACCTACAAGAAATGAACAAAAATATAAATTGCAGCTCAGTCCCACCCAGAGATCCTTTCCCAGAGTGATCCCACCCAGAGACCCTTTCCCAGAGTGATTCCAGGCAGGGATATTTTCCCAGAGATTTGCTGTAGTATGCCCCTGTGTAATTGTTCTACTGTGTAATTGTTCTACAAGACCCTTAAAGACCCATAATGCCCCTTCTTCAATCCTCCTCCTCCCTCCTACCGAAACTTTCTCCCCCCCCCATCTCCCTCCTTCTTCCTCCTTGCTGTTCGCAATTCTATGATCAATTTGGAATGTAACCTCTAACCAAAGTGAACCGCCTAGAACTCTTCTGGGTATGGCGGTATACAAAAATAAAGTTATTATTATTATTATTATTACTACCTGATCTTTGTTGATATTACATCAGGATGGAAAAGTTATTTTACTGAATCCTTCATTGCAGGCTATAGGCCAGGCTGGCTTAGTCAGAAAAGATGCCAAGTTACCTAGTTGCAGGCTAGAGATTTTGAGACAGCCCAGGTTTTGTACTTACATCCCAAGGCAGCATGGGATTTGTAGTGCCTGATCCTGCCATCAGTGGTGTAGTAAGGGGGGTGGAGTGATCCGTCCTGGGTGCCAGCACCCATCTTCCTCTCTGCCCTGCCTCTTCCTACTCCTCCCCTCACCACGCACGTGCACCCTTCCCTTCCCCCGTACGTCTAATTGTTCACTGCCACGAGCAACGACTTCAATGTGTTCTTCATGGCCACATCAACTCTCCCACTGAAGTCACTTCCAGGTACCACATATAGAAAGTGACATCAGAAGGAGAACCAATGGGGTTGCGAGGAGCACATTGAAATTCTTGTTGCTCGTGGCGGAGCGGGGGGGCAGAAATGAGGGCAGAAGAGGGGTGCCATCACCTCAGATATCTCTCACCCTTGCTATGCCACTGCTTGCCATTGAAATCAGCGCTGTAAGTCCCATAATGCACCAATACGGGGTGGTTAGAAATCAACTTGGCACATCTGAGTCAATAACCTCTTGACTTTTCATCTTAATAACCCCCCCCCCAACTATAATACACCTAAGTTCTTCAAGGGTAGTGAACAAGACAAGACAAAGCTGTCCCTGTAATAAACCAAAAACATTCATGATATATTAGGAAGATTCAACAAATGGGACAGACCCCCCCCCCCTGCCACCACCATCACCACCACACACACACTTTTTCTGTGAAAACAAGCTCAAGGTAGCACTAAACAGGGTGAGTCAAAGAGGATAAATGCAGAAGGACACGATACTACTCGAAAGGGTCCAGAGAAGAGCGACTAAAATGGTTAAGGGGCTGGAGGAGTTGCCGTACAATGAGAGATTAGAGAAATTGGCCTTCCTCTTCTCCCTTGAAAAGAGGAGACTGAGAGGGGATATGTTTCAATCATGTCCCCTCTCAGTCTCCTCTTTTCAAGGGACTAAACTAAACTAAATCTTAGGTTTGTATACCGCATCAGCTCCACATTCGTAGAGCTCGGCACGGTTTACAGTAGAAGGGATAGAAAGGAACTACAACGAAAGCTAGAGGTTTACAGGGAATGGGATAGATAGGAACTACTATGAAGGGTTAGAGGTCCAGGTATGAAGAGTTTTAGAGGCTTAGAATGTCGAGGAAGGAGTAGGTATCAAATTTTTTTTGAGAATAGCCAGGTCTTCAGATGTTTGCGGAAAAGTTGGAGAGAGCTCAGGTTCCGAAGAGGGGAGGAAAGGTTGTTCCAGAGCTCGGTGATTCTGAAGGGAAGGGATGTCCCTAGTTTTCCTTTATGGGAAATGCCTCTTAATGAGGGGAAGGATAGTTTTAATTTGTTGGTGGATCTGATGGAATTAGGGTTAGAGGAGTTCACCTTGTGCCGATGCCCACATTAGGCCCCTGCTCTGAATATCTTTCACGAATTCTGTCTATGGCTGGTAGTGTTTCAAAATTTGCTTTGTTGAAAAGACTGAAAAGTCAATATTCTTTTTGTCTCTGTGATTGACCCAAGGAATATCTGGCACATCAAAGGGACTGGAGTAAGCAACATCTGTTTCACATTAATGAAATAGCTCCCATGCCCACTACACATTAACTGTTAATAACCAAATTAATTTAACAAGTAACTCATTAAAGGATGGCATGGATATTCGCAAAAACAGCCTGTTTGCTAGCTTTTAGCAGGAAACAAAGTAACACAAATATCTGAAGACCCTGCGGTCAATATTCAAAGTGATTTCAAGGGATGGTAGAGGAGCCTGGCTTGAGCAGGTATATTTTCTAGCATTTAACTGGTTAATGAATCAGCACTAGCTGATAACGCTATAGCCAGAAATTTTCTGGGTGGTACAGGGACACCTAAGTTAACTAGACAAATTGGACCGCAAAAGTATCATTCCTATCACTGTCTACTTTCATTTAGGAAGAACAAGACAGAAAAGGTGACCTATAATGCTCAATTTCTTTATTGTAATCAAAACTCAACACGTATGTGTTTCCACCATATGGCCTGCCTCAGGAGTCTGTGCCACAAATATTCTAAGCCTTGCAACCATGAAGCTTGAATTCAGACTATAATAGATAAATCAAAACCATAAAAAGCGTGTCGGCTGAACTAAGCAGAATGGCAGCTTTTCTGAAACGTGATGAGTCTTGATTACAATAAAGAAATTGAGTATCACAGGTCACCTTTTCTGTCTTTCTTGTGCTTTCCACCATGGTAAGGTAGGATCTCCTGTCTGGGTGCTTCATTTAGGAAGATACATGCTGCATATCACATTAAACCTGATAAAGGATAGCCAGCCACAGATAACTGGATGTTCAACATAGGCCGACACTGAAATCCAGACATAATGCTGGCAGTGGCCAAAACCACAAATTGACTGCCCCGGCTTGAATATTTATCCCTTTGTTTCTATGGGTTTTCTTCCCCCTTTGCTGTGTTAAATGTGGCGGTAACTGTTTGAAGGGGGAACAAGCTCACTGGGAAGGTTTCTGGGGAGAATTATGCCCTACCATGCCACTGGCGCTTCATTTCTGAAGCAGGTCTTTGGCTTCACTGAGGTCCTGGAGCTGTGGTTTTATGAGATAAAATAATGGCCTGAACCAAAACTTAAAGAAAGTCTAGAAACCATGTCCTAGGGAAGTTTGAGTTCCCAGAAGTTCTTTCATCACCTCGAGACCTACAAACCAAGAGCTGCAAAGGGGGAGGGGAAGTGAATTTACAAGGATATCTTACCCCGGGTGGATACTGAAGAGCAGGATAGTCCGTGTGGAGACTTAGCTTCTCAGACGTGTATGCAACATTATTTGCATCTTTTTTATCTTGCACTTGCCACGTGTATCTTAAAAAGAGAGAGAAAAAGACCAGTTGCTGAATGAGCAATTTTGACGCTCTGTGGTGAATCTAGAGAGTCCACAACACACTTACAGCTAACAGAAAAGCAAGCACAGCGCGGTGGAAGAGAAGGGTGACAGTCCAAACAAGAAGAGTCTCCAATAACAAGAGAAATCAATTACTGTACTTGTATTTTGTACTGGAAGGGAAAGTAACAAATATAGAAAGAATCCATGCTTCAAGTAAAAAGTAAATTTAGTGACAAGAGTTCACATGAAGCAAAGGGAATACAAGTTGCAGACAAAAAAATAAAGAGAGACAGAGAGTAACTGTGTGGGTCTGAGGGAAAGTGTGTGTGTGGGGGAGGGGGGATTCATGGTGGAGAGAAAAGAAATGAAGGTGAGGAAAAGGTGGGAAGTGGAGGAGGGAGTAAGACAACGAGAAAGTGAGAAGAGAGGCTGGAGAGAGAAACCATGGAAAGACAAATATGCAGTACATGAAGGAAAGAGACATTATGATATGGGAAGAAGACTGGAAGAGAATCTAATCTAATCCTTCGTTTTATAGACTGCATCATCCCTGCAAAAGAAGGCTTTGTGCGGTTTACATGAAGACTTTGCATAGTATATAAAAGAAGAAAACCTAATCTGAAATAGCAGAAAGAAGAAAGTCTTGCATTTTTTTCGAAACATTTGATAGGTAGGGCATGACCGCAGACTGATGGGTAATTCATTCCATAAATAGAAAAGAGCAAGGACGCAAAACTTGACTCCTTGACTGGACACCTTTCAACAATGGAAAAAAGACAGCTTATAAGCAGCAGAAGATCAACGGCCACCTAATTGTACATAAAATATTCTATCCCCCCTTTTATGAAGCTGTGTTAGGCTTTTTTATCACCGGCTGCACTAGTATTAGCTCTGACACTCAAAGAAGCTAATGCCGCCACGGCTGGCATTACAAAAGCCTAATGTGGCTTCATAAAAGGGGGGGGGGGTTAAAAACTAGACAGGCATATTTGAACTTGACTGAATAGGAAGCCAATGTAGTGATCTCAAGAGGGGCGTGACATGCTCACATTTACTTTTGTTAAAAGTCAGCTGAGATGCAGTATTCTGTATCAGTTGTAGATGTTTTAAATTAAGTTTCATAAAAATTTGTATACTGTCTATCAGTCTTCTAAGCAGTTTGTACATCATAAAAATAGTAAAAAAAAAAAAAAAAAAGGGTAACACACATTAAAACATACAGGACCTACTGGAACGATAAGATCAGCCCCTACTATAAAAAACTACATTGGCTTCCAATTGAAGCGCAAATACTATTCAAATTTGCTTGCACCTGTTTCAAGCAAGCCTGGGGACTAGCACCCTCATATCTACAAACTCACTTCATCCTACACAACCCCACACGAGCGACCAGAAACAAAAATATCTTTGCATACCCAAAGATCACTGGCTGCAGATACAAATCATTTCTGGATAGAACCTTTAAGTTCCAAGCGAACAGACAACAAGTTTGGCTGAAAAACTACATAAATAAACCTAATCAGTCTTACAGTGCATTCCGCAAATCGATCAAAACCGCCTTATTCGCAAAATTCACGGACTAAAACGGTCCCCCCCTTCAATAGGACTCCCTCACTGTAAACGCCTTTCTTTCTCTAAAGATGCCCCTCACGTATTCAGATATTCGCTTTCCATAGAACTCCAACTCAATGGAAGTTCTAAAGAAATACTCAGATATTCATTACCTATTGAACTCCAAACTATACGTAACTTTCCCTTCTACAATATTGTATTATATTTAGACTCATTGTAGGATACTGTATTTAGACTTATGTATAGTATTATATTCAGACTTATGTATTGTATTGTATTCAGACTTATGTATTGTATTGTGTTCAGATTTTTGTATTATATTGTAGTTAGACTCGTACTATATGGTACTGTATTGTATACAGAATCTTTGTATTGTATTGTATTGTATTGTATTGTATTGTATTGTATGTTGATTTACTGTATTGTATTGAGACCTCTTGTTATTCGCTGATTGTCCAGCCTTCTTACACTGTAAACTGCCTAGAAGTCGATTGACTATGGTGGTATAGAAAAATAAAGTTATTATTATTATTATTATTATTAAGGTAACGAATTACATTATGAAATAGAAAAGAGAACCATATAGGGGAAATACAAAAGGAAGGGGGATCCCATCTAATAACCAAAGCAGAAATAAAGAGAAATGTTTCATAAGGTAAGTGCATTAGAGGTTGAATGCATCTATAAAAAGAAACATCTTGACTCTTCCTTTGAAACGGCTTCATCCTGTAGTTCCGTAATGAGTTCCAAAGAGATGGGGCTGTGACGGATGAGTTTGTTGTCCGTGTAGTGCTAATAATATGGAGAGATGGAACCGTTAAAATATTTTGTGATTGTGATCTCGGTGTTCTAGCTGGGATGTAGGGAATTAGAAAATGGTTTAAGAATTCTGGCTGGTTGTTACGGAGTGTTTTCAATGTTAAAAGTATGATTTTGTAGGTTATTCTGTGTGGAATAGGGAGCCAGTGAGCTTTTATCAGAAGAGGTGTGACATGGTCAAAATTTTTTGCATTTCCAATAAGTTTTATGGCCGTGTTTTGTATAACTTGCAAGCGTCCGATTTCTTTCTGCATGATGCCCTTATATAGTGAGTTGCAGTAATCTAAACATGAGATCAACAGGGAATGTACTAATATGTTCAATGCAGAGGACTCAAGGACTTTGGAAAGAGAACATATTAATCGAAGCCTATAAATGCATTTTTGAATGACAGCACTGATTTGCTGGTGAAATGTTAGTTTACTGTCCAGGATAACTCCCAGGAGCTTTATAGATGACACTATGCGCAAAGGTGTGGAGTTGAGACTCATGGGTGGGTGATTGTAGTTGCATTCCTTCTTTGCAAGGGAATAATATTGTTGATGATTCTGAGATACTGAGAACATTACCTTTACTAATACTACAATAAACTGAATTACAATAGTCCAATTGAGCTAATACAGTCGACTGAACAATCGCAGCAAAATGATGTTGATAGAGTAGGACTCGTGTTGACTTTGTGTGACATAAACTTAGAAAACATTTTCGCACTAGATTATTTATCTGTTGCCGAAAAGATATTGTAGAATCTAGTGTAATACCCGATATTCTTGATGAGTTTTCGTAGGCAAGGCTTCTCCAGAGTCTAAATAAATATGATTAGGAAGTTTCGGACAATCAGGCCCTGATCACAACAATTTACCCCTTGTTTTACTAAGGTGCACTAACCAATTAGCGCACACTAAATGCTAACGCATTAGTGTTTAGCGCACACTAAATCGATTAGCGTGCGCTAATCGGTTAGCGCACTTTGGTAAAACAGGGCCTTAGTCTTCACAGGGTTTAACTTCGTCTTGGCCAAAGTTGACCACTGTAACCATCTGGTAATACAAAACCAAATATTGGAGGCAAAGTTATTTAAACCTGGCCTAACTTTTGTAGTATAAAAATATCTGCATATGTAAAAAGAAATTCACCTGGTACTAAAGAGAGAACACTTAGGCAGTGGCGTAGCAAGGGTGAGAGATGCCCAGGGCAGTGGCACCTCTCCCCCGCCCTTGTCTCTGCCCCTCGCTCCTTCCCCAATCCCACCTGCCGCCTACACCTCTTCCCTTGTATTTCTAATTGTTGCTTGGGCCAGTCAACAACGTGTTCCTCGCAACCCCCATCAGCTCTCCCTCTGACGTCACTTTCTATGGCTTAATTTTGCTTAGTTTTTGCTTAGGCCAGAATTTTACCTAGTCACTGGTGGGAAATCTTGCAAGAAAGGGGCACACGGAGTTATCGCCTAATTCCAACTGCATATGTGCTTTGGAATATTGACCCAAAATGAAAAATGAAAGCCACCCATCAAACGAAAATAACCTATATTTGTCATAATTGAAAACAGGCCTGCATCTACATATATGTACATTTTCAGCTGCAAGTCTACCTGGTTTAATTATCCACACATTGGGTTTTGAAATTTCAAAGGGAAAAGACTAAAAACTTCCCAGTGTTTCATGCAAGCATAATACTCTGATGCAGAGCTCGCCAAGTCTCTGATCATAATAAGGAACAGAAGAGCGTCAATCAGAGAAGTTCTCAAAGTAGACTGCAGCAGCGAGCAGCTGGCCCCGGCTTCACACAACTCAGTTCTACACAGAAAGGCAGCTTCTGACATAGCAGAGGGTAATCAGTAGACAAAAGGCACATGGACACTCATGAAAGCAGATAAAAGAAAAATCGACATCTTCAAGCTGTGGTGCTGGAGAAGACTTCTACGAATCCCATGGACAGCTAGGATCACCAACCAAGATGTTCTTGATCATAGAAACCCAGAGTTGACCCCGGAAGGCAAGATTACCAGACAGAAACTGACCTATTTTGGAGATGTGATGAGGGCGAATTCACTAGAAAAGGAGGTGCGGGAATGAACATCAAGCAATTGAAAGAAGCTGGTAAGGACTGGCCTACAGAGTATCTAAGGGTTGGACATGACTGAATGGACAGTAGTGGTAGTCTATGTCTGGAAAGGGATGGCCAGGCCAGGGATTTCACAATTTACACTTTATAATAAAAGCTCAGTGAATATGGAGCTTTTTATAAAATATATACAACTCCAAGGTGAAATTGGGGGACAAAACATTTTTTAGATACTGTAGGTCACCAAAAGTTGGGTACACAAAAATAATTGGTGTTAATTGGCACTCATTTGGGTTTAGATGTGGATCTGTCCTGCACCCTCAACAGATCAATGCGGCTTACAAAACACAATTAAATCAATTAAAAACAAGAAAAGAACACTAGTATCAGTAGAAAAGCCCTAACCTAAATATTAAAAGAAAAACAAAAAAAAACAAAACTCTTCGACGTGGTCTCTTGGATGCAGTCTTCTCTTGTCCGCCAACAATCTAAGAATTATGACAGATTAAGTGCCAAATTAAAAAACTTTTCAACATAGACTTAAATTTTATGAATTGAAAGTTCATTTTGACTAAATGTTATGGGGATGTGGTCACGGGAGGGGTTCTGCAGGTCAGGGGCGTTCCCAGAATTTAGCTGAGCATTTTCAGCAGGTGTAAGTTCTCTTGCCCAAGGTGAGATGTGAGATCCCCAATGAGCTGGTATTTTGGAAAGGGTGCAATGTGCAGACCTCTCCTTGTAGAATTCCTAGTTTACCCCCACTTTTACTAAACCGCAATAGCAGTTATTAGCGCAGGGAGCCATGCTGAGTTCCTATGAGTGTCGGGAGCAGCGCAGAGCATTCAGCGGTTTAGTAAAAGGGGGGGGGGGGGGGTGTTAGTGCAGATCTTCCCAGAGCCTACTATTTACTGAATTTCCCCCCCTTGCGTGTAGTGTTCTTCCACTTTGAAAACTGGTGCAAAGTCCATGGCAAAGAGGACTTGTGAATTGTGCAGATCTTCAGCCGTAAGAAAGTTTTCCTTACAGAATAACCCAGGTATTATGAGCTCAGAAAAATCAAGTTGTGGTTTGTCCATCTGACCTTCGCAGCTGGGCTGAACTCAGTCATTTTCAGACGAGAAATGAAGACTTACTTTCCATAGGCTAAAGCCACCGATTGGCCTTTGAAATAAACATACTTTTCTGATTATGATCAGACTGAGCTTATCGATTTTAGCAGCATTGTGTATGTTGGAGCGAGTCACATGTAACTTTGCAGTAGATTTGAAGTGAGGCCTGACTTCCATGCTCTCAGCTGGAAAGAATGTCGCTTTCAAGCCAAGGGCATTTTCCTGTATTTATTTGAAATCTTTTTCAGGGAAAGAGGGAGAAGGTTGTTATTATCAATGTGGATAGAAATGGCTGGTTGCTAGAACCAGGAAGTTCCCTCCCTCCTATCATTGGGATCCTCAGACTACTTTGGTTTCTGTGGCCAAACATAATTTATACTTGGTAAAAGGGAAATGTTGACCAAAAAATTCTGTTGCTTACCATTTTGATTTTATTCTGGTGTTTGGTTAGCTGGCAGGACAGTGGAAGTGTGCAGTTTTTTTTTTTTTTGCTGTGCATTATGGGAGGTGTAGTTTTGACAAGAACAAGAGTTGACCCAAATGTCTCCACAGACCAAAAATCCAAAGCGAAACAAAAAGCACTGTGGAGAAGTGATGTTCCTGAGATGGACTTTATTAATATAGAACTTGACAAACCAGGTTCATGTTCCGACAACATTGTCTTCCTCAGGGGTCCCTGTAAGTCCTGGTGCATGGAAACTCTGCAGGAGAGAAGGGCTCGGATGGCCGAATAAAATGAGTAGTTTTGAAGCACATATCACATGATGCAGCTTCTGCCACCACTGATGGAAGTTATGGGATAGCAAAAGGAAGGGGAGGATATTTAGCCAAGCAGGCCGATGGAGAAGAAGGGATCCCTCCTGTCTTCTCTTAAAACAGAATTGTACCTTAGTAGAACAAGATGGAAATACAAAGAAGCCCATCTTTTTGAGGCTGCTATTAACTCTTAACTCCTTGGTCACCTGTTTTTATCATTCCCATAATAAATGTAATAATCTAATCCCTTATTCATCTTGAATAGATTGTAAGCTCTGTGGAGCAGAGTCTGTCTCTTCCATGCTTGTGTACAGTGCTGTGTACATCTAGCAGCCCTAGAAAATGATAAGTACAGATAGTAGTAGTAAAAGGTAATTTTGTACCGACACCTCTAGTGAGAAGGTGTGCTCATGTCCATACTGAGGAACGTCACACGCTAGGGAAGGTTCTGAGGTCCTACAGCCCAAGACAGACAAAAAGCATCCGTTCCTCAGTAAATATCTGTACTAGAGGCTGGGTAGAACTGGGCGGGGCTGAGGGGTGGGAGGGAACATGTCAAATCTGGTAACCCTAAGCAAGGCCAAAGGCCTCTCAGAACTTGGTTCTGTCCCAAGAACGCAGAACCTGGTGGTTGTACCAACTGTCTCCTGCCAGTAGAAGAGCCCAGCTGTGAAAATTAATACAATGCAGAACGACTGCCTGTGTTATTTCATGTAGCAAAGCTACTCAAGATCCCACGGCCCCTTCTGCACACGTTTCTCTTGTATTTTGTTAATGGAGCATTTTTCCTTTCTGAAATTCCAGGAAATTCAGTGCCTGGGGAAAAGATGCTGAGCTCTACTGGTTTATGGACTCATTGCATGATTCCTTCACCTCTATTTCAATCCGGCCTTCTGGGTCCCAATCTCTAGGATTCTGACAGAAGCTACAACAGGGAAAAAAAAAAACACAAACAATCCCTTTTTAAAACAGGACCTGTAATGGATAGATCTGGTTTTCATCAGAAGCACAAAATTCAGACTTCTGCCTCATCTATTTTTAGGGATTCTTGGATAGTTTAATTACTGAATGCATGAAAGGTTTTTCTTTTCACATTTTCCTGGAAGTGGAGAAGACCACTGAGGGTGGTATAAATTTGTTCCGTGCTCTTAATAGCCATAAACGCAAGATGAATGGAGCTGATAACTAATCTCTACCTGTTTTTTTTAAAAGTTCACATTTTAAGAACCATTTCATCTTTCCTGCAGACGACGTGCTCCATCTGGCTTATTTCAAGCGGGCTGAGGGTTCTCCTAACTGGGATTCCTTGCAGACATGGAGCTGAAGCTTAGCCCTCCACAAAGAAATAGATTGTCTCTCATGCTAACTTTAGTTTACTTTAGAAATCAATTAGCACAGCTTTAAAACAGTGTCTCTTAAAGTGTTTGCCACAGGAGGAGAGTGTGATGCAGTAGTAAGAGCTACAGCCTCAGCACCCTGAGGTTGTGGGTTCAATCCCCTGGGCAAGTCACTAAATCCCCCATTGCCCCAGGTGCATTAGATAGATTGTGAGCCCACTGGGACAGATAGGGAAAATGCTTGAAGTAGCTGTATGCAAACTGCCTTGAAAGTGGTTGTGTACAAGTCCTAGTGGTGTGCCATGAGAGATTCCAGAGGTTTGCTTTATTTTTAAAAATTCCCTTCTTAAGTATACACTAGATAACACATATGTCACATACACAACAGTCTGCCAGTGTTATGAGTGTCTGCGTGTGTAGGGATACAACCACCCAGAAAGGCCTCATTCCTTGACGTGATTGGTCCTTGAAAACTAACAGCAAGAAATATTATTTTGTATGCAGTAAATTATCCTAACTTGAGACACAAAGCAAACAAGGCTTTGTTACTGTTTGGATCTTCTTATCTTTGCAAACTTGGATTTCAGCTCAGACAGAAATTAAACTGAAAAAAAAAAAAAAGAGAACAACTGCAGATGGTGGATGATGAAATTCTTGTTTGCTTGTCGACTATCGAGCCACGTTTTAAGTTAATTTGTGCTCAAAAACACTTGATTGTAAACTGCCTAGAAGTCGCAAGATTGT
Organism: Geotrypetes seraphini; assembly: GCF_902459505.1. Lineage (NCBI taxonomy): Eukaryota > Metazoa > Chordata > Amphibia > Gymnophiona > Dermophiidae > Geotrypetes > Geotrypetes seraphini. Next base: position 2,678,902 of record NC_047102.1, read on the forward strand.
GGCGGTATAGAAGAATAAAGTTATTATTATTATTATTATTATGTACCATGACCAGAGTTCTATTTTCTATGTAGCTGAAAGTTTGGATCCAAAATGGCTAGATATGAAGTCCACCGATTCTGTATTTTGAAAATGGGTTTCTTCAAATTCTCTTTTTATTGTCTAATGTTATGGTCTATAGCGTTTACACTAAATCTGATGTTATAAAATTAGATTTCATTGTGAAAATGCCCTATGTGGAGGGAGGAAGAGGTCCAGAACTATTTTTTTTTTTAATATAGACTACTTCTGCTGATATTATGCTGCTAATTCCTGTGAGGTATTTTGGAGGAGAATTGTTTAGTTATGATCAATAATATTTCAAGTAAAACGATGCATATACAATGTCATTGAAATTATGGATGTGTATTGTAAACCACTTTGAATTGAGTACTGAGTCATTATAAGCAGCTTAGAAATTTTTAATAAAGATTCTGCTGCTTCTGTTTCCACCTATTAATGCCTGCGGCAGTGTCTTGAGTTTCTGCTTAAATAATTATGTAAAATACAGGAGCTTCTTTGTTAGGCATTTTCCTTCTGGAACCAAAAACATGCAAAACTTTCTATACGCAAAGTTCTCAGCCCAACCAAGAAGAGAATGATATGAAGCCATGAAATTTACAAGTGATTCCACACTTTTCATTCCAATGAGGCAAATGTATCTAGTAAATGGGCACAAGTATAGGGAAACCGAGCCATTTTGACATCACCAAAGAGGTTGGCTCTTAGGCATTGGTGGAATGAGGCATAGTGACATCACAATACAAGGGGCTGAAAAGTAGTTCTCAGGCCAACCAAGAAGAGAATGATGTGGAGCCATGAAACTTACAAGCGATTCCACACTTTTCATTTCAAGAATGGAATAACTTGTAAGTTTCATGGAGCCACATCATTCTCTTCATAGTCGGACTGAGAACTTTTCAGCGGTCCCTCATACATTGAGTCTAATGTATCTCACCGAGTGGAACAGAATTAGAATAATGTCCTTGGCAAAAAAGTCATTTTTTAAAAGATTTTGTATCAATGTCCAAACTTAAACACCCCCCCTCAAATTTTGAAAATTGTAATGACAGTCACATAAGTCAGCACAGACTGCCTGTGTTTAATGATTTTGATGAGAAAATTGAAATGATTTCTGTTGTAACAGTGGTGGTGAAAAGCTTCAGTTAAGAATGTAGATATTCATGTCTTTTTTTTTCATTTCTGAGTGCTGTGGAATCTGCTTGGGAGACATTTTGGTGAGCATAGTTGTCAGCTAAGCATGTCATTCGAAGAAATATGCTAATAAGCTCCAGATACCGATTGCATAAGCAGACTTCAGTGAACAGAGCAATTTCTGGAAAGAGACAGAGGGCGATATATCAAAGAAACTGGATGGTGGATGGTGAATTTTGGACACTGAACATGTGAAAGCAAATGTGTCACCTTAAATAACCCAAGCAGTCAAAGCGAAGTGGGAATCAAGACTCAAAAGGGGCAGTGCTCAGTTGAATTCGCTCTTTATTAAAAAGATATGCAAACAGGACTCAATTCACAAAATAGAACTCAAGCCTTCATCAGGAGTCCATCAAATATTACATCAAATTAGGAGGATGAGTTCATTCATTTCTTTCTGCACCATTGTAGGATTTTTTTGCGTGTCTCTACTGATAATTTTTTCTCTTTTAGTCCTACCAGACCAGTCCAAAATAAGTGAGAATTGTGTCCATTGACCAGCGGATGGAAACAGGTTCTTTGCCCTTTTCCAGCTTAAGGGGCACCAAGACCATAAGCTTTATAAACTGCAGAAGTTCTACCCAGTGAACTGGGGAACAAAGGATCATCTCCTTCAACATAATCATGGTCATAATGCTCCTTAAGCTGGAAAAGGGCAAAGAACCTGTTTCCATCCGCAGGTCAACGGACACAACTCTCATTCTGGATTGGTCTGATAGGACTAAAACAGAGAAAATTATCTGTACGGACACGCTCCCCCCCAAAAAATACTACAATGGTGCAGAAGGAAATGGTTCAACTCATCCACCTTGTTGATGCAATATTTGATGGACTTCTGATGAAGACTTTTGCCGAAACACAGCTTGTGTTGAGTCCTATTTTGTGAATTGAGTCCTGTTTGTTTATCTTCTTATAAAGAGCCAACTCAACTGGACACTGCCCTTTTTGAGAACTTGTCTTGGTTCCCACGTCACTTTGACTGCTTGTCTTCTGTGGATTTCACCTTAAATAACGCCAAATCTGATCAGTCTATCACTGCAGGCTGCTTCCAAAAGCTTCAGATATTTGGGAGAAAAGTACTGCCAGAAGCTCTGGGACTTCAGAGGAAGCTCCAGTCCTGAATTCAGGCATCAACAACATTGGCAAATACTGGTAGGGCACCAGAGTCAAACAGGAGCTTGATTCTGCATGCTTTTGGACCTGCTTTATGGTCTCTGGGGGAATAAAACTCTCTACCCCACCACTCTCCAGTCCTTGTTATGGGTGCCTATAGATTTTCAAGGACATTTTTGCTGGTCTGTAATATACACAGGGTCACTTTTAAGTTCGGTGTCTTCTGGGGATGAGAATCCTCTCTTTCTGTACTTAGCGCACAGAACGACTCGGAAAAGGATCTTGAGAGGAAGAGAATCAGGTGCCGATTTGTCTCCAACTGCTTTGTGGTGCTGTTATTTCAGAATACTCCCTTACTATGAAGCATAGAGATCATTCTAACTTACGCAAGAAGGGTTCTTATACCGCTTTTAAAAGAAATGCAGGTGTAATAATCCTGCAATTTAATTCAGGCACCTCTCTTTTTGAATGATGAAGCAAAATCCATAGGGCTTTGATATGTCAAGTGAGGAAAACACATGTTCGAAACACCTGGGTTTTGCAAGGACACCAGGAAACAGTTACCCCAAACCTTTTCATTTGACTTGCTGTCCTTATAGTATAACCTCATGTTTTAGAGCTGGAAAAGGTCAGGAGGAGACACCACATTCACGTTTCTCATCTTTAAATATATTGGCGAAACAATTCAGTTGCTTTCAGCTGTCTTCAGAAACATGTTTCCATGTCTTCCAGAAATGAGACTCTTGCCTGCATACTCTGTATTTTAATGAGACTTGAAAATAGGATACATTAATTGAACTCAGTGCTTTGCCCAGGATGACATTACATAATGGAACAATCCGCTGATCTATTAATCCCTATAGAAGCCAACTGCAAGAAATATATGTACAAGGAACTGTATTAACTCTTTATAGGACCCTGTGCAAGCAGGAAAAGATTGCAGATCAGAAGTCAGTGTGAATGAATTTGCACGCAAGCTTTGTTCAAGTCCTGTATTTAAAGAAGGCCATGCTGAGAGCCACCAAGAGCTGCCGGCTGAACTTTGCCATTAAATTTAAAGTGGAACATTTTTTAGGGAACGGTTAAATATTCTGTTGTGTTACGCCATCAAGTTTGAGCATTTTTTTTTTTCACGTCGCCAGCTGATGAATCTTACGGGACCCAGAAGAAGAAATAGAGGCCAGTATAAGATTTTCTTTCTCTGAATTTGTTTGCTCAATACCATCATAACAATCATCGTACGATCTATTTCCCAACCTCTACGCAGCATTAAAGGTACCAGCTGGCTCTTGTTTTTGCTATTTTAGACTTACACAGTTACCCCTCTGCACATGTCTTTACTTTGGGCCCACTACTAATTCCCTTTTGTAGATGTCTATGTTTAGGTAATTAATCACAAATGTTCTGGCTTCTAGCAATTAAGCCTCATATGGATTGCGTATGCACAGCTGTTTCGCATGGAGCACATGGATTTGGAAATGCATTACGAATACTGCCTCAGAATTGGTTGATACGCCAACACATGTACATGAGAAATGTGAGCAGTTGTGAAGTCGGAACAGTCGTTCATACATAAGAAGCCAACTGGGTTATAGAGCAGTAGGACCAGCTCAGAAACTGAGTGATACATGCTGTAAGGCTTGAGTTCAGTTCCCCACATTGGAACTCTGCTCTGAAGACAACTTCCTTACTATGAAGCATAGAGATTGTTCTTACTTACACAACAAGGGTTCTTACACTGCTATTAAAAGAAATGCAGGTGTAATAATCCTGCAATTTAATTCATCCAGCTGGCTGAGCTACAAATGCAGTAAAGAGAAAACCCACAATCCCCTGGGCAAGAGTAGATAAACTATAGGGCAGAGGCCACATCTGGCTCCAGGTGTCCTTCTTCCAGCTCACTGTTTTGGAAATGTCCCAACCTGGAGGTCCACAGCCCAAAAATGGAAGCAAAGTCTGCAGTCCAGCAAGCAAAGGCAGCCTCGACATCTTCCTATTTGACGATACCCCTCTACTGTAGCTCAAAGAGAAATCCCTGGTGTAGTAAGGGGAGGGGGGCGGTTTGACCCCGGTGCCCTCATGTTAGGGGTGCTGCCACCCTGCCTCTTCCCATTCCTCCCCCCGCCACACGTGCACCCCCTTCCCGTCCCCGTACCTCTAGTGGCTCACCGCTGAAAGCAACAATGTTAGGTACTCCTCGCAACCTTGTCGGCTCCCGCTGATGTCATTTCTGGGTGCCATGCATAGAAAATGATGTCAGAGGGAGAGTCGAGGTCGCAAGAAGCACGTTGACGTTGTGGCTGTGAGCAGCTAGAGGTACAGGGGAAGGGAAGGGGGTCGTCTGGCAGAGGGGTTGGGGAAGGAGTGTGTATGGGAGGGGTGCTACTACCCTGGGCACCTCTCACCCTCACTAGTGGTCACCAATGTGACATCTAAGCCAATGCTTCTTCCTGGCACTGAGGTCTACATCATGCCTCAATGGTCAGACTTAGGTTCCTGGTTAGGCCAATTCTGGTTTGTGACCTGTTGCCTTCCTCTATGGCCTTCTGAAACTGATGCTGGTGCCCAATAACATTATGGACGCTAAGGATCAAATTACTGGCCATATAGATAAAAATAGCTTAAGAGGAAGGAGCCAGATTGGATTAGAAAAAGGAAGTCAAGCCTTACTAGTGATACAACTGAACCAGTCAACGTAGTGCCTTTGGACTTTCTGGCAGTGCTATAGAAATGATAAGTAGCAGTAGTTGAAACTAAAGACCCTCGTGAGACACTCCTTAGGAAGTTAAAAAGTCAAGAGAGAGGAAGTGACTCACCAGCTTACAAGACAGGGAGCAAAGAGTAGAACTAAAACAAGGCCCTGGGGCCAATGGTGGCCCTTGGAGGCCTCTGGGGTGGCCCTTATCATCATTCTGGCCTTTTTTCTGCCTTTCTAACTAGGTTCATAACAGAACGAGGGTAGTGGATGGGAGTTAGAGCCACATGTTTGAAGGTCAAGGCATTTTTCAATAGGTGAAGAGAATGCATTTGGAAATGCATCTCCCTGAGGATACACCCAATAAATAGTTTGAAGATGGGCTGGTGGGATGGATGTCATTGGCATACACTGGTCAGCAGAGTCATGACCACATAGGAAGATATTCGGTGGCTCTCCTTCAGGTCATTGGATCCAAAGTGGCCCTGACTTAAAAATTAGTGAAGATCACTGAATAAAATGATTAGTTTTCCCAAACGAGAACGACTGGGACCAGTCTTTTAACATATTCATTAATGATCTGGAAAATGGAAAAATCGTAATATGACACAAAAACGTTCAAAGTAGTTTAAATACAAGTAGACTGAGGAACTACAGAAGGATCTTGTCAGACTGGTGATCTTCTCAGACATAGGTGAAATGTAATGTGGACAAATAGAGAGAAAAAAAAATCCTAACTATGCTGTAAGATGTGAGGTTCCATATTAGGAGCTATCACTCAGGAAAAGGATCTTGGAATTCTAGTTGACAAAACATTGAAATCGTCTTTTCAGAACATGGTAGTGGTTGAAAAAGCAAATAGAACGAAGAATAAAACAGAGACTATAATGTTTCTGTTTAAATCTATGGTGTGATCATATGTTGAATACTATGTACAGTTCTGGTTGCCCCATCTTGAAAAAATGATAGCAGAACTGAATATGGACAAAGAAGGGCAACACAACTGGAATGGAATGGTTCCCTTAGATTAGGGTTCTTCGGCTTGGAGATTCTACAAGAAAGAAAGGATATAAAGTCATGTGTCGGTGTGAAACTAGTAAACGGGCAACAGCTCTTTAAGCCTTAATGTTGTACCAAGATGAGGGGAACACACCATGAAACTAACAGGCAACAGATGGAAAACAAATTGCAGAAAGGATGAACAATCAAGCTTTGGAATTTGTTGCCAGAGGATGTGGTGAAGACATTTAGGGGGTTTGAACAAATTTCTAGAGGCTCCGTTATCATTCTGTTGGTCAAGTAGACTTGTAAAGCTAATGCTTTGGAGGGAACTGCACAAAATGAGTGTCTGCTAGCCACCCAGAACAGCCCCTGTTGGGGACAGTGTTTGATTTGACCCTTCATGGCTCATCTTAAGTGTTTTGACTAAATTGAACAGTTGGTGACACTAGCACAGTACAGACTGGCTCCGACTGAGTTGGAAGCTATGAGAAGTAGAAGAATATGGCTGAACCACAAGAAAAAAAAACCCCACTCAAAACTCCTAAACCCTTCAGTGTCCCGTTTCATTACGATCACATCTTGGCTGTAGTCTTGTATTTTATGAGCCATGTCTGGTCTCAGTTTAAAGGAATAAATAAATCAGTACAGAATGAATGTCTGCACCCTACCTGCCTTTTATTTTTCTGAAGTATTGTTTGTTTAAAGTGATCCTCCCCCATCTTTCCTTTACTCATGTTCCATTACTGTGACATAAAGGAATGCATGGGTCTAGTACTGCAAAGACGGTTAGCAGCTCTCTAGATAAATCTTTCTTAATGTTACTCCAGCACGAAGTCAAGTGAAAGAAAAACTACAGAAATGTGGATGTAGCATTTTTAGTTAAAAAGTTAGGGCTTCCTCAGCCCAGACCTTGAAACCAGTGCAAAACAAAGACAAGGCTTACATTGATAAACTCCAAATCCTAAAACAGTATGCTCAAACACTTGAAGGCTAAATTGACACATAGACGATCAAAAAGGCAGCTCATCCAAGTGCCGATAATCGAAACGGGTTTTAGACATGTGCAGATGTCTTCCTGCCTGACGGCGATTTTAGATAGATAGAAGATAGATAGATAGATAGACAGATCCCTGGCGTTCCAGGCATGCAAATGGAACAAATGTCTATCCACTCTCATCTCTAATTCTCCCTCCTACCAAACTTTCAGGAAGTCAATCAAAACTTATCTCTTTGACAAATATCTCTGACTCCCGCCCTCCTTGTAACTCTACTTTTAACTATGCCTTGTACCTCCCACCTTCCTGCACCTCCCACCTACCTGCCTTCTCCCTACCTGCACCTGACTTCCTAAGCCACGCCGATTGACTTGTTTATAACCTCTCTATCTCCTTCTTGCCTGCTCCCGACTCGCTAAGTTATATTGATTGATTGACTTATTTGTAAATTTTGCTGTAGATGTACAGTCTCTTGTCATGTAAAGCGCTCTGAACTATTCTGGTACTGCGGTATACAAAAATAAAGTTATTATTATTTATTATTAGATAGAAGCTTTTCAAAACCCTCACATACTGTCCCTTTAATGACAAAACCGAGTTTTCATTCTGAGGGCAAGGAATTATACCAGCTCTCTCCCACACACATTCTTACAGTAATATCCATTTTTGCAGCTCATGTCACCCAGAAATTCCCATGCCCTCTTCTATGGGGTTTTTAATCCAGCTGTCAGTTCCAGCACATTATCTGCAGTGGGGGGATTTAATCGTGTGGCTGCTGCCGGTGAGGCCCAGAGAATTCCCAAGATGCCTCGGCCACCCAAGCAATACAAAAACCAGTTCCTGCTTAATCTTTCACGATGAATTATTATGACTTCTGCTAAGTTGAATACATTTCTTTATGCAATCGGGTTTGGGGAGAGTGTTGAAGTCCTGCGTGTGTACACGGGGAAGAACGAACAAACTGAAAAATGAACTCACCCATAAAACGTCAGGCGCATGAAACCAATCCTTTTGCCAAGTGTAATCAGTTCCCCTTGTGCAGCAGGAACACCATCTAACAGCACGATTCCAAATTTCTTCAGGGTAGTTATCCATTTCAGGGCACCTTCATCGCTCCTGAGGACCTCCTCATAGGACAGAACAGGGATCTGTAGATCTGAACCCCAGTACCGGCATGCTAGGAGTTGAGTAGAACAGAGAATACAGTCCATTCAGAAGCAGCTGGACAACTTCGCTTCCTCTTCCCACAGCCTCATACGACCTCATTCTATAAAGTCCACCTAAGTTAGGCACTGCTCAGCATTCTAGCCTTTAAGCATGTGGTGCAGTGGTTAAAGCTACAGCCTCAGCACCCTGAGGTTCTGGGTTCAAACCCATGCTGCTCCTTATGACCCTGGGCAAGCCACTTAATCCCCCCATTGCCCCAGGTACATTAGATAGATTGTGAGCCCACTGGGACAGACAAGGATAAAAGCTTAAGTACCTGAATCAATTCATGAAATCTGTTCTGAGCTAGAGAATGACACGGTGACAAAATTCATCACCGTTCCCGTCCCCGTGGATAACCGCGGGAAATAATCCCATGTCATTTTCTAGTGTCTATTTCAACCTCGGTCCTTCTACACCAGCATTCTTCAAAGCAAAGCTTGAGGGTCAGTGGTTGTGGCCATTCATACTCTGATTCTTCCCTCTTTCCTTAAAGAATGAGATGAAGATGGTTTCCCGCGGTTATCCGCGGGAACGGTGATGAATTTTGTCACCGTGTCATTCTCTATTCTGAGCTCCCTTGGGAGAATGATCTATTACTTTTATTCATTTAGCCATGATTTTGATTTCTAGAGACATTTCTATTTTCTTTAAGATGGGTTCTTTTACTGTAAATCCTAGTTATTAGTAATTAGATCTCATTACATAACGTGGGACCTGTATTAAAACAGCACAAGTTAGTGTTAAAATAACCCATTTTTATGGTAGCCTACATTGATAACTACGCCCCTAGATGTTGTCTACACATTTATCTTCCACATCAGACAGAATCATCAACTTATCATCAAAAGAAAGCACAGTTCCACTTAAAGCTTCTCGTAGTTCCTCCCAGATCTGCCTTCTGTCCTTGCCTGAACTTCATCGGATGGCGTTTTATCTCAGACTGAAGAATCATTAACTGGACATTCTTATGAGGGGCTCGGGATGCCCAGGGTCCATATTTTTTTAGAACAAGTAGTCAAAGCACTGTCAAAACTATAGACATTCTTATTGCGAATTTAACCATATTGATTATACATCTCAGAGTCTCACCATCGCATTTCACTAATATTGCTTTAAGGTCTGTTGGAGATGGTTAAAAACAGATAAGAGAACCCCACAATCTAAAAAATAAAGTTTTATGAGTGCAGGTGAATGACAAGAAATAAAAACATTGGCTGAAAAATTATAGTGAGATCATAATCCAGACCAGCTGTGGCAGATGTTGATCTATTATTAAATGAAGCAAGAAAGCAAATTTTCTTCAAAGGGATTATAAACAGTTAGAAAATGTAAATCAGAAGGCTGTAGAGAAGACACAACATTCTGTCTGTACTCATCCCAATATTTTAGGTGAAATAATCAAGAGAGAAAGAAGGACGCTTGAATATCACTTTCCTCTGATTAAGAGCCATAAGGTATACCCTAGGAGGTCAGCAAAGGGAGGAGGAATCTGTGTGTGTGTATGTATGTATATATATATTCCTCCATAAATTGTGAACCATGAAACCTGCCGATAGGTGTAGTTGAATCCAAAATTTCACAATTATCTAAACATGAAAATGTACTGTATAAGAGGAAGAACGACCTCAGCAACCATTTTGAATGACGTTGAATCATGTCTTTTCTCATCCAGTTCACCTATCATTCATCAGTTTTAGACTCTTCTGTCCATTTCAGAGGAAAAGGACTTTGTCATTTCCCCTACAAATGGAAGTGCCTCAGTTTTATCCGTCCAACTATAACCTAGAAACTCATATGAGGGGCTGCTGAAAACTTCTCTGCCCAACCTGAAGAGAATGATGTGGAGCCATGAAATTTACAAGTGATTCCACACTTTTCATTTCAATGAGGCAAATGCATCTAGTAAATGGGCACAAGTATAAGGAAATCAAGTCACTGTGACATCACCAATGAGGTTGGCTCTTAGGCATTGGTGGAATGAGCCAGTGTGACATCACCAATGAGGTTGGCTCTTAGGCATTGGTGGAATGAACCATTGTGATATCACCGATGAGGTTGGCTCTTAGGCATGGGTGGAACGAGCCATTATGATGTCACAATACAAGGGGCCACTGAAAAGTTCTCAGCCCAACCAAGAAGAGAATGATGTGGAACCATGAAACTTACAAGCTATTCCACACTTTCCTTGACACTTTTCATTTCATATTATTGAATCGAAAGGTGTCAAGAAAAGTGTGGAATAACTTGTAAGTTTCATGGCTCCACATCATTCTCTTCTTGGTTGGGCTGAGAACTTTTCAGTAGCCCCTCGTAAATATTTATTTATTTGGTTTTATATTTCATCCTCCCCAAAGAGCTCAGAATGGGTTACAGTTTACCATCAAAGTGTAACAATATACATACAGTTTATATTCATCGTGATACAATATAGGTTTAGAACTACTAAATTATGAAGCCACACAAACCAATTTATGATCCTGCTATCTTCTCCATCAGTGGTTCTAACAAATTCTCTGAGTTTCCTAGACAGAACAAGAAGTTGTCTGCAAAGCCTGGGTTCTACCATCTTGGAAGCAAGGCTGGCTTTTTTAGTTGCAAGTTTGTGCTTTTGGAACAACTTTCTCGGTACCTCGCATTTAGAGCAGAGTTATCTTATATTTCATAAAAATTTATCATCATAGCAGTTCTGTTAGTTGAATACTTACACAGATAGATAGCTACAATCCCAGAAATCTGTTATTATTATTTTATGAGAACACATGGAAGTTTGATGTGGGCCTGTTTTTTCTTAGATTATTTTTCTTTATGGTTTTTTGTGATTGTGTGGAAGATGTTAGGGCAATATATAAAAGGTTTGTATCACTTTTTATTATTAATATGCATGTTTATTTAACATTGTACTATTTTAATGATATGAGTACTCCATGGAGATTGCGTTTTGCTTAGAGTTTGTGGATCATATAGAAGTATGTTCAAATTTTGTGAGCAGAGCATCCTTCATCAACTTCAGTTTTCAGGACACACACACAGATACACAAAAAGTTCAAATGAAAAGTAGAAAAATAAGCCAGACTGTCTTAACGCTGTCATGTGAAAATCTTTTATTTGAGAAGGGTTAGTCTTCAAATTGGCCTCTCATAGTGCAAACCAATGGAGCCAACACGATCCAGTCATATTTTTGGATACCTGAAGTGTTCTTTTTCTTCCAGACATTTAGGTGTTCCAGGTTTCTGTATTATACAAAGACTCTTTCCAGAATTCTGCTCCTCACTTGTATCCGTTCCCAGAGGAGTGATGAGGTACACGGGGATGCTGTTTATGGCTGTTCTTTGGACAGTCGTGGAGATTTCATTGCCCTGAAAAACTCTTAAGGCTCCATTTCAGAAGGACTTTGCCAGAGGCTCAGAACCAAAAAATTCCTTGTAGAAATCCAAAACTCTTGTCTTAATTACTGAGTCTTCCACCACTGGGAGCTGAGTTGATATTTCTTCTTAAAATGGAAACCTATTAATCTTATGGATGACAATGTACTTGAAAATAGAAGACTGGAAGGCAGCAGACTGAAATCAACATCAGACTTAAGACAGATTTTATCTGGCTATAGATTCCTCAGCTTTCAAAACATTCATATTGGGAAAGAATGAAATTATGGACAAGTCGATATTCAAAGGAATTTAAGCAGACAGGGGAGATATGATTCAGATGTTCAAATACTTGAAAGGAATTAATGTAGAACAAAATCTATTCCAGAGAAAGGAAAATGGTAAAACCAGAGGACATAATTTGAGGTTGAGGGGTGGTAGATTCAAGAGCAATGTAAGGAAATTCTTCTTTACGGAGAGGGTGGTGGTGGAGAGAAAAATGGGGACAGAATTCAAAAAAGCGTGGGATGAACACAGAGGATCTAGAATCCAAAAATAATCCTATATAATAAAAGCCTACCTCGCGCATGCGCACTCTATCTGCGTGCTTCCATGATCCGTAGGTCTGTGGCCGCAGGAGTGCGCATGCGCGAGTCCTCAGCCTTAATTCCCAGCACCTACCACTCGCCGGCAGGACTGCACGCCAGCACTGGACTCCCTGCTCTCCGTGTCGGCTTCTCTCACCAGCCGCACCAGCGTCAGAGAAGGCTTCCGACGCTGGCAGGATCGAGAGGAGTCGCGGCGACACCTCGCGGGGCGGGGCGGGAAGCCCAAAACACTCCAGCTGCAAAGGGATGCCGCGGTCCTGACTCCAAACCAGCTGATTTCAGCAGCGTGTGCAGCTTCGGGACCTATTACTGCCCTGATTTGCTCTGCTGGGTCTCTGATGATGTCATCAGGGGCGTGCCAGAGTAAATCAGGGCAGTAAAAGGCCCCGAAGCAGCGTGTGTAGAGTGCTGCTTGAGATGGCTTGGGGAAATCCATTGATTATTCTTAGGATATGCAGCATAAAATCTGTTTTACTCCTTGTGACCTGGGTTGGCCAGTGTTGAAACAGGATACTGGGCTTGATGGACCTTTGGTCTGTCCCAGTATGGCAGCTCTTATGTTCTTAGTGAAAGGGAGAGCAGATGGTATGGATGGACAGACTGGACAGGTCATATTGTCTTTTTCTGCCCTGATTTTCTGTTTCTCAATTTTTTTTTAATTGCAAATCTTTACAATACTTTTTATTAAATTGCATGTATAAATTACACATTTTGAGTTATAAATATTAATGAAAGGCCATATTTGGTGACTGGTATTGTAACCATGGTAACGATTTCAGAGTTTTACATTTCTGATTAGATAACAGGCAATTATCCCAAAGCCTTCCTTCCCCATACAATTTAACACAACTTAATCTGTTCCATGTTAGCGAATAAGAAATGAAATACATCATCCTCCTAATTTTATAATAAATGCCAGAACTATGGGAATGTGGAGCAGACCTGGAGAAAGTGCAAATATTTCTGAACTAAATGAATCATAATCTTTTATTAACAAGGAGTGACCAAACTAGTTTTAGCACGGCAGAAATACTTGTTCTCTAGCCTAAAATGTACCCAGCGAAGAGCTGGATTGGTCATGGCAGAGGAGGGGCAAAGTGGGAATCTGAGAAAAAAAATATCTACAATCAGTGAAAAGTTAGGTCTCCTACAGGATGTCTGGCTTTAGTACAGCTGCTTGTGTAGGTTACGATGTCATAACTCCATGTAGATGTTCTTCCCATTTCACACGGCGATGGATTACAATTGCACTCTCTTGGTGCTGGTTCAGCTCAATTTTCTGCATAAAGTTGCATCCCATTTGGTTCATTTCCTTTCAGTAATATAATAATAATAATAGCTTTATTTATATTCCGTCATAT